>NC_090268.1:369271411-371671411 GCF_040414725.1 Anabrus simplex | reverse complement strand
TGAAGAATTTCATAAAACTGTTCAGATTCTTCCTGTTTGTTTTCTTCAGGAGCATACACGGCTACCAAGGTTAATTTCCCTGTCTCTACCTTCAACCTCAGCATCAAAATCCTTTCATTTTTAATGGTGTAGCTTTCTATTTTGTTTTTCCACTTCCTGTCTATTAATATTGCGACTCCTGCTGCAGCTCTTTTATCCTGTATTACTCCGCTATAAATCATAGTGTATTTATCAATTTCTTTTGTTCATTGTAATTTCTTTTTTGTCTCAGTAATTACAGCAACATTGATTTCTTTCCTAGCCAGCTCTCTATCCAGTTCTTCTCCTTTGCCTTTTATGCCTCTCACGTTCCAAGTTCCCAACTTTAATGTATCTCTAATTCCAAATCGTTTGGCCTTTGATCTTGCCTTTGTCGTCATCATAGAATCCGTCCGGTTATTCATCTGAGATTTATGATTATAAACATTATTTACGTTAAATTCATGAAAGTCATAACTAAATTCATTGCAATATTCTGAAATTCTTGTCAACGAAATAATGAATTATTAAGAGTTCTCCGAAAGTCTGCCAATCATCAAGTATCATTCACTTTGTTCATTCATCTGAGTCACATATCAGCCCACAGTATACCTTCTCATATTCTATCTGTTTTGATCGTTTAACTGTCTAACTATCTAACATACAACTTGAATATCCTAACGATCCAGTCTTTCTAACGTTGCATGAACATAATCATCTGCTAATCAGCCAGAGTGACCAAATAAATTCAATAAATAAACCAATCATGGTAACGACAGCACTCATATGGAACTTTCGGCTCCGCCGTACCTAAAATAAACAGTATCTAACTCCTACCATATTCAATGTAAACGGTAATATCAGGACGTTCACATTGCATCCGCTCTCCTCCAAAGATTTCCTGCGAATAATGCTACTGCCAAAAATTAACTACTACAAGCAACTACTCTGAATGCTAACGTACTGCAACAGGTGACATTAACCTCTTAACAACATATATCACTGTTTATTCGTGTCATTTATAGAATATCCTCTCAAATTTATCCGTTACTACACTTGCCTTACCTTTATGCCGTGCCATAAATTCATATTTGACGATTTCCACACGCTCAACATTTAATATCTCCGGAATACCTTTTGAAAATATCACATTATATCGCTTGCCTATCCGAAATCTTTCAAAACATCGCATGATGAACATCTCATTTAAACATTACCAATCTAGGCTCATTGACATTCTCGACGACTCACTACATTACCATAGTACCAATCTCAACAAACCACATTATCATAATAATCACATTACATCACCATAATATACTCGACGACCCTAACCTTTACCATATCTTACCTCATAATGTGCACCATGCCTGTATCATGATTCTAAATACAGAAACGCATGTATTCGAAGAACCACACCTAGTCGCGTGTAAGATCATCACATAATTGACAGCGTGCTCGCACTCACTAAATTACGTTGATATATCGAACTCAGAAGGAAAATCTACCCAAATACATCTCTTCAAAATTCAATTTATTATCCTCATTCCATAATTGTAACACTAGATCTGGCACTTCCCTCGCTATTCCCGTTAACCACTCTTCAATAAATATAATAGATCCTTCGTTGTGGCTGGGTCACGACTTTGGAATTCACTCCCAGCTGCTGTCAGGAACTCAAACTCAATATCGAAATTTAAGAATGCATGTAGAGATTACCTTTTGAATACCGCTGATTGTTTCGTGTGATTGTATCGTGTGATTGTTTCGTGTGTATGATGACGTATGATAGGTTGTGTGATTCTGATTATTATTATTATTATTATTATTATTATTATTATTATTATTATTATTATTATTATTATTATTATTATTATTATAGTGTAATGTGCATAACATTTAGCTTCTTACTCATGTACATAGATCACTTTTATTGCCATACTTATATTTCCATTTACTTTATTACTTATTGTGTTCTCTTTATGTATTGCTTATTTTTTCAGTTTATATCTTACTTTTTCATTATGACTTGTCTTTTTCTCATTATCTATACGCTCCGAATTTTATTCTATTTTAGTTGTTGAAATCTGCTTTCTTTCTTCATTATATGTTGTCCGAATCTGTAATCAATTATGTGGTTAAGTGTAAGAGAGGGGCACGAGCCGTAACTTCGCCACTGCTAAAGTCAATAAATAAATAAATAAATAAATAAATAAATAAATAAATAAATAAATAAATAAATAAATAAATAAATAAATAAATAAATAAATAAATAAATAAATAAAATAAAATAAATAAATAAATAAATACACGACCAAATCGTTCTATAGATCTCGACGCTGACATTAGTGTACGCATAATCACTCATTAGAATTACATACGCGGCACTCAATATTACCTCATTACGAATAGACTCTTACAAACATTCAGACAGTATCAAAATTCCATAAAAATATTACCACACTTGTATGCCTTTGTCACCTGATGTTCACGACAAACCGAATATTTACTCTTACCAATGAGCGGGTTATCACTCTCTGACAGATACTCGATGATAGTCACGTTAGGTTACTCAAGCTGTATACTCTTTAGGTCACCTGCATCATATGGTAATAAAATATAATACTACTATAAGCTCTCTACAGATAGAATAAAGGAAGACAATGCCTGGGTACTTATCATTTGACGACTCTGGTGTTCATCCCATCCTTTTGGTTGCGGTAGCCATGGACATTCATTTACATATCGTTGTGGTTATTCCATCTGTACTCGGACCCATCAAGATACCAGTCTTGACTTAGGCCCACATTTCCGCCCTGCTTGGTCTTGTCGTAATAATAACCAGGTTCATCGTTCTTCCACCCTGAAACTCGTATAAATGATATTATTACAGTGCCAAATATATTTTAAATCATCTCAATTTTGTCTATGACACTCGCCTTTCGTATATTGACGTTGTTTCATCTGTTATTGAGCTCTTAAAACCTTACAGTATCTTTATAATCTCATCAATTCCTTCTCAACGTACCAGAGCTGTTCCCTAATCAACCTTCTTCGATATTTTTTCATTCATTGTCACAAAAACAAAATCTTATTTTATATAATTACAATAATACTTCGGTTCACATTTTACAATTCATACTAAAGTTACTATGCTGTAATCTCCCTTACATCTGTTCTTGACATTTGAGGAACATTTTGTCTAACACAGTCGCTCTTCTCATTCAAGGAAATACGCAAAGGAACACACTCTGCCATTCATTTATCTTCTTAATGCATACAATCCATTACTCCGCACACGCCTTCTTGATGATTAGACTTGCACTTTTCCAAACCGTTCCATGGCCTCCGCCGCGTGACGTTTCTAGATCTGAATATTACATCTGAGATTTTACTTCTTCACAGCTGTTGATGTATTCTTTCATTTGCTGGTCTCTATTCGTATCCCAACTCATGTTTTCTTAACTCTATTATCTGAATACCACGGGCGAGTTATCTCGGTTTACGTACATAGTTGGACGTATAGATTGGACGTATTCCTGCGGAACGTGTACTTATGCATAGTTTCTCTTGATCTATTTTTATTATAACTTTCAATGGCTCCTTCATGCTCGACCTAGAGACCATTGATAGGTTATAATTAGAGACGGGAATTTGCCTATTTGCCTATTTTATTCCTGTGTACAGAAATGTAGGCTTTTGAGACATAAATCCGTTTTAGGGTCATTTTAGCTATATTTCGTTGGTTTTATTGTGCCTATAAATGCCTATTTCAGGGTTTTGTGCCTATTTGGAGTATAATTGCCTATTTGATGCCTTTTGACCGTATTTTTAAAAAGCCGATTTTCTTCCAGTGCATTATATCGTAGCTAGTGTGCTCGACAGAAATATCTTCTATTTTCTCAATATCTGTTTACCCCGCGAACAAAAATGGGAATTCTCAGAAGTCACCAGGGATAGTTGTAGGGAAATTTCCATCAGGAGAAACAAGGAATAATTTGACCTCGAAGCCTTCAACCCTTCCAACCTCCTAAGACAAATGCGAGAACCAATCAACGTCGAACTGTTGTACAACCCTTTTACCCTGTACCTCCCTATCGATGCGAACTGCTATACGCGTACGCTTTACGTTCAGAACGTGTTGTGATTTATTCTGAAGTGGAAGAAGAGGAAGAAAAAGAAGTGTGTTTGCGGCAATGCCCAAAGAAAAATCGTCGAAGTGCTACTGGCTGAAGCAGTGGATCACAGGTGATCCCAATTTCACTACGGATGGAAGGGTAGTCTGTCAAGTTTGCTGTAAGGAGGTAAGTTCGTTTGTTCCTTTTATCTTTTGTTGTGATTGAGAACTATGATCGCATTTCATTGTAGCATAGGACTATTAATTTATGTATTGTGGCAAGTTGTTTTGTTGCAATGCTGTATTAGTCGCGAACTTTCAATAATTTATATTGGTAAAATGTAAATAATCATTAAATTACTGAACGAGGAGTTAGAATGCCGGTGGTCTCTTGTCACAGAATGGATGAAAATTAAATCGGTATTTTGAACTGTGATTCATTTCCTGTGAAAATAGTAATTTACAACTGAATCTCCCTTTAAAAGTCGTGAATTCTATTACACTTCTGCCGAGCCTTCACGAAACACAGGTTGCAGATTCATTGTAGCTCGCCTAGGACTATGCCACAGCATATTTTACAAGGTTGCCAAGGCTACCTTTACAAGACCAGGCCAGCGAAAAGACCGTTGGTCTGGATTGGTGAGTCCGGTTAGTAACCGTAACCGTTATGCTCCCAGGTTAAAAAGCCTCTAGCATCCCCTCTAGAGTATTGATAAATTGTGATAAAAATAAGGATTTGTTTTGCTAGTGGCTTTAAGTCCCACCGACACAGACAGGTCTTATGGCGACGACGGGATAGGAAAGGGATAGGAGTGGGAAGGAAGCAACCGTGGCCTTAATTAAGGTACAGCCCCAGCATTTGCCCGGTGTGAAAATGGGAAACCACGGAAAACCATATTCAAGGCTGCCGGCAGTGGGATTCAAGCCCACTATCTCCCGGATGCAATCTCCCAGCTGCACGTCCCTAACCGCACGGACAACTCGCCCGGTAAAATAAGGTTATGGGCGTATGTCACGACAATTTCAAATTACGCGGTTTTTAATTTTCATCGAGGTATGGCGGCCTTGTGGGCACATATTATGCAGGATCTATTGCAGGCAACAGAAAACAGTGTTCATGACACCTGACCCCGCTGACCAAAGTCGGCGAATAGAAAAAAAATGTTCACAAATCTTAGATTTACAGTGCCTTTGTCTTCATTCTTCTATATAAGTAAGAATATTGCTAAGGCCAGCTTGGTGGGTCCTTGGCAAGCATAAAGGACGGATCTCTCCTCTACGCTACTCCGGTATCGTTTCACGTCTCTTTTATTATATTTTTCACCCGGTGAACTTCGACACGATACTGCCAAATTATAACTGAAAATCCTTGAGGACATACTGTATGTCCATGTAAATTACTAATTCCCTTGTTCCTACTTTAAAGTTTTGTACTTCTATAAAGATAATCTCTAATAGTCTTTTTTTATGAAACAGATGCATGATACATACTAAGCATTATTGCTAATTAGCCCAACTAGAAATTTAGGATACAGGAACAATGAAATTTATACCAATTTCATTATTTTTCAGATCAAATATGAGAAAAATACCACGTAGATCAACTTAGAAATACTGCGATGCATCTAATACGAGTACAGAAATTTGTATCAACTCACCCTTTCTACCGGTTTACTTTGGGCAGCGACCAACAATCATTTTCTTCAGACCTATGCACTGCAATGTTGAGATCTAATATGCCCCTGCATAAACCGGAGCATCTTCAAATTTCAACAAGCTGCCGGGAGCAATCACCAAGTTGGAGAAGAGTGGCATGCCCCTGGTAGAGTCATTTAGGATTGTGGAAGAAATCAGGGGAAGTAGTGACCGAACCTCTGGAAATGCAGCCGCTGTCAGCGAAATAAAGCCAGATGAAGTGACTTCATTGAAGTTTTGTCCAGTCACTTCATGTGATGCTGAGAGATCTTTCTCTCAGTAGAAAAACATTATGCATGAGAGAAGAACAAGATTGTTACCGGAAAACATTGAAACGTTGCTTGTAAATTCCTTTTATATTAATTGAGTGTGTTATTAAATTATTACTTTCATGCCTATTTTGTTGCCTATTTTACACATTATTGCCTATTTAAATACCTATTTTAGCTGATTTAAGAGCCTATATGCTTGCCTATTTTAACTGTTTTTCGTGCCTATAATTCTCGTCTCTAGTTATAATACCCACATCCCGGTCGCGTTATATTGCATGTCTGCTGCTGCCACGCGTCTAGCAACTGCGTCACCTATCATAGCTGCTAATGTAGTGGAAGGTGTCAGAATAGTCCCCAAACTGTTTAACCCAGAAACCGCACACGTCTGTTTCAGGGACACAACCGTACATCGGGGTACTGAGTACCCCCACCCAACAAACATACGTATGATTTATTTTAAAATCTCACGAAATCAGTGAAGCGGATTATTTTCAATACGTGAATAACTTTGCAGATTATTAGATTATGTTGTCTCATTGCGGTAAGGAACGTTATTCTACTCACGATGTCTTCATGAAAATGGTTTAAATTTCGTTTGTGTTTCATTTTATTATTTTATTTACATTTATTTAATTTAAATGTAGAAAACAACATGTAAGGAAAACTGCAAACAAATTGTCACTACTAGCGACTATTTGTACTTAAGATTTAATGTGCTGTTCATAGTGATTGCCACAACTCACCTCTTACCAAATGTACTTTTTGCCTTAATCTACATGACTTTCTTTTTATTTGTCAGTTGCTTTAACTGGTGTCAGTTAAAACTAGAGTTATTACTTTGTAGATACAAATTCTTAATTTCCTTTATGTTTCTGTATTTCTACATTTATTGTATTTATGTTTAGATATTAAGTATAATAGGTCATAAGTTCAATTCGAGCTTGAAGAAGTATTAATGTATTGTAAATTTCGATTGCTGAATGTTGTGTATCTTTAGATATGAAGTTCTTCCTGACATTTGTTATATTTTAATAATTAATGTATAGTGACTATGCCACCTGTAATTGGAGAAACATCTGTGTTGGTGGTATGGAATAAATAAATAAATAAATAAATAAATATGTTTGCAAATTAGCAAAGTACTGTAATCGCTGGTAATGAAATTAGAAAGTCATATTAAAAGTCTTTCGCTTTTGGCGCTGCTATGAGGTTCACTTTGCAAAATTTGGGCACAACTCCAGCATATGGTTTTTGCACACGAATATCTTTCATTTACTGCAAATAATTGTGATTTTAGGCTCTTTGGACAGTAGTTACATATTCCCGACCTGCCTTTTTTAACGTAGACTTAGGTTCCTCGACAACAGGTACATGGACTTTCAGCTAATACTAAATAGTCTTTCACGTTATCTTACCGTGTTCATCCATTTTTAAACTTGAAGTTATGAATAAAATCCTAATTAATTTCTGATGTTCACAGAGTATACAGCATGTTGGTTCAAAACAACTGACGTCTCCAACCACTTCCATTCTTAGTGGAATTTAGCTCGTCACGTTTCAAACTAGTTGCCAACGCGCATGCGCATGTGGAAGATAAATCGAACTATCAAGGATTCGTTCTGCAAACAAACTTAACGTCTACGAAACACTCAAAACCCTGAAGCCATTGCAATAGTGACAGCCTACTATCAATTTTTTTTTACAACAGAAAGGAGGATTCCTCCGCGTATTGATTATATACATACCGGGTGGACCACCAACCCTTTGCGATCTAGTTTTATGCATCCATTCACATTTACTACAATTCTCAAAGACATCGGTCCCTCACCCTAACCCGGGTTAATATAAAAAGATGTGTGTTTAGAGGCTAGAAAACAGCAGGAATCGTGAGTGCCACAATTAATTCATTATGGGTACCTCGAATGAACCCGTAAAACGAGTACAGATATGCAGAACACCTATCTTAAAACAGGAGGTGGGCGCACAGACGGGAAGCACGGTACTATATAGGTTGGGAAATGGGCGCCATAGTGCAAGTGTCGCAGTAGCTCACATGGCAAGCGGACGGAGATGTACCGTATGTGAAAGTGGTCAGTGCTCGAGGTTCGAGGTTCGAATCCCACATAAGATTACTTTAACAGCCACTTGCCTGGGGTGTAGCGAGGTTGCATACTTGATAGCTTCCAAGGACTGATTTGTTTATTTGACCCTGTAAACGATCGTATGTATCGTTGCATTGGGTACGTTGCTGGGTTGGACGAGGATGAGGAGATGATGCTCTGTGGCCAGCTAGCTACGTCGTACATGTTCCGAGCTTCGTAGACCGCTGGTAGGGCAAACATGTGATGGCAGGTAAGTATGTAGCTGCGCGAACTCCCCTCCTTCGAAGAAACTCACAACACAAAGTTTATTCACTGCCTCGAGATGTATTCCAGCGACGAGTATGTGGATATGTTACTTATCTATGGAGAAGCTAGACAGAATGCATACCAGGCACAACGCCTGTACCAAGAACGCTGTCCGGATACACGACAGCCGACGGGCATGATATTTCGGAGTGTGGAAAGACGCCTGCGGGATACTGCATCCCTGGTAAGGACACGGCCTGTTCGAGATCATCCCGTGACGTCTGTTGACAATGAAGAGGTAGTGTTTGACGCTATCCGGCGTAACCCTCATACTAGCACACGGGCCGTTGCACAGGAGTCGAACATCAGCCAAGCGTCTGTTATGCGGATATTGCATACCTACTGGTTTCACCCGTACCATCTGGACTTACACCAGGAGCTCAGTGGTCATGATTTCTATACCCGGGTGGCGTTCTGTCAATGGATTGTTCAGTATGTGGACACTAATCCTGCTTTACTAGCGACTATCTTATTTACGGGCGAAACACGATTCCACAACAATGGAACCGTTAATCGCCATAAATATGCACGACTGGAGTGTGGATTAACCCCATTGGGTGCAACAGACATCTTTTCAGGTACAGTGGGGCGTGAAGGTATGGTATGGAATCATGGGTGATCATCTCATCGCTGCCCATTTCTTTGAGGGCCATCTGACCAACCAAGGCTATCTGCAGTTTCTCCAAGATGAACTACCACCGTTTTTGGAACATGTGCCACTCCTTGACCACTGCAGGATGTGGTTTCAACATGACAGATCTCCACCGCGCGCGGCGGTGGTCGTCCGGATCCATCTCCATGCGACGTATCCTGATAAATGGATAGAAAGGTGAGGACCTGTCCCCTGCCCCAACAGATCGCCTGCTCTTAGGCCCCTGATTTTTTTCTTTGAGGTCATGTAAAACAATTGGTGTATGCACAGGAGCATGCCAGTCCTTGTCACCTTAGACAGCTCTTCACCGAGGCATGCCGTTCCGTTTCCACAGAGATACTGTAACGGACCAGACGGTCCTTATAACATCGCACGCAGCTCTGTATCGACCACGGATGTCGTCAGTTCGAGTAGGTTCTGCGTTAAACGACGTGTACAACTGAAATCCTGTCACATGGTTCCTAGCCTCTATCAACCTAGTTCCAAATCAAGGGCCCTTTTCAAGGCCAAATGAATAAACCAGTCTATGAAAAATACCGGTATTACGTGTAAAACCTTCCCACATCTCAGGCAACTGGCTTAAAAAATACTTGAAAGGGACTTGAACCTTCTAACCCTCGAGTACTGTCAACTACCACACATCCTACCGCGCGCTAGCCATGCAGGCTACTGCGACACTTGACCCGTGGCGCCCACTTCCCAGCCTATACTTGCCGCAGACCAACATCTCCACATCCTCGTCCAACCCAGCACGATACCCAATGCAACGATACATACGGACTTTTACAGAGTCAAATAAACAAATCACCGAGCTCGATAGCTGCAGTCGTTTAAGTGCGGCCAGTATCCAGTATTCGGGAGATAGTAGGTTCGAACCCCACTATCGGCAGCCCTGAAAATGGTTTTCCGTGGTTTCCCATTTTCACACCAGGCAAATGCTGGGGCTGTACCTTAATTAAGGCCACGGCCGTTTCCTTCCCACTCCTAGGCCTTTCCTGTCCCATCGTCGCCATAAGACCTATCTGTGTCGGTGCGACGTAAAAGCAACTAGCAAAAAAAAAAAAAAAAAAAAAAAATCAGTCCTTGGAAGCTATCAAGTATGCAACCTTACCACATCCCAGGCAACTGGCTGTTAAAAAAATTCTTACGTGCGATTCGAACCTTTTTCCTTGAGCACTGTCAACTATCGCATAACCCCACCGCCCGCTTGCCATGTAAGCTACTGCGACACTTAAACTACAGTGCCCACTTCTCAGCCTGTACAGTACCGAGCTCCAGGTCTGTGCATCCACCTCCTGTTTTAAAGTACGTGCTCTGCGTATCTCTATTCATTTTACAGGTTCATTCGGGGTGCCCATAATGAATTAATAGTGCCGCTCACGATTCCTGCTGTCTTCTAGCCTGTAAACAGGCATCTCTTTATATTATCCCTGTTTAAGGGGAAGGACCGATGTCTTTGAGAATTGTTGTAAATGTGAAGGGATGCATAACTGGATCGCAAGGGGCTGGTGGACCACCCAGTGTATACGTATAGGTCAAACACATATCCTATCACACCAACTTGTTCAACAACGTTTACTTCCATCGTCGTCTGGAGCACCGAGGATTTCCAATTACCTCTTAAGTAGTAATTACGACTGTCGAATCTGTGTATGACTTTTCCATCAGATATGTTAACATTTCAGATTTCCAATTACTTTACACGGAGTAATTTCGCCCGCTAAATACACGCTTACATACTAAATTATAAAAATGGATAATACAAACTGCTGTATTCCTCGTGTTTGACAACAATGGAATAGCACTAGTATTAAGGGTGTTTCCAGGTAAACGGATTTCACAATGAATTATAGGTCAAATAGGTGTTAGTTTCACAAAGAATTATAGGTCAAATAGATGATAGTTTCACAGTGAATTATAGGTCAAATAGATGTTAGTTTCACAATGAATTATAGGTCAAATAGATGTTAGTTTCACAATGAATTATAGGTCAAATAGATGTTAGTTTCACATAGAATTGTGGGTCAAATAGACGTTAGTTTCACAATGAATTATAGGTCAAATAGATGTTAGTTTCACATAGAATTGTGGGTCAAATAGACGTTAGTTTCACAAAGAATTATAGGTCAAATAGATGTTAGTTTCACAAAGAATTATAGGTCAAATAGATGATAGTTTCACAGTGAATTATAGGTCAAATAGATGTTAGTTTCAAAATTAATTATAGGTCAAATAGTTGTTAGTTTCACAATTAATTATAGGTCAAATAGACGTTAGTTTCACAATGAATTATAGGTCAAACAGATGTTAGTTTCACAGTGAATTATAGGTCAAATAGACGTTAGTTTCACAGTGAATTATAGGTCAAATAGATGTTAGTTTCACAATGAATTATAGGTCAAATAGATGTTAGTTTCACAATGAATTATAGGTCAAATAGATGTTAGTTTCACATAGAATTGTGGGTCAAATAGACGTTAGTTTCACAGTGAATTATAGGTCAAATAGATGATAGTTTCACAATTAATTATAGGTCAAATAGATGTTAGTTTCACATAGAATTGTGGGTCAAATAGACGTTAGTTTCACAAAGAATTATAGGTCAAATAGATGTTAGTTTCACAAAGAATTATAGGTCAAATAGATGATAGTTTCACAGTGAATTATAGGTCAAATAGATGTTAGTTTCAAAATTAATTATAGGTCAAATAGTTGTTAGTTTCACAATTAATTATAGGTCAAATAGACGTTAGTTTCACAATGAATTATAGGTCAAACAGATGTTAGTTTCACAGTGAATTATAGGTCAAATAGACGTTAGTTTCACAGTGAATTATAGGTCAAATAGATGTTAGTTTCACAATGAATTATAGGTCAAATAGATGTTAGTTTCACATAGAATTGTGGGTCAAATAGACGTTAGTTTCACAATGAATTATAGGTCAAATAGTTGTTAGTTTCACAATTAATTATAGGTCAAATAGACGTTAGTTTCACAATGAATTATAGGTCAAACAGATGTTAGTTTCACAGTGAATTATAGGTCAAATAGACGTTAGTTTCACAGTGAATTATAGGTCAAATAGATGTTAGTTTCACAATGAATTATAGGTCAAATAGATGTTAGTTTCACATAGAATTGTGGGTCAAATAGACGTTAGTTTCACAGTGAATTATAGGTCAAATAGATGTTAGTTTCACAATAAATTATAGGTCAAATAGGTAATGAATTTTAGGTCAAACATACGTTAGTTTCACAACAAATTATAACATTACGTGAGGATACTAATACATAGTTGTGGCGGTGGTGATTATTGTGTTAAGGGAAATAAGAAGCGATAGAAGAATATAGGTAATGAAAGTCCCTTGCATAAAGGTCAATAACGATCTAAATCAGTTCAACTTTTTACTGCTTTCTAGTCCTGTTGGTGGGGGCGGTAGAATAACACCCTCGGTATTCCCTGCTTTCCGTAAGAGGCGACTAAATGGGGGACCAAGGGCCCTTAACTTGCGGATGGCTGAGTCCGCATTGTTTCCACTCCCTTGTGCCAGGTTTCTCACTTGCATTATCCTTTCCGTACTCCCTTGGCCAACTCTTGTTCCTTTCCGACCCAGACGGTAGTAAAGCATTCGAGGCCTAGGGAGTCTTCCATTTTCACGCCCTCCGTGGTGGTTGCCTTTAAGTGACCAATATCTTAATTTTTCGAAGTGTAGGACCCCTTCCATTTTCCCCTCTGATTAGTGTTAATAGAGCATAGTTGCCCAAATGTACTTCCTCTTAAAACAATGATCACTACCATCACCACTCACTGCTGTCGTCTTTTATAGTTAACATGCTTTAGATTATGGTTGTTCCAATAAAACAACCTCATATTTCCATATATACGTAGACCTACAGTACGTTCCTCAACAACGGATACATACAAAAAGAATTTTAGTCACTTAGTGTTTGGGTGAACGCGTATATCGCCGAGGGCATTTAACTTATGAGAACATATCACATCTGACAGGTGAAATAGAAGGCTACCTGATGCAACAAAAATAAAAACAAGTTAAAAATATGAAACGTTGTTTCCATGAAATAGCGCTTCAAAGTAAGGCAAAAATTGCGCTAAACATGTGACGTCACACGTATACTCTGTTATAAGATAGCGCTGTGTTGACTCGCGCGCTCAGTTGGAGGTTAGCTGTCATGAATTCATCATGGTCAGTTGTATAGAATAACAAATTTAATAAGTAAGTCTACGGAGTCCACCTCTGTAGTGTAGTGGTTAGCGTGATTAGCTGCCAGCCCCGGAGGTCCGGGTTCGATTCCCGGCACTGCCACGAAATTTGAAAAGTGGTATTAGGGCTGGATCAAGGTTTACTCAGCCTCGGGAGGTCAACTGAGTAGAGCTGGGTTCGATTCCCTCCTCAGGCATTCTGGAAGTGGTTTTGCGTTGGTTTCCCACTTCTCCTCCGGGCAAATGCCGGGATGGTACCTAACTTAAGACCACGGCCGCTTCCTTACCTCTTTCTCGCCTGTCCCATCCAATCTTCCCATCGCTCCTCAAGGCCCCTGTTCTGCATAGCAGGTAAGGCCACCTGGGCGAAGTACTGGTCATTCTCCCCAGTTTTATCTCCCAACTCAAAGTTTGAAGCTCCAGGGCACTGCCTTTGAGGCATTAGTAAATGTAACTGTTCGCTCTCCTCATCTAGACACTTGGGGAGATGAAAGTTATTACCTTGGGACACATGAATAACAAACTACATGTGGCTTGCCCGCAAATTGCCACGCAAATAGAAACAATTAACATTCTATGGTTTCCCATTTCTCTATGTGATGTTTGGGCGCCAGGGTTACAGTTTTAAACAAAACTGTAAACCAAAATTTATATTTACTTGCATAGAGACTTATACTTAAATCACAGAGGTAGGATTTTAAATAATTAACCATTAAGTATCGCTTAAGAAAGAAAATTAACGCAATATAAAATACAAATGAATTTATTACACAAAAAATGAGATGAATCGGAAAAGTTCCTTAAAGCGTGGAGGAATTTAGAATCTACTTTACTGAATTTACTAATTGCTTGCTTTATCTAATTGAAGCTCACCAATTGCAGCTTCCGTTGAAGTCATCTGGTTTCCGTGGTTACTCGTTCTCTTCTTCTCGATGTAGAATTTGCTCCATGGACATCCTTCCTTCCTTCTCTGATATGGTACGGGCTATCTGGACTAGCACTCCCTAATTACTTAGTCTTTAAAATAGAAATTGGCCCTATACTTGTAAAAGCTGATCAGCGTTGATCGTATGAGGAGAAAATTCAGAGATATGAATTTTTCCATATTAGTAGAAATCTCACTCCAACTGAGCTATACTATTTATACGGTACAGACTTGTACCAAATTCCGTGGACTTGAACTAAACATAGTTCTTCGTCCAGAAAATTTACTGAATATAAAACGAGCCGTAAGCTTGTTTCGTCTCACGCAGATCCGATAACTTAACCGCAGCTAAGTACTATATCGAAGCGAAAACACATTGTACAAAAAAAACTATGTCGCGGAGCGACCACACACTGTTTCAAAAATCAATAACGTCGTTCACAGTAGATGTTCTAAAAGTAGTTAGGTTCACAGCAGAAGTTGTAGTTAAGTGCCGTTCTCGTTGTGAGAATCTCTATATATCCGGGCTCACCCCCACTCTTGGTAACAGTTCAATCTCAAAACTCATATACAGTGAAGTATCTGATTCGCAGATCGAATTATCAACTCCCCTTCTCTTCTTTCTTGACAAGTCCAGTAGGCGTGGCGATGATCTAGCTGACCAGCTTGCAAGCCTCGCGCGCGGGTCGCTGTTTACCAGCCTTGGCTCATGAGTTAAACCCAGTGAGTCATGCAAATTTCCACGCTCAAGAATAA
The DNA here is from genome assembly GCF_040414725.1 of Anabrus simplex. Lineage (NCBI taxonomy): Eukaryota > Metazoa > Arthropoda > Insecta > Orthoptera > Tettigoniidae > Anabrus > Anabrus simplex. The sequence goes on along the minus strand of NC_090268.1, from coordinate 371,656,345 downwards.
CCTTTTCCGTATACACAAATATGAGATGAAATGACAACAACTATATTTCAACATATTAACCAAATCCAATACATAATAAATTCCTATCTTTCATAATATAATAATAAATAATAAATGATATTATAATATATACAATATGATTGCAAAAACCTAATTTACAAATGCTTGACGTAGAATAAATATGTTATTACGATTAATTGCCTATGGCGGATAAACATGATATCAAATGATATCGCGTAAAATGATATTATATTAAATTAGTAGGGCTGGAGAAGCCTGGACGGTTACACTAAGCCAACGATATATATAAAAATTTACTCCATGCATTGCATTCGAATACGCTCCACTCACGGAATAGTTTTTTTCATTTTCAATAATGCTAGGAAGAAATGTTAAATGCTCTTTACTTTTACTAGCTACAGTTAATCTGTAAAGTATCGTGTCGGTAGATTTACTGGCACGTAAAAGAACTCCTGCGGGACTAAATTCCGGCACCTCGGCGTCTCCGAAGACCGTAAAAGTAGTTAGTGGGACGTAAAGCAAATAACATTATTATTATTATTAATCTGTAAAGTACTGGTCCTGCTACCTGTGACATTTTAGACGTTACTTTTGAGAGAACACCACTGTGAGCGCTATTTTAATACCCCTTCTCCCCCACATTCAAATCCTCAGTTCTGGAAATTTTGCTGATTAGTTTCATATTGTCCTTCGTGAATTCGAGTGTATGTGTGATCTATGAAAGAAACGGGAAGCGCTTTCTTTGTCGGATGATGAAAACACAGTGCTTATTAAGAAACAGCTCACTGGTTCATTAGGCATCACATCGTCAATATTGAGGACAATAATAAAGAATCGTGTTTCAGTGACGCAAATGCGTCATTGGGAGAGCGCAAACGGAGGACGGTGGAATGCGGAAAATACGACGATTTGGAGAAGATTTTAATTGAATGGCTTCATCAGTACCAGAACTCAACAATACTTTGCAAATCTGTTGTTCTATACGTACAGGTATTTATCTTCTGCTTAGTACAGTACACTGTCCCGGTTAATACACGGTTAACGCGTGATCTCTTGAGGAGCGTTATACCAGGATTTAGTGTATATGAGATGACTAAATATAAATTATTATTTTTATGTGATACTATGTCGTAGATGCCTTAGTTTCCGTACTCAAAAGAATGCGAAAAATGACACTTTACGGTAGTGTAATTACTACGGCTCGCAAGTTGAGAAAAAGTCCTTTTTTCTCGGGTGTCTGAAGACGAGACCCAGCATAATATCATGCCCCCCTCTAGCACACTAACGAATCTGAAAATTGTCAAAAAATTAGAAGAGTTGACAGTTGCGATTACTCATGTCAAATCAACCACTGCATGACATTCACCTATTTCTTGTGGGGTGGGAATTTTAGCGAAAGAACAGACGGACGGAGTGGCTACGGGAAGTCCACTTTCGCCCGTAGTGGCCAATTTCTTTATGGAGCATTTTGAGGAGGAGGTTGTTGCTTCGGCGCCCGTTCTCACCGCTCACCACCCTCTAGGACCCCGGTACCACCTAGGGGTGATGAGGTGAATAACCTTACCCACCAGGGTGAGAGAAGAAAAGAGAGGAAGAGAACAGAGAGAGGAAGAGGGAGAGGGAGAGAGAGAGAGAGAGAGAGAGAGAGAGAGAGAGAGAGAGACCCTGGCGGGAAGGTTGTTAGCGTGTCCGCCCCAGAATGGGAGATATAGCGAACACGAGGGAGAAGATGGGCACCAGAAGAGGAACAACAAGTACAGTCACAATATTAAAAAACAAGAAACCATAAAAGAACTTACCGGAAACAGCGGAGGAAGACGACTTAAAGGCCGTGGAAATAAATGCACAAGAAGAACGGTGGCAGTGCTCCACCGAACGTGGCGAATGAAAACCGACACTTCAATTAAGTTGAAAAAAAAAAATTAATGGAAGGGCAAAAGGTAGGTAACAAACCAAGACATTAAGATGATAAAGCCTAAGTTTATTTTTAAAACGTAATGCCAAAGTGTAAATAAAATCAACGTAAGGTTGAAAAATGAAAAAGGAAATTAACAATAAGTAAAATAAATTAGAATATACCCAGGTGGGGTTTAAAAGAAAATTAATTCATTACTAAATAACAATTAATGAAAAATAAATACTCTTTAGCAGATAATAAATAGAGAACTTTATGAAAACAACAAGAAAGAAAGGGTGACCTCCGTACCTAATTAAATGTGATCAGAAAACAACGGAAAACCAATAGACTTTCTTACATAAATGTTACCTTTAAATAAAATGTGATCGATCACGGATAGTTAAATAAATTTTTTTTTTAAAAAAATATTAAGTTAACAATTATTCAATAAAATGGATCTTCAACGCGGTCGCTTCTCATAATTACCAAATTTGAAATCGTTCAGTTTCCACCAAGGACAGTTTCCAAGACAAACAGAATTTTACGTTAAAATACCTCCTCACGCGGGCAAGGAAATGGTAACACAAGGTAAAAGGAGGAGAAAATAAATAAATTAATTTAAACAGTAAACGATACACTCAACCCCGAACTATATATAATTCAAGATCCACACAGGCTCAACACGCCAGACAACGCTTGACCCGACAACAATCCACACCAGAACCGTTGCCCAGGTAACCACTAAACAAAAGCAACGCCTCCTAGAACACGGAGGAAACCAGGCAAAGAAAACAATTTAATTCCCCCAAAAAAACCCCAGAAGGAGGAGAAAACATACCAAACGAATTAGAAAACAAAACACAGGAAAGCAAACAGAAATCCGAAGAAAGGTAAAGCTCGGTACCTTGGAGACTGTACCTTGGTTTACAAAAAGGTTACAATTTAAGTGCCAAAAGTAGATCAGTAAAATTTTAAATTAATAACTCCAATTTAGTTCATGGTGAACCTTCCACATTACTGTGATTAGTTGCCAAAACTGTTTTTCAAATTTCCGATACCACACACACGAATTGATATTAATTTAACGACGAAGTCCAAATATTTATTATTATTATTATTATTATTATTATTACTTTTCCAGAAATCTTCGAAAATATCAAAATTCTCTTCTGGTCGACGTTTAGAATGATTTCAAACACTGGTACATACCTTTGGTGATGAAGAAATGAGAGGAATTTTAACCTGACATTGTTGACGAAGGAATGCAGTCACGCCGCCGGCATCTAGACCTCGTTGTGAAGTATCCAGACGAAAAAATAAATCCAAAAAAGCTCAGAAGAAAAGGTAGGAGGTATTCAACTAGTTCGTACGGGGAAAATCCCCGTTAACGAAGATTACGGGGGTTTTCTTGAAATCCACTTCTCCATGGCGTAGGTCTCAAAAACACAAGCGCACATCATGGCTGACTGAAGCGAACTGTCTCGCGTCGGCAAGCGAGCAAGGAGCCAGACTGCCTGGAAGTAGGCCGGCGCATGCGCAGTAATGCGCAACCAACACCAGGCCAAACGATGGCCGCTGCGTACAGTAAGTTAAAACAAGGTATCCTGGCGTAAGCCGTTTGACACAAATTATTCTAGGCCGCAGGGCCAGTTCAAAATGGTTATAATGGGGAGGCTCACATTATTTAATATTGTCTCAGCCCTCCCGCCCCGAATCGACGACAAAACCTCATGCACATGCCATCAATGATGAGGTGGTCACACATACACTAAATTTGGGCGGAGTAGTCCAACAGAAAACGACCACCAAGATTAACTAATTTTAGTTAGGAGTTCACATGACCAGGTTAATAGTCCAAGACACAGTTCCATATCACATAGTTTTTAGAAATAATTGGTGGGTGCGATCAACATCAGTGTCCAGAAACGTTAACCGAGCACTCGGAAAAACACCAGAGTAAAGTTTGTCATCAAATAGAGAGTACAATGACCAGAGTTCACCAAATATTCAGGTTCACCTAATACACATGTTTTCAATGCACCACACAATGATATAGTTTATGACACATGACGCAGTTCACCTTGAGGTTTGGCAACTCTCACACTAATTACAGATATACTGACCAAAATTAAACAAAACCACATGATTATAAGTCCACGCATCCAGGTTATTTTCTCAAGCACGGTGGTAAATTAATTTTTAATGCATGAATACCTTTACAAGTCTCCTTTGAAATTAAGGAAATGCATGATCTCGTGTTGCAAAAAGGTTACAACAGGGGAAATGAAACGCACCGGAAAACCCGAATGGGGGCAAAACCACAAGAAGAGGGAGGAACAAAAAACAAATCAGGAAATTAAAGTAGGTGAGTATTCAGTTACAGGATCCATAGATCCGCCAATTAACTTTACATAGGCTAGTTACCAACAAACTAGCTGAAGCCCAGAGCTCTCCACTTGGTCCAATATAGTACCAAAGGAAACGAAGGGTCCATACAACGACAATTAAGAAATCAAAGGGAAACTACATAAAATACACCATGTTACACTGCCACGAAGGACACTTAGCCATGACACGTAGAGAAACAATGAACAAGAACACATAGAAATATAGGGTACAATCCAGCACATAATACCAACTAGGACAAAGACAGATATCCCTAAGGATCAAGAACATAACGGAAGGGAAATCAGTAATATTACTCAAGCACAAATCACCCACAAGAAAAATATATAAGTAAAGGTACAGGACCACTCCAAAGAATAGACGTCCTTGGAACATATGGTTTAGAATACCAGACGTTAAACTAAGAGGACACATGAATGACCTATCAAATTACACTTTTAGATATTGGAGTGACACACACACAACCACAGAGTGGCGAACTCGTCAATCAGTCCAAGGGTCAAGAACGAGGGGTTGAGCAAAATACAAACCACACTGGGATCGGCAACTTATCCAGGATCACCAACAAAACACAGGTAAGGACTCAAGCATAGAAAACTAATTTTTGAACAGACCAACGGAAAACCATCAGAGAGAAGGGACGCAGAAACCACTCGAGTTACCGAGAGGTAAGACAGGCAAGAGTAGCATCGATGGGCAATCGGGAGACTCCTATAGGTTACCAGATGGAAAAATCGCGATCAGTCAGTCATCCACAACGGCCACATCAAGGTACAACTACCCAAAATAAATGCACCGGGCAACGTGGTACAGAATAGTAACCACGAACCTAATTCTGCGTGAGGAAGAACAAGTCGAAAATCCCAGAGCCAAGAGATAACTAAGAATGGCCCACCCTAAGGTGTGCTTCTTCGGAGTAGTGGATACCAAACCAACAACCAAATGTACCGTGACACAGAGGTAAATTAAAGGACAAATCACATCCCAACCAAGGTGTTTTGACAGCCAAACAACGTAATCCAAACACGATTACCTAAATAATGACAAGCTAGCAGCACGGGTTATTAATAGAGAGGTAAAGGATAACTATCCTCAACGCGTGCTCACAGACCACAACCTAACAGCACAATACAAAGCAGAAATTACAACAGCAAACCAGGTACAGATTAAGGACTAGGTCCATCCCACAGAAGCACAAAAGGAGAAATATCCTCAGGAAGGAAGTCCGACAGTACCACCGAAAACTCCACACGCCAACCGGTAGATAAGGAAAATTACACAACGTTACTAACGGTCCACATTTCAAAAGGATCCAAACAACTCACAACAACATTACCAAGTTACAACACAGGAGATACAACCATAATGCTGGCAGGAGTGCACCAACCGAACGCCCACAGGAAAAATCGCAGACAGATTTTCTACATAACCCCAAAACCAAAAGGTTAGGAAGATAAATTCAGCCCAAAAACCCCTTACAGGAAAAATAATATAGAGGGTTCACGCATAGAAAACCACCTTTAGAACAGCCGCGAAGAGTGCCCAAAAGTAGGAGTGTCAGATCTCTCAATCATGGATGAATACAAACATCAGTATCCGGAACAGAAACACCTTTAAGACACGGAGTCCATGCAGAAGGCAAGCAGGGAACTTTTCCGACACCAATAGATCGAAACACACCACAATCAGAAATCGTACAATACTAAAATGGCACAAATAGCAACCCAATCATGACTAAGCACCACACATCTTCAGACACACGCACACTATGAAAGGATGACAAAATGGTAAACACTCAGGCACCAGACACACTCCCTTACATTCCATCCCAGGCACACCATAGCTCAGCAATGATCAAGTCACAAGATGATCGAAGGGTTCAGCGGAAGGAATCCGATGCGGAGCCACAGAAGAATCAAAACTTTGAAATTACATAAGCCTAGAGAAAACAGAGGGACAACAAAGCACAATTTAAGTTAGATGTCATCAGATTTCCCCAAAGGAACTTCGTTAGTGCACCACATAAGCATAAGGTTAGATAACGAGGATATCAATTCCAAGGTATTAATTAATACCACCATCACAAGACAATTAAGGAAAGACAATTTCTAACTACAAGGATCCACACCTAGAAACAGTAACATACAAGGAGTACTAAATTAGAGTCACCAACACGAGGCACGGAAAGGACCAGATTGACTCGCTCGCCATCCCACAGTATGTGTGCTAAATTCACTAACGATACAGGTCAGCTACCAAAGGTGCGTCCATCCAGCGAAAGATGCGGTACGATTTGCCAGATCAACCGGGTTTAATTTGGGAAACATGAACGCGCCTAATACGTTTTGCTACAGGGTCACTTACCAAAATTGAGACGGGAGACAAGAACTCCAATACCGTGCACGGGCCTTGGTACCTAGGGGCAAGTTTTGCCGAAAACTTATTCACGGCCTTACTCATTGGGTAGCACTTAACATACACGAGATCACCAACATTGAATTTTGACGGTTTCCTACCTTTATCGTACTGCCTTTTGACCTTTTCGTATGACACAGCTAGATTCCGTTTTGCTTCGTTCCAGATCTTTTGAACATCATTAGGCCTAGATAGGTCTGGGAGAAGATCCTCAATACATAGCAGGTTAGACATAGGGGAGTACGGAGTATAGCCAAACATTAAAGACATAGGCGTCTTACCATGGGACTCATGAGTAGCGGAATTGAAAGCATGTGCCAACCAATGCAGACAGGAGTCCCATTTGGACTGGTTGTCATGATGATACGCTATCAACGCAGATTTTAAGTTCCGATTCAACCTCTCTGCATAAGAAGGATTTGGATAGTATGGAATAGTGGTGACATGTGAAATGCCCAACTCAAACAGATACCTTTTGAAGGAGTTACTGGTGAAAGAACTAGCGTTGTCAGATACTAAGAACTTAGGTGGGCCAAAGGATGCAAAGATGGAATTTAGACAGGAGATAGAGGTACGTGAATTAGTGGACCTGGTGGGAAAGATCCAACAGAACCGGGAGAAGGCATCAATACAGACAAAAATGTGGGTGTTTCCCAAGGAAGATCGGGGGAGGGGTCCTACGAAATCTATGAACAGTCGTTCCATGGGGCGCGAAGCTTGTGATGAAGACATTAATCCCACCCGGTTATTCAAATTAGGTTTGCTGATGGCGCAAGATTTACAAGATTTGACCATGTTCCTGATATCACTATCCATTTTCTTCCAAACAAAGAATTGCCTGATTTTCAAACGAGTTTTGAAATTTCCTAGATGACCGCCAAGGGGTGAACAGTGGTAATACTTGAAAATGACAGGTACCAGAACCTTAGGAACGACAATTTTGGAATTATGGTCCTTGCGACCCTTACAACAGAGAACACCCTTAGATAAGGAGTAAGGTTTCACTTCGATCCCGCTACTGATTGTATCAATGATCCTTTTCAGATCCGGATCAGTTTTTTGATGATCTCCAATTTCTTGATACAGCAATGGGGAGTCGGTGAGGATGGCACTAACTCCAACGGTATTGACAGCAAGCTCATCGACACATGGGTTGGCTTCCGCACAAGGATGACCTTCAAACATCCTGCTCAAGCCATCGGCGATGACGTTCTCAGACCCACGAATGTGGCGAACATTGAAATTAAAGGATGAGATCCGTAATGCCCATCTAGTTATCCTACCGGTCCTTTTGGGTCGGTTCAACACCCAAGAAAGAGCCTGATTGTCGGTTTCCAGATCAAAGTTGACATGTTCAATGAATGATCGAAATTTTTCCAGAGCAAACAGCACAGCTAGACACTCTAGTTCATAAATGGAGTACTTAGACTCCAGATCATTGAGGACCCTAGATACGTAGGCCACGGGCCTACGCCCATCTTCATGTTCTTGTAACAGAACGCCAGCAATAGCACGCCCAGAGGCATCAGTTTGGACAATGAAACGTTTCTCGAAATCGGGAATAGCTAACAAAGGTGCATTAACCAGTGCGACCTTCAATGAATTAAAAGCTTCCTCCTGGGCTTTACCCCAAGTAAATTTTACATTCTTTTTCCTAAGGTCGTTCAACGGGGCAGCCACTTCAGCAAAGTTAGGGATGAATTTTCTAAAGAAATTGACCATACCAATGAATCGAGCAACGCCCTTGACATCTTTGGGAGGTGGAAAATCCCTAATGGCTTGAGTTCTGGAATGATCTATGGAAACGCCTTCAGAAGAAACTACATGTCCCAAGAAAGACATGCTGGGTCTGGCGAAAGCTACCTTTGATAACTTCACTGTAAGGCCGGCTTTCCTTAACCGTAGCAATACTTCCCTAACGTGCACCATATGTTCCTCGAAGGTATTTGAATAAATTAATAAATCGTCCAGGTAATTAAAGACATAGCTGAACTTAATGTCAGAGAGAATGGAATTTAACAACCTTGACAACACAGCTGCTCCACAGCTTAGCCCGAACGGAAGTCTGAGGAACTCATACAAGTTCCAGTCGGTGATGAAGGCAGTGAGGGGAATTGATCTCTTCGATAAAGGCACTTGGTAATAAGCCTGGTTCAAATCCAGGACAGTGAAAAATTTCGCACCTGAGAACCATCCAAAACAAGTATGAAGGTCGGGTAGGGGAATAGATTGGAGTACAATCTTACTATTTAGAGACCTATAGTCAATCACAGCACGATAACCACCAGAAGGTTTGGGTACCAAGAACACAGGGGACGCATACGGGGAAGTCGAAGGTCTGATCACTCCGTCTCTTTCCATTTGCTCAATGATTTTCTTTAATTCCAACATACGGGGTGGGGAAAGGCGATAAGGAGGGGATCGAACAGGCTGCAGGTCCGACAACTCAATGTCATACTCGAGTACGTTGGTCAAGCCTAACTTGCTAGTGAACACATCGGGAAATTCCCTGCAAAGATCACGAACTTGCTGTGCTTCGGCATCTCCTAAATGATTCAGGTCAAGCCGATCGATGTCACTAGACTCATCTGACTCAGGGTAACCCACACACAAAACTTTAGGCATTTTCAAGGGAACGTTAATCAATTCAAATTTCAGGTCAGGAGAAAATTTAAAAAAGAAATTTCGACACTGAGGATCCAAAACGACACCAGCCCAAGATAGAAAATTGGTACCCAGAATAATGTTACATGATAAATTGGATGTCACCAAACACTTGATCTTCCAAGTGAAATTCCCAATCCTCAACTTGACCTTCACAGTCCCCAAAATATTTAAGAACTGACAATTAGCCGAAACGCATCTTAAGTTAGTGGGTTTTATTTCCGGAAGTTTACACGAGGATTTCTTTTGACAATACCAGGCATAATTCATCAAGCATACTGCGCTTCCAGTATCAAGAAGAGCATCTACGGGTTCATTGTTGACCTCGACAAATGTGCACGTGCCAGAGGAGGGGGCATGAGCAGAAATACTATTGCACCTAGGGGGACACACCGGTTTCTTACGAGATTCAGGGTTTACAAACTTAGAATTGGCAGACTTTGCCCTTTCCCTTTCTAGTCATTGAGTACCATTTCTGTCTACCAAGGGGCAATTTCTTTTAACATGCTGTCTAGAGCCACAGGAATAGCAAGCGCCTGGACCACGTCTAACGTCAGGGCAGGAATTTCTTAGATGATTTCGGGACCCACAGTTGTAACATTTACGGGCATTCACTACCTTAGGTGTTGACGGAAGAACGGGACAATTGGTAGTATTAGGGGGAGGGAAATTCACAGGTCTGGAGGCATCCCCATGTTTGACATCTTCAGCAAAGGAACAGGCCTCTTCCAATTCTTGAAAGGTAGTAGGGCACCGGGTTAAGGAAAGATAGGAGCGGTACGCAGGAGATATTCCTTTTAAAATTCTAGAGACCATTTCACATTCTGGCACAGAAATTCTAAAAACCTTGCAAAAGAATCGCAGATCCAGCACATAAGTTAGCAAGTTCTCATGCAGGAACTGAGTCCGGAAACAGTGTTGGGGCACAAGACTTTGGAGAGCAAGAGAGGGAATAAATTTGGAAAGGACAAGTTCATGAAAGGTACTAATCGATAAATTCTTAGAGATAGCTTCAGAAATTTCTCTCTTTAGAATCCCTTCACAATGAGGGAAGAGGGCGCGGAAAATCCCCAAATCGTCAACTGAGTACACATTACCAGTCTCGGTCAACTCCACCAGAAACCGTAAGAATCGAATACACTCATCGATAGAATTTACAGAAAAGGACTTCACTCCCCGAAAGACTTCCTTTAAACAGTTAGGCGATGACGCCGAATTTAGCTTAGAGACTAAGGTTTCCAGTAAAGGAGCAGTCACACAGCACTGACCTTGGGCATGGGTCGAGGACGCAATTTGGTGGGAAGGGACACTCGGGGTGGGTACAGTAGGGTTAAGTCCAGTAGAAATAGCACAATTCTCCATATCTCTGTTAATCAACAGCAAATCTAGATCAGAGGTGATGCCAGAAACCACCGTTAACAATCTAGCACATTCTGACACAAAAACAGAATCAGGCTTAATAGATAATAAATCCTGAATTCGACCCGAGTAGTGGTCAGCTCTGGCCCTCAGCCGGTTTACTTGGGCTTTGGACGGAGGCAATTCAATAAACTCTTCGCGAATAATATTAATTTCGTTAAGATTGTCACAGATCAGGTTAAGGTACTCACCCACTCGACTCCTGTCAATAGAAAATACACTAATGGGGACCTGGGAGTTGGCTGATAGCAAGGCAGCGCACTCAGCAACAGTACGGGCAGGTTCAAGGCCACGAATGGATAACTCGTACTCCAATTCGGCACGACGCAGGAAGGAGGGGTTCGTAACGGCACGCGCCATGGTAGCAAACATGGAACAAAATAATCAAAAAATTACACAAGATCCTTGCACTCCCTTTTACAATAGTTATTGACAATAACACTTTTAGTTTTTCAATTTTTGGTTTCCATCCACCAACATTCGCCACAGCACTGCACCAAGTAAGGGTAGGAGGGGAGGAAAGTTAGGTTGCGCAAGGCAGAAACAACAGAGATTAGGCAGCAGAGCAACAACAGTGGAACAACAAACAACCACCGCTCTGATACCACTCTCACCGCTCACCACCCTCTAGGACCCCGGTACCACCTAGGGGTGATGAGGTGAATAACCTTACCCACCAGGGTGAGAGAAGAAAAGAGAGGAAGAGAACAGAGAGAGGAAGAGGGAGAGGGAGAGAGAGAGAGAGAGAGAGAGAGAGAGAGACCCTGGCGGGAAGGTTGTTAGCGTGTCCGCCCCAGAATGGGAGATATAGCGAACACGAGGGAGAAGATGGGCACCAGAAGAGGAACAACAAGTACAGTCACAATATTAAAAAACAAGAAACCATAAAAAAACTTACCGGAAACAGCGGAGGAAGACGACTTAAAGGCCGTGGAAATAAATGCACAAGAAGAACGGTGGCAGTGCTCCACCGAACGTGGCGAATGAAAACCGACACTTCAATTAAGTTGAAAAAAAAAATTTAATGGAAGGGCAAAAGGTAGGTAACAAACCAAGACATTAAGATGATAAAGCCTAAGTTTATTTTTAAAACGTAATGCCAAAGTGTAAATAAAATCAACGTAAGGTTGAAAAATGAAAAAGGAAATTAACAATAAGTAAAATAAATTAGAATATACCCAGGTGGGGTTTAAAAGAAAATTAATTCATTACTAAATAACAATTAATGAAAAATAAATACTCTTTAGCAGATAATAAATAGAGAACTTTATGAAAACAACAAGAAAGAAAGGGTGACCTCCGTACCTAATTAAATGTGATCAGAAAACAACGGAAAACCAATAGACTTTCTTACATAAATGTTACCTTTAAATAAAATGTGATCGATCACGGATAGTTAAATAAATTTTTTTTTTAAAAAATATTAAGTTAACAATTATTCAATAAAATGGATCTTCAACGCGGTCGCTTCTCATAATTACCAAATTTGAAATCGTTCAGTTTCCACCAAGGACAGTTTCCAAGACAAACAGAATTTTACGTTAAAATACCTCCTCACGCGGGCAAGGAAATGGTAACACAAGGTAAAAGGAGGAGAAAATAAATAAATTAATTTAAACAGTAAACGATACACTCAACCCCGAACTATATATAATTCAAGATCCACACAGGCTCAACACGCCAGACAACGCTTGACCCGACAACAATCCACACCAGAACCGTTGCCCAGGTAACCACTAAACAAAAGCAACGCCTCCTAGAACACGGAGGAAACCAGGCAAAGAAAACAATTTAATTCCCCCAAAAAAACCCCAGAAGGAGGAGAAAACATACCAAACGAATTAGAAAACAAAACACAGGAAAGCAAACAGAAATCCGAAGAAAGGTAAAGCTCGGTACCTTGGAGACTGTACCTTGGTTTACAAAAAGGTTACAATTTAAGTGCCAAAAGTAGATCAGTAAAATTTTAAATTAATAACTCCAATTTAGTTCATGGTGAACCTTCCACATTACTGTGATTAGTTGCCAAAACTGTTTTTCAAATTTCCGATACCACACACACGAATTGATATTAATTTAACGACGAAGTCCAAATATTTATTATTATTATTATTATTATTATTATTATTACTTTTCCAGAAATCTTCGAAAATATCAAAATTCTCTTCTGGTCGACGTTTAGAATGATTTCAAACACTGGTACATACCTTTGGTGATGAAGAAATGAGAGGAATTTTAACCTGACATTGTTGACGAAGGAATGCAGTCACGCCGCCGGCATCTAGACCTCGTTGTGAAGTATCCAGACGAAAAAATAAATCCAAAAAAAGCTCAGAAGAAAAGGTAGGAGGTATTCAACTAGTTCGTACGGGGAAAATCCCCGTTAACGAAGATTACGGGGGTTTTCTTGAAATCCACTTCTCCATGGCGTAGGTCTCAAAAACACAAGCGCACATCATGGCTGACTGAAGCGAACTGTCTCGCGTCGGCAAGCGAGCAAGGAGCCAGACTGCCTGGAAGTAGGCCGGCGCATGCGCAGTAATGCGCAACCAACACCAGGCCAAACGATGGCCGCTGCGTACAGTAAGTTAAAACAAGGTATCCTGGCGTAAGCCGTTTGACACAAATTATTCTAGGCCGCAGGGCCAGTTCAAAATGGTTATAATGGGGAGGCTCACATTATTTAATATTGTCTCACCGTCAAACCTATGATATGGTGGAGGTATGTTGATGATACATTTGTGGCCTGGACAGAAGGTCCTGAGAACTTCTATTCCTAAACCACCTAAATCAGCATCATACTTCAATTAAATTCACTATGGAGATGGAGTCGGACGGATACCTTCCTTTCTTGGTTGTTCTAGTAAGAAAGAAATCGGACGTCTCCATAGGACATACCGTCTATCGTAAGCCTACCCACACAAATCGCTATCTTCATGCAGATTCTAACCACCATCCAGCACAAAAACAAGCCATTATCACGACACTCACCAAGAGGGCGAGACGAATTTGTGAGCCATCAAATATCCAGGTGGAGATGGACACACTCAAATTCACATTACAGTGACTTGCAGATTCATAAGGCCCTGCATCCCTGAGAAACGACCAAACAGACCTCACAGAAGGAAGAAGTGAAGGGAACTGCCTTCCTGCCTTACATTCATAACACCACAGATCGAATTGCCAAGGTCCTCCGCAAACACAGTATAAAAACTGTGTTTGGCACCGTCACTAAAATTGCTCACAGTCTGGGTAATACCAAGAACAAACTGTCCCTACTTTTACATTCTGGAGTATACGAAATTCCCTGTACATGCGGTAAGGTATACATTGCCCAAACATGCCGGTCCATTGGTCCTCGTATCAAGGAACATGAACGTAATATTCGTCTCAACCAGCCAGACAAATCAGCAATAGCTGAGCATGTTCTATCGTCGGGTCATGATGTCATGTTCCAAGACGCTCGAGCTCTTACCCACACTAGACACTGCAGGTTCGGGAATATACGGGAAGCTGTGGAAATACGTAGAAATCCTAACAATTTCAACAGGGACACTGGCTATGAATTAAGTAATACCTGGCTGCCAGCCATTAAGGATTTACGTAGGTAGTTCCCTTCCCCGTCCCTTCACTATTGTTATTTCGTTTCGGTGTTTCCCAAATTCGTACGTTCCTCAACGCCAGATGTTGCATTCCAGGCTTGTGTCAATGTCATACGATCATATGGGCGTACGCCTGCTATGTTATGTGACCCTTTCAGACTGATTCTGATGGTTCCGTCAGCTTCCGCTTCGAACGCTAGCGCTGCACCGCGTCCGGGGAGCAACCTGGTGACGAACGAACGTACCATTTCCACTTCTATAGGGTAACGTCTAAATTCAAACCACAATGTTTTAGAAACCTTTCTCGTGGACAGTCGAGATTTTCTTCTGATGATGCAGAGCAGAAGTTTCTGCGAAACTTAAAGAATTTCACCTTATTTTCTTGACACGGCATAAACCCAAAAGCCTATGTCATGTCTATAATTTTTATATTTAGTGGTTGGTTTTATGCGTTAGCCATACAGAACGAGCTGCAGATGTGAGACTCTGTCAAAGGGTAGACATAAATAAATAATAAAATCTAGATCAAACCTTCAGAAGTACAGATTCCCTGGTTTGTCATTTTGACTAGTTTGCTGTAGTGGGGATGATATGTATTCGTTCTGGATCGTTGTAGGTCAGAAAATGGTGGGTTTAATTTGTCCTTCATTGCCTTCTTTCGACTGAATTTTTACTGCCTATTCTCAGTTCGAATCATCATCGCCTTTTAAACATTTTCTCTAGTAAATACATATATGAACCATATCTGAAAAGAGAGAAAATTAATTGAAAATGAAAAGAAAAAGTGAAACTAGTGCTTGAAAACACCAGAGGTATCAAGTTATGTGCACGATAAGTGAAATATTGAAAGGGGAAAATGTTAATATGAGTGTTTTATGAAGAGGAAGATCTCACTTGCATGAATATTAACCGATTTCTTGCTAGTGGCTTTAGGTCGCAGGGACACAGACAGGTCTCATGGCGACGATGGCATAGGAAAGGCCTAGGATTTGGAAGGAAGCGGCCGTGGCCTTAATGAAGGTACAGCCCCAGCATTTACCTGGTATAAAATGGGAATCCACGCAAAACCATCTTCAGGTATGCCGACATTGGGATTCGAACCCACTATCTCCGCGATGCAAGTTCACTGCCGCGCGTCCCTAACCACACGGCCAACTCGGCCGGCAGTATAAACCATTAACATCGGTTGATGTGGAGAAGAAGTTTGTCGATGTTTCGCAACGTGCTGTCTGAAAACCGATGATCATTCACACCAGAGGTGGCTACTGTGATATACTGCAAAGCGAACTGAGGGGCGGCTTTCCGAATTCCAGTTTCTGTAACCCAGTTATACTAATTTCGATTTCTTTCTCCAGGATGTCCGTTGCGGATTCGTTGAATTCATCATCATCATCAGCATCATCTGTTTACCCTCCAGGGTCGGCTTTTCCCTCGGACACAGCGAGGGATCCCTCCTCTACCGCCTCAAGAGCAGTGTGCCGGAGCTTCAGACTCTTGGTCGGGGATACAACTGGGGAGAACGACCAGTACCTCGGCCAGGCGGCCTCACCTGCTATAATGAACAGGGGCCTTGTGGAGGGATGGGAAGATTGGAAGGGATAGGCAAGGAAGAGGGAAGGAAGCGGCCGTGGCCTTATGTTAGGTACCATCCCGGCATTCGCCTGGAGGAGAAGTGGGAAACCACGGAAAACCACTTCCAGGATGGCTGAGATGGGTATCGAACCCACCTCTTCTCAGTTGACCTCCCGAGGCTGAGTGGACCCCGTTCCAGCACTCATACCACTTTTCAAATTTCGTGGCAGAGCCGGGAATTGAACCCGGGCCTCCGGGGGTGGCAGCTAATCACGCTAACCACTACACCACAGAGGCGGACTGAATTCATTCTAGGTGGAAATATTATTCCAATCTAAACTCCCCAAGTATTTTTTAACAAGCACTGTATTCATTTCTTTAAATTACGTCAGTCTAAAAATATACAATATCTGAAGGAGGAGGTATTTCACTCTTACATTTTTTTACTGTATCTTGCAAACCACCACAATTTTGCACCGGGCGAGTTTTCTGTGCGTTTAGAGTTGGGCAACCGTGAGCTTGAATCCGGAAGACAGTGGGGCAGCCCTGAAGATGGTTTTCCGTGGATTACCATTTTACACTAGGCAAATGCTGGGGCTGTACCTTAATTAAGGCCACGGTCACTTCCTTCTAACTCCTATCCCTTTCCTGTCCCATCGTCGTCGTAACACCTATCTGTGTCGGTGCGAATTAAAGCAAATAGCAAAAAAATTGCATTTCTATACATTATATTCCTTCTTTGTTTATATAGAACAGGCAGGAAAGGAAATCAAAGAGAAAATTGGAAAGGGAATCACAATCCAAGGAGAGGAAACCAAAGCCCTGAGATTTGCCGATGATATTGTTTTCTTTATCTGAAACTGCAGAAAATCTAGAGAAATTGCTGAATGGTCTGGACAGAGTCTTGGGTAAGAGATATAAGACGAAAATAAGTAAGTGCAAAACGAAGGTAATTGAGTGAAGTCGAAGTCAGGTGATGCAGGTAATATTAGATTTGGAAATGAAGTCTTAATGGAAGTAGATGAGTATTGTTACTTTGGTAGTAAAATAACTAACGATGGCAGAAGTAAGGAGGACATAAAATGCAGACTGTCACAAGCAACGAAGAAAATTGCCCACTTGGAACATTGATATAGCATTGTATGGAAGTGAAACATGGATGGTAACTAGCTCAGAAAGAAAGAGAATAGAAGCGTTTGAAATGTGGTGTTACAGAAGAATGCTGAAGGTGAGATAGATAAATCTAATCACGAATAAATAGATACTGAATCGAATTTGTGAAAGGAGAAGGTTTGGCTCATTTTTACGAGAAGAAGAGACAGAACGATGACACATCTTAAGTCTTGCAGGACTTGTTCAGTTGGATTTTGAGGGAAGTGTAGACGGTAAGAAGGCTGAACCAGGGTATGAATATAAAAAGGAGTTAGAGCAGATGTAACATGCAGCAGTTATGTAGAAATGAAAAAGTTAGCAAAGGATAGGGTGACATGGAGGGCTGCATGAAACCAGACTATGAACTGATGGTTCAAACAACAATTTAAAATAATTAAATTCACCGTAGTATGAAGTAAAATATTATACGCAACAGCCATTAAAGTGACAAGTTACTCATTTAGAAACTCCGTTCGAGCCGCATGTGAAGGCTAAACATCTCACTCGTAATGTAAAAGACCACTTTCCCGTGGATGTTGTGAGAATAACTACACCGTTCTTCCTGCGATAATAATAAATTTAATTTAATTAATCTAATCCCCTGACTGTTATAGCGATTCATGTAGAATTTCGGAAATTTTTTAACGAGCGAGTTGCCCGCGTGGCTAGAGTCACATAGGTTTGATCTTGCATTCAGAAGATGGTGGGTTCGAATCTCACCGTCGGTAGACAGGCAAACACTGCGGATGTATTTTAATTAAGGTCACGATCACTACCTTTCCCACCCCTGCGTCGCGGAAAACTTTCGCCGTGTGAGTGGACATACCCTTCATGGGCTGTCATCAAAGCCATCCCTATGATGTCCAAAGTGTTCAATCAATCAATCAATAGTGATCTGCATTTAGGGCAGTCGCCCAGGTGGCAGATTCCCTATCTGTTGTTTTCCTAGCCTTTTCTTAAATGATTTCAAAGAAAAAGGAAATGTATTGAACATCTCACTTGGCAAGTTATTCCAATCCCTAACTCCCCTTCCTATAAATGAATATTTGCCCCAATTTGTCCTCTTGAATTCCAACTTTATCTTCATATTGTGATCTTTCCTACTTTTAAAGACGCCACTCAAACTTATTCTTCTACTAAAGTCATTCCACGCCATCTCTCTACTGACAGCTCGGAACATACCACTTAGTCGAGCAGCTCGTCTTCTTTCTCCCAGTTCTTCCCAGCCCAAACTTTGCAACATTTTTGTAACGCTACTCTTTTGTCGGAAATCACCCAGAACAAATCAAGCTGCTTTTCTTTGGATTTTTCCCAGTTCTTGATCAGATAATCCTGGTGAGGGTCCCGCACACTGGAACCATACTCTAGTTGGGGGTCTTACCAGAGACTTATATGCCCTCTCCTTTACATCCTTACTACAACCCCTAAACACCCTCATAACCATGTGTGTTCGTCGCCATAAGACCTATCTGTGTCGGTGCGACGTAAAGCCCCTAGCAAAAAAAAAAACATTAAAAAAATAACCATGTGCAGAGATCTGTACCCTTTATTTACAATCCCATTTATGTGATTACCCCAATGAAGATATTTCCTTATATTAACACCTAGATGCTTACAATGGTCCCCAACAGGAACTTTCACCCCATCAACGCAGTAATTAAAACTGAGAGGACTTTTCCTATTTGTGAAACTCACAACATGACTTTTAATCCCGTTTATCATCATACCATTGCCTGCTGTCCATCTCACAACATTATCGAGTTCACGTTGAAGTTGCTCACAATCTTGTAACTTATTTATCACTCTATAGAGAATAACATCATCCGCAAAAAGCCTTACCTCCGATTCAACTCCTTTACTCATATCATTTATATATATAAGAAAACATAAAGGTCCGATAATACTGCCCTGAGGAATTCCCCTCTTAATTATTACAGGTGCCTACAGCTTTGCCTACTCTAATTCTCTGAGATCCATTTTCTAGAAATATAGGAACCCATTCAGTCAATATTTTGTCCAGTCTAATTGCACTCATTTTTGCCAGTAGTCTCCCATGATCCAGCCTATCAAATACCTTAGATAGGTCAATCGCAATACAGTCCATTTGGCCTCCTGAATCCAGAATATCTGCTATATCTTGCTACAATCCTACAATCTGAGCTTCAGTGGAATAACCTTTCCTAAAACCGAACTGCCTTCTATCGAACCAGTTATTAATTCCACAAACATGTCTAATATAATCAGAAAGAATGCCTTCCCAAAGCTTACATGCAACGCATGTCAAACTTACTGGCCTGTAATTTTCAGCTTTAAGTCTATCACCCTTTCCTTTATACACAGGGGCTACTATAGTGACTCTCCATTCATTTGGTATAGCTCCTTCAAAGAAACAATAATCAAATAAGTGCTTCAGATATGGTATTATATCCCAACCCATTGCCTTTAGTATATCCCCAGAAATCTTATCAATTCCAGCCGCTTTTATAGTTTTCAACTTTTGTATCTTACTGTAAATGTCATTTTTATCATATGTACATTTTAATACTTCTTTAGCCTTAGTCTCCTCCTCTATCTCGACATTATCCTTGTAACCAACAATCTTTCCATACTGCTGACTGAATACTTCTGCCTTTTGAAGATCTTCACATACACACTCCCCTTGTTCATTAATTATTCCTGGAATGCCCTTCTTGGAACCTGTTTCTGCCTTAAGATACCTATACATACCCTTCCATTTATCAATAAAATTTGTATGACTGCCAATTATGCTTGCCATCATGTTATCTTTAGCTGCCTTCTTTGCTAGATTCCATTTCCTAGTAAGTTCCTTCAATTTCCCCTTACTTCCACAGCCATTTCTAACTATTTCTTTCCAATCTGCACCTCCTTCTTAGTCTCTTTAGTGTTGTGTGTATGCGCCATCTGTTGGCATTCAACCAAAATATTGAAATGGTGGCAATAGCTGACGATGTGAATTTTAGTAGCGTTATATTTCTTTGCGAATGCACATTTTAACCACGTTCTACTTCCTAGCGATTGTCATGAATAATACTTATGTCTTATTTAAACTAATCACCTGGTACATGAACAGTTTCCAGATCCTACACGTTTTAATACTGCACATGGATCTTTTTTTTTCTTTTGCTAGCGGCTTTACGTCGCACCGACACAGATAGGTCTTATGGCGACGATGGGATAGGAAAGGCCTAGGAGTTGGAAGGAAGCAGCCGTGGCCTTAATTAAGGTACAGCCCCAGCATTTGCCTGGTGTGAAAATGGGAAACCACGGAAAACCATCTTCAGGGCTGCCGATAGTGGGATTCGAACCTACTATCTCCCGGATGCAAGCTCACATGGATCTTACTCGGATATTTTTACCATGATAACACCATTAGGAATTATGTACATACCTAACCTCAACTTTTATTGATAAGAACTTTCTTAGAAATTATAAATGCGTTCAACAAGTTGCCTATATTAATAGAAGTATGTACATAACAATAAAATGCCCATGAACCCTTGCCCACTCCCCGGTCATAACGAACTGAACCTTATCGTACTTTGAACGACTCTCTGTTAAACGCAAGGAATGAACTAGCTCCCTCAATGGCACGTTCAACCCAAACTACAACGACAGTAAGATGTTATTGTTACTTACTACACAGTTCCAGAGGAACTTTCAAAAATTGACTTGCCAACAGAGGAGCACGTTAGATACATGCATCAACGTTGGCATTGTACCTGAATCGAGTAATCGACCCATTCAACCCCGCAATGTGGCCGCTCGACTGTACAATATTTAAGTCCATATATTTGGTATAATTATATGAGTGTAGCTATTTGCGTAGATAAGAGAATAAGTCATAATGGTGCCGTCCAACCCATTTGTTATCTGAGTAACAAGGATAATTTTTCTCGCCATTAATTATGCTTATTGTACACGATAAGCAATACAATGTACCGTGAAATTTCACCATTCTCACACCGTTCGTCTAAGGATTGAAATTGTTCGTTGCTTCACAGGAAGTACTGAAACAGTACCGGCAGATGTCTCATGAGAACTAAGCATTATGAAAGTCATTCTAGGAAGGTCTCGACACGCTACCACAATACTTTGCGAAGACGGTCATATTACTCCACTTACTACTAAAGTTTAGAACCCTAAGGTTGGTTGGCAGCACCTCTCCAAATGTTCCGGTTCTGTTCCTCTCTCTTCAGTTCTGCATAAGATTGGCATCCCAGCACCTCCACCAGTTGACCAATATATTCCAGCCTAGGCGTTTCCCTACAATTTCTTCCTTCCACAGAGCCCTCCAGCATGAAGGCTAGTGAACTCTCATGTCTGTAAATCCAATCCATGTATTTCTACTTTTCTTCATATTCATTGACAAACTCGGGGTTTCTCCAACTCTTTCCATTACTTCCTCATTAGTAACTCTATATCAGGGGTTCCAAATGGCGGCCCGCGGGCCGCATGTGGCTCGCGAAGCCATATAATGTGATACGCGAGAGCATTTTAATAAATAATGTGAAGGATAGTTACAAAATAATATTTTATAGGTCGTTTAAAATGTATTAATGTTTATATTCGTTATAGACCCAAGTCCGAACTACTTCATTCTTTAATATGATTTCCTCTTTTTTTTAAATTCACTTGATCTGAATTGATTATTTTTCATTTAAAAAATTTAGAATCAAAATTTCAAATAATAATGGTTGGTTTTTACGTCCCACTAACTACTTTTGATGTTTTTCGGAGACGCCGAGGTGCCGGAATTTTGTCGCGCAGGAGTTCTTTTACGTGCCAGTAAATCAGTCGACACGAGGCTAACGTATTTGAGCACCTTCGAATGATCTACCATCGAACCTACCTACTTCAGAAGGCCAGCGGATCAACCCGGCCCTAAATTTCACCTTTTTATGCGATTGTAAAATAATGTTTTACCTAAGTAATTGAAATTATTAAACCTTTATTTCAATTTAATTACGCAGATTATTTTTTCATAATGATACTTCTGTAGGAAGAATTTTACGAAACTTGGCTATTTATTCAAGTGCGGCCCGCGAAAATGATTAAGGTTTCCATATGGCGCTCGAGACCTTACAAATTGGAAACCCCTGCTCTATATGTCCAAGGAATTTTCAGTTTCGTCTATAGCACCATTGTTCAAAGGCTTCTAACCTCGTCTTCTCTGCCACTCCTAGTGTCCAGGTCTCACTTCCATACAGAATTCAAGGGTTCAGAAAGTCAAAGTAGGAAATAATGTATCTCAGGAAGAGAAAGTTTGGAAGGGAATTGCACAGGGTAGTGTAATCGGTCCGTTACTTTTCTTAATATACGCAAATGATTTAGGGAACAATATAACACCAAAAATAAGATTGTATGGAGATGACACAATTGTTTATAGAGAAATAAACAACATTGAGGATTGTTCAGAATTACAAAGGGACCTTGAAAGTATCCAACAATGGGTTGAAGAAAATAATATGAAGGTTAATGGAGGCAAATCAACTGTTACAACTTTTACAAACAGGAGCTTTAAAACTGAATTTGAATATACTTTGGATGAGGTAGTTATCCCAAAAGATGGCAAGTGCAAATACTTAGGTGTGAGATTTGAAAGTAATTTGCACTGGAAGGGTCATATTGATGACATTGTTGGGAAATCATACAGATCATTACATGTCATAATGAGGCTACTTAAAGGATGCAACAAAGAATTAAAAGAAAAAAGTTACTTGAGTATGGTTCGTCCATTATTGGAATATGCAAACAGTGTTTGGGATCCTCACCAAGAATACCTAATAAAAGAAATAGATAGTGTGCAGAGGAAAGCAGCAAGATTTGTAACAGGGGATTTCAGGAGAAAGAGTAGTGTATCAGAAATGTTAAAGGAACTTGGGTGGGAAACTTTAAGTAAGAGAAGGGAGAAAACTAGACTTACAGGATTATATAGAGCCTATACAGGAGAAGAAGCATGGGGAGATATCCGTGAGAGGCTTCAGTTGGAAAATAATTATATCGGCAGGACTGACCACAAATATAAAATTAGAAGGAATTTTAGCAGAAGCGATTGGGGTAAATTTTCATTCATTGGGAAGGGTGTGAAGGAGTGGAACAGTTTACCAGGGGTAGTGTTTGATCCTTTTCCAAAATCTGTACAGATATTCAAGAAGAGAATAAACAGCAACAGAGAAAATAAATGAAGTGTTAGAGGGCATTCGACCTGTGCAGGTTATTGTAAATAAAAAAATGTGTGTGAATAAATTAATTCCATCCCCTGGTCTAAGGAGTTTGGACAGCCAAAGTAGGGGACTGCGTGTAGGGGTGAAGTACAGTGGGGACTTCGAGGGCCCTGGGACCGCTACGGTAGCTGTGAAGGCCCTTCAGGAACTCTGAAAAGTGGTGGCAAAAGAGGCTCTGGTTAAGACGCAGCAGGTTGTTATGCTACTTAGGATCCAGAACGGGTAAAAAAAAATAGTAAATAAATAAATGCAATGTAAATATTAATGTTATACCAGTTTTATAGTATCATTTGAAGCAATTGCACATACTGTATATCAGTTGACTATATTTGTAAGTAGTACAGGAGATATTATAATTAGAATTTTGTAAACAATATAAATTTATTAAGGATGAGCTGTGTGTTTAATAGAAAACATTGTTAGCGTAAATTGTATAATATTGTATTATAGGAAAAATTTTCTTCTCTTGTTAATTTAATATTTAGTGCTTGACAATAATGTATTTTAGTGTACCATTTGCCACCGAGGTAGACACCTCATTTGCAAATAAAGAGATTTTGATTTTATTTTGATTTGAGAAGTGCGTTCCATATATATGTCTTAACTAATTATTTCTTCACTTTTAAGCTGATATTTTAGATGTGAAGAGCTGTTTCTTTTTACTGAAGGCTATCTTTGCCTGGTTAATTCTGCTGACCAGATCTCTCTTACTTCCATTATCAGTTGTTATTACGCTTCCTAAGTAAGAAAACTATCTAACGTTACTGAGCTGGTTCCAACGCAGAGCTACTTTTATTTTTCTTTGTTGCTTACTCATCACCATTACTTTTGTTTTGTTAGAATTTATTTTAATGTTATATTCATTTGCAAATGAACTGTCAATTACTTGGAACATTGTCGTTAATTGTTCTTCACTTTCCGCTATTATTGCTATGTCGTCAGCAAAACGAATTATATCTCTTCTCTCTCCTTGAATCTCTCCTGTATTTATATTCCACTCCTGTATCTTTTAGCATTTGAAATAACTTATACCATTCTACTTTACCAAATGCTTTCTCTAGACCAGGGCCTCTCAGGGTGCATGCGTTTGGTGCATGCACTGTGCACGGTGCAAAAGACGACTTCGCTTGGTTGACCAGAGTGCAGACCCCCACTCTTCGATTTGGAGCAATAGCGCTGTCTCTTTCTTTCCCCACACCCGTCTCGCTCGCTCCCCCTGTCTCCCTCTTCCTCACTTGCTCCGTAGTGCTCCAAATCCGAGCCGAGTTGAGCCGAGCTTAGCCGAGTAGCCCAGAGACGAAGTGTTGGTCCGAGCCGAGCCGAGCGAGACCGTTGCACAGTGCACGGAGCTCTTGCGCCTCGATTTGCACGCGTGAGATTTTGGGCGTTTGAGAGGCCCTGCTCTAGATCAACAAAAGCAATATAGGTTTCCTTACTCTTCCTTATACGTTTTTTTTTTTTTTTTTTTGTAATATTAGTCCTAGCGTAAGATTTACGTCTCTTGTACATCTTCAAAACTACTTAACCACTCAATAATCTGCCATAATTTATCTTTATATGATAGTTTTTTGTTTGCTATTAGTTTTACGTCGCGTCGACACAGATATGTCTTATGGCGACGATTGGATCGGAAAAGGCTAGGAGTGGGAAGGAAGCGGCCGTGGCCTCAATTAAGGTACAGCCGCAGCATTTCTCTGGTGTGAAAATGGGAAACCAAGGAAAACAATCTTTAAGGCTGCCGACAGTGGGGCTCGAACCCACTATCTCCCGGATGCAAGATCACAGCTACGGGCCCCTAAACGCACGACCAACTCGTCCGGTATATGAATTAAAAGCAGAAGTCCTACTGATCTTTCACGGTGTCTAATTTAGCTGACGGACGTTCTGATTTTATATACTGGGATCGATATCAGAAAAATACGAGGCGCACTTCTCCAGACTATTCTGTGCAGGAAAATTATTGAAGAAGGAGGAAGAGTATTTGTTTGTTTGTTTGTCTGTTTGTTTGTTTGTCCAACCGTTGTCCCGTTTCTTTACGGGTTCGGATATGAGCTGAGATGAATCTGTCGTGGTAGGTTTTTATGACCGGATGCTCTTCCTGACGTCAACCTCATCAGCAGAGTCAGTGAGATGGAACGAATGAAGTGATATCTTATAATATGAATTTCCGCTATTATTGAAATCCGGTGCCGGCACATAGCCTACTCTTGTCGAATAGCACCAAGGGTTCTGCTCAAGGCTTAACGTCTTCATCCGACGGACGAATCACCATCAACAGCGTCATATGCCCTGACTCCATATGAGCACTGCGGAGAGGTCTGGAATCTAATCCAGGCTTTTGGCACGCAATCAAGTGATTAGAAATTGTATACCACCACCTCCTCTACCCCGCCGACCAACATTGTGATAGTGAACATTTTCTCGACCAACGGGACTCGAACCGGTTAACCACGGTGTCAGACCGTTTACACTTCAACGCCTTAACGATAATGGCCAGCAGGCGGGCTAGGAGGACGAGTATTTGAAATTTAATTATATCTGCAGAACAGGAGGAATGAATACATTCTTGGACGAACTTTCCAACTCAGTTCTGTTGAAAAGTTTGGATAGCTCGTCGTTGTAGAGTTAACAAGGGAATGAGAATGAAATGATGTTTTATTAAAGATAGCCCTCAGACAGAACTTTAACCATACTATTGACAGTAACGTTATCATATGTTGAATATCTGCTTCTTGAAGGAATTGGCAAGAAATGTATGGAGATAAACGAACCACGGTAATATTTTCTGACTTCCATAACTGATATATTTGAAAGTCATTAACGAGTTTAGTTCAGGGAGTTATTGAGTATTTTCAAATGAATCTGAAACACAATTTTCCTTGTGAAAGTAGTGAATCTCTTTTATTTTTTTCTTCAAATATTGTACTAATCTTTCCTTTCTTTCTTTCTTTCTTTCTTTCTTTCTTAAACTGTTTACCCTCCACGGTTAGTATTTCCCTCGGACTCGGCGAGGGATTCCACCTCTACCGCCTCAAGGACAGTGTCCTGGATTGTGAGACTTTTGGGTCGGAGTATACAACTAATGAGGAGGACCAGTACCTCGCCCAGGTGGCGTTACCTGCTATGCTGAACAGGGGCCTTGTGGGGGGGGGGAGAGTGGAAGGGATAGAAAAGGAAGAAGGAAGGAAGGAAGGAAGGAAGCGGCTTTGGTCCTACGTTAGGTACCATCTCGGCATTTGCCTGGAGGAGAAGTGGGAAACAATGGAAAACCATTTCGAGGATGGCTGAGGTGGGAATCGAACCCACCTCTACACAGTTGACCTCCCGCGGCTTAGTGGACCCCGTTCCATCCCTTGTACCACTTTTTAAGTTTCGTGGCAGAGCCGGGAATCGAACCTAGGCCTCCAGGGTGGGCAGCTAATCACGCTAGCCACTACACCACAGTTATAATAATATAAGCTTACTTTTCTAGTTATGGACCTTTTGTGTCGTATTTCCTTGCCTCTTTTCATTGTAGTGTACGTAGAGCTCCCATCCTGAGGGTTTCTCCGATCCCGAACAGTTGAAACAGAAAACTCAGGCATCAAAAAGCATGAATATTCCCCTCTTACCCGGAGGCCACAGTTTCGCTTTCCAGCTGATCCAAAGATTATAATTCTGAAATGACGACTGAAACAGGGTTCGATTACTCTCTTGAGGTTTATTAAGTGCTGTCCATTACAGGATATTAGAATCATTCCGTACTGACGGTTTTCACTTTACAAAGGTAAAATTAAGTGCACCTAATGTATTGAATTTGGAGGATACACTTAATTTCACCTTTGTAAAGTGAGTGTTGTCTGCTATTTGACGCAGCGAATTCTATCACAGAGTGCAGCAATACAGCTGGTCTCTTTGTTATTTAATATCTGCAAATTGGCTGTGTAAATTATCATCGACATGCCAGGACCCTCAATAGGCTGTGTGCCATTGTTTGATTTGAATACGTACTGTAGGCCTCTCTGAGAGAGTGTACTAAGAAGAATGATTTTCAATAGTAGTGTTGTCCAAATCCATGGCTAAGTGGCTAGCGTGCTTGCTTTTGGCCCATAGGGTCCCGAATTCGATTCCCGGCGGGTCGGGGATATTAAACTTCATTGGTTACTTCCAACGGATCGGGAGCTGGGTGTGTGTGCCGTCTTCAGCACTCGAATTCATCATAGGTAGGGCCCCATCCTCACAGACGCGCAGGTCGCCCATAAGGTGTCAACTCGGAAGACCTGCACCAGGCCTCTTCGAAGGCCACACGCCAGTAATAATATTAATAATAATAATTAGATTTTGATCTAATATTAGACCAATAATCCCTTGGGAATTGATATTATATCTACCATGTAATTCAAACTTCTATTGTTGAATTATGGCACGGCTAATATTATAGAAAACGGGAAACATTCCATCTCGCTGAAATTTGAAATGGCACCGAATGGCTACAGTACTTAGTAAACGAAATGTGACACTGCCATTTGTAGTTTTGTACATATACTTGTGAAGAGTGCATTCTAGTGCTGACGGATGAGATGATGTGAGTTTAAATGATTGATTACATATTTTCGTAACTGGCATCACTACAAAATTGTATGAATAGGTAACCCTGCGCATTTCTAACATTATGCCAGGTGAGCAAAGAATATGATAAACCATTTTGTCGGCAAGGATACCTCATTGGAAAGATAGCACTGCCGAGTGTTAGAAGTGGGCAGACCGGGCGCGTTGGTCATGCGGTTAGGGGCGTGCAGCTGTGAGCTCGCATCCGGGAGATAGTGAGTTCGAACCCCATTGTCGGCAGCCCTCAAAATGGTTTTCCGTAGTTTCCCATTTTCACACCAGGCAAATGCTGGGGCTGTATATTAATTAAGGCCACGGCTGCTTCCTTCCCATTCCTAAGCCTTTTCTGCCCCATCGTCGCCATAAGACCTATCTGTGTCGGTGCGGCGTAAAACGAATAGCAAAAAAAAATGAAGTGGGCAAAACCGAATTTAAGAAAGGTCTGAAGTACTGTAATATTTCAGAAAATTCGGAGAATCATATATATAAACACTAATCTCACAAGCCAGCTGTTTCATCGTCGGAAACAGAGTTTATTCTATTTTACATAGGGGTCGTTCAGGAACTGAGGAAGGACTAAAAGCATATAGCTAAAAAATACCTGAGAACAGCTGGGCTCAGCAGATGAAGCGTTGACAGTAACATTTTGGCTCTACCGATGTCAAAGGACTGGACGTTTTCGAACAGCAGAATATAACGAAGTTTCCTGGAAGATCCACAGCAATGGCTGCACAGCCTAGGCGCCGTCAATGTTGGTACGAGGAAGACGAAGCAGAAAAAATATAGGAGTCGTTTATTAATCTGACAGGAAACAATTTTCTATCTCCGAAATCATTGTTATTCGTCACTGTAGCCTACAACATGGTAACAATTAGCCTACTCTGGAACAATCTTCGCTTTTGATCCCCTTGCGTTGGAGTGAGTGTCTCATGTGGCCTTTTGAACCCATATTGATGAGTTTTATCCTGGATCAGTCCAGTGGTATTTGAAGGTGCTCAAATTCGTCAGCCTCCTCTCGGTAGACTTACCTGCACATAAAGAACTCTTACGTGACAAACTTCATGCTTGTTGGCGTCTCAGGAAACCATGAATATTGCTAGTGTGATGTAAAATCAATGTTGTATTATTATTATTATTATTATTATTATTATTATTATTATTATTATTATTATTATTATATCTCTTGTTTACTACAAGAGCAGATCAAATAATGAGATGTGCAAACGGTGAGACTGTCGTTTCAATTTCATTGAATTCGCAAGCTTCGGTGACTATTAATCCTAATCTCCTTTGAAAAAAGTGTCAAAATCCTATATCCGTCTGGTACCGTAGACTAATCCTCTTATATTGAAATTATTACATACTTTGCCTGTCTTCATGACTAGGATCGCATTTTTGTCCTCTATAGCAGTTCGTTCGTGGTGGTGACTTGTTTTAAGAAGTGCAAATAGGCAACTATACGCTATAGTATATCATCATAATGGAAGGGATCTAACACTTCTAAAAATTTATATATTGGCTAAAGAAAGACAGAGTCCAGGAAGAGCGTGAAAACAAATGACTCCCTAGTTCACGAATGCTCTCATAGCGTCGGGGTCGGAAAACAAGAGCTGACAAATTGAGGTCGGATAGGATAGTTTAAAGTGAGTGGAGGCAATGTCAGGACTCAGCTAAGGGGCCCGTAGCCGCCAACCCAGGCTCCCAATTTGAGAATCCCTGGAGACCGTTTTAGTCACCTCTTTCGACAGGCAGGGGATAGCGTGGGTGTTATTCTACCGCCACCACCCACAGTGGGACAAAGCAGTTCATTGGTGAAAGAGATGATCTGCAGTACTCGCACGTGCCCCCAATGAGAACCAGAGCGAAACAAGAAAACTTTCGACGTTAAACAGGTCATTGCAATATCTGTGACCTCACAATCACAGAGGCACGTTAATACTACAGACTGAAGTGTAGTAATAGTGAAAACCAACAACCTGTTTTCTTGTCACTCTCATTTTCTCACATTATTGATACAAGTTTCTCTTCAGGAAAGAGTTCCATACCTATTTATCTTCTAATGAGAAATACTTATAAAGCACTTAATTATCCTTTAAATTTTTGTATCAGTTTTACTGCTTGCACTGCAAATTACTTTTGATTGTGGTAAACTTACAGTAGAATCAGAACTCGTCTTACAAGGGAAGGGCGCTTACCGGAGAATCACGGATCTTACTTAAATTTTGTACACACGTTAAGTGAGCCAAGACCGAGCTCGATAGCTGCAGTCGCTTAAGTGCGGCCAGTATCCAGAATTCGGGAGATAGTAGGTTCGAACCCCACTGTCGACTGTACCTTAATTAGGGCCACGGCCGCTTCCTTCCCTCTCCCATAGTCGTCATAAGACCTATCTGTGTCGGTGCGATGTAAAACAACTAGCAAAAAAAACAAAATGAGCCAAGAATAACACAATGGCCAAAATATTTCTTTCGGAAATGAACATATGCGACCAACAGGAAGCGTTAAACTTCGCATGTTTGATTTGGCAACCTTGGCTGCCCAGGACCGCGCCACCGATCTTCATTCCCGTGCGGTTAGGAGCGCGCAGCCGTGAGCTTGCATCCGGGAGATAGTGGGTTCGAATCCCACTGTCGGCAGCCCTGAAGATAGTTTTCCGTTGTTTCCCATTTTCACACCATGCTCACAGGCTCCCGGGGTTTGCACAAGTACTGATTTCGGTACCAGGCATATTGCCACATGGGACGAAAACGAGGGGACGAGAGTTGGCGATACGTTAGTGATTGAATATTCAATATGGTGTTTCCCTCCGCCAAATCGATAAACAAATTCAATAATCAAACACACTCAGATAATCTACGTAGAAAGCTTTTCCATACAGTAAACCCGTATACATCTAGTGGTTGACAGTAAGCTGTGGCACCAGGAGGGATCCTCATCAGCTGTAGGCTACGGCATCTTTATACTGAGATGAAATGGCGTATGACTTTTAGTGCCGGGAGTGTCCGAGGACAAGTCCGGCTCGTCAGATCCAGGTCTCTTTGATTTTACTCCCGTAGGCGACCTGCGCGTCGTGATAAGGATGAAATGATGATGAACATGACACACACACCCAACCCCCGTGTCAGCGAAATTAACCAATTAGGGTTGAAATTCCCGACCCCGCCGGGAATCGAACCCGGGGCTCCTGTGGCCAAAGGCCAGCACGCTAAACATTCAGCCATGGAGCCGGACTCTTTATACTGTATTTAGGCTATTCGTGTCCAGAAAAGGAATTCAAACTGGGCGTAACTTTACCGGACGTTGTATTTTGCTTGAATACGCCATTAAACTCGTTCACTTGTGTAGATCCCATTTTTCCGGTTTTAGTACAACCAACATGAACATTTTCATGTGAAAAGATGTTCTTTTTCACCGTCTTACCAAACACACGTTTCTATTCTCAAGGTGATGCATAAAGGCCCGATAAGTTCGCCCCTTGCGGTAACACTCGACATTACGGTGTAATTGTGTGGTGGACACCACAGATTGCACTGCTGCGGTAACTGATTTTCCCAGTGTCCTTCCCAAACACATCTCCAGGCTGTCACTGTTACACACGTTCTCGGGGCCGTAGGACTCTCGAAGAGATTTAACTTATTTCTGCTACCGCCGTGGCTTCTACTTCTTAGTTTGTATGTTTTCTCGTCGTAACAGATGTTATTTTCCGCTACACAATATATTTGCGCTTCTTCAAGTTACGCACTCACGTGGGGCAAGCTTTAAGCCCGGCGCATTGTTCTCTTTAAACAGCTTGCTGCTGAATGGTCACAGCGTGAATTATTTCCTTACTTTGGTGGGCAAAATCGATTTTTCCAGGCAATAGGCCCAATTTGTCGCGGCACGTCCCGCTGTTCTTTACACGTTTTATCCGATGTTTTTATGACACCGTGGAACTTCTGTTTCACCGACGAAAACAAAAGCGCGCCTCGCTTGCCACTTCTTTAATACTGAACAGCCTTTCTTTTTAAGCGCATGTCAGCGTGGCCCCATATCAGCTGTTGGAATATGATGTAAACAAAGAACATTGTGTATCCGTATGTGTCCATCGGCGGTCTGAGCGCTGATTGGAGGATCACTGGGCTATTTCCAAGTACATGGCAACAACTACGTGGGCTGTCTTTGAACTGTCGTTACTTCGCCTGGTTGCGGCGATTACATCAGAGTTACTGTAGTTCTACATAGACTGTTGCCGGATACCACTGATTGACACGCAATTGTGATGTGCATTACGAGACAAATTATACTCACTGTACGCAAGAAATAAACAAAAATC
The DNA here is from genome assembly GCF_040414725.1 of Anabrus simplex. Classification (NCBI taxonomy): domain Eukaryota; kingdom Metazoa; phylum Arthropoda; class Insecta; order Orthoptera; family Tettigoniidae; genus Anabrus; species Anabrus simplex. The sequence continues at coordinate 371,624,053 of NC_090268.1, read as the reverse complement.
GAATGGCATATGACATCTGGATTTTTAACATATCAGAAAACAGAGGTAGATTTGAATTTATGGCCGAAACGTAAATACGCAATCAATCAATCATTCAATCAATCAATCAATCAATGAATCACAACAGCGCGTATAAGTACAGTTTCACACATTTAATATTTCAATAAAATAAAATTCTAGAAAGGAACATATGGCATAGAAAAGGCAATGTTAAAACAATAAAAAAGTGCATTACTTTACCTAATGAGGATCTGATCAGGACGAACTCCTTCCAAGTTGGATTCCTCTCCCGCCTCATCACTGCTGCTCACTTCATTCATATCACTCCAGTGGTCGTGCGGATCACAATAGTGATCCAGCCGTTTAGTTCTTTTCGCTCCTGTTTTTTTGGTATGACTGTTGACCTTGAGCATCTGTATACCTTCCTCGCGCCCCATCCTCTCTCTGATAATGCAGTAGTCTGCTAACCTTGACTGATGCTTGTTGCGTTATAAAGCAATTTATTCTTGTAGATCACAACTGTGATCCGTGCGACCACTAGGGTGACTTTGTTTGTTTTCTTATTACGGTGTCTAATCTCGGTTCCTGTGCATATATCTACTCCGTGTTATGAGTTTATATTAATTATTGGTATATAAGTGCAAAATGGATGACTATGAGAATATAAATCGATGGCTGAATGAATCAGACAGTGAGGTACCTTATGGAGGGAGTAAGTGAGACAAATTACAATGTCCGGTAATTTTTCAGGTATTTCTTATAAATGCATGCATAATTATATTATATTGTGCATAAAATAAAGTTATTTTCACAATGCATAATCAAATTTGTTGAATAAATAGCATAGAATAGCCTTATATCACAAAGAAAGTACGGATCACAATTGTGATCTGCGCGACCACTGGAGTGATATTAATGACCAGACGGTCCACAGTTATATCGCTTAGGTGCGTTTTCCAAGGTGCGACTGTAGCCGCCACGGCGGTGGGGTCGCCATATACGTTGGCGACAGCAGCCGCAAGCGACGGGCACGTGGGGTGTTTTCTTAAGACACGACTCCAGCCGCCAGTCGCGCAGTCCAGTCCGTCAGAAATGGACGAGAGCACGGGCGATTTCTTTAGTGGCAGGGCTTTCCTTGATATTTTACTGGAAGAAGAAGAAGAAGAATAAGGAGAAGAAGAAGAAGAAGAAATATTGTTAATGTGGTACCTCGGCCGGAAAAGAAGGAAAGTCAACAGTATATTTGCATCGCACTATGAAGAAGGTTGCTATAACATTTTAATTAACAGACATCTTTTAAATGATGAGACAAAGTTCAGGAAGGATTTCAGATTGAGTGTTAGTTTAGTTATATTCTCAAACTTATGAAAAGTGAAATTTTGAAAACCCCGTGCAATCGGTACAAGAAGCCCATCAGCCCAGCTGAGAAACTTGCACTCACTCTCAGGTACGGACATTTTAATCTTATTTTAACAGTGTTTAACTCAGCTGAATAAACGTTATTACAGTAAGACATAACGATCTGTAAATCTATGGTCGTAATAGACTTCAACTTGTTTTGCTAGTGGCTTTATGTCGCACCGACACAGATAGGTCTTATGGCGACAATGGCATAGGAAAGGCCTAGGAGTTAGAAGGAAGCAGCCGTGGCCTCATTACGGTACAGCCCCAGCATTTGCGTGGTGTAAAAATGGAAAACCATCTTCAGGACTGCCGGTAGTGGGGCTCGAACTCACTATCTCCCAGATGCAAGCTCACAGCTGCGCGCCCCTAACAGCACGGTCAACTCGGCCGGTAAACTTCAAGTTTAACAAACCCGCAACTTAATTGAGTGACACAACATTAATTGCACCATATGTTAATTATTCACATACTTAGACATGCCATTCCATCGGTGTACTTTCGTGGAAGCGGATATAATTTAATTTATGCAGTTGCAAAACTGTCTAGCATACTACTATTCAATCTAGGGAATGAAGAAATCAATAAAAATGATAATGCAGAGTGGGATGTACATTTTATTTACAAGTACATATTACACTGTATATTCATTCTTATAAATTATGACCCAGTAATCTTGACAAGATATCATGACTTTACATCTGTGCACGGCTCGGCTTTATCGGCCCTTGATTGACAGAGGAGAATGCTTGCGGAGGAGGTGTTGAGCAATAGTCACTTGCTTCTGTCGCAGCGACTGCGGGCGCCAACACTGCTCGCAGCACCAGTGTGGCGGCTCAAGCCGCACTTGCCGCGAGTCGCAGACTAAATTCAAACTGCGCATGCGCGGAGATGGACACCGTTGTCGCCGTGCGGCTACAATCGCACCTTGGAAAACGCACCGGGCGAGTTGGTCGTGCGGTTAGGGACGCGCAGCTGTGAGCTTGCATCCGGGAGATAGTGGGTTCGAGCCCCACTGTCGGCAGCCCTGAAGATGGTTTTCCGTGGTTTCCCATTTTCACAACGGGCAATTGCTGGGGATGTGGCTTAATTAAGGCCAGGGCCGCTTCCTTTCCACTCGTAGCTCTTTCCTATCCCATCGTCGCCATAAGACCTATCTGTGTCGGTGCGACGTAAAACCAATAGCAAAAAAAAAGTTATATCGAACAGACCGTCCAGTTTCCAAAATGTCTGCTCTTCACCCACCACGTGGTGAATAAAGGCTTGCCACATTTCAGCGGTTACGTTAACCAGAGCTTCATTAATTAATATCCTGACTTCTGCCAGTTTGAAGGTTTTATTATTGCGTGCAACATGACCCTTCACCTAGCTCCACACCAACTCAATCGGATTCAAAACACAGTGATAAGAAGAAAGTCTCAACACCGTATGACCTGCTTCCTCTACCAGTGTGTCAATAAGAAACCTGCCATACGTTTTCGTCACACGGTGAGTTTTTATCACTCGGAGTAGTTCATCTTTCACCATATATTTCCCGTAAGCAAGACCTTTTGCCTCCATCCACGCGATAATATCATCCTTTCGCCACGATCTGGTCGGAATACGATCTAACTCAACACTGTGATATGACGCATTGTCCATAACAATCACACTCTTCGGTTCAAGTAGAGGTAAAGTTTTCTTAAACCATGCAGTAAAAATTTCACCCATCATCTCCTCATGAAAATCACTCATTTTCTTCGATTCAATCATAAATTCTCTACCCTCTAAAAACCCATCTTCACCGAGCTCGATAGCTGCAGTCGCTTAAGTGCGGCCAGTATCCAGTATTCGGGAGATAGTAGGTTGGAACCCGACTGTCGGCAGTCCTGAAAATGGTTTTCCATGGTTTCCCATTTTCACACCAGGCAAATGTTGGGGCTGTACCTTAATTAAGGCCACGGCCGCTTCCTTCCCACTTCTAGCCCTTTCCTGTCCCATCGTCGCCATAAGACCTATCTGTGTCGGTGCGACGTAAAACAACTAGCAAAAAAAAAAAACCATCTTCACTCCCTATGTGCAATAAAATCAGTCGTCTTCCCTTTCTTGTCGGATTTTTTATTCCTGTACTTAATCCTACTTTGAATGCCTGTTTCTTACTCTTTATGTTTGTATCTACCCACACTCTGGAAGTGGTGTGTCCTTTGTTTACCCATCCAAATAATACAATTTTCGTCCAGCTTGCCTTAATGCACGAATTTTCCTCAAATAATCCCTCCGCCAAAACAGTATGTCTTCGCGATCAAAAACGTTTTTTCCTATTTCTTTTAACAAATTCGAAACCCATTTCCCGAAGAAGCTTGAAAAATGTTATCCTTTTAAAATTCGGTACTTCGGGATCATCATTCACAAAATCCATTACTTTTTCCACTGTCGGCTGTTCGTTTCTCTCGAAGAACTGATGTACTTTACGCCGCACAGCACTTCTAACAAATTCATCGCACTGAATCTCTAACACAGGTTTCTGGCGCTTCTTCGATTTCTCAGGTGTTTTTACCAATCCTTGGTGCAGTCGTTCGATGCGCGCAGAATTAATGCTCCACTAGGAAACACCAGTGAACTCGGATGTCAACTTCACAATATCCTTTAAAGCTAAAGTCGGATATTTCTCACAAAATTTCTGAAACACATCAATACAATTGTGTTCTCGCCACTTTTCAAAGGCTTCCCTTTGCGATGCTTAGGCCCTTATTACACATGGCAGCCAGGTCGCGCAGCTACTCATTGGGTATGGACTGTTCTGGATGTTATTAAACGAGGACAGCCAGTCGCGCGACCACACTTTGTTGACCTTGAGGCTTCCCTACCCGGCAACCAATCTGGCGACCACTGGTGGTGGCCGGGTGTTGAAATATATGGGGCTTATTACACAAGGCAGCCAGAGACGGCAGCCACAGTTTAGTTACGTATAGCCACGTGCTACTGTGTACTGTTTTCTTGACGGCAAGTGGAAGTGCACTATGGATAAAATAAGTGCTACTGGAAGTGCAGAGAAAGGAGAAAGGAAGAAACAGAAACAACTTTTGAAAGAGTGTCAAACGTTCATAGACTCAAAAGTGAACACTGAAATTTTCATCTGTGAAATAGAAAGACGCCCTTCTATTTGGAACAGTAGTGTTGAAGATTTCGACATTCGCAAGTAACTGAAGAACTTTTCCTCTGCACAAAGCTCATCAAAAAGAGTATAGTAGAAGCTTTTAGATTGTCTTAAAGATAGAATAGGATGCATATGCATCTTTCTTTTCCTTCTCCTCCACTTCTTCATCAGTAGTACAAGGAGAAGCATATACTCATCACTCATCTCAACTAGTCAATTAATAAACTAACTTAATAATCGAAATTACGAACACTCGTGTCTTCATCACTGGTCAAATAAACTGTTCCGAGGTGTCTGTGGAACAGCAGAGGTGAAAGAAGGTGGGGGGCTGGAATGGGTCTAACTACAAGTCCGAAAGATGAATTAAAATTTTCATAAAGGTTATATTTTCAGAACTTAACAATTTTCATATAGACTTTCAAAACTCAACAAGTAACAAGTCAACAACAAGCCAAAATCAGGTACAAAGAAATCACAAGTGTTAGGGGATTATTACAAGATCTGGGCTTCGAGCCCCAAGTATAATTTCTGAGCTCTCAGCTCACAACCACAAATTACCAAAGGGCAGAAGACCCCTAACTGCATGGAGCACTTGCTCCCAACTTTTAACCTCAAGCCTCCCAGAGGCACCTTTCACACACAAGAAAGAGCTGACCCGCTCTCAATTTTTCAAGCCTATTTAAGAGGCCATAAACGGACTTTACACTAACTGCTATCAAGGCACACTTATAATGGCACAGGGGTACCTCGTACCCAATCTACTCGGCCTTCTCAGGAAGGAAAACAAAACGGGTTAATTAAATGGCCCAAAATACAAAATTGAATGGAGGCGAGTACTTGCACTCCTACACTGAAGTTTTTTAAAACCTATGTGGCGCTAGGCCGATAATACAGGGGCTAATCCCAAGCTAGGGAGGTGATTCGTATGAGAAACTTTAATACATTAATGAAGAGAAGAAACGGTTACGAAAACGTAGTCACCTCAATTTCAAATGAGGGGGAGCTCGAGAGGGTAAAGCACTCTCTATCCCCGAATTAAAGTTCAAAAAATACTGAAGTTTACCAGGAAAAGGGTTTAAAAGTTTAATAGTTTACATATTAAAGGTTTCGAACCCTCCCCGAGAGTTAAACTGCTGAGCTAGCAAGAAATGAAGATGTTAAAAGGCCATCACCTTGTTGGAGATCTGTTGCCCGAAGAAAGAGGCGCTTCCCGCCCCCTGATACACATCCACACACTAAGATAGATGTTACTGAAGTGGCCCGGAGACAAGAAAATCAGCAGTTTTTATACCCTCGTGGAAAATTCGAGACCTTTCAGGAATGAGTAGACACACCCACTCAATTTTTATTGGTAGACTAAGAATTACACATGGAAATTTGAAGAAGAAAGCTATGATTGGAGGAAAATTAATTACAGAAATTACTGATAGGTTAAATTCAAAACAGGCGGAAAGAAAGGATTAATATTGCCAACCCACAAACCACAGAACAAAATTTAGTAAAGACACAACTGATGAATACAAAATTTATTCAAGAAAGTTCATTCCTTCACACTAGAGTGCATAATCATAGTTTTTTGGTAGAGACCTCTGTTAGAGAATGTCCCCACTTCTCGATCAATGAAAAACAAAAGCAAAACAAAAACACACAGTGACATCTTCTGATAACCAGTAGAGTTAGTTCGGTGGTTAAAGTTCCGGGTTTCTCCAGTAGAAAAGTTTCAATTGGCGCAAGATTTGAACTTGCGTCGTAGAGGTGTACCGCCCGGTACACAAACAATGAGCAACATGGAACTGTCTGACTGCTCCACCAGTCGCTCGGCTCAAGACAGGTCGGGCAGCCATGGCCGCGCGACCTTGCTGCCCGGTGTAATAAGGGAAGGGCGCTTACCGGGGAATCGGCGATCTTACGTAAATTTTGCCCACACGTTAAATGAGCCAAGAATAATAAAATGGACAAAATACTTCTTTCGGATATTATAAAATCCGCGCGACCTACAGAGGGCGTTAAATTTCGTATGTTTGAATTGGCGTTGGGTTCACTCGTCACGAGTTCGCAACTCTATATCCTATAGAGATTTCACCCAGAGAACCAGTCGGATCTTCTCTCCATACTCGAATCTTTTGCAACTCCGGGGGAACGTAACTTTTTTTTCGGCCGGGTGACTGCTCATCTTTAATTTAGCACCCCGCCGAGACAATAAAGCACATAAGCTGGCACCAAGTTGGAGGTCGGCCTTCCCATCATGCTGTTCACCTGTGTTCTTCACGACGTTCCCGTTGTACTTTCTGAAGGTGACCTCCTTACTGAACTTCATCCCACCGGCGCCTATTCTGTCACCAGGCTCTACGAAGGGACTCAACCAGCACCAGCTATACTTGTGTATTTTCACTCTTCAGCAGACCTCTCCACCATCTACAAGACTGGAGCCCGTATTCGTGGTCGTCTTTATCCAGCAGAACCCACTCCAGAGGATATTCAAGTCCAGCTCCAGCTACAGGACGACGAACCCTCTCAGCCTGCAACAGCCGCTCTGATCGCCGTAACCACGCTATCTTCCTCCACCTCATCACCACAACCTTCGTCTACCATTTACACCACTCCTGCCACTACTACCACTACTATCACCACCATTACCACTTCAGCCCACCTGCCTTCCCTCTTATGACGTCTATTCTTCCCTTCCCTCCCAACCCTGATCTAACACATCCGCAGAGCGCATCTCTTCAGTCACCTGCCGAGGGAAATTCTACTACAGATGCTCCTGGAAACATCGTACATCTTCCACCGATACCACCGCCTTCTGCCTATGCTAACACCTATAGCTGCGTGGTTTGCGGTGTAGAGCCTAGCATACCATCTGCAATCATCGCCCAGGAACTCCGCCAGGCAGGACTACCCGTGCGAAGAGCTTTCCGCATTTACAACGCCGACGGTCCAACATATCTAGTCAGACTTCTCCTTCCAACTTCTGACGACGCCGCACGACTCATCGCCACTGGGATCCACCTCAACGGCCGTCACCATCGGATCGAACCATCTCGTTCACCTCCCCAAACTTCGCCTCGTCCCACCACATCTCGTAGCCGTCCCCGGCCTGCCCCACCTCCCCAACCACCTAGTCCATATCTTCGATCTTATCCACCCCCACCTCCACCCGGTTATTTTTCACCACCACCACCTTCCTTTGACATCATTCGACTTCTCCTCACTTCTCTTGTTAACTTCTCCTCCTTCTATCATAGCGTTGCACTTCACCTATTTCCCTCCCACCTGGTCTAAACCTTCGCTACATAGCATCGCTGTCCTATCTATTCATGTCTTGTATCCAATCTCAATCTAACCCAGTATAATTACCCCACTTCGCCACCTCCACACTTTAATTACCTCACCTACTCCCATCTCCTTCTTCTAATACCCCTCCTCAACCCCGTCATCTCTCCTGGCCAGAGAGAGGGCGACACCCTCTAGGTGGCCCGCCCCACCCCTTCAGGGTGGGGAATGAAAGCATTGAAGCAGCAGCAGAACCAGTCGTGGTGTAAACATGAGTACGTGCTCGGACAGAGGTCTGCACGTGGTTGGGTTAACGTTTATTGATTAGTGCTGCCGCGGGACACCTACGCAGCGACATGAAACTAGTTCGTTAGCCACATCACGGCTAATGCGATCACACATGCAAAATGTCAGTAATATAATTCCTCAAATAATTTAAATCAGAAATATATACAAAAAATATTTGTATTCATTGTTATTTAACATAAACAAGCATTTCAAATTGATGAGAGCCAGGGACGCACGCGCTCAGGCTTGATCCTCCATTTGTTAAGCTGTGAACATGGAAGCAAGCAGATACCGTGAGTCAGTGAGTGAGTGAGTGAGTGAGTGAGTGAGTGACTGTTTAACACTACTTGTTCTTGTGCAATATGGATCACCGAGTTGAATTCGTAATGTGCACTATTTTGTCAACTTCCTTAAAATCACTACCTGAAATTGAACATTTTTATATCACTGAACTACTACCTTTTTCATTTTTTATATGCTTTAATTTCGAATATGGCACTTTGTTTGGTTTGATTTAAGAGCAACTGATTCCTCTCTCCCTGTCATTCACAGCATAGCTCTGGACGCGGAACATTCGCTGAGCTTCAGAACTAATATCTTAATGAAAGTGAATTTAGAACTGTATGGTTCTAAACCATCGAAATGCTAAGAGCACATCGTTCATGTCCCTACAATGAAACTCAAACCAGGTGGGTTGAACAATACTACACTAACTCCTAGACTACGTTAGTAGACAGTGTGTCAATATATTAAATTTAGGCTAACATTATGTGCTCTCATTTTCAAAATTATTTTCACACTCATGTCTGCTGTCACTGGTATGCTTTTCATATACTGTATATCACCATCCCTATTCAAATATTTCTTTCCGAGACAATATAGCAGATACCACTTAACATCTGCATATAACCTGATCTATTTACGAGTTACTGAAATTTCTTTCCTTCTTCAGTGTAGCCTCATTACTCCCCAGACAATTTTCTCGTTCCATCTTTACAATAAAGCATTATTTATGAAACGACTTCAGAAGTATATTTTGAAAAGTTCAAAGGAAATACAAATGTTTAAACGAGCTTTCCTTTTCTCTCATTTTCTCCACCAAGAATGTCAGCTATAGTGACTCACATTCAACATTATGTCTAGAATATTTCGTCCTCCTATGTAACAATATTGCGTATATCTGCACCATCTGATGAAAAATATTCATATACATCTATGTACACCTAAACTAGAGTTAAGATGACACAACGACTGTTCCTGTTGCTACAAGAGGCGGCTGAGATCTCGATGTTGACAAATGTTATAGGGGAGGTGGAAGAAGAGATCTTAGTGACTTCGAATGTCGAAGGTTTACTGATTGTCACAATCAGTAAGCAACCAGTGAGTGTTAGACCCGCTCCTTTCAAGTTGCCCAAGTCGAGGACGTGATTATGAAGTGGGAACGGGAAGACTTAACCACAACAAAAACTAAAACTAGGGACTGTCGAGCATTGAATATGGTGGTGCGAGATAATCACATGTCATTGTGTGGTACCATGACCCATGAATTCCACAGTACCACGCCCCTAATTTTACAGCTAGTACATAACTGTGCAGGTGGAGATACGAGACTGGGTCCAGTTCCTAGGCACCCACCAGGAAGTCACAAAAATTTCCAGAAAATAATAAGGTGCTGGAAACTGAGAATATTTATTTACTAAACAGGGTGTGGGGTAATAAGCTTACTTTCGACAACATACCATATAAGTTCTGGGAAAAGGAGATTAGCGTTCGGTTTCCCCATTAAATTTGATTTTAAATAATTTTACTGTAGAAATGAAACGCTAAATTAATTTGATAGAACAAAATATATTCTTGAAACAATATATAAAATAGTGAAAACTGCTGCGATTCAGATGAGAATATAAAATTATAACATTGCAACTGAAAGAAACTAGGCATGAATTTGAATTCTTCTTGACCGGACATTTAACAATTTATACAAAGTATATCCCTCACTGTATCACTTGACTGTACCTTCAACACTTTGAGTGTAATTACGACGTATTCCTTAGATCTGGTGTTTACTGTAGATGTGTCACGCCTAATTTGGTGATGTATCCATGTGACTGCTTCTTCTCCATATTATATGACTTATTGGTAAGTCTGTATGGTATAACTTCTTTGCAACTGTGTCCTTATATTACTCCATCAGTTCACCGTCCACTTCTTCTCTCTTCATCTTCCGTTTAACTATTGACTCCCGTTGACTGACTGAGGCCACTCCATCTTCGTTCACTTAATGGCCAACTGTGCCTCTCCTTCCAGTAGAATAATGACTTAATGACCGACAGAGGCCTCTGAATCTCGTTCACACTCCGACCAACTGTCGCCTCTCCTTCCAATTGAATAATGACTGACGCTACAAGATGCAGCCACCTTTTATAGACGTTGTTTGACGCACCTACGTAATCTCCAGAAATAACAATTATCGACTCCCACTACGCGACAAGTATTACATGTAATGGTGAAATCCCCTGGGGCTCCCAGTAGGTCTCTCCCAGCAGTGAGCGCACCGCCAAATCAGCACGATGACGTAGCCATGACGTAGCGATGTCTTTGCATTTACTCCAGCAGTATTGCACAATATAGCAATGTCACATCCACATCTGATAAATAACAATTCTCATTGTACATGTCTTTAATGTTAATCTACACACACATATATATGCATACAGTTAACTACAATCATGCAAGCGACAAGCATTGCAGAATCGAATTGAATAAGAATGATAATATAATAATAGTAATCTCACAGATAAAATAATAATAATACGGACATAATAATAATAATAATAATAATAATAATAATAATAATAATAATAATACAGATATCACTTTGTAACGGGATTTGAACCGTTACAAAATGGACTATCAAGCCCAGAGTCTCGTACTCAGCCCTATTGGACAACTCTGGGATTAACGGCAATGGCGACTTCGCTCCAAACTAACTACGTTTACTACAGTTCTGCAGGGATATTTTACTATGTTTTTGTTTACGTCCCACTAACTACTTTTACGGTCATTGGAGACGCCAGGGTTCCGGAATTTAGCCCGGCAGGAGTTCTTTTACGTGCCAGTAAATCTATTGCCAAGGGGCTGACATATTTGGGAAGATCTTTATTGAGGTAATCACGTGATTGGGATTGTAAATAAAGGGTACAGATCTTTGCACATGGTTATGAGGGTATTTGGGGGTCGTAGTAACGATGTAAAGGAGAGGGCATATAAGTCTCTGGTAATTTTTTAAAAATTCCGTGTGGCTGTTTCTAGCCGGGTGCAGCCTTTGTAAGGCAGACCCTCCGATGAGGGTGAGTTGCATCTGCAATGTGTAGAAAGCTGCGTGTTATTGTGTTGCAGGATAGTGTTGCGTGTAGTGCGTGAGTCACAGGGATGTTGAGGACAGCACAAACACCCAGCCCCTGAGCCACTAGCATTAACCAATGAAGGTTAAAATCCTCAACCCAGCCGGGAGTCAAACCCGGACCCTCCGAACCGAAGGCCAGTACGCTGACCGTTCAGCCAAGGCGAGTCGGACAGTCTCTGATAAGACCCCAATTAGAGTGTTTCCAGTGTATGGGACTCTTACCAGGAATAATTGATTCATGAACTGGAATAAATCCAAAGAAAAGCAGCTCGATTTGTTCTGGGTGATTTCCGACAAAATAGTATCGTTAAAAAATGTTGCGAATTTTGGGCTGGGGAGACTAGGGAGAAAGGAGACGAGCTGCTCGAATAAGTGGCATATACCGAGCTATCAGCGGAGAGACGGCGTAGAATGACATTAGTAGGTGAATATGTTTGATTGGTGTTTTTTTTTTTGCTAGTGGCTGTACGTCTCACCGACACAGATAGGTCTTACGGCGACGATGGGATAGGAAAGGCCTGGGAGTGAGAAGGAAGCGACCGTGGCCTTAATTAAGCAAGAAAGATAATTAAGATACAGCCCCAACATTTGCCTGGTGTGAAAATGGGAAACCGCGGAAACCCATCTTCAGGGCTACCGACAGTGGGATTCGAACCCACTACCTCCCGGATGCAAGCTCACAGCCACGCGCCCCCAACCGCACAGCCACGCGCCCCCAACCGCACGGCTAACTCGCCCGGTGTGGTGTTTTTAAAAGTAGGAAAGATCACAACATGAAGATAATTTAAAAGGACAAATTGGGGCAAATATTCGTTTATGGGAAGCGGAGGTAGGGATTGGAATAATTTACCAAGGGAGGTGGCCAATCAATTTTCAATTTCTTTGCAATCATTTAAGAAAAGGCTAGGAAAACAACAGATGGGCGACTGCTATAAATCCAGATCATTAGTGACTGATTGATCAAACAGTACTGAAAATCTAAAGCTAAAAGATAAACACTTTTAAATATCACCGAACGGAGCCAGGATCGAACGTGTCAAGTTGGGATGAAAAGGCCATCGCCGCAACCGTCTGAGCCACTCAGTACGGCTTTGCAGGAAGAATTATTTTCTATTTCTATGGAAACGTTCCGACATTCGTTTGACAATCTTCTCCCTCGAAGTTGGAGTTGGAGTAAGATCAATATTGGACAATATATCCAAGGAGTCCGCCTCTGTGGTGTAGTGGTTAGTGTAATTAGCTGCCACCCGCGGAGGCCCGGGTTCGATTCCCGGCTCTGCCACGGAATTTGAAAAGTGGTGCGAGGGCTGGAACGGGGTCCACTCAGCCTCGGGAGGTCAACTGAGTAGAGGTGGGTTCGATTCCCGCCTCAGTCATCCTGGAAATGGTTTTCCGTGGTTCCCCACTTCTCCTCCCGGAAAATTCCGGGATGGTACCTAACTTAAGGCCACGGCCGCATCCTTCCCTCTTCCTTGTCTATCCCTTTCAATCTTCCCATCTCCCACCAAGGCCCCTGTTCAGCATAGCAGGTGAGGCCTCGCACACGTTATTACCACAATTAGCGTACGCGTTAAAATATCTACAATGTTTATATCATCACTAGCTCTTGTGAGCTAACTCACGGCGATTGTGCATTAGTCCGACAACAGTTTCACCAATATTATGTCTAATAAGCTCACAAATTACGCCACGCCGCACTTGGCGTTTCAAAACAGCGCGACTGAGACTCAATGAGCGAATGTCAAGTATCAACTGAACGAGCCGACTAAAACATACCCTTTCCCTTTGTAACAGGCATACGGATGTCAACGGCTGCTGCTGTAAACATGCATCTCTCTCAATGCAGCACAAGTAAATAGTATATTATCGAATCCTGGTACTCGATAATTCTGATCTTAATCATGTCTGGTGTCAGAGCTGTGGAATTTAGCATAGTGGCGGATTAATTGATTGAGGTTCAGATGATAGCAGCCCTGGGAAAGAGAAGTTTGTCAACCTGTGAAAATTGTTCTGTAGATCCCCTCGTTTAAATCTCACCCCGTCCAGGTTGCTGCGCTTGGGTTTGGTGGTATAGTAGGGGTCTACATGACTGAAATCACGGCTTGGGGCTCAGTTCCAACTCGGGGTATTCATTCCTTCTGGAGCAATACGGGGTTCTCATGGCCTATGGTACGGTCATTCACGGTTGTTCCTTCACTCCCCGCGACTATATGGTGCGCTAAATAAAATTATGCCACAGTGTTATTATAAATAAATTGAAGCATATTATGATATTTATTTATTTAGGAAACCAAAACAGCGGGAAGCCCGATTACCGAGTTCCGCAATGAGAAAAATTTATAAAGGAGTAGCACATAACAAACATAAAAAAGTAAGTGGAAGAACAATGAGGGAGAAAACATCTAATGATATAAAATAGGGGGAAAATTAAAAACTAACTGGGTAGGGGGATACAACTGGGGAGGATGACCAATACCTCGCCCAGGCGGCCTCACCTGCTATGCTGTGCGGGGGCCTTGCGGGGGGATGAGAAGATTTGAAGAGATAGACAAGGAAGGGGGAAGGAAGCGGCCGTGGCCTTAAGTTAGGTACCATCCCAGCATTTGGCTGAAGGGGAAGTGGGAAACCACGGGAAAGCCACTTCCAGGATGACTGAGGTAGGAATCGAATCCACCTCTACTCAGTTGACCTCCTGAGGCTGAGTGGACCCCGCACCAGCCCTCGTACCACTTTTCAAAGGAAAATATTCTGCTCCCAAAATAATTTCCTTACAGTTTATATTCAAGAACCGACAATACTTCTGTATCATGTACATATTGTAATTGCAAATCCAACCAATGGTCTCGTGAAATTCCACTCCACACATCGATCGCACAATGATGGAAAGTGAGAGGCTATTGAGCATTGTTATTTCCAGGCTCGTCATTATCTGAACTTACAGGTTTAATTTTGTAGATGGAGAGTGTGTTCACTGGACCAAAGTCAATACCTGTTACTGGGTTTTCGGGTGAAAAGTTACAAATATTGAAGTTGGAACTAGTGAAGTGCACAAGAAGCAGTATTTACACATGGCTTCACTCACAGTAGAATAATATTTACTATTTTCATACCTCAATAAACACTGTGTACCTACCATTGAAATTATGCCACTAGATTACTTCTAAGAATGTAACACAGAATGGATACGAAATTGATATCCGCTGGCTTTACATTAAGCGGCGATTATTTGCAGTATATTGGTTTTTAAATGTATCGCTTGAAATATTTATACACTTTTCATTTGGAATTTTGAAGTATTTTTAGATGAATAAAGGATTTTAAGTTAACAAAGAGGTGAGCATCTCTATACATTTGACAGTAAAAGAAAGCCGCTTGATTTTCACATATAGTAAACATGGAGCTTCAAAATGACGAGGCTAGATATGGAGTAGCATAAATAAACATAATTCACATGACACAGGTAACAGATTCGTACGTAATTGTTATACGAATATTTGTGCAAGATATGCACATTAGAATTTTCTTAAATTGCTGGTTACGCAAATCTATTTTGCTTATCTGGTCACAGAAAGGATATTCCACGAGTATCAAACAGAAAATCTATTATCTCCCATGTTTAACGAACTTCATTATACTGCCTCATTTTTATCATTGTGGCTCTGCGTACAGGGACATTTTAGTGAGCCTACATAATGAACTGCGAAGAGCGTGGAACACTTGTGTATGATACAGCTGCAATCTGGCGACGCTGATCATGTATCGCTCTGATTCACTCGATTACCTTGGTCATGTCTAAGTGTGTGACGTACTTACCACATTTTCGAATTGTCGGATTCCTACCATTTATCTCTCTAATTATTGTTACCTATAGAGGATGACTGCCTAGTTGCACTTCCTCTTAAAACAATAATCACCACCAACACTACCACCTCGAATACTCTTAGTGTTATTCCACTGTCGCCACCCATAGGGCGAGAAGTTGTGTATTGATACTAATACAAATACCCAGTCCCCGAGCAGGGTGAATTAACCAGACGCATACAAAATCTCCTAATCGACCAGGAACCTTACCCCAGTCCTCTAAAGAGAAGGCCACAGGTAGTGGTGGTGATTAATGTCTTCAGAGGGAGTACAACCAGGAAACAATCCTCTGTTCACAATAATCAGAGATAAAATAATGGAAGTCCGACTCATTGGCCGAATGGTCAGCAGAATGTTTCAGAGAGTCCCGGGTTCGATTCCCGACCGCGACGGGGATTTTGATCTAGTTTGATTAATTTTTAAGTCAAGGGGAATGGATGTTTGTGTTTGTTCCAACACTTTCCTATTCATATTCAGACAACACACTACACTACCAACCACCAGAGAAACACGCAATAGTGATTACGTTCTTCTATATAAGGTTGGCATTAGGAAAGGCATCTGGTCGTAAAACAGGGCCAAATCCACATATGCGGCACAGTTCGCACCCGCGACCCCACAGATGTGGGAATAGCGGTACAAGATGATGAAGAAGAAGAGAGAAAAAAATCATGATATCGGCCAAAGAAAGACAAGGGCCACGAAGGGCGTGAAAATGAAAGGCTGCCTAGCATTCGATACCTAATAGTGTTGGGGTCGGAAAAGAACAAGAGTCGACCAGGGGAGGTCAGACAGGATAGGTAAAAGTGAGGAGCCTAGAACAAGTAAGTGAAACAATGCCAAGACTCAGCTAAGGGCCCTGTAGCCGCCAACCCACGCTCCAATATTCAGAGCCCCTGGGGCCCCTATTAGTCGCCTCTTACAACAGGCAGACAATGCTGTGGGTGTTATTCTACTGCCCCCACACACAGGGGGCAGAAGGCCACAATGCTGACCATTCTTTTCTAATTTTTTTTTTTTTTTTTTTTTGCTTTACGTCGCACCGACACAGATAGGACTTATGGTTACGATGGGATAGAAAAGGCCTAGGAGTTGGAAAGAAGCGGCCGTGGCCTTAATGAAGGTACAGCTCCAGCATTTGTCTGGTGTGAAAATGTGAAACTACAGAACACCATCTTCAGGGCTGCCGACAGTGGGATTCGAACCCACCATCTTCCGGATGCAAGCTCACAGCCGCGCGCTCCTAACCGCACGGCTGATCATTCATCCAGGGAACCGAATACCTGTTGATTTATTATGTATGTGTCATAATTCACTGATATTTCAGCTAATGCGTCACCGGGCAGGTGACCGCAAGGTTTGGGTCACGTAGCTTTCAGCTTGCTATCAGGTGATAGTGGGTTCGAACCCCACTGTCGGCATCCCTGAAGATGTTTTTCAGAGGTTTCAGATTTTCACACCAGGCAAATGCTGGGGCTGTACCTTAAGACCACTGTCGCTTCCTTTCACTCCTATTCCCCTCCTATCCCATCATTGCCGTAAGCCGTATTTGTGTCGGGGCGACGCAAAGCAAATTCTTCTTCTTGTCCTTCATCTGTTTACTCTCCAGGGTCGGATTTTCCCTCAGACTCAGCGAGGGATTCCACCTCTACCGCCGCAAGGGAAGTGTCCTGGAGCTTCAGACTCTGAGTCCGGGGTACAACTGGGGAGAAGGACCAGTACGTCGCCCAGGCAGCGTCACCAGCTATGCTGAACAGAGGCCTTGCGGGTGGATGGGAAGATTGGAAGGGATAGACAAGGAAGAGGAAAGGAAGCGGCCGCTTTCTTAAGTTAGGTACCATCCCGGCGTTTGCATGGAGGAGAAGTGGAAAACCACCGGAAACCACTTACAGGTTGGCTGAGGTGGGAATCGAACCTACCTCTACTCAGTTGACCTCCTGAGGCTGAGTGGACCCCGTTTCAGCCCTCGTACCACGTTTCAAATTTCGTGCCAGAGCCGGGAATCGAACCCGGGCCTCCGGGAGTGGCAGCTGATCACACTAACCACTACACCACAGAGGGGGACGCAAAACAAATTCTAAAGATAAAAATAATAAGAAGAAAGTTAATGTTTCACATTAGTTATCAAATAGTAAGGTAGGCCTATGTATAACATTTGGTCGTAAACAACTTGCTGTAAGTAGTCCATCAAACTGGTTACATGTAAGAGAACATCACCTATCCTTAATCATAACAGGATAAATAATTAATCATCAACATAGATGATGAATACGTCGTTGTTGTTGTTGTTGCTTGCGTCATCAGTCCATAGACCGGTCTGCTGCAGCTGTCCATGCCACCTTGGCATATGCTAACATTTTTATTTCCACAAAACTGCTACGTTCTACCTCTAATCCAATATGTTTGTCATATTCATATCTTGGTCTGCCATGACGAATACATGGAAAATGTATCGTCAGTTTATAAATATTTTGCATTGATAGTACAGTAGAGTTAAATATGTTATAATAACAAAATCCTATCTAGTGAAAATGATCATATGGCTTAGTTTTCACAAATCATGTCATGCTCCGTGAAACGAGATCTAATTTACTTGCTTCGTTGTAATTTTGAAAAAATATGGAGCGGAGTGGCCACTGTCGGCTGTCCTGAGTTTGGTTTTCCGTGGTTTCCTGTTTTCACTTCCAGGTAAATGCTGGGACTGTTTCTGTTCATAGATTCATAGGCCACAGCCGATTCCTTCTACTTGTTTCTTGCTGGGCTGAGTGGCTCAGACGGTTGATGCCCTGGCCTTCTGACCCCAAATCGCAGGTTCGATTCTGGCTCAGTCGGGTGGTATTTGAAGGTGTTCAAATACGTCAGCCTCGTGTTGGTAGATTTAGTGGCACGTTAAAGAACTCATGCGGGACTAAATTCCGGCACCTCGACGTCACCGAAAATCGTAAGAGTTGTTATTACGACGTAAAGCAAATAACATTATTATTATTATTATTATTATTATTATTATTATTATTATTATTATTATTATTATTATTATTATTATTATTATTATTATTATTCTGTTTTTTAATCTGCTTTACGTCGCACCTACACAGACAGGTCTTATGGTGAAGATGGGACAGAAAAACCTAGGAATGAAACGAAAGAGACCGTGGCCTCAATTAAAGGAACAGCCCCAACATTCGTCGGGTATGAAAATTGGAAACCACGGAAAACCATTTTCAAGGTTCAAACCCACTATCTCGCGGATGGAAGCTCACAACTGTGCGCCCCTAATCGCACGGCCAACTCGCCCGGTCTTCTACTTCCTTACCCAATTTCTTTCACTATCATTCATTTAATCTTCATTAGTTCCTAAAATGAAGTTGGGTTCGGGAAGGGCATCTGGCCGTAAAAACATGCCATATACATTCTTCTCACCTCATCCTCGACCCCGTATCAAGAAAGGCAAATAAGCGGTTGATATACATTGTAATTTATTATTATTATTATTATTATTATTATTATTATTATTATTATTATTATTATTACTATTATTATTACTGACGTAAAAGTGGTCGTCTTTGAAATTCTTAACTTACTGTTTTTCAATATTTTAAGGAACATAATTTAGTCTCGTTGACACAATCACACTTCCTTTTTATTGTCTAATGGTACATGCGTGTGATGAATGATAATTATATTGCAACGCTGATATTGGATTTAATGGTGCAAGCTGCTGAATACGCCATTTACACGCAGGGAGACACTCAAACTTTAATGAAGAGATCCTAATTATATACATGATTAAACTTTGTTCCCTTATACTAGTTGTGTAATAATCGTGGTCGCCACGACATTTACATAATTTGATTGCCCACCCGAATTAATTGTATATATATGTATCATGTATCATATATAATTTTATTCATTATTAACGTCCATCATCATCATTTATGTAATTGTACGTAAGAACGAGATATTATTTTTATTTGTAATATATTAGAATATTCCGTGGTAATGCCAAGACAGGTCTTGCGCTAACAGGCTACTTGGTATCTCGCAATAGTCCAGGAAGGTTAATTTTGTATGGTTCTTGGAAACGTACGCAACAGCAAGGGGAAGATACATAATTTCGTTGTTGGGACGCTAAATTACCCCATATCACGTGCTCCTATCAGGAGGGCTTTTTCTGTCAAGGACAGATACTTCATCTATATGTAGACAGGGTGGTGACGTATATCGGCTCTCATTGGAACGAGATGTCATGTGACACCAAGGGAGGAAGTGGGAATATGAAGAGGATTTATATAGATCTACACTGCGTGGTGAAGATCATTCACCATTCGTGATTCGTGATTCCTCTTCATTCTGTATTCTGCATTCTGCATCCGATTCTGCTATTTGGGTGCATCGCTTACGATGTGCTTATACTCAACATTCCTTATCGGCTCTGTGAGACTTACTCAGATTATTTAGAAAGCCAAGTTCAAATAATATAGAAGGACTGGATGTTTTTCGTTCTCTCTATTCAATTGATTCCGATGTGGAATTTCACATTGTAAGGCTGGTACTATGGTTTTGGTACTCAGCAAAATAGGGAGTGATAGATTCAGGGTGGAATCCATTCCATGAAGCAGATGACAAGGATGATGCTGTTGGAAGAGGGACGACAACGATCAACCACGGAAGCAGACTACGAGAAGATCAACTTCGGTGAGCATGAGTTAGCCCTGTTATTGCAAGTCCACGAGTGTAGTATTGAATTGTAATCTCAGTCAGTAATTTTTAATTTTGATATAAAAACTCGTTTTTACGTAATTTCCTATTTTTTTAATAAAACTTTTTTACGACGTTAAATAATTGACTTTTTAGTAGGTTCCCTATGTTTTTCCACACGGTATATAATGGTTAGTATCCCTATACCTCACGACCGAGATAGTCTCATTAAATAATGTTTAGTACTTTTTATATCTAAATTCGGTTTCATATTACATTTAATTTCGAAGCCTGGCGTCCAGCGTGCAATTGGTTTTAATTATCTATATCGGGTGTTTGATCCGTTACATTATGGCGCCCAATGTGGGGCGCGAAAACCATTAAATACGATATAGGGAACGGCAAATCTGAAGATAGGGTCTGTGTTTTCTTAAGGGGCGAAAGTGCTATCAATAAATTTCAATATTTCAGTATATGTTTGATGGCAGATCAAACGCAAGGTATGATGTTACGTGATGGTAGTGTGCTTAGAGGTGGTTCGTCAACTAACGATAAAGACATGGTAGATGAGTCTCTGGAAGAGATGAGAGTAGATAAGACAGATAACCAGGCTCAACATGATGACTCAGAGCGTAATAAATTGGGGGGCGTAGTGGAGGTTATCCCTACCACCGAAGAAATTAGCACTGAGTTAAGAGGTTTTATACAGTCTATGTTTAAAGAGTTAAATAAGGAGTTGAAGGATCAGGGGAAGAAAATCAATTGTAAAATAGAGTTATCGCAGGCGAATATGTGCCATGGGAGGACTTGCGGTAGCACGGTTACATGTTCCAACGGCGTGTGGGTGAACGTGTGTAACAGTGCTTGTAGGGTCATGTGTAGGAATACACTTGGTATTGGATGACGCCAGGTGAAATGATGATCTCACATATGGAATAGCGTGTGGTTGCGCGATATGTTGTTGTGCCATTTTAATCTGATGAAGACAATCTTAAAACTGATGAACGCTTCAGGGTGAAGAAATCAGAGGAGATGTTGTATAGTGCTATTTTTAGGTAGGTTTTTATAATTGTGTAATGTGTGAATTTTTTATGGAAGTTGAAGGACAGTTGAACACTCGAGAGCGTGGAGGCTGAAATATATATACACATAGTTGGCATGTTAAAGTCGAGAGGAGTGTAAATTTGACAAACTGTGAATGATGATTCGATGTATGACAAACCAGTGTATTTTCTATGTTGTATATAAATAGGTTGTGAGTGATTCCGACATTATGTGTTCCGCATGTCAGAATTAGGGGGGCGAATGTAATAATCGTGGTCGCAACTACATTTACATAATTTGATTGCCCACCCGAATTAATTGTATATATATGTATCATGTATCATATATAATTTTATTCATTTTTAACGTCCATCATCATCATTTATATAATTGTACGTAAAAACGAGATATTATTTTTATTTGTAATATATTCGAATATTCCGTGGTAATGCCAAGACAGGTCTTGTGCTAACAGGCTACTTGGTATCTCGCAATAGTCCAGGAAGGTTAATTTTGTATGGTTCTTGGAAACGTACGCAACAGCAAGGGGAAGATACATAATTTCGTTGTTGGGACGCTAAATTACCCCATATCACGTGCTCCTATCAGGAGGGCTTTTCCTGTCAAGGACAGATACTTCATCTATATGTAGACAGGGTGGTGACGTATATCGGCTCTCATTGGAACGAGATGTCATGTGACACCAAGGGAGGAAGTGGGAATATGAAGAGGATTTATATAGATCTACACGGCGTGGTGAAGATCATTCACCATTCGTGATTCGTGATTCCTCTTCATTCTGTATTCTGCATTCTGCATCCGACTCTGCTATTTGGGTGCATCGCTTACGATGTGCTTATACTCAACATTTCTTATCGGCTATGTGAGACTTACTCAGATTATTTAGAAAGCCAAAGTTCAAATAATATAGAAGGACTGGATATTTTCCGTTCTCTCTATTCAATTAATTCCGATGTGGAATTTCACATTGTAAGGCTGGTACTATGGTTTTGGTACTCAGCAAAATAGGGAGTGATAGATTCAGGGTGGAATCCATTCCATGAAGCAGATGACAAGGATGATGCTGTTGGAAGAGGACGACAACGATCAACCACGGAAGCAGACTACGAGAAGATCAACTCCGGTGAGCATGAGTTAGCCCTGTTATTGCAAGTCCACGAGTGTAGTATTGAATTGTAATCTCAGTCAGTAATTTTTAATTTTGATATAAAAACTCGTTTTTACGTAATTTCCTATTTTTTAAATAAAACTTTTTTACGACGTTAAATAATTGACTTTTTAGTAGGTTCCCTATGTTTTTCCACATGATATTTAATGGTTAGTATCCCTATACCTCACGACCGAGATAGTCTCATTAAATTATGTTTAGTACTTTTTGTATCTAAATTCGGTTTCAAATTACATTTAATTTCGAAGCCTGGCGTCCAGCGTGCAATTGGTTTTAATTATCTATATCGGGTGTTTGATCCGTTACAGTTGTGTAGACAAACATACCAAACTAAACCCCACGGCACTACAGCCCTTGAAAGGCCTTGGCCTACCAAACGACCGCTACTCAGACCGATGACCTGCAGATTACTAGGTGTCATGTGGTCATCACGACGAATCCTCTCGGCCGTTATTCTTGGCTTTCTAGACCGGGGCCGCTATCTCACCGCCAGATAGCTCCTCAATTCTAATCACGTAGGCTGAGTGGACCTCGAACCAGCCCTCAGGTCCAGGTAAAAGTTTTTGACCTGGCCGGGAATCGAACCCGGGGGCCTCCGTGAAGGAGGCAGGTACGCTACCCCTACACCACGGGGCCGGCGTAGACGAACAGTGCACATTTAAAATTACATGACTAGTTAAACACTACCTAACAACAGAGTTGGTACAAACACATGGAATATTTTCATATCAAGCAAATCTGCAAAGAAATGGCGTACCATGAATGAATCACGCGAGTACTACGAAGATTGCCGCATACAGTAGTATGATCACAGGCTGGCATATGTCCCATTTTCATTTAATGCTAATTGCTTTTGCCGAAGTGCCACTAGATGCAAGCTGCTTTACGTCGCACCGACACACATATGTCTTATGGCGACGATGGGACAGGAACGGGCTAGGAGTGTGAAGGAAGCGGCCGTGGCCTAAATTAAAGTACAACCCCAGCATTCGCCTGGTGTGAAAATGTGAAACCACGGAAAGCCATCTTCAGGGCTGCCGACAGTGGGGTTCACACCTACTATCTCCCGAATACTGGATACTGGCCGCACTTAAGCGACTGCAGCTATCGAGCTCGGTGCCACTAGATGCATGACACCGAATATGGTCTTACAGTAATTGCCAAGTGAGCAGTGTTAGCCGCAGAGAAAAGTTCACATGAACACACGCAGTTTGCCCCATGGTACATTCGACAAGCCTTTGAACAGCTAGATACCTGGCGAGTTGGTCGTGCGGTTAGAGGCGCGCAGCTGTGAGCTCGCATCCGGGAGATAGTGGGTTCAAATCCCTCTGTCGGCAGCCCTGAAGATGGTTTTCCTTGGTTTCCCACTTTCACACCAGGCAAATGCTGGGGACGTACCTTAATTAAGGCCACGGCCCCTTCCTTCACATTCCTAGGCCTTTCCTGTCCCATCGTCGCCATAAGACCTATCTGTGTCGGTGTGACGTGAAAGCAAATAGCGAACAGCTAGATGCCGTTTGGAGAGTCTGTATTGTCCGTCTAAAGAGGAAGGCTGGATATTTCGGCACTGTTTTCGCCACTGCAATAGTTTTAATAACTCTATGCTTCGATGTTGGATGCAGTGAGAACGTGAGGGTGTACATACACGTAGATTAAACTCGGCTCAGTATCTGCGGACTGCCAGCAGGGAGGAGGCTGTGAGCACTCCACGGGCTCTGCTGCATACCGTACAGGGACATGTCATGGCACTTGTCCATCAGTGCCAAATCCGGGTGACCAACAGAGCGGTGTACCTTGAGACGCTTCGTGTGATGTTAGGAAGAGGCAGCATGGCAGCTTGTGGACTGGCGACAACTGATGTTCAGCGAAGAATCACGATTCTGTCTCTATACAGACAACAGCTGAATTCGAATCTAGATACGTCCTGGCTAGCATAGTGATCCACGGTTCACTGAAGAGTGGCACACCACACCAGAGAGAGATGTCATGGTGTGGGGTGCCACTTCCTACGATTCCGGCTTCCTCACTGGTGATGGCTGATGGAACCCCGATAGTGTGACGATACGTGCAGGAAGTTCTGTAACCGTGCGAGCTTCTCTTCACGATGCAGTTCGATAACTCCATTTTGCAGCAGGTTAACGCCCGACGTAACACTTGTTCTTCTTCGTCTTCTTCTTTTTTATCGGTTTTCCCTCCAGGGTCGGTTTTTCCCTCGGACATAGCGAGGGATTCCACCTCTACCGCCTCAAGGGCAGTGTCCTGGAGCTTCAGACTCTGAGTCGGGGATACAACTGAGAGGGGTGACCAGTACCTCACCCAGGCGGCCTCACCTGCTGTGCTGAAGGGGAGCCCTGCGGGGGGATAGGAAGAGAGGGAAGGAAGCAGCCGCGTCCTTAAGTTAGGTACCATCCCGACATTTGCGTGATCTGGATGAGGGGGACCAGGGTACGATGCTGACACCGCATTTAACTGTAAGAGAAATCTCGTACTCAATTACTCCAGCTGCACTGAGGTGATGTTACAATTTCTTTTCTTTCAGTAAAAGAACAGTTCAAAAGGATTATGAACATTATTTCAAGTTCAAACCTCTCATTCTCTGTAACTGCTCCAAAATAGCATACCGTACACGAATTACGTTCGTCTTATGCTATTCAAGCACGAAGTAGGTGTATTTCCTTGTACACTATAAGTGTATAATACTATCATTGTGTTGTTTTGTGAATTTTTCAGGTGACTTAACTCCCATTCTACTATACGAATGAGAATCTTTGTTACCAAAGGGCAGACAAGCGAAACTAGGAAAGAGCGTTCCTTACATCACAACCACATATCCAATTATTTTCATATATTCTCCTATGAAATGTTCTATTATAAACATAATTTTTACTGCCATTTGCTTTCCGATTCGGAATCAAATCAGGTGCTGACCCCGTAAGCGCTCCACTTCTATTTTCGTTCTATTCTTCTTCAAGAGAATGGATCAATCAATAAACTATCCACTGAATTCATTGTAGAGTCCGCAAAAGAAACACTACATAAACAAATTCGTAAGACACTTCATTTAATCGCAGGTAGAGAGCGAGTGTGCTCTATTGGCGAGAACAGCACACAGCAGGCCGGTTCTAAGTTGTGGTGAGGGTCAAGCAATCTGACGTGATATGAATATTCGCAGCACTCTGTTACTGTTACTGCATTCGGGCTAGCCTGATGCTAATGCAAAGTACACTGACTGACAGAGCAAATGCAACACCAAGAAGGAGTGGTTCGAAAGGGATGAAAGTTGGGAAAAAAACAGAGACGGCACGGACGAATAATTGATGTTTATTTCAAACCGATATGCAGGTTACACAATGCGCACGGCATCGACTCAGGAGGATGTAGGACCACCGCGAGCGGCGATGCACGCAGAAACACGTCGAGGTGCAGAGTCAATAAGAGTGCGGGTGGTGTCCTGAGGGATGGTTCTCCATTCTCTGTCAACCATTTGCCACAGTTAGTCGTCCGTACGAGGCTGGGGCAGAGTTTGCAAACGGCGTCCAATGAGATTCCACACGTGTTCGATTGGTGAGAGATCCGGAGAGTACGCTGGCCACGGAAGCATCTGTACACCTCGTAGAGCCTGTTGGGAGATGCGAGCAGTGTGTGGGCGGGCATTATCCTGCTGAAACAGAGCATTGGGCAGCCCCTGAAGGTACGGGAGTGCCACCGGCCGCAGCACATGCTGCACGTAGCGGTGGGCATTTAACGTGCCTTGAATACGCACTAGAGGTGACGTGGAATCATACGCAATAGCGCCCCAAACCATGATGCCGCGTTGTCTAGCGGTAGGGCGCTCCACAGTTACTGCCGGATTTGACCTTTCTCCACGCCGACGCCACACTCGTCTGCGGTGACTATCACTGACAGAACAGAAGCGTGACTCATCGGAGAACACGACGTTCCGCCATTCCCTCATCCAAGTCGCTCTAGCCCGGCACCATGCCAGGCGTGCACGTCTATGCTGTGGAGTCAATGGTAGTCTTCTGAGCGGACGCCGGGAGTGCAGGCCTCCTTCAACCAATCGACGGGAAATTGTTCTGGTCGATATTGGAACAGCCAGGGTGTCTTGCATATGCTGAAGAATGGCGGTTGACGTGGCGTGCGGGGCTGCCACCGCTTGGCGGCGGATGCGCCGATCCTCGCGTGCTGACGTCACTCGGGCTGCGCCTGGACCCCTGGCACGTGCCACATGTCCCTGCGCCAACCATCTTCGCCACAGGCGCTGCACCGTGGACACATCCCTATGGGTATCGGCTGCGATTTGACGAAGCGACCAACCTGCCCTTCTCAGCCCTATCACCATACCCCTCGTAAAGTCGTCTGTCTGCTAGAAATGCCTCCGTTGACGGCGGCCTGGCATTCTTAGCTATACACGTGTCCTGTGGCACACGACAACACGTTCTACAATGACTGTCGGCTGAGAAATCACGGTACGAAGTGGGCCATTCGCCAACGCCGTGTCCCATTTATCGTTCGCTACGTGCGCAGCACAGCGGCGCATTTCACATCATGAGCATACCTCAGTGACGTCAGTCTACCCTGCAATTGGCATAAAGTTCTGACCACTCCTTCTTGGTGTTGCATTTGCTCTGTCAGTCAGTGTATTTTGCAGAATATTATTAATTTGTGCTGATATAATTTATAATTATTTTAACTTTTTAAAATGTGAGTGTACTAGCATATTAGGGAGGGCCATCCCATCCAAACCTTGACATGACGATCCAGACAGGCACAATGTGAGTTGGAATATATTGCACCGGGCGAGTTGGCTGTGCGGTAAGGAGCGCGCGACTATGAGCTTGCATCCGGGAGATAGTGGGTTCGAATCCCACTGTCGGCAGCCCTGAAGATGGTTTTCCGTGGTTTCCTATTTTCACACCAGGTAAATGCTGAGGATGTACCTTAATTAAGGCCACGGCCGCTTCCTTCCAACTCCCAGGCCTTTCCTATCTGCGTCGGTGTGACGTAAAGCCACTAGCAAGAAAAGGAATGTATTGCACTCCGGTAATGATAGTTCTATTCGCATGAATCCATGTCTCGTCACTAAAGATCACTAATTCCGGGTCACTATGGACAGATTGTAAAAAGCCGCTACAGAACTCAATCGTCATGCCACTGTAAGGCTCCCTGTAATTTTACCAGATGTGAATTTGTTTGGTTTCTCTTGGTTTTACGGCTTAATTGCGGTCTACGCAGAAGAAAGTAGCCTGTACGCGGAATGCGACAGAGATTTACAAGGGCTTCTATTCAAGAGAACGCCTTTACATTGCTTTTCCTTTGTTAACACAGTTTGTCTGCTATTATTGTCTTTATTATGAACGGGCCTGGTGGTGTGGAAGGTTTTCATTATACTACCTATCACATTCCTATTGGGGAAGCCAATGCGAGTTAATCTGCGAATAACTTGAAACCCCCACTCCTAGACGCACGAGTGCTTCACATTGCAGTCCACACTGTTCGAACGTAAACCACGTTTTATGCAAAACTTTCCTACCGCAATTGATCTTCGTCTAGTTGCCATGATCGATAAGGCGTCTGACATCGTCGTTAGCCGATTCGAGTCCCGTTGGTGGAAAAAAATAAAAAGGTCAACATAAGAATGTAGGGTAGGGGAGTTGGTAGTATGTAATTTCTAATCGCTTGATTGCGTGCCCAAAGCCTGGATTCATTTCCAAACCTCTCCGCAGCGT
The DNA here is from genome assembly GCF_040414725.1 of Anabrus simplex. NCBI lineage: Eukaryota > Metazoa > Arthropoda > Insecta > Orthoptera > Tettigoniidae > Anabrus > Anabrus simplex. The sequence goes on along the minus strand of NC_090268.1, from coordinate 371,596,028 downwards.
TCATATGACGCTGTTGATGGTGACTCACGCCTTGGATGGGGACGTTAAACCCTGAGCAGCGTGGTGTTATTTGATAGGAGTAGGCTCTTCGCCGACACGAGGTTTCAACCGGTTCCCACATCCTGGCGGGAGAAATAGAAAGAACTCGCACACTCCCGGCATAAACGCCATACAATAAATAAATAAATAAATAAATAAATAAATAAATAAATAAATAAATAAATAAATAAATAAATAAATAAATAAATAAATACCGAAAGTACTCTACTGAAGTAAAAGTATGATCACCGGAGCTTTCATATATCATTATAACATCAGCTGAAACACATGGCCTTGAGAGCAAAGACGTAAAAATTCTCGAACTAAATTTTACTGAAGAGATCACGATACTCAAGGTGTGAGACAAGGTTGCATTCCTTCTTCAGTACTTTTAAACTCATGCCCTTAGACTATTTTTCGAATTCCCTTCGATGAAATTGATAAAGGTGTGATGAACGGGAAGCAAATTATCACCATCCGCAACACACCGTGATACTTGTCCTACTATATGGAGGGTTGCATTCGACATTCAAGTGTTTCTGTAGTTTTGTGTTTGTATATGAAGAGGTGTGTGTTACAACAAACACAAACACCCAACATTCGAGTCACAGCAGTTAATCAGACGCTCCTAAAATCCTCAATTCCACCAGGAATCGAAACCGGAAACGTCCGAGGCGAATATAAGTACCCTGACCATTACAGAGGAGTAAGATATAATTAGTAATTCCTTGGTAAGTGGATCCAATCAAACGGACCAGATACAGAGGCCTTAGCTGTCAGAGCATTAAAAAAATGAAGGTAACTTTCCAACCACCCGGAACATATAATAACAAAAGGTGATTTTCTCTAAATACGAAAATTCATCATTGTAACATTGTCGCGATGCCAGTATCTCTCTATGCGTCAGAATGCCTTATCTTCTCTCAAGAAATGTGCGCTCGCTAAGTTAGAGCAAAACGAGAGAAAGATTGGCCCAAGTTACAAAAGCGGTATATTCATAAAGAAATTCAGACAAGAAATCTACTCTAAGATAGAGAAGACCACGGACTCAATGCGCAAACGCAGGTCTCGCTTCTACGGTCTCCTACGACGGATGAACGACTCTCGATGGACAAAACGTATTTAGACTCAAAACAAAAAACAAAACAACAACAATTCCATGTACGTTAATGTCAAGAAAGCCCTGGAAGAAATGGGCCTACGACAGATGGCGCGCACAAGCGAGACCTTTTCAGAACAAGCATCGTGACATTTGGGACTTCCCGGGATGCAAAGTGGACAACTGGTGCAAAGTTGTCGGACGAACGCCGTGGTCGACATAGCGAGCTCATGAAAACCTACTGAATCAATCAGAAACTGAGTAAACGCCAAAATGTACAATGAAACTTATCGTTGTCCCCAGTTGGCCGATTAGTGAATAATAATAATAATAATAATAATAATAATAATAATAATACCGGGCGAGTTGGCCTGTGCGGTTAGGGGAGCGCGGCTGTGAGATTGCATCCGGGGGATAGTGGGTTCGAATCCCACTGTCGGCAACCCTGAATATGTTTTTCCGTGGTTTCCCATTTTCACACCAGGCAAATGCTGGGGCTGTACCTTGATTAAGGCCACGGCCGCTTCCTTTCCACTCCTAGGCCGTTCCTATCCCATCGTCGCCATACGACCTATCTGTGTCGGTGCGACGTAAAGCCGCAAACAAAAAATAATAACAATAAATGGACAGAGGAAAGTAGACAGGCTGCAAGAGAAAGAATGCAAAGATTTTGGGCTAAAAGAAGGCTTCCAGTAATGTGTGATTGTTGCTTAACATCGTCTCAAATGGCCGTAAACAAACATAATAATAATAATAATAATAATAATAATAATACCTCCCCGCCTGGCGACACGGACCTGATGGTACTTGGCCAACCGAAATATAGCTGATCATCCCGAAAGTCTGCGTATTACGAGGTGACATGTGGTCAGTGAAACGAACATTCTCGGCCATTATTCCTGGGTTTCTAGTCGGGACCGGTCTCCATGGCTAAATGGTTAGCGTGCTGGCCTTTGGTCACAGGGGTCCCGGGTTTGATCCCCGGCAGGGTAATGAATTTTAACCATAAATGGTTAATTCTGCTGGCACGAAGACTGGGTGTATGTGCCGTTTTCATCATAATTTCATTCTCATCATGACGCGCAGGCCGCCTACAGGCGTCAAATCAAAAGACCTGCACCTGGCGAGCCGACGTCCTCGGACACATACCGGCACTAAAAGCATACGCATTTCATTTTTAGCCGGGACCGCTATCTCACCGACAAATAGCTCCTCAATTGTTCTCATGTAGGCTGGATGGAACTCAAACCAGCCTTCAGATCCACGTAAATATCCCCGGTCTGGCCAGTAATCAAACCGGGGCCTCCGGTTTTGAGACAAGCTTTCTATCCCTGGGCAGTGGAAAACAGTAAACTAAAAATAATATTCGTATGCTGTGTAAAGGTATTTTTGACGCTAATGAGGCTACACGCGTGTGTAGTTTGTCGATCTGTTTTACACTAGCAGGTGTCAGAGGAACCGAAGTTGTACTGAGTGATCCGGTGCTGAGTTTTTATTAATTTTGTTGAATGCTCGCTGAATATGTCACTATATAGATGTCCTTTACTTGACATCTTACGATGGAGAGATCTTATAATTAGTGATGACTGGCTCTTGTTGTATGTGATTAAGCATTGCATAGGGATATACCAGGTGAGCAAAATATAACTTGTTCTGAAAGTAGTTACAATAGGACTGAGGCGGGATTGACCCTTCCTAATGAACATCACAGAAGATGTTGCCATTGATGCTTTCATGCCCCGTATTTATAGACATGATGCTGTACAGGCTTTTGAACTTATGCCGTGTCAAGAAAATAAGGTGAAATTCTTTACGTTTCGCAGAGAACTGTGCTCTGCGTAATCAGAAGAAAATTTTTAGAAGCTTTTCTCGTGGACAGTTGAGATTTTCTTCTGATGACGCAGAGCACAGTTCTCTGCGAAACGTACAGAATTTCACCTTATTTTCTTGACACGGCATAAGCCCAAAAGCATATACAGCATCATCTAAGAAGATGCTGGAAATTACTTCTTCTGAAGAAATAAAAAAAAAACTAATACAAAAGTCTTCATTCCTCTTCACTCAGAAAGCACCGGCAGAACTCACACGCAAAGGTTCGTCTGGTCTAAAGAATGCACAACAGTAAGTTTATAAGGATAGAGATGCAGATCCTTTTCGATAATACTGTTTCTACACGACGATCTCTTAATTTCCAGTCATACAGATAAAAATCGGTGAGACTCCTTCGGACTTCGTTCCAGGCTTTCCTTCACTCAAGCAATGTTTTCTGAGGAACAAACTCTTTTCGGAGAGTTACGGTTTTTATTTCCCGTTGTTTTGCATTGCAGACTTTGCTGGATATTTTTCAAACCTCTTACGCAAAGAGTTCCGCATAGGCTTTGCACAAATCGTGCTTCGCATAACACTCGACTATGAACACGCGCTGTTTTATAGTGAGCACCATTTCCATTCTCTTGGCCACTAAACACGTCTGTTCCTCTCACTCATTCACACGTACAGACACAACAACTTACTCGGGAGATGCGCATGCGCAAACAAGTGACAACAAGTGCATCGAAATCATCGTTTCCAGCCTTTCCTGTGATGGACAATTCTCCTGTTCATTAAGGAGGGTCAGTTCCAGGTCGGTCTCATAAACAATATCTGGGCCAGTTTTGTTTCACCCACCCTGTGTAATGATAAAGGGGATTTTTACTATCTCGCTTTTTACGCTTCAGTCGTGAGCCGCGATCTGCTACGGTTGGTTTCTTTTCTAGCACCATTATGGTGCATCGTTTCGACACTGCAGGTCTCAGTTCAATTTGATGAGAAATTTTCTTTAACTTCTTACCCGCTATCAGCTTGCTAGCAGACATTGAGAGGTTCCTAAGCGCAAATCGTTAATTCCATCGTCAATGCTTTCAAGTGGAGCTTCTTAGCAGAGCGCAAGTCAATGAGTATTTGTTCCTCCTCTGACAATGGTACAGCGAAGTCTGCTTAACTGCAATAAGAAGTAAAAATTAGAATTCAACTGCACATAAATGGTAATAGATATCGAAATATATAAAACTCCTTGGGCTCATAGCTTGTGCGACAGATGTCTGGTGATCATAGGGCCCCACTTAGTCTAGGCATTGTCTACAGTTATCTAATAAATTCATATATTCCATCTCATGTCATTGTGGCAATTATTGCTTTTAACGATCGATGATTTTTCAGTTTCCCATGTCTCGAGATTATAACGGTTTTCCAAATTTCACTTTGCCAATTACTATTATTATTATTATTATTATTATTATTATTATTATTATTATTATTATTATTATTATTATTATTATTATTATTATTGTTATTACCCCTTCTAGATCCGTTACCACAGCCGCTTTTCAAGCTCACTGCAGTGCTTGTGTACTGGAGGATTTAATATTTCCGCTAACTAACCATTTCTGCGTCGGCGAATGCTGAGTAGATTTCGGCCCTCAAGTGACCACGACAGCTCTTCACTCCGACCGGCCAAATGAGCAGAGGAACGGTGGCCACGGCTCTACCGTGGCTCTACTCCTCTGTATTTGGGAGACGGAGAGGGGCTGGTCGCCCACCGTCGCCTGTCTTGAGAATGTTTTCCCGTGTTTTTTTCATTCTCCTGCACTAAGGTGGATACCGGGACAGTTCCTACTATAGGGCACGGCCGCCAACCCCCTCACCTTCTCTGCATATCTTCTCCGATACAAATTTCCCGCCCTGAGAGACGGCGTCGCTGTCTAGGAGGCCCGCCTCCCCCTTCAGGGGAGGAATGAAAACATTTAGTAGTAGTAAATATTTCTGCCCCGGTATTTGAAATCGAAAATTAAGTTCTCAACAAAAAAATTTCCACCGACTGAAAATGCCAGTATAAAAGAAGTGTTCGTCCACACGCTTCTTTTGTGCAGACGTCTTATTTAATCCCCGGCGCTACAGTACTTGGAGAATCTTGACGTCCTGTAATATTTTCACTAATGGTTCACCTGCGTTTCGGCCCACTGTGGCAGAGGGTTCGTTAGCTGAAATGACACACGTTTCCACGACACTGTATAATGCTTTTGAGAAGGCATGGCGGTGTTTCAAATCCAGGAACTGGTATCCATCAATTCTTCAATAATCATATTCTCAATTCATGGAAGATAAATGTGATTTCTTCTTGGTAATCTATTTCTGCCATCGTAGTGCGCTTCCAAATTCATAACGCATATTATTGTCATTGATAATAACTCATCTTGATATGGATCAAACATCTTATTTTATAGTCTTCATTCCGTGTATCTGTCTTTCTCCGGGTTTTCTGAAGTTTCTTCTCCCCTCCAGTATTGCCCTGTAAATTTTACCATCATCCATTCTCTCTAACCCATCTCAGACGCCTTATTCTCCCCAGTACTCTTTCATTCACAGCTGAAGGTTATTCTCAAACTGTCCTTTCTCCACACTAGCAACATTTTCTGATGCTTTGAGTTGTGGTGCAAGTCTCTGAACCATATTCATGTGGATTTTATGCTAGCTCTGGTAATTTGGAACTTTGTTGCTCTTGATATTAACAGCTTCTATCTCCAGCAGCTGTACTAATAATTTAATAATAATGTCATTTACTTTTCATCCCACTATAATAATTTTTACGGTCCTGGAGACACCGAGGTGCCGGAATTTGTCCAGTCAGTAAATTTACCGATACGAGGCTGACGTATTTGAGCACCATAAAATACCCCCGGACCGAGCCAGGATTGAACCTGCAAATTTGGGGTCAGAAGGCCAGCGCATCAACGTCTAAGCCACTCAGCCTGGCAAACTGTAATTTAAGTCCATATACTAAGTTGCTCTGCGATTAGGAATACTAGGTATTTCATCTGTGATATCTTTAGGATTCCACGCCAAGGACGCCCATGCCTGGGGACAAGGTGGAGACGCCCCCCCCCCTAGCTCTCAGGGAAAGGAAAAAATATAATATAGTCAGGTGTTTTTCTTTCAAGAAAATGGTTTAGAAGTCGGTATTATGTAGAAGTGGTACGGGAAACTATGGGTGGTATTCGGCCGTGGAATACAAATCACCATTCATCTTCCAAAATATTAAAAATACTACATAGCCCCAGGTCTAGGACCTCCCCCCCTCCTACAAACTATCCTATGGGCGCCCTTGCTACACGCTCCAGTATTATTCTATCTCCATTCATAACCATACACTTGGCCTTCTCTATTTTAATTGGATGGTATTATGCAACAACTGGCTGTGCACCATCCCGTAAGTTTCGAGTTAAGCACGTTAGAAGTTTTGGGAACATTATTGATACCCGCAATGAATATTTCATTGCTGGAATCAACAGTACTATAATAATAAGAAGAAATCTGCCTCTGTGGTGTAGTGGTTACTGTGATTAACTGCCACTCCCGGAGGACCGGGTTCGATTTCCAGGCCTGCCACGAAATTTGAAAAGTGGTACGATGTGTGGAGCGGGCTCCACTGAGCCTCGGGAGGTCAACTGAGTAGAGAGGGTTCGATTCCCACCACATCCATCCTCGAAGTGGTTTTCCGTGGTTTCCCAATTCTCCTCCAGGCAAATGCAGGGATGGTACCTAACTTAAGACCACGGCCACTTCCTTCCCTCTTCCTTGTCTATCTCTTCCAATATTCCCATCCCCCACAAGGCCCCTGTTCGGCATAGCAGGTGAGGTCGCCTGGGAGTGGTACTGGTCATCTTTCCCACTTGTATCCCCAACCCAAAGTCTCACGCTCCAGGACACTGCCCTTGAGGCGGTAGAGGTGGGATCCCTTGGCGAGTCCAAGGCAAACGGACTAAGAACGGATTAAGAAAGAATTACTAATAATATTATTATAATAATATATGCCTGTTATAGTATTTCATTTTGTGATTAATAATGATCACAAAATTGATTGATATGATCAGCAGCAATGCGGTAACATTGCGTGTATGTGCATGTGAGTAGAGAGACATCTCGAGAAGCGCCACATAGCGTTGAGCACACGGGCTGAAGCAGGTTAGTCTGCTACGGCCAGTCGAACGTAGTGCGTGTGAAGACTCGTGTCATAATGCAATGTAGCAACGCATAAACATCAAGTTTTATTACAAATTGAGAGAGACGGTGACGGAGTCGCATGCGATATTGGTGCGAATACACGGATCAGAAGCCGAAAACAGATAGTGGGTTTACGAAGGGTTCAAATGCTTTCGGCACAGACAGGAAACTCCGTTCTGTTTATGACTTCCTTGCAAGACTCTGTTTTCACCCAGTTATCGTACATAAATACTCTTTCTTCTACCGTGTATGCATGTGGAGGCATTGTGAGAATTATATCCCGAAGTAACACTTCACAGCTCTATAACAGTTGGAGCGACAGATCGACACTTAACACACGTCCTAAGCACGGACCTGAACTGCGAAGTGCCGGCATTCCCGCAATGTTCCTGCGCTCTGTAACGGGAAGTGATGAGTCAACGCGAAGCAGATAAACTGGGCGCGCCTGCCGGCCAACCGATGAAAGAAACTCACTGTAATTCGGAATATGAATAATGCTGTAGGAGTTATGCGTGGGCCTGAAGATTCTGTTACACATCAGTATGCAAAGCTTATGGAAATGAACACATCAAACGATCCTGTGAGCTGCACTTTCGCACCATTCATTACAGGCACTCGCAGTGTATGGCAGCACTCATGGTGGAATTGTGTTAGTAGCAGTGTTCATGCCTCATTCACTTTCGTATTGTCAAGCCCAAGGATGAGGCAGCCTGGCCAGTGAAAGCAAAATTTAAAAAAAAAAATCTACACCATTCCAAGACACACAGCGCACTGGTGAACACTATATCTGACCGGAAATAGATTTTATATTTATACAACACTCAAATTTAATTTGTATCTCATTAACACAATGTTCTAACAGCTAAGGATGCATGCTCTACATTAGTGGAATTTAAAGTGTGGTACGCGAGGTCGTCTCAATGGGTACGTAAATTTATCGTAGCTTTCGGTGAGTAGTTCAGAAAAGGTTGAGCCTGCTCATGTAAATAAAGTCTTGTTTTGATTTAGTGTTTTCGTCTACCGCTACACAGAGACACGATACATTCTAAAATAAGTGTCAGTTTGTATCTCACACTGACTAGGTATGTAATAATGCTTATTTATGCTACATTGCTATTTTATAATCCACTCGTCACTTAAATTTTTTCAGTAGCAGTAGCAGTGATTATACTCGTATACGTATCGTTGCTAGGCAATGAAAACCTCGTTATTCCACTCACGAGGAAGCCACATTTCTCCATCTGTCTTGTGGAGGCTTATCGCTTTGCTTGAGAAGGGAACAGAAGTCTCCAACGGTCGAATAATTGAGCTATGGAACAGTTCTCCGGCCATTGCTGACAGCTCGGTTTCGGACTACTTCTGCAAACTTGACTCCGAAAGAGTTACGAGGTTTGCTTTGCCCAGCGAGGATTATATGTGATTCATTACTGTTATTATTGGGGAATATGATGGTGTAGTGGCTTAGCTGCTTGCCTGTCATCCTGGCGACCTTTGTTTGACTCCTGTTGTTGATGTCAGGAAGTGCATGCAACCTTAACCCTCCGGGCCCATGCCTCAGTGTGTGCAGCGACTCTGAGTAAGTGGGATAAGCTGGGGAAGTTGATGACGATTACAGTTAATATTATTTGGCATGCAGGAACAATCATCTGTTATTTCTGGTATAATCGCAATATACTCGTACTTCGGGGTACGAAGGTAAAATAATTGGATTTTGTGGGTATGCCAACCAAAAAATTTGAGTAGCTCAGGTCTAGATCACATTATTAAGCAGCAATTGCAACATATCTACTGATTATAGAACCCCCTTTGTCGGTTTCTTAGTTATACAACAGTGAGGTAAGAGTTAAAACAGGTTACTTAGCTTAGAAGTGAAGCTTCCACGGTGTGAAGAATTATATAATTTAATTTCCGGGTTGAACCGTGTTGTAGTTGTACGCATATCACGTACAGTTTGCGGACGTTTCGAATACATTGCAGTATTCTTTGTCAAGGCGACTGAAATACCCCTACTCGATCCGAGGTAATCAGTCTCCCAGGCAGAAATTACACTACTAGAGTGGCCTTGATCTTGGCCTTTTATATCCTAGCCTTTCTGGCTAGTCTCGCGAGACTTCTGGAAAGTATATGTCACAGCCAGGTAGTGGAGGCTAGCCCGCGCTGTTATGTAATGGGGTTGCGGCCCGTGTGTTTATGTTGTGGTCTGTATGTCTTAAATTATGAATGATAGGCATCCAGGAATTACTGATTTTGTATCCTTCTTCTAAATTTATGTTGTTCGGATGTTTCTTGATTTCGATAGCCTCGCGGATTTTCCTTTCCAGATTCCAAGGGATAGCTGCTAGGATCTTGGTCTTGTCAAATGATATTCCGTGCCTAGTTTCGTAGGAATGCTTGGCTACTGCTGAAATATCTGTGTTTTGGTTCTTGGTGTGACGGATATGTTCTTTTAGGCGGGTGGAGATCAGACGTTTCCAGAAGTCTCGCGAGACAGCCAGGGCTTACGTCAGCCAGAAAGGCTAGGATATAAAAGGCCAAGATCAAGGCCACTCTAGTAGTGTAATTTCTGCCTGGGAGACTGATTACCTCGGATCGAGTAGGGGTATTTCAGTCGCCTTGACAAAGAATAATGCAATGTATTCGAAACGTCGGCAAACTGTACGTGATGTGCGTACAAGTACAACACGGTTCAACCCGGAAATTAAATTAAATAGGTTACTTAGCTGATTGGTGCAAATCTAAGATTAGCGTTTACTAATATTTACGCTCGTAGTTTTTAGTTGCAATATAGGAATCTTCGATTCAAAAATTGGCGCTTATATTCCCTCTATTGTTAAGGTCCCATCCTTATGTCGTCAAAATCCTTCGGTGTGTTAGTGCAACTTTAAGCTACGAGGAAAAATAGATTATTTACTGCTATTATTATTATTATTATTATTATTATTATTATTATTATTATTATTATTATTATTATTATTATTATTATCTGGGATTTATCACGGAACGCGAAGAAAAGGAATCGCATGGGGCGAGAAATTGGACAAGGTATCACTTAGAGCAAAAATTTACGTAAACAAAATTGGAAATTTTATTTAGTTCCTTTCTTAAACTTCAGAGAGAGTAATGTAATGGTACTATTAGAGAAGCTTCAGAAGGTCTTAAAAGTTCTCAATCACTGTCATAGATGGTCATAGTGGAAAAGGCTCAAAGTTTAAATAGCCGGGGAATGTGTACCCCGGGAATAATAATAATACTTATTATTATTATCATTATTATTATTTGAGGAATGTGGACAATATCCACCATTGTACTGTGTTTTTATTACATTTTAGCATATTACTAAAAGGAAGTTGTCGAAACGTTGCATGAACTTAGTCTATGTTTCCTTGTACATTGCATTAACATCTCTGTTTTTAAATAATTGAAGGGGTCAGAGCCATAGTGGGCCAAGAGCCATTTAAAAAAATAGAGATAACAAGGGTTAAACTTAAAGACTTGTCACAATTTAACGGAACAAAAATCAAGTCATTCATTACATGCACATTGTAACTAAAAGATACCTCAATTTGAGGTAAAAATAATTCTTGTTATCTTGACTCCAAAGACAAATATAACAGCAACGAATTTAAACAGTTTTCAACATCATGGATTTGGCTCATTCTAGTTATATTTACACTATCAAATACAATGGGCCATCTCCATTCAGTATGGAATTTACTTTATTGGTGCTTATCAGTGGGTTAAGTCTTTATAGAATTCATGGTGAATGGGAGGAATATATTCTAGCATAGAAATTAAATCATAATACATAGATTTTGTTATTGGAATAGGGGCAGCGTAAGCCTGACTTACGCTGAAATTGAAGGCACTAATGATGATACCTTTGCTGTACGCCTTCCTCTGCGATTAGGAGTACAAAAAAAGTATTTGCCAAGTTTGCATCTCATCTAAGGTCTAGCGAAAATTAATCTGAAATGGATATTCTGATTCAAAACGAAACCATTTGATTTTGAGCCACTATACCTTTTCCCCATCAAGAGTTTCCTTACGAACTAATAACCAATTCGCTAGGTCTTTTATTCGGACAAAATCAGACTAACTGTACCATTTGATTTACAGAAAAGGGTTGTGCATTATTTTTCGCCTATTTGAATCCAAATTCCAGTATATCTAAATCGTTTAATTTACTGCTTTGTTTACGTCCTCGCCTGTCTCAGTGTCCGCCATAATCTATGGCTACGTCACTTGACTATTAGGGATGTTCAGATTGGCTGCAAGTATTTGGACTACTTTGGCTCTCAAGTAAGTGGGCAATTTATTTTGCTTAATAATTCGCAGGCACAATATTATACCAATAGAAGTTATTGGAGATGGACCACTTGCATAACAGACAGGGAATGCAAAATTATCCCGCTAGATGGCATTATCTCATTTTACCGATTTCCAGAGTTGGCCTACTGTGGGTCTGACCCCATCAAGTAACGCTTAGCCAGGTGATTCATAACGCTGTTCAATTCAAAGTTTCGGTACCACATCTGGCACTCTTTATTCGGAAGAATACATTAGAAAACTTATACTGCATTGTAAATAATCATATACACCTACATTAAAGATCAGTTACCTGTAAGTAACGTTTGATGCTTCTTCTGTAAGAATCAACTGTAAGATGATAAATTTCCACAAGTTGGTTCCTCACGTTGCGAAGTGTGAACGTCAGTCGAGACGCGTTTAATATTCTTCACATGTTTGCTCGCTTGCTCGATCCGATAGCGCCGTGCCCCGTGGACCTATACAGTACATAATTTAGAGGTTCTGAGAACTACACAAACGCACGTCTGCTCATACAATCCCACTAATGACGTTCCCAGCGACGTTTGCTCCTTTCCTGTCCGTAGCCAGCCCGTGGTGGTGCCTGACCTTCGTCAAGCATCATAAAATACGAGTACACTATCAGACACGTCTTTAGTTATGAAGTAGCTGCCTCTGTGGATCAGTGGTAGAGTGTCGGCCACCGGACCTCCGGATTCCAAGATAGCGGTTTCAAACCCGGAATTTTGAAGGGCGGAAAGAAATCCATTCGATACTCCATGTCGTACGATGTCCGCATGTGAAAGATCTCTGGTGATACATTTGGTGTTTACCCGACAAACTTAATTAAATCTTAGCCATAGATGCCCAAAAGAGTTTCGGTTTACTCGGTCTGCCATCTAGTAGGCCTAGAGCAAAACGGAACGTCGAAACTGACGATCTGACAGCCAGATGGCAAATTGAAATGTCTGCACACGGTAGCCGAGGCCATGCGTTTATTATTATTAGTGATGAAGTGGCGGCTATGGCATATTGTCAAACAACTACATTAATTAAACATTATTTATAGATATCTTCTGATGTCTCCGCCTCTGTAGAGTAGTGATTTGTGAGATTAGCTGCTACCCCAGGAGGCCCGGGTTCAATTCCCGGTTCTGTCACAAAATTTGAAAAGGGGTTTCGAGGATTGAAACGACGATGGGATAGGAAAGGCCTAGGAGTTGGAAGGAAGCGGCCGTGGCCTTAATTAAGGTACACCCCAGCATTTGCCTTGTGTGAAAATGGGAAACCACGGAAAACCATCTTCAGGGCTGCCGACAGTGGGATTCTAACCCACTATCTCCCGGATGCAAGCTGTACAAAGATACAGTTTTGAAGCTTGCAAACTGTGATTTACAATGTCTTGGATGGGTATGGCAGAATTTTCACTAAAAGAAGCTAAATCCCTATCATCCATTCAGTGAAACATATCAAAAAGTTTTACGCTTGATTTTTCAAAGTGTTTACTTTCAGGAAATAGTATTCTTATTCGAACATCCCCTACAACACTATTATGAAAATGAGCATATTTCGCTTTGCAGTGGCGTTCTACATAACATCTGTACGATGTTACAGACTGCCCTCATAGTGGGCATTTTGCACGGTCCACTGCTAGGGAAAAGAACAAATGTTCTTCCCACTCCCTCTCTGTAGAGGGATTCGGCAAGGATATTTCTTTTTCATTAGTCTCTACCACCATTCCGAACTCGGGATGCAATGTCGAATAAAGTAGGCCTACAAGGAAACCTGAAAAAAAATATTTTCTGGGCATTAATGAGTTAAAAGGCTGCATGCCCGCGGAGTGAAATACCCAATGTGAGCACGTCTGCTCTACAGCTCTGCATTCGAGAGACGGAGAGATGGGCTTGTCCCCACCATCGGCTATCCTGGGAATGATTTTTCGTGGTTGTCCATTCTCCTTCACTGAGTCAAATGCCGGGACAGTACAGGCCACGGCCGACAATCCTCTCACTTTTTCCAAATATCACGTTGACCACTCCAAAACTCCCTGGCCTGAGATAAGTCGTCACCGTCCGAGAGGTCCGCCGCATCCCTTCAGGCTACGGAAGGAGAATATTTTGTAGTGTTAAGCATGATTTCTAACAAATCGGATTCTTATTACGGTACGTTTCGAATATTAATTAGTCAATGTTATATTTTCGGCTTGTGTTTCACATCTAAAAGCTCTTCATGACGCATGTGAACTACTGTGAAATACATGAGAAGATTATTAATGAGAATAAAGAGTACAGAGTTGTATTGTTGAATATTCATTTCCTTTTATAAGCTACTCCTACACATTTAGATTTGAATTTGTACGTGAGTCAATTAGGGAAATTACAGCGCAATACAATTACAACCACCAGAGGAAAGTGCAATGATTACCGCACCCTTTCACGAACGGTGGGCGTCGCGAAGGGCAAAGTTAGGACAAATCCCCATGAAGCATTGACTCTAATAATTTGGGTTAAAATGTCAGGAATAATAATAATAAGAACAAAATCTAATAGATGACAACAATACGGGAGTTCATCTATAAATAACTTTTACGCTATCTCTTTTATTAAACCGAGCAAGTGGATGCGTAGTTTAGTTATGTAGCTAACAGCTTGCATTCGGACGATAGTGTGTTCGAGCCCCAATATCGGCAGCCCTGAAGATGGTTTTCAGTGGTTTCCTATTTTAACACAAGTCAAATGCAAGAGCTTTACCTTAATTAATACAATGGTCGCTTCCGTCCCAATCCTAGCCTTTTTCTATCCCATCGACGCCATGAGAGCTATCTGTATCGGGGCGACGTAAAGCAAATCGTAAAGAAAAAGACAATTAATTTATGTAATTGTTCACAAATACCTCTGTTATATGGAATTCACAAAATACCATGTAACTGAAACGACGCAAAATAAATATATTCGGTAAAAACGAATTAAAAGAACATTGCTTGTTATGTCATGTTATGTTACGACAAAGGGTATGAGTAGCGGAATGAGTGGACTCTGACGTTAAGTGCCTCCTTCCCTCCTCTACTGCTAACTCAGTTTATTTTACCTCCTTCATTCGTTCCATTGTTTGCTATGCTAAGTGATGACAAAGGGGATGACGTAGGGACATGCCTTTTCCACATTAATTTTTGTTTGATTTCGCGAAAAGGAAACCATTTTTCGCGTTATTTCACGAAGCAGGGCTGACCCCACCACTTTAATTTCGCGTTAATCTTTCTTTCTTTCTTAATCTGCGTACCCTCCGCCTTAAGGGCAGTGTCCTGGAGCTTCAGACTCTGGGCTGGGGGATACAACTGGGGAGGATGAGCAATACCTCGCCCGGGTGGCCTCGCCTGTTATGCTGAGCAGGGGCCTTGGTGGAGGAGGGAAAGTTTGGAAGGGATAGATAAGGAAGAGGGAAGGAAGCGGCCCTGGCTTTAAGCTAGGTACCATCCCGGCATTTGCCTGGAGGAGAAGTGGGAAACCATGGAAAACCACTTCCAGCCTTCGTACCACTTTTTCAAATTTTCTAGCAAAGCCGGGAATCGAACCCCGGCCTCCGCGGGTGGCAGCTAATCACACTAACCATTATACCACAGAGGCGGACTCAGTTTGTTTTACTTCCAAGTCATTCTATTGTTTGCTATGCTGAGTTATGACAATGGGGATGACGTAGGGACATGATTTTTCACATTAATTTATGTTCGATTTCGCGAAAAGGAAACAATTTTTCGCGTTATTTCGCGAAATAGGGCTGACCCCACCACTTTAATTCCGCGTTAATCATTTCCTAAAATCATTCATAAAAGTTTAATTCGTGAGATTTGTGAATTATTTATGTGAAAGATAGATAAATAAAGGAAAGCAGTATTGATAATCATTCATTATTCCTTATATAATCTTGATTCTAACTATAATACAACCCTAATCAAGATTCCATAACAAATTACCATTTCACCCTACATATCCGTAGCTTTCACACTATATGGCCATACTATTAAGGGATTTTTACGAAGATATACTTTTGTCGAAATGATACATCCTTATTCTGACTTCTGTTTCCCTCTACACACGTGAAGTAATACAATTTCAAGATCGTTATTTTCCATGAATTTCGTTGCATTTACGCACTATTGCAAAATAAGCAAATTTCGCTTTAAAGTGGCCTTGTTGCTTTAATTCGCTGTAATTCGCGAAAACAAAATCACTAATTCCTTAACTTTTTTTTAATTTTTGCTAGTTGCTTTACGTCGCACCGACACAGATAGGTCTTATGGCGAGGATGGGATAGGAAAGGCTTAGGAGTTGGAAGGAAGCGGCCGTGGCCTGGTGTGAAAATAGGAAACCACGAAAAACCATTTTCAGGGCTGCCGACAGTGGGGTTCGAACCTACTATCTCCCGAATACTGGATACTGGCAGCACTTAAGCGACTGCAGCTATCGAGCTCGGTAATTTCTTAACTAGAATCATATGATTCGTTGAGATATCTCAAAAATCGCTTCATAATATTTCTTGTCGCGGTGATCCTTAATGCGAAAACAATCATGTCCCTAGGGATGAGTAACGGAATGAGTTGACTCCAGCCTTGACTGCCTCTTTCCTTCTCTGTTGCCAACTGAGTTTGTGATGTGACGAATCAAAGTCTTCTCACGTTCGGCTAATGAAGTGGTGGTGTGGCATAGAGGCCAGAAAATGATGTGAAAGAATAAACAAAACGAAAGGAACTGGAAGACTTTTTTAAAAATTGTTCAAAATGTACAGTATAAGTACCAATATATGCACTATGGAACATGGTTTGTTCTAGAGATGTACAGTAGTTTGGGTTTAATAAAATGCTTTGTTAGAATAATTAAATATGTATCGTCTTCATTTAATTTGATCTAAAACATCAAAAAACTTTTCTTAAATAACAAAAGGTATTTTAATTATTATTTTTTACTAATGGTTGTACACTTTGTATTCATATTAGTGCTTCTGATACGTTAAATAAATAAATTAATTAATGAAATTATTAATTCGAAATTTTCACTATACGAAACCACCTTTCCTCACATTGTTCCTGTTAACAGAGGTCCTACTGTAATAATACCTAATACATTGTTTTTATGTATAATACTGCTAAGTAATGTTGTAAATAGTATTCTGGCTAAAATATTGCTCAATAGAATAACACAGGTGTTGTGTTTAATATAATTAGGTGCCACGCCCGGAGGCCCGAGTTCGATTCCCGGCTGTTCTATGAAATTTCGAAAGTGGCACGAGGGCGGGAACGGGGTCCACTCATCCTCGGGAGTTCAGCTGAGTAGAGGGCATTCGATTCCCATCTCAGCCATCCCCAAAGTGGTTTTCCGTGGTTTCCCACTTCTCCTATAGCCAAATGCGGGATGGTACCTAAGTTAAGGCCACGGCCGTTTCCTTTCCTCTTCCTAGTCCATCCTTTCCAATCTTCCCATTCCCTAACAAGGCCCCTGTTCAGCATAGCAGGTGAGACTGCCTGGGTGAGGTACTGGTCTTCCTCTATAGTTGTATCCCACTACCCAAAGTCTCACTTTTCAGGAAACTGTCATTGGGGCGGTAGACGTGGGATCCTCTGCCGAGTCCGTAGGGAATACGAACACTGGAGGGTAAACGGATTAAGGAAGAAAGAAAGAATGTCACTCCCTGACATATGCAGATGACATTGTAAAGGTATTCTGAAAGCAGTAGGATCTTGAAGACAATTTAATATTAGACATAAGTGGATACAAACTGGATCCGAAGCTTGATCGATGAGAAACTAAGTAAAAACTGTCACCTAGGAAATTATATAATGCGAATAACAGAACGGAATCGAACATGATAACTGTCGGGACTTCGGGTAACTCGGCACGTGGCAACAATATTAAAGCTAGTTTCGTTGAAGCTATCAAGAAAGCATGCACACTAACATCTCCGGAGAGTGTGGCGTTGCTTTTCACGAGATTTGAATCCTGATGTAAACAATGTATCCTTTGCACGTGGACCTAGACGTAGGTAGTTGATTGGAGAAGCAACCGTCGCACTCACTCGACTGTATGCGAGCTCGAAAAAAAATAGTACGTCGCATTAATTTTATTTTATTTTAGTTTATTACATTTAGAGAGTTTGGAAGAAAACGTAATCAAATTAAAATATGGTTGAAATATATACCGATGTGTACATATCCTTCTTTTATGAACTAGTGATTAAATAACGAGAAATGAAAAGACAAGTCGTGGTGTAACACAGGAAGTCTTCTCGTATTGGGGGAAAGTCCCAAGCTGTACAGAGTGTAGATAAGGTGTTTCATCTTCCAGCAATCAGTGAGTCGGTTTCTAAGTGAGAAAAATGGAGCAAGAGGGAGGATCATCGCGTGTAGTGAAGCACAAAGACGAAAACCGCTCAGAAGTGATCATAGGCAATGCATCGTGAATGTGTTCAACAAACTAAGTGAACAGAATCCAGGTTTAGCGGTTTATTCATAAGTTCAGATCTTCGCACTCTTGTCCTGTGCGATGCGTAACGCTGTACGTCCGAACACGAGATGTTGACAGGGTGGAGGTGGATACTATACGCTCAGCAAATCACAACTCTTTCTTTGGCGGAGGGGTGGACATACCGTGTTTACATCAGGATTAAACTCTCATGAAAAGGCATATTAGCACAAGGGAGGCTCAGTGGTACTGTCACAGTTAATGAAACTGACTGCGTAGGATGTACAAAATGTTCTTGAATGTACTTTGAGTGCCGTCATTCTGCTGTGAGAATCAGTTATTGCAGTCACTAATGCATGTTGCTTCTTCCTCGGGATGTTTCAGTGAAATACATACAGTATTTCGTGGATTTATAAGCAAAACACATGAAATTGCTAAGAAATATAGTTGAACGTTTTCAGTCTTTCATTGTCAATATCTACTCTCAGAGTAAGATCAAGAATCTTTCTTTTCCTACCGCTTTTCCCACACCTCGGGTGCGAACTGTGAAGCACATGTGGATTTGGCCCTGTTTTACGGCCGGATGCCCTTCCTGACGCCAATCCTATATGGAGGGATGTAATCACTATTGCGTGTTTCTGTGTGGTTGGTAGTGTAGTGTGTTGTGTTGTGTGAATACGAAGAGGGGAGTGTTGAGACGGACACATCTACCCAATCCCCGAGCTAGAAGAATTAATCAGAAACGATTAAAATCCCCGACCAGGCCGGGAATCGAACCCGGGACCCTCTGAACCGAAGGCCAGTACGCTGATCATTCAGCCAACGAGTAGGACAGAGTAGGATCAAGAATATTTTTCTTTAATAGCGCTGTAGGGAAGTGTGTAAACGTAAAATATTCAACAACTGCCCGGCTCCATGGCTAAATGGTTAGCGTGCTGGCCTTTGGTCACAGGGCTCCCGGGTTCAATGAAGACTCGCTGACGATCGAGGAGGTGCTCTACTTATCGGGTGATCATCTGAAATATAAACCTTAGCAAATGCAGAAAATCAATCAATCAATCAATCAATCAATCAATCAATCAATCAATCAATCAATCAATCAATCAATCAATCAATCAATCAATCAATCAATTTTAACCATCATTGCTTACTTTCGCTCGCACGGAGGTGGGTGTATGTGTCGTCTTCATCACAACTTCATCCTCATCACGACGCGCAGATCGCCTACGGACGTCAAATCAAAAAACCTGCACCTGGCGAGCCGAACATGTCCTCGGACACTCTCGGCACTAAAAGCCAAACGCCATTTCATTTCATTGAACAACTGACTTAATGTGCTTTATTCGTGAACCCACAATATTGTTTATTTATATTATTCATTATGTCAATAATGTTAGTCATTTTAACATAATGTCCTGAAGTGCAGCCTGGTATCGAACCTGATTATGAGCTCTCCGCCATATTGGAAGAAGAATTAATATCCATGTATTATAGCTAGGGATACCTTTCCGTAAATACATACCTATAGGCTATCTCCTGCTGCTTTATGCTATCGGAGGATGGACGTTAAAGACTTCGTCAATGAACCGGTTACTGGTTTCTGGAAATGTATTTCAGCACGGCCGACTGGATCCCTCGCTGCGCTCCTTATACCGGCCTTGACAATCGCTTGTGAAGCCCAGCATAAAGCTGTAATTGGAAAGTTTCACCGTAATGCCACTGGAGCGCTGGCCTACTACCCACTGACAGGAAGCTGTATACCGCAAATTGCCGCGTTTCCAGTTTTATTTATATGGTTTTACTGTCGTAAATGTTCGCAGTGTGTTAGCAGTGAGGTGCTTGATAGCATGATATTGAGATCTGGTAGTTACGCGCTAGTGAGTTTATTTTTTATTGTGTAGTGTGGTGATTATATTTTTTAAATTGTGTTTACAAATCTTGGAATTAGTGACATTCTTGTGCACCTTTTCGTGCTTCGAGCAGAAATTTTATGGAAACAAGAACATAGTGTTTTCTCGCTGTAAATTCGTTCTGAACAAGGATTTTAATTTATGCGCTAATTAGTTTTTAATGGTGTGGTGATTTGCTTTTCTTTAACTGTGTTAGGAAATATTCGAATATATATTGCTGTGTGCCTTTTTTTGTATTACGAACAGGAACAGAAAGAGCAAAGAGCAAAGTGTAGTGTCCTGGAGCGTGAGACTGCGGGTCGGGGGATACAACTGGGAAGGATGACCAGTACCTCGCCCAGGCGGCCGCAACTTCTGTGCTGAACAGCGGCCTTGTGTTGGGGATGGGAAAATTGTAAGGCATAGACAAGGAAGAGGGAAGGAAGCAGCCGTGGCCTTAAGTTAGTTACCATCCCGGCATTTGCTTGGAGGAGAAGTGGGAAACTATGGAAAACCCCTTCGAAGATGTCTGAGGTGGGAATCGATACCCCTCTCTACACAGTTGACCTCTGAAGGCTGAGTGGACCCCGTTCCAGCCTTCGTACCACTTTTAAAATTTCGTGGCAGGGCCAGAAATCGATCCCGAGCCTCCGGGAGTGGCAGCTCATCACACTAATCAGGTATTTTTACGCATGAATTTTCTTTCATAGGCGGAGTCGTATTTGCCATATGACAGCAACACAACACACTTTTATCCAAGATAATCTGAACTTTAACATTTAAACATTGACAAAAAGAATCACTACTGCTATGACGGTAAGGCCAACGTATGAAGTGTTGTTACCTGAGCAATGGGGCCGATGACCTGGATGTTAGGCCCCTTTAGACAACAAGCATCATCATCATCGAGCAGAGAACAGTTTACAGTTTATTTACTCAAAATACTTTTCTCTCACTGAATTTTATTAAAAATTCTTCTCCTTCTTCCTCTTTCGCTATTTGTTTTACGTCGCAGATATGTCTTATGACGCCGGTGGAATAGGAAAGGGCTAGCAGTGGGAAGGAACCGGCCGTGACCTTAATTAAAGTACAGCCTGATATGAAAATGGGAAACCACGGAAAACCATATCCAGGGCTGCCGACAGTGGGGTTTGAACCCACTATCTCCCGGATGCAAGCTCACAGCTGCACGCCGCGCGGCCAACTTGTTCCACCCTACCGCATCAACTAAAAATTTTGCACGGCCAACTTGCCCGGTACCGTATTTAATATTCTAGTGAAAGGTATGAATGAAATGTAATCTGAAACTATATATATTGAAATTAAAATTTAAACATGTTTGAGTCAAAATATATATGTTATGCATACAACGAAAGTAAGACTTTTATGTTTTATCGAGCCCCCTTCCAGAGAGCAGCGCTTGAAGAATTTTTAAACTCTAATTGAACAATGACTCTTAATCTCAATATTAACATCAGAAGACAAAAGCATTGTGGTAAGTTCTGCTATGTATCTAAATGCCATGATAATAAAAACGATTACTATTATTCCTCGCAATTAAGGAACGTCAGTTGGAATACTCCATCCTCCGCAGTTTCATTTCACGACGTTATTTTGGCACATATCAATGAAAGTAGCCTTTATGATTAATCATTTTAACAATATTAGTCAACGTAACATACTATTTTATTCTCTAAATTAAGATACATCGGCAATCAGAGTCAATATCAGAACGTCAGCTGGGCTAAGTCATCTCCATGTAGTTTCATTTCACGACATAATTTTGGCAAATATCAACAAAAGTAACATTTAGGATTAATCATTTTAACAGTATTAACCTATGTAACATTCTCCATAACTCAAAATTACGATAAATCGATAATCAAAGTCAATATATTTTCCATAAAGAAGTATGCATTTCTACAGCAAATAGGTCGGCCGCCAGCGCCACGTGTCGAACTGTGTAACTACTCCGATTACAGTGCGTGGACCCGATTGTCAAGGCCGGTAAGGAGCTAGCTAGAGCGACGCATCAAGTCGGCCGTGATTTCAGAATGTTCAGGATCCCCTTGGTAGACTCCGTGACCAGCGAGGAGGTGCTCTACTTATCGGGTGATCATCTGAAATCTAAACTGTTGTAAACAAGGTTGGGTTTACAAAAACACAACTTCTTTATTTGCTTCACATGTAAAATTACAATATTTACACTAACAAAACTGAAAGTTATCTCGAAGCAAAATGAACTATGAATTTGGAGAAAGAGTCTGTCTTTTGTACACTATATACACGTTGGAGTATTCACATTCACTACTATCTCGGAAAGATAGTCCTTGTGGCATGAAAAGTTCTTGATAGTCGAAAACTATCAGAAGCACTGACGTAAATATCTCAGAGAATCCTTCCTTGTTGAAGTGTCTGAGTTCATTAACATAAGTTCAATGACTGAAGAATTCCTACTTAGCGAAACTAAGTTGATAATGGGAGCTTGCATTAGCTAAGGAATGATAGTGGCATATAATGGTAAGACTGGACATGGACAGTGGAACAAGCAAGAGGAGCGGTGACCCGAGGTGAGACCTCTTACTGCCAGAAATTCAGTCCACCTGGCCGAAGCACATTTTCAAGAGGAGTAGCCTCTGTGCTCGACGTAGGGTGTATTCTGGAGCTGGACACCGGGGTCAGTGGGGCTTGGACAGGCTAGGAGCTCCTTTTTATAGCACACACAACGTTCCAGGCACGCGCACTGAGGGCTGCGCGTCGAGGCTCGAAGAATAACACACTGGCACGCGTGTAGCTGGCTGGCGGATCGAGAAGGGCGCGACGGACATACAACATAAACCTTAGCCAAATGCAGAGAAGTGGCGAGCTTCAATCAATCAATCAATCAATCAATCAATCAATCAATCAATCAATCAATCAATCAATCAATCAATCAATCAATCAATCAATCAATCAATCAATCAATCAATCAATCAATCAATCAATCAATCAATCAATCAATCAATCAATCAATCAATCAATCAATCAATCAATCAATCAATCAATCAATCAATCAATCAATCAATCACCACTGATCTGCATTTAGGGCAGTCGCCCATGTGGCAGATTGCCTATATGTTTCTTACCTAGCTTTTTCTTAAATAATTACACAGAATTTGGAAATAATTTGAACATTTCTCTTGGTAAATTATTCCAGTCCCTACCTCCTCCTCCTATGAATGAATATTTGCCCAAATTTGTCCTCTTTAAAAACATCACTCAAACTTATTTGTATACTAATGCCATTCCACGCCATCTCTCCACTGACAGCTCCACAGCAGGAAAGTATAGGAGGTCAAAACGGTGGAAATGGACCAAAATTTGAATATGAGAAGCAGATTAGAGCAGATGTAGGATGCAGTATTTACGTAGAAATGGAAATATTAGTTCAGAATAGGGTGACACGGAGAGCTGCATCAAACTAGTCTATTGATTTATGACTCAATGAACAACAACATATATATGTGTGTGTATTGCAGCTTTGCACTGTCCTTGTCACCGTCATTTTTTAATTTTTTAATGCTATTTGTTCGGGGCGTCGACCTAGAAAGGTCGGTTGCCCCTATTGCACCATATGTTATGAACTTGCGTGTAGTTGGAAACTGCGGAAGTGTAAAGTGTTGAACGTGAGGAAAGAAACGTTAAGGACGACACAAACACCCAGCCCCAAGGCCAGGGATATTAATCATTTAAAATTTAAAACCCCTGACTCGGTCGGGAATCGAACCCGGGGCCGCCGTGTGACACGCGTTCTACAAAAACAAATACCAGTCGAATGAAGTGGAGATTATCGGCCTAATGGTTGGTACTGGCTTGTTCACGGAATTCTGGAAGAAGTTCGAGCTGCCTATGAACAGCATTGAAAGAACAGTTACCACCAACCACCATACGTGGATCTGTACACATCCTGAGATATCATTTGTTAGGACCTCCATAATACAAAAATATCCGTATTACCGCTATATTTCTATATAATAGAACATTATGTATCCTGATACGCTTTACTTTGTCCATTCTGGCAACCAGTAATTGCGCGGCGAAGTCGTTCATTCGTTCAACAAATATATAACGAAATAAACCTCACTTTGCTTGTACTATATCATCATACTTAGCAAAGCAGATTTGACAATATAACTATGTAACAAATTCTAACGAGAAGTTTAACGTATAAAGAAATGTAAAAAGATAACTTGGGTTAAGTTTTCCCCAGCTTTATATACGGAAGGTTGAAACCCTTTCAAAAGCTACTGAGTACAAGAGACACTGAGTGCTGGATTTTTTCCTGTTAGGCCATAAAGTGCAAGTAATTGAACTGACTCGAGTCATTCGCATTTAAGCGCTGTATTAATGCCACTTGACTGCATTGGAATTCGATTATAAAACCTTTATCATAGAGGGTCAGCGCTTTCATCAAGTACAAAAGGCAGCCAGTCAATCCATTTCCAATAAATTAAAATTACATTTCTGACCATGAAGGATGATCCTAAAGTTTTACTGAACAATGAATCAGCACGTGATTTCAATCGAATTTTTAAACAAAAAAGTTAATTTCTTTGCTTCTACCTTCCTTTTTAGTACTTAATTTGTCGTAGTGCTTCACATTGATTATACTCAACGGATGTTGTTGCTGCATTCCGTAGATTTTTGTGATTGCAAAGATGAAGTGGGGGAAGTATAAAAGAATGTATGGGAAAGAGTGGGAAAATGAATATATTTTGACAGATATGTTTGTTTCTTTACAACACAACTTATAAGTTTGTGTGAAATTTCTGATGTTAATAAATCATAATTATTTCTTTTTGAAATAATCAATCCGGTAATATGCACGAACATAGTAATAAGCAGTCAGTACTTCAGTAACAATTAGAATTATTTCATGGAATGGTTGCAAGAAATTACTCCAGAAGGAATAATATATGGGAGGAGGTTTTTCTAAGATTTCTGAGTATGGTGCTTCAAATTTGGCCAACAATAAAGAAGCAGATTTAATTCTGATAGTTCATGCAGCAAAACACACAGTCATTAGAAGTGTTGGCCATTAGGTGGACATTTTATGTTCATTGGGAAATTATTGTAAACTTGAACGACGTCGGATGCATAGAATTAAGAGTTCGAAATTGATTTCAGCAGTTACAGGGCCTGCTATGTTGACTGTATTAGTAAATGATATTGGTATTAAATCGTATTCGCTAATGACTGGTTATTTCACGGATATTTCTGTTTGTAAATACATGTATATTTGTATTAGATCCTGTATTAGAAGTGTAGCCCAATTGGTGGCCATGATCTAAAGTCTGAACGGTCTGACACCGTGGTTAGCCGGTTCGAGTCCCGTTGGTAGAAAACATTTCCACCATCAGAATGTGGGCCGGTAGGTTAGGGGAGGTGGTGGTATACAATTTCTAATCACTAGATTGCGTACCAAAAGCCTGGATTAAATTCCAAACCTCTCCGCAGTGCTCATATGGAGCGAGAGCATATGATGCTGTTGATGGTGATTCGTCCGTCGGATGGGGACGTTAAGCCTTCAGCAGAACCCGTGGTGCAATTCGACAGGCGTGGGCTACATGCCATTATCGGCTTTCACCCTTTTCCTTCCTACTATCATATACCACGTCATTCATTTCACTCATTAGCTCCTCTGGTGAAGTTGACGTCAGGAAGAACATTCTGTCATAAAATGCCGCCATGACAGATTCAACTCACCTCATACCCGACGTCGTAGAGAAAAGGGACAAGGGTTGAACAAACAGAGCTCTATTGGAACTGTGAAGGATGTCGTTGATGATCTCCTGAGTATTATTGAGGTAACTTCAATGACAATCGAGGGTGTTGCACATAAAAAGTACATAATAGGAGCTAAAATTGTCTCATCATCTCCCACTGGAAAGGTTAGCGCACAGTGAGCCATCTGGTGACGAACGAGAGTACCACTTACTGTAGACCAACAGTAAAGCTTTCTTAAATTAAAAACATTATTAGATAAGCCTTGCTCGTGAACAGACGAGATTTTCTTCGGAAGACACCGAACAAAGTTCTCTACGAAAAATAAAGAATTTCACCTTGTTTTCCTGAGACACTAGAAGCCCAAAACATGTTTACAATTACAGGTCGAGAAAGCATCAATCTAGATAGTACGTAAAGAATGTTGGAGCAGGTGTTAAGAATATAAATGGAATACAGGTAGAGGTATGCCTTTGCTGGCAGGACGTAGTGTTTACTGTGCACTAAGTCTTCTGGCATGGGCTCTGTCTTATCCTTGGCTTTGACAAAATGAAAGTGACTGAGTTATGAGCGATGCTAGTAATGCCATTCCTTACCCAGCCAGTCCCTGCTATGAATGGTGTGAGAATATTGCTCATAGGGTCGGTTGGTGCATACATTTCAGTGGGCTCGGCAGACTGATGTGTAATAGCAACTTCTGGCTCGGTGAGGAAAGCAACGGGAAACTACCCCACTCCTCATTTCCCTAGTACGCCTCTTCAGTGATGCCTAGGCCATCTATGACAGCTCATGGCGGAACTGTTGAGGATCCAACCAGCCTTTGGGCTGATGACTAAACATACATACATACATACATAGGTAGAGGTTGCGAATAATGCATGTGGAAGAAATCATTCGCTTTTCACTTTGTTTAGGCTACGTTTACACCAGCAAGTTCTTGCAGCAATTTACTTGCACAGACCAACTTGCTGCACCACTTGCAAGTCTAAAATACCCAGTAAGCTGACTTGCAGCAGTTAGGAATTTCTTTACAAGAAGCATGCAGCCAATCTCGTGCAAGCAGTGCGAAGGACATTTCGTGAGCTTCCGCAACTTACCTGCACAGATAGAATCCAATCCTATTTTCTGCAAGTGGAAGGTGCGAGTTGGTAAGTAGGTGATCACATTTCACACATTTGTTTCTGTTTATATTGTAATTTAATTTGGAAAACGTAGTTACATTCATACAATCGCCACGCAAATGCTCAAATTTAGTTTTCAGAAATGGAGGAAGAACGTGTATGGTCCAGGAAAGAGACCATTAGCTAAAGCCTTTTATGTATTCTTATGGTTCTGATTCAGTTAGCTCTTCTGCTGCGAATGATGAGCAAGGGAACAAATCGATCCTGAGTTTAATGAGTTAGACGAGATGTTGAATGGTACCATATAACAAAGTACAATATTCTGAATTATTCAACTGCATTCTAAATTACTTGCATTGCTTGCACTTTTAGGATTGCATATAAAGGCCTGTATTATGTATTCCTAACAAGTTTCATAGTGTGCGATTCTTATTGATTAAATGAATTATTGGCATTACTTTTACTCAACTTTTACACCGAATAAATTAAAATCCGAAGTGCTCAGGAAAACAAACATTACATTTAAGGTTTGTGAATGAAGCCAGTTTATTAATGTACATATAAAAGTGCTTCCACAAGTTATGAAAAAATAAAGCATGATGGAATTTAAAAACTTAGAAATTACAATTTATTTTATTATTAGAGAACTATTTAAAATACATTAATTAGTGATACGGAGCAATATACACTTGTAACATGGTGTATAGTGCTTAAAATTGTCCAATTGATATTATATACGAAGTATACTTACGGAATATGTGTTCATTTTCTTTTTGATTAAATCATATCCCTCCTTTTCCCTATGTTATGATCAATACAATTTAGGTTATTTTGGGGGACGTTTAGATAAATTTGTTTGGCGCTTAACTTGTCCAACAATTTGGTAAACCCGAGCTTTCCAAATATTCTTTTCGCTTCGAAATGAAATGTATGCACAAGAGGGTTAAATTTGGTAGTTTCTCTCATTGATCTGAAGTTACACTTCTCTTATCAGATAGTCACCGATCACCTGAGTTGTTATAGACTAGGTACTTCTTTCCGTCTTGAGGTATGTACACATCAACTGTTGTATTTTATGATTCTTGCCAAAAATATCGTCTACGAACTGCCTTATTTCTGACCTTGATAGCACTGCCATCATAATTCTCTACCTCCAGTTTCCCGGGTGTAGTATAGAAGCGCTCGCCTTTTTGTTCATGTTCATACATTATTTGCTCCAGGATATAGCTCCACGCGAATTCCATTTCCTTCACCTCCGATCTCATTACCCCTTTCCGACATTTCTTTAGTCTTTCCCTTGGTCTTTTTCCTTCTAGTTTGAGGTTTAACTATTTTCTTGTGCTGTAGATCTCTCATTAGCCATTCTGCAGATGATCTAGCTTTAATTACTCAAGAGTACAGATTTGGCACACTGTGAGGATGTACTTACAGAAGACCTAGCTACCATGTGTGACTATTTACACAATTTACTCCAGTCAAATCCTATTAAAACGGAATTAACAGCATTCCACTTGCTTAACATGGAAGCGAATCAGAAGCTACATGCAGTTTTTAACGGAACAGAAGTCTCCCACAACTTCTTTCCAAAATATTTGGGTGTCACACTAGATCGATCCGTGTCGTTCAAACAACATTGCCTGAATCAGGCAAAGAAGCCAAGTACAAGAGTCAATCTGCTGCATAAACTAGCGGGCAGTAACTGGGGTGCAGATTCGAACACTCTTCGCACTGCTTCACATTCTCTAGCATACTCGGCTGGTGAGTAGCCTACTGCGCTCCTGTGTGGGAAAACAGCGTATATTCGAGCAAGATTGACGTACAGCTCAATGAAATCATGAGAGTTATTACTGGTAGAGTGAAGCCCACTCCTACTCAATGTTTTAGCAAACATTGCTCCTCCAGATCTGAGGGGAAAAGCAGCGAAAGAACAGTTGCTCAAAAATACCTTAGCACACAGGAACTCACTCTTGTTCAATGCCTTACGAGATCCTCCTGTGAAGTTGTTAAAATCCCGGAATTCCCTCTCGACTGATCTACACTCCCATGAAAAATTCAGTGTAACGGCAGAATGGAGACAGCGATGGGAAAAATGTCCACCCACCTGGTTAAAGACCCAACGAAGAAAGTGTCAGGTTTCGATCTTCCACGACATGAGTGGTCAAAACTCAGCCGTTTCAGAACAGACCACGGCAGGTGCCGATATATGATGAAAAAGTGGGGATATTGTGAAAGTGCTGCGTGTGAGTGTGGTGCTGAGAAGAAGACATTGCTTCATGTTGTTGAGGGCTGTCCACTGTCAGCATTTAAGGATGGTTTATGGGCTCTGCATGAACTGACACCAAGTGCAGTGCACTGGTTGTCGAAGCTGGACATTCTAGTTTAATTATTTCTCTATTTTAACCTATATATTCATTCCATACTTTTGCACATTATGCTTGTAAATGCCATACGATAATACATAATAATAATAATAATAATAATAATAATAATAATAATAATAATAATAATAATAATAATAATAATAATAATAATAATAATAATAATAATAATAATAATAAACCATTCTCAGCAAGTATCCATACCACTGATGTCTAGAAAATCCTGATGCCACCTTCTTTATTACTCACTTATGATCTTGTCCCTTCTGGTCTTTTGATGCATAGTTCAGATGAACCTCATTTCTGTTGCTTGAATTCCGCTGAGGTTTTTGTTCATTAGAGCACAATTATCCAAACAGTATATGAGAGGTAACACAAAATACGTGGCTTTCTGTGTTATTTTGCTATTCCAAAGTATGTTTATGGCTTTATTGTAAAAGTTAAATGCATTTTGATTTTTGTTGAGGATTTTATGTTGAACTGTGTTGAATTTTGAGATTATACTTTCGTGGTGCTTTAACTGGTAAACTGATTCTACTTTCGTTCGCTCCAAATATATATGTACAGAATGGTTATTATAATTAACAAACACATCGCAACTGGGAAATATCCCGGTGGCAATGGTCACTTATAGTAGTGTGATAATAAAGTTAAAGCATAATTACGCAACAACAACAATGACGACGACAAAAGTACAACAAGCAATTCCATAGAAAGACAATATTAAAAGAGATACTACTAGACATATTACTAGTTTAACATTCTAAATCCAGCATCATCATATACAAATTCACACACAACTTAAGTATTTCCAGTGCGTAACACTACGGCTTACAATGCTATAGGTTGAGCTTAGCATTACAAGTGATAATAAAGTAAAGTTAAAACATAATTACAAGACAACAACAACAACAACAACAACAACAGAGGGCGAGTTGGCAGTGCAGTTAGGGGCGCGCGGCTGTGAGCTTGCATCCCTGAGATAGTGGGTTTGAATCCCACTGTCAGAAGCACTGAAGATGGTTTTCGGTGGTTTCCCATTTTCATACCAGGCAAATGCTGGGGCTGTACCTTAATTAAGGCTACGGCCGCTTCCTTCCAACTCCTAGGCCTTTCCTATCCCATCGTCGCTATAAGACCTATTTGACCGAGCTCGATAGCTGCAGTGGCGGCCAGTATCCAGTATTCGGGAGATAGTAGGTTCGAACCCCACTGTCGGCAGCCCTGAAGATGGTTTTCCGTGGTTTCCCATGTTCATGCCAGACAAATGCTGGGGCTGTACCTTAATTAAGGCCACGGCCGCTTCCTTCCAACTCCTAGGCCTTTTGCTATCCCATCGTCGCCATAAGACCTATCTGTGTCGGTGCGACGTAAACCAACTAGCAAAAAAAAAAACAAGAGTACAGCAAGCAATTCAATGAAAAGAAAATGTTACAAGTAATGCTACTAGTTTAAGATTCTATATCCAGCATCAGCATATACATACATACATACATACATACATTGAACATAACAGGTGACTTCGCCCCTATACATGTTCACATGCAGAGTAAAATAAATAATAAAGAACAATAATAATAATAATAATAATAATGATAAGGATAATAATAATAAGAATAATATAGTATTCTTCTAGCAGTCATTAGCTGTAGCAGTCACTCACTCAATGTTCAAACATGCTCATCCAGTGTCCTTATTATGCTCTGTACTTGCATCACTTTATTGTTCCTGACCTACACCTAATCAATAAATCAAACAACAACACTCGGCATTTCAGCACTTGCATTCCAGCCAACTTTAAAACAAACAGACCATGCAATCCCGTATCATTACCCAACTCCACATAACTAAGTACTCGACCCCTATATTCTCTAATCCATTAGAATTTTATCATACTATCCCCTTCCCTTAAAGTATATACATAACTATTCCACCCCCCTATTCCCCTGCCCACCCTCTAACTCAGTCTCCTTTATTTTACTGTCGCAGGCCTTTTTTGTCGCACATAAATACCTGTTCAATTCACCCCCTTTTTCCCATTGTTTAATAATCCATCTCAGGATTGCGTTCTCATCCCCTCTCCCCAATATTTCCCGATGCTCGGCACTCAATAATCCATGTCTTATCTCCCTCGTTACCTCACAGTCTCTTAGCAAGTGAAAATCATAATTCACATCTCCGCAAAGTACACACCTTGTCTTATCCCTCGCCTGTAGCCACCCTGTATTCGTTTGCAAACCTAAAAGCCACCACATCATCCCATACCGTTTTGACCTATCAACGTATCTAATATTCAACCCTGCTATCTCCTCTATTTTCGTCAAAACAGTCAGCGAGTTTCTTAGTCTGCTTTCCCCCAATAATTTCTGCCTATGGATATCTCTAATTCTCCTTTCCAGTATCTTCATCCCTCTCACTTCTGTCTTCGACCAAACCTCCCTCCACAGGTGTCCTAATCCTATCCTCTCCAAATATCCCTTTATTTTTTCTAACCATCCACCCCAATACATGCTCTTACATTGCTGTTCATACGCTGCCTGTAATACCCTCCCACCTTCCTGTCTTTTTAAATTCATCCAGTATCTAACTATTCTTTTCACACCCTCTGATTCCAAATCTTCCCCACACATTAATTCCGCCCCTACATTTGCTGTACACCTCGGTAAGCCCATTACTAACTTAACAAAACTACTAACAATCCTTCTTAGTTCCTCTCTTTTCTCATCCAGCCCCCAAACTTCTGCGCCGTATAATACCCTCCCAAAAATTACCGACCTCAACACTAGCCTCAGTGTTTTATAACTGATCCCCGGGTATTTGGCTAGCAAATTTCTGACTGACTCTAAGGCTGACAATCCTCTATATTTCACCCTTTTGATCTGGGCATTCCACGTTCCTTTATCATTAAAAATAACTCCTAGATTTTCCAACTTCTTTACCTGTTCCAGTCTTTCTCCCTGAATTACTCAATTACCTTCTATCTTTCTTCTTTTGTCCACCTGGACTACTAATATTTTAGACTTATTTCCATTAATTCTCAGTCCCCATTTCCTCGCAAATAGCGTCACTAACTTTAAGGCCCTATTCATCGCCCCTGAAGTTATCGTCGTCAATAACACATCATCCGCAAATATCAGTCCTGGTACCTCTAAACCATTAATCACCGGCACAGCCCAATTTTCTGCCCCAAACCCCTCTAAAATATCGTTGATAAATAAAATAAACAGTATTGGCGATAACTTGCATCCTTGTTTTAAACCCACCTTGGACTCTAAGGGTCCACTCAGTCTCTCTTCTCCCAATTTTACACAAAACATGACAACCCTATATATTCCTTCCACTGCCCTCAACATCTTCTCCGAAATCCCTAGTCTGCCTAATTTCTCTAATAGGGCCTCTCTATTCACCTTGTCAAAAGCTTTCTCAATATCTATTGCTGCTACATAAACCGTACTTCTAGCCATATTCTTATACTTTTCTAGAATAGTCTTTACTATCATTATATTATCCACTGTTCTTTTCTTTTTCCTAAATCCCCCTTGGTAATATGTCAAAATTCCATTTTCTTCCACCCACCCGCTTATTCTGTTCGCTAACACCCCAGTATATATTTTACTCAAAGAATCCAACAGAGATATACCTCTATAACTGTTCACATTGTTCCTACTACCCTTCCCCTTGTATATAGGGCATATAATTCCTGTTTCCCATTTCTTAGGGTAATTACCTCCCTCAAATATCTTATTGAATAGTTTAACCATGCCCTCTATCATTATCTCATTTTTGCTAATTTCCTTCCAAAACTTGTTATTTATACCATTACACCCCCCGGCCGACTTCGCTCTGGCTCTGTTTATCACTCTCAGGATTTCCTCCCTTGTGATTTCTTTATCCAGGTCATAAATTGCCACTCTCCTATTCCTCCAAATTACTTCTTCTCCCGAACCTCTCCAACTTTCATCCCCCTTTTTCCCTAGTAATTCATCAAAGTGTCTGACCCATTGCACTTCCTCAATACTCGTTTTCTCTATATTCCTTCCACCCTTAATAATTTTATTAATCTTGTCCCAAACTCTCTCAAAATTATTTGTCTTCCAGTCATTATTTATGGCTTCCATTTGTTCCTCTAACCACGTCTTTTTTGTCTCACAAATTTTCTTTTTATACTCCTTCCTCAATCTACAGAAAAACACCCTTTCTTGGCTCCCACCTTTCCTTTTATATTCTCCTAACGGTTCATCACCTTCCTCCGCATTCCTTCACACTCCCTATTAAACCATTCCTCTCCCTCTTTCTTATTTCCCTTTCTAGCTTTCGCCTTCTGCACTATTATCTTTATTGGATGTAGCAGCAATTCCAAGGCTTTATCAGTATTATTCTCTTCTAACGCCCCTTCCCACCCATATTTGAGAAGTTGTAACTCCTCTTTTACTACCCTATTCCAATCCCGGCCCACCTTCTCTGTCCATTTATACTTATTATAACCACTCCCTCGTTTATCATTTGTCTCATCTTCCTTCATTGTACACTTCTCTTCCCCCCTTTTCAGCATAACCCTCACCGGGAAATGGTGTGATTCAATCCAGTCTCTTATTTCCATTCTTACAACCTCCTCAATCATCCCTTCCGAACTTAAAACCATATCTATCACACTACCACCCTTCTGAGTAACATATGTCAATTTCTCCATCCTGTCACCCTCTATCCACCCATTCAGAATATACAAATTTCCCACAGCACAAATCTCTAGGAGCTTCTCTCCATAACTATTTGTAATTTTGTCCTCACTCCTTCTACTTTCCAACAAACACATTCCATCCTCCCTACTATATACTGGGCTCTGTTCCCCTATTCTCGCGTCCCAATCCCCGAATAACAACATATCCTCTTCACCTAGAAACATTCCCCTTATCCTACCAATATCTACCAATAACTCTTCAAAAAAATATTTATTTGTATATGCTGAATTACTAGGATGGCAGTAAACAAAAGCTAGATTTATTTTCTTCCTCCTTCCCTCACCCCCTACCATATTCAATCTCAACCATATGGTTTCCAACATATCGGTCTCTATATCCTCTACTCTTTCACTAATTTCTTCCCTAATTAGAACTATCATCCCTCCTGCTGCTCGTCCCTTATTCCTCTCTTTTCTATATTTATATTTTATCTCAAACCCCTTCCATGAAATCTCCCTCCCGGTTTCCAGCCACGTCTCCAAGAGTGCCACAACATCAAAACTTTCAATTACTTCCCGAACTTTCTTGTTTCCTAATTTGTTCCTTAGTCCCTCAATATTCACACATCCTATTTTCCAATATAGTTATAACTTTCCCTCCCTCCCTTCTAGGTCTCCCCCTCTATTCTTACTTCTAGTAGTTATCGACCTCTCATCCCTCATCTCGATTCCTCCTTCTTTAACCAACCTATACCGTTCCATACCCTCTGTATCTTCCATCCCTTTACGTACTTTTCCCCATATGTCTTTTAAGCTCCTACTTCTGACTTTACTCATAATTTTTTTACCTTCCTGTCGATCTGTCTCTTCTTGTCCTTTCTTGTTCACTACACCACTGCACTCCGCTCTCACCGATTCTTGCTGCTCACCCACACTCACCTCCTCACTATTTTGGACTTCTGAATCCACCTTCCCTTGTCCTTTCTTGCTCACTGCAGCACTACACTCTACTCTCCCAGTTTCTTGCTGCTCACTCCCACCGTCCACTTCACTATCTTGATCTCCTGTCTCCCGGCTGCACTGCCCATTCTCTTCTGAGAAGCTCTCCTCTCCTGCCACGTCTCTCCTCCTCTTCTTTTCTTCTTTCTTCTTCCCAACTTGCCTTGTCATCTCACCACCTTCAACCCTCTCGTTTTCGTCCATCTCCTTTAGATTCGTCACTAAATGTACTCTAACCCATCGCCCGTTTGTCACCTCCAACCTCAGACCTCTTATTCTGGCCTTTAGCCCCTGGTTCCTCGCTCTCCATAGGTGCCTATTCAAGATCCTCATATTTTCACTTCCTTCTCTTCCCATGTCTCTTTTCACCCTTATTTTCTGTCCCTGTAAATTCTTACTGTTACCTAACACAATTTCTGCCATTAGGGTAGATAAAAATTTTACCCTAATTGGCCTCCGACCTTTAGTTTTACCAATTCTCTCTACATCGTCTATGTCAATACTACTAAAATTTATCTTCATTGTATCACGTATAACTTCGATCACCTTGTCTATCAGTTCCATCTTGTCCCCCCTCACATCTTCCTCAACTCCATATATAAATATGGCTTTCTTCCATCTCTCCTGCTTGTACTCCTCCCCTTCTTTCTTCATCCTCATCATCTCCTCTTTCAAATATTTCACTTCCCCTCTCAATAACTCGATTTCTTTCTCATTATTATCAACTCTTCTGCTTGATTCCTCCGTCCTCGTTTCCAGCCATTTCTTCATGTTGCCTATCTCCTTTCTCTGCTCCTCCATCATGTCCTTTATTTCCTGCACTTTCTCCCACTGGCATTTCTCCTGCATGACTTCACTCACAACCACCCTGAGTGCGGCCAAATCCTCTGTGTTATATTTTCAACTGGTATTTGGGCCTGGGTTTAATTCCCCCCCCCCCCAATGACCAGTAGCACCGCTATCACTGCCACTACCAGCACCGTTTCACTCATTTTTAATCCGTCCTTACTTATCACCAATCCATTCTTGTTCTCCTTCTTCCTCTTCACCTGCCATTTGCCAATAGCGGCCCGGTACTGCTCGATGCCAACCATGTTCACCGCACGCACTACTCTACACGACCTCTCTCCTCGACCGCTCGAGCTAGACTGTGGCATCAGCATATACAAATTCACTCACAGCTTAAGTATTTCCAGTGCTTTACACTACGGCTTAAAATATACGCTGAGCTTACTACTAGATTAATATTACAGGTGATAAAAAAAGTTAAAACGTAACTCCAACAACAACAACAATTACAACAACAGGAGTACAACAAGCAATTCCATGGTAAGAAAATGTTGCAAGGAATACTACTATTTTAACATTCTAAATCCAGCATCATCATATACAACTTCATACACAGCTTAAGTTTGTTCAGTGCTTTACACGATGGCTTACAATGCTATGGATTGAAAACAGCGTAAACCGGGTACATGAACATTCGAGAGCTGGTCATACTGATGAATGATTTGAAGAAAATAATTCGATATCTTAGTTGGCTCTGCCTCCTGTCCCCGCTTGACGACTGCTCCAGAGCCAACTTGCCCCTGGTCTTATATAGCCGATTGGACGATTCCACAGCCACAGAACACACCGACATTACAAGACCTCACGCTCATTGTGAACCAGCTCGCTAGAAGCATGTAGCAACTTATTGAGCATTTTTTTTAGAGCCGGAACAAGAATTGGACGACACGGGTGGGGACAACATTCAAGAGGACCAAGAACTGCCCTTTCGCAACCTGCGGCCCCACAACTACAGCAAGGGCCCCGAGACACCACCAGACCACCGAGTGTATCAAATCGCATCCGCACTGGAAGGCTACCAACAGGCAGGGATCACCACGACGTCGGCACAACGCTCTGGCTCCTCTCGGCGTGGTACTCTCTCGACCACGCACAGAGGAAGATCGCCTTCAACAGAGCGAATCTGTTATGCATCGCCCTCTCGAGGGGTTGGAACTAGGCGATACAACTCGACCAGTCAACCGGGGACGAAATCGCAGAACTCCCAATCGGATTCCAATTCCAGCCTCTACCACGTCGGACGGTCAGCCGCACCTGGCCAGCACGAGTGAGAGGTCGCGGCAGTCGCAGTGGAAGAGGAAGAGGGGCGGCACCAGCTCCAGCACAAGCAGCCGCTCCACAGTAGACGCGTCCACCATCTCACCTCCACCGGACCTTCTCCCCCCGATCCGGCGGAGTTCACTGCCATCACCAACCACAGCAGAACGAGAGACGCCAGTCACACACCTCCATAGAATGAAGAAGAAGACCAGGATGGTGATCCGCCGCAGCCCCAGACGCAAGAAGCCTCCAGACAAATTCCAGAAAGGCAGTGCATCTCCTTCATCTTGTGCATGATTGTGTCTTTAATTGCCTTTTCTTTCTTTGTCATTTTTGTATATAATGCTTGTGGACGTGCTTCTGTACATGTGCATAATAATTAAACAGCATGGGTGGGGCCACCTCCTTGGAGGGACCTTACGGCTCTAGCCGCTTGTCCCGGCGAGGCTGCGCCAGTGCTAACTTCCCCTTACAAGCGCCAGGCCAATCGGCTATATAAGGCGAGGGGCAAGTTAGCTCTGGAGCAGTCGTCAAGCGGGGACAGGAGGCAGAGCTTTGCGAGGCGGTGTGGCTAACCCCATGGCATTACAGCCCTTGAAGGGCCTTGACCTACCAAGCGACCGCTGCTCAGCCCGAAGGCCTGCAGATTAAGAGGTGTCGTGTGGTCAGCACGACGAATCCTTTCGGCCGTTATTCTCGGCTTTCTTGAACAGGGCCGCTATCTCACCGTCAGGTAGCTCCTCAATTCTAATAAAGTAGGCTGAGTGGACCTCGAACCAGTCCTCAGATCCAGGTAAAAATCCCTGACGCTACCCGTACACCAAGGCGCCAGCGACTTCTTACTTACGCCAACAAATACCATCACGCATGCTAAGACTTCTTTTTTATGGATTTATTTAGGAAAACTGAGCGAGAACTGCACCTCAAGGCTATGATACTGAATGAATTTTGTAGGTTTTAATGTACTGTAGTTCTCTGTCAATTTGTATGATTAAATGTGTCTGGTGTATTATTGTTGATCAGGTTCAAGGTTAGTAACACTCTAATACTTTATACCTATCCCTAGAATTGATGTCGTATTTTATTGTTTTTTAGTCGTATTAAGGTAGTTTTAGGGCATATTTGCTTGAATGCTTGGTACTTCTTTAGGTGATAAACTTCCAAACCCTAAAAAAGGACTTTCAAATGTTAACCGTGCACGTCGATGCCAGGGGACAAATGCCGGAAGAACAACGTTTTCAGCCAGACAGGCTAAGACATCTATGGAATTCTTTTTTTTTTTTTTTTTTTTTTTTTTTGCTAGTTACTTTACGTCGCACCGACACAAATAGGTCTTATGGCGACGATGGGACAGGAAAGGCCTAGGAATGGGAAGGGAGCGGCCGTGGCCTTAATTAAGGTACAGCCCCAGCATTTGCCTGGTGTGAAAATAGGAAACCACGGAAAACCATCTTCAGGGCTGCCGACAGTGGGGTTGGAACCCACTATCTCCCGGATGCGAGCTCACAGCTGCGCGCTCCTAACCGCACGGCCAACTCGCCCGGTTCTATGGAATTCTTTTTGAGAGGCTCGCATTTTTCTGATACACGTACCTTGGAGAAATTTTTCTTCGCCTGTCGAACAATGCATAGGGAATCTTAGCGAGAGTAAGGTCAGCTTTCTGGTTCCAACTCCGGAAGGCTTTGTGCTTTGCACAGTTGAGAGACAAAACTCATTAGAGAGCTCATGGTGGAACATGCCTCTACTCTGAAATTAAACAATAAATTTTCAATTTCATGGGAAGGAAGTTGAAGCTAACGTGTAGGCTCCTCCACCCTCGTCGAGAGCAGGACATTAATTAAATAGTTAGGAGAACAGTCTTGTTCCTCATAACCCGGCAACCCTCATACATAAGTACAAATTAGAGAATGATGTATTAGACATAACTAATTTTCGATTATTCTAACGCGTTACACATTTTTCTGAGCAGATTAAATTTAAAATATTCAGAATATAGGACATTTAACTTATGTAGAACTAATTTGTGGAGAAAAGTGGACTTTTTAAGGTAATTTCGAACTATCGCAAAATATTTCTTCGATTGTGGAGGGAGCGGCTATCTCTAAGAAAGCATTCGGTGGTACCTTAAGCCTATGTTATCATGTGTGCGGTGTTAAGGATACCTAACATTCATAGCAGTAATCAGCTTAAACCGGTTATTCCTAGTTAAATGGTAAGTCTGATTAAAGGCGAATTTTGAAATATAGGAAACAAAAGTAATAGAAACAGAAATTTTCTCCAAAAATCGTGAGTCCACTCTATGGTATTATACGAAATCCAGTAAACACGTGCAAATTCCCGTCAACAGTACATGCAAAAGTGCTTGGTGATCAATAGACTCCAGCTAAGCCTCGTATTAATCCCACTTAATTCTACTAAACTTTACAAAGTCCACTCTCGCTTTTTCAATACATGTTGTTTTGATATAAACAGTACGAAATTAAGCAATTTTCATCACCTAGTATATGTACATTCCTTCATGTTACCATGACAGTAAATTAGGTGGAACCGAGTTCGATAGCTGCAGTCGATTAAGTGCGGTCAGTATCCGGTATCGGGAGATAGTGGGTTCGAACCCCACTGTCGGCGGCCCTGAAGATGGTTTGCCATGGTTTCCCATTTTCACACCTGGCAAATGCTGAGGCTGTACCTTAATTAAGACCACGGCCGCTTTCCTCCCATTCCTACCCCTTTCCTGTCCCATCGTTGCCATAAGTCCTACCTGTGTCAGTGCGACGAAAAGCAACTTGCAAGAAAAAAGGTGTTTGTGGCGGAGTAGTGAGAGGGAAAATACCGTAGGAAGGCCAAAATGTGAAATAGGAAGATGGAGAGGAATATAAACTCTGTTATGAGAGAAAGAAATGGCGAGCGCGTGTACACAACAGCCGGGAAAAATGAGCTGGAAAATGATGATTATGAATATTTGTGTGGTCAACGTGAAATACTTTCGACAAACCACGAGTGCACGACTGACCGCCCAGTTATGCAGACCACAGCGAGGAGACGTCATACCAGACGGCGCATGCGTCTGCACCCTTCAGAAATCCCGTCACACACATGGCCAGCAGCGAACCAACAAGTGGCATTGAAGTACTGGCGAGTCCTCTCGCCAATCATTGTGATATGTTTTAAGCCAGGAGATCCCAAGGATTGTCTGACTGCCAATGTTGTTGCTTTCTTAGCACCACCCAGGGTTCACGTGTAGGTCACTTTGAGGTTAAACCTGGTGTGCTGACTATGTAAATAATTTGAACCTGTAAATACTTCAAACTGTAAATATTATGTATTACTACTGTATTTATATGTAATGTGATGTGTTAGCCATACGCTAAATAAATTGGCCAATCAGAATGCTAGATTTTCTCTAATAATTTACAAATATGCGAAAAGAAATGTTTATTCTTTTAAAGGCACCCTGCAGATCTAGAGGCCAAGAGCTTTCGTCACAATGCTTTACAATGTCATTCGGTTCAAGAGTTCCCTCATACTCGCGGTATCAAAATCAACCTAGCGTTTTAAATATGTAGATAATAAAAATTAACGCAACCAGTCGTGAGTTTTGTTTAATTATCCGCCAACTTGTTGCAAGACTTTTGGAAAACATCTCTTATAGGCATGCAAAAAGTCTTGATCGGTGATAAGGAAGCACAACATTTATACAGGTTACTTAGATATACATATTAGACAGGCATATGTCGTTCAGATAGTTTCATTTCATTTACTCATGTTCGACGCTGAGATGCTTTTGGGCAGGACTCATTTCAGTTTTTTTTTCACTTCCACATTGAGGTCGTAGGATGCAGACTAGGTCTCGGCCCACAAGTGACCACGGCTGGTGCGGGGGCCAACAGCTCTGCAATTCAACCGGCCAACCGAGCAGAGAAGGGGTGGCCTCTGTTCTACCCTGGCTCTACGCTTCTGTATTCTGGAGACGGGGTTGAGAGGGGCTGGTTTCCACCGTCGACTGTCCTGGGAATGATTTTCCGTGGTTTTTCATCTTCCAGCACTAAGGCGGATGCCGGGAAAGTTCCTAGCATAGGTCACGGCTGCCAACTCTCTCACCTTCACCGCACATCTCCTTCTCCTGGGTTGAGAGACGGCGCGACCATCTAGGAGGCCCTCCTCCCCCTTCAGGGGAGGAATGAAAACATTTAGTGGTCGTTAGTACTTCCAGATTATGTTCAATCTTGATCTGAGTTCACTGTCATCAGATTCGTAATTCATTTCAAGTACATTTCGTTATAGTTACGGTAATAGAAATATCTCTTGTAAACGGATATTGAAATGCCTCTTGAACGATTGGTCGCTAGTGTTGTTCACAGTTATTTAAAAATACAGTTTACAGTAACATTCGTTTATGTATTTAAAATGATATAACCTTTCAAAACGAGGCAAGTATTGAGTTCCAACTGCCGGTGGCAGCTCGCTAATTATAAGAGGACTGGAATCCAATAACGTCACGCACACCTTTGCTGCCTCCTTCTCTTTCTGTCATCAGTGTGAATGAGACTGAGAGAATTAGTAGAAATGAAATGAGAGAAATTCCCCAGAGGCACGCAATATTGCTACTGTAGAGCGTCCCATCATGTTACCGACACAATAAAATTAGAACATCGTTGTCGTAGTGTTTATTGCTTCAAGGGGAATTATAACTACAAAACTATCCCCTTTCAACACTACTCAGGAAAAAACTATAGAAGTGTCCCAATGCTACCAAGAATCAGAGTGTCGAATAAAGGAAAGTGCCACAAAGGGCATGAAACGTAGACAGCTTTGACCTCACAAATCTAAAATTACCGAGCCGGAAGAGAACAAATGAGGGCTCCGGATCAAAACCTGCTTAATGCATTTTTGCCCAATTAGGTTATAAGGAACATAAGTTACTGAAGTTTGCGAACGTCTGTATCAAACTCATTTATTTAGCCATGTTGAAAGAGAGTTGAAAATTAGGCTTCGCTGCAAAACCTGCTTAATTCTCTTGCAAATTAGGAGCCATCTATCAAGATATGTTGAAGGTCTATAATCTATTAGTTGCATGGTCCGTATTGATAGTTCAAGTACAAGTATGAAGGATGAGTTCTCCACCTAATCAATACTTTATTTTACATAGTCTCAATTATTTACATAAAAACAGTCCCGGTTTCGACCCGTAAATAGGTCATCTTCAGCTGCTAGAGAACTTACTTAATAGCGACTGTACAGAATAAACACAACTAAAATTAAAATTAAACAAGAATAAACATGACATAATAGTGGCTTTAACACAGATAACTTGACATCTGAATACCAGTGATTCTTGATCAACTCTAAGAACTGTATCCGATTCCAGCCTCAATATATGTAATATTTGAAAATAACACCCTTAACTCCAAAACTGTACCATATGTATATATGTTAACATTAAGTAATTTTAGAATAGTGGTACCATGTTTATTTAAAGGCATTCTTGTTTAATTTTAATTTTAGTAGTGTTTATTCTGTACAGTCGCTATTAAGTAAGTTCTCTAGCAGCTGAAGATTATCTATTTATGGGTCGAAACAGGTACTGTTT
Organism: Anabrus simplex; assembly: GCF_040414725.1. Taxonomy (NCBI): domain Eukaryota; kingdom Metazoa; phylum Arthropoda; class Insecta; order Orthoptera; family Tettigoniidae; genus Anabrus; species Anabrus simplex. The sequence continues at coordinate 371,553,567 of NC_090268.1, read as the reverse complement.
TTATGTAAATAATTGACACTATGTAAAATAAAGTATTGATTAGGTGGAGAACTCATCCTTCATACTTGTATGTTGAAGGTCTACAATCAAAAGATTAGCTGCATTATTACGGACATTACAGGCAGTATTGCGGAGCAAATTAGTGCGAGGTTGTTAAACTATGGAGGACTCCAGGAGTAGAGTCCCAAACCCAGAACAATGGAAACGAGCCGTAGCCGTCAGACAGAAGTATGGAAAAAAAACAAATTTTGTCAGGAATTTCTGTTTCAGCAGGACGTTTCGAGGACGTATGAAAAACGTATGCAGGCAAACGTCTTCCATGGACAATGTCCACCGTCATTATCCATTGATATGCATTTTGGGCTGCTGTCCAGGTGGCATCAGGTTCCCAGGTGAATAAATAGACATTTATGAAATGATTTCACAGAACTTGGAAATTTATTGAACATCTCCTTGGTAAATTATTCCAGCACAAAATTCCTCTTACCATAAACAGATATTTGACTTAATTTCTCGTCTTATATTCAGACTTTATCTTCGTTTTATTGTGAATTTTATTTTTTTATATACTTCCTCTCATGTAGAGACTGCCTTGCGACAAAGTATACTTGTACATTCATTTTTTGAAGAGAAATAGATGTACTTGAGTAATGTTGATGGCAATCTAATTGTAACAATTATTTCTTAGAATTATCAATGAACACCTTTAGGCTATGATGGCATTCTACTCTAACGCTGTAAATTGCAGACATCTATTTCCAAAAATTGGCGGTAGAAACGGGAATTAATCCCCTCGCTCCAATCATCAGACCCATTATGTCGATTTCCTCTGGCTGGTATTTCTCCCTGTAGTAGAGAACCTCTTCTCGAGGTTGACATCTGAGGGCTGCGACTTATGACTTTCAATGCGAACTGTGGGGTCGATGATGTAATCTCTCTTCGTATTCTTGAAGGCAATGTTGTCGGTCCTTTTGTGGCTTTCGTTATCCGCTAAGCCATTAACCTTTTAAATACCTGGAAAATAAGGTCTTTCAGCGTTATCTCAAGTAACGAAGGGATGTTATGATGGCACGTATTCCTTAAAAGTTCGCCATGAGGACAAGATCCCAGAACATGCGCAAGAGTTACAATCTCCTTGAGGCAGCGCCTATAAAGGGAATCGTTCTGGTATCGATCTAACTGCTGACATATTCGCTGCCATCTTATTTGCCTCGCGCCATTCACTACATTCTATTCATACGTATGCGTCGACTAATGTTATTCCATATCATGTTTCTACTGACAGCTCAGAACAACTCCTTTCTTCACCCCCAAATCTTCCCACCTAAGTTCTCGACATTTCGTACCACTATTCTTTGGTTGGAAATCACCCATAACAAATCGTGCTGCTTTCCTTGGGATCTTCTCCAGTTTTTGAATCAAATAATCGTGGTGAGCGTCCCATACACTGGAACCACTCTCTAATTGGGAACTTGTCAGTGACTCACACACAGAAACTTTACAATCTGCAAAAGCGTAATATAGTTAAACCGGTTCGACAAAGAAAGAACAGCATGAGAACTTACTGGAAATATTCGTCTGTTAGTTAGCAGTCATCTCCTCAAGACAGAAGGGAAATTTTCAGTCGTTAATAAATTTCTTTTCGTTTTATTAATTTTTCGTTTTCAGAATCTCAACAATGTTTGAAACTGCCTAAAACAATCCTTGCAACGCTGGATAAAATTCGACGGAGCTCAGTCAAGGAAATTTTACAGTTGCCAACTGACAGGCGAAATTCAATGATTTATTGGTCACGGAAAATATTTGCATAGCTGACTGGGAAACCTTGAGTTTGCAATTAAATACGTGTCAAATTTTAGAAAAATCTCCAAATGAGTACGTCTTAGCAACCGGTGAAGGAAAATTGAAATGTTGGGGAGAGCTAGGTATTCATGACAGAGATTTGACGGTGAGCAAAAAATAGTTTTATATGCAGGGATATACGGGGATACCCGAGAATATAAGGATGTAAGACCTGTGCACATTACAAAGGAGTTATTCCATATCGTACCCAGAACACAAAAGTGTTGTAACTCAAAATCTGTGTTTATTCAGAAATCAACCTTTTATGATTCCAACAATGTTAAGAGATAAACGCTTGAGATTCAAAATTCAGGAATTATTTCACAAACGTCAGGTTAAATCTAACAAATACTTCATTATTAGAAGTCAAACAACAAATACGACAATTAAGCATGAATACCATTCAATTTTGGCAGAATTTCTAAACTGTTTTTGTATTATAATTTAGTTAATTATTAAGTTAGAGTTACAACAGTTTTACAAAGTTGCATATAGAGGCGTCGGTAACTCCAAATAAACTTTATTCGATTTACAACAATTTTGCCTTGAGGCTGCGGTATGAGGACTTTTTTTTTTTTTTTTTTTTTTGCTATTTGCTTTGCGTCGCACCGACACCGACATAGATATGTCTTATGGCGACGATGGGATAGGAAAGGGCTAGGAGTTGGAAGGAAGCGGCCATGGCCTTAATTAAGGTACAGCCCCGGCATTTGCCTGGTGTGAAAATGGGAAACTACGGAAAACCATCTTCAAGGATGCCGACAGTGGGGCTCGAGGTATGAGGACAGACCATTTGCCAACAGAAATTCTAGAAAAGGAATCAGCAGCTCCTAATCGCAGGATGGCATCATACTTCAAGGAAATATCACTCCGGTAAGAGCAACCGGGACGGAATTCGCTCCAGACATTGCAATGAGACTGAAACAGTAGCGCATGTTCTATAGGGCATTCCGCGTTTAGAAAACAGTATTGTTATTATGGACTTACAACGGGCGAATGCACTCCCTCTTAGACGCCCATCATTCCTCGTGATTAAGGGGTATAATAATGTACTTTATATTAGAAAGAAAACAGGATGAGGCTTTGTTGCCTTCCTTCATTTTCCTTCTGTGTCTTTCTGGTACAAGTAACTCGTAATCCGTTACTCTGTGAATTCTGTCAGCTTATTAACTGTTGTAGAGAAGTCATATCTATTTTTGTGTTACATATCTTCTTTTGTTAGTCCTTACATTAATGTGTACTTGTCTTTAGTGAGTAGATATTATGTGATTAATTAGACTACGTGTGCGATTTATTTCTTCAATGTTAATGGAGAGATTTACTTACTCTATAGATAAGGCTGAGGAAGAAATAAAATAAAGTAAATTGTGAACTCTGCTTAATTTACAGTGTATTTTCTTCCCCCAGAACTTAAAAATTTAGTGTCACAAATTTATATTCCGCTGTTTTGCCGTTATCCTACGAACATCAAAATGAGCCACTGTAACACCCCACCTCCCCAATTCCCTAGAGTTCATGCATTCTTCTACCTTTTATATCGAACTTAAATACTGTTTCACACATTTACATGCCTCGATTTTCCCATGATACTGTTGAACAGATTTGTTCGATATGACAACCTTGGTCCCATAAAAGCAATACTGTTTTCTTAACATGGAATGAGCCGGGCTGAGTGGCTGAAACGGTTGAGGCGCTGGCCTTCTGACCCCAACTTGGCAGGTTCGATCCTGGCTCAGCCCGGTGGTATTTGAAGGTGCCTAAATACGACAGGCTCGTGTCGGTAGATTTACTGGCACGTAAAAAGGAACTCCTGCGGGACTAAATTCCGGCACCTCGGCGTCTCCGAAAACCGTAAAAGTAGTTAGTGGGACGTAAAGCAAATAACATTATTATTATTATTATTATTATTATTATTATTATTATTATTATTATTATTATTATTAACATGGAATGAACTATAGGCTCCTGTCCATATGGGTAACTCCTACGGAATGCCGTTTATCACAGCATTAGGATCAGGATAGTGGTTTCACTTGCTGTAAAGAAGTTAACGACATCGCCGACAGCGGAAGTACAAGAAGAGTTGACACACTTGCAATTAAATAGCGAATATTTAAGATTAACTTAAATATTATATTTAAGTGGTCCACCTCTTCAATATATACTGTATATAATTATTACGTTTAGTACATGTCTCGTCCCCTAAGGGACATCATCAGCTATACTAAACTACAATAACATATCAGAATACCAAAATTACATTATTAAATTGGAAAGACACATTAAAAACTTCGTTGTATGATAGGACATTTAAAATAAAATATTGGCAAACTTTGTTAAAGTTGCAAGTCATATAATCAATAAAACTGATTGAATTGTTCATTAAACTCTTGATGATAAGTAGAGTCCGGATTTTTAGGTACTCATAGGTTAGAATGCAAAGTATAGTCTACCCTGTACAACGGTTATGGTTTGAGATTTGCATAGACATTAGGGGTATAGTCTATAGAACTCCTGTTACCCTTGCTACAATATGGAAGAAAGGGTTGCACGACATTTCCTACGAACCAGATTACTTTGCATTCTAACCTGTTACCACCTAAAATTCCGAGGTCTAATGATAAGGTTCGTGGGAACTAACAGTTGTATTCATAAAATCTTAAAATGATCGTTGTTGGGAATAAGAACTCTTGATTTAAAATATTTCTTGATGAAAGATCTATAAGATATTTGATGAACATTCCTTAGTTTTTATATAAGATTGAACGCTTCTGGATTTAAAGTCAACACGGGGCCGAAGCAGTAAAGTAGAACTGAATACTATTCTGTCTGAAATTAAAATAAAAAACTAAGTGAAAGTAAAGATAGATGAAGATGAAATATTATAATATGATTTAAATCGTGTTACTTACTTCCTTGTTATTGGCCCCGATGTGCGGAAAAGTACTCACTTCTGCTGAGGCAAGGGGGAACGACCTGAGTGTCACCGAGCGTGTGACACGTTAAAGTTTGACGTTTCTTTCTAACTTCCGCTTTAATACGGGATTATTATATAAAATGAAGCTGTTAAAGCTTGTTACATGTAACACTTGCAATTGACAAGAAAAGCAAGTCAGGCAGCATTATTGACCCAACTATACATTTTGAGGTTGGTAACAGCCCAAGCTGAGCCACCAAGTAAAGGAAAACATCTAGGACATTTCAGTGGAATACTTTGGATTGGCAGCCGTGGAACAAACCCAAAATCATTCCTGATTTTCTGTAGACTTTTTCATTAGCAAGCAGCAAGCCAATGAGGCGGCCCTTTTGCCTCCAAACGATCCATACAGATAATGCAAGTCCATCAGTGTGGTGTATTAGGAAAGGAAGTATACATAAACTCGATCATTGTAAATGTAGAGAGAGAACCATAGTTCAATGTTCATTGCAACTTTTAAGTTCACCATTATGAATTTTCATTGTGGAATATTTTTAATGTACAGTTGTTATTCTTTTGTCTCTAGTTTTCTTTGCCTTGGGGCAATCCACAATGGTAGAAAGAAGAAATAAATACATACATATAAAATTGTAAATACGTGCATTTTATTACCTGGCAGAGTAGCCTGTCAACTTTATTCGCATACAAGTGTATATTCATTATTTCCTGACACATGGGACAATGTTATCTGAAACAGAGCCAGCCAAACCTGTAAGCCATTCCATAAACTGAAGATGATGTAAAGCATTAAATGGGTTATTCGTGTTTGCGGCTTATGACAGGATATGAAATAACCATCTCTGTGTATAATAGCTTGCTATGAAACGTGCTTGTGCAGGTCCTAATGACTTCTCGCCAGAGAGTTAACGACAAGTCTCGCTGAAAACCGCCTTTATCCTTTACTTGTGGCGCTGGCCACCAGAGTGACCACAGTGGCTTGCGCTCCGACACTTGTGTACCCAGTGGCGGCCTCATTTAATTAAAACTCTTTGATGCAGATAATCAGCCGTAATATATAAAGTTGGAGTAAAGTGTGAAGTTATTCGTAGAAAGGTTTGTGCTTTTGCATGCAATGAGCTCGTTACTAGTCGTATCGACGAAATCTTCCAGTACAATGACCAAGATAATTCTCAGGTAGCTTCCCACAAATTAAAGGACAGGTTTTGTTGATGATGTGTCCACAATCTTGTGACGGATAATAGTTATTTTTGAGTAGTGAAAAAAACAGTACAAGTTTATTAGTGGTTGAATTTAAGTAATTTTAAATCTAAAATCATTTTACAGGAAAATTAAAATAATTTCATGATTGCCCAAACTCAATCATTTCTAGGATTCGAAAAATTAAAAGTGCTTGCCTGAAGAGATCTGTACCTAAGTACGTGTTAGTGAATATTAGACAGCATCATTGAGATTCTCTATTTCTTGTAGGCTCAGTAACGGAAGTCCCCGAACTAACGCAGCCAATATTGGAAGTGTCACAATCAGCGGCTCGCTAAGTAATCCTTTCCCACTTCAGCTCTCTTGCATGCCTGAAAGTCTCGAGATAAGTTTGGGTGATTGGGGTTTTGGAAATCATCAAATTCTAGTCTGTTCGCCTCAAGTGTTTTCTTTCGTATCTGATCATATCTCAGCTTCATACACGAGCCCAAAGATGGATTTCAAACAGTGTGGCAAATCTGACTTCGCACACATAAACATTTCATCAGCCTGAAGTAAACAGGTGCTGAAAAATACGGTGACTTATTGAACCCTTGAACTTAACATTCCATCGTTGGTCGGCCACAGCTGCTGCAATAAGAGCAATATCGAACTTTTGAATCATGGGGCGTAGCGGGTATATTTCGGTCACGATCTTGACCAAACGATGCGGTTTAGAAGAAAGCCTAACTACTTGATAAGAGGAGCAAATATGTGCTTACTAACTTTTATTCAATTATCAAAATGCAAAAATTATGTTTATAAAATCATTCATCAGAAAAAAATAATTATTTAACATTTAAACGCAGTTACATTGGATTGCATTAATGTTATCCTTTTACATTTATCGAAGAACTTTCTTCGGAGGGAAGTAGAAAATATCACAAATTAGTGGATAGCGAAAACTAGAAAAACGAAAATAAAACCTGAAAATCGGGCACCTTTTGATCCAAACGATAACTGAGAATTAATCCACACGATCCGTGGAAAATCTGACCTTTAACAAGTAGAATTCCAGATTTACATTTAATTAAGGTTACCCACCAGTCTAATATCCTGCCGGATTTGGGAACACCCGCCGAATGGACCCTTAATCGAATCAAATTGACTATCAGTTGCTTTGGATAGGTTGAGAAATACTACTGGAAAGCATGGTGTTCACTACAAGTTAACAGCAGCAGTCATAATTAAAAATAAAATAAAAATAAAATTCCACCATGTATTGTCATCTCGTGACACCCTTAAGTTATGGAAAAATCCGATGCTGAAACATGCATCACCCAAACAGCTGTTCAGAAGGAACCAACAACAACTCGAGAGGATCTTACGTTACGTCGTTCTGAAGGAACAAAGCTGCGAAATGCAGGAAACACTTATTCATCATGCATTTAGAAGAAATGCTAAAACACTGAAGTTAAAGAAAAAGTGGTAAATCACTTGAAAAATATTCTTATAAAACCAACTTTCAGGTTATAAAGGGTTATGGTCCACATGATAAAATAAAATAAAAAATACCAAAGGGAAATCTAAGGAAATCTATCCATTCGACAAATTATGACTACCATTGCAAATCCGTCTACTTATGTTTGTCCCAATAAACTAACTACAAGTTATTGATAGACCAACAGTCATCTATTATGAAGCGAAAGAACAAAAATTGAAAATAAAATATATTCACAGCTGACGAATCGAAACCGCATTCGTAACTTGTCTCACATAAATAAGCTAAGTGTCCACACGGCACTATCAAAGCATATCGGACATCTGAACGATAAAATAATTAAGTCAAGAAATAAAATTAAAATACTAAAGTTCAATGAACTCAAACGCGCGTGGCAAACAGTAATAATAAATCAATCACCGTTAGCTCAGTATCCATGCTGGACAGCCCTCTCGTTTATGCCACTAGTGGTTCCATGCTCTTATGTAAACACCTTCTAGCTAGTAAGGGTTGTGCCGAAACATGGCCTCAATATTACTTTGCTAACACTCTTCGCATTACATACACTATTGCAGACACTACCATCGTTCAAGTCACTTCGCAAAAATACTTAACCTAAGACTTGAATATATACGGGCGACACCCTAATCCTGTCGTCGATCCTACAGTGTCTACACACCCTAACAAATATCTACACACACACACACACACACACACACACACACACACACACACACACACACACACACACACACACACACACACACACACACACACACACACACACACACACACACACACACACACACGGATAATAAACCTATCGTTGAGCGTAAATGGGGATGTCTACTCATCCGTATACTCCTATGATTCGCGCAACGTCCAAAATCTATCGTCGAACGGAAATTGGGATGTCTACTCATCCACTAAAATGTCAGGCGAAATCGTAACTTCAAACATAATTGCTGATATTTAACTTGAAACCTTTTCGAAACTATATCACACAATGATACGAAGCTTACCACCGAATGAACGCAAGTCTGGAAATACAACAAAGTCCAATCTCGTCAATAAAAAAGTTATTTTTAGCTGAAATACATATCTGCAATTATTTAACACCGCAGAATTATGGGTTCATTATATCCGGTAAAGACTAACTGAGTCTCAAAGTAAAACTAGAGCACGGATTACGTTCTGCAGTAATCCTAATTGCTCCACTTACGGCGAACTTTCAATGTGTAACTGTACCTCAATGATACAATGAACGGTACTTCTTCTCCCAAGGTAGTGGATTTGATCTCGACGGCATTGCAGATGTTTCAATCAATAATGGCAAGTCATTGTCTTCCGAATTGTTAAAGGAGACTTCTTCTTCTTCCCTTTTCCTGATTACTTTAAGTTTACATTAGATGAGAATTTAGGCTAGTCCAGTTTTTAGACAGAATGCGCTTTCTGAGCGTGACATGATATGGTTGGGACCTACGATTGTGTATAGTTCGTACTACGCTTGCCTGCATAGTGCCACTTTCCCACCTGATGATCCGTCAGCTAATGTGGGAATCTACAGCAATAGCTGCTAGAACATTATTTTCACCTTGTTCTCCAGATGCTCGTTTGTTTGGGGATTTTTTCATGAAGTTATACTTCTATTTCACGTATCTGTTTAAAGATATTCCGAAATAGGCGTCGATAATGGTGACATCTCTCAGGATATATTTCAGGGTACACATTCCACGAACACATAGCATTCTTTGGATATTTACCATACATTACGATCTGGTATGCCTTCGCCACATTTCTCGATACCATCGTCCCTAGTTTATCCCGTGCAACATTCTTCTATTCAATACTACAAAGTACTGATGAGGAAGTTGAAATGTAATTGGCAAAACATCTTTACTGATGGACGGTCAACTGCAGAAGACAATACTCCAGAGGGAAGTGATTACAGTTAATGTACTATTTGCACTAGGACCCTGCAACGAAAGCCATGTGCTAAGAGGCATGATTCCTTTTAAAATCATGAAATGAGTCCACATAAAGCACTTTCCAAGCCCTGAATGTTGTTTTCATTGGATGAGTACTGTGTACCAATTGTTCTGGAAATATTCGTGGTGGTGGCTGTTTTATGTGATTCATCCTGCATATCTCACCGTCTTAAAATGTAGTTGTAGAAGAGGTAATTAAGACGCATCATAGTAACAGATATAAAAGCGTTGACAATGGTGGTTTAAAACCAGTGAATTGTGCATAAAGTGGAAGAGAAAACTTCTAAGGAAGATGAATAGACCACTTTAAGATGACGGTGAATGACGAATAAGAATGAATCACGAATTGTACGGTAAATATAATTCACTTTATATTGTTACCGTAATAAAAATAAGGAGACTGGAATTGAATACCTCCCCGGAAGAATGATGTAGCCATGAAATCTCTGAAAAATGATATATCATTGGAAATAGGGTCTAGCCACTATGCTGTGGTGTCCTCTTATGTCTTAAAAATTTGAACTTCAAGCTGGTTTACAGACAGCAGAACTTAGTCCACATCAATCATGGTGATGGATAGTGCATGTGTTGGTTCGTCATCAGATGCAATGGACCATTTCAATAAAGGCCATAGACGAAATAACGTATATATTTCAGAATATTTTCTTGTCATTTTTTGTTATTGTTTTTATCTTTTATTAATGCACCAATATTATTTGCCATCATTTTTTGTTCCATGTGTATGTACGTGATTTCTCTTCTGTTATACAGAAATGTAAGACATACTTTCAGATTATTTTCCATAGCATCATTTCCAATTCAAACATTATTTTTAAAACCTTAAGATAACAATATAATATTGTTTTTAATAGATGAACACATTTGTTCACTTACATACACAATTGGTTCAAGTAGTAAACCACAAGAGTAATTTTACTCTCACCTGAAATAATACTGATTTTCTTGTTACATCGTTATTCTAGGCAGGTCTTCAATTGTTGCGATACCAAATGATAGTGCCAGAGGAACGACCTGTAACTACAGTGTTCCAGAGCAAGCTTGATTACCAGCGAAGGACAGGAAGTCCCAGAATGAGATCTACAGGAAGACTTTAGGAAAACAAGTGTGAGGATACGAAGAGTGGCAGTAATTGATCGATGATAGTGGGCACCAGTTTGGAAGGAACCAATGGCCATACTATCAGGGCATTGCATTGAAAACATGAAGTACAAACAAAAAACAATAGATCATGAATATTTTGTTGTAATTAATATAAAAAGCAAAGCAAAGTCAAAGTCATCCTCGTACAGGCCATCAAAGCCTTTGAAGGGGTGGAAGGTAAAGGCTTTTACTTTCCGTAACCTGGGCACTTGGCGGGGTAGAGTGGTTAGCTCTAAGCCCGGCCGCCTTTGTCCCCAAGAATTAAACTGACACTCATTTCCGGTGTAGGCCGAGTGAACCCCACGTCCATATGCACCTCCGAAAGGGGAAATGTAGTGTAATTAATATGCCTAGTTGAATTGTTTTATTTAGATATTGATTCTTGTTTATTAACAATTATCTTTTACCAATGTGTCCGTCGAGTTTCGTAAAGAATCGCTTAGTGAAAAACTAAGATGTGCCAGTTTCAGCGACTGCAGTGAAATGAATTTAAATAAATCTTGGGTAAAAGTTGTCTGTTAGATGAAAACTTCTGGGAGGTAAAACTTCAAACGCTGAGTAATATTTAGAAATTAAAAATGAAACAAATACGCAGCTCCTTATTTTTTATTCATTCGTCTATTTTTCAATCCATGACGGATGATTATATATCCGAAAATGTGCAGTTTGTTAATATTTGATTTCGTATTCATCGCCATTTTCAGGGAGTAACGATTTTTCCCCATTATTATTTGTAACAGAGATTCTTAAACTAATTTGGTTCGCAGGGATGAAAACATGGAATATTTTAATTCTTTAGTTGTTGATTTATTTATGTGTATCGAGGAAATTTTTATTACATATTTTATACTCGATAATTTATTCTTCTACACATAGTTTGAGGATATATTTAACAGTTTAACCAACGTATGAGGTCCTTCATTTGTGACCGGGCGATTTGGCAGTGCGGTTAAGGGCGCGCAGCTTGAGCTTGCATCCGGGATATAGCGGGTTCGAACTCCACTGTCGGCAGGCCTGAAGATGGTTTTCCGTTTTTTCCCATATCCACACCAGGCAAAAGCTGGGGCTCTACCTTGATTAAGGCCACAGCCGCTTCCTTCCCACTCCTAGGCCTTCCTAACCCATCGTCGCCATAAAACCTATCTGTGTCGGTGCACCGTAAATAATAATAATAATAATAATAATAATAATAATAATAATAATAATAATAATAATAATAATAATAATAATAATAATAATAATAATAATAATTTCTCTTGTGATGATAATCTTAACATCAAACTCAGGCAAAAGCTGTTGATATGTTACGTCCGGACTGGCAAAGCTTCCTCTGCGAACGGAGGAGATGCCTTTGAAATGTGATTACATAGGAGAATACTCAGAATACCGTGGGCAGATTTTCTAACCAATAATGAAGTGTTAAGGAGAGGTAGAGCAGAGCGTGAGCTGGTAGACATCATCAAAGCCAGGAAAACAGCTTATTTAGGCCACGTTCTACGAGGTAGAGGTACGGCCTTCTACGCCTAATATTACAAGGAAATATAGAAAACAGGCGAGGAGCTGGTAGACAACCGATGTCATGACTCCAAAACATCAAAGACTGGACTTGCATTAACAACACCGAATAACATTTCAAGTCAGCCAAAGAAAGGGGTGCTTTCTCCACAGTGATCACCAACGTCTGGAGAACCGGATATGGCACTTAAAGAAGAAGCAACATAAGCCGATATGTGTTCATCTACCTTCACTTTCTTCGAGTTCTTTCGCTGAAAATGTTACCTCTCGGTTTCCTTTCATCTCATTTTTAAAAATTCAGTTAAGGCTTGTTTTGCGTCGCACCGACACGAACGGGTTTTATGGCGATGTTGGACTAGTGTTATTGGGAAGAAAGCGACTGTCCCTAATTAAAGTGCAGACCCGGCATTTTCCTGATGTGAAAATTGGAAAACAAGAAAATTATTTTCAGAGCTGCAGACAGTGGCAATCGAGCCCACTATTTCCCAAATGCAAGCTTACATCTACGTTACCTAAACCATGCAGCCACTTTCTGGGTTGCCCAATATTTAATATGCGAAAAACTCCCTCTGGAGATCATCTATAGATGAGTGTGAATCAAATAGTATCCGTCCAGCTGTTCTCGAGTTATAACGCAACAACAATACATACTTGCAGGCAAACAGACACGCGTTGAGCTTTATGTACGGAGAGATACGGACAAATGTAAAATATTCTGAAATAATTTCAGCTTATCTTCTGAAGCATCCGTATTTCACGATTTTCATAACAAATACCGACCGACGTCTTGAAATTGGTGAGAGATAGTTAAGAGTGAGTTCATAAAAAAACAAAAAAAAAAGAGTTTGTCCGCGATTCTGTGACAAACATGTATCTATGGAAGCGAAAATATTACAACTCGGTTTTGCTGTTAAGTCCCATCAACATTTACCGCGTGCTATAGATACATATAGCTCAGTAAGGTGGGTGGCCTAAAGGAACTCCCGATGTGTCGACAAGCTATTTGCTGTATCTGTACAGTGACATGATCTACTGTTACCAAAGGTGAAAATGTTGCAGGTTCATTAGAAGCATACGTGTCTTTCTGCATCCGGTTGCTTGTAGTTTGCTAGTGAATGAAGCGGGGGCATTATAGTAACGGTGATATTGTGGATATTACAGCCCGGAATAAACTGGTTTGGTGTCAGTTTAATTTCGATCTGTCAGCGAACATAATGCGACGGTTGTACTTTGCTAAATATTTTCTGACCGTTCTTGCCATGAGCATACTACCGCTTAAAACCTAACGCCATGTAGCTAAAATAATACAGCAAAATGCAGCAGTCCAATATCACGGAACTATAGCCCATTCCACATTATTAAAACAATATTGCTCTTACAGACCTACAAGGAGTGAACACAGCCCCTCATAGACACCCATAATTCGTCGTCATTAAGGGATATTATACTGTACTTTGTAATGTACTGTATATTGAAAGGCAGATAAAAAGGATGAGGCATTTTCCCTGAATTATTAAAATGACATTCTCTGTTTCATAAATATATTTATAGGGAGGAAGCTCAACGGTAGGAACAGCCATTGCTTCGTTGTCTTCCTTCATTTTCCTTCTTCTGTGTTGCTCTGGTAAATACGAGCCTCGTATAGTCCCTCACTCTGTTAGCCGTCGGCAGTTCACTTCTGTAGTGAAGTCATTTACAGTGTTTATTTGTTGCGTGTGTGATTTTAGGCTACTTTTAGCGTACTTGTGTTGTCTGCGAGTTATGAGATAAGTCTACGTGTGTGATTTCTTTCTTTAACATTAACACTGTGATCTTCTGTAGAGTCATCTACAGTACTTATTTGTTGCGTCGATTTTCTAGCCTTTATTGACTGGAGGAATTTACTAAATGCAATTAAATGCATCCCTCACCCCTCGAGCCCACAATAATTGTTTGTCTATTTTCTCCCCCAATTTGCCTTACACTTCAATGCCGAGGATTTTTATGTTCTGTACTTTACCCCTGATTCTGTACAAACCTCCTCTATCGCCCCGTTCCCTTTGGTCAATAAAAATAATTTCAAGCTTGGTTTCTTTCGCTTTTTGTCTTGAACTTAAATACTAAATTTCACAAATTTATGTGCTGCCATTTACACGTGATGCTGTTGGACAGCGCCGTTCGATATGCCAACCCTGTAGTGATAAGAGCAACACTGTTTTCTTAACATGGAATGACCTTATAACATGGAAATTACAAACTACAATTTTGTCCATATCTATATATATAAAATAACTTGTCCTGACTGACTGACTGACTGACTGACTGACTGACTGACTGACTGACTGACTGATTCATCATCGCCGAGCCAAAACTACTGGACATAAAGAAATGAAATTTTAGGGATATATTCATATTAAGATGTAGGTGCTCTCTAAGAGAGTATTTTTGGATATTCCGTCGCTAAGGTGGTGAAAAGGGGGGGTGAAATTTTAAAAAGAGTGTATCTATATCTCAAAACTTTAAAAGTTTACAGATGTAAAAATTGGTATTTAGAATCTTCTTTTAAAATAAGGATACACGTATTTTTTTGTTTTGTGAAAATCCCAATAGGAGGGGCGAAAAAGGGTGAAAATGGGGAAAAATGGGTTGAATGCCTTCAATCAGGATACCGGTACTTATATCTCAGAAACTGAAGATATTACAGACCTGAAAATTGGTACATTTGATCTCTTTTAAAAATAAAGAAACACGTATTTTTTTGTTTTTGGAAAACCCAATTAATGGCAGGGTGAAAAGGGGGTAAATTTTTAAAATGAGTGAATATATATCTCCAAACTTTTAAAGTTTGCAGATGTAAAAACTGGTATTTAGAATCTTCATTAAAAATAAAGAAACACGTATTTTTTTGTTTTCGGAATATCGCAATAGGAGGAGTGAAAAGGGGTGGAAAAATGGGTTGAATGCCTTTAATGAGGCTACTTATATCTCAGAAACTGAAGATATTACAGACCTGAAAATCGGTGTTTGGGATCTCCTTTAAAAATAAAGAAACACGTACTTTTTGTATCTGGAAAGTCCAATTAAGGGAGGGGGTGAAAAGGGGGTAATATTTTAAAATGAGTGTATCTATATCTCAAAACTTTTAAAGGCTATAGATGTGAAAATGGGTATTTAGAATCTCCTTTAAAAATAAAGAAACACGTATATTTTGTTTTCGGAAAATCATAATAGGAAGGGTGGAAAAGGTTGAAGAAGGGGTCGAATGCCTTTCATGAGTCTACTTATATTTCAGAACCTGAAGATATTACAGACCTGAAAATTGGTGTTTGGGATCTCCTTTAAAAAAGAAACACGCATTTTTTTGTTTTTGGAAAATCCAATTAATGGGGGGGGGGGGTGAAAAGGGGGTGATTTTTAAAAATTTGTGTATCTATATCTCAAAACTTTTAAAGTTTATATGTGTAAAAATTGGTATTTAGAATCTCCTTTAAAAATAAAGAAACACGTATTCTTTTGTTTTCGGAAAATCCCATAGGAAGGGTGTAAAAGGGTGAATAATGGGTTGAATGCCTTTAACGAGGCTACTTATATTTCAGAACCTGAAGATATTACAGACCTGAAAATTGGTATTTGGGATCTACTTAAAAAGTAAAGAAACACGTATTTTTTCGTTTTTGGAAAATCCAAATATTGGGGGGTTAAAAGGGGGTGAATTTTTTAAAATGAGTGTGTCTACATCTTAAAACTTTAAAATTTACAGATGTAAAAATTGGTAGTTAGAATCTCCTCCAAAAATAAAGGAACACGTATTTTTGTTTCCCGTAAATCCCAATAGGAGGGGTGTAAAAGGGTGACAAATGGGTTGAATGCCTTTAATGAGGATACATATATGTCAGAAAAGAAAGATATTACAGAACTGAAAATGTGTATATGGGATCTCCTTTAAAAATAAAGAAACACGTAATTTTTAGTTTTTGGAAAATCCAATTAATGGCGGTTAAACAGGAGTGACAAATTGGGGTGAATTTTTTGAAAGACTATGTCTACAGAATATCTTGGAAACGTAAAATGTTACAGACGTAAAAAGTGGGTGTTTGGAATCTCCTGTAAATGTAAAGAAACATAGGTGATTTGTTTTTGGAAACTCCACTTAAGGGGAGCTCAAAAGGGGTGAAATTTTAAAATGAGAATTTTTACAGTATATCTAAAAAAACTTAACATGTTACAGAAGTGAAAAATGGTATTTTTATCTCTATTAAACATAAAGAAACGTGTATTTTTAGTTTTCGGAAATATCACTTGGGTGGAAGGGGGCGTAAAAGTGACTGAAAATGGTGTTGAATTCTTTTAATTAGGCTACTGATATATCAAAAATGAAGATGTTACAGACGTGAAATTTGATATTTTCAATCTGCTTTAAAAGTAAAGAAACACGTATTCTCTTAAAATCCAATGAAGCGGGGGGGGGGGGTGAAAGAATTGAAAAATTAATTGGCTTAATTGTATGAGAATACATACATCTAATAAAAACTAAAGTTGTTACAGACGTAAAAATTCGTATTTGGATCTCCTTTAAAAACAAAGAAAAACGCGTTTTGAGCGGGAAACCGTCTTGGAGGGCGGGAGTGTAAAGGAGTTGAATTCCTTTCATGAGGACACATAAATCAAAAACTGAAGAAGTTAGAGTCGTGATAATTGGTATTTAGAAGATCCTTTACTATTAAAGAAACAAGTATTTTTTGCGGGAAAGTTCACTTGGGGGGGGGGGGGGGAGTAGTGTGAAATGAAGTGAAAAAAGTAAATTACTTTTATGGGGATACTTATATCACAAAACTGAAGGTAATAGACGTGAACATTGGTGTTTGGAATCTCCTTTAAACATAAGGAAACATGTCTTCTTTTTTGGTGGGGGGGGGGGGGGGGTGGCGGTAAATAAACTTAACTTCGGTGGGGTGTAGAAGGAGGTGAGACCAATTGATTTTACTGTTATTAATGTACTTATAAGGATCCTCCGTTGCTCAGGCGGCAGCGCGCCGGCCTCTCACAGCTGGGTTCCGTGGTTCAAATCCCGGTCACTCCATGTGACATTCGTGCTGGACAAAAACGGAGGCGGGACAGGTTTTTCTCCGGATACTCCGGTTTTCCCTGTCATCAGCCATTCCAGCAGCACATAATAATAATAATAATAATAATAATTATGTTCCGGACCGTCGTCAAGTGTGCGGACCGCGCTGGTAACGGCTCCTGGACTGGTAATGACTAAGAATGCAGTCCGGCCGCGGGTTCAGTGCCGCCAAGGCACCCAATATGACACCACGCCGGATCTCCTGAAGGATTTTATCCATATTAAAAACGATTAAAGGAAAAGATGGCAAAGATTTACGGACCCAACTGACCAGGAGGAATACCTGAGCCTAGCCCGGGAAGTACGAAATCGATTGCTCTAAAGGAAGATTGAAAATGGGAGGAAACGTGCTGTAAAATAATAGAAAACGAGTCAGATCGGGGATTTTGGTGGATTCTCGCAGAAAACGAGTCAGATCGCGAATTTCGGCGGATTATATATCTAAAACAATAAGCTTTCAATTATAAATTTCAGTATAATACCGTAGCGAAGCACGGGTATCTTGCTAGTATATATATAAAGTAGCTTGTCCTGACTGACTGACTGACTGACTGATTCATAATCGCCGAGCCAAAACTACTGGACATAAAAAAGTGAAATTTTGGGGATATATTCATATTATAATGTAGGTGCTTTCTAAGAGAGGATTTTTGGATATTCCG
The DNA here is from genome assembly GCF_040414725.1 of Anabrus simplex. Taxonomy (NCBI): domain Eukaryota; kingdom Metazoa; phylum Arthropoda; class Insecta; order Orthoptera; family Tettigoniidae; genus Anabrus; species Anabrus simplex. The sequence continues at coordinate 371,535,680 of NC_090268.1, read as the reverse complement.
TCGCTAAGGGGGTGAAAAGGGGGGTGAAATTTTAAAATGAGTGTGTCTATAACTCAAAACTTTAAAAGTTTACAGATGTGAAAATTGGTATTTAGAATCTTCTTTAAAAATAAGGAAACACGTATTATTTTGTTTTCAGACAATCCCAATAGGAGGGGTGGAAAAGGGTGAAAAGGGGGTTGAATGCCTTTAATCAGGATACCGCTACTTATATCTCAGAAACTGAAGATATTACAGACCTCAAAATTGGTACTTTCGTTCGCTGTCAAAAATAAAGAAACACATATTTTTTTGTTTTGGGAAAATCCAATTAATGCGAGGGTGAAAGGGGGATGAATTTTTAAAATGAGTGCATCTATATCTCAAAAGTTTTAAAGTTTAGAGATGTAAAAATTGGTATTTAGAATCTTCATTAAAAATAAAGGAACACGTATTTTTTTGTTTTCGGAAAATCCCAATAGGAGGGGTAAAAAGGGGTGAAAAATGGGTTGAATGCCTTTTAAAGAGAATACTTATATCTCAGAAACTAAAGATATTACAGACCTCAAAATTGGTACTTTTGATCGCTTTCAAAAATAAAGTAACACATATTTTTTGTTTTTGGGAAATCCAATTAATGCGAGGTTGAATAGGGGGGTGAATTTTTAGAATGAGTGCATCTATATCTCAAACGTTTTAAAGTTTAGAGATGTATATATAGTATATAGTATATATATGGTATATAGAATCTTCATTATAAATCAAGGAACACGTAGTTTTTTGTTTTCGGAAAATCCCAATAGGAGGGGTGAAAAGGGGGTGAAAATTGGGTTGAATGCCTTTAAAGAGAATACTTATATCTTAGAAACTGAATATATTACAGACCTGAAAATTGGTGTTTGGGATCTACTTTAAAAATAAAGAAACAGGTATTTTTTCGTTTTGGGAAAATCCAAATAATGGGGGTGAAAAGGGGGATGAAATGTTTAAAATGAGTGTATCTATACCTCAAAACGTTTAAAGTTTATAGATGTAAAATTTGGTATTTAGAATCTCCTTTAAAAATAAAGAAACACGTATTCTTTTGTTTTCGGAAAATCCTAATAGGAAGGGTGGAAAAGGGTGAAAAAGAGGTTGAATGCCTTTAATGAGGCTACTTATATTTCAGAACCAGAAGATATTACAGACCTGAAAATTGGTATTTGGGATCTACTTAAAAAATAAGGAAACAGGTATTTTTTCGTTTTTGGAAAATCCAAATAATGGGGGGGGGGGGTGAAAAGGGGGGTGAATTTTTAAAATTAGTGTGTCTACATCTTAAAACTTTAAACGTTTACGGATGTAAAAATTGGTGTTAGAATCTCCCTTAAAAATAAAGGAACATGTATTTCTTTGTTTTCTCTAAATCCCAATAGGTGTGTAAAAGGGTGAATAATGGGTTGAATGCCTTTAATGAGGATACATATATCTCAGAAACTGAAGATATTACAGAACTGAAATTTTTTAAATGGGATCTCCTTTAAAAATAAAGAAACACGTATAGTTTTGCTTTTGGAAAATTCAATTAATGGCGGTTAAACATGAGTGGCAAATTGGTGTGAACTTTTTGAAAGACTATATCTACAGAATATCTGAGAAGCGTAAAATGTTACAGACGTAAAAAGTGGGTATTTAGAATCTCCTGTAAGTGTAAAGTAACATAGGTGATTTGTCTTTGGAAACTCCACTTAAGGGGAACTAAAAAGGGGTGAAATTTTAAAATGAGAATTTCTACAGTATATCTCAAAAAACTTAACATGTTACAGAAGTGAAAAATGGTAATTTTTTAATTCTATTAAAAATAAAGGAACGTGTATTTTTAGTTTTCGGAAATACCACTTGGGAAGTGGGGGGGAGGTAAAAGTGACTGAAAATGGTGTTGGATTCTTTTAATTAGGCTACTGATATCTCAAAAATGAAGATGTCACACACGTGAAATTTGATTTTTGGAATCTGCTTTAAACGTAAACAAACACGTATTCTCGGAAAATCCAATGAAGGGGGTTTGGGGGGTTAAAGGATTGAAAAAATTAATTGACTTAATTGTATGAGAATACATACATCTAATAAAAACTAAAGTTGTTACAGCCGTGAAAATTGGTATTTTGATCTCTTTTAAAAACAACGAAAAGCGCGTTTTGGTGGGGGGTGGAACAATCTTGGGGGTGGGCGGGAGTGAAAAGGAGCTGAATTCCTTTCATGAGGACACATAAATCAAAAACTAAAGAGGTTAGAGTGGTGATAATTGGTATTTAGAAGATCCTTTACTATTAAAGGAACAAGTATTTTTTGCCTTAATATCACTTTGTGAGGGGGGGAGTGTGAAAGGAAGTTAAAAAAGTGAATTATTTTTAAGGGTATACTTATATCTCAAAACTGAAGGTAATAAACGTGAACATTGGTATTTGGAATCTCCTTTAAACATAAAGAAACATACCTTCTTTTAATTTTTTGGGGGGTGGGGTAAATAAACTTAACGGCGGTGGGGTGTAAAAGGCGGTGAGACCAATTGATTTTACTGTTCATAATGTACTTATAAGGAGCCTCCGTTGCTCAGGCGGCAGAGCACCGGCCTCTCACAGCTGGGTTCCGTGTTTCAAATCCCGGTCACTCCATGTGACATTCGTGCTGGACAAAATGGCGGCGGGACAGGTGTTTCTCCGGATACTCCGGCTTTCCCTGTCATCTTTCATTCCAGCAACACTGTCCAATATTTAATTTCATTTGTCACTCATTGATCATTGCCCCAGAGGGGAGCTTCGGCAGCCGGCACAATTCATATTGTCGCCGCTAGATGGGGCTTTATTCATTCCATCCCTGATCCTGTCGAATGATATGAAACAGGCTGTTGACTTTCGATGTACTTATTCTGATCATAAACCGATCATTTTTAATCTTTCCTGGGTTCTTTTTCAACAGCCATCTTTTCCTTCGGAGAACGTTCTTAGATTAGAGTAGTCCTGGCATATAAATAAAAATTTAAACACATTTGAAATAAACGACAGGAATGATATTGACCGTCAAATTGTTCACCTCTATAATAAGGTCACTAATACACGGAGGTATGTCATTCGTATCGCCAGAAATCCCGCACACTTGCCCACGATCGACAATGGTGCTGGCCACATTGTCAACAATAGCAATGGCAGCAGATGTAATTTACCGCCAAGTAGCGGTCTTGCATATTGCTGTGGGGTCCAGAACATATAATAATAATAATAATAATAATAATAATAATAATAATAATAATAATAATAATAATACTAATAATAATAATAATAATAATAATAATAATAATAATAATAATGAAACTCAAAAACTCGTGGACACAAGAAAGACGGCAGGCCCATAGTGAAAGGATGAGGAAGTTTTGGGAAGATAAGAAGAACAAGAAGATGAAGAATACCAGTGCTATTTAATGGTTCCACGTGCTCCTTAAGGGGCTAAACGAATGTATATATATATATAATAATAATAATAATGTTCTGGACCATCGTCGCATGTGCGGACCACGCTGGAAACGGGTCCTGGACGGCTAATGACTAAGAATGCAGTCCGGCCGCGGGTTCAGTAGGCTACCGCCAAGGCACCCAAAACGACACCACGACAGATCCCCTGAAGGATTTGATCCATATTAAAAATGCTTATAGGAAAAGATGGCAAAGATTTAGGGACCCAACTAACTGGGTGGAATACCTGGACCTAGCCCGGGAAGTACGAAATCGTTTGCTGGAAAGAAAGATTGATAAATGGGAGGAAACTTGCCGTAATCTATTAGAAAACGAGTCAGATCGCGAATTTTGGCGGATTCTCGCAGAAAACGGGTCAGATGGCGAATTTCGGCGGATTATATATCTAAAACAATAAGCATTCAATTATAATACCGTAGCGAAGCACGGGTATCTTGCTAGTATATATATATATATATAACTTTATTCAGAGAATAAACACTTCCCCGACAACAAGATTGCTCATGAGAACAAATTATACTAAATATATTTATGACTATATAAATGATTTTGCGGCTTGGATAATGAACCTTTCAAGTTTTTGAGGATCACAATCTTCGCCAGCGACTCTGGTAGTTTTAATCTTGAGCGGGATGATTCGAAGAACTTAAGAATTGTTCCACTTGCACCGATCATGAGTCCTATCACCTGGATGCTATCCAGTTGGTATTCACGTCGATAAAAGTGGATAGTTGATTTGTTCTAGTTTTTCCGCAGTGATGCATATAGTATTTGTTCCGGGGTATCTGTGGAACGCAGAGGTGAAAGAAGGTGCAGGGATGAATGGGTCTAACTACAAAGTCAAAGTTAATTTAAAATTTTAACAAAGGTTCTATTTTCAGAAGAAACAACAAAATTATGACAATTTTACACTTGATGAAATAACAATTTGGAAACAAGACTTAGAGAGATCCAAGATTTCAGAATTTTAACACTCTTGGGCTACAAGCCCCTAGTTTTACAATTTTGAGCTCCTAGCTCAACATTACAAAACAATAATTTGTTCAAAGGGCAGAAATCCCCTAGCACATGGAGCACCTGCTCCTAATTACAATATCGAGCCTCCCAGAGGCATTCTTACAATATTTGAAAAGAGCTGAGGTGCTCTCAGTGTTCCCAGCCTACTCAAGGCAATACAACGTGAAAATCTAGTAATTACTGGCCTTACAAGGCAGTTTTTACAAATAGCAATCTTATTACACAGAGTTATCTAGTACCGAACCTACGGGGCCTTAGTGAAAAGGAATAGGTTCAATAAACGGCCCAAGTACAACTGGAACGGAGTCAAAGATTGAGCTCCCAAAGAGAAATTTAAAAACCTGTAGGGCTCTTGGCCAACGAAACAGGGGCTAATCCCAAACTACTGAGGTTCCTCTGATGGAGATAACTTTAATACATATTTAAAACAAATGCGATACCTCAAACCAAGATAAAGGGGAGCTCGAGTGGGTGTATCACTCTCTATCCCCGATTTACAGTTAAAGATTTTATGAAATTTTTACATAAGCCGGCAGAAAATTACATTTTAGAGAAGGTGGTTACATATTAAAGTTTAGGACCTATCCCTCGTATTAAACTGCGGAGCTAGCAAAAGGTGAACATGTTAAGTTGCCATACCCTGTCGAAGTACTGCTGCCTGATGAAAGAGGCACCTCCCGCCTCCTGCTTCACACACACACTTAGTTACAGTAGATGTTGATCAAATGGCCAAGAGACGTGAAAATCCACAATTTATAAACCCTCGGGGAAGGTTCGAGACCTTTCATGAACAATCAAGACACACCCACAGAATTTTATTCGAGGATAAAAAAGTTACACACAAAATCGAAGAAGAAATATGTGATTGGTTGGAAATTAATTACAGAAATTCTTGATTGGTTGGATTCAAAACAGGCGGAAGGAAAAGATAAATATTGCCAACCCAAAAATGGATGAACGAAATTTAGTAAAGAAAAACTTATGAGTACAACATTTCTTTAAAAAGGTTCTTCCACTTCGCACCAGGCTGCATGATCAAAGTTTGTTAGTAGTGACATCTGTTGCAGAAAGTCCAAACTTCTTGATAAATGGTAAACAAAACACGTAGAATTTTATACAGTACGGGAAACTTCAAAATAACCAAAATATTCGATAGTGACATCTTCTGAGGAAATTTTAAGTAGGTCTAGTTTCAAGTTCAGTGTTTCTCCTGTAGCTGAGATTTTATTAGGCGCAACATTTAAATGTGCGGCGTAGAGGTGTACCTCCCGGTTCAGTATCCATGGGAATTTTCCAACACGTTACTCTAAAATGAATGTTATAATGGGGGACGTATTCTAGTTATAAGGCATTTAATTAATTAATTTCTTGCACTTTTACTTTATTTCACTGTTGTAACAAAAGTAATTATATTGACTGGCATGCAATAATTGAAACATATACTCACTCATAATAGGAATTAAAACACGAAAAGCAACATACCGTTGCGATAGTGGTAGAATTCTCTGGCAAATAAAGACATTAAATGACGGGACGGATTTGACCCAGACAGAAAAAACCTTAACACGAACAGACTCGGCAGGATCTTTCATACTTGGTTCTAGTCTGCAGTACTGCTTCACAGATATGTTTGGTGGTTTGGCGATATAGCCGGGCGTCAGACGTTTTTACCTATGTTCTTCCTACTCGGACATGCAGGGCTGGAGTGAATTATAATGTTAATGTGTGGGTAAAGTCGAAGAAATTGATTTCCTTTATATAGAGATTCATGTGTGACGTAAAACAGGGATGAATTTGTGGGGTGGGTTAGGGCAGCAAGTGTAAGAGCCACATCTATGTTGCTACCGAGGATGAAAGAAAGCGTTACGAGGCGTCGTGCGGAACAACGGAGTGGGTATTTTGAAAAAATATATATAAAAAAGAACATGTCCTGACTGACTGACTGACTGACTGACTGACTGACTCATCATCGCCGAGCCAAATCTACTTGACATGAAGAAATTAAATTTTGAGGGTACATTTATATTACAATGTAGGTGCTCGCCAAGGGAGGATTTTTGGATATTCCATCACTAAGGGGGTGAAAAGGTGGTGAATTTTTAATATGAGTGTATCTATATCTCAAAACTTTAAAAGTTTACAGACGTAAAAATTGGTATTTGGAATCTCCTTTAAGAATAAAGAAACACGTATTTGTTGTTTTCGGAAAATCCCCCTAGGAGGGGTGAAAAAGGGTGAAAAACGGGTTGAGTGCCTTTAATGAGGATACTTATATCTCAGAAACTGAAGATATTACAGACCTGAAAATGGGTATTTGGAATCTCCTTTAAAAATTAAGAAATAAGTATTTTTTGTTTTTGAAAAATCCAATTAATGGGGTTTAAACAGGAGTGACAAATGGTGTGAATTTTTAGAAATATTATATCTACAGTATATCTCAGAAATGTAAAATGTTACAGACGTAAACATTGGTATTTGGAATCTCCTGTAAAAGTAAATAAACATAGATGATTTATTTTCGGAAACTTCACTTAAGGGGAACTAAGGGGTTGAAATTTTAAAATGAGCATGTCTACAGTATATATAAAAAACTTAACATGTTACTGAAGTGAAAAATGGTATTTTTATCTCTATTAAAATAAAGAAACATGTATTTTTTGTTTTCAGAAAAATCACTCTGGTGGGGGCTAAAATGACTGAAAATGGGATTGAATTATTTTTATTAGGATACTGTTATCTCAAAAACTGAAGCTGTTACAGGCGCGAAATTTGATATTTGGAATCTCCTTTAAAAGTAAAGAAATACGTACTTTTTTATTTTCAGAAATCCACTTAAGGGGGGGGGGAATTGAAAAATTAGTTGAATTATTTATGTGAAGATACTATTGTCTCAAAAACTAAAAAGTCACAGACGTGAAAATCTGTATTTTGAATCTGCTTTTAAAGTAAAGAAACACATATTCCTTTGATTTCGGAAAATGCAATGAAGGGGTGGGGGGGTGAATGAATTGAATTAATTGTATGAGGATGCTTACATCTAACAACAACTATAGTTGTTACAAACGTGAACATTGGTATTTAGATCTCGTTTAAAAACAAAGAAAAACGCGTTTTGGGGGGGAAAATCATCTTCGGGGGTGGGGGTGAAAAGGAGTTGAATCCTGTTATGAGCAGTGGCGAAGGTAATAGTTAATGAATGGGTAGGCAGGAAACCTTACCTTAAAGTTTTTTGTAGAGCAGTTCCAAACGTCGAATTTTCTTGGTTGCAAAATGGTCAATCACTCGGTCTTTCAGTATTTGATCATTCATCAATTACTTCCCAAGTATTTTTTTTCGATGGAAATGGCACTAAGACTGCTGTGTCTTCCATTGTTCATTGTATTGCGCAAGTATGTCTTTATGCTTTTCAGAATGCTCATACTCCTTTCAGAGGAAGCCGTATTCACAGGAAATGTTAATACTAAACGAATCAATTTTGACACTTCGAGGTCATTGAGTGCAATATAATGTAAACGTTTTTGAGGGGACAAATGTTTTTCTATATTGGAATAAATAATTCATTTTCCAATCTTTCTCTATTAAAACAGGGGTAAATGTTCATAAGACTGTTCAGTTTAAAAGCAGGGAAGCTCTCTTTGTAAACTATGAAGAGAGTTGGATCCAACAACTCAACAAACTGAATGCTTTCAAAATCGCCAAACCGTATTTGACTAACCCCATGGCACTATAGCCCTGATGGGCCTTGGCCTACCACACGACCCCTGCTCAGCCCGAAGGCCTGCAGATTGCGAGGTGTCATGTGGTCAGCACGACGAATCTTCTCGGCCGTTATTCATAGCTTTTTAGACCGGAGCCGCTCTCTCAACGTCAGATAGCTCCTCAATTCTAATCACGTAGGCTGAGTGGACCTCGAACCAGCCCTCAGATCCAGGTAAAAATCCCTGATCTGGCCGGGAATCGAATCCGCATTTGCATAATTAAGGTGTCGAGAAATTCATATATTAATATTTTGAGCGTATGGAATGTCAGGTCATGTACATTTATCTCATTATTTATTTTGCGACATTTTTCAGCATATGAGGATACTGTGTTTTCCGATCGCATGTCCTTGAGGATACCAGTGGCTTTTCTAATTTCAGTATTGCGCAGAATTACATCAGATGTCCTTTTATGTTGCCGTAGAGCAAGGAGATGGTCTATATGAATAAAAATATCTCTATATAGACAGTTCAAATAAATGAACTGGGCTTCTTGAGTATGGTAAGCAACCCAACAGCTGAATTGTACGACTCACTGTCCCAACCCTCATCATTCTCTGCAATGTCTTCAAAAACCCTGTCGTAGATCATCATAGTGTGAACATATTGTGTGGACTGCTCTGGATTGAAAACTCCAACGTGTAGTGGATGCTTGTGGAAGTCTGAATCCTTTGGATGCCAGAATATGAGCTCTTTTTGAGGATCTACTAAAAAAATGAATGAAACGCTGTCAGACTATTAATGAAGAGCCTGACTGATTTTATTGTTTTGGAGCAATGGAGAATGGAGGTTTAACTTGTGGGCATAACAGTGTAGAAATATTGCCCTTAGGCAAACTTGCTTAACGTAATGCTGAACACCACCATGCCTTCCTGCCATTGTGGAGCACCCATCATATATTTGACATACGATTTTATCAATCACTCCCCACTTTCGCAGAATGTCGACAATTAATTCTGATAAGCCTGATGCAGTCTTATTAATCGATATATCATAAAAGCCTATGAATCTTTTTTGTGCGACCCTGTTTTGAGTAGAACCGGAATATTCCACTAACTTGAGATATGTTTGATACATCTAAGGTCTCCTCTGCCTGAATACCACTTAAATCACAAGAATCTAAATCTGCTTTGATTGTCTCCTGAATTGTGACAGTTACAGACTCAATTAATTAATTCTGTATTCCGCTTGATCTGCCTTTAAAGCTCGATGTGGACTGGAGAAGATTTTGAATATACTGTTCCTGTTTTGAAAGAAGATCTAACAACTCTAGGTAATTGCCCCTGTTGATCGAGTCTTCTCCTTCAAATTGACCTCTACATCCAAGCTCATGTTTCCCAAGAAAACACACAATGTCAAAAAGTCTCTCAACAACAAGCCGATTTTGTTTCACGACTTCGTTATGTTTAATGGCTTGAATTCTTGCATCGTCAGAAAAAGAATGTTCTATCTTCTTGCACTCCAGTAATCGGAATCTCTTCATTCTGAATATATTAATTTGCATTTTTATACTTCTCTGCTTTTTTTAGAATTTTTTTTTGACGATCACCCCATTTAAAGTCCACTTCTTTTCACCACAAAATAAAACACTGTTATAACATAAAAGCTTCTTGCTTTCGGAACAGACTGTTAACCATGAATATCGTGTATACCAAGAAAATTGAAATTTCCTCGCTACTTTACCGTCAAAGTACTTAATATCCAAATTAGGCATACATCGTTTGCTTTTGGCTTCACACTTCTCTTCGTAAGTCCAAGATGAGAACGGTTTACGTTTTAAAGAGTTTAAAAGACTCGTTAAGTTACCGAAGGGGCCTACTTCAATCTAAAGAGGTTCAACCGGATGATGTCAGTCTTGTTTTACTAACAGTCCATGTCTGAATTGACACAAATAGATCCAATACTGCATTGATTGCCTACTAATTCAAAAGGATAACACAGAATCAACAATACGGTATTTCCTTGTCACCTTCGCGCGGGGAGTTTCTGCGATCTCAAATAACAGAAGAGGCATGCCTCTCTGGGGTCTAGACCTTGCGGAGAGAGGAGTGAGGGCGGTAACCTATGTTTCCTCCACCAATCCGCTCCAGTCGACAAGCTGAAGGAAGGGAAACAAAATAAAAAGTCCTGGGTGAGACAAGTTACAGACTGCCTCCCTGTAAGAACAAGTAGTCTGCTGTCACCATCTAGCGGGACGATCAGCGAAGCACATCATCTGCTGTCATCATGTAGCACATATAAAATATCACGGTTTTGGCACAAAACGTATACTTTGTTAATAATGATATCACATATTGAAGTAGTACATATATATAAGGCACATGAATCATGCTGAACTAGAATACAAGTTTAAACCAACAACATATTGAAATATGCACACAGTGAACAGATGCATACAGAGAATGTGGTAAAAACATGCACTAACGTAATTCATTCCGTGATTTCTTAGTTGCCCTGCTTTTCCTCTTATGGGGCATTTCTGCATGCTCACGGTGAAGCATCCAGCAGTAGTCGCCCATCATCCGAACACCCCAAGTTCCTTGGTATCGTCGTTCCATGTCCTTTATGTCCTGATGGAACCTGACAACACCCAGGTTTGGAGGAAAAGTCAAGGTGAGAATGTAAAAAATGTAACTTCAAACTCATTGAGCATCCCAGCATTTTCAAGTTCGTCAGTATATTCTCCACTATGTGGACATACTCTGGGGTGCGATTGTTTCCCAGGAAGTGTTGAACCACACACTTAAAGGCAGTCCAGACTTCTCGCTCCACGGCATTCCTTGAATTAAGGAAATCTTCATCTAGCATTACTTTCCGAATATCGGGACCATTGAACACACCCTTCTTCAGCTTAGTATCTGACAGGTTGGGGAACTTGTTACATAGATACTTGAAACAGTTGCCACACCTAGGTAATGCTTTGACAAACTGCTTCATTATGCCCAGTTTGAGGTGCAGAGGTGGCAAGAGTATTCTGTCTCTTTCCACTGCAGGGTCACACTTGATATTTTTGTCCCATGGAACCAATTCCAACCTTTGCAGTCACTGCTTTTGCTCCCAATGTTTATCACGAGTACGACTGTATATCCGGTCTGTTGTCCTAGAAGCATACCCAACACTTTCAAATCGCCACACACCATCCAATTGTGATTCTGATAATGAATGCTAGTAAGAAGCACCTTCATGTTGTCGTATGTTTCCTTCAGGTGCACAGAATGGCCGACAGGTATTCAGACATGCATGATACCATTGTGCAGCAGAACTGTCTTCAGACTTCTTTTACATGAATCAATGAACAGTCTCCAGTCACCGGGTGCGTACGGAATGTTGAACTGAGCCACCAAACCTTTTACATCACTGCAGTACACTAACATGTCATTTTGAGAAAAATATTACGTGAATATCAAGTCCCTTGCTCTACAAAATGTAACGGACGTTCCGGGTGCTAAGAAATGTCTTTCACGCAGTCTTGACCCTAGGAGCTCTGCTTTATTCTCTGATAGTCCCAGATCACGGACTAAATCATTTAGATCTGGCTGAGTGAACAGAAGAGGGGCCTCATCTGTGCCTACTTCAAAGTCAGTATCATCCGTCTCCTGCACGGCATCCATGTCATCACTGTCATCCGTATCTAATGTCTGCGGAGGTTGTGGTATAGGTAAATCCGGGCCATGTGGAACAGGACAAATAGCAGAGCGAATGTTGTTCGGATACCCAATAGTCTTCTTGTTTTTCTTTTTGAAACCAGTTACCTTACAAGAGAAGAAGTAGCAGTCGTCGGTATGATTCTGTTGCTCTCGCCAGACCATAGGGATGCGAAACCATAATGGCTTCTTTCCTGCCACCCATCGTCGTAAATCTTCTACACACACAATGCACACGACCTGTGGAGTCCATGGTTTATCGATGTCGCCGAGTTTCACTCCGAAATAGGCATGGTAGACCTTTATCACGAAAGTAGTAATGTTTCTTCGGTCCTTTCTCACCACAAGTTCACCACATATATAACAAAAACTGTTAGGAGAGTTTACACAACCTCGGGTAGACATTCTGCACTAAGATTAACACGCACTTCCTTCCACAAACACAACACAGTGACGAAAAGGCAGCGTCATTTGCAACGTGACCGTTCCCTACGTGCCACTAGGAGCGCAAGTGTTGAACAGTTGAAAGCGATGTACCGCTTCTGAGCTTCATATGGTGTTTTCATGTCTATTATGATAAACACTAAAACCCCATATGAAGCTCAGAATATAAATCAGAATATTATTATAGTACCATTAAATTACATTACCATTAATAAAAAATTTATGCTATTTGTGCCAAAACTGTGGGTGATACGATGTTTTCAGTATCACTTTCGAATTCAGGAGGTCGAAATACATAAAGAACGCCTACATTTTCGAGAAAATTTTTTGTGAACTTAAAATTTGTTGCATAGTGTAATTGGTTAATTCCCCTGGCACGGGGGCTGGGTGTACGTGCCGTCTTCATCATCATTTCATCTTCATCATGACGCGCAGGTCACCTACGGCGTCAAACCAAAATGACCTGCAGATGGCGAGCCGAAATACTCGGAAACTTCCCGGCACTGAAAGCCATACGCCATTTCATTTACCCACCATAATAATAATAATAATAATGTTCTGGACCGTCGTCAAAATGTTCGGTCCGCGCTGGAAACGGGTCCTAGCCAGTTAATGACTACGAATGCAGTCCGGTCGCGGGTTCAGTACCGCCAAGGCACCCAAGACGACACCACGCCGGATCTCCTCAAGGATTTGTTCCATATTTAATACATTTATAGGAAAAGATGGCAAAGATTTAGGGACCCAAATGACCGGGCGAAATACCTGGAGCTAGTCGGGGAAATACGAAATCGATTGCTAGAAAAAAAGACTGACAAATGGGAAGAACTTTGCCGTCAGATCGCGAATTTTGGCGGATTATATATAAAGTGTTAAGCATTCAATCATAAATTTCAGTATAATACCGTAGTGAAGCACGGGTATCTTGCTAGTCTGTAAATATGTTAATTCTACATAGAAACGAAAGTTAAGTGTTTGTTTACTTTTTCTTTCACTCCATTTTTCTTAGAGAAGAGAAACAGACAAGTGGCCAATTGAAAATCTTCTTCGTCGGAGGTTCATATTTCCCTGTCACCCAGCTTGCTGAGATGTATGAATCTGAAGTATGCTGTACAACAAATATGTTACGCAGGGCATTATTGGCTATAAGTTTCCCCTGTGAGTCGACTGAAATGCCGCATACTAGCAAATGAGTTGATATTCTATATTTTCATTACAGTTGGGTCTAATTTTGAAATATAAATATTATATAATTTTACAGAGAATCGTACAAATTGAAATATAAAGTCGTAAATGAAACTATTTTGCCCTCTTTCGGAGAGTATTATAGTGTGGAACATATTTGTAAAACCCGCGATCCGTGCAATATATTGTCTTTTTTAATATTCATAGTTTTCTATGCAGTGCATATTTTGCTTTTGTTCTTTTTCATTCCATCAAAATGCACGCAGATGTGACGCTGAAGGTCTAGGATAGTGAGTTCACTACACTTGTCAAATACAGTGGAATTTCATTCATATTCGAAGGATACCAATGCTATGCATAACACACACTGTGCATTATTCCAATAACACATATTGAGAGCTTTCAGACTGGTTTATCGCTATGGACTTGGTCACTGTAGGCGAGTAAACAGATGTAATTACACTCAATGTAAGGTCATCACCAATGAGCGGATGAGAATCATCTTCGGGAGTGAACGTATGCTGACTTATAATACGGATATAGTTTCGGATCCGTTCTTTGATGATGAGTGATACAAAAATATGTATGTTTAAAAAAAGTCTAGACGATATGTATTATGGCAGTGCTCACTATCTACGTATTTTAAGGAAGAAAAACCGAGATGTTATCTACGCGATCCATATCGTTCGTCTATGAGGATGGGATGCTATAAATAATGAATTCTAATACTGAAAATGACATACAAACCCAGTCCCCGAACCATTGGAATTAAACAATGAAAGTTAAAATCTTCGACCTGGCCGAGAATCGAACATGGGACCCCTTGGAACAAAAGGCCAGCACTCTAACCGTTATTAATAATAATTATTATTATTGATACGGAAATATCGTGGAACGCAGAGGTATAAGAATGTGCCAGAGTGAATGGGCGGACAAGGAAATGACCAGAGCATAAGTTAAGGCACTAAAATTTGAAATTTTATTTCTTTTATCTTTTTTAATGTGATAGGTAGAAAATCTGAATAAACAAAAGCAATACAATAATGAGTTTGTCAGCTCCCACAACAAAAATGACAAAGTCCAAAATCAGGTACAAAATTAGGAAGAATTATCAACGTGATAATTTACAAGGGGATGAGCATTGTAGCCCCGAACAAGTACACTATTTATAAGATCCTGTTTGCTCCACTAATTTACATAGCCTAAGAGTCTGAGCTCCAAAAGTTAATATAGTCCAGTCTCTCAGAGGCACAAGTTTCTTGCCAGGTTCTACCTGACAAACTTCAAATAATGTATTTACAGTTTCTGTTCAACAGTTTATTACACACGGGTCTATACACAAGTACAAAATAAACAGGGACATTGAGTGCCCATTATAAATCGCCTTAATGTAAGAAAAAAGGGTTTAACATGATCTGTCATGAACAAAAGGCTAGAAGGCAAAACACTTGCACTCCTTTCAGAAAAAAAAAAAAAAAAAAAAAAAAAAAAACTCTTCAAAATGTATGTGGGCTTGTGGCCCGAAGTTGCAGTACAGAGGGGTTACTAAACCAGAAATATTATATGCCAAAAATATGTTAAGAATTTTGAGGTTTATAAAAATTATAGTCACCCCATACCAAGTTGAATGGGAGTCAACAGAGGGTAATCACACTAGTTCATTTACATTACATGTTTCCCAGCCGGGAATTGAACAGATTCCTACAATTAAACAATGAAATGAAAATTTTACACGAATAAAAGAAGTTTGAAACATTCCCCTCAAGATATCTGCTTGGAGCTATCACATGTTTAGAAATTTCTGCCATTACCTTGAATAGTTGGGCCTCCAGAATGCTGAACTGCGGCCCCTGCACCCGAATAACACGCCGCACTCACTACACCGGAGCGATGAAGATGGTCTAAAAGTGCCTAGCTTTTATAGCATTTCGAGGGAAAGTTCCCAGAACTCTTTACAGATAGGCTAGATGCCTGAAAACAGCCCCGATTTTAATTGGCTAGAGAAAATATTCCAAAATTCCTGATTGGTTGGTAACTAAGGAAGAAGGAAGCAGTAGGAGTGTTGACAACTTTGACATAAGAACAAAACAATCTTCAAAACTAAGGTTAGCCCTTTCTGAAAACTAACTTTGCCTTAGGAATTAATTGTCCTTAATCCCTCCAAAGAGGACACTTAGGGCGATGGTAGCGACATCTAACAGTTGCAAACACAAATATCTTGCATTACATTAGTTAAAGTGCCATAACATAGATGGCCTTATAGAAGGAGCGCAGTTCAACAGGACGGAGAATGTGTACCCCCGGTACATCAATAATAATAATCGAGTTGAATTCTTTTACTAAGCGATAATTGATGAAAAAGTGGGCATATTGTGAAAGTGCTGCGTGTGAGTGTGGTGCTGAGAAGCAGACATTGCTTCATGTTGCTGAGAGCTGTCCACTATCAGCATTTAAGGACGGTTTACGGACTCTGCATGAATTGACACCAAGTGCAGTGGACTGGTTGTCGAAGCTGGACATTCTAGTTTAATTACCTCCATATTTTAATTTGTATGTTAATTGTATATTTTTACACATTATGCTTGTAAATACCATACAATAATAATAATAATAATAATAATGCTAAGCGAGAGGAAATCTGTGGTCCAGAGTTGATCTAACTTGTTTCGACCATATTGCTCGAGCGGAGTAGATGCGTTGAACATAATTTTTTTAATTTACGTTTTGTCACTATCAAGTGGTTGTATACGGGAACACAGGCAATTAACCATCCCCATGCCACCATTGACGTCCATTTATAGCGATACAGCACGATCTCTAAACCTAGTCGCAAAATGCCGTTTACATTCACTTTTTGGTCTCTCATTGAGTATGGTTCATAATCACACCTTTCCTTCAGTAAATTTTATTTTTTATTTATTTATTTCTATTCTTGGTCTCTACAATCATGATATCGTGGCATGAGGAAAGGTGAACTGCTGCGGCTCATGAACGAAAATAAACCAAAATTGTCGTGTCTGTTTAAAACGAAATTTGCAAACGGTCATGGATACGAAATAATTAGACTTCCATCCAGTCATTTCTACTTCAATGCAATTGAGAAGAACTCCGCTGAGGTGAAGTGTTATGTTGCTAAAAAAATCAGTTTCCGAAGTAAATAAAACTTGTTACTCGAACCTGCGGCGATCGTTAGTGCAGATGGCTAGAGAGAAGTTGTATACGATGGACGAACAGTGATGAGTGAGGCGTGGGAAAATAAAGATGTATATAATGGAAATCGAAAAGGAGCAATTTGAGAAGAACCTTATACCAGCATCCTGTAAATGAGGGAAGTTCGTTTTCTCTGATATAAAACATTGATGTCGAGTAGGATGTTACGATGTTCTTGTTTTAAAAATTTGGGATTAGTGGCTCTTAAATGTAACATTTTTCTGTGTAATCTGTTTAATAGATTTTTATTATGTTTTACTTTACCACTATGGTTCATGGTGTGGGTTACTGAAGTCACGTCCTAGTTCGTGAAACATGGGCAATGGCTGAGTGCTCTAGTAATTCATCCTGAGAGTCGGGTTACCAGTTGTTAAGGAATGGGAGTGGGCATCTCGGTCATATTCTGAGTCATGGCCCTCCTTTTCCTCAGGCGGTTACGACTATACAATCCACCGCTGGTCCCTAACCCGTTAGAGTAGAGATCCTCACTTGGTCTATGTGTATGTAGAGAAGCATCCTGCTTCACGAATTTACCGAACTCAGAACATTTTAAGCAAGCCACGGACCTATGGGAGTAACGGAGTCCCACTCCCAACTGACAGGCGAGAGACTCTTTGGAAACAACTTGCCGAACAGAATGGAATTAGATGGAAAGCTGTCATTATCAATGGGGCTTATGGAAGAAAGAAAGTAGAACTGGCTGAGTCAGCAAAGAGGATGCATCTGGATGTGCTAGGAGTAAGTGATATTCGGTTAAGGGAAGATAACGAAGGAGAGATAGGAGATTATAAAGTGTACTTGAAGGGTGTTGAAAATGGAAAGGCAGAACCTGGGGTAGAGATGTTCATCAGGAATGCTACTGCTCGCAACATAGTTTCTGTTAGGCACGTAAACGGGTGAACGATGTGGGTAGATTTGGCAGTTGGAGGAATTAGGACGAGAATTAAGTCGATGTATTCACAATGTGAGGGTGCAGATGAGGATGAAATTGACAAGTTTTGTGAAGCAATGGTGGCATCGTAGTCAGGATCAAAAGCAAGGATAGGATATTGCTAATGGTCGATTTCAATGCGAGAGTTGGAAATAGAATTGAAAGATACGAAAGGGTGATTGGTAAATGTGAGGAAGATATAGAAGTTAATGGGAATGGGAAGCGTTTGCTGGACTTCTGTGCTACTATGGGCTTAACGGTTACGAATACATTCTTCAAGCATAAGGCTATTCAACGCTACACATGGGAGGCTAGGGTACCGGATTCATAATAGACTATATCTTAACCAACTTCGAATTCAGGAAGTCTGCTAGGAATATACGGGTTTTTCGGTGATTTTTCGAAGATAGAGACCACTATCTGATCTGTAGTGAACTCAGTATCTCTAGGCCTACGATAGAGAAAGTCAAATCTTTCTGCAAACGAATAAGTGTAGAAAAGCTCCAGGAAGAGGAAATTAGACAGAAGTACATGGATATGATCAGTGAGAAGTTTCGAATAGTAGACCCTAAGCAAGTTGAGGATATGGAAAGAGAATGGGTGGCATACAGGGATGATGTAGTAGAAACAGCCAGGGAATGCCAAGGAACGACTGTGTGTAAAGATGGAAAAAGGTGAACATTTTGGTGGAATGATGAAGTGAGAGCAGCTTGTAAATGTAAAAGGGAGGCTTATCAGAAATGGCTCCAAACAAGGGCTGATCCAGGCAGGGAATTTTACGTACGAGTAGATGAAGGAAACAGAGCTAAACACATAGTTGTTGAATCCAAAAAGAAGTCTTTGGAGGATTTTGGTAATAACCAGGGAAGTCCAGGTCAAGCAGCAGGGTAAACTTTCTGGACAATACAAAAGAAAGAGAGGGAGGGAAAAAGGAAATTAACAGTGTCTTGAATAATTCAGGTGAACTCACAATTGATCCCAGGGAATCATGGGACAGGTGGGGGGAATATTTTGAAAATCTTCTCAACGTAAAAGTAAATCATCCTGGTTGTGTTGCGAACAACCAAGCTCATGGGGAGGAGGAAAATGATGTTGGTGAAATTACGCTTGAGGGACTGGAAATGGTGGTAAATAAACTATTTTCTCATAAGCCAGCAGGAATAGATAAAATTAGACCTAAAATGGTGAAGTATAGTGGGAAGGCAGGTTTTAAATGGCTTCATAGAGTAGTAAGATTAGCACGGAGTGTTGGTAAAGTACCTTCATATTCGACAAAAGCAGTAATTGCACCTATCTATAAGCAAGGGTGCAGGAAGGATTGCAACAACTCCCCAGGTATCTAATTCATTAGTATACCGGACAAAGTATTCACAGGCATCTTGGAAGGGAGAGTGCGATCACTGTTTGAGAGTAAGTTGGTTGAAAACCAGTGTGGTTTCAGACCACAGAGGGATGTCAGGATCATATTTTCAGTATGCGGCAGGTAATTGTAAAATGTTACGAGAGGAATGGACAGTTATGTTTATGTTTCGTAAATCTAGAGAAAGCATATTTCAGGGTACCAAGGGAAAAGGTGTTCGCCATATTGGGGGACTATGACATTAAGGGTAGATGATTAAAATCAATCAAATGCATTTGGGCTTAAGTTAGAATTGGTGGTAGAGTGAGTTCTTGGTTCAAGGTACTTACAGGGGTTAGACAGGGCTGTAATCTTTCACCTTTGCTGTTCGTAGTTTACATTGATAATCAGCTGAAAGGTATAAAATGGCAGGGAGGGATTCAGTTAGGTGGAAATATAGTAACCAGTCTGACCCATGCTGACGACTTGATCTTAATGGCAGATTGTGCCGAAATCCTGCAGTATAATAACTTGGAACTTGAATATAGGTACAATGAATATGGTATGCAATCTAGCCTTTGGATGACTAAATTGATGTCAGTAAGTAAGAAATTCAACCGAATTGAATGTCAGATTGGTGATACAAAGCTGGAATTGGTAGATAATTTTAAGTATTTAGGTTATGTGTTCTCCCAGGATGGTAATATAGTAAGTGCGATTGAATCAAGGTGTAGTAAAGCTAATGCAGTGATCTCGCAGTTGCAACCAACAGTATTCTGTAAGAAGGAAGTCAACTCCCGGAGGAAACTATCTTTACATTGGTTTGTTTTCAGACCAATTTTGCTTTACGGGAGCGAAAACTGGATGGACTCAATGTATCTTATTCATAAGTTAGAAGTGACAGACATGAAAGTAGGAAGGATGATGTTTAGTACAAACAGGTGGGAACAATTGCAGGAGGGTAATCGAAATGAGAAGACAAAGGCTATGTTAAGAATGAACTCGATGGATGAAACTGTACGCATAAACCGGCTTCGGTGGTGGGGTCATGTGAAGCGAATAGAGGAGGATAGGTTACCTAGGAGAATAATGGCCTCGAGGGTAAGAGAAGTAGAGAGAGACCAAGATGACGATGGTTAGACTCAGTTTCTAACGATTTCTAGATAAGAGTTATAGAACTAAATGAGGCCACTGCACTAGTTGGAAATAGGGGATTTTGGCGACGTTTAGTACATTCACAAAGGCTTGCAGACTGAACGCTGAAACGAATAACGGTCTATAATCATAATGTATGTATGTATGTATGTATGTATGTATGCATGTACTTTACTATTATCAAACTTAATATTCCATATCTTCTTTCCGATTGGTTAGAACAATCTTAATAAATATCTTAAAAACTGAATGTGTTTAGAGATTTCAATCTCCTGCGTAATTCTGTCAATTAATTTCAATCATCGTTAGGACCACTAAGGACCGCGTGATCTAAACTGTTTTTCTTCTTGTGTACCCACCAGGTTTTCACGCTTTCGAAGTGTGCTTTCTTCCATGCATCAGAATGGACATGCTTCAGCCGAGCTGGGACTTCTTCTTGGTGAACCTGCCTAAGTTTGTGCTTGAGTGGTGCTCGGAGTTGAATGTCTGTTTCTGAGGTTCCATACTTTAAAAGATGCTTCGATCTTCACCAACCAAGGAGTAATCATTTTGAGACTTCTGAAGTACGATATCGAAAGTTTACAGATTCTGTCAGCTGGCAGTCTGAAGAGATGCGCGTAAAATATTATTCCTTTTATCCGAATTACGCTTGCTATCGTTTCAGTGTGGACTCATGTTCATAAAATCCAGAACACCTTGAAAGACTAGAGATAGGAACTTCATATTCACAGGACATGTGCAATAGTATGCTCTGAAGAAGTGATTAGCATTTTAACAATGTCGGCCCTCAGGTTCAGGGTTCACATCGATATATCCGCGCACCACCACCGACTGGTAAAATCTGCCTCTCGAATCGGTGTGACTTGAGCAGACGTGCAGGATGCCTCGCAGACGTATGCGGAAACCGTACCGTCAAATTAGTGAGTTTGAAAGAAGAGGGCGCATTATTAGCATAATAAAAATGGCGTATGACTTTTAGTTCGGCTCGCCAAGACCAGGTCTTTTGATTTGATTCCCGTAGGTGACCTGCGCGTCGTGATGAGGATGAAATGATGAAGACGACACATACACCCATCCCCCGTGCGAGCGGAATTAACCAATTATGATTAAAATTCCCGACTCTGTCGGTAATCGAACCCGGGACTCCTGTGACCAAAGGCCAGAACGCTAACCATCTAGCCATGGAGCCGGATATTATTACCATGAGAGAACGTGTTGCACCCACCCGGGAAATTGCTGCTCGTGTGGGACGAAGTGTGTCTGCAGTGCAACGGTTGTGTACAGAATGGTTCACAGAAGGCCATAGAACACGACGAGATGGGTCTGGTGGCACCACCGTGACAACCCCCTGCCCCCCTAGAAGATCGACACCTCATCCGAATGGCATTACAGGACAGATCTGCGTCCTCCTCGGCTCTGGCGCAAAAGCCGAACAGTGTAACACATCGAACACTATCAGGAGTGACAGTCGGTCGCGGTGCATAAACATGGCAGACTGGAATGTTGTATGGAACGACGTCACTGGGGACAGGAATGGCAGCAGGTAGTATTTTCGGACGAATCCAGGTTTTGTTTGTTTGAGAATGATGGCCTCATTTTGGTTCGCCGTAGATAGGGGAGAGGCATCACATTGACTGCATTCTCACAAGACATACAGCGCCAACTCGATGCCTTATGGTGTGGGGTGCTGTTGGGTACAACCACAAATCACAGTTGGTGCGTTTCCAGGGCACTGTGATTAGTTTGACCAACTTGAACGACATCCTGCGACCCGTAGCCATAATCTTTCTGCACGACATCCCAGACACCATATTTCAGCAGATCAATGTGCGTCCACATGTTGCTGCACGATCACGTGCCTTCTTGTTGTCATAGGATGTCAGACTGTTGCCTTGGCCCGCCCGATCACCGGACTTGTCGCCAATCGAAAATGTATGGGATATGGTGAAACGACGGGTGCGGCGCTGTAAATTAATGCCAACAACCAAAGATGAACTGTGGAACCAGGTGAATGCAGCATGGATGGCTATACCCCAGGACGCAATTCGCCCCTTATACGCGTCGATGCCATCATGCATGGAACAAGTTATCAGTGCCCATGGAAAACCCAGTGCCTACTAGGCAACAGGACACATGCTGAACCTACGTGACTGAAATGCTAATCGTTTCTGCAGAACATACTAATGATATCTCCTGTGAATATGAACTTCTTGTCTCTAGTCTTACAAGGTGTTCTGTTTATAATGAACTTCAGTGTAATTCTAAGTTGCTTCTAACCGGGCAAGTTGGCCGTGCGAGTAGAGGCGCGCGGCTGTGAGCTTGCATCCAGGAGATAGTGGGTTCGAATGCTACTGTCGGCAGCCTTGAAGATGGTTTTTCGTGGTTTTCCATTTTCACACCAGGCATATGCTGGGGCTGCACCTTTATTAAGGACAGGGCCGCTTCCTTCCAACTCGTAGGCCTTTCCTATTCCATCATCGCCATATGACCTATCTGTGTCGGTGTGACGTAAAGACGCTAGCAAAAAGAAAATATTGCTTCGAAATCTGTAAACTCCATCGTTGAGACTGGGAGCAAGAATTTCTCGGATACTTTCCTTCAGGAGACTCCGACTTGTGTAAATGAGAAACGTGCTTAGGTTTCGAGAAAAAAAGCAAGTTCTTCGCGATAGTAAAACTGAGGTCGTTAGCTCCAGGCGGCCTTGGTAGTCTCGGCATTTGTTTTACGGCGGAATATGCCAACCTTCCTCCTTTACCCGGGCTTGGGACCGGCAACAGCACCATTAGACTACTCAATCCACGAGGATCATCGATATTATTGCAATATTATTGACTCCTCATCTTTCTTTATTACGTCAAATAAATGCCAAAGAATGATTAATCTTATAATGTATATTTAGTAAGTACTGCACAAATAACGTGGGACGTGTTCGTTTTAAAAGAAAGTTCAACTATCTATTTTTTTTTAATTTGAAGCCATCACTTTTCAGTTTCGACTTAGTTAATTTATAATCTTCAGTCTTCTGAAACTAATTTTTGAATTAATATATGTATAAACTACCCGAAAAACAAAACATATGATAAGAGAATTATACCAGAAAAACAATCGCATCAGGTGAGGTTGTGTTGCCTTTACAAGAATATTATCATAATATCGCATGGTATATCGACTTATTTTCATTAACGTTTCTGATGTAATAAGTTGCTTGTCTTTTCACGTAAAATTATATTACCATTTCCTCTTCTGAGGGTTTATAAATGTATTTATTCAAAAATTAGTTTCGCCACAGTCAAGAACCTAACAGTAATAAAAAAGTGAAGTAAAACTAGTCAATCATCCTCTATGATGTAATAAGGTCAATGATAGCTAACGCTTTGAGAGGACGCGGTTATAATGTTCATGAAGAAATACACACTCTCCAGCAGAAATGAAGTGACGTATGGCTTTTAGTACCAGGAGCGTCCGAGGACATGTTTTACTCGACAGGTGCAGGTTTTTTGATTTGACTCCCCTAGGTGACCTTCGCGTCGTGATGAGGATTAAATGATGATGAAGATCAAATATACACCCAGCCTTCGTGCCAGTGAAATTAACCAGTGATGGTTAAAATTCCCGACCCTGCCGGGAATCAAACCCGGGACACGTGTGACCAAAGGCCAGCACGCTAACCATTTAGCCATGGAGACGGACTCTCCAATAGAGGAAACAACCGACTCATTGAGATTATTGCTTTTAAGCCAGCCTGTTCTAAAAGTTTCATCATTGATCCAACAATTAGGTAACTTTTGTAATACTTCTGGACTGAATAGAAATTTCATCCATAACATCGCCATAACTTCTCTCAGGAATTCCAGCATGATCTTCAAGAACCATGTTTTCAGACCTCAGATAAATATTTGACGTGCATCACTCTTTTGCCTACTCTTACGTAACTTCATACTATCTCGTGTAGGGCTAATCCATTCATCTATATCTATCATTGTTATTCAGGCAGGCCTATTCTTTATCCCTGGATAAAATGCAGCTGTTGCGGAAAGCTTTTATTATAATAATAATCATCATCATCACTGTTCGATCGAACAGATAAAGTAATAACCAAAGACGGAAATATAAGGTTGCAAGACAAACCTACATTAAACGCCAAACCTATAATGTCGGAAGATGAGAGGAAAGGAAGATCAAAAATAATAAAGAAATACTGGGCGCTAAGAAAAGAACAACACAACGTATCCCACAGACAGTGAAAGGAAATAATAATAAGAAAATAATAATAATAATAATAATAATAATAATAATAATAATAATAATAATAATAATAATAACCTGGCATCAGATATTAGATACGAAGACTGAAACATTATGGACACGGTAAAAGGTCCACAAGAACAAGACTTACAAACAATATCATTACATACAGAATAAAAATGAAGAGTCTACTGTACCGTACCTGTGTTCAAAATAGGCTGGACTCAGTCGGAAGGGCGCGTGGTAACTGTTCGTAAATAAAGATGGGCAAAGCAAACTAAACTAACCTCCAAATGAGGTGAATACCATGGGTATAAATACAGGATAACGGGTACATAACTAAGTGAATAAGATAAATAAATGGGGCAAAATAGGTTTATTATCTAAATGCATTAATATTATTCAGATAACGCACACAACAAAATCACAAAATGAATCACTCATTAAGCCAAATGGCCATCAAAAGGAATGAAATATGCGCCACGCACATTATGGTTTACATATACATTAAGGCAAGATTAATTACAAAAGCGGGTCACGGCCCGACTTTAAACAAAACACATGACTTTGTAGTGACTTGGGATGATCACATTACGAAATTGGATCGACGCAAACTTCATTCTCATGTCCTAATACCATTGGGATTCGCTTGTTGAAATGTTTCTAAACACCCGCGGTAGTTAGTTAATCACAATAGTATTTGATCTAATATTTACATATGTACAACATCAATAAAATCAAAATAAAGGCTAGTCCATCGCTTCTCTAACTTGTATCTAGCACAGACTCGAAAGTACGGCCGTCCGTACGCAAATTGAATGGCACAGAAACCTCAACAAATCTTTAGCTTTCGAGCTAATTAATAACAAATATTATACAGCGCAGATAACGTTGACACGCAAACAAAGTAGAAATAAAATTCAAATACCAGACACATAAATAGAACCTTAAAAATAGCAAGACATCCAGAAAATGGATGAAAGGAAAACACATGCAAATGAGATAACTCGTATGGGATCCTGTAAAATGAACACCAATATATATGTGCACTTCTTATCATGGATTATTGGGATCACACCAATAATACATAGGCGCAGGGTTATCTCTTCAAATAACACGCAGAGGGGTGTCTCTGACTTAAGTCTCCTTGTCCGTGGAACAGCCGTGACCTACTTAGACATCTCGCTGGTGGATAATGGAATGCAGGGATAAGGGCCAAGGCGAAACTAAGCTCACCGGGCGACCTTCACAAAAACATGGAGCTGGCTGATTCATTCAACTATTCTAGAAGGGGCTAACGTTGGCATGCAGGACTTTCACTACTGAAGACTTGTTTCCTTTCTCAAACATAGCAGTTAACCCACTGCTAATTCATAAAATATCCCGCTGTCCCAATTATCTATTAAAATCAATTTCACGTCCATAAGGCCTCTAGCCTCTTTCATTTGAATATAAGCATCATCATTCATAATTCTAAGACCAACTCAGGCCATTCACTTCGCAGTATGCGGGTTCATATCTTTCCTCTAGTTATAAATATGGGCACATCTAGCCTCCTCTAAATAACGCGATATTGCTCCCCTCTAATTATTGATATCTGTTCACTGGCTCCTCGAGCCTTCTTCTAACCAGCCCTAGGGTTCGAAACCACCTTATACATTTGTGCTCATCTGGCTTCCTACACATCAGATTCAGTAGTTCGTTCTTCCCCTACGACCTGCCCTCATTCCATAATAAAAATACTCCAACTAGACAACGTCGCAATTTTCCTTGGGCTCTTATTCATAATTACGCCTGAAAAACCCATGCATTACAGTCTTTTTAAATATGCACTACAGCAGTAAACATAAGTTCCGATACGAATTCTAATGGCGTGCAGCCTATAAAAACAATGACCATGTCCTTCATCTCTAATCGCACACAATGGAATACACTGAAAAAGAAATACACACACTCCTATAGCTACTCCAAATAATCCTTTATAACCCCTCTAACTAACTTAAAATGATGAAAAGATAAATACGAACATGCAGATAGCTCTGGTCAGCATTTACTTTACGAGAAATAACACAAATCAGTGCCACCTGGCTGAACATTAAGTAATAAATCTATTATATACAAGTGATCTTTACTAGCGTGAAAACTACTATCCCAGACATGCTTAATATTTGAACATAAAGAACTTAGCTTGTGTCGATCTCAGCATTCGTGCCGCTCACATGGCTGCAATCGTCTTAACGACTTAGGCCATGACCACGCCGATCTCCAGGATGCTATTGATCACTCCGTCGATCCTCGGTGATGTCTCCATTGTCCTGGGTATGTGGAACTCCTGCAATACAGATGGTGTTAGGTATTTCCTCTTCACCGCTAGTAGTACACGTGTACAAGGATCAGGCCCTTAATGCTTGGCCGTCAATTTGCTACAGCCTGTACACGAACATTAGTCCGATTCGTGCACCATTAAATTAAGGACACACGGTCCGACACAATCAGTTCTTGTCACGGCAATATATCGATACGCATAAGGACATCACGCGACTACGAAACTCGAACCATTGCAGTCTACAGGTAAACACAGAAATTATTTAGTCTGCGGGGTTTTATGCGTTAGTAATTAGTACCGTTCATACCGTCTTCACAAGAGTTAGATATGTAGCGCCAACCCGCACTTTGGCATCACCTGAATAATCGTAACGAGTAGAGGTTACTACCTTAATTTACTTAAACTGATATCAATCCCGAATCGGAACAGTTTACGCAGCACAGGCATTATGCAGAAAATCACAATCACAACTGATACTTTCGGGAATATAGAAACTGGCTTAGTTCAGAAATCACTAGAACAAAGCGTCGTTAGCGAAATACAATGTCGGTGAGCGAACAAGTAACATCAACGTATAGCACAGGAATGACCAAGCTCTCCCCTCTCCTCGTTCTTACAAAGACTAACACACTTCTATTTGAACCCGGGGAGTCCCGTTTAGCGAATAGGGTGTCGGTTCAACCTCCGCTTGAGTTTAAACCGCCAGCTGTTGAGAGTGCGAAATCCTTCTATAACATTAAGTAAACAACATTTACACATACAGACATTAGTAAAATCACGTCTATCATACTGGACATATCAAAACTGTGGAATACTGGCACGATGCCGGATTCCTCTCGTAATATCTTACTGGTTCAACCCTGCAGTTACAAAGTTGGTTGTCCTGATATCGTGGTTCGGTGGCTCCCAGACTCCTCATACTCCTCCTACACGCTTGTGATTGGCTGAGTTCGAAACTCGCGGAACATCGGGCGATGCAGCGGCTCTCCCCAGCGACTTCGTTCAAATTTGAAAGGATCGTTGATACAATCTTGGTACCGGCTGGTCTCTTGCATAAGCGTGGTCCAGTGTCCAACCGTCTTCTAACACTCCCACACAAAGCTATGTTATGAAATGAGCCCACAGTGTTATCTATATAAATAAAATCGTAACCACCGCGTGTCTGTACATTGAATATTTTGGCGAAATTTCCGTACAGTTATCTGTTTCAGTTGTAATAATGACCATCTGCATATTTCTTAGCTTTGGCGTCTGCTTACAGTTACAGTTACATCAGATGTAATAATGGCCATATGCATAATTTTTAGCTTTGGTGACTGTCTGTTTGTCTGCTTGTCTGTTTGTCTGTTTGTTCGTCCTTCTATAACTTGAAAACTACTGGATATATTTCCACCAAACTTCATATTTAGAATCCACCTGTCCTTGGGTAGGTTTTAGCACAAATATTTTACTAAATCCCTGACCTAACTGGGGATTTATACGAAACCGAAACCGTGATTTGGCACTCCTTCAAGATATACACAACCAAACTTAATGGAAATCTACCTGCCTTAAAATTTCAAAACCTTTTTTCTCATGTGCATCATTCCATTGATGGAAATCCAATTATAATTTTTTCTTATGTGCATTTTTCAACAGGAGTAATAAGGGAAATATCATGAAAGGTCGGTTTCTAAGGCTAAGTCCAGCGGACATAATCCAAAAGGTGTTGCAGATGCGTGGAGCAGATGCGTTATCTATCTACATAAATCATATCGTAACGACCGCCGTGTGTCTGTACATTGACTATTTTGGCGGAATTTCCGTACAGTTATCTGTTTCAGTTGTAATAATGACCATCTGCATATTAGCTTTGGCGTCTGCTTGTCTGTTTGATTGTATGAGTTCTTATAACTTGAAAACTATTGAATATATTTCTAACAACCTTGATATTTAGAATCCACTTGTCCTTGAGTAGGCTTTAGGCCCTATATTATTTCAGAATACCAAAATTTACGTGGGGTTTCATCGATACCGGAACCAAGATTTTGCACTCCCTCGAAATATGCATATCCGAAATTAATGGAAATCTACAATCCTTAATGGAAATCCATTCCTAAAACTTTTTTCTCGTGCGAATTTTTCGACAGTAGTATTAATAAGTGAGATATCATGAACGGCCGGTTTTTCAGGTCTTATGAGTTTTTGTCGCTTATGCATCCCTTATACGTTAGATTCGTCTCTGTTTCTCGATTTTATGTAAATTTGGACTTTTTGCCTGCATAATTCATGCTTCCAGTCACTTATAGGAAAGATAGAATCACCAAACTCTACACGATCATTAGCCTACCCAGTACCCATATGTGAGCCAAAAGCTATGTCACATAATTATCTGAAAAGTAATGCAATGTAAGATAGATAATCTTACGCAAATTTCACCCTATTCAACGTTTATAACTCAATCTGACCCATGAATAGATGAGATGCAAGAAAATATCATAGGACCAGCAATGTAGGCCACTAAATGCTGCGTTTTATGGTACAATCCTTTGTCGATATGACGTACCGTTTAGTGGCAGTTAATCTGTAAATGAAGGTCTGCAATATTGTAAACATGCATATACTTTCGTATGTCGATCTATATATATTCATTGATGTCGATTTGTAGCGATCGAGAAAGGGTGTATCTGCTATTGTAATCAGTACTCTCCTCACCGACTATGACTGGCGGTAGGAATTGGGTCCTATTCCAACTCCTGTGAAACTGGCATTAGTAAGGAAGGCCTACCAGTGTGATGAATAATTCACTTCTTGATTTGACTTGCAGAAAGCAAGGGAGCATGCAATTTTGTTCAAAACTCCCCTACCCGATTGTGTGTGGCTGTAGGTAAGGGTGCCCGCCATTATAAACAAATGTACCCATATAAAATGTGACTAGCGTTAGGCATAGTGGCCTGCTATTTTAATGGAAACTCACCAACTCTGTGTGACTGGCAGTAAGCTTGCTGGCAGCAGGGAAGAGGGACTGTCATTATAATGATAACTGCACAACTCAAGTTTGACTGGTTGTAGGGAAGTTGCCTGCCATTATAATAAAAACTCCTCAGCTGTTATCTGTTTGGAAGAAGGGAAGGGGGCCTGCCATTGTAACGAAAACTCCCCAAATCGATTGTGACCACGCAGTAGGTAATGGGGCCTGCAATGATTAATGTAAACTTCCTAACTCGATTGTGAATGGCAGTAGGCAAGTGAGCTTGCCGTTATCATCACAACTTCGTAACCCACACTTTACACTGGAAACAATGTATGGGGTCCTCCTCATGCTGTTTCTCGGATAAACCTAAGAGATATGCAATTTTAAAACAATCTTATTTACTGCACGTACAGTTTTTATTTCGATATCCATATACAATGTAGAATACCGTAGCGAAGCACGGGTACATTTGCTAGTGCAATATAAAATTATATACTTGAAACATATAAGGATATGGTTCACTACCATGGACCCAAGAAATTAAAAAGAACCTGGAAAGTGCCCAGGGAGATATATCATATATATCAGACAGAAATCTGTTCCGTAAAAAAAGTAAACAGAGCAGCCAGAGAATAAAGTTCCAATAAGTAGACAGAAAAATCGAAGGTGTCCGACACATCGAAAAATGAACGTGTCGGCCAAAGAAAGGCAAGGGCCACGAAAGGTGTGAAAATACTCCCTAGGCCTCAAATGCTCTAATACCGTCCAGATCAAAAATGAGCAAGAGTTGACAGATATATTATTTGAGGGTTCCTGTGACTCTGAGTGTTTTATGGAATATTTTCTTTTTATGCTTTAATCTCCTTCCTATGGTAATCATCGACACTGAGTAATTTGTTTAATTTTCAATAACTTTTTTTATTTTTCTCGCTTTAGTGTCGGATATTGTGATATCAGATTCTTTAAATGGTTGGGTTTAAACGTGTTCTCGTAATTCGTTGGATGTTGTGAATATTATAATTTGTGAGGGCTGTATGCTGTGGCTATATTGCATTAACTGTTCTCATAGCAGCAAAGCGCTGGCAAAAGTTTTAAGGGATTAGCCACGGGGTTTGTGAAATGTAAATTTACAAGTTAAGCCGTTATGGTCATAGTAATATCCAGAGACAATGAAGTGACAGAATGGGCTTAAGTCTTGTAAAGGAATTGTTGGCCAATAATGGAATATTCTTCTATTGGAATGTCCCTTTCTTTCTTCGTTCGTTTTTGTCTTTCCTTTTTAGTCTCTACATAAGGCTTAGGAATGAAGCCATCGATTTATTCCTCGCATCAGTTGAGGCTGTGTTGCCTTTACAAGAATTTAAACAAAAGCACCCGGTGGTATATCGACTTATTTCCAATATTGTTTCTGACATAATGCCCTCTGTGAGTGAAATATTACTCACATTTAGCGCCTGTCAATATTTACTGTGTTGTAATATATCATATCTCAGCCAGAAACAGCTTTGAAAGAAGCTTACGTGAAGCTATGTGAGGCTACAGGTTTCGAAAACTCGGCATAATCAATCGTCAACGCCTGCAGGCCATCAAAAACCGTGATCGAACTGAAATAGAGAAATGAAGTGGATATTTCTCCTGTTAGTGGTTTCTTCACTAACTCAGATAGGTTTATGGTGACGATGGGACAGGAAAGGCCAAGAACAGAGAAGGAATTCCATGAACAACCTCAAGAAAACTGACGACGATGGTATGAACAAGTTATGAAAAGGGGACGTCAGATATTTTGTACGCGAACTGCAAACCATTAGGACACGTAAGTGTTCCCGAACGACGTCGAAAGCAGCGATCTGATGGGATAATAAGTCAAGTAATATACAACCTGACATGACGCTAGACAGAAAGAACATCCTGGACAAATAGGTTAAGGAGGCCCGACAGCGAAAAGGGATCAACAAACCAGCAGATTAAAAGAAGGTAACAGAATATAATAAACTATAAGGACTTTTTTGGTGTCATACTCACCGTTTCTGTTTCTCATATCCTGAGTTTTATCATTTACGTTTGGTAAACTGGAATCAGAGATACAGCGTTTTTGAGGATGTCGTTAAACCGTATAGAGTAATAAATAAGTTACAAGATTGTTAGCAACTACAAAAGACCACGACAATGTGGTAAGATGGACAGCAGGCAATGGTATGATGATAAAGTCAGATTGTGAGTTTCAAAACTAGGAAAAGTTCTCTTAGTTTTAATTACTGCGTTCATAGGGTGAAAATTCCTTATAGGGATCACTGTAAGTATTTGGATGTTAACATAAGGCAAAATCTGCATTGGGGTAATCACATAAATGGGATTGTAAATAAAGGGTACAGATCTCTGCACATGGTTATGAGGATATTTAGGGGTTGTAGTAAGTATTTAAAGGAGAAAGCATATACGCTTCTGGTAAAACCCCAAATAGCGTATTGTTCCACTATATTGGAACCTACCATGATTACTTGATTCGAGAACTGAAAAAAAAACCCAAAGAAAAGCAGCTCGATTTGTTCTGGGTGAATTCAGACAAAAGAGTAGCCTAGTGTTACAAATTGCAAAGTTAGAGATGGGAAGATTTGGGAGAAAGGAGACGAGCTGCTCGACTAAACGGTATGTTCCGAACAGTTAGTGGAGAAATGGTGTGGAATGACATTAGTAGGTGAAGTTTGAACGGTGCTTTTAAAAGTAAGACAGATCACAATTATGAAGATGAAGTTGGAATTCAAGAGAACAAATTGGTGCAACTATTCATTAATAGGTAGTTAGTTGGGGAGTGGAATAACGTACCAAGAGAGATGCTCTATAAATTTCTAATTTATTTGAAATCATTTCAAAAAAGTCTCTGAAAACAACAGATGGGGAATCTGACACCTGGGCGAATGCCCTAATTGCAGATCAATGTTGATTGTTGTTGTAATAAGAACTACACTACCTTATCATATGTATCCAGACACCAATCTGAAACTGCACTTAATTTAACTCTTTGGAGGAATTGCAACCCATTCCTCCTCAAGAGCCGAAACGACAGGAGGTAGTGTTGTTGAACGCTGGGTCTGGATCGAAGTCGACGTTCTATCTCATCCGAAAGGTGTTCCATTGCGTTCAGATCGATCGGTCCTAAGGGCTAGCCAGTCCATTTCAGGAATGTTGGTGTCCACAAACCATTACCTCACAGATGCAGCTTTATGACAGAGTGCGTTGTTATGCTAATAGAAACTGTCATCGTCTACGAACTGGTCCTCTACTGTGTGCAGCACACAATGGTTCAACATGTGTTCATATCCTTCCGCACTTAGAGCTTAAGGCGACACTCCGGAGACATAAATATATTTTTACCTAATGCATGGATTTTCACGAAACAACTTTGTAGAAATGTCACCTACATAAAAGTAGAGATAACACAAACCTTTCTTTCATATACAATTAACTTAAGAGTTTTTCCAAAATACATTTTTTGTTTGAAATTTCTAATTCCATTTATTTTCATGACATTTAATTAGCATATTAATGTAAATTCGTGATTAGGTAGATAATATTTCTTTCGAAAGCACTACATTTGGATTTTTCTGTAGATAATTCATATAAGGAGATATAGGTAGCGTACTAAAGTTTGTGTAATTTTTACGTTCTAAAATGTTGGACTTAAAAATCCCTGTTATTTGAAAAAATTCTGCAATCGAAACTTCCATATGCAAATTCTTAATATAGCTGTGATACATTCACCATACAAATTTTGTTACATTTGGCAGAATATTATGGGAGAAAATGGGATTTAAGTATAAAATTACAATTGGCAAACAAAGCATTATTACAGTGGTAAATGGTTTGAATGCAGCGAAATAACTTCATGACAAGAAAAACGAAACTCAATCCTTTAATTTTCAGTCATAAAAAATTTCACCAAAATTACCAAAATATCGATTTTTATCTCGGGAATGTCGCCTTGAGTGCATTGACCACAAGCTAACCTCGGAAAACACACCCATACCATATTACCACCCGCTTGCAGGAAATGTTTTCCAGGCATTCGCCAAACTCATACACTTCCATCGGATTACCATAGGGCATACCGTGATTCATCACTCAAAATCACGCCTTCCCAGTCATCCACTGTCCAGTGGCGTCACTCTTTACACCAATTCAAGTGTCGCTTATTTGGCTTATGAACAGCAGCTAGACCATTGTACCCCATTATTCTTAACTCTCAACGCACAGACAAGCACTTTGGAATTCAAGACTAATTCCTTCCACTGATTTCTTGCGCTTTGTACAACCATCCTCCACAATGGTCGATCTGTTCTTGCTTTAGCTGCAGTTGTTCATTTCCGTTTGCACTTCACAGTCACATCACCAACAGTCGACTTGGCCAGCTTTAGAAGGGTTGAAATATCCTTGATGGATTTGTTATTCAGATGACATCCAGTGACTAGTCCACGTTTGAAGTCACTAAGCTCTTACGACAGACCCATTCTGCTGTTACTGCTTCTCTACTGTCAACACAATACTCTCCGCCTCCTTTGATTGTGGTGGGTCCGCCTCTCGTAACAGCTGGGATTCGATCCCGCATTACATAGCAGTGTACGGATACTTTTAATCAGGTAGGGTAAGTTAACAAGAAGTAAACTATTTATTTTGAATGTTCAAAATCTTCCTCCAATTAGAGGCTGTTTGAGACAATGAATACACTAAAATAATGCCGTTAAAATAAATAAATTAAAATGAAAATCTCAGTATGGTGATTACACGTGATATTTGAGGATCAGAAGATAAACTCTGATCGCTTTCAGACCATAGTCGATGAACTCCTTGGTACCGAAGTTGAAGATCTACACCAGCTCGATCGTCTCCACAGAGACTGCCACTCTCACTTCAACGTCGTCCAGCGCGTGTTTGTTTTTAAATTACGGCTCTGCAGGCAGATAGGTAGACTTCTTTTCTCTGTCTACTTTGTCTGGTTGGTAAGGGTGTGTTTCAATTTATTTATTTTTTTGCTATATGTTTTACGTCCCACCGACACAGACAGGTCTTATGGCGGTGATGGGATAGGAAAGGCCTAGGAATGGTAAGGAAGTGGCCGTGGCCTTAATTAAGGTAGAGCCCCGGCATTTGCCTGGCGTGAAAATGGGAAACCACGGAAAACCGTCTTCAGGGTTGCCGACAGTGGGGTTCGAACCCACTATCTCCCGGATGTAAGCTCACAGTGTTTGGAATGTTAATGTGGGGTCTAATA
The DNA here is from genome assembly GCF_040414725.1 of Anabrus simplex. Classification (NCBI taxonomy): domain Eukaryota; kingdom Metazoa; phylum Arthropoda; class Insecta; order Orthoptera; family Tettigoniidae; genus Anabrus; species Anabrus simplex. The sequence goes on along the minus strand of NC_090268.1, from coordinate 371,500,719 downwards.
TATATATTTTTTCCTTTAAGGGAGATTATATCTATCCTTCGCATGCTGCCATTTACTCGAGGACTTGACAACCTTCCTCACGGAGCTACTGTGCGATGGACGACCTGATGTTGTGATGTCTAGTGTTTCGAAGAGCTTCACGAAAAGGACAAGAACCCAGGACGTGAGGTGAAGTTTCAGTCTCACTGCATCTTCTACAGCGGTTAACATCAAGGAACCTTCACGATACAGCTCTCACAGGGACTACGTTACATGGCATTTTTCTGCGCGTCTCTCCACTCCGTGCTATATAGGTCATCGTGTTCTCTAAACCAGCGATTTCCAGGAGGGAACTCTTTGTGCAGACACATTCCCTGACCTTTGCTTCTCAGCTGGCATAATTTGCCAAATTCTCGTTATAATTTATTGCTGACTTTCTTTTCTACTGCTAAGTCCCGATTTTCTCCTATAAAACTCTTGACATCTGCAAAACCTAATACTGTTATTTATTCTTCCGGGTTGAACCGTGTTGCTGTTTTCTATATATCCCGTACAGTCTGCCAAGGTTTCGAATAAATTTCAGTATTCTTCGTCAAGACGACTGAAAAACTCCTGGGAACAGCTGCATGGGAGGCTGATTACCTCGGATCGAGTAGGGGTAATTCAGTCTCCTTGACAAAGAATGCTGCAATGTATTCGAAACGTCGGATAACTGTACTTAATGTACAGAAAACAAAAACACGGTTTAACCCGGAAAAGAAACTAAATAACTCGACATACCGTAGAAAGCTTTACATCTAAGAAACTAATATTGTTAGAGGTGAAGTTCGTTTGCAAGAGAATAACCGTGCATGTCGCATAGATCATAGTCAATTATTTCTTAACAAAATAATACCGTCTGCTGTGAGATTGTATAAAGCTGGTGACAGTTGAGATCCCAACGTTACACCGCGGAGTGATTTCATGGGTTTAGTTTTCTTAAATTTGGTTTAAATTTGTTTTATTATTCTGTTGAAGCCTGCAAGTTATATTGCTCAGCTTACTTGACGCAGTTGACGTAGCTAATTTTTTCCTTAAGTATGAATGATCCACGTTGTCGAAAACAATGCTTATGTCTAGGAGACCACAGTAACATTTTGTGTATTGTGTTTTGTTCAGTTTAACACGATCTGAGTAAAGCGGTGTTTATGATGATATCAGTAACTTGATGAATCCCCTTTAATGTCCCAGATTTCGTCAAGATGATGGTAAATTTGTTTGAATATTGACTTACGTAGAGCCTCCGTGGCTCAGGCGGCAGCGTGCTGGCCCCTCACCACTCGGTTCCGCTCACTTCATGGGAGATTTGTGCTGGAAAAAGCGGAGACTTAACAGATTTCTCTCCAGGTACTCCGGTTTTACCTGCCATCAGTCATTCCAACAACAGTCTCCAGTATCAGTTCACTTCATCTATCAGTCATTAATCATTACTCCAGAAAAGCGCGACAGGCTTCGGTAGCCGGCACAATTCCTATCCTCACCGCTAGACGGGGTTTCATTCACTCCATTCCCAAACCGGTCGAATGACTGGAAACAGGCTTTGGATTTTCACTTTCATTGAGTTCCGTGAAAATATTTATGTATAAACTCATTCTCTGATTAATAATTATAACATCTGACGTCTACTTACGTTTGTAAATGTTATGAATGATGTTTTTAAGCTACTTTAGTGCCAATTAAAAAGATGTATTTCCCCGTGAGGTTCCATCATCATAGTAAGTCATCTATCAACATTTCTAGAATTGAGACCACACAAAATCCGATTTGAACGATGAGTGCGAATTTGCTGGAGGGATACGTAAGGCATATTTCTTGACATAGTGAGTAGATATTTCTTTTATCAAAACTCACTGATCTTGAATGGGATCATCCTGGTAAAATGAGCTAAATGAGGTATTTCATCTGTTATGAAATGCAGTGCATCGTACAAAATTCATCAGATATTAAGTACAATACATGCAGCTCACAACATCGTGTACCTCCTGTGCTAAACCAGTGAATATAAAGTTCCAAATACTGTAAATCGATAGACCTATAAGAGGACGAAACGAAGTTCCTATAAATCCCTCTCTTGCACTGAAACTCGTTATAAACTGTCCTTGAAATCTCAACGTGATGAAGCATTTCAACCAACGCACAAGCCTTGAAAGTCTAATAACTCTGTAAATCCAAAGACGTTGGAAAATCACTTTATGGCCTCATCTCACGAGGCTGCAATTATGAACTAACAAGAACAGAATGCATGTGAACGAACAACAAGAAAGAGTTAACATGTTCAATGCCGCCCTAATTAAACCTATAAATCGCCCCGGGAGCCGATAGGTCTATATTTTTCTCTTCATTCTATTAGTCAGAAGCCAGCAGATGGTAGTTTTGACATTACAAGTAAGATTTTTACACATACGCATGAAAAATCTTCGACGTGGGTCGCCTGGTAGTTGGGTATGTCACTGTGTTCATTTGTACAAATCATTGCCTTGCAACCACCGGGCGAGTTAGCCGTGCGGTTAGGGACTCACAGCTGTGAGCTTGCTTCCGGGAAATAGTGGATTCAAATCCCACTGTCGGCAGCCCTGAAGATGGTTTTCCGCGATTTCCCATTTTCACACCAGGCAAATGCTGGGGCCGTACCTTAATTAAGGCCACGGCCGCTTTTTATCCAACCCCTAACCCTTTCCTATCCGATCGTTGCCATAAAACCTATGTGTGTCGGTGCAACATAAAGTTACTAGCAAAAATGACTTGCAAGCATTCATTTTAACCCTAGAACTGGCAAACGTCGCGATTGCGACGCAATGTATTATCACTACGATGCCAACGTCGTATGGACGACGCATAGTGGTTTATCACGAACGTAGACATTTCAATTGTGCCTTTAATAAACCACTAGGTCACGGTTTCGTTACCGCTTGCTGAATTCTCATGAAATACAGATTATTAACTTGATTTTATTTGAGAGTGAATAAGTTTGAACAGTTTGCTGATTTTTACTCAGTGCTGATTTTAGTGCACCGAGCTCGATAGCTGCAGTCGCTTAAGTGCGGTCAGTATCCAGTATTCGGGAGATAGTAGGTTCGAACCCCACTGTCGGCAGCCCTGAAGATGGTTTTCCGTGGTTTCCCATTTTCACACCAGGCAAATGCTGGGGCTGTACCTTAATTAAGGCCACGGCCGCTTCCTTCCCACTCCTAGCCCTTCCCTGTCCCATCGTCGCCATCAGACCTATCTGTGTCGGCGCGACGTAAAACAACTAGCGATTTTAGTGCAGAGTTCGATTCTTGGTGACGGTCAGATAGCGCCCGCACCTTACAGGGTGGTTCAGATGGTGAAGTGAACCTGGTGAGCCGTGAAGCCTGGCTCTTTATAAGGAATCTAAGGAACAAAGTTCAGAACGGGGTGTAAGGTTAGAACTCGCCCTGTGGCTACGTGACTTGGCCAGCTCATCGTCAAGAATCTTTCCCCCAGTATGTGCCACTAAGTTTACAATTGATAGATAACCAACTGACGAATATGTTCGTGACATACTCCATGAATCAACTTGTGAATCTTACTTAATGGAACATTTCTTTCAAAATTTATATTCAGCATTATTACTTGAGATATTTCGTAATGTGAGCCTCCGTGGCTCAGGCGGCACCGGTGGGTTCCGTGGTTCAAGTCCCGGTCACTCCACGTGAGATTTTTGCTGCAAAGGGGAGGCTGGACCAGTTTTTCTCCGAGCACTCTGGTTTTCAGTGTCATATTTCATTCCAGCAACACTCTCCAATATCTTTTCATTTCATCTATCAGCCATTAATCATTGCCCCAGAGGAGTGGGACAGGCACAATTCCTGTCCTCGCCGCTGGGTGGGGACTTCATTTATTCCATTCCTGACCGGTCAAATGACTGGAAACAGGCTGAGCATTTCCATACTAGGTAATGTACCTGGGGTTTCAAGTGACATGCCAGTGTGGCAATGTAACTCATGCATTCGCTTAATCAGCTATAACATAATTTATATTTCACTTACGCTGTTATAACAAGTAAGACACTGAGATAAAGCTTCACATTTTTCATCACAAAATTCCTCACTAGCCGCAAATGACTCATACAAGGTCAGGATAGGTATCAAGCCAGCTGCCCCTTCTTCATCCCCCTACGGTCACAGTTGGTATGTAACTTCACGATCGCTGGCTGTTGCTGTTAGTTTCTCTGAATTCCCTTCGTTATCTTTCGACCGATTATTGAATTCATTTATTTTTTTGTAGCCTCCGTGGCTCAGGTGGCAGCGAGTCGGCCTCTCACCGCTGGGTTCCGTGGTTCAAATTTCGGTCACTCCATGTGAGATTTGTCCTGGACAAAGCGGAGGCGAGGCAGGTTTTTCTCCGGCTACTTCAGTTTTCCCTTTGATTCCAGCAACACTCTCCATTATAATTTCATTTCATCTGTCAGTCATTAATCATTGCCCGAGAGTAGTGCGACAGGCCTCGGCAGCCGGCACAATTCCTATCCTCGCCGCAAGATGGGGGCTTCATTCATTCCATGCCTGACTCGGTCAATGACTGGACTGAATTTATTTTTATATTGGTTCTTTCTTTCTTAATCTGTTTACCCTCCAGTGTTGGTCGTTTTCCCTCGGTCTAAGCGAGGGATCCCACCTCTACCGCCTCAACAGTGTCCTACTGCGTGAGACATTGGGTCGGGGGATACAACTGGGCAGGAGGACCACTACCTCCCCCAGGTGGCCTCATCTGCTATGTTGAACAGGGGCCTTGATGAGGGATGGGATGATTGGAAGGGTTGGACAAGGAAGAGAGGAGGAAGTGGCCTTGGCCTTAAGTTAGGTACCATCCCGGCATTGTCATGGAGGAGGAATGGGAAACCACGGAAAAGCACTTTGAGGATTGCTGAGGTGGGAATGGAACCCACCTCTACTCAGTTGACCTCCCTAGGCTGAGTGGACCCCGTTCGAGCCCTCGTACTACTTTTCAAATTTCGTACCAGAGTAGGGAACCAAACCCAGGCCTCTGGGGGTGGCAGCCAATCACACTAACCACTACACCACAGAGGCGGACTTACATTATTCCTTGTGAAGTGCAATGTGGTGGAGACCTATGAGGCCTGGCAGGAAAAGAAAACTCTCCGAGTAGCGCTCGAAACTGTCTGCAGCTCGGAACTTCGAATTCTTTTGTGTTTTGCTTCTGTGTTTACTTTCGAGAACTAGAAGAAATGTCCGTGTTTTGTAGATATATAGTTATTTTTTTAAATTGGGGTTTTTAATTAGTATCTTTCTTCTACAAGTTGTTTTACGACGCACCGACACAGATAGGTCTTCCGGCGACGATTGGACGGGAAAGAGCTAGGAGTGGGAAAGAAGCGGGCGTGGCCTTAATTAAGGTTCAGGCCCAGCATTTTACTGGTATGAAAATGGGAGACCACGGAAAACCATCTTCAGGGCTGCCGACAGCGCGGTTCGAACCCACTATCTCCCGAATATTGGATACTGGCCGCACTTAAGCGACTGCAGCTATCAAGCTCGGTTTTTTATTATTAATGGAGAACTAGAAAATATGAAAAACAAAAGCTTATTAAGTGTTTCAAAATTTTTATACTCTGATACTCACCAAATAGGAAAGTATAATATCTAATACTTATATGAGCATGTTAAATAAAGTTTTCTGAGTGATATGATGTGCTGCATGTCTAACTGTTCTCTATCTAAGCGTGCTTAAATTTGTTAAGATAAAATGTGTAATGCATAAGTAAGTGGTCTGCCATTTATAGAAAAACCCTCGGCACTTCCAGGGTTAAACTAGTAATGAAATAAATTTATTTCACAACTGTAAATTAGTTTCCAAAAGTTTAGTGATCAATTCACCTGGAGCAGGAGGTGTTTATGGTGGTGAGTATTGTTTTCAAAGGAACCATCCTCTCTTAACGCTAATTAGAGGAATAATTGAAGAGGTCCGACATTTCGAATGAAGGTATCGGCAAAATAATCTGAAGGGCCACGAAATTAATCACAAACCTCACAAACTTAATACGTGAGAACAATACCGGTAGTTGATCAGTAGGTAAGGGTTATTCTGCCCGAAGGCATGTCCGAACCTCCGCAGAGGTGTTTCTGAGCCGGAGTTTTACGTGCGGTAGGGTGGCCAGTTGCTTTCCGCTCCTCCATTCCCTTACCCCCCACCTACAGCGCGTGGCAACCCATCCAACTCCTGACCACGCCCAATGTTGCTTAACTTCGGAGATCACACGGGATCCGGTGTTTCAACACGGCTACGGCCGTTGGTAATAGTTGATCAAGAGATAGAAAAAATAAATTTAGGAGCCTGACACAAGGAAGTGAAAGCAATGCCAAATTTATGTTAGGGATCGTCAATCCACGCTACCCTGCTAAGATTTCCTGGTTCCCCATTTAGTCACCTCACAGGACAAGGAAGGGATACCGCTTCCAACCTCAGGGAGTTCCACATGGATCCAGAACAATTAGGTCATTTATATTCTGACCCTTGACATAGCTACATAGAGCTGGCAACGGAAAAAAACAGCCAATTCTAAGAACGACACCTGCTATCCAGATTATTTGCCACTGATTTTTTTATTAATAGCGAACTGCTTTCAGGTTACAACAATCCCCGTCCACTCTGGTATCCAGTCTGTGATTCTACAGGACCTAGGAAGAATCGGCCCAACACCCAGACGAACAGCGCTCGGCCGGTGAGTAAGAGCGCGTGCTTAAGCTTAATTTCCTGGCGAACTATTAGAGTTACAAAGGACATGCATAAGACTCTTTAGTAGAGAACTTCATTTCCTGTACACGTACTCGCCTTTATTCAGGGATAGTACTAACCGTTTGTTCATTAATTTTGTAATTAGTGGACGAAACATGCGCAGTATTTCTCCTCCTTAACCCTGAATTTGACCCGGCGACTTGGCCGTAAGGTTAGCGGTGCGCAGCTGTGAGATTGCATCCGGGAGATAGTGGGTTTGAACCCCACTGTCGGCAACCTTGGTGATGTTTTCCGTGGTTTCCCATTTCCACACCAGGCAAATGCTCGGGTTGTACCTTAATTAATTCCACCGCGCTTCCTTCCCACTCCTAGCCCTTCCCTATCCCATCGTCGCCATAACACCTATCTGTCTCAGTGCGATGTAAAGCAACTATCAAAATCCAAGTGTTTCCGTTCTGCGGCCGGCAGCTTCAAGTGACAACAGGTGTGCTTGTCTTTAATGTTGTCGATAAATAGCATTCTAGGTTTTCTTTTGGTCCTTCTGCCTTCCATTTTCCTTTCAAAAAGGGTGTTGCACCAGTCAAAATGACGAAAATGTGGCAAACGAAGCTATTTCTCATTTTGTTCAAGGTTTCAACAAAGATGCGTGTCTCATTTGCTCTTTAGAGAACGTCAGTCCAAGGTATTCCAGGAGCCGAGGCCAGCATCACATCTGAAAGGCCTTGATTTTCATCATTTCCGCTTTTCGCGGGGTCCATATTTCTGAGCCATAGCTTACAACATTCCATACAAAAATTTTCACGAAGTGTTTTCATACCTGCATGCATATTGTCTTAGATGTTAGTACAGACTTGTTTTCTGAGAAACCTCCCTTCGGTTGTGCAATTGGGGCTTTTACTTCTCTCATACCGTTTCAGTCAGAAATTATTATTATTATTATTATTATTATTATTATTATTATTATTATTATTATTATTATTATTATTATTATTATTATTATTATTATTATTCCTTCGTTATGCCCATTCATAGAGCGCGTTTGAACTTGATAGTTGGTTTGATGGTTTGTGCCTTCTTATCCTCCCAAAATCTCTTCATGAATGCACTGTGTTGCATCTTGCGTTCTGTCGACCACTTCCTACCAGTTGTCTTTTTTGGTTTCTCCCTAAATTTATGATTAGCTACTTTGGTTCTAAAAGCTCCACGATTTTCCATGATGTCGTCTGTAATATTTATTTCTTGGAGGTCCACCTTAGTTTCTTCTAGCCATTTTATTTTGACCTTCTTTGAGTTGATTACTTTGAATAATCTTTTAGTTAGTCTGTCGCTGTTCATTCTGTAGATATGGCCATAGAAATTAAGGCGCCTTTTCCGTACAGCATCAGTAAACCTGTCGGTGAAGGAGTAGAGGTCCGCTGTTTTCCTCTTTATCCACATTCCATTTTCTCTCGTAGGACCATAAATTTTCCTGAGAATTTTCCGCTCCTGCTTTTCAATTTCTGTAATTTTAGAGTGACCACCTAAGCATATGGTTTCTGAGGCATATAAAGCTTCGGGCAATACAACTGTCTTGTAGTGTCGTAATTTTGCATTACGCGATATGACTCTTTTGTTGTAGTAATTCCACGTCAGTCTGTATGCCTTATGTAGTTTGGTGTTTCTTTCTACATTGGCACTACTGTCTAATCCTGATGGTAGTATAATTTCTCCAAGGTATTTGAAGGAGGACACCTGTGAAATTGTGCCGTTTTCCATCTCTAGCGGAGTTCTTTTGCTATTTTGACGTAGATTTTCCATGTACTTGGTTTTCTCGTAGGATATCTGGAGGCCTGCCTTTGATGCTATATTGTGTAGTCTCTGTATGGCATACCTTGTTTCATCCTTGGTCTAAGTAATGATTGCGAGATCATCAGCAAATGCTAAACATTTCTCATTGACCTTGCTTCCCAAATTTCCGATGTTCACACCCTTGATATCCTTTTCCCACTCTCTAATAACTTTGTCTAGAACTAAGTTAAACAGAATAGGGGAGATGCTGTCACCTTGACGAACGCCCGTACATATTTCAAAAGGCTCAGAGATTTCTCCAAGGAATTTCACTTTAGAGGTCGTACTTGTGAGGGTCTGCTGGATAAGTGCTCTGGTCTTCTTGTCCACTCTGAGTTCTTCTAGGGTATCAAATACTGTCTGTCTGTCCACAGAGTCATACGCCTTCTTAAAATCCACAAAGGTAACGATCGTGCTGGCACTTCGGCGAATCCTTAATATCGTCTTCAAGTTCCATATTTGTTCTGCACATGATCGACCTTTCCTGAAACCCGCTTGGTACTCGCCAATCAGATGATCTGTCTGTTTTTCTAACCGGTTCAAGAGAGCTTTGGAAAGGATTTTGTATGCGATTGGCAGTAGAGATATGCCTCTATAGTTGTTTGGATCTGCCTTGTCACCTTTCTTGTGCAATGGGTGTATTAATGCACACTTCCAATCCTGTGGAATCATTTCCGTTTCCCATATTTCTACTAGGATTGCATGAATTTTGCTTACAAGATCATCTCCAAGTTTACACATCTCCGCAGTGATGCCGTCCTCTCCAGGAGCTTTATTATTTTTAAGCGATCGTATAATCTCTGCTGTTTCCTGTATTGTCGGTGGCTGTGAATCGGGGTTGGGCATGGGCTTTTCAAAGTTCAGTCTTTCCTTTGGAGGATCACAATTGAGGAGGTCTCGGAAGTAGTCAGCTAGAATAGTGCAGTTCTCTTTGGTGTTCGTTTCTAATGTTCCATTTGCTCGACGGAAACATAAAGATGGTGGTTGATAGCTAGATAAATTCTCACGGAAGGTCTTGTAGAAATTCCTGGAGTTGTTTCTAAGGAAATCTTGTTCGATTTCCATGAGTCTATTTTTGTCATAGGCTCGTTTCTCCCTGCGGATTATTTTTGAGGAGATTTTCTGAACTTTTCGGAAGGTCTCCCATCTCTTAGTTGTTTGATGTCCATTCCACTGATTCCATGCTTTCATCCGTTCATCAATGGCTTTATCACAGGTCGTGTTCCACCACCTATGTTTGCGTTTCCTTGGAGGCTGCCCTAATTTCATGGCTGATGTCTGAAGTGTTTTACGAAGGCCTGGCCAGTCCTTGGGGTCCTGCTCTCGTATGTCTTGTAGAAAGGTCGTGGCGTTCTGTCGAAGACATTCTGGATCAACTCTTAGAGATCTTTTGTGTTTAGGTCTGCATCTGTTGGGTTGGAATCTCACTTTGATTTGTGTTAGGTAGTGGTCCGAGTCGACAAATCCCTTCCGTACTCTTAACATTTTGGATCTCACACATATTCTTTCTGGAGATTGCGACGTGATCGATCTGGAATTCGCCCAATAACGGGTTTGGTGATTTCCACGTTTTCTTCTTATGTGGGGGTCTCGCAAAATGCGTAGACATTAGTTTTAAGACAAATGTTTTACAGAAGTCTATAAGACGTTCTCCATTCTTGTTCGTTCTCCAATGTGCCGAGTGATGACCAACAATCCATTTGTGTTTCCTCTCTCTGCCAACCTGTGCATTAAAATCACCTACTAAGATTTTCACGTGGTGCTTTGGAATCTTGCTAGTGGTTTCTTCTAATAGTTCCCAGAAGGCTTCCACTTTCTCTGGGTTTTTCTTATTGTCAGTGTTTGTGGGAGCGTGGGCATTGACCAAGGAGTAAGCTTTATTGCCAGATTTCACAGTAAGTACTGAGATTCTTTCAGATGGGGATGTAAAGTCAAGTAAAGAACTGATGATAGTTTTTCGTACCGCAAAAGCTGTTCCAAGTTGTGTTAAGTTCCCATGGATTCTTATGGCAGGTTTGCCCTTAAATATCCTGTACTCTTCAGAGTCAAAATGGTTTTCATCCTGGTAGCGTGTTTCCTGGAGTGCTATGATTTGAATATCGAACTTATCCAGGGTGTCCGTTAGCTGTTTAAGCTTGCCTGTTTTCAGTAGGGTGTTGACATTAATTGTACCTAAGAAGGTCTTTTTCTTGGGACGAAGAGATTTTGAGAAACTCCGACTCTTCTCTGCATGATGCTCCCGATCCCCCAGAATCCGATGATCGGGAGAAACCGGACTAGGTGTGTCCAGAGCCTGGGGTAGTTGCTGTGATAACGCGTTATCCATCATGCCAATCTTGCAAGTTGAAGATACATGCAGGGGGTGATCATACTGGTATGATCACAAGGTTACAACTCGATGGTTAAGATCGAGAGGTGCCTCTTGGTGTCTTCCGGCTAAATTATCATTTACGATTACTTAGGAGTCCGTGGTTAGAACTTCGGTTGTAAGCCGAAGAGCCAGTTCTTCCGCTCTCTCAGCCGTTGGGAAATATCCTCTTCCGCCGTCGAGACCGTTGACTGCAGTCCTTTTTGCCTCAGTTGATCCGCGGGTGCTTATTTGGCTTGGCCTTATTCACACCTGTCCTGCATATCTACAGGAGCATCCCCTATCAGCCATATGGGACGCGCCGTGTCGGGGTTGAGGCCCCCCACCCCAGTGTCTTCCGAGGAGTTATGTCTAGCGCTTACTTGCTCCAGTTTTCCTCAATCCATCAGCACACTGGCAATTTGGTAATTACCCTTGTACAGGTCATTATCCTGGTCTTCCTTTTCTTTATGCTCATACCTCACTTCTCTTTTAGCAGTTCGTTCATAGAAGTTTAGTGCCTTTTCATCTCTTTAATTATTCATTTTCACCGGGCGAGTTGGCCGTGCGCGTAGAGGCGCGCGGCTGTGAGCTTGCATCCGGGAGATAGTAGGTTCGAATCCCACTATCGGCAGCCCTGAAAATGGTTTTCCGTGGTTTCCCATTTTCACACCGGGCAAATGCTGGGGCTGTACCTTAATTAAGGCCACGGCCGCTTCCTTTCAACTCCTAGGCCTTTCCTATCCCATCGTCGCCATAAGACCTATCTGTGTCGGTGCGACATAAAGCCCCTAGCAAAAAAAAAATATTAATTTTCAGTTATCAATAATTATCCACGCATTAATAGTCATCCTTTTCAAGTTGTTAACTATTGTAAAATGAGGGTAGATCTATGTTTGAACAGTAGACTATATCTCATGTACATTTCTGCCAAGTTGCAGAGGAATTAGTCCGGCAGTTCTGGTATGTTGAACGAGAAAAAATGCGGACACTATCATATTTTACTACCACTAAAATGTTTACATTCTCTCCCTGAAGGGGCGGGGGTTCTCTTAGACTATAACGCCGTCTCTCGGGCTAGGGAGATGTGCGGAGAAGGTGAGAGGGTTCGCGGCCGTGGCTTGTACCAAAAACTGTCCCGGCATTCGTCATACTGCAAGAGAATGGAAAACCATGGAAAACCATTCTCAGGACAGTCGACGATGGGGACCATTTCCTCCCCGTCTCCCGAATACAGAGATGTAGAGCCACGGCAATGCCGCGGGCACCCCTTCTCTGCTCGGTTGGTCGGTCGGAGTGCGGAGCCGTCCAACCACGGACCAGCCGTGGCCACCTAGAGGCCGAAGCCCACTCTGCATCCACCGACGTCTTATTTTAAAATCCAACACGATCCTTTGCAAATAATTTCGCAAATAATATGCGAGTATATTCAGGTAGATATTTTAAAACAAAACGCAGTTAACCACATGACATTTCCTTTTGAGAATGATAGTGAAAATATTATGAAATTCCGCCTACCGGTTTAGGCTTGACGTCGTTTCGAAAGGGAGACCGACAATCGCCTTTACATTTTTACGTATAGAGATAATATATCACCAGCTGACAGAATGTTTGGGGGATAAAATTACTTTACGGAAGGTATGAATGAATGTGCCCGCCTATGTGGTGTAGTGGTTAGTGTGATTATCTGCCGCCCACGGAGGCCAGGGTTCGATTCGAGGTTCTGCCATGAAATTTTAACGAGGACTGGAATGAGGTCCACTCAGCCTCGGGAGATCAACCGAGTAGATGGGTGTTCGATTCCCACGTCAGTCACCCTCGAACTTGTTTTCCGTGGTTTCCCACTTCTTCTCCAGGATAACACTGGGATGGTACCTAACGGCCGCTTCCTTCCTTCTTATTTCCAATCTTCCCATTCCCCTCAAGGCTCCTGTTCAGCATAGCAGGTGAGACCGCCTGGGGTAGGTACTGGTCCACTGTTGTATGCCTGACCAAATGTTTCACACTCCAGGACACTGTCCTTGATGTGGTAGAATTGAAATCCCTCACTGAGTCAGGGAGAAAAAAGAAACAGTAAACGTATTAAATTAAAAAATGGATAAATATCTGCAGTTCGTATAATAAAAAATCCAAAGCCTGTTTCCAGTCATTCGACCAGGTCAGGGGTGGAATGAATGAAACCCCCCACCTAGCGGCGAGGATAAGAATTGTGCCGGCCGTCGAAGGCTGTCGCACTCCTCTGGGGCAATAATTAATGGCTGACAGATGAAATGAAATGTAATTCGAGAGTGTTGCTTGAATAAATGATGGCAGGGAAAAGCGGAGTACCCGGAGAAAAATCTGTCCCGCTTCTGCTTTGTTCGGCACAAATCTCACATAGAGTGACTAGGATTTGAACCACGGAACCCAGCGGTGAGAGGCCGGCGCTCTGCCGCATGAGCCACGGAGGCTCTTGTAGTTCGTACAATATGATTTTTTTTAATTTAGCGAATGGTTTGTCCGAAAGAGCTTGAGACAGAGTGCGCGATGTTTGTGAGGTAAGTAGTAGTTTCGTTTGCCCCTCGGTTATACCACCCGGCGTACCCTGTTTCAGATAGTCTGCAGGCCTAATGCGTGTACATCAATGCACTGCAACTGTATACATCATTTCACTGCGGCTTCAAGACGTACGAGGGTAAAATGTGTAAGAAAGAATTCGAAATACATCACTGGACTGCAGCCTCAGGTACCGTGCATGCATAAGTTGTATGTACTGTACAAAAAACGAACTTTTCATACTCTAATGTACTGTCATGTATTTCAGCAGAGACCTAAGTCGTTCATAATTAAATAGTCTACTACTTGAGCTGCAAACATCATATTTTCAGTTGTTGAAATATGACATTATATTGACGTCATGTGTACTCAGGACCCTACCAATAATCAGCAGAAATATTATTTCCACTTATCTCTGAAAAACCCTGTATTGTACGGATTGGTTACCTCACTAGCTTCCCGTACAGTTTGTCGAGGATATATTGCTGTCTCTGTGATTCTTAATTTATGGAGCTGGAAAGAGGTGAAGTCTTTGATGATGACGATGATGATGATGATGATGATGATGATGATGATGATGATGCTTGTTGTTGAAAGGGGCCTAACATCTAGTTTATTGTCCTCTAATGGTACGAGATGTGACGAAATGGAATGACAATTGGATGCCGTTATGCATCACTAGACCAAGCGCCAAAAGTTGGTTGCGAGATAATCGCGTTTAAATTTGGTTCTATGTGTAAATTCGAGCGAACATAATTTTACTAAATATGGTATTACTGGTGTTGTAGGATAATAGATTGTACCTTCTCACCAAATTTCAACATTTTTATACTCGCACTACATAGATTTTCTTGAAGAAATGGCGCTTAGTCTACTGATGCAATTTAAGGTTTTTCTCAAGTGCGAATATTGTATCACGATGCTACAACAAAACCCCTCAACTGTTGAGTATCTACTGAGTAAAACTTCAAAAAATACAACGTGGCGGCAGCCACGATTAAAAACTGAATCTCCTACTGTCTGAAAAGGCCCGCTAAGTGCTTGATCCACCACGAGCCGCGCCACAACTCCGGTACATTATTCAAGTTTTAGATGGAGAAATTCTAGAAGGAAAGCTATTCTCTAAAGTCGTTGCTATAACGACTTACTGATTTGAGGAATTTCAACTTATCTGAGTCAAATACATTTGTAAGACATGAGACATTGTAGTCTGTACAATTTTTGAATGGATTTTCCTTCACGATGGGCCTATTATGTTCTGAGAGTACAGTATTGACGTGATATTTTTAAGCCATGTTTTGTTCTGCTTGAGACAGAAAATGTGATTAAAGATGTTTTCTCAAATAAATACACACAAATCACTGGCTAGGTAATAATATTATTGCTCTCAGTTCATTCAATCTCGAAATCAGGATATCCATTAAACCTATCTACGTCATCCACGATGTCTGAATCTGCTTGAAGATTCTGGTAAAATTGTTTGGCATCTGCAGGTATTAGGTGCATCAGCGAACCAAAGTCTCTTAGTTTGGCTTCAGAGATAGGTTTTCCTTTTGGCCAAAATGGTATTAATGCCTGGTGAAAGGGAACTCTACTTTCCCGTGGTCGTCTCTGTCTTGACTTATTTAGATTTACTTCCTGAGATTCACCATCAAATTCTAGAGATTGATTCTCAGACTCAACCTTCTTAGCAAGCTGCATAAGTAGCATTGTCGTTCTCCTTACTTTTGGGAGTACTTGATACATCGCTTAACTTCGTCACTTGATAAACCACTCAATGTATCACCACGTAAAAATGTCAGCACTATCGAAAACGCGGGCTCCTTCGCTGTCATCCGCGCGCAATGTGAGGAATGTGGCGCTTGGTCCAATGATGCAAACTGGAACGTCGCATAGTCTACTGATGCAATATACATTTTTACTGATTCCCGCTTTGTCGCTTAGGTTTTCAGTTTATTAACAACTAACGGCCTCTTGTAATGCAGTGGGGAATTTTTTATAAATAGTTGAAGCCTTCCTCTACAAGATGGCGCTAAAATCTCAATTTTCGTCAAATGGCGCTTAGTCTACTGATGCATAACGGCATCCAATTAAAGTTCCAACATTTATCCATTGGCCATAATTCAAAACATGATGATGCAGAACGAACTCGCAATATTGAAAGTTAAAATAATTCCAAAATCCATCCACTGACTAGAATTCAAAAAGACGACGATGAACAACGATTATGAAATTAAAATAGTTAGTGGATCCGACAAGCAATGCCCCACCTTCCCATAATATAACTTAAAACAATGGTATAAACTGAACAATTGGCGGCTTCCAAAGCAAAACCCTCAAGCGATGCTGCTTGTTGTCTAAAGGGATCCAAAATCCATGTTACTGACCCCTCATAATGATACTAATCGCTGGTAATGTAGACTCACGGTGTTCCTCACATAGTGGTACTAAATCCCGTAAGCCACCGATGAAAACAGCTAAGAATCTAATGGATGCTGGTTTCAATTTAAAAGAGGAATGGAAAGAGCAATGGATTCGTACAGCTCCAGAGTGGCCAAGCCTCTTTAATCCAAACCACGCCCCAGCTGGTTTCAGCTTGCCAAGAAGAACGTGGGCATCACTAAACAGGTTCCGCACAAATTGTGGAAGATCTGCATTCTCCCTTCACCAGTGGGGCTTCAGGGACTCTCCAGCGTGTGATTGTGGTGCTTTAGTCCAGACCATGCATCATATAATGGACGAATGCCCTCTGCGTGCTTATGGTGGAGACCGAAAAGACTTTGCTGATGTCTCAGTATCCCTAGTGCAGTGGATAAACAATTTAGATATTCATGTGTAATTGTTCCCTACTTACCTTGTATTCTTTGCAGGTTTTTCTTTTGTATAATATTGTATATACTTGTCCATTCTGTAAATTCCATACGCTTAATAATAATAACATAGTGGTACTAATCACAGGTAATGTAAGGCAGACCTATGGTGTTCCTTAGATAATTTGACCACTCACAGGTAACGCAGACCTCTGGTGTTACTCACATAATGGTATTAATCAGAAGGGCATCCCAGCGAGGTAGTGTACCCCACATAGTTGTACTAATCACAGGAAACGTAGGCCTACACTGTCGCTGATATAGTGGTACCTGGGGTATTCCTCATATAGTTTTACCAATCACAGGCAACGTAAACCCATAGTGTTCCACATATAGTGGTACTAATCACAAGTAAAGTCGAGCCATGGTGATCCTCGCGTGATGGTACTAATCACAGTAATCTCATGGTTCAAGATCCATCATCACTTCGTCACCCCTTGTAGACGCCTCTTACGACAGGCAGTGGATACCGTGGGTATATTTCATCGGCGTCCGCCACCCACAAGGGGTGAGTGAAGTCTTTATAAGTTCAAATGATTTACATTTGTCGGTAAGAGACTAGCACCTCATCCCTTTAGTATCTAATTTAGCCGATGACATATCTTTATCTTGATTGCGTAAGTGTTTATGGCACTAGAGATACTTATTATTTAAAATATTAATCCTTTATGTCAAATATTTGAAACACATGCCTGCTTCTTCTTTACTCCATACAGTAAGCATTTGTCATACTAAACCGCTGACAAAGACGTTGAAGGAAGGGAGTAGGTAGGCCAACGTCAAGCCACTCCAGTGCACGGAAACCATCACAAATGGGACACTAAGCAGGGAAACTTTAAAACTAGGTCATTCTCGTCTGCAATGCAGGTTGAATATCCTACGGAAGGCACTCTCAACAGAAAAAGTGAACAAATAACTTTAGCAGAGACTCAACTCAATTCGAAACATATACTTTTCTACATTGCAAGGAAGATCGTCGGAGTTAACTTTATATTACACTATGTTACTGAGCATACACAATAATGAAAGTGGAAGAAGCCATCAGATTTGATGAGATACTTCTTCAATTTATCAGCAAATGTAATTACTCTTCCCACATCGACGAATCTTCCATTAATACAACTCATTTCCTCATCATTCCCAAAAACTATTTGCGTATTGGTACGAGCATGACGATTGTAACTGATGCAGTCACAATAATATAATCACACTATGGATTAACGCAGGAAATTCCACTTCAGTATCAACCGGGAAAGCACTAAAGGGAAATGAGAAGAGAAAAAGTGGTGTTAAGAGATGAAAATTATATTCATGTTCACGTAATAACCTGTGCAAGGCAATTCGTCCACGTATGAGTTTAGAGGACGGCTCTCTTGTAGTAGTAACGAATACCATGCTGCAAAATGAAGCCCCATGCACAGCTGAACAATGATCGTTTGTGGTTTCGGAGATCAGGGTGGACCTCATCCAATTCAGTAACACACATGATCAACGGAGAGCAAGTCTGGAGATAATGCTGGCCAGGAGATTTGACGAACACCTTGGAAGGCGTGTTAACAATAATTGTTATGTTGGAATAGTGCATAACTAGATTGTTGTACGAATGAAAATATAATGAACTGGATGATGCCCTGTAAAAACCTTGAACTCTCAATGTTCCCTGCACAAATAAAAAATCCCGGGCGAGTTGGCCGTGCGCGTAGAGGCGCGCGGCTGTGAGCTTACATCCGGGAGATAGTAGGTTCGAATCCCACTATCGGCAGCCCTGAAAATGGTTTTCCGTGGTTTCCCATTTTCACACCAGGCAAATGCTGGGGCTGTACCTTAATTAAGGCCACGGCCGCTTCCTTCCAACTCCTAGGCCTTTCCTATCCCATCGTCGCCATAAGACCTATCTGTGTCGGCGCGACGTAAAGCCCCTAGCAAAAAAAAACAAATAAAAAATATGATCGGATGTTGCTACCAGCAGCTTTACGTCGCAACGACACAGATAGGTCTTATGGCAACGATGGGATAGAAAAGGCCTAGGAGTTGGAAGGAAGCGGTCGTGGCGTTAATTAAGGTACTGCCCCAGCATTTGCCTGGTGTGAAAATGGGAAACCACGGAAAAACATCTTGAGGGCTGCCGATAGTGGGATACGAACCCTCTATCTCCCGGATACAAGCTCCCAGCCGCGCACCTCTAACCGCACGGCCAACTCACCCGGTGATCGGGTGTTGTACTGTATGGCTACCCCTACAACGCGTTCAGGCCACCTTTCATGTGCACTCTAGGAGGTGTGGTTCACCTGAACGACTGCCATCAGCACTTAGAGAGAAACTGTTCCTGCAGTGTTTCGCCACTTGTTGCTCCTAAAGCTGACTTCTCGCTTCTACTATAGGCGGGCATCTTGGTGGAGAAGCGTCAGCACCCAGCTTCGAGAAAAATGTTCCGGATCGTCGTGGTTGTCATCCGATTTTGCCGTTCACAATGGCCGATTTTACTGGACGATATGGTAGTATTTGTTTGCATCTGTCCAGAAACAGGCCTCCGGCAATACACCCTTCATTGAAAAGCGGCGTCAACATCGACACATGGGAAGACTGGAAGGAATAGGCAAGGAAAAGGGAAGGAAGCGACCGTGGTCTTAACTTAGGTACTATCCCGGCATATCCCTGGAGAGGAAGTGAGAAACCACGGAAAACCACTTCGACGATGGCTGAGGTGGTAATCGAACTCCCTCTACTCAGTTGACCTCCCGAGGCTGAGTTGACCCCGTTCCAGTCTTCGTACCAATTTTCAAATTTCGTGGCAGAGCCGGGAATCGATCCTGGGCCTCCGGGGGTGGCAGCTAACCACACTAGCCATTACAGCACAAAGGCGGACAATACTATTATCATTATTATATTATTATAATTGGATGCCGTTATGCATCACTAGACCAAGCGCCAAAAGTTGGTTGCGAGATAATCGCGTTTAAATTTGGTTCTATGTGTAAATTCGAGCGAACATAATTTTACTAAATATGGTATTACTGGTGTTGTAGGATAATAGATTGTACCTTCTCACCAAATTTCAACATTTTTATACTCGCACTACATAGATTTTCTTGAAGAAATGGCGCTTAGTCTACTGATGCAATTTAAGGTTTTTCTCAAGTGCGAATATTGTATCACGATGCTACAACAAAACCCCTCAACTGTTGAGTATCTACTGAGTAAAACTTCAAAAAATACAACGTGGCGGCAGCCACGATTAAAAACTGAATCTCCTACTGTCTGAAAAGGCCCGCTAAGTGCTTGATCCACCACGAGCCGCGCCACAACTCCGGTACATTATTCAAGTTTTAGATGGAGAAATTCTAGAAGGAAAGCTATTCTCTAAAGTCGTTGCTATAACGACTTACTGATTTGAGGAATTTCAACTTATCTGAGTCAAATACATTTGTAAGACATGAGACATTGTAGTCTGTACAATTTTTGAATGGATTTTCCTTCACGATGGGCCTATTATGTTCTGAGAGTACAGTATTGACGTGATATTTTTAAGCCATGTTTTGTTCTGCTTGAGACAGAAAATGTGATTAAAGATGTTTTCTCAAATAAATACACACAAATCACTGGCTAGGTAATAATATTATTGCTCTCAGTTCATTCAATCTCGAAATCAGGATATCCATTAAACCTATCTACGTCATCCACGATGTCTGAATCTGCTTGAAGATTCTGGTAAAATTGTTTGGCATCTGCAGGTATTAGGTGCATCAGCGAACCAAAGTCTCTTAGTTTGGCTTCAGAGATAGGTTTTCCTTTTGGCCAAAATGGTATTAATGCCTGGTGAAAGGGAACTCTACTTTCCCGTGGTCGTCTCTGTCTTGACTTATTTAGATTTACTTCCTGAGATTCACCATCAAATTCTAGAGATTGATTCTCAGACTCAACCTTCTTAGCAAGCTGCATAAGTAGCATTGTCGTTCTCCTTACTTTTGGGAGTACTTGATACATCGCTTAACTTCGTCACTTGATAAACCACTCAATGTATCACCACGTAAAAATGTCAGCACTATCGAAAACGCGGGCTCCTTCGCTGTCATCCGCGCGCAATGTGAGGAATGTGGCGCTTGGTCCAATGATGCAAACTGGAACGTCGCATAGTCTACTGATGCAATATACATTTTTACTGATTCCCGCTTTGTCGCTTAGGTTTTCAGTTTATTAACAACTAACGGCCTCTTGTAATGCAGTGGGGAATTTTTTATAAATAGTTGAAGCCTTCCTCTACAAGATGGCGCTAAAATCTCAATTTTCGTCAAATGGCGCTTAGTCTACTGATGCATAACGGCATCCAATTGTCCGCCTCCTTAGCTAAATGACCATCGCCGAGGCCTAATTTTGAAAGGGTTTTGGGTTCAATTCCTGATCAAGCAGTGGATCTTAACCCAGTCTCGTTGATTCCCTTCATTCGGGGATTGGGTTTAGGTGTTTTTCTTAATACACTCTTTTACATATACACCCAACATAACACATCACCTCACAGAACCCTACAATAGTGAATTCATCCCTCCTCATAGGGTTGTCGTCAGGAAGGCTGTCCGACCGTAAAAATCGGCTAAGTCCATTTCCAACAAGGAACGTGAAAGGACCCAAAACTATTATTATTATTATTATTATTATTATTATTATTATATTGCTGTCCTCTATAACATGATGTCATCTAATTCTGGAAGTGACTGTACAGTATTATGAAGGCACAAGCTTTTAATTATATGGCTGTCGCGTTTGGTGTTGTAGTGTCCAGAAGTGCACATTGTAGTGAGGCCTTCCAACGGTGCGGGCGTAAGATCCAGTTTGTAGTGTTTGTATGAGCCTCTTATTGGTAGCAAGTTTAATCAAATTAACGTCTGCAGTCAGGTCTGTGCTCCACTCAATGTTTCAGGAACACGTTTGCCATTACATTACGTAGTGTGTTCGTTAGATATCTGAACAAGTGGATTAGCTGATTGGGTGTGGTGATGCAAGCCTTGAATCCTGCACCAAACTGACTAATGGACTTTATACCGAAACTAAAAATGTCATAATGTAATGATCCAGTTATGTGCTATTGTCCGAATACTTAACGAGGCACTTACCCACATACCCCTTCCATCATTGAAACTTAGATTAACGATAAAGTTGTAGACAACACCAGAAATGAGTGACATATACAAAATTTCATGCAGTTCTCTTGGAAACATTGTAAAATAGATTTTAGAGGAAACAAGCATTAAAACATTGGCTTGATAGTCTGAAGTTAATTTAAATTTCCACCAAATTTAACCACATGGGAGCACATTTTAATTTATAACTCAGTCAGTTTTATACATAAATTAATTTCTTTTGCAGATGTTGTTGTTTGAGTCATCCGTCCATAGATTGTTTTGATGCAGTTTCCATGTCACTCTATCGTGTGCTAATATTTTCATTTCTAAGTAACTACTGCACCCTACATCTACTCTAATTTGCTTGTAATATTCATACCTTGGTCTACCATTACCGCATACACTTCTCTCAAAAACCAACTGAACAAGTCTTGGGTGTCTTATGATGTGTCCTATCATTATTTTTCTTCTTCCGTCAAATGTAGACAATTCGATCTCCTCCCACCAATTCCATTCAGTATCTCTTCATTCATGGTTCATTCCATCCATCTCACCTTCAGTACCCTTCTGTAACACCACATTTCAAAAGCTTCTATTATTTCTCAGCTAGTTATCGTCCATTTTTTGCTTCCATACAATGTCACACTCCAGAATAAAGTCTTCCTAATTCCTGTATCAATGTTCGAAGTGAGCAAATGTATTTTCTTAAGAAAGGCCTAATATCCTTCTGCATATCTGCATTTTATGTCCTTTAAGACTTCATTTCCTAATTTAATATTTCCTGCATCACATGACTTCATTCGCCTGCACTCCAATATTTTTGTTTTGGACTTATTTATTTTCATCTTGTTCTCCTCACCCAAGACTCTGTACATACCATTTAGCAATTTCTCTAGATATTCTGCAGTCTCAGATAAAATAAAAATATCATCAGCAAATCTCAGGGTTTTGACTTCTTCTCCTTGTATTGTGATTCCCTTTCCAAATGTTCTTTACCGCCTGGTCTATTCACAGATATAAAGGTGAGAATTCATTTCAGTTTGATTCGAAAGAAAAAGAAAATTGTTCCTTTCCTTTAGCGTATGTTGTCCTAAGGCAATTCAGGGTCCTGAAAATATAAAAATTACACTTTATAGAATTTCAACCAAATAAATCACGTAAACTTTCGCGATAGTGATGGTGTAACATTTGTTAAGGAACTGGTTTCTAGAAATTTACTAACGCTTACTAAATTATAGTTCAAATGAGTCCATTATCCAATGATTCTATTGAAGGAGCCAACGGCCGTAGCCGTGTTGAAACACCGGATCCCGTGAGATCTCCGAAGTTAAGCAACATTGGGCGTGGTCAGGAGTTGGATGGGTTGCCACGCGCTGTTGGTGGGGGGTAAGGGAATGGAGGAGCGGAAAGGAACTGGCCACCCTACCGCACGTATAATCCGGCTCAGGAGCACCTCTGCGGAGGTTCGGACCTGCCTTCGGGCAGAACAACCCTTACCTTACTATTGAAGGAACTGCTAAGAAAGGATTGGATTTCCACGACTTTGCAGAGAAATATCGTTGTTTACATTGTCGAAGGGAATGTGCCGCATAAAGGGCATTACGCAGTTATAGCTTTTTCTTTTTTATACAATTTGCTTTACGTCGCACGTCCACAGATAGGTCTTATGGCGACAACAGGACTGGAAAGAACTAGGGGTGGGAGTTAAGCAGCCGTGGTCTTTATTAAAGTACAATCCCAGCACTTACCTGGTGTGAAAGCGTAAAACCATGGTAAACCACCTTCACGGCTGCCGAGAGTTGGGTTCCAACCCACTATCTTCCGAATACTGGATACTGCCCGGACTTAAGGGACTGCAGTTATAGAGCTCGGTGTATCCTAAGTGTTCCAGTGCACTTGAACATTATCTTGAACATTCCATATAGGCCTATTCAGTATAAAAAATTCACTCTATCTGATGAGCTAATGAACGGATGATATTCAAAATTCGACAAATCTCTTTAAACAATTATGAAATGTCTCCAAACCAAAATTGTAATGACATCTTACACACTGTCTGAATTAGGGAAGCACATGTAATATTTGTTCCCTTCAAGAAATGGCTTGAAGTAGAAGGACGCCTAAATTATATTCCAGCCATATGAATCAATGGTACTGTAAATTTCCAATATATACCCAAAAAAATTTCAGAGATACAGTGGCATAAATTTGGCAATTTTCACATTTACGATATCGGATATTCCTATTCCACTTAAGACCTTCTGGACATAAGCATCATCAAATATTCACATTTTTTGATTACGGGTTATGGTGACCGACTCCTTGGGTGAATGTTCAGCGTTGAGGCCTTCCGTTCAGAGGGTCGGGGATTTAAATCACGTTTAATTAATTTTTTGACTCGGGGGCTGAGTGTTTGTGTTTGTACCAACACTCTCTTCTTCATATTCAGGCAACACACCACTCTACCAACCACTACAGAAACACGCGATAGTGGTTACAACCCTCCGCATAGGGTTGGCGTTAGGAAGGGCATCCGGCCGTAAAAGAGGGCCAAATCCTTATTTGCTACAAAGTTCGCACACGCGACCCCATAAGTGTGGGAAAAGCAGAAGAAGAAGAGTTCCTGGATTATGGTAGTTTTTCTGAATCCAAATATTATTATCTGTATGCCTTTTGCAAGAAAAGTTCGATTTAAAAGTATACTGGCGCCATTATCACTACCGACCCCAACCCCCACTCAGCTGTCTGCTGACATGTCATTTTACCGGGCGAGTTGGCTGTGCGGTTAGGGGTGAGCAGTTGTGAGCTTTCATCCTTAAAGTGCTGTGTAATTATATAATTTCTTATTCTCGTTTTGTGCTAGTGTAATTGTAGGTTATGTCACGGAATAAGCAAAAGCAAAAGAATAAGAACAAGAACAACAGCATGATGGATACCCAGGGTCAGTTAAAGTGTCTCGAAGTGGACGAAACTAACATCCGAGTTGCTGAAAGTGGACTTGACAATCTAGAATCAACTGTTCGTGAAATACTGAGTACTTCTACGTTCTTCGATTGTATCCTTGAGCGACTAATCGACAAAGTAATTGACAGGCTTAAGGACAG
Organism: Anabrus simplex; assembly: GCF_040414725.1. Taxonomy (NCBI): domain Eukaryota; kingdom Metazoa; phylum Arthropoda; class Insecta; order Orthoptera; family Tettigoniidae; genus Anabrus; species Anabrus simplex. Next base: position 371,476,184 of record NC_090268.1, on the reverse strand, counting down.
CATCGACTTCAATACGAAGATTATTGAAGATCTTAGAAAGGTAGTGAATGAAAAGATACAAAAATAAAAGAACTGCAACTAGAACTTGAAACTATGAAATCGAAATCTTGTGACGAGATTGATCAACTTAATCAATACTCACGACGTAATAATGTGGAAATTCATGGTATACCAGAACTACAAAGTGAAGATGTATATAAATTAGTCACGAATATTGGGTCAGCAGTTGGCTGTGTAATCAATAAAACAGACATTGACATTGCACATAGAATTCCAACATCCAATAAATCTCTGCCTAGACCTACTGTGGTTAAGTTCGTGAATAGATGGAAGAAGCATGAACTTATGGTTGCAAAGAAAAATGTTAGGCAACTTTCATCCACTGCACTTAATATTAATGCCACTAACCATACTATTTACATCAATGACCACCTAACAGCTAAATCTAAAGGTCTTCTTAAGAGAGCTAAAGACCTTAGAGCGAAAGGCTTCAAGTATGTGTGGTCAAGGGATGGGAGAATTTTTGTAAGGAGAAATGATACTTCCAGCATTATACATATCAAAAACATAGATGATGTCGTAGCTCTCTCTTCCCCTTAGGACTTAGGTAGGCTATTTACTTGTAGACACATGAAAAATCAACATTATTTTTTATGGAAGGTTCTGAATTCCAACTAAGTGAACTACAGGAGCTTACTAACAAAGATGGAATTAGAATTCTGTACATCAACTCCCAAAGTATTCGTAATAAGTGAAGTAATTTACTTTATACAATACAGGAAGCACAATATCCTGAAATCATTGTAATTGTTGAAACATGGGTTTCCGCTGAGGAAGAAAAATATTTTAATCTAAATGGATATGATGGTCTCTTTTGCTATAGATCACATAATAGGGGTGGTGGAATTGCCATTTATATAAAGGAACCGTATAAGGCTAATGTATTATTATCTATTAACAGTAATGCCAGTTCATATAGTATATTATTAATCGAGATAAAGGGTTTTGTGAATGACATTCACTTAGTAGCAGTATATAACCCTCATACCAAATTTTCCAAAGATTTTCTAAAATGTTTAGAAGATATTTGGAATAAAAGTGGTAAAACATTTTGTATTACTGTTGGTGACTTTAATATAAATAAATTAGAAAATAGTCATATATCTACTGAGCTTCAGAATCTCTGTGGGTGTTATAATCAGAGTTCATGTAACACTGTCTTTCCTACTAGAATTTCATTGACAACTAGTACACTTATAGATCATTTATACATAAACAGAGTCTGCAAATATAAAATATATAACATAATAACTGATCTGTGTGATCACAATTTATTAATCTTGGATATTAATATTACACCCAAAATGAATACACAAAGAAATTATGTAATGCAACCTACAAAATACCATGTCCCATCTATGGAAAAATACATGTCTCAAACGCCATTAACTATAAATGAAGAGGATAGCTCGGATATCGTAACAAATAAATTAATGACATATTTTAAAGAAAGTACTGCTTTAGTTAAAACTGAAAGTCCTAATCTAAATAAGAAAGTTAGACCCTTTTGCCCATGGTTTACTTCAGAGCTGTTAAATTTAATCAAACAAAAAAAATTATATTATAAAATTAAAAGACAACAGATGAGATTTAGTATGGGATGTGGCTATGTTTCACAGCAGTTAATACAAAACTATAAAGACATACGTAACAGGGTTACTAGAATGAAAAGAGATCTAGAAAATAATTATTATATCAATAAGTTAAACAGCACAAATAATCAGTGGAAAGTTATTAATAATATTCTAACAACTAATAACAGTAACAATGAAGAAATACAACTGAAAGTAAATGATAAGTTGCTGACTGATTCTAGTCAAATTTCTACTATATTTAATAACTATTTCACTGATATGGGTCTGTCTTTAGCTAAGAAAATTCCTCAGTGTAAATACCCTCACCTTGAGCCTGGCCCATCTAATTCCTTATTTTTAACCCCTACTAATGAAAATGAAATTGAACAAATAATTAATAATCTTAAAAACAGTTGTAGTGTTGACTGTTTTGGTATTAGTAATATTCTTGTAAAGAGACTCTCCAAATTTATTATACCTCACATCACAAAATTAGTTAACAAATCTCTGTCAGAGGGTAAAGTACGAGCCAAACTTAAAATCGCCAGAGTTGTACCAATCTATAAAGGCATGGATAAATTTGATGTAAGTAATTACAGACCAATCTCCGTACTACCTCCTTTATCTAAGATTTTAGAACAAGTGGTTAAAAAAAGATTATTAGATTTTTTGTTAAATAATAAATATTTTTATCAATTTCAGTATGGTTTCCTACCTCACTCGAGTACCAGTAATGCTATTGAGGATACTATTATTAAACTACAACAAGCTTTAGACTCAGGTATGTTAGCAGCTGGTTTATTTATAGATCTTAAAAAGGCTTTTGACACAGTTGATCATAAAATTTTATTACATAAATTAGAAGTAGCAGGCATTAGAGGCATTGCATTGGATTGGTTTGTTGATTACCTCTCTGATAGGGAGCAGTTTGTTACATGTAATAATAATCAGAGTAATGTGAAGGTGATCTCAATTGGTGTGCCTCAGGGTTCTGTGCTTGGGCCTTCATTGTTTCTTATCTTCATTAATGATATTGGTCACCTTAAATTAAATGGAAGACTATCCATTTTTGCTGATGACACTAATATTTTTTATACAGGCTCTAGCAATCATGAACTTGAACAAAATATGCAGCAGGATATTCGATTACTTGAAACATGGCTTAATTCCAACCGATTAACTATCAATCTAACAAAAACAAACTACATAAATTTTCACAAACCTTTATATGTATTAAATTTGGATAAAAATCTGCTTTTCTTCAATCAAAGAGTAATGAAAGTGCACAGTACTAAATTCTTAGGACTGATTATAGATGAAAATCTGTCGTGGAGTAATCACGTGGAGACTATTTGTAATAAAATTATCCCTGTGATTGGTATCCTCAGTAGATTGCGATATAAGTTTTCTCGTGGGTTGTTGAAAGGTATTTACTATGCTCTTATTGAAAGCCACATCTCTTATGTGATACATGTCTGGGCATGCTGTAATAAAGAATTATTTGGAAAGGTAGAGGTCCTTAGGAAGAGAGCACTAAAAATAATTTTCAAACTGCCCATTCTGACACCGACTAAAGATCTGTATAAATATTGTAATATATTATCACTTCCAAACCTCCGCATAAAGGCTTCTATAATTATGATCTATAAAATTCAAAACAAATTAGTCCGCTCAAACACATCAGTAATTACCAATTCACAGATTCATAATTATGAAACAAGAATTATTTATAATATTCACTACAATCAGATTCATTCCACTAGTTATGGTCAAAACTCTCTTTGGCATTTTTCTATAACAATGTATAACTTCCTTCCAAAAATATAAAAATGTTACCAACTTTATCTATCTTCAAAAGTAACGTAACTAAATACCTGAAATAGTATGGTAATTATGGTTAGGAAGCTTTGTCCTATCTTATCTCTTACACCATGTTAAATTATATACTTACTGTATTTTATTTTGTAATCAGATTGTGAATATAGCTGCCATTGTCATTTATTTGTATTGCACCAAGAAGAGCCTTGGCTCAGGTGCCTATATTGAAATGAAATAAATAAATAAAAAAGAGTGAGTTCGAACCCCACTATCGGCAGCTCTGAAAATGGTTTTTCGTGGATTACCATTTTTACACTAGACAAAGTCTGTACTTTAATTAAGGCTACGGCTGCTTCCACCCCACTCCTAGGTGTTTCCTATCGCATCGTCGCCATAAGACCTATCCGTGTCGGTGCGACGTAAAGCAACTTGTAAAGAAGAAGAGAACAACATTACGGTATATTTCCGAAACTGACATTTCTAAATTGTTAGGTACACATTTCACAGGAATCATGAGAGCCAGAAGGGGCTGCCTGGCCAAGGCGGTAAAGGCGTGCTTGGATCGTCCGGAAGGACGTGTATTCGAATTCCCGTCAGGAAGTCGTAAAATTTAAGAAACGAGATTTCCATTTCCGGAGGTGCGCATGGCCCTGAGGTTCACTCAGCCTACATCAAAAATGAGTACCAGGTTAATTCTTGGGGGCAAAGGCGGCCGGGCGTAGAGCTAACCACTCTACCCCATCACGTGCCGAGGTTACGAATAGTGGAAGCATTTACCTTCCACCACTCCAAGGGCCTTCATGGCCTGTTCGGAGATGACTTTGCTTTTGTTTGCATGAGAGCCAGAGCAATAACGATCAGTACACTTCTTTAAATTCTTAAAAGTTGGAAAGATGACTTAGGAAATAATATTATGTCCCTTAAATGTGAGCAGCATGGTACTTACATTGTCTAGAGAAAAATATTTTACTTTCTGATTGCCCATTTGAACACTGTAAAATACATCTTGTATACAACTGTAAGTCTCCCTATAGGCTCCCCTGCCAAGAAATGTCTCCCTTGAACATTGTTTTTAAATCTGTGATAGGTATTTAGTAAGTGTGATTTGTTAATACTTACCGGCCCAGCGGTGTATAGGTAGCGTGTCTGCCTTTTACCTGAAGGTCCCAAATTTGATTCCCGGCCAGGGCAGGAATTTTTGTCCGGATCGGAAGTCTGGTTGGAGGTCCACTCAGCTTCCTTGATTACAATTGAGGAGCTATCTGACGGTGGGATAGCGGCCCCGGTCTAGAAAGCCAAGAATAACGGCCAAGAGGATTCACCGTGCTGACCGCATGACACCTAGTAATCTGCAGGCCAAACAACTGTCAAGTTATTAAAAGAAGTGTGGATCGCACAGGGAAAGACAGGAAAACTATTTTGTATGATATAAAAAACGTGGCACAGGAAAATAAAAGAACGTAAAATGAACATTAATGTAAATATTGAACAGTCACATAATTGTCATAGAATATATAACACAGTTCATGTAGGACTTGAACGATATTCTGACAAAGTGCAGAGCTGTCAAGTGCTCGCAATAAACATAATCACCGATCAGGGTTATGGAAGTCAGTGGGAATTCTGTGCGTGCCATGTAAGATTGTCTAACAATGCAGTTGTCAACCGTGGAAAAGTGCTGCTTGCTGAGATGAAGCCCGTCAGTGAGTCCGCATGTACAATTCTCCCAGCAACCGCAATACATTATGGATGAGAACCATTTATCGTTATATGCTCAGCTGTTTCAGCTGACATAAATGTAGAGAAGTACAACATTTCTGTTGAGACAGGTGGCAATCATCGCACTGTTACACAAACAAATGTGTCTATTCACGAGAGATCCTTCACAACCAGAAATACGGCTCCATATACAATAGAACAAACTACATCTAGCGTTGTGAGTAAGATTTCGTGTTATTTGTCATTTAGAATTCAATAGGATCTGATTAAGTGAGGTGACAATATCATTCATACTTATCCTTGAATATTAAAGTTCGATTCCTCTTCAGATATCTAATTAATAATAATAATAATAATAATAATAATAATAATAATAATAATAATAATAAAAGAACTGACATGACCAATGAAGACCAAGTATGGTGACACAAAGATAGTCCACAAATTCAAATATCTAGGGGGAAATTCTGACTCCTAACAACAACAATGAGAAGCCAGCTATCGAAGAAAGAGGAAAGAAGATGGAGATTGCATTCAGACTACGCCAGGAAACTTATAAGTCCAAATTTCTCTCCTATCAAGCCAAACTCAGACACTATAATACCGCCGTGAACTATGAATGCCTCTATGCAGCAGAGATAATTGCCTGAAAGGGGATTACCGAAATAGAAGAGCGTAAATTTATAAATAAAGTTCTGGAACCTAAGAAAGCAACAGGAAATTAGTTTACCTTCCGTTTGAGATTAAATCAAGAGCTGCATGAAAAATGCGAGAACACTTCAACCTCGATTAAAAAAATGCAACTGACCTTCCATAGACACCTGAGAAGAATGGCACCGGAACGCCTAGCAAATAAGGTCCTCATCTTCCAGGAAAAAGGAAAGACCCCCAAGTACCAAGACTGAAAGAAATTCATCAGGGTCTTCAAAAAATGTGGCAGTGAGGAGGGAATGACACAAACAGAACGGTGTTCAGAAGGAAAAAAGCGGAGGTGACGGATCTGTCCATAGAGAAACCCAGGAGCATAAGAAGGTTGGTCTCGTATGAGGAACGAGCGAAAGCGAGCCAGAGAATGAAGGAAGTTGTGTAATCGTAACCCATACGAGGTTGAAACGATCCTAAATAATAATAATAATAATAATAATAATAATAATAATAATAATAATAATAATAATAATAATAATAATAATAATAATAATAATAATAATATATGTATATTATATATTATTTCTCAGCCTTTTAAAATATGTCCGGGAGTTCATCAATGTGACTTGCATCTCCCCTAATATATTTAACGTAGTTCTATACAAAGTTATAAGTAGAGATGGGATTTTGTACGCACGAATAGGTTAAACTGCGAATGTATTTGAACAAGGCGCAAATGTAATCTAGCTGCTCTACAGGTAATGCCGGTGGGTTGCATAAATTTTAGGGGTTCTGATAGTTCAGATCGCTAATGCGGTATTTATACCAATCTCATTACAGAACCGTCCTGCGGATAGAAGACACTTGCGCCTTGATTAAATACGTTTGCATTCTGACTTATTCGTATCTAAATGTCCCATCTCTATAGGAAAGGGGCGTCAAAGGCGTGAGCATCGGAATCTTGGGAAGCAAAGTCAAGGTGAAATGTTTAGCCTTTGCTGATGATCTAGCACTCATTGCTAAGACCAGAGGTAAAACCAGATATGCCGTACAGAGATTACACAATATAGCATCAAAGGCAGGCCTACTGATATCGTACGAAGAAAAAAGTACATGGAAATTCTACATCAACCTAGAAGAAGAAGAAAACTCCGCCCGAGATGGAAAACGGCAGAGTTTCTCCTCCTTCAAATATCTGGGAGAAATCGTATTACCATCGGGACCAGACAGTAGAGCCAACGTAAAATGAGCCACCGAACTCAATACGGCGTACATACTAACGTGGAATTACTACAACAAAAGAGTCATATCGCGTAATCGAAAATTACTTTACTCCAAGACAGTAGTTTTGCCGAAAGCTTTATACACTTCAGAAACCATATCCCTTATAGGTCACTCTAAAATTATAGGAATTGAAAAGCAAGAAAGGGAAATTCTCCGGAAAATGTGTGGTCCCGCGAGAGAAAATGGAATGTTATTAAGAGGAGAACAGTGGACCTCTACTTATTAACTGACCGATTCATTGATGCCGTACGCAAGAGTCGCCTAAAATTCTATGATCATATCTATAGAATGGACAGCAACAGACTCACCAAAATATAATTTAAAGTAATCAACTCAGCGGTCAAGGATTGCACCCAGATATTTTGGATGACGATTATGACGAAACATGGTACCGTTTAGAGATACTTTCAACTATGTGTCTGCCATCTTGTTACTGAGATGGAAATAGGCCGACTCTATCTTGATCGTACTTGGTTGTAGTCTCCGACTATGGAAAATGATGACAGTACACTCATAGCGGTGATAAAGGTGACCTCGGCATTTGGAATACAAATTGCTAAGTCATAGGCATAACCAAATTTACGACTTGCTGTTGGTGGAATATCAGATATATATATATATATAAAGTGAACAACAAAGGAGCCAATATGGACCCTTGAGGAAGACCATCGTTAAGCTTCCTAGACGATGCATGTTAGGTCCACACGAAATTATCTACTGCCCAGCAAGACTGTCGATCAGGTTACCTAAGAAGAAGAAATAAAAATAAGTGAATTAAAAATAAATAAATAAATAAATACATTCTTCTTGTCCTTTTCCCACTTCTTGAGGCCGATGATGTAATTGGATTTGGCGCTACTTTATGGTTTAATGCCCTTCCTCACGCCAAATTTACCGGGAGAGTAGCATTTACTACTCGTGTTCCTGTGGTGATTCGTAGTGTGATGCGATGTATTCGAATTGCGAGCTGTGTATTCAGCCGTACAAAACCGCTCATTCCCCGAGCTAGAGGAATAAATCCGAATTGCTAAAATCATCGGCCCAGCTGGGAATCGTTTCAGAGGCTCTCTGAACCGAATGTTACTACGCTGACCATTAATACAAGCAGCCGGAATATAAATAATAAATGAATTAACTAGCTAAAGACACGGAGTAATCTCCTCTTCCAAATGTTTGCCCGTACGAACTGATTCTTTTACTTGATAGAGTAGTTAATATTTTTGTACCAAATGATTATTTGTTAAGAAAGAAGCCATACTTTCCAGTGTTGACTCAGTTAAATGTAACTTAACCCTCTACTGCATACTATTGCCGTTAGGCAACATATAACTTTTCACCTGTATAAATGGATACAGATTGTTGATAGAGGTAGTGCAACTGTACAGTCGATTAAACACATATACCAATGATGCCTTCTTTTAAATAAGACAAAACAGCCCCACAACCAAAGGTACTCCTTCCACCCCGTCAAAATTCGCGCGTACCAACCACCGTTTATTTTACGTGCCCCTCCCCGTCACATTACCACAGGATTCAGGAATACCTCTGGTTCAACCTCAAAGACATTACCGACCTACGGTCGTGCAAGTATACTTGCGCCCTGCAATACGTACCCATGGCCGGTCTTTGGATGTTAAAAGCTTAGCGTAAATCGTGAAAAATCGTATATATATCCCATTATGGCAATCCACATCACATAAGAGTGTTAAGAATTTCTGGTAGATCTAAAACACTGAACGTATAATCAACATTAAAGCTTCATATTTTTTTCACCAAATGAAAAAGAAAAATAATTCATGCATTACATGGTTAAAAACTTTTCAGTCAGTTGAACACACAAGTTGCACTATAGCCTAATATACCTGTAGAAAAACACATTAATAGGGACACATGGTAGAGTTGGGAATAGAACTAAGCACAGCAATACATGTTCTTTTTTTTTGCTAGTTGCTTTACGTCGCACCGACACAGATAGGTCTTATGGCGACGATGGGACAGGAAAGGCCTAGGAATGGGAAGGAATCGGCCGTGGCCTTAATTAAGGTACAGCCCCAGCATTTGCCTGGTGTGAAAATGGGAAACCACGGAAAACCATCTTGAGGGCTGCCGATAGTGGGGTTCGAACCTACTATCTCCCGAATACTGGATACTGGCCGCACTTAAACGACTGCAGCTATCGAGCTCGGTACATGTTCTTTGATACCACCTTATTCCCATCCTATTATCCACACAACACTGACATTTTACACATGCACTATGTAGCTCTTCTTTACCCAAAAATGGGCATGATTTATGCATCAATTTCCAGAAAAATATTTTTAACCTTCATGTGTAAAATATTATTTTTTATGTATTTTTTATCTTAAGATACACTTTTCACAGAATTTGGCACAGAGAGCAACTTAACTTCATACAAATGATTCATAGACGTAGATTTACATGCTAGGGGAGATATTTATATTAATTTTATTAACACCTTGGTCATAAAAATATATTAAACTTGAACCCCCATATTTTGGTACTTCTTCTTCGTCTTCTTCTTCTTCTTCTTCTTAATCTGTTTACCCTCCAGGATCGGTTTTTCCCTCGGACTCAGCAAGGGATCCCAACTCAACCGCCTCAAGGGCCGTGTCCTGGAGCTTCAGACTCTGGGTCGGGGGATACAACTGGGGAGGATGACCAGTACCTAGCCCTGGCGGCCTCATCTGCTATGCTGAACAGGGACCTTGTGGTGGGATGTGAAGATTGGAAGGGATAGACAAGGAAGTGGAAAGGAAGCGGCCCGTGGCCTCAAGTTAGGTACCATCCCGGCATTTGCCTGGAGGAGAAGTGGGAAACTACGGAAAACCACTTCCAGGATGGCTGAGGTGGGAATCGAACCCATCTCTACTCAGTTGACCTCCCGAGACTGAGTGGACCCCGTTCCAGCCCTCGTACCACTTTTCAAATTTCGTGTCAGAGCCGGGAATCGAACCCGGGCCTCCGGGGGCGGCAGCTAATCACACTAACCACTACACCACAGAAGCGGACTTGATATTTTTTACAGTATTTAATTCTTTGTGATCAACATTTTACTTATTTTCATGATATCTTTCACCTCTTATACGGACACTACCCTGCGAACGCCCTCAACAAATATTACTTCAATTGATTCAACGGCTTATGAGAAAAGTGTAGGCTACTTTTACAGAAAAATACATTTAAAAATATTTTACACATGATTTTTTTTCTGGAATGAATGCATAAATCATGCCATATTTTTGTTTTAGATTATTTGCGAACTATATACTGCATTTGTAAAATTTGAGTGTTCTGTGTAGAATAGGATGGGTATAAGGTGGCATCATAAAACCATGGGTAGATGAAGCCTCTATACGTCAGGTTAGAGGTTATTTACTTTTTACTCTACATTAACTATAGTAATCCAAAATTCTATGTGATGACAAACTGTTTTAAGAGAATTATGCATGCCAGTTAATCCCAGTGGTGGTAAATGCTGTTGTAGTTCTCATATGATAGGGCATGCAGCATGAGGACGGCCTGGTGGAGCTGTCACAATGAAAAAGTCCAAATACGGTATCGACGACCACCCAGGCTAAGAGGCTCATATGTCACACCGTTGGATTTCTAAGCTCAATGTAGTGAGTTCGATGCCAAGTCGATCCGGAGGTATTTGTAGGTGCTAAACTAGTCTAGTATCGATAAATTTGTCGGAACGAGTGAATGAACACTCCAGGGCAAAATTTCCTGTACCTTCATGCCTTCTAAAACCATAACATATTTTAGAACAACTTACAACCAATAACGTTATTATTAGCATCATTTTGATATAAACAAATCAGAGAGAAAAGCCTGGAGACGATAAAGATTGTGACGAATATCACTGACAGACATAAATCTGTACACACCAAACTCAGTAGCTGCAGTCGCCTAAGTGTGGCCAGTATTCAGAAGATAACTGTATTGAATCCCACTGTCGGCAGTCCTGAAAATGGTTTGTTGTGGTTTACTACTTTCACACCAGGCAAATGCTGGAGTTATGCCTTAATTAAGACCAGGGCCGCTTTCTTACCACTCCTACCCCTTTCCTGTCCCATTGTCGCCATGAGACCTACCTATGTGGGTGCGACGTAAAGCAACTTGTAAGAAAAGAAATTTGTGGACACAGGTTTTATGAGTTTACAAGTGTAATGGAGTAAAAACGTCTTATTACAGGATGGCATTTGTAAGGAAGGGATGAAGGCTTTGAATGCTCGAGATGACACTGTAAGTAAAATTTCGCTTCATCATGGTGGGGGTTTTGGTAATTCTTATTTTAAGAACAAGTAATATTTGGTTTCGTTGCTAGTGGTTTCACATTGCACTAACACATCGAATAATTTTCTTCGGCAACGCAAGAATTTGGAAGAGATAGGATTGGAAAGTAGGATACGTGATCTCAACCCCAGCATTTGCCAGTTGGAAGAAATGGGAAACCCTTTTCAAGGCTCACGGATACGCGATAATTTGGTTTCAGTTATGGAAAAAGAAAGTTACCCTGAATATAAAACGCAGAGGAAGGCCAGAGCACATTGAAAATTCCACAGAAAAGTTTCCACAGGACTAGTTTGATGGCATAACCTTCAGCGACCTATAACTTCATCTGCTAAAAGACGGCCATGTGATGAATTGCCATTTAGTTCCTGGCAATCAGTCCGAACACTAACATATTACGAAAACTAAAAGTTGTATTTTTTAGTAAAAATAAGCGATAAATTAATATCGCGTTCTTATTTGGAAGTAGAATTATATTCATATGCAGGCCCATTTTCTTTCATACCAAACAGACTTTTGTGGACGTTGTGAGGCTGAATGAACCCCACTTAGTCTTTGCCCAGAATTATAAAACCTTAGATGACCTAGGAATTGAACCCGAGGCCTGTAGGTAAGAAGTAGACTCGCTAACTCTGCAATTTAGCTCTGAAATGAATAAAACAACTTATTTTAAATCGCTATGATTTGTCGAGCAGAACTTCAGGCTTGTAAACCAATACATTAAATAAAAGCAGCAAATAATTTGTAAGTCTCCTTATGATATTTTCAGAGTCTGCATGTGTGTAGAAAGAAAGGACGAATTTCCACATTAGTTTGCTCATTGGTATGAGGAGATTTGCTTGACTGCTATTCATTAAAGTCCGTTCTATTTGCAGAGCTTAATCCAGACTTCAGCCTTTGTCGTCACGTAACTTCCCAGACATCAGCCCGAGGGTGGTGTCCTTGTCCGCCGGAAGACTGACGATCTGCCGCAATGCCAAGTCATATCGAACTTAAAGGAGCTAAGTTAGAGTAAAGTCTCACTACTTCAGTCCAGTATCCTGTCTCATTAGCAAGAAGATGATAACTCAACTGTCGTCGTAGAATCATTTTGCCTTGAAACATCCTGGGTCATCTCCACGTATCTGTGGTCGATGTGTCTACCAAATGACATTTGTAGGGTCTGTAGTAGTGAGTGCGACCGTGCTTACCTCGAAACTGGAATAGAATAAAATGGAGATGGAAGACTACATTAAAAGTAGCTTTCGTAAATACTTGAAATAGAGCTTTGGACTTGAAATATTTCTACTTTATATAAAATTAACCTAAGTTAATGATTAAGACACCGTCCCCATGGTGTAGGGGTAGCGTGACTGCCCTTTACCCGGAGGCCCCGGGTTCGATTCCCGGCCAGGTCAAGGATTTCTACCTGGACCTGAGGGCTGGTTCGAGGTCCACTCAGCCTACGTGATTACAATTGAGGAGCTATCTGACGGTGAGATAGCGGCTCCGGTCTAGAAAGCCAAGAATAATGGCCGAGAGGGTTCGTCGTGCTGAACACACGACACCTCGTAATCTTCAGGCCTTCGGGCTGAACAGCGGTCGCTTGGTAGACCAAGGCCCTTCAAGGGTTGTAGTGCCATGGGGGGGGGATATGATTAAGACATTAATATCCGCGTAAAATTACAATTCTTCTTACTTTATAGATAACACTTGAAGATTTTTTTGCTATTTGCTTTACGTCGCACTGACACAGATAGGTCTTATGGCGACGATTGGATAGGAAAGGCCTAGGAGTTGGAAGGAAGCGGCCGTGGCCTTAATTATGGTACAGCCGCGGCATTTGCCTGGTGTGAAAATGGGAAACCGCGGAAAACCATCTTCAAGGCTGCCGACAGTGGGACTCGAACCCACTATCTCCCGATTACTGGATACTGGCCGCACTTAAGCGACTGCAGCTATCGAGCTCGGTCACTTGAAGATAGAACTGCAAAGTTCTTCGGGTGCATCGTGGGTGGATCAGATGACAGATTGGAGAAGGATATTAGCTATGCTAAACTTACTGGACAAAGAAATCGTGGAAGGTGTCCAATGCAATGAATAGGCCAGTTGAAGGAGAAAACGAACAGGACACTGGGCCATGTATTCTACGAAGCAGTAGAACGGGTGTTATTGAGACGGATGATTGAACTTGTCGAATGATGGTTGACGAACTTCAACTCAGAAAGTCGAAAGGTCTACATCTTATATCGTATCTAGTTTTACATATTATTATAACTTCAGTTGGAAAGTTGAAATAGACATTTGTACATAGTGGAAATATCTTTTTCCTTACAAAACGTTTATTCATCTAATAATATTAGTTACTATTTTAGACAAATTCAATCTATCGTTTACGAAGATAAGCATTTTGAAGTAGACTAATGAAAGAATTCAGTGACTATTGTGAACATTGGTTGTACCATGGAGCAAAATTCGTGCAGAGTACCACCATCATCCCTGTTTTCAGGTGGATTATGTTATAAAATGTGATCTAGTTATGCTGTGAATCGTTCATGCTCATATTTTTTCATTCATAGTAGAATAATAATAATGTTATTGATTTACGTCCCACAGGAGTTCTTTAACGTTCCAGTAAATCTACCAACAGGAGGCTGACGTATTTGAGCACCTTCAAATACCACCGGACTGAACCAGGATCGAACCTGCTAAGTTGGTCTCAGAAAGCCAGCGCTCTACCATCCGAGCAACTCAGCCCTGCATTCATAATAGACTTGGATAACTTGTTTATAATATTTATATAATAAATTCTGAGTATTCTTCCCTCGTCGTGATAGTGAGTTAATGATAAAGATTACGCATGCAATACCTGCGTGAATAAAGCACACTAGAGCGGATTTAGCACTTATCTAAAGGAAGGAGTGCCTTCTTCAGAGTGGTCGCCAACGTTTGGGGGACCGGATATATCACTTGAAGGAGAAGAAGGAGAATAGCAGATTATCAATATATAGTGCGTGGTAAAACTGTCTCCGCAGTAAACTGATGGATGGGGCGGGTGCGTTTATGTTGGCAACGAAACAACAGATCAGGGACTGTTCTTGAACTGAACACCATTTCACCTTAGTGCGACATTTGTGCTTTCGAAGTAAATATGTTAATGATAGAAAAAAATGCTTTTAGTGGAGTATGTCTTCCGCTGAAGGTGATAAGTTTTCGGAAAATGTAAAACTTAAATTTCTTGAGAGTTCTACAAATTCAGTACATCCTAATCGTGAAATATTGGTAGGTTTAATTAATACATTTCATGAAGTAGGATCCGTACTTGACTCCGAGAAGCAGTAGGCCTAAAATGTTAACTGAGGAAAAACTGGACGAAATTTCTGGTGTAACGTAGTAACGTTGAGGAGCCCCGCTAAATCAATGCCGAAATTAGCGCAAGAGACAAATGTTTCTACATGGCCAACACACTCGCACACCAAAGAACTTAAATTGAATCCTTGTAAATGTACAGTTGTTCACAAATCAAAAGAATCTGATCACGAGATGAGAGAGCAACATTGTCAGTGGTTCCAATCGTGCATCAGTTGACAAGGACGTGATATTCTGGCCACAACATTGTCAGTGATGAAGCGTGGTTTATCATTTTTGGATTTATTCTTCTACCGCTTTTACCACCCCTTGTAGGGTCGCGGATGTGAACTGTGTCACACGTAAGTGGATTTGGCCATGTTTACGGCCGGATGCCCTTCCTGACGCCAACCCTATATGGAGGGATGTAATCACTTTTCCGTGTTTCTGTGTTCTGTAAATATGAATATGTTGGGTCAAACACAAACAGCCAGTCCTAGAGGCAGAAGACTTGATCAAATGCGATTAAAATCTCCGACCTGACCGGGAGTCGAACACGGTACGCTTAGAGCCGAAGGCCTAGTGGCTGACCACCATTCAGCCAAGGAGTCAGATAGCCTTTCTGGATATATTAATAGTCATAATAGTACATTTGGTTTTCAACTAACCTACATGTACAGCAAGAAATGCCACAGCATGCACAAAAATTCGGAGTTTGGACTTTCATTTCTAGAGCGCAAATCATAAGACCATTTTTTAAACACGATCATTATTTCAGAAATCTATTGCTCAAACATTCCTCGCCCTTCTGAATAAAGATAATATTTAATTATGTTTTTCCATCAAGAAAATATGACACAGGACTATTAAAGGAAGTATTTGAGGAACGAATATTCACTCAAGGGCCATATCTACCTGGTTATCTAGACCTTACTCCTCCCCCATGATTATTTACTTTCGGGGCACCACAAAATACCCGGTAGAGAAGAAATCAATTTTTGGAATTCACTTCCAGCTGCTGTCAGGAACCCTAAGTCAATATCAAAATTTAAAAATAAATGCAGAGGTTACCTGTTGAATACCGCTGATTGTTCCATGAGATTGGTGACGTATGCTCGGTTGTGTATTGTGATAGGTAGGCTAGTAACATTGGCATTTTACTGTACAGCTGAAGAACACTGTTGTTTCTTATACACTGACTGACAGAGCAAATGCAACACCAAGAAGGTGTGGTCAGAACTTTATGCCAATTGCAGGGTAGACTGACGTCACTGAGGTATGCTCATGATGTGAAATGCGCCGCTGTGCTGCGCACGTAGCGAACGATAAATGGGACACGGCGTTGGCGAATGGCCCACTTCGTACCGTGATTTCTCAGCCGACAGTCATTGTAGAACGTGTTGTCGTGTGCCACAGGACACGTGTATAGCTAAGAATGCCAGGCCGCCGTCAACGGAGGCATTTCCAGCAGACAGACGACTTTACGAGGGGTATGGTGATCGGGCTGAGAAGGGCAGGTTGGTCGCTTCGTCAAATCGCAGCCGATACCCATAGGGATGTGTCCACGGTGCAGCGCCTGTGGCGAAGATGGTTGGCGCAGGGACATGTGGCACGTGCAAGGGGTCCAGGCGCAGTCCGAGTGACGTCAGCACGCGAGGATCGGCGCATCCGCCGCCAAGCGGTGGCAGCCCCGCACGCCACGTCAACCGCCATTCTTCAGCATGTGCAAGACACCCTGGCTGTTCCAATATCGACCAGAACAATTTCCCGTCGATTGGTTGAAGGAGGCCTGCACTCCCGGCGTCCGCTCAGAAGACTACCATTGACTCCACAGCATAGACGTGCACGCCTGGCATGGTGCCGGGCTAGAGCGACTTGGATGAGGGAATGGCGGAACGTCGTGTTCTCCGATGAGTCACGCTTCTGTTCTGTCAGTGATAGTCACCGCAGACGAGTGTGGCGTCGGCGTGGAGAAAGGTCAAATCCGGCAGTAACTGTGGAGCGCCCTACCGCTAGACAACGCGGCATCATGGTTTGGGGCGCTATTGCGTATGATTCCACGTCACCTCTAGTGCGTATTCAAGGCACGTTAAATGCCCACCGCTACGTGCAGCATGTGCTGCGGCCGGTGGCACTCCCGTACCTTCAGGGGCTGCCCAATGCTTTGTTTCAGCAGGATAATGCCCGCCCACACACTGCTCGCATCTCCCAACAGGCTCTACGAGGTGTACAGATGCTTCCGTGGCCAGCGTACTCTCCGGATCTCTCACCAATCGAACACGTGTGGGATCTCATTGGACGCCGTTTGCAAACTCTGCCCCAGCCTCGTACGGACGACCAACTGTGGCAAATGGTTGACAGAGAATGGAGAACCATCCCTCAGGACACCATCCGCACTCTTATTGACTCTGTGCCTCGACGTGTTTCTGCGTGCATCGCCGCTCGCGGTGGTCCTACATCCTACTGAGTCGATGCCGTGCGCATTGTGTAACCTGCATATCGGTTTGAAATAAACATCAATTATTCATCCGTGCCGTCTCTGTTTTTTTCCCCAACTTTCATCCCTTTCGAACCACTCCTCCTTGGTGTTGCATTGTCACTGTCAGTCAGTGTATTTAATACTAGGTCATTATTATAATTTTATTGTTATAGTGTGAATGTGCATAATATTTAGCTATTAACTCATGTACATAGATCACTGTTTACGGCTATACTTGTATTTTCGTTACTATATTATGTATTGTGATTTGTTTGTACATTGCTTATATTTTTCAGTTTGTATGTAAATTTTTCATTATGACTTCTTCTCATTCTTTTTTATTTTTATGCTTCGGATTTCTTTTTTATCTTACTTTTATTTGCTGAGCTTTGCTTTCGTTGTTATTGATAAGTTCTCCATATGTGTTATTTAGGTTAGTTATCCTTGATTTTATAATAGAATATTATATGTCTTTAATGTATTAACTTGTAATTTACGTGGTTAGGGTTAAGTGAGGGCCATGAGCCATTTCTTAAGTCAAATAAATAAATAAACATGCTCAATTACATGTGAGACCCTATACAATGTTTTCGTAGCAGCGAGGAAGATATTTCCAGCAAGTCCACTCGTTTCATTCAATTTTAACACGTCTTCGTCCCCCTGAAGCTAAGTTTAACAGCATCCGTTGCCAACGCAACCGGGTGTAACTGAGTGTAACCGAGTGTGCTACTCTCCCCTCCTTGCTGCGGCGACAATTTCGCCAAGCACCGTAGTATCAATGGAATTAAGTAAAGTAGTTTGAAAAAGAAAAGAAGCGTTCTAGACTAATAGCATCAAACAGAAGGTCCGCAGACACATTGATGATACCATCAACAGCACTTTGTATGGTATGAAGTCAGACGACGGCATAATCAAAAGGTCAGTTTACTATTGACTCTATATCGGGCTCTACCAGGGAAAATTTCAGTTCTTGAATGAGATGTTTTGTGGAATGCATTCCGTTTTGTGATGATGGTTTGGGTTGAAATCCCACTCTCGCCATGTGTTATTCATAGCTTCACACTTCAATTCAAGGAGTTATTCTTGTTCCACAACCTCATATTTAAATGGATTTTAAGCACGGTCTGCTAATCTCTGGAATCTTCTACTATCTGAAGTGAAACCTCTCTCTCTCTTCCTCACTTCCTCCACGCATGAAAGAAAATGTATATGCAAATAGAAACCTATATGCGATGTATATAACTTTTTATAAATTAGAATTCCAACAATTATGTGTGCAAGTACAGTTGAATGTGGGGGAATGTGTATGCATGCGGGTGTGACAGTGGTTGTGAATTAGTGTGTATACAGAGGCATGAGTGAGGGTATAAATAACTGGGTATAGCATAAATCATGATAATTATTATTCTAAGAATACAGCGTTTGGAGTATAATTATGTAAATTTAAAATTGCCTACACATATGCAAATATTCAATAGAGTTTATGTAAACATACATGTGATTTTGGAGGCACTTCCGTGTATATAGGGCTTGCTCTTTCTTCATGTACCACCCCTAGATTGTATATGTATAATTTAAGTAAAATAAATAAATAAATAAATAAATAAATAAATAAATAAATAAATAAATAAATAAATAAATAAATAAATAAATAAATAAATAAATAAATAAATAAATAAATAAATAAATAAACAAATAAATAAATAAATAAATAAATAAATAATAATAATAATAATAATAATAATAATAATGGAGAAACCTCACGTATTATCAATGCCCATTTCTCGTCAATCTGAATATTCATATTCCTCATACTTCTCTCCATGTTTCTCCTCATTTTCTTCTTCATGTTGTCTAAATTATTCTAGTTCAGAGTTCAGCAGCTGCGAAGAACCTTGTCCACTTCTGTACATCCTCAGCATCCTCTATCCAAAACTCCTCTACTTTCGTTAGTCCATGATTTCATTCCTCTGTCTCAGATTATGGTTTTTCTCTTAACCTCATTTCTTTTCATTTTCATACCACCGCTTAGCCAACACCCTGATTTGGTGGAGGGTACGAAGGGTACACATGCTATCTATCCCTGGTTACAGCAGGATGCCCTTCCCGACGCCAAAACTATGTATTCACTAGTATGTGTTTCTGGAGTGTTCGGTGTTCAACAGGAACAGTATACATTGAGGAAGCGACATATTCAAATGTTAGGCAACGAGAGGATAATCGTGGATGGTACAAGGGGGAAGACTGAAATAGCAATAAGTACGAGAAGTTAGGAAACAAGGACACTAGGAGATGAACAAGAATTGTCAGCTTCGGAAGAACATAACAGATTTCAACTCAACCAGTTAGCAAGTAAAGCACCAGAACAGAATTGAAAGATTACAACTTGTTTCAGAACAGAAGAGAACAGAACAGAACAGAACAGATAAGAAAGGAATTGTGCAAAGATCGGATGCAGCAACTTGGCTTGAATTTTATCCAAAGAAAATGAGCAAATACATACATTAAATTGTACGTATGTTTTCGAAAAACTGTACAAATTTTAAGAAGAAAAAGTTAGGATAATAGGAAGATAATAAAATTCGGAAATGAATCAAAGCACAACATGTTAAATTACAAAGTCCGGGCATACCATAAACATAGACCTGACTAGATGATATGCGATATTGCGAATAACAAATTAAAGAAAATATTCCATGCAGCACAGATGCATTTAGTTCAATAGAATGAAGTTACCAGTCTACAAGTTGAGTGTAAGAAATCTTCAGAGTACAGAAATATTTACAGCAGAGAAGGACAAAAAGTTTTCGAACGTATAGGCAAAATAATGTTCATCTTCGCGTAAATTCCAACAGCGTATATTTAAAGGAATTATGGATGCATCTGCTCTCTTATCGATAATGATCGAGTACAATTACTAGACAACATAGCAACGCGACGTTTACAAATGTGAAGTTTAGAATACCTCATGTGCGAATAGTAAGGCCCCATACTGAGGTGAAAATTTACACCAGCATAGCACGAAGATGTGTTGTGAATGTTAAGGAATTACGGAGAGGAATGTGTTGGGACAAACACAAACACCCAGACCCCGAGTCAAGGGAATTAATTAACCAGTCACGATTAAAATACCCTGAACCCGCCGGGAATCGAACCCGGGACTCTCCGAAGGCCCAAACACTGACCATTTCAGCCAAGGAGTCGGAACCCATGATCCTCTTCCTATCATTCGTTTATTCCGCATTCTCTTCAATGCCTCTGTGTTTGTCTTTCCTTCAACCTATCAATAATACCTCTCTACTTTATCTTCTTAATTATAGTCACGTAAACACCGGATTCCATTCTTGGCCAGTTCAATCAATCAATCAATCAATCAATCAATCAATCAATCAATCAATCAATCAATCAATCAATCAATCAATCAATCAATCAATCAATCAATCAATCAATCAAACAGTCAATCAATCAATCACTCAATGATCTGCTTTTAGGGCGGCCACTCAGGTGGCAGATTCCCTATCAATTGTGTATCTCATATTTACATTTATATATAATCGTTTACTTAGCTTTTTCTTAAATATTTTCAACGAACTTGGAAATTCATCGAACATTTCCCTTGATAATTTATTCCAATCCCTTACTCCTCGTCCTATAAATGAATACTTGGCCCAATCTGTCCTCTTGAATTCCAAGTTTATCTTTATGTTATGATCTTTCCTACTTTTAAAAGCTCAGCTCAGGCTTATTCTTCTACTTATGTCCTTCCTCGCCAACTCACCACTGACAGCTCGAAACATACCGCGCAGTCAAGCATCTCGTCTCCTTACTCCCAAGTCCTCCCAGCCCAAAGTTTGCAACGTTTTAGTAACACTACTCCTTTGTCGGAAATCACACAGAACAAATCGGGCGCCTTTCCTTCGATTATTTTCCCAGATCTCGTATCAAGTAGTCCTGGAAGTAGTCAAGGATTTTTATCTTCCATTTAGGGTTGGAATGAGGTTCACCTGACTTCGTGAGACCAATAGTGAGGAAATGTCTGATTTGAGAGACAGCAAACTTGGTGACGAAATCCACGCAATACGGCTGTGAATGATGTTCTGTTGTCCACGTGGCACTTCAATATACATGGACCAACAGACTCCGCAGATAAAGGTCCGTAATGAGCTGTATGTGTCACTTTTTCTATATCATAGTCTCGCCTGCTCTTTTTCGAAGGCATTCATTTTAAACTCACCCTTGTTATTAAATCCTGTTTCTGTGAGTTTAATCGAGTCTACAGTTGGTCTCACGGGGCTGAGTGAACCCGTTTCAGCTCTCAGTTTGCAATTAAACCTCTTGGAGTGGCTGCGAGTCGGAATTGAGGCCTTCAGAGTAGAGGCAGGCACATTACTTCCACCACATAAGCTGTTTTTTAAATCGTTTAAACACGATGGGATTTAAAATTACATTCATCACGGCACTGTATTTTTTTATAAAACCTGCAATGCATAGAGAGCCGTAATATTTACATCTAAACTAACAGTATAAACTGTATAGAGACTTTTATTTATTTATTTATTTATTTATTTATTTATTTATTTATTTATTTATTTATTTATTTATTTATTTATTTATTTATTTATTTATTTATTTATTTATTTATTTATTTATTTATTCAGGATCAGCAACAGCATAACGCCGAATTACAAAGATCCGTGATACTATACGTACAATATTAATTCATCTAACATGAAAGATTTACGAACATATACAAAGGACACAAATACACACGATAAAAACTGTACAATCCTATATATTACAAATTTACATATACAAAAGAAAATACATTTACATACAAGAGAAGAAACAGGAAAGAACAAGAAGAAAAATGAAATGTTATGAGAAATATAATGACAGAAGGAATGATACGATACGAAGATGTCTTGGGTTTTATTGATAGATAAGGTATTAAACATTGCTGGAAGACGTACAGAAAAGGACCTTTGGGTACGAGGAATCTGGGAGTAAGAAATATGGTAAAGGGTCTTCATTCAAGTGCTACGGGATGGGACGTGGTGGTGGAAAAAAGGAACTAATTCTGGAGACTTATTACTCTTGAAGCAAGTCAAATCAATCTAGATAAATAAAACCGTAAAGACTGTGTGTCTGCACATTAACTATTTTGGCGAAATGTTCATTCAGTTATCCGTTTCAGGTGTAATAATGACCATCTGCATATTTTTTTAGCTTTGGTGTTTGTCTGTTTGTTTGTTTGTTCGTTTGTCTGTTTGTTTGTATGAGTTCTTATAACTTGAAAACTACTGGATATATTTCTACCAACCTTCATATTTACACTGACTGACAGAGCAAATGCAACACCAAGAAGGAGTGGTTCGAAAGGGATGAAAGTTGGAGAAAAAACAGAGACGGCACGGACGAATAATTGATGTTTGTTTCAAACCGATATGCAGGTTACACAATGCGCACGGCATCGACTCAGTAGGATGTAGGACCACCGCGAGCGGCGATGCACGCAGAAACACGTCGAGGTACAGAGTCAATAAGAGTGCGGATGGTGTCCTGAGGGATGGTTCTCCATTCTCTGTCAACCATTTGCCACAGTTGGTCGTCCGTACGAGGCTGGGGCAGAGTTTGCAAACGGCGTCCAATGAGATCCCACACGTGTTCGATTGGTGAGAGATCCGGAGAGTACGCTGGCCACGGAAGCATCTGTACACCTCGTAGAGCCTGTTGGGAGATGCGAGCAGTGTGTGGGCGGGCATTATCCTGCTGAAACAGAGCATTGGGCAGCCCCTGAAGGTACGGGAGTGCCACTGGCCGCAGCACATGCTGCACGTAGCGGTGGGCATTTAACGTGCCTTGAATACGCACTAGAGGTGACGTGGAATCATACGCAATAGCGCCCCAAACCATGATGCCGCGTTGTCTAGCGGTAGGGCGCTCCACAGTTACTGCCGGATTTGACCTTTCTCCACGCCGACGCCACACTCGTCTGCGGTGACTATCACTGACAGAACAGAAGCGTGACTCATCGGAGAACACGACGTTCCGCCATGCCCTCATCCAAGTCGCTCTAGCCCGGCACCA
Organism: Anabrus simplex; assembly: GCF_040414725.1. NCBI lineage: Eukaryota > Metazoa > Arthropoda > Insecta > Orthoptera > Tettigoniidae > Anabrus > Anabrus simplex. The sequence continues at coordinate 371,452,877 of NC_090268.1, read as the reverse complement.
TGCCAGGCGTGCACGTCTATGCTGTGGAGTCAATGGTAGTCTTCTGAGCGGACGCCGGGAGTGCAGGCCTCCTTCAACCAATCGACGGGAAATTGTTCTGGTCGATATTGGAACAGCCAGAGTGTCTTGCACATGCTGAAGAATGGCGGTTGACGTGGCGTGCGGGGCTGCCACCACTTGGCGGCGGATGCGCGATCCTCGCGTGCTGACGTCACTCGGGCTGCGCCTGGACCCCTCGCACGTGCCACATGTCCCTGCGCCAACCATCTTCGCCACAGGCGCTGCACCGTGGACACATCCCTATGGGTATCGGCTGCGATTTGACGAAGCGACCAACCTGCCCTTCTCAGCCCGATCACCATACCCCTCGTAAAGTCGTCTGTCTGCTGGAAATGCCTCCGTTGACGGCGGCCTGGCATTCTTAGCTATACACGTGTCCTGTGGCACACGACACCACGTTCTACAATGACTGTCGGCTGAGAAATCACGGTACGAAGTGGGCCATTCGCAAACGCCGTGTCCCATTTATCGTTCGCTACGTGCGCAGCACAGCGGCGCATTTCACATCATGAGCATACCTCAGTGACGTCAGTCTACCCTGCAATTGGCATAAAGTTCTGACCACTCCTTCTTTTGGTGTTGCATTTGCTCTGTCAGTCAGTGTAGATTCCACCTGTCCATGGGTAGGTCTTAGGGCGAATATTAATTCTAAATCCCTGAATGGACTGGGGGTTTATACGAAACTGAAACCGTTATTTTGCACTCCCACAAAATATACACAACCAAAATTAATGGAAGTCTACCTGCGTTAATGTAAATCAATTTCTAAACCTTTCTTCTCATGTGAATAATTTTGGTACGTGGATTAATAAGCGAGATATCATTAACTTCGAGCGGAATTTTTTAGCTTTTTTGTGTGTATATTCGTCTGTTCATCCTTTTCTTGAGTTCTTAGAACTGAGAAACTACTCAATATACTTCTATCAAACTTTATTTCTGTCCTTATGTAGGTATTAGGGTCAATATTAGTTCTAAATCCCGGATTGGTTTGGGGGTTTATAGGAAGTCGAAACAGCGATTTTACACTCCCGCTAAATATACATGACAAACGTTAATGGAAAATTACCAGGCTTAATGGAAATCAATTTTCTAAATAAAAAATTCTCATCTGCACCTTTTCGGTAGGAGGATAGCGAGGGAGTTGTCATTAATGGACTGTTTTAGAGACTGTCATGTCATTTCAAACTGAGTTAAATGGTTGAACTAAGGAGCCATTTTACTCTTTTGGATAGAACAGATAATCAGGGAGATTATCGACGACTAGTTTCATGAGTCTTCAGACACAGTGCTACTCTCGGTTTCAGATGAACGAAGATATGTAGCCGAGAAGTATGGAGAATTACGTACAACTTCGGACCAGGAACTCTATCGTCCAATAAACTCTGTGATCTCTCAATTCTGTCTCCACTTTGTTCAGCTTTATCGTACTTCACGTTACTGTCACGTTCTTTCGTAGAAACATACCGTGTTGAACGTTTGAATACAGGCATGTAACTTCGCATAAATTCATGAAGGTATCGTCAACTCGATCACAAATTTCCGTACGAAGAACGTGTACTATCTGCGCGCTGTTTAGCGATAGATTTGTGTACGGGTTTGAGGAGTAAGAAGGGAGCGCTTCCGGTTCCGTAAGTACTGCCAACTGAATGGAAATGAAATCTGGTATGAATCGATAATATGATCGATCGATATGAATTTTCTAAATCTTTGTTATTTTAAGCCAATAACTGTGTCACACACGCATTATATAACATTATATAACATTTCTCGATGCGAATCTTATTTCTAGAGTGAATTCTACAGTTTGGCTTTGCTGTGTAAATAACAACAGTACTAGTACGTAAAGTGTACGCCAGACGTCGCACAGCGATGCATAAGCGATTCATAGTTTGTGTTTCAAAGATTGCCAGTACGAATCTCGAAGATTGCCGAGGTCGACCGCTTCAGATCTAGAATGTAAATCTATCGCTAAAAAGTGCACAGATAGTACATATGCTAGTGTAACAGTCTGTCGAACTCACAAATTCAATATAAATTTTACACTATAACATACCTGAAAGAAACTCACTACTAAGCAAGAAATAAAAACACACACTGTTAAACAAAGAATAACATGTTGTGTTCTTAAAAGATTATCACCATATTCCGTCAAGTCACACTCAGTATTTGAAAATATTTATGTTTGTTTCCAATTGAGCGTGACTTTTAAGTTACATTCAACAGACACAACACTGGAAAGTATGACTTACTTCTTTAAAAATAAAAGCAAGTCAATCCGTTGATCTCAATCGGAGATTAAAGAACTCTTTGCATTACAAGTTTCATTACCGTCCTCCTAGTTGCTAAAAACTCGTTTTCAACCTCATTAACTTCAGTTGCAGAAGAGCAGTCCGGGTACAAGCAGTTTCTAAAGAAAATAACAGTCCGTCTCAAAGCTCTAGGCTAGGGTTTCGATTTTTAGGACAATATTCCATTCTAAAATATGTTCCTATCAAATTAACCTACAATAATCGGAAGCATGATATGAACAGTGATCTATACCAGTGATTCACAATCAGGATTCTGCGAAAATGTATCCATTATATTCAGGACAATGAATTCACTAAATTTTTCACAAGCTAACATTTCATTCATAAAATTACTTTCTTCATTTTGTTTCTCAAAGGCAGCGTCCTCGATCGTAAGACATTAGGACGTGGGGATTCAAGTAGGAAGGACGACCAGTACCTCGCCCAGACCGCCTCACCTGTTATGCTGAATGGGGCGATGGGGAGATCCGAAAGGGTAGACCGGAAAGAGGGAAGGAAGCGAACGTGGCCTTAAATTAGGTACCGTCCCGGCATTTGCCTGGAAAACTTCTTCGAGTATGGTTGAGGTGGGAATCGAATCCCCTCATTCCTCTATTCAGTTGACCTTCCAAGGCTGAGTAAACCCCGTTCCAGCCCTCGAACCACTTTTCAGATTTCGTAGCAGAGCCGGGAATCGAACCGGAGCATCCGGAAGTGAGAGCTAATCACACCAACCACTACACCACAGAGGTGGTTCATAAAATTAACATATCCTATTAATAAAATTAACTCTCCAGAGTAGTGTAGAAAATCATTCTTTCAAAATCAAAACAGTTTCCAGTATTCAACTTTTACAGTCGTAAATTTACACTGTTCGTCGCCATAAGACCTATCTGTCTCGGTGCGACGTAAGGCAAAAAATTTTTTTAAAAAAATTACACTGTAATTTTCTTCCTCCATCAGCCAGATTGAGTGGTTCAAACGATTTAGGCGCAGACTTTCTTACGCCATGTTGTCAGGTTCGATCCTGGCTCAGTCCTGTGGTATTTGAAGATGCTCAAGTACATCAGCCTCGTGCCGGTAGATTTACTGGCACATAAAAGAACTCCTGAGAGGCACGATTCCAGCACCTCGGCGTCTCCGAAAACCGTCAAAAGTATTTATTCTGGCGCAAAAACAATAAAATTGATATCTTCTCCAATCCGATTTATAATCGTATCCTCCTGGGACTTCATAGCACTGATACACAGCACTCATTTACACATACGTCATTACACTTTAAACAGAACAAATGTCGACGCGTCATTAGAAATAAGTTAACACAGCACTAGCGTGAGTGGTCCCGCCACTTGTCCACTTGAGAATGTTCTAAAAACTTAAATGCAACACAATGCCCCTGAAATTTACGACATGGCGTCGGTAAGGAAGAGAGGAAAGCATTCCAGAGAAATCTACCCGCCGATTTAGGCTAAACAATATGGCGACAAAAACCTGTCGAAGTTAGATTTTTCTAACAGCGGGACCAATCCTGGGTTACTATAATAAAAGTTTCAGACCAAGAAGGTCAGAGACAAGGCAGGAAATAAAAGAAAAAAAATGGTTGTATTGTTAGATGCGGCTATTGAATCTCGATAATTTCTTCCAAAGATACCTGTTTAAATTTAATTCCTTCGGCCGTGCAATTTCCACTTGACACTTGTTTAGATTTTAATTATTTTCGGCAGGCTGAGTAGCTGGTTTTCTGAGCTCAACTTAACAGGTTCGATCCTGGCTCAGTCCGGTGGCATTTGAAGGTGCTCAAATGCGTCAGCCACGTGTCAATACATTTACTGGCACGTAAAATAACTCCTGTGAGACAAAATTCCGGCAACTCGCCGAAATACCACAAAAATATAGTTAGTAGGACAAAAAAATAACAATATTATAATTATTTTCCTTATATTCTACTGTTGCTACCACTCCCAGAACTTTTTTAACTGCTTGCAAACTTTGACCTGAAGCGAATTTTCCTGTGGAAGGAAATGTTCCAGCTGATGGACCATTCTGTTATTCAATATGTAGCTGTAGGGATCTGTGCATCTATGGTACTCGCGCGCATGCCGTCAGAATGGGTTGATGCGTCAGAGGTCCAAAAGTGTTTTGCAGATCTGCCTACAAGTGCCGGATGAACATGTTGTTATGAGCTCTGATCAGTTGTTGATCTCTACTAGCTTATAGAAGTCAAACTGAATCTAAACTAGTGTACGCATAACTCTATACGACATGACAATCAACGAAGAACTCTATCAACACGGAAATTTATACGAAGTTCAAGTATTTATTTATTCGTATCAGAACTATACATGTTCTTCATCTTAATCTGCTTATCCTCCAGGGTTAGCTTTTCCCTCAGACTCAGCGAGGGATCCCACCTCTACGGCCTGAAGGGCAGTATCCTGGAGCTTCAGACTCTATGTCAGGGGATACAACTGGGGAGGATGACCAGTACCTTGCCCAGGCTGCCTCACCTGCTATACTGAACAGGGGCCTTGGTGGGGGATGGAATGTTTGGATGGGAGAGACAAGGAAAAGGGAAGGAAGCGGCCGTGGCCTTAAGTTAGGTACCATCCTGGCATTTGCCTGGAGGAGAAGTCGGAAACCACGGAAAACCACTCCCAGGATGGCTGAGGTGGGAATCGAACCCACCTCTACTCAGTTGACCTCCCGAGCCCGAGTGGACCCCGTTCCAGCCCTCGTACCACTTTTCAAATTTCGTAGCAGAGCCGGGAACCGTAACCGGGCCTCCGGGGGTGGCACCTAATCACACTAACCACAACACCACAGAGGTGGACAGTGTACATTTTACATAACAGAATGGTACTTAATAACATATATGTCATATACTGTCTGCCCGGAATTTTGCCAAATCACGGGCATTACGTGTTGCAGCCATCAAGTCCTCCATTGTGCAACTTAAAGGACACTTACTACAGTTCATGAAAAGGGCTGTGGTTTGGTCTTCACCACATTCACATAGCCTGGATGTGCCAGGAAAGCCCCACTTCACCATATTGATTCTTGATCTACCAACCTCAGTGCGAAACCTGTTCAACAATTTTCAAGTAGACCAATGTCCCTCGTGTCCTGGAAGGAGATGTTCAATTGGTATCATCTAACCAGCAAGTTGAGGATTTCTAGTTTTTTCAATCTATCAATACTGATCTGTATATAGGGAAGTCGCTCAGGAGGCAGATACACTATCTGTTGTTTTCCTAGCCTTTTCTTAAATGATTTCAAAGAAATTGGAAATTTATTGAACATCTCCCTTGGTAAGTTATTCCAATCCCTAACTCCCCTTCCTATAAATGAATATTTGCCCCACTTTGTCCTCTTGAATTCCAACTTTATCTTCATTCTCCATAATCTCAACCTTGTGGATTGAGCAGATTCGTTTAGATCTTCGGGTCCTCTTGAATTTCAACTTTATCTTCATTCTCCATAATCTCAACCTTGTGTATTGAGCAGATTCGTTTAGATCTTCGGTTGTATTCAGGAAACTCCTTCTAGATCTCAATCACCGGTGGGCATGTTCATGTCCATACAATGGGTGTGAACATGAGGCAAGTGCTTTAGATTTCTCATTCATGGGTGCAACTTCTCTTCTAATATCTCGTGGGGCGATTCCAGCCAAACAGTAGATTCTATCTCGTGGTGCTGGTCTCAAACAACCAGTGATAAGTCGACATGTTTCATTTAAAGAAATGTCAATTTGTTTAGCTTGACTGGATCTGTATAGGGCAAGCGTACTCTGCAGCGGATTAACACAGAGCCAGGGCTGTAGTTCTCATCGTCTTTGGATGTGTACCCCAATTGGTTCCATACAACTTGCGAAGGATGTTGTTTCTAGCTGACACTTTCTGCTTGATGTTCATGCAGTGCTGTTTGTAGGTGAGAGCACGATCCAATATTACACCTAAAATATTAGGTGTTGGGCAGTGATCTAGTTTAGTATCTTCCCATACTACCTGCAATTTCCTTGACGCCTGTGTTTTTCTTTAAATGGAAGACACATACCTTAGATGGGTTAGGCTTCAGTTGGTTTCCTCTGTAGTAGCACGATAGTTCAGAAAGAGTCCCTGGTAACTTTTCTTCAACCTCAAAGCAGTTTGCTTGAGTAGCAATAGCTCGATCATCCGCATATATGAAGCTTCTGGTGCCAAGTGGAAGAGGTTGGTCATTCGTATAGATATTGAAGAGCATAGGAGCGAGAACGCTGCCTTGGGGCAAACCATTCTTTTGTTTCCTCCAACGACTATTCTGATCCAGAAATTCCACGAAGAACCTACTATTTTGGAGATCGCAAATTACATGAGTCATCTTGTAATCCTTTGTCATGTTGAATAATTTGCGCAACAGTATACGATGATTAACTGTATCATATGCAACAGATAAGTCGATAAAAGCCACCCCTGTGATTTTATGTTCTTCGTATCCGTCTTCAATATACTGTGTCAGATGGAAGACCTGTGAAGTACTTTTCCCTTTTAGGAATCCTGCTTGCTCTGGGATGAGAAGTAGTTCAATGATCATTGTAAGTCTTTCAAGGAACATCCGTTGTAGGATGTTGTACAGATGACACAGCAGTGAGATAGGTCTGTGAATTTTCGGATCGTTTGGGTCTTTTCCTGGTTTGAGAATTGCGATTACTCTGACTTTCCTCCACACACGTGGTAACTTGCAGGTGTTTATACAGTTGTTGTAAAGTTATAGTAACCATTGTTTATCAACAAGTGCAAATTAATTTGCTCAATACATATTTCATCTAGGCCGGCAGCCTTACCATTTTTACACTGATTTATTGCTCTGTTCAGCTCAGATAAAGTAAAAGGTTTTGTGAGTGTATCAGTCTTAAGCTCATAATACCTCTCAATTCCTTTATTCCTAAGTCGACATGGATTAGATGGTTGTCCATTTCATAGAAGTTGATGTGCAATTTGGTTTGCTGTGACATTGGAATGTGTTGAATTTTTATTAGGATCACTACTGAGTCGTCTAAGTAATCGCCAAGCATTTTGAAGGAAAGAGCCTCCCCGAAGAGTGTATGATTTACATTCGGGCGTTCCCTAAGCAACGGTGAGGTGTTAACACCGAATGATCTTTCCAATCCACAAGTAACATCTATTATTACGAAGCTCAAGTTGTCTCCGGTAACTGTGTGTTTTATTGTTTCAGGTGGTGAGAATGCTTCTGGTTGTGGTGATAGTGTTCGCTACATTGTGGCTCCCCTACCGCGGGATGCTCGTGTACAACAGCTTCGCCACACTCTTCAACAAGAAAAGATTTATGGATCTGTGGTTCCTCATGTTCGCAAAAACATGCGTCTTTATCAACAGGTAAGATAAAATAGGCCTCATGCATTTACACTGGAGGCCAATTAACTGTAAGGAATATCCGGAACTCGCTAAAGCTCTTACTCACTGATCTTCCGTAGAAGAGCGCCGTGCCACTTGTCGTTCGATTGGACTGTGAAGTCCCTCACAGAGGTTCTGGGTTCAGTTCTTGGCCCTTTCACATAATTTGTAAAGGTTTAAAGGACTATATCAGGGGTGTATCAGCCTCAGGAGTAAAACCATACGGACAACCCTAGAAGAAGTTTTCTGTTGAACTCTGGATGTATGAGGTATTGTCTGGAATATATATATGAGTGGCGAGTGGCAATTTAATTTAGTAACTTCCAACAGTGCCGGGCTGAGTGGCTCAGATTGTAAAGAATTGGCCTAGTCATCCCATAAAGTGGGTTCGATCATGGCTCAGTCCGGTACGGTCTTATCACTGGATTTACCAACAGGCGAGTGAATTTCCGTTGGAAAAAAAAAATTGGCACCCCAGCATCTCTGAAAGTACCTATCAATATTGGAAGAACTGACCTCAAGTATAAAGGAATTTTAGCAGAAGAGATTGGGGTAAATTTTCATTCATTGGGAAGGGCGTGAAGGAGTGGAACAGTTTACCAGGGGTAGTGTTTGATCCTTTTCCAAAATCTGCACAGATACTCAAGAAGAGAATAAACAACAACAGAGAAAATAAATGAAATGTTAGACGGCATTCGACCAGTGCAGGTTACTGTAAATAAAAAATGTGTGTGAATAAATTAATTCCATCCCCTGGTCTATGGAGTTTGGACAGCCGAAGTACGGGACTGCCTGTAGGGGTGAAGTACAGTGGGGATTTCGAGGGCCCTGGGACCGCTATGGTAGCTGTGAAGGCCCTTCAGGAAATCTGGAAAGTAGTGGCAAAAGGGGCTCTAGTTAAGACACAGCAGGTCGTTATGATACTTAGGTTCCAAAATGGGTAAAAAAAAAGGAAATAATGGCACTGTAAATTTTAATCTTATGCCAGTTGTATAGTATTATTTGAAGTAATTCCACATACTGTATATGAGTTGACTATGTTTGTAAGTACAGGAGATATTATAAGTAGAATTTTGTAAACAATATAAATTTATTAATGATGAGCTGTGTGTTTAATAGAAAAAATTGTTAGCGTAAATTGTATAATATTGTATTCTAGGAAAATTTCCTTCTTCTCTTGTTAATTTAAAATTTAGTGCTTGACAATAATGTATTTTAGTGTAACATTTGCCACCGAGGTAGACATCTCATTTGCAAATAAAGAGATTTTGATTTCGATTTTGATTTTGCCTTGTCCACAATACAATCAAATTGGCTTTTACGCCGCACCGACACGGAATAGTCTTATGGCGACGATGGGATAGGAAAGGGCTACGAGTGGGAAAAAGCAATCGTGATCTTAATTAAGGTATAACCCCAGCATTTTCCTGGTGTGATAATGGGGAAGCCACGGGAAACCATCTTCAGGGCTGCCGACAGTGAGGATCAAAACCGGTATCTCCCGAATGCTAGCTCACAGACGCGCTACTAACTGCACGGCCAACTCACTCGGTGACTTGTCCACGTAGAACATATTGTATAGCTGTAAACGTGTCCTCCTTTTGAGTTTCAATTCAGCCATCCACAGCTCTGAAGATAGTCTTCTGGTTTTCCGTGGTTTCCCATTTTCACACCAGGCAAATGCTGGGGCTGTACCTTAATTAAGGCCACGGCCGATTCCTTCCAACTCCTAGGCCTTTCCTATCCCATCGTCGCCATAAGACCTATCTGTGTCGGTGCGACGTAAAGCCGCTAGCAAAAAAAAAAAAAAAAAAAAAATTCGTTGTTTCACATGCCGAATAGATTAGCTCAGCTCGTTGCCGAACGCTTGGTCATGGTTTCTAGCTGTGTACTCGGGGGATTCGAATCCCTCGTCGACCACACTTGAAATAGTTTTCCGTGGTTTCACATTTCAACTCCAGGCAAATGGTACCCTTCTCGAGGCCATGGCCACTTTCTGCCCATTCCTAGCCAGGATAATTACACCTATGTCTAGAGACAATATCCGCACACAGTGGTAAGTCACCCCCATGGCGTTTGCCAGAAAAGCATCTACAGAACTGGCGAACGTATCCTGGAAAATTAAATGCTATACGCTAAAAAAATGGTTTCACATTTTCACACCTGGAAATAAATAACGCTACAACTGCTACCTTTCCAGTCGAAGCCGTTTCCTACCCGAACGACATTGATGTGATGTGACGTTAAATAAATACGAGAAAAATATTAATAACAATATTAATATATTTTCCAGCTCTCTGCACATATGCTTTCAATGTTGAAAACATTTCTCAGCAGAGAAAGTAGGAGCCCCCAAACCACAAAAACGTCAATTTAAGCAATTTCCTCAATTGTACCAAAAGTTGAAGGGCTAAAGGAGCCGGAAAGGTTTAAAATTGTGAATCCTGAATAGTTAGGCCTCAAACTTTTAAAAAAATCGAAAAATCACTTCCGGCTTAAAATCAGTTCTGGAAAAGCAGCCTAAAATAGCTTGTTTTTATACACGTTTTCTTTCTTATTCACAACCTAGAACAATTATTTACATAATTATTTCTGTAATGTGTTCTTTGGTTCCTTACCCTTAGGCGTTTTTTGATTTCTTGAAAATATCCACGCCGATTGCAGTTATAAGGACTTGGGTGAAACTCTGCATTGACTCGCATTAGCGCTCGCAGTGGTGCCTAAGTGAAACAATGCTTTGACCCACATTAGCGCTCGCACTGGTGCTTAAGTGAAACTCTGCATTGACTCACATTACCGCTCGCAGTGGTGCTTAAGTGAAACTCTACATTGACTCACATTAGAGCTCGCAGTGGTGCTTATGTGAAACAATGCTTTTACTCACATGCGCGTTCGTAGAGGTGCTTAAGTGAAATAATGCATTGACTCACATGTGCGCTCGTAGTGGTACTCAAGTGAAACAATGCATTGACTCACATTAGCGCTCATAGTGGTGCTTAAGTGAAACTCTTAATTGTCTCACATTAGCGCTCATAGTGGTGCTTATGTGAAACAATGCTTTTACTCACATGCGCGTTCGTAGAGGTGCTTAAGTGAAATAATGCATTGACTCACATGTGCGCTCGTAGTGGTAATCAAGTGAAACAATGGATTGACTCACATTAGCGCTCATAGTGGTGCTTAAGTGAAACTCTTCATTGGCTCACATTAGCGCTCATAGTGGTGCTTATGTGAAACAATGCATTGACTCACATTTGCGCTCATAGTGGTGCTTAAATGAAACTGTGTATTGACTAACATTAGCACTCACAGTGGTGCTTATGTGAAACAATGCATTGACTCACATTAGCGCTCGCAGTGGTGCTTAAGTGAAACAATGCATTGACTAACATTAGCACTCACAGTGGTGCTTATGTGAAACAATGCATTGACTCACATTGGCGCTCGCAGTGGTGCTTAAGTGAAACAATGCATTGACTCACATTAGCGCTCATAGTGGTGCTTATGTGAAACAATGCATTGACTCACATTAGCGCTCGTAGTGGTGCTTAAGTGAAACTGTGTATTGACTCCCATGTGCGCTCGTAGTGGTGCTTAAGTGAAACTCTGCATTGACTTCCATGTGCGCTCGTAGTGGTGCTTAAGTGAAACAATGCATTGACTCACATTTGCGCTCGTAGTGGTGCTTAAGTGAAACTCTGCATTGACTTCCATGTGCGCTCGTAGTGGTGCTTAAGTGAAACAATGCATTGACTCACATTCGCGCTCGTAGTGGTAGAAAAAGGCAAACTGCTAATCTAATCGACCGCATGACAATGATTAGGAAAAGGTTTGTAAATTTTAGGGATAAATAAAGAATATATTCTGATGCCTTTACTGGCAGGACCTAGTGTTTACAGTGCACTATGTCTTCTGGTATGGGCTAGAGCAATTTTGTTACTTTCATTGATCTGTCTCTGTCTTATCCTTGGCTTTGACAATATGAAAGTGACTGAGGTATGAGCGATGCTAGTAATTCCATTCCTTCTGCAGCCAGTCCCTGCTATGAATGGTGTGAAAATATTGCTCATAGGGTCAGTTGGTGCGTGCATTTCAGTGGGCTTGGCAGACTGATATATAACAGCAACTTCTGGGTCAGTGAGGAAAGCAACGGGAAACTACCTCACTCCTCATTTCCCTAGTATGCCTCTTCAGTGATGCCTAGGCCATCTATGACAGCTGATGGCAGAGCTGTTGAGGATCCAACCAGCCTTAGGGCTGAAGACTGAACATACACATATTATATTTACCTACATTCGTAACTCATATACCTAGGATGTTTTCAACATTGAGTTGCTTGCGTGAAGAGCTAGAACTGTGGAATTTTATAACTGAGTCGAAACAGAAAAAAGATGGCTTATCTCAAAAGCAGTAATTGCACCTATCTATAAGCAAGAGAACAGGAAGGATTGCAATAACTATCGAGGTATCTCATTGATTAGTATACCAGGCAAAGTATTCACTGGCATCTTGGAAGGGAGGGTGCGATCAGTCGTTGAGAGGAAGTTGGATGAAAGCCAGTGTGGTTTCAGACCACAGAGAGGCTGTCAGGATCAGATTTTCAGTATGCGCCAGGTAATTGAAAAATGCTACGAGAGGAATAGGCAGTTGTGTTTATGTTTCGTAGATCTAGAGAAAGCATATGACAGGGTACCGAGGGAAAAGATGTTCGCTATACTGGGGGACTGTGGAATTAAAGGTAGATTATTAAAATCAATCAAAGGCATTTATGTTGACAATTGGTCTTCAGTGAGAATTGATGGTAGAATGAGTTCTTGGTTCAGGGTACTTACAGGAGTTAGACAAGGCTGTAATCTTTCACCTTTGCTGTTTGTAGTTTACATGGATCATATGCTGAAAGGTATAAAATGGCAGGGAGGGATTCAGTTAGGTGGAAATGTAGTAAATAGTTTGGCCTATGATGACGACTTGGTCTTAATGGCAGACTGTGCCGAAAGCCTGCAGTCTAACATCTTAGAACTTGAAAATAGGTGCAGTGAGTATGGTATGAAAATTAGCCTCTCGAAGACTAAATTGATGTCAGTAGGTAAGAAATTCAACAGAATTGAATGTCAGATTGGTGATACAAAGCTAGAACAGGTCGATAATTTCAAGTATTTAGGTTGTTTTTTTTCCCAGGATGGTAATATAGTAAGCGAGATTGAATCAAGGTGTAGTAAAGCTAATTCAGTGAGCTCGCAGTTGCGGTCAGCAGTATTCTGTAAGAAGGAAGTCAGCTGCCAGACGAAACTATCTTTACATCGGTCTGTTCTCAGACCAACTTTGCTTTACGGGAGCGAAAGCTGGGTGGACTCAAGATATCTTATTCATAAGTTAGAAGTAACAGACATGAAAGTAGCAAGAATGATTGCTGGTACAAACAGGTGGGAACAATGGCAGGAGGGTACTCGGAATGAGGAGATAAAGGCTAATTTAGGAATTAACTCGATGGATGAAGCTGTACGCATAAACCGGCTTCGGTGGTGGGGTCATGTGAGGCGAATGAAGGAGGATAGGTTACCTAGGAGAATAATGGACTCTGTTATGGAGGATAAGAGAAGTAGAGGGAGACCAAGACGACGATGGTTAGACTCTGTTTCTAACGATTTAAAGATAAGAGGTATAGAACTAAATGAGGCCACAACACTAGTTGCAAATCGAGGATTGTGGCGACGTTTAGTAAATTCTCAGAGGTTTGCAGACTGAACGCTGAAAGGCATAACAGTCTATAATGATAATGTATGTATGTATGTATGTATGTATGTATGTATGTATGTATGTATGTATGTATGTATGTATGTATGTATGTATGTATGTATGTATGTATCTCAAAAGAATACAACTGTGGAATTTTATAACTGAGTCGAAACAGAAAAAAGATGGCTTATCTCAAAAGAATCTGCTCACATTCAAATAGTACGAATTCTGTCTTGGAGCTAGAAGTAGTTAGGAGTGAGTACTTCACGAATTATCTTATTTACAACTAGCGGTACCCATGTGTTTCAATGCAGTTACAATGCATAATGTATTTTAAGAAAAAATCGGAAGGGTTGTGTCCAAGCATGGCCGCTATTTTTGTGACACACAATACATTTTCTTGGCAAAGTAGATCTAATTAGAGAAAACCATGATATTCATTAAATAACTGTGATTTTAAATGTGCAATCACTATATTTAAATGAGTGAATTATTGAGCAGATGATAAAGCGGCAAAAAATGAGAGGGCCAGGTAGAAGTGCTGGGTTGCACATCTCGCTGCGTGGACGCCTCCAATTTCAAGCGTTGTAGGTTCTCTGCAGAGATTTTGGCTTAGTCGATTCTTCAGATATCCTCCTATTCTCCTGAATATGAACCATTTAGAAGATATTTAGGCAAATTGGAAATTAAATATAATTTTCAGCATTTCAACGGACCTGGTCACGAAGTTACGGAGGTTATGATGACAAACGGTAACTAGTATATTAGAATCCTACGAGAAAAATTTAAGGGGGCTCATACACCTGCAATGCATGCATTGAATTAACTTTGTACACTTATAGAAAAAATGCTGGGCTTTCATTAGATGCATAAAGTTTCAAAATTAAATATATACACGTGTAATAAAATTTGCAGAATTTAATATTAAAAAAATATTTCTTGAATGTTACAGAAAACAACATTTCTTGAAAACTATCAATATGATTGGCATAAACTATTTTTTCCTTGAAGACAACACTAAATTACCCAGGATAGAACTCCATGATCTTGGTGGAACGATAAGTTGCCCTTTCATAAGTATTTCATTTGAATATTTTAAAAATCGAGAATTTCACAGGATGATTTAGATGCACTGAGCATATTTTTCAAATTAATTCAATAATTGACGTTCATCCTCTATAACGTCCGTCTCGTAGGTTGAATTGTCAGCGTACTGGACTTCGGTGCAGAGGGTCCTGGGTTCGATTCCCGGCCGCATCGGGGATTAAAAACTTAATTGGTTAATTCCATTGGCTGGGGGGATGGGTGTTTGTGTTGTCCCCAACATCCCTGCAACTCACGCACCGCACATAACACTATCCTCCACCACAATAACACGCAGTTACCTACACATGGCAGATGCCGCCCACCCTCATCGGAGGGTCTGTCTTACAAGGGCTGCACTCGGCTAGAAATAGCCACACGAATTTATCATTATTATATCCCCTATAACTTAGTTACAACAAGGGGAATTCCAAATTTCATGAATTTTGGACCATTAGTTCTTGCATTATTGCGTTTTTTGTGAGAAAAATTAAACTTTTGGGAAAATGGCTCTAAACATGGTATATGTATTTCCACTTACACATAACACTAGAAGGCGCCTGCTGCATATGTAGTACCCTCCACCTCCATGTTCTTGCCATGTTCTTCCATCCTCAACCTCCCCCGTGCCCTTTGTTCCTCCTTTGAAGACTCTCGAAGCCGTTTTTCAGCAAACGTGACCCGAAGAACATCACGTTCAGACAGAGCAGGAGTTGCATATTTCCCAACTTTGATGCCTAAACATTCTATCACTTCCAGTTTACTTTTAATACCATCATTAAAAGAAGACACGGCTTCAGAAGCTTCTCTTTTCACAACTACCCTCGCTAAATTTGAGCTTTTAGGGCAAACAATCCATACTTTGTTGTTAAAGGACTCATTAGCATTTTGAGTCCGAACTTTCAGACATCTCCTTGGGAGGCCAGTAGCAGCAAATTCTTGGAACATTGGATTAATTGCCTTCATTACAACCATTGGAATTGGGTGAGGGTGTTTTGGAACATTGGCTTAATTGCCTTCATTACAACCATTGGAATTGGGTGAGGGTGTTTATACTCCTTCTCAATTCCATTTGCCTGGGCTTGACACCCACGCCATAATCCTGAACCTTTCAGACAACAATAATGTTGAGGTTCAATGTCAGTACAGACTTCAGACAGCCTTCCTCATATCTTCCAAGTTGTCTTTAATTTCCCTTATGGCATTGCCCCTCCTCTACGAACCATGTGACCTTGCCGCGGTGGGGAGGCTTGCGTGTCCCAATGATGCAGATAGCCGAGCCGCAGGTGCAACCATATCGGATGGGTATCTGTTGAGAGACCAGACTAACGAATGGTTCATCGAAAGGGGGGTAGCAGCCTTTCGGTAGTTGCAAGGGCGGCAGTCTAGATGATTGACTGATACGGCCTTGTAATAATACTCAACATGGCTTAGCTGTGTTGATACTGCTACACGGCTGAAAGCAACGGGAAACTACAGCCGTAACCACCTCCCGAGGACATGCAGCTCTCTCTGTATGAATGATGTACTGATGATGGCTTCCTCCCGGGTAAAATATTCCGGAGGTAAACTAGTCCCCCATTCGGATCTCCGGGTGGGGACTACACGAGAGGGGGCGATCATCAGGAATATGGATACTGACATTCTGCGAGTCGGAGCGTGGAATGTTAGAAGTTTGAAACGTTGTGGTAGGTTAGAGAATCTGAAAAGGGAGATGGATAGGCTAAAGTTAGATGTAGTTGGTATAAGTGAAGTACGTTGGCAGGAAGAACAGGATTTTTGGTCAGGCGACTACCGAATTATCAACACGAAATCAAACAGGGGTAATGCGGGAGTTGGTTTAATAATGAATAAGAAAATAGGGCAGCGGATAAGGTACTACGACCAGCATAGTGAAAGAATTATTGTCGCCAAGATAGACACCAAACCAATGCCCACCACAATAGTGCAGGTCTATATGCCTACTAGTTCAGCGGATGATGAAGAAATTGAAAGAATATATGAGGAGATAGAAGATTTAATACAATATGTCAAAGGTGACGAGAATCTAATTGTGATGGGAGACTGGAACGCAGTGGTAGGCCAAGGAAGAGAAGGTAGCACAGTAGGAGAATTTGGATTGGGACAAAGGAACGAAAGAGGAAGTCGGCTGGTTGAATTCTGCACTGACCATAATTTAGTCCTCGCCAATACTTGGTTCAAACACCACAAACGACGGCTGTATACGTGGACGAGACCTGGAGACACTGGAAGGTATCAAATAGACTTCATTATGATTAGGCAGAGATTCAGAAACCAGGTGTTGGATTGCAAAACTTTCCCAGGAGCAGACGTGGACTCTGACCACAACTTGTTGGTCATGAAATGCCATCTGAAGTTGAAGAAATTGAAGAAAGGAAAGAATGCAAAAAGATGGGATCTAGACAAGTTGAAAGAAAAGAGTGTGATGGATTGTTTCAAGGAACATGTTGCACAAGGACTAAATGAAAAGGCCGAAGGAAACACAGTAGAGGAAGAGTGGAGAGTCATGAAAAATGAAGTCAGTAGGGCTGCTGAAGAAATGTTAGGAAGGAAGAAAAGATCAACTAAGAATCAGTGGATAACTCAGGAGATACTAGACCTGATTGATGAACGACGAAAATACAAGAATGCTAGAAATGAAGAGGGCAGAAAAGAATACAGGCGATTAAAGAATGAAGTGGATAGAAAGTGCAAGGTAGCTAAGGAAGAATGGCAGAAGGAGAAGTGCAAGGATGTCGAAGGCTGTATGGTTCTGGGAAAGGTAGATGCTGCATACAGGAAAATCAAGGAAAACTTTGGAGAAAGGAAATCTAGGTGTATGAATATTAAGAGCTCAGATGGAAAGCCACTTCTAGGGAAAGAAGACAAAGCAGAAGGATGGCAGGAGCATATCCAACAGTTGTATCAAGGTAACGATGTAGATAATTTCGTTCTGGAACATGAAGGGGCTGTTGATGCTGATGAAATGGGAGACCCAATTTTGAGGTCAGAGTTTGACAGAGCTGTGAGTGACCTAAATAGGAACAAGGCACCTGGAATTGATGATATTCCCTCTGAATTACTGACTGCCTTAGGAGAAACCAGCATGGTAAGGTTATTTCATTTAGTGTGCAAGATGTATGAGACAGGAGAAGTCCCATCCGATTTTCGGCAGAATGTTGTTATACCTATTCCCAAGAAAGCCGGTGCTGACAGGTGTGAAAACTACCGCACTATTAGTTTAGTATCTCATGCCTGCAAAATTTTAACACGTATTATTTACAGAAGAATGGAAAAACAAGTTGAAGCTGAGTTGGGGGAAGATCAATTTGGCTTCAGAAGAAATGTAGGAACACGTGAAGCTATCCTGACTTTACGTCTGATCTTAGAGGATCGAATCAAGAAGGACAAGCCCACGTACATGGCATTCGTAGATCTAGAAAAGGCATTCGATAATTTTGATTGGACCAGGCTATTTATGATTCCGAAGATGATAGGGATCAGATACCGGGAACGAAGAATTATCTACAGTCTGTATAAAAATCAGTCTGCAGTGATAAGAATCGAGGGCTTTGAAAAAGAAGCAGCAATCCAGAAAGGAGTGAGGCAAGGCTGCAGTTTGTCCCCTCTCCTTTTCAATGTTTACATAGAACAGGCAGTAAAGGAAATCAAAGAGAAATTTGGAAATGGAATCACAGTCCAAGGAGAGGAAATCAAAACCTTGAGATTTGCGGATGATATTGTTATTTTATCTGAGACTGCAGAAGATCTCGAGAAGTTGCTGAATGGTATGGATGAAGTCTTAGGTAAGGAGTACAAGATGAAAATAAATAAGTCCAAAACAAAAGTAATGGAGTGCAGTCGAACGAAGGCAGGTGATGTAGGAAATATTAGATTAGGAAACGAAGTCTTAAAGGAAGTAGATGAATATTGTTACTTGGGTAGTAAAATAACCAACGATGGCAGAAGTAAGGAGGACATAAAATGCAGACTAGCACAAGCAAGGAAGAGCTTTCTTAAGAAAAGAAATTTGCTCACTTCAAACATTGATATCGGAATTAGAAAGATGTTTTTGAAGACTTTTGTGTGGAGCGTGGCATTGTATGGAAGTGAACATGGACAATAACTAGCTCAGAAAGAAAGAGAATAGAAGCTTTTGAAATGTGGTGTTACAGAAGAATGCTGAAGGTGAGATGGATAGATCGAATCACGAATGAAGAGATACTGAATCGAATTGGTGAGAGGAGATCGATTTGGCTAAATTTGACGAGAAGAAGAGATAGAATGATAGGACACATCTTAAGACACCGAGGACTTGTTCAGTTGGTTTTTGAAGGAAGTGTAGGTGGCAAGAACGGTAGGGGTAGACCAAGGTATGAATATGACAAACAGATTAGAGCAGATGTAGGATGCAATAGTTACGTAGAAATGAAAAGGTTAGCACAGGATAGGGTGGCATGGAGAGCTGCATCAAACCAGTCTATGGACTGATGACTCCAACAACAATGGCATTGCCATAATATCACTGCAGCTTGTCGATAATAGCATCAGTGAGACGACCCACACAGCCAATAACCTTATCAACTACTAATTTTATACCAGCCATCTTCCTATTCTTTTGTCTGAGTCTTACAAACTTGACATGATTGAAAAAGAAACGTCGTGGTTGGGTGACAGGCACAAAATAACAAAGCAAAACAAGCCCAGACGACTATCATTTCCGGTTCAAAGGATAATTATTAAATGGTCCTGATGCCTTGAAAAGTCAGCCATTTTGTTTCAAACCAGTATTCCCAAAACAGTGAAAATTGATGAAACGCACAAATGCCACGTCCACACAGCCGACAGTTCAGTGCATGCATGAATTATATCGAAATATCTCGGAAAAAATTGGAAATTTCGTTATAAAACTTCAGATTTAGGTAAAGAAATGTGCATTATTTTACTCGAGATCAAAACAAATCATATTTCCAGGTATATCAGCCCTCGCCTTAAGTAAGACGTGCTCGGTTCGCCCGGAAGGACGTGGGTTCGAATCCCCGTCAGGAAGTCGTAAAATTTAAGAAACGAGATTCCCACTTCCAGAGATGCATATGGCCCTGAGGTTCACTCAGCCTACACCAAAAATAAGTACCAGGTTAATTCCTGGGGGAAAAGGCGGCCGGGTGTAGAGCTAACCACTCTACCCCATCACGTGCCGAGGTTAACAATGGTGGAAGCCTTTACCTTCCACTCCTCCAAGGGCCTTCATGGCCTGTACGGAGGTGACTTAGGCTACTTACTTACTTATCTCCTATAACATAAATATAAAGTTCGGTATCGAAGCATTTTTTCTAAAAACTAAAGAGCTTTGTTTTGATATGGTGCCAAAACACACGACAAAGTAAAATGACAAAATAAATGAAGCAATTAACGCAGAAGCCTAATGTTATAGAACGTCACCTCACAATACGCAGTTCTTAGACTTCTAGTTTTATAACTTCATTTAATTGCGCTATGAAGTTCAGTTAGGAACTCGCGCATTGGCATCCTGAGGTCAAGGCCTTTATTTACTGAATAGCACTGTTGAATATACTATAGAGTCTGTTCACCGGCGAGTTACCATGGGCACACGTCCTGGTTTTTTCATCTAAAATGTTATATTTCTGGAATTGAAGCGAGGTACATGGGCATTTAAGAAAGACAGTAATTCAGGATTATCAATAGCATAGTTTACAATTTTAAAAACAAATGTTAATTCATCCTTTCGTATGCGAACTTCTAAACTCTCCACTCCAAAATTTAAAAGTATATCACTATAATAGACAGTTTCTTTTACATTGAAAATATTCTAAAAATCTCTTTTGTAATTTTTGATTGGCATGTGATTGACACCTAGTGCTCCAAACGATGTTGGCATATTCTATTTTTGGTCTTACCATGGTATTGAACAGATAAATACAAGTTTGTGTGTTTTGGAAGGGTTTTATTTTGCTGATAATGAATGCTAGGGTCTTGTATAATTCAGCTACCATTTTCAGTATATGTGAGTTAAAAGAAAGCTCGTGGTTAAATAAAACCCTGAGATCTCTTATCTCGCAAACCGACCGTAAATCACTGCCACCTAGTTTGTATACTGTTTAGTCCCTCGGCCCCAATTACGAAACCACCAGTTTATCCTTCCTATATCATTTTCAGGATCCATAATTGTGACGTGGAATGAGAATTATATGGTTGTACGCTGTACAGTGTTGCGATCTATTGTTTTTAAAGACGGAGGATAGGTAAAAATATTTAAGGGATACTATGTGAGCAGTTGGTGGTGGCGTTGTACCACTGGCACTACCCTTGTGCCCGCCTGTGGTTGTTTGATACTTCCGAATCTCAAAGGCAAAGTGTACAAAAGCATCGTGCTCCACATACTGTACTCACATGTGGGAAAGAATGGTGCTAAGATGATCTTAATAAGCACCAAAATACGACTGGGTGAGGAGTGTTGTGGTGAAAAGAAATGGCGCATGGCTTTTAGTGCCGGGAGTGTCCGAGGACAAGTTGCAGGTCTTTTGATTTGACATCCGTAGGCGACCTGCGCGTCGCGATGAGGATGAAATGATGACGGAGATGACACATACACCCAGTCCCCGTGCCAGCGAAATTAACCAATGGTTAAAATACCCGGCCCTGCCGGAAATCGAACCCGGGACCGCTGTGACCAAAGGCCAGCACACTAACCATTCATCCATGGAGTCGCACCGTGATGCGGAAAGAAAGTACGATAGCAACTATTCTTCTGTAGACAATGACGAACAAACTTATAATGAAGACAGATAAGGGAGTTGTAATTATTGACATAAACATATTTTACAGTGAGTACTTACATTAAACTTAAAACTTGTAAATTGGATGTTTTGTCACTATAGAATTCCGCTTGCTACTATAACAGCACCTGAAGATTATGATGACGGCAAAGATTATGGAGCATTACTTTTAAAAAATTTGTATACAATGTAGGAATCATTTAATGTAGATTAGACATAAATTAAAGCTAATTCTTAGTTTTCCGGAATTTCCTCTCCTATATTTAGAATGTGCAGATTATTCGCATGTATGCAGCATAATCAATAACCCTTTTCCTCACAAGACAAAAAGTTCTGTAAACTTCCAAAACGACCTATTGCAGACAGCTGATCTGGAACCACTGTAATTCAAAGTCATCAGACACTATCCTTCCTTTGTAATTCTCAGTATGTTGTCTTCATGATTTTAGTAATTCAATGTGGATATTAAGTGAAGTACATAATTTCTATGATGAAGATCACTTCTAAACTCTACAACTTCAATATGCATAGTGCTATGCAATAAACTAAACCTAAAAAATTGTAATGGACATCAACACTGAAGGACTTATTAGTTCATATATGCATAGTCATGGAGGGGAGTAAAACAAAAACAAGCTGCAAGTATCCATGTCCCAATTATACAAGATGTCCGGGTTAAAGGTATAATACACTGACTGACAGAGCAAATGCAACACCAAGGAGGAGTGGTTCGAAAGGGATGAAAGTTGGGGAAAAAACAGAGACGGCACGGACGAATAATTGATGTTTATTTCAAACCGATATGCAGGTTACACAATGCGCACGGCATCGACTCAGTAGGATGTAGGACCACCGCGAGCGGCGATGCACGCAGAAACACGTCGAGGTACAGAGTCAATAAGAGTGCGGATGGTGTCCTGAGGGATGGTTCTCCATTCTCTGTCAACCATTTGCCACAGTTGGTCGTCCGTACGAAGCTGGGGCAGAGTTTGCAAACGGCGTCCAATGAGATCCCACACGTGTTCGATTGGTGAGAGATCCGGAGAGTA
Source organism: Anabrus simplex (assembly GCF_040414725.1). Classification (NCBI taxonomy): domain Eukaryota; kingdom Metazoa; phylum Arthropoda; class Insecta; order Orthoptera; family Tettigoniidae; genus Anabrus; species Anabrus simplex. Next base: position 371,430,474 of record NC_090268.1, on the reverse strand, counting down.
CGCTGGCCACGGAAGCATCTGTACACCTCGTAGAGCCTGTTGGGAGATGCGAGCAGTGTGTGGGCGGGCATTATCCTGCTGAAACAGAGCATTGGGCAGCCCCTGAAGGTACGGGAGTGCCACCGGCCGCAGCACATGCTGCATGTAGCGGTGGGCATTTAACGTGCCTTGAATACGCACTAGAGGTGACGTGGAATCATACGCAATAGCGCCCCAAACCATGATGCCGCGTTGTCTAGCGGTAGGGCGCTCCACAGTTACTGCCGGATTTGACCTTTCTCCACGCCGACGCCACACTCGTCCGCGGTGACTATCACTGACAGAACAGAAGCGTGACTCATCGGAGAACACGACGTTCCGCCATTCCCTCATCCAAGTCGCTCTAGCCCGGCACCATGCCAGGCGTGCACGTCTATGCTGTGGAGTCAATGGTAGTCTTCTGAGCGGACGCACGCCGGGAGTGCAGGCCTCTTTCAACCAATCGATGGGAAATTGTTCTGGTCGATATTGGAACAGCCAAGGTGTCTTGCACATGCTGAAGAATGGCGGTTGACGTGGCGTGCAGGGCTGCCACCGCTTGGCGGCGGATGCGCCGATCCTCGCGTGCTGACGTCACTCGGGCTGCGCCTGGACCCCTCGCACGTGCCACATGTCCCTGAGCCAACCATCTTCGCCACAGGCGCTGCACCGTGGACACATCCCTATGGGTATCGGCTGCGATTTGACGAAGCGACCAACCTGCCCTTCTCAGCCCGATCACCATACCCCTCGTAAAGTCGTCTGTCTGCTGGAAATGCCTCCGTTGACGGCGGCCTGGCATTCTTAGCTATACACGTGTCCTGTGGCACACGACAACACGTTCTACAATGACTGTCGGCTGAGAAATCACGGTACGAAGTGGGCCATTCGCCAACGCCGTGTCCCATTTATCGTTCGCTACGTGCGCAGCACAGCGGCGCATTTCACATCATGAGCATACCTCAGTGACGTCAGTCTACCCTGCAATTGGCATAAAGTTCTGACCACTCCTTCTTGGTGTTGCATTCGCTCTGTCAGTCAGTGTAATATAAAATTTAATAACATGAGAAGTAGTGGAGACATTTACTTTCGGTTTGTTGCTACAAGTAGGGTAACTCAAAATGTTTGTTTACATACCTAATAAACCCGGATATGCGCACCATTAGTGGCGCGACAGACATCTAAACTTAATCGGTATTCCACTTCTCTCCAAGTGTTCTGCAGCATTGCAGGCGTAACAGTGATGTGGTGAGGAATAACATTCGAGTGATGAGTGTCAGAAGGAATATACGAGAGTCTCTATTACGACGGTTTGACCTCGAAATGAAGAGATATGACGATTATGTGGAAATGACGGTACCAGGGAAGAGAAACAGAGGTAGACAAAGAATGAGTTGGAGAGACAACATCACATCACACATCAAAGTGCTTGATCTAGAGCTGCATGACGGGTATGAGCGAATGAAATGGAAGAGAAGAATCCATGTCAGCGACCCCAAAACCTATCATAACTAATAAAGCATCATAGTAAGTAATATTGCGATAGAATGCATGACATTAAATCCTCGAGATGTTGGAATCATCCACGTAGACGGCGAAGATCTACCACGAGTAGAGAAATGTAAGTATCTTGGCTTCACAGTCTCTGACGACGACCGACTTACTGACCGAGGTCAACATACGGATACACGCAGCTCGGCTGCAGTGACGAATGACAACAGGCGTCACCTCTGACTATCTGAAATCTAAGATCTACCGGATTGTTATCAGTCCTGTCACTCACTAAGGCACCGACAGTCGGCCAACTACAAAGGAGGTAGAACGCCGATGGGCCGATAGAGTGCACAGCGACCTAGAGGCTGTAAATCTCTATCCGAACATGGCTTCCCATCCTCTCACAAAGCCCCTGTTCAGCATAGCAGGTGAGGCCGACTGGGCAAGGTACTGGTCTTCCTCTCAAGTTGTATCCCCCGCTGAAGATGCTTAGATGGACAGCTGGCATCAGTAGACTGGATCAAATTTTAAACGATGTTATTTGGAACCGTCCTTGGCGTTGCACCGGCCCAGAAAGAAATGCAGGAAAGTGTCTACTCTGGTTTTGGCACGTGTTGCGTTCGGAGGACAATACGGGACAATTCAAAATGATGGACCCGATTTCATAAATTTATTCTATGAAATCTAATGGACATATCATACTGTGAGATATACGCAAAGAAAGGCAAATTCTCAACGCTTAGTTAAGTTTACAATTCATCCCACGTGGTTTCATTTTCAGTCGTTACGAGCGCGCAGGAAGCGAGTAAAGAAAATGGCTGCGGTTGGAGAGCAGAAGTCGTTCTGTGTGCTTGATTACCTTGGAAAGAAGTTTGTGATTAGTGCTCAACGGCATTTCCGTACCAGGTATGGAAGAGACTCACCTACTGGAAAAGTCATTCGTGCATGGTATGCAAAATTCAGGGACATGGGCTGCATCTGTAAGCGAAAGTCGACTGGCCGTCATTCGACCGGGGAAAAGACAGCGGAACATGTTCGCGCCAGTTGCGTGCAGAGTCCGCAGAAGTCCGCCTACCGGCCTACCGAACTTCCACAGGCAACTGTTTGGGGCATTCTGCGGAAACGTTTACGAATGAAACCCTAACGCTTGCAACTGGTGCATGCCTTAGAAGACACTGTTTATGCTGCTCTATCGTCCTTCTGTGCTGAGATTCTCGCATTTATGGAAGAGGATGGGTTCTCCGAAAGGGTAATTTTCAGTGATGAAGCGACTTTTCACCTTTCCTGAACAGTGAACAGACCCAACGTAAGGATCTGGGGAACTTCTAATCCCCATCAAGTTATGGAACACCAACGTGATTCTCCCAAGGTGTTCCGTCCTTTTAGAAAATTTATACAGAGCACGCTCTTGTCCGCGTCTCTATTGGGTGTCCAGAATGCATTTGGTTTCCGGCAAGAAAAAGAGACAGGCTCGATCTAGACAACATGTCGGCCAGAGATGCATTCGCGGCCACATGGCCTCCAACTTAATCAATAACCATCCAGGCATTTCAGTTTATTGTTAATGTGTAAATAATTTCTATGCAGTTTGTTAATCATGTTTAATTGTAATAAAAGTTTTATTTTACGTGTAATATTGATGCATGACTCGGCTCTATGGTCTTATCACGTGCTTAACCAAACTACAGTCCACTACCAGAGTAATCATCGCTGTTTAGTAATACAACATGTGTGCTACAGCATTCAGTTCGTCATCCAACATTTTGGTCCATTTCCGGGCCCGATATTACACGGTAAAAGTGAAATGCGTGTGAAATATCCGCAGGATTGGAAACATACAATGCAACGTGGGACTCTTCAGTTTACAAGGTCAGATTCCCTTTAATTACCTTTTCCTTGCATTATTTACATTTGTGTGAGCCAGTGCTTTACGATGGACGAGAACGAAATCGCAAAGCTGATCAAGCAACGGGGTTATCTGAAAGGTAGAATCACAAAAATCAAAACTTTCGTCGAAAAGTACGACACTACTCAAAACCTAGCAGACATTAGGGTTAGATATGATGCACTTATTGATTTAGAAAGCAAATACGATTTAGTTCAATCGCAGCTTGAGGTGGAGGATAGTAAACGAGATCATGGGGTAGATAGAGATGAAGTAGATGACATTGTGTACAGTTTGAAGGCAAAAATGCAGGTATTATTGTCGCCAGACCAACACGAAAATGCCGGTAGTACCAGAAGTAACACTTCCAATTCGTCGCATGAAAATATCAACATCAAATTACCCGCGATTAAACTACCCATGTTTAGTGGTAACTATGAAGATTGGATGTCGTTTGAAGATAATTTCAAACCATTGGTGCATGAAAATTCCAGTCTAGCAACCATTCAGAAATTTCACTACTTACTAGGAGCAGTTCAAGGTTCAGCTAAAGCATTAATTCAGAACCTTCCAACTACTGAAACAAACTATACGGTAGCTTGGAACCTATTATGTGATCGGTTTCAAAACAAGAGACTAATAGCAGCAAAGCATGTTAGAGAAATCTTAAACATTGCAACAGTGGAGAATGAAACCGCTGAAGACCTCAGGCAGTTCATCGGCACATTCGCAAGCAACTTACAAGCACTTAAAGCATTGAAATTAGATACTCCTCTCGAAGAAGTAATATTATCACAACATATTGTTGATCATCTTGATTATGAAACCAGGAGGGGCTGGGAAATAGAAGCAAACGCCAACAAAAATTCCTCCCTCAAACAATTAACATCTTACATTGAACACCGCTGCCAAGTCCTTGAAAGCATGCAAACATCTGTCAGTCAAGTCAAGGTGCGCGGTAGTAAAGAAAGCTCACACAAGAAAAAACCGTCGTCCTATACACATGTTGCATGCATTAACAGTCAGTGCTCTTATTGTAAACACGGTCATACACCAGGACTTTTTGCATGTGAAGCATTTCTCAAGTTAACAGTGTCAAATCGCATGCAATATGCTCGTGACAACAAACTCTGTTTAAATTGTCTTAGAGCATCACATAAAACGTCAGAGTGTACATCCAGTCACTGTCGCAAATGCAACAAGGCCCACAACACATTACTACATCTTGAAAATCACAAGTCTAGTACAACTAACGAAACTACTTCTAACAACAAGGTGGTATTTGCCAGCGTTCACACAACCACCAAGAATGAACATCCATGTACTCGAAACAAACCATATGTGTTGTTATCCACAGTTATTGTCAAAATCAAGGATCACAGTGGTAAATTTCGCAAGGTTCGAGGACTCTTGGACAGCGGCAGTCAGACTCATCTCATTACTACAGACACTGTCAGCAGACTAAATTTAAAATGTAAAGAAGACACCACTTCTATTGTAGGCATTAACAATTCTTCATCAACTCTGAAACACAGTGTGGATATTCACCTCCAGTCCACAACATCAGATTTTAACACTAACATAAATTGTTTAGTGGTTCCTGCCATCACAGGAGAAATGCTTTCCATGGAGTTAGACTACAAATCGTGGAACCTACCTAATGACATCACACTAGCAGATCCTAAATTCTACAGTCCAGGCAAGGTAGATTTAATCATTGATGCAGAGATGTTCTTGAACATTTTAAAGACAGATGGGAAAAAACGTGCACGTGATTACCCGGTATTGCAGGACACTCATATGGGTTGGATAATTTCTGGTAAATGCCCTCAGTCAAACAGCCATCCTGCATGCAACACAGTCACTTCTCTCTTTGTCAAAAAGGAAGATCAACTCGACACGCAACTTCGTAAATTTTGGGAAATAGAAGAATTGCACACTAAACCTAAAACTCAGGATGAACAACAGTGTTTACAGCACTTCAAGGAAAACACCACACGCACTCCTGAAGGAAGATTCGTTGTCAGGTTACCTCGTAAAGAAACTCGATCACCCTTGGGCAATTCTCGTAATATGGCAACACAACGATTTCAACAACTGGAAGCAAAATTCAAGAAAAATCCAGTATTGCATGAACAGTATGCGAACTTCATGTCCGAGTATGGACAGTTATCTCACATGAGGGAGGTAGGCCTACATGCAACAAATGATTCTGAACATTATTACTTGCCACACCACGCAGTATTTAAACAAAGCACAACTACATCAGTCAGAGTAGTTTTTGACGCATCAGCCAAAACTACTACTGGAGTGTCGCTTAATGATACATTGTTAGTAGGGCCTACTATACAACAAGACCTTTATTCCATTGTGTTGAGATTCAGGACACACAACATTGCATTAACGGGAGACATCACGAAAATGTACAGACAAGTTCGGGTTCATGAAAATGACACGCAGTTGCAAAGAATTATTTGGAGGGAATCGCCACAAACAGCTATCAAGACTTACGAACTATTGACTGTCACGTATGGTACAGCTTCAGCTCCATATTTGGCAACACAGTGCCTCAAACAAACGGCAGAAGATGAAGCAACTTCATTTCCACTGGCATCAACAGTTTTACAAAGGGATTTTTATGTTGACGATGCCCTGTGTGGTGCGTCCAACATCGCTGAAGCATTAAAATTGCAAAGTGAACTCATAGCCTTACTCAATAAAGGTGGTTTTCCCATCAGGAAATGGTGCTAAAATCATCAAGCTATACTTGCCACTGTTCCACCTGAAGACAGAGAAATTAACTTACCTTTCCAGTTTGATAATGATGACACCATACAAGCTTTAGGATTATCATGGCATCCTACGTCAGACAAATTCTTAGTGGCAAACAGAATCAAACACATTCCAGGGAACAGTAACATTACTAAACGCACCACTACGTCAGTTGTAGCATCTATATTTGACCCATTAGGATTGATCAGCCCATTAGTGATACTATACAAGATATTTTTGCAGGACTTATGGTTACATCAACTTCACTGGGACGACCCACTGCCAGATCCATTAGCATCAGACTGGGCAAAATTACAAATGCAGCTAGCACACATTGACAATATACAAGTAGAACGCCACGTATTAATTGAGGGTGACTTGGCAAATATTCAAGTTCATGGATTTTCAGACGCTTCCGAGCGAGCTTATGGCGCATGCATCTACCTTCGGTCAGTGAATCAGGAGGGTGAAGTATCAGTCAAACTGCTATGCTCTAAATCGCGCGTAGCTCCGGTTAAAAGAGTCACTCTTCCTCGTCTAGAACTTCTTGGTGCAGCATTATTAGCTCAGTTGTTACACAAAACCATGCCAGTCTTAAACTTGGCCATTAATGAAACACATTTATGGACAGACTCCACTATCGTACTGTCATGGTTAGCATCACCAGCATCACGTTGGAAGACCTTTGTAGCAAATAGGGTAGCTCACATTCAACAATCAACGAACACTAGTGACTGGCATCATGTACCATCACAAGATAATCCAGCGGACTTGATTTCTCGAGGCGTCAGACCAGCAGATCTGCAAAACTCAACCATTTGGTGGTCAGGACCCGCCTGGTTGTCCACTTCTGAGTTAAATTGGCCGCAGAACAACAATGTTGAGGATTCGCTCGCCATAGCAGAGCAGCGACAATCATCCACACTATTAGTAGTGACACAAGCTGAAACTATTATTGAGAAATTCTCATCATTAATAAGACTGCAACGAGTAATAGCTTATTGTTACAGATTTTTGCATAACACTAAGCATGCCAAGGAAAAGAAAATTGGACCTTTAAATGTTGAAGAATTGGAACATTCATTAGAAGTCTGCATTCGTATTGCACAAAATGCAGGCTTCTCAGAAGAGATTGGAGACCTGAAAAACGGAGGCGTAGTCCCTAAGAAGAGCCAGACAAGGAAACTATGTCCCTTCTTACACAACAATATTCTAAGGGTCGGAGGCAGGTTGAAGAATGCATCGATTCCGTTTTCATCCAAACATCCAATACTGTTACCATCAAAACATCACCTGACGACTCTAATTGTCAAACATGAACACTTACAACAAGCTCATGCAGGACCAGAATTGTTGTTAGCAACCCTTCGTCAACGTTATTGGATTCTGAATGGCAGAAATGTAGCCAGACAGCAAGTGCACAAATGCGTAACATGTTACAAATTGAAAGGCGTAACTAGTCATCAACTCATGGCTGACTATCCTGAGCATAGAGTTCAACCAGCACGTCCATTCAGTGTTTGTGGCATTGATTTTGGAGGTCCTATTCTACTTCGCCCAATTAACAAGAGGAGCAATGTCCGTATCAAGGCATACATCGCACTATTTGTTTGCTTCACGACAAAGGCTGTACATTTGGAAGTAGTCAGCAGTCTTACTACAGATGCCTTCTTAGCCGCACTTCGCCGTTTCATAGCCAGAAGAGGAAAGCCCGCAGATATCTACAGTGCCAATGCTACTACGTTTATTGGAGCCGATAGAGAATTAAAAGATCTTCACCAATTCATGGCATCACCGCAGCATCAAGAGGAAGTTGTAAGCAATCTGGCAAACAAGGGTATCAACTGGCATTGCATTCCACCTCGTTCACACCATTTTGGAGGATTATGGGAAGCTGGCATCAAGTCAGTTAAATATCATTTGCATCGAGTTGTTGGAAACTCATCATTAACATTTGAAGAGCTTAGTACTGTGCTCACACAAATTGAAGCCTGTTTAAATTCTCGTCCACTTACAGTCCTATCCTCAGATCCGACTGACCCTCAACCCTTGACTCCAGGTCATTTTCTTACTGGAAACAGTTTGAATTCCATTCCTGAATCCAATCTGACACTTGTACCCAGCAATAAACTTTCAGCATGGAAACGGTTGCAGCAAATGGTGCAACACTTTTGGACCAGATGGCATAAGGAATACTTAACCCAACTATAAAATAGGCCAAAGTGGGCCTCCCAGCAACCTTGTATACAACTTGGAGCAGTGGTGGTTATCAAGGAGGACAATTTACTCCCGCTTCAGTGGAGACTAGGTGTGGTTGAGGAACTTCACCCAGGTCTCGATGGACTTGTGCGAGCAGTCACCATAAAAACTGCTCATGGAAATTTCAAGAGACCAATAGTGAAGTTGTGTCCCCTTCCCATCGAGTAGTGTTTTCTTTTTAATGACAATATGATTCCTTATAGTGTCAGTGAGTTGATTGGTGTATAAATTTGTATTTGTAGTTATATTGTACAGTCATTTAACAAAATGAACAATTCAAAAACTCTCATTGTGCAGCTGTGAACAAAACAAACAATGCATCAGCCTGCACACCAGTGTACAGTTCTGTTTCATTTTATCTATGTTAATTAGTGATTGACGTTCATTTAAGTGCAACATTTATTATTATGTATTTGTATTCTGATGACATTTTGTTTTATGTTAGTGTTATTTTCATTGAAACTGTATTTTGTCTTGATTGAATGCAATCAACAGAGGGGAGAATGTTCCGTCCTTTTAGAAAATGTATACAGAGCACGCTCTTGTCCGCGTCTCTATTGGGTGTCCAGAATGCATTTGGTTTCCGGCAAGAAAAAGAGACAGGCTCGATCTAGACAACATGTCGGCTTGAGATGCATTCGCGGCCATATGGCCTCCAACTTAATCAATAGCCATCCAGGCATTTCAGTTTATTGTTAATGTGTAAATAATTTCTATGCAGTTTGTTAATCATGTTTAATTGTAATAAAAGTTTTATTTTACGTGTAATATTGATGCATGACTCGGCCCTATGGTCTTATCACGTGCTTAACCAAACTACAGTCCACTACCAGAGTAATCATCGCTGTTTAGTAATACAACATGTGTGCTACAGCATTCAGTTCGTCATCCAAGACAAGGTGAATGTGTTTTGTGCTATTTCCCATGAGTAGGTTTATGGACCCTTTTTCTTCATTGTACCTACTGTGACAGGAAATGTTTTTCATGACATGCTGCAACAATGGTTCCTGCCACAGCTCGAAGAGGACAGTGCAGATTTCATCCTTCAACTGGATGGTGCCCCTCCGCATTACCATGGCAACGTTCGGAGCCATCTCAACGAGACATTGGCACAACTCTGGATAAGTCGTGCATCTCAGGAGGATCGAACTCTCGTTCGTTGTCCACCGCGTACCCCCGTCTTAACTCCATATGATTTCTTCTTGTGGGGTTTGGTAAAGGATCATGTTTACGTACCACCTCTTCCACTAACATTGGACGACATTCGTGCCCGCATCCAGCAGCCATCGCACAGATTGACCGCGACAAACTACACAAGGTTTGACAGGAGATAAATTATCGGCTTGATGTATGTCGTGTTACGCGAGGTGCTCGCATAGAACACTTGTGATATGACTGAAAAAAACTTTGAGAGTTTACCGTTTTTAGCACATGTCTCACATTACGATATGTTTATTAGATTTCAGAGAATAAATTTATGAAATCCGATCCATCATTTTGAATTTCCCTGTACATTGGCAAAGTCAGCGTATAGGTACATTGGAAGCCGCTGACAAAAGGCCCAAGGGCCCACCATGACAGCGATGGGCCGATAGAGTGCACAACGAACTGGAGGCTGTAAATCTCTACAGTATGCGAACATGGCCCGAGACCGAACTAAATAGAGACAATGAATCCACGTAGTGGAACCTGTCAATAGGCTGGAGAACCGCTAAATAAGGAGAAAAAAATATTGCGAGGTACAATGTACATTTATTAATCAATATTGAATATTGAATGGTTCATGGTGTGGGATACTGGAGTCACGTCGTAGTTCGTGAACCATGGGCAACGGCTGAGTGGCCTAATAAGTGGTCCTGAGAGACGGGATACCAGTTGCTATGGAATGGGAGTGGGCATCTCGGTCATATTCTGAGTCATGGCCCTCATTGTGCTCAGGCGGCTAGGACTATAAAATTGCACCGGTGGTCCATAACACGTTAGAGGAGAGATCCTCACTTGGACTATGTGCAAGTAGGGTAGAATCTTGCTTCATAAATTTACCGAGCTCAGAACATTTTAAGCAAGCCTCGGACCTATGGGAGTAACGGAGTCCCACTCCCATTTGACAGGCGACGGACTCCTTGGAAATAACATGGCGAACGAAATGGAATTCGATGTGGAGCTATCAATATTAATGGAGCTTATGGAAGAAAGAAAGTAGAACTGGCTGAGTCAGAAAAGAGGACGCATCTGGATGTGCTAGGAGTAAGTGATATTCGGGTAAGGGGAGATAACGAGGAAGAGATAGGAGATTATAAAGTGTACTTGACAGGTGTTAGAAAGGGAAGGGCATAGTCTGGGGTAGGGCTCTTTATGAGGAATACCATTGCACGCAACATAGTTTCTGTTAGGCACGTAAATGAGCGAATGATGTGGGTAGATTCGGCAGTTGGAGGAATCGGGGCTAAAATTGTCTCCGTGTATTCACCATGTGAGGGTGCAGATGAGGACGAAGTTGACAAGTTTTATGAAGCATTGAGTGACATCGTGGTCAGGGTCAACAGCAAGGATAGAACAGTGCTAATGGGCGATTTCAATGCGAGAGTTGGGAATAGAACTGAAGGATACGAAAGGGTGATTGGTAAATGTGGGAAAGATATGGAAGCTAATGGGAATAGGAAGAGTTTGCTGGACTTCTGTGCTAGTATGGGTTTAGCAGTTACGAATACATTTTCAAGCATAAGGCTATTCACCGCTACACATGGGAGTCTAGGGGTACCAGATCCATAGTAGACTATATCTTAACCGACTTCGAATTCAGGAAATCTGTTAGGAATGTACGAGTTTTCCGGGGATTTTTCGATGATATAGACCACTATCTGTTCTGTAGTGAACTAAGTATCTCTAGGCCTAGAGTAGAAAAAGTGAAATCTGTCTGCTAACGATTAAGGGTAGAAATCTCCAGGACGGGAAAATTAGACAGAAGAACATGGATATGATTTGTGAGAAGTTTCGAACAGTAGACAGTAAGCAGGTTCAGGATATAGAAAGTGAATGGGTGGCATACAAGGATGCTGTAGTAGAAACAGCAAGGGAATGTCTAGGAACAACTGTGTGTAAAGATTGGAAAAGGCGAACATCTTGGTGGAATGATGAAATGAGAGCAGCTTATAAAAGTAAAAAGAAGGCTTATCAGAAATGGCTCCAAACAAGGGCCGAGGCAGACAGGGATTTGTACGTAGGTGAAAGAAACAGAGCGAAACAAATAGTTGTTGAATCCAAAAAGAAGTCGTGGGAAGATTTTGGTAATAACCTGGAAAGGTTAGGTCAAGCAGCAGGGAAACCTTTCTGGACAGTAATAAAGAATCTTAGGAAGGGAGGGAAAAACGAAATGAACAGTGTTTGAGTAATTCAGGTGAACTCATAATAGATCCTAGGGAATCACTGGGGAGGTGGAGGGAATATTTTGAACAGCTTCTCAATGTAAAAGGAAATCATCCTGGTGGTGTTGCGAACAGCCAAGCTCATGGGGAGGAGGAAAATGATGTGGGTGAAATTACGCTTGAGGAAGTGGAAAGGATGGTAAATAAACTCCATTGTCATAAAGCAGCAGGAATAGATGAAATTAGACCAGAAATGGTGAAGTATAGTGGAAAGGAAGGATGAAATGGCTTCATAGAGTAGTAAGATTAGAATGGAGTGTTGGTAAGGTACTTTCAGATTGGACAAAAGCAGTAATTGCACCTATCTATAAGAAAGAGAACAGGAAGGATTCCAACAACTATCGAGATATCTCATTGATTAGTATACCAGGCCATGTATTCACTGGCATCTTGGAAGGGAGGATGCGATCAGTCGTTGAGAGGAAGTTGGATGAAAACCAGTGTGGTTTCAGACCACAGAGAGGCTGTCAGGATCAGTATGTGTCAGGTAATTGAAAAATGCTACGAGAGGAACAGGCAGTTATGTTTATGCTTCGTAGATCTAGAGAAAGCATATTACAGGGTACCGAGCGAAAAGATGACTCCGAGGGAAGAACCTACCCTGGAGGGTAAACAGACGAAGTAGAAGAATCCTCTCGACCGCATTGTAATCGAAATAAACCTTCAACCTATTAGGTCAGGTTCCACACGTGCAGTAGGTTTTGAAGAAATGTTAAGTTCAGAATAAAAATGTCCTACTGGACACCACTGGGATCCGAGCCCGCATCCTCACGATTTCACGACGAAGGCTCTACCAATTGAGCTATGGTAGCCTAGGTCATATTTGTTCTGTTGGAAAGGATCTAGGCTACAGGCCTGGCATCTCTTCAACACGTATTACATGTACGCCTCTGTGGTGTAGTGGCTAGTGTGATTAGCTGCCACTCGCAGAGGTCCGGGTTCGATTCCCGGCTCTGCCACGAAATTGAAAAAAGTGGTACGAGAGCTGGAACGTGTTGCACTCAGCCTCGGACGTCAACTGAGTAGAGGGGCGTTCGATTCTCTCTTCAGCCATCCTCGAATTGGTTTTCTGTGGTTTCCCACTTCGCCTCCAGATACTTACCGGGATGGTATCCAACTAAAGGCCATGGCAACTTCCTTCCCTCTTCCTTGTCTCTCCCTCCTAAGTTTCCCATCCCGCCACAAGGCCCCTGTTCAGAATAGCAGGTGAGGCCACCTGGGCGAGGTACTGGTCTTCCTCCCAAGTTGTATCCCCCGACCCAAAGTCTCACACTCCAGCACATGTCCCTTGAGGTGGTAGAGGTGGAATCCCTCGCTGAGTTCGAGGGAAAAAACAACCTGAAGGGTAAACGGATTAAGAAAGAAAAGAGAGATATTTATTAATTTCTGTAAAAGATGCATAATAGCAGTCAACTTTACAGCACAGGAACTGTTCTCAAAGTAGAAATATATCCCGTCTTACATTGTTTGTTGAAGTGTGTTTCCGTTCATACACTGTTCATACAGGGAGAGGCAGAGAAAAGTTACCGCACTTTGTACGGGACGTCGGGGTAACAGACTTCCTGCAGTCCATCGCTAAACTGACCAGTACACTGTAGCAGCGCGGGCGGGCGTTAACTTTCATTCCGGTAAGCCTAAATTGTTAGGTAAGAGTTAATAACGAAAATTAGTTGAAAACTAATGCAGATCTTACTTTTCATCAAAGCAACAGTTGAAAAATACGAATATCGTTCTCGATACAAACGCAGAATTGGCGTAAAAATATTCCGAAACATTTTTAAGACGGTAATTACCACCACCTTGAATTTCGTAAGCTGGGCTAAGTAACTCCAGACGGTGTCCGGCCCGGCGGTGTAGGGGTCAACGCGTCCGCCCGTCATCCGGCGGCCCCGGGTTCGATTTCCGGCCGGGTCATAGTTTTTTAAATGTAATGATTAATATCCCTGGCAAAAATGTCAAAATTAAAGTGAAATGAGGCAGTACGGCACAGCGGCACCCTGGCGCAAGGCCACCCATATGGAGGCAATACCCTACTTCACCTTTCCTGACTGACACAGCAATTTATAACATTCCACACCAACTACTCCTCACACGATCTACTACCACTTGCTGTACAGTCATCATATTACGTCACTGCTGAGTTGTATCCTACATTATCTTCATGTTTCTACCTTGTGCATTGTTCTGCTTTCATGTTACCTCTCATTACTCACTATGCCATCATTATCTAACTTCTTACCATATTACCAAACCCGCAGTTTATCAACTATGCGTCACTACCTCCCTTTACATCTCTCTGTCAATCACACTCTGCATATATTAACCATAATCACATATCCATTTTTACCATCATCCATCATTCCTCATACTTGGCCGCCCAACTTTACCATCTGAACATCTACCAGCCCGAATCTCACACTGATGTCGACTCTTCCACTCAATTACTATATACCATCAGCTCACTCACATTCAATTATCCATCCATCCTTGATACTTCTCACTCTTATAAACAATCACTCAAAATACCAACTCATAATTCAAGCCTACCTGTCTATCGTCACACCCATCAAAATCACACTTCATCACTACGTACTACTGTGTACAATATTCATTTCAAATACAATTAGCAACAATCACTCAATCACACCAATCAAAACCACACTGAACCACTAGGTGAACTATACTTTTCCAATATCAATAATAATCACACTCCACTTTCACTCAAATTACCATACCCATCCTTTAAGCATAATTTCATATCTTCAACCACAACCTTTACATACCGATCCATCATTAACTTTCTAAAAGTGTATTCACTTAAAATACCATGCCTCCTAACTATCATTAGCTTGCTAATAAACCTCTTCCTATTCAAACATATACAACCATAATCACATATTAATTTCAACCCTTCTATTCACTCACTATATACCACCAATTCAACTCTTATTTCACATCTTTCTAACCATCATTTTTCCTCATAAACACGTATTACTTCCTCCCACCGCTCCAGTTACATCCACCCACCCACCACTTTCTACACATACATTAAATTATTTAACCATCTTTGGCCACAGACACTCTTAGCAGAAATCAGCCAAAATACCGACACATACCAACATTTCAACCTCTTATACCAATAACAAACCCACTACGTCACCTTCCAACTTATACTTGTTTAACACACACTTCCACTATAATTCAAATATACTTGAGACCACCATTAACTTGCTAAAGGCACATTCACTTAAAATACCATCATACTCTTCTTTTAACCATCATTAACTTGCTAATAACTCACTCATACTTACCATCTAAACTTCACTACCTCTCTCATCATCCATCCATCATAACTCTGATCACACTACGACCGCCCTCCATCCATCTTTCATCCAACCTCCATTATATCTCCAAACTCACAACCACCTTCCATACTTATCACTTCAATTCCAGGCCACATTCCCTTTACACTTACAATAAAGACACATTCACTTAAAATACCATACCTTCCTCTCAACCATATCAAAACATTACCTCCACTATAACTTCTTCACTCTTTACCAACAAAACCATAAAATACAAACACATATGATCTAAAACTACTTAACAATCTTTCCTTATATTTCCACCGTGTCTTCAACCACTACTCCCTTACTTACTTACTAACTTATTAGAGTTCTTACTTCTTGTTACTATACCCTCATCATTTTTTCATTCCCCACATGTCCTTAAGCTCCTGCCCCTCCCTTTGCTCATAAACAGTTCTATTCTCGGCCTGGTTTCTGCTCACCTTTCCTTTTCACTCTTCACATCCATTCCTTCACTGCATTCGCTTCTCTGTCTTTCCTCTTCACTGGCTACGTCCATAGCTGTATCCCTAAGCCTTCCTATTCTCACTCCGTTGTCCACTGCTCTTTCCTTTTCACTATGTACGATCACACTTTCACTATGCTCATCTCCCTGCCTTTCCTCGCTTAACTTCCTGTTTCTCTTGGTTTTTTCCTTATCACCATGACCCGTCTTCTCCAACACTGCTGTCTATAACTTGTCCTTCTTCCTCTCTCTTCCCCATTCTTCTTTCTTCATATTCTCTTCCGATTCCCGTAGTTTCGTCACTGTCCAAAATCTGGTCCATTGACCATTGGTTACCACTAGTAGTTGATCCTTAATGTAAGCTCTTAACCCTTGAAGTCGGGCCCGGACTAAATGTTTCTTTAGGGTATTTATCTTTTAATCCCTTCTCTTCCCATGTCTCTTTTAATCCAAACTTTTGTACTCCGTAGATTATCCACGCCTCTTATCACTATTTCCGCCATCAGGGTGGAAAACAACTTCACTTTTATCGGCCTGTTGCCCCGTGCCTTACCTCTCCTTTCCACATCGTCTATATCAACTTCACTAAAGTTAATTTTCATCCTTTATTGGATGGCTTCCACAACTTTATAGATTGTCAACACTTTGTCCTCTCTTTTTTCTTCCGGCACTCCATATATAAATAAGCATTTTTTTCTGCGTTCTTGGCTACTGTCTTCTAATTCTGCCTTCAGCTCTTCCTCCATATCCATAATTTTCTCCTTGAGTGACACAATTTCTCTCTCGTTGATTCCCACTTTGGTCATTGTTTCGTCTGTTTTTCCCTGTATCCAGTACCTCATATTTTCAAATTCTTTCACTTGTTCTTTCATCACATTTTTAATCTGTTCAAATGGGCATACTTCTTCCACAACCTCCTTAACCACCCTCCTTATGACCTCCACATCTTCCCAGCTCATGTTGCCATTGGGAGTCGAGCCTGGGTTTACTTCCACACCCCTATAACTAGCAGTACTATAATCACCGTAGCCACCAATATCATATCACCCTTCAATCTTGATTCCAATTTACCTCCTTCACTCCTGGCTGTTTCCTCCTTCCCTCTCCCCTGCCATCTTCCGATAACTACCCGATATTGATCCACACCAATCTTCCTCTTCACTCTCGTCTTCCTCCTTCCACTCACCGCTCACACTCCACTCCCGCTCCACCGGCACATTCGACTCAGCACGTCTGCTCTTGATGCCTGACTAGGTAAGACTGACTTTTCCTCACACACAACATTCCACACTACCGCCATACCAAGTATATGCAGGTTCATACAATATGGTGCCAGTAGGGGAAAAAGATCCGCATGGGTCTACGCCCCGAACAAATACCGTAGCATTTAAAAAGATGCAGACGGTTTTCTCAGCCCAATTTGAAGGGTTTGACCCCTGGATCATTCTAATAATGCTGAGATACACCACCCCCATATCGCTAGATTTACCACCACCTCAAAAATTCCTTCTGAAAAAATTAAGGTCTGTACGACAAATACAAAATACATAATCGCCTCTGAAATTTCACGTATGAGTCGTCTGATTTCATTCTCCAGGGCTTGAAGGGTGCGTGGATCGTTCTGGTACACGTCTAAAGTTCCCCTACAGAGCTCAATAGCTGCAGTCGCTTAAGTGCGGCCAGTGTCCAGTATTTGGGAGGTAATGGTTTCGAACCCCACTGTCGGCAGCCCTGAAGATGGTTTTCCGTGGTTTGCCATTTTACACCAGGCAACGCTTGGGCTGTACCTTAATTAAGGCCACGACCGCTTCCTTCCAATTTCTACTCCCTTCCTATCCCATCTTCACCATAAGACCTACCTGTGTCGGTGTGGCATAAGCAACTTGTTAAAAAAATGTCTCACGAATAAAAGTTAAAGAGACTTAAATCTAAGAAATAACAATGTTTTGGTGATGTATTGTCTCGAAGGAACAGTAACACAAACGACGTAGAATTTTGCGAACCGTATTTTCATACTATTTATTTAGGAGAAATTTCTGAACTAGGAATATCCGTTGTCCAAAATTATATCTCACCATGCTGTTAGCTAACACACATTTCGTTCGACAATAAATGAATTATTGCAATACTAATAACGCTAATAAACGTGTGCTGAACAAGAACTTCACTTACAGACTAAAGATTCTTTCCGTACTCTTACCGCCAACCACGCTCGTTGCGTTGCCTGACCACACTCTCTATCCCCGCAAACGGAAAAAAAGCAATCATTCTCCAGTCCAGCTGCGCTGCAACACCGACTAAATTGCTAATGTTCCGCTGCCTCTCCCTGTACAGTGTTCAATGCTATAAGTTTCTCCTCTCGTTCTTGTCCCACAGTGTGGCATATTTCTTTCTTTCACACGGGACTACAAAAATCAATTCAATTATATTTGAAAGGAAACACACATACTCCGACGAAAATTCTCTATCTGTCCATCTATTTTAATCAAATTATGAATCTTTTGTTTCAGTGCCATCAACCCTTTCCTGTACAATGCCATGTCAGGCAAGTTCCGCCGCGCCTTCCAGAGTATGTTACGATGCCATCGTCCTGCCACCATCGTCTCCAATGGTACTCCAACCACCTCTTCGGGGTTGCTGTCCAGCCTTAGAAAGTCACTACAAAAATCGTCGTCTTATGATCACGAAAGAAGGTCAACTCCAAGAAACAAAGACGATGTTAACATCTTGTCACTCAAAGAACCTATACAAGGTTCTACCTGTAGACAAACAGAACTGTAATACATAGACTGTAATAAATCTGAATTGTTTCTTGTGTGAGTCCATGAAGGGTGTAAGAAGGTTAAATAATTGATTATAACCGTCACCCAGTCTTTCTAATAAAATTCAAATTGTATTTCCTGGAGTTTTTAAAAATTAGGACTGGAAGTAAAAGACTTATGTACTTGCTCATCAACATTTGGTATTTCATTTAATACACGGGGTATTCTTAAACATGTGTGAACTATTCGGGGGTGGATAGAACACTCCAAAACAACACAGAAAGTCCTTATGAACTTATGCTCTACGGTCGATGGTTTATGAGTTACGAATTACAAGCTGTTGCCATGTTGGTGCACCAGCAGGGATACTGCATTCTAATACTAGAAATACTCAAAATGTCCACCATGTGCCTAAATGCACGCCTGAATACGCCACCTCACCGACTGTCAGATATGTTCGAACATTCCAGGCATTGCACGTATTCGATTGCAAATTTGCTTCACACGCTGGCGAAGTACTTCTATATTCTTAACGTCATGTCTGACTCCAAACGTAATCCTGAATACCCCCACTGTAGGTAATAACTGAAACAAGCGTGGCTCCAAAAAGATCTACCATAGGATATTTGTTCACGGGGACTTTTTGGTGTTGTTATGGGACATATACTCTTCACCACAGCTCCTCACCCTCGATTGCTTTCCACATCTTCGGGACCATCCTATATATACCTATCTCCCTTACTCCTTGAATTTCTGTATTCCTCTTAAAACAGTAATTTGCACCACCACCTTTAATTTCGTAAGCTAAGTAGCTCAGACGAATTTCTCAACCCAATTTGGCGGGTTCGATCCCGCTGAAATACAATGTTCTCATAGCGGTAGATTTACTCGTACCACCACTTTGAAAGCTGCTTCTGAAGAAAGAATAACACCACTTAAAATCAATAACATATTTTTATTTTATTTTACAAATTGCTTTACGTCGCACCTACACAAGTAGGTCTTATGGCGACGATAGGATAGCAAGTGGCCGTAGCCTTAATTAAGGTACAGCCCCAGCATTTACCTGGTGTGAAAATGGGAAATTACGGGAAACTGTCTCGAGGCCTAACGACAGTGGGCTTCGAACCCATTATCTCCTAAATGTAAGCTCACGGCTTCGCGCTTCTAACGGCACGGAGTACTGTCGGTGTACTGCCTTGGAGTACTGACAGAAGTACTGTATGTGGAGTGAGTGGTTTGAGGTTGACGGCTATAGTGCTGGTTGTCGTCAATGAGCGACCGGAGTCAGCGTATCATCATGTGCTGAGCGGAATACTGTCTGCGCACGGCCTTGAAGTACTGTGTGTGTACTACCTTGGAGTACTGACTGGGGTACTGTATGTGGAGTGAGTGGTTGGAGCTTGACGGCTGTAGTGCTGGTTGTCGTCAATGACCAACCGGAGCCAGCGTATCGTCGTGTACTGAGCGGAGTACGGTGTATGTACCGCCTTGGAGTGCTGAGAATATACTACCGTAGACTTAAGACCATCTCAGTCAGCGTGTACGACAACTGTCACGAGTATAATTACAACAGTGTAAATTGTCGTTTCAGTGAAGTGTATTGTAGTGCTGGTTAGCGCTGTTAAGCCGTTTCTATTCAGTTGTCAATGTTAAGCAGTTCACTGTGTTTGAACGTGAGAGTGGTGGACTTTCTCCGGAGTCGAACCAAGGAACAGTCACCATGCGTTATGAGAGTCGACAGACAAACCTGTCTGCGTGCAACTGTTGCGTCTGAAGGGACTGACAGTGCGACCGAAAGTGGAAGATGGAGCTTCTCAATAAGGATTATGGCCCGTCCAGGTGAGAACTTCACAGCTGGAGTCCTACTATGGGAGACTTGTGCGTAAATAGACAGCAATTAGTGGAGTGTGTACTTATTGGGCCATCCTAGAATTCAATTTGAGTGTTAAAACAAGCAATGCTTTTATTCTTCATCTCAATAGAGGAACTCGTGTTTACGTGTGCTATGTCTCTCAGTTGGTGATTGGTGGTGATTATTGTTTTAAGAGGAAGTACAACTAGGCAACCATCCTCTTATGTAACACTAATCAGAGAGAAAAAGGGAAGGGATCCGAGACTTCGAAAAATGAAGATATCGGCCAAAGAAAAACAAGGGCCACGAAGGGTGTGAAAATGAAAGACTCCCTAGGCCTCGCAAACCTAATACCGTAGGGGTCGGAAAAAGCAAGAGTTGACTAAGGGAGGTCGGATAGGGTAGATGAAAGTGAGGAGCCTGGCACAAGTAAGTGGAAGCAATGCCAGGACTCGGCTAAGCGCCCAGTGGTCGCCAACCCAATGTCCGAAGTTCAGGCCCCTGGGGTCCCTTATAGTCGCCTCTTACGACAGGCAAGGGTTAGCATGGGTGTTATTTTACCGCTCCCACCTACAGGGGGACTATGTCTCTCATCCTTAGGACAATATTAATGAATGGATTTAATGCTATATGCCTGTTTCACACAATTGAAGGATTGAAGGTATTGTGTTGAATCTGCTCAATGATTGCGTACGACTCCACTATTATTTCAATGCAAGAAACTAACTATAATAAATGTGGCATTTCCAACATCACATTCAAGATATGATTTTTCATGAAAGGCCACCTCATCCAATAATTCAAAATGTATTGAGATGGAAATTTTCAAAGGATGGAGTGTTGAAGATAATTTTCCATGGTTTTCGATTTCAACTCCAGGCAAATGCTGGGTCTTTGCTTTGCCGAAGAAAAACCTCCGATGTATTAGTGACAATTCGATTCACTGACTCTTTCAACAATCTTGCACCATCCAACATGTATATAACATTTAGTTTCCGTAACATGGTCGGACTGATTATACACACCTGCGTGTTTTAGCAGGAAATATTGTGGATTGTTGAAGTTTACGAAATCAACTTAGTCTGAAAACTCTCCTTAGAAAACGTGAAATGTGGCCCTAGCCTCCCTCTGCTTTTCAATATTCAGGGTAAACTGTATTTATCACTTCGTAACAAATAATTTCATCACTAAAACCAAGCTGTCACGTAACAATGAGTGTTGAAGATAATTTTCCATGGTTTTCGATTTCAACTCCAGGCAAATGCTGGGTCTTTGCTTTGCCGAAGAAAAACCTCCGATGTATTAGTGACAAGTTACACCACTAGCAACGATACCGAATTACATTTGCTCTTAAAATAACAGTTACCACAACCACCGTGATGAAACAAAATTGTACTCATAGTGTCATCTTGTGAATTCAAAGCCTCACCTGTCCATTATGCCCCACTATAGGTCGACATTCTCGCACCATTCCATGTCTGACGTTATGAATAAATTGTCCACTCAATATTCTGTCAGTAAAGGTAGTCACATTCTTTATCGTGTCCAGGATTTATTCTCTTATTTGTTCGTATCGAAATGACACTAATGTTGTTGTTGTTTGGCTTATCAGTCCATAGACTGGTTTGATACAGCTCTTCATGCCATTCTATCCTGTTCATTTCTACGCAGTTACCTATCTGTTTGTCATATTCACAACTTGGTCTACCCCTGCGATTTCACCACCTACATGTCCCCCCAAAACTAGCTGCACAAGACCTGGGTGTCTTAAGATGTGTCCAATCATTCTGTCTCTTTTCCTGGTCAAATTTTGCGAAACAGTTCTCCTCTCACTTACTCGATTCAGTATCTCTTCATTTGTAATTCGATATATCCATTACACCTTCAGCATTTTTCTGTAACGTCACATTTAAAAAGCTTCTATTCTCTTTATTTCTGAATTAGTCCATGTTTTACTTCCATACAATGCCACATTCCAGACGAAATTCTTCAAAAGAGTCTTTCTATTTCCACCCATATCAATGTTCGAAATGAGAAAATGTACTTTCTTAAGAAAGATCTTGCTTGCTTGTGCTACATACTCCGTATTCTATGTCCTCCTAACTTCTGCCATTATTAGTTATTCTGCTACCCAAGTAACAATATGCATCTACTTCCTTTAATATTATTTTAATTTCCTAACTAATATTTCCTCCATCACCAGACATCATTCTATTTGCACCCTATTACCTTTGTTTTGGATTTATTTATTTTCACTTTATACTCCTTCTTTCAAGATTGTGTCTACATCATTCAGCAATATTTCTCCAGATCTCTTGCAGGCTCCTGCAGTAATAATGTTACTATTGATGCTTTCACGGCCAGTACTTATGAACATGATATAGGCTTTAGTGCTTAAGTCGTGTCAAGAAAATAAGGTAACATTCTTTACGTTTTGCAGAGAACTGTACTCTGCGTCGTCAGCAGAAAATCGTGACTGTGCACGGGAAAGGATTCTTAAACGATGAGCTTTTGAAATTTAGAGGTAATAATAGAAGTGGAAAAGGCACGTTCATTCGTCATCAGATGGCTCCCCGGACGCGACAAAGCGCTAGCGTTCGAAGCAGAAGCTGACCGAACTCCCTCCTCCCTCTTACACTGATTCTGATGGTTCGGTCAGCTTCTGCTTCGAGCGCTAGTGCTGTACCACGTCCGGGGAGCCATCTGGTGACGAATGAACGTACCATTTCCACTTCTATTATAACGTCTAAATTTAAAAAGTCATTGTTTAAGAAGCCTTTCTCGTGGACAGTCGAGATTTTCTTCTGATGACGCAGAGCACAGTTCTCTGCGAAAGGTAAAGAATTTCACCTTATTTTCTTGATACAGCATAAGCCCAAAAGCCTTTATCACGTCTACTAATAATAATGTTATTCGTTTTAGGTCCTACCGAACAATTTCCCGATTTTCGGAGACATTCATGTACATGGAATATTGCCCCAGATGTGTAGGGTCTATTTCAAGTGTTCCTCTTTAACATAGAAGGGGCTGCCTGGCCGAGGCGGTAAAGGCGTGCTCGGTTCGCCCGGAAGGACGTGGGTTCGAATCCCCGTCAGGAAGTCGTAAAATTTAAGAAACGAAATTTCCACTTCCGGCGGTGCACATGGCCCTGAGGTTCACTCAGCCTACACCAAAAATGATTACCAAGTTAATTCCCGGGGGTAAAGGTGGCCGGGCGTAGAACTAACCACTCTACCCCATCAAGTGCAGAGGTTACGAACAGTGGAAGCCTTTACCTTCCACCCCTCGAAGGGCCTTCATGGCCTGTACGGAGATGACTTTGACTTTTCTCTTGAACATAGAGGCTAGCATATTTAAACTCCTTCAAATATCACAGACATGGAACTGACTACCTTGAGCTTATATATCCAGCCATCTGACATCTGAACTAGTCAGACCGGAAGAAATGAATATAAGCCAGTTATGAGCTACTATGCACTAATTGGTCCAGAATGTCAGCAGTCCTTGATGCGACCAGGCAGGTCGATACAGCAATTTTTTTTTTTTTTTTGACTTCTTCAATGCGACAGCTCCACCAGACCGTCCACATGTCTCTTCTGCTACATGTCCCGTGAAACGAGCTCTACAACTATGTTTGCTGCCACTGGGATTAACTGGCATTCGCTTAAAGCCGTTTATATTTACATATCATTTGGGATTGTCTGAGTTAATGAAGAGTCACATTAAATACTCTCTAAACTAACATATAATGCTTCACTTACACTTCAACGTCAACAGCCATTTTACCACATAAATAATATCTACTCTATATTTGGAAGAGGAGATTGCTCCACGGCCGTAGCTAGTTAATTAAATAATTTATTTGGATGAATGGTCAGTATATTGGTCTTTGGTTCAGAGAACCTCTGGTTCGATTCCCGGTCGGTCCGGTGGTTTTAGTGATGTCTGGTTAATTCCTCTAAGACGGTGGCTGAGTGTTTATGTACGGCTTTATACATATCTATTCATTCGCACACTACAAACCACCATAGAAACAAGAATAGTGAATCCAGCTGTCTACGTACGTTTGGCGCCAGGAAGAAAATTCAACCGTGCAAAGTATAGCCAAATCTATGTACAGTGTGGACCTGCAAAACCTTGGGAAAAGGACAAGAAGAAGAATTTTTAAAAATTTTTTTGTTACACCGATGCAGTCGACTGTGCACTACGGTTACACCAGCTGCCTGCCTCTCTTTCTTAGACGTACACCTTTTGTTTACACAGTAATCAAAAGTTCTTCAACCTCAAGCTCTTTTTCATCCGTTCTTCCAACAAGATGTTCCACTGTTCAGCACGTTCCTTTTCTGCACCAACTCTCAACCCCGCAACTTTCTTCCTAAAGATGGTCCTTTCCATTATGTCCTCTGGTCTTATATCATTTACCCGCATGTTTTTGTGCATCTTTTTCAGCCAGCGGGGATGAGATTTCCATTTTTTCCTGTAAAGTGAGCGATTTGTGCGCCAATTTCTCCGGGTATATTCCCTTCAGGTGACCATGAAAAGTTAACCTTCGTTTTCCCATAACAGTGGTGATCTTCTTGACTGTCGCATGCAGTTTGCTGTTTAAACTCAGTCGGAAGACATATAAAAGCTCGGCACTTTCTTAGGACATGAAATCTTTCTGAAGAACTTCCTTTCCTTTTTCTCAATCGACATAATCATCTTCTATTTTTGCTAATGTTTATGCAGAGTAGAGCCTGACTACTACGCAGTAGTGTCTCAGTTTAGTCTGGAAGGAGATGACTAGAAAAAGGCAGTGGTCCTTGTTGTTGTAAACCAGCTTACCCTGTGAAGATTCGAACTCGGAAAAAATGAACTCAGGTCTCCGGTTAGCACAGTGGGCAGAAGCGCATACAATTTTATTTCTAATACCATCTTTACAGAGCAAGGCTCCTCCTACACCTCTTCAACCTATTCCGCCATGGCTGTAAATATTATAGCCCGATATTTGTACCATGCTAAAAGGAATACTTGCACGTAACCAGCTTCTGCAAACGCAAGCTTTGTGTACGTTGCTATTTCCAAGGAAAACTGTCAGCTCCTCGTGGCGGCAGGTAGCGAATGAGAATGTAATTGAATGCAGTTCAATGAGCGTAAGTTGGCCTGATATACTTTTACTAATGAGCTCTGAAAGCGGGGTGTCTTCATTCTCGGGTAGGAGATGTTAGGGGTACGCACACAATCAGGTCGACAGCTGGAGGAGGCTGTAACGGTACTCATCACATAAACCAGACTACATGCGTCTTATCTTCGAATCTCCTCCGAAGCTGCGGCTACTTTTCGATGCCCTTATTCGCATTTACACTAAACATAAAGCACTTTAACATTGCCACTTTCTTTTGTTGTCAGCATCTAGCCTGATGAGGAGTATGTGCGGGTGTGTTTAAATCATATTTCTTCTTGCCATTGCCCATTACTACTACTGGACCATAAAGTGAGCGGGCCCTCTTCCGACCGGATAACGCGCCATGTTGAGCATTACTTTCCTATTGACAGTGAGAGATTCCGTGACTAGGAGATCCGTCCTTGTGAGGGCACGTTCAGCCTGTCAGTCTGCATTGCATTAATTATTATTAACAGAAAAGCGCACGAATGTGCATTGTATGGATTGTTCATTAATTTCGTCTTTGCTGTAATCACACAGATATTTATGTTTTTTTTATATCTTGTGACGTAAAAGTCACAGAAAATCGCATACCGAGCACACGCAGTTTTCATTAAGCTGTGATGAGACAGTTTCTTCCACATTTTATGCTGGTACCCATGCGCTGCTAGTTTTATTAGCACATCTCTTGATCTCCGCTTGGTATTGGTCCAGTTCTGATTCAGCATGGCATCCATGTTTTAGAAATGCAGAGGGATCTCCTCTCTCCTCTTCATTCTTTTCACTGGGTGCTCTGTTACGCAGTTGATTGATTGATTGATTGATTGATTGATTGATTGATTGATTGATTGATTGATTGATTGATTGATTGATTGATTGATTGATTGATTGATTGATTGATTGATTGATTGATTGATTGATTGATTGATTGATTGATTGATTGATTGATTGATTGATTGATTGATTGATTGATTGATTGATTGATTGATTGATTGATTGATTGATTGATTGATTGATTGATTGATTGATTGATTGATTGATTGATTGATTGATTGATTGATTGATTGATTGATTGATTGATTGATTGATTGATTGATTGATTGATAGGGTTCAGGTGAGCAAGAGCTCTGTCGAGTGGAACAATACGTAAATAATTAGAAAAACAGTCTAGCTTAAGCAAGCAACAGGTGTGGACGTGTGGAGTGGCGAGTGCGGAGAGACATGGTGGGAGTCGAGCAGTACCGAGCGGCGATCGGGAGGTGGCAGCGGAGGTTGAAGAAGACTTCGATGCGAGCGGCAAGCAAGGGAGTGCAGGGGAAGATGGGCGAGGTGCTATTGGTGGCGGCGGTGATTACCATGCTACTGGTTATCGGGGGCGTGGAGGTGAACCCCAGCCCAATTGCTAGTCGCAACATGAGCTGGGAGATCTGCAAAGGATTAGGGAGGTGGTGAGAGAAATAAATAAAGAAAACAGCTCTTTTAAGGAGATAAAGGTAATGATACACGACCAACCTAAGGAATTCAGAAATATGAAGAAATGGTTTCAAAACAAACTGGGAGACTCAGCGGAAAAGGTAGGGAGTAATGAGAAAGAAATTGAGACGTTATGAGAGAAAGTTCAAAACTTGGAAAATGAGGTGTCCATATTGAATAAGGAGACGGAAGCCATCAGTCAGGAAAAGATGAATAAATGTATATACATATACGGGCTACAGGAAGAAGGGAGTGAGAAGAAAGTAGACATTATATACAAAGTGGTGGACGTTATCCAAAATAAAATGAAAATTAATTTTAGCCAAGTGGACATAGACGATGCTGAGAGGGTAGGTAAAGTAAAACGGCGTAAACCATTCCAAGTTAAGTTGTCATCTACTCTAATGGCGGAAATAGTACTAAGAAATGCGAGTAACGTACAAGGGGACAGAATTTGGGTCAAGAGTGACATGGGAAGAAAAGGGAGCGAGAACTTGAGAATTCTGAAGAAACATTTAGGGAGAGCCAAATATCAGGGTCTGATGGCGGATACGAAAAGGGATCAACAGTTGGTTGTATCCAACGGTAAATGGTGGCTTGTCTAGGCGGTGGCAAGCTTGAAGGTTACGGAAGTGAGGCGTAAACAGAAAGAGGACCTGGCCTCACGGCAAGATGGAAGGCAGGTTGTTGATCAAGAGGAGTGAGGTGACGAGGTAAGAACTGCAACCAACAAAGGAGCAAGTAGTCAGTGCAGTGAGGGATCAAATACGAGGACACAGGAACAGGAAGTGTTGTTGGAGAGTGTTCCCCAAGAAAAATCAGATGTAGAGTGTGATGGTTCGAGGGATGAAAAGAAAGGAAGAGAGACAATGATGAAAGGGAGAAGTAGGAGTCTCAAGGACCTGTAGGGTAAGAAAAATAAAGGTATGAAGGGAAAGGAAAGACCGTACAAAAATGTCGAAGCAAGAAGAAATGGAGGTAGAAGGAGAGAGGTAGATAGTAACGAGAAGCATAAATATACAGGGAAATGGAGAGGGAAGGGAGAAAAGGTTATAACTAGAAGGGAAGATAGGCTTTGTAAATATTGCAGGTTTGTTGAGTAAAATAGGTAATATGGAGGTTACTTTGACATTGTGGTACTCTTGGTAACGTGGCTAGAGATACGAAAGGAGGTAACTTGGAAAGGGTAACAGTTAGGCACAAGTCAATAAAAAACTGCATAATAAGGGGCGATCACCCGGGGGAATAGTGTTAATTAAAAAAAGAGACCAGTGAATTTGCAGAGGGTATTGAGAGCGATTTGGAGGAAGTTGTTTGGTTAAGACTTAACATGGGGAGGGAGAAAGGGAGAGAAAAACAGGTGTACTTGGCTTATGCCTACTGTCACCCCAAAGATCCCTATATGATAATGATAACTTTTTGAGGAGTTATTATAAGAAACTAGTATAATTAGTGGGAAGTATGAAGAAGATGGAATACTATTACTTGGAGATTGGAATTCCAGAATAGGTGAGCGAAGTCCAATGTTCAGTAACGAAGACGAAATGATAATAAGGACAGGAAGAAGAAGTAAAGATAAGGAAAAAATAGTTATGGCGGAAAACTCCTGGAATTCTGCGAGGTAGGAAAGTTCTTTACCGAGCTCGATAGCTGCAGTCTCTTAAGTGCGGCCAGTATCCAGTACTCGGGAGATAGTGGGTTCGAACCCCACTGTCGGCAGCCCTGAAGATGGTTTTCCATGGTTTCCCATTTTCGCACAAGGCAAATGCTGGGGCTGTACCTTAATTAAGGCCACGGCCGCTTCCTTTCCACTCCTAGCCCTTTCCTGTCCCATCGTCGTCATAAGACCTATCTGTGTCGATGCGACGTAAAGCAACTAGCAAAAAAGAGTTCTTCATTTTAAATAGTTGCTTGGAGGGTGACAAGGAAAGAAGACTGACTTATATTATGGTTCAGGGGGGAAGTGCTATTGACTTAGTAATGAGTTCGGAACACATGTTAGAGAAAATCAAAAGGATAGATGTAGGTGATTGGCTGGAGTCGCACAATGCACCTGAATGGGTGAGGATAGAGAGAAGGACAGAGGAGGTAAAGGAGGGAGATACAAAAAGGATATCAGAGAAGGGTAGTAGTTACATTAAATATAAATTGACAGAGAACACAAAGCGGGAACTAGAGGACCTTATGAAAATGGATACAATTAATTAGATGTGGATTGGAAGTGGCATTGAAGGAAAATGATAGTGACAGAGCATTGGAGCTAATTGAATATCCAATGAAGAGGGTTGCACGGACAGGTAAATTTAATAGAAGAAGGAAGAGAGAAGTGGGAGGGTAGTATAATAAGGAATGTGATGTATTATGGAGAACTGTGATGAAAGCGTTAAATGATTATAGAACAAACGGAAGGAATGAAGAAAGAGAAGATTTTGTAAATGAAGGAAAGAATACAAATTTAAAATTGCTCAGAGGAAGAAACTATGGGTGAAGGAACAATCAGAGCTAATAAAATGAGAATGCAGGATGAACCAAACTGAGAGAATTTGGGAAAGAATAAACGAAATTAATAAAGGGGGAACAGGTACGACAAAGCGAGTGTTGATTACGACCATTGGGTGATATACTTCAGCGAATTATTAGGAGAAAAGGATAAATGGGAGTATAGTTAAGGGATGAAGGTCGTATGGAGAAATATAGAAGCATATATGAATTCGATAAAGAAAACTCAATAGAGGTTCAGGAGGTGATAGGTAAACTTAGGTGTATATCGGCTGGGAGGGGGTGGAGAAACGGTATAAACAATTTATTTTGGAAAGAAGTAATTACAGCCAGATGGGGAGGGAAGAGTAAAATTATTTAACAGGGTTTTTGATGGTGGTAAAGTACCAAAAGAGTGGGAATTTTGAATGATTTGCCCAATATATAAAAAGAAAGGGAACACAAACCTCCCGAACAACTACCGAGGGATAACTCTACTAGACTCACTGAGCAAGATTTACACAGGAGTCTTGGCAAATAGGTTAAGAGATTGAGCCGAAGAGAATATGATATTACCTATGTTTCAAGATGGGTTTAGAAAGGGGAGGCGAACAGCAGAGAATATCATGACAGTAAAGATGATAATAGATAAGTACATGAGCAGGGAAAGAGGAAGTGTATATCTAGCAGCAATAGATTTCGAAAAAGCATTTTACACGGTGAGCAGAAAAGCGCTAAAAAGAAAATTAGGTAGGATGGGGGTTTCAAGAAAGATGATTCGCGCGATTGAGGCGATTTACCAGAATGTATATTGCTGTATCAAACTAGAAGAGAATATAATTAGTAGGCCGATAGACTGCAAGATTGGGTTAAAGCAAGTTTGTAAATTATCGCCGATATTATTTTTATTATTCATAAAGGAGATACTGGAAGGGCAAAGAGGAGAAAATTGGGCTGTACCGGTTGTACACAATTTAGAGATACCAGGGTTGATATTAGCGGACGATATAATATTAATGGCTTTAACAGGAGGGGATTTACGGAGAAGATTGAATGAGATTTCGAAATACGCAAAAAGTGTTCATTGAAAATTAATTGTAATAAATCGAAGGTGATAATTATACGCAAGAGTAGTAGGAGGAAAACCGGAATGAAATGGATGATACAGAGAGAGAGCATAGAAGAAGTTGAGAAGTTAGAATATCTAGGAGTGGTGATAAATAGAAGAGGAGGATGGGATGATCATATCAAGAAAGTAATTGGAAAGGGGTTGCAGCTCTATCGGTTAAAATTCCAGAGACTAAATACCCAGGGGATAAATTATAAGGTACTGAAATTAGTGTTAAAGACATTAGTAATAAGTAAAGTTTTATATGGGGCAGAAGTATGGGGACTAGATAAAAAGAGATATTTTAAATCAAATTATATACAAATTTAGTAAGACGGTTATGAGATTACCATAGTGTACAGCGAATGTGGGCGCGTTATTAATATGCGGAGAGTATGTAGAAGTGGACTGTGTTAAAAGAGTATTGAATTATTTGATGCGACTGAAGCGGGGGTGTAGTGCTGCAAGAAGCCTATAAGCTTTTTTGCTAGGGGCTTTACGTCGCACCGACACAGATAGGTCTTATGGTGACGATGGGACAGGAAAGGCCTAGGAGTTGGAAGGAAGCGGCCGTGGCCTTAATTAAGGTACAGCCCCAGCATTTGCCTGGTGTGAAAATGGGAAAACACGGAAAACCATCTTCAGAGCTGCCGATAGTGGGATTCGAACCTACTATCTCCCGGATGCAAGCTCACAGCCGCGCGCCTCTACGCGCACGGCCAACTCGCCCAGTAAGCCTATAAGCAACAAGTAAAAGGTACGTATGCCAAAAGTTGGTTGTCAAAAATTAAAAAATATGTCGAGAATGTGGATATAAGTTGTATTTGGTTCAAAATATGGAAGGGAAAATGTAGTTGCAGCCAGAGAGTTCTGAAAACAAGAATTAAGGATATACAAATGCAAAGACTGATATAAGAATGTAGGAATAGAGCTTCGCTTAGTTTATTCTATAAGGTAAGTCTCCAAGATAAACATAATATGGGGATAGAAGGATGAAAAGGGGGTTTAATATGGTGGCTTATGGGATTATAAAAAATCAAGGGATGGATTAGGAGTAAAGAAATCTCACAGTGTATTTTGTGTTGGAATAAGACAGATGAACTACATTTGGTAGGTTTTTCCAAGGAAACAGGAAAGTTGAGGTTAATGATTCTAAGTAATAAGCAGCAAGATATGTGCAGACAAAGTGATGAACAAAAAATGTTATCGTGGATAGTGAAAGTGTGGAACAATTTTAAAGTGCAGTCAAAAAATGATGTTCAAGAAAGTGAAGGGTATGGTCTTATAACTTAGTTGGTTAGTGGTATAATAATGTGTATAATAATAGGCTGTGGATGAGCAAGAAGTGTTTACGTAGTCGCGAACGTGGCCTAGAATTTAAAGAGGAAGGAGGACAGAACAAGAAGAATAGAAAGATGGACAGTGTGCGCTCAGCGGTTTGTAGAGTTTTGATAGGGTCAGCTTGTAGTGGTACATCGTAATACCAGACAATCTGACTCAGTTAGATGAACGTTAAGAAGTGGGTCAACACCAGGTTGCTTTTTCTTTCCCGTTTGTTACGTTACCTAATGGTTACAGTTTTCTTAACAATTTCTCCTAATTTATATTATTTGCCAAGTTGCCGTGCTTGCCGATTTCCGTATGCTTTTAGCCGTTTGTCTACGTAACCTACTGTTTACAGGTTACTTACATTTTCTCACGTTTTACATACAAATAGTGAGGGTAGATTAGTAGTAGTTTGTGTTAGTATTCATAATTTTAACCTGGTTCAGATTTGTTCAATACATATACCACAGGGTCTAATAATGGAGGAAAACTCTGTATGGACTCATTGAAATAAATAAATAAGTGAATACAACAATGACGGATTAAGGTCTGTTTACTTAATAGAGAGGTTTACATTAAGTAGGTGGATTATTATCGAAGTAACAATACAGGAGGAACAACTGTTTCGACTTTAAGGTGACTTTGGAGATAAAAATATAAGAGAAATAATTTTTACACATTCAGAGTACCTAAGAGTCTTAAGCTTAATAAGAAATGGCACAGTTTTAGAGATGACTGCTATATTGTCAGGAGCACTGTTATGTTCATATATTAGTAAGTGTTGCACTCCCTTAGTGCCAAACTTTGTTGTTAAGTTATAAGGAGATTCCCACCTTCCAATACTTGTCAATTTCTGTATAATGGTTTTATTAATTACATGATATAATCCAGCTTAATCTCTAGGACATGTTTCGTTCCGATTATGGAATACCTTCAGCTAAAAGATTTAACAAAATGGCAAGACAATTAAAATACATGTGAAAATTATGATGATAAAATTAGCTAAAAGTTTCTGACAAAATGACGAGACATTTAAAACACATGTGACGGTTATGATGATAAGATAAAATGTTCATTCATGTTGGGTTAAAATTTCCAACAAGTCAGTGTCCAAGTGACGAAGCAAAATCGGCGTAAGGGTTCTTCTTTATGTTAATCTTGTTAATCTTGAAGATACAATTGGAGATATAAAAGATTGTATTAAAGTATACTTATCGGGAGAACTCTTGAAAAATAACCGTAGTTGAAGTTGAGTTGTGGTTAGACTATTCAACGAAGTCTGAAATAAGAAGGAAATAAGTAAAAAGGAGGATATTTTAAAGGAGAAAACCTTGTAAGAATGTATGTACGTGAGGATAAAAAGATAATGGAGTTGTTTACCTTGTAGTCGATCGTGTCGTATTTGACGTCCTCCCTTATGCCGTGCCGTTAACTGACCAACACTGACTTCGAATCCACCACCAACTCCGACTTCACCATGGAGCCTAAGACTGACTCCTAGTCCAGCACTAACGTTGACTTCTCCACGGAACCCAACATTGACTGACTGTCCGCAGCTAGCCTCCATTTTATAGCTCTGGTGATGTGAACCGGAACATTCGCGAGGTGGCTAGAGGCGGAACATTCCCGTTGAATCTACAAGAAACTCACAGGTAACCCAGCCGACGAGAACACTACACGGAAATGCCAGCCAAGCCCTCCAGGCCGGCTGGGAGCTCACTGGTTGGCTGATTCACCAGTCCCTTCCAAGAAGTACCGAAAGAGGCTACGACAGGGCTGACATGTAACAATATGTTAGGCGGGAGCGCGTGTATTTAGAGATTCCCATTATGGTTGTCTAGAACGTTGCTTTAACTCCTTCGATGGTGCCAAATCTTTCTTCGTCATTTTTTCCCATATCAGGTGTATCCCATAAGTGATTATTGGCAAGACCATTGTGTTTAATAGGTGCATAACTGATTTTAATGATAGATACTGTGAATTGTTAACGTCCTCATGGCTGTCACTCCTTTGTCTTTGATATGCACTCTGAACGTCCCGGTAGCCGGAAAGATGTTTCCCAGGTATTAAAATGAATGTACTATTTCGACTTTACTTTCCCGACCTCCTTCTCCATGACTGACCGAAGACATCAAACAAATGACTCGCCGCGACGCGTTACATCGGCTCTACAGACTCACACTTTCTCCCAATATGCTTGAAGAGTATCGGCTTCGGAATATAGTTAAAATACTCGTAATAATTCGAAACAAGAAATTTCTTTATGTCTCAAAACCTGGCTGGATATATACATGTGGCAAGCACTTGAAAACAACTCTGTCTGATTCGTATTGGGAAAGCTTTGCCCCAGCTGTGTAATAGAGACATCCCACTGGAGAGATTAAATGCTCATTTTTTCTGAAATAAAAATTAAACCTGAACTGCAAACAATATCCCAGACTATAAATTAGTTTTTGAACCAACCAATAACAGATAGGCCATTCTTTGAATTTCGCGAAGTCACAAAAGTTGACGTGAAGCGCAATCGACTACCAATCACATCATCTGCTCTAGGATCTGATAATACCTATCTCCATAATTAAGCACATGAATGACATCATTCTTTCCGTCATAAGTCATATATACAACACTTGCCCCACAAGTGGCCTCCTTACAACAATGAGGAAAACTGCCATTATAAGACCTGTTCCCAAAGCGTCCTCACCTGTACTTATAAGAGATTATCGATCTGTTTGCATACTTTTGCCTCTGAGCCTCTTGAAAGCATAGTAAATATTCACTATTTGACCCTTTTCCGTGGGGTATCTAAAAGGGACACAGTACAACCTCTTCTCTCTTGACGGTTACAGATGATATGAGAGCTGCTATGGACATAATAATAATAATAATAATAATAATAATAATAATAATAATAATAATAATAATAATCGTATGGCCTCAGCTACCGTTTGCAGACATTTCGATTTGACGCCATCTGGCTGTCTGCTCGTCAATTTCGACGTTCCGTTTTACTCTAGGTCCGCTAGATGGCAGACAGAGTAAACCGGATCTCTCTTGGGCGTCTATGGCTGAGATTTAATTAATTTTGTCGGTTAAATATCAAATGTATCACCAGAGAGCTTTTACATGCCGACATCGTACGACATGGAGTGTCGAATGGACTTTTTTCCGCCCTTCAAAAATCCGACTACCTCTGCCGGGTTTGAACCCGCTATCTTGGGACCCGGAGGCCGACACTCTACCACGGATCCACAGAGGCAGCTTTGCTATGGACAAAAGAAATGACATGCTTACAATTCCTTATTTTAGCAGCGCCATTGATACGGTAAATATATAAATACAGCTTGCTAAATTGAAATCACTTCAACTTGGGCATACAGCTCTAGGATTCTTATCTTACTGATCGAAGACAATGCGTAATTCTTCAAAATTGATCATCTGAATGGGTAACAAAATATTTTGGAGTGCCACAAGTATCAGTGCTTGGACCTCATCTCTTTGTTATCTGTATAATGATATATCGCCTTGACTAAACTGTAAATGTCACTTGCATGTTGACGACCTACATTTCTACTATCACTCCAAAAATTTCTGACATCAATCAATCAATCAATCAATCAATCAATCAATCAATCAATCAATCAATAGGTTAGATGAAGGTTGATTTAAATAATATCTGCATATATGCCCATAAAAACTATATTTTAATTAATCCATAAAAATCTAAATCCTTAATTGTTAGGCGGATGAAACAAATCAGTGCAGTAAAAACAAAAACATTCCTGCGCTCAATTCATCAGGTAAAATTATTCCGTCCGAAATTAAATTGCATATGGCTTTTAGTGCCAGGAGTGTCCGAGGACATGCTCGGCTCGCCGGGTAGAGGTCTTTTGATTTGACTCCCGTAGGCGACCTGCTCATCGTGATGATGATGGTGATGATGAAATAATGATGATGAAGAATGCACATACACCCAGCCCCCGTGCCAGCGAAAATAACCAATGATAGTTAAAATTCCCGGCCCTACAGGAGTCGAATCCAGGCCAGCACGGTAACCATTTAGCCATGGAGCCAGACTATTCCGTATGAAAACTCGATAGGAAATCTTGGTGTAATTATAAATAACAGTCATAACTCGGGAGAGCACATCAATGTCTGTAGAAAAGTGTAGCTTCCCTCCACTCACTAAAATTTCATCAAAGTATGCTGCCATTAATCATGAGGATTAGATTTTTAAATACACTTAACCTCCGCAAATTTTCGTACTGTGACGTAGTACTAATTGATGCAACGATAGAACAACTAAACCGATTACAACGTGCTGTTGTTTGAGTCATCAGTCCATAGACTGATTTGATGCAGCTCTCCATGCCACCCTATCCTGTGCTAACCTTTTCATTTCTACGTAACTATTGCATCCTACATCTGCTCTAATCTGCTTGTCATATTCATATCTTGGTCTACCCCTACCGTTCTTACCCCCTACACTTCCTTCAAAAACCAACTGAACAAGTCCTGGGTGTCTTAAGATGTGTCCTATCATTCTATCTCTTCTTCTCGTCAAATTTAGCCAAATCGATCTCCTCTCACCAATTCGATTCAGTATCTCTTCATTCGTGATTCGATCTATCCATCTCACCTTCAGCATTCTTCTGTAACACCACATTTCAAAAGCTTCTATTCTCTTTCTTTCTGAGCCAGTTATCGTCCATGTTTCACTTCCATACAATGCCACGCTCCACACGAAAGTCTTCAAAAACATCTTTCTAATTCCGATATCAATGTTTGAAGTGAGCAAATGTCTTTTCTTAAGAAAGCTCTTCCTTGCTTGTGCTAGTCTGCATTTTATGTCCTCCTTACTTCTGCCATCGTTAGTTATTTTACTACCCAAGTAACAATATTCATCTACTTCCTTTAAGACTTCATTTCCTAATCTAATATTTCCTACATCACCTGCCTTCGTTCGACTGCACTCCATTACTTTTGTTTTGGACTTATTTATTTTCATCTTGTACTCCTTACCCAAGACTTCATCCATACCATTCAGCAACTTCTCGAGATCTTCTGCAGTCTCAGATAAAATAACAATATCATCGGCATATCTCAAGGTTTTGATTTCCTCTCCTTGGACTGTGATTCCCTTTCCAAATTTCTCTTTGATTTCCTTTACTGCCTGTTCTATGTAAACATTGAAAAGGAGAGGGGACAAACTGCAGCCTTGCCTCACTCCTTTCTGGATTGCTGCTTCTTTTTCAAAGCCCTCGATTCTTATCACTGCAGACTGATTTTTATACAGATTGTAGATAATTCTTCGTTCTCGGTATCTGATCCCTATCATCTTCAGAATCATAAATAGCTTGGCCCAATCAACATTATCGAATGCCTTTTCTAGATCTACGAATTCCATGTATGTGGGCTTGTCCTTCTTGATTCGATCCTCTAAGATCAGACGTAAAGTCAGGATAGCTTCACGTGTTCCTACATTTCTTCTGAAGCCAAATTGATCTTCTCCCAACTCAGCTTCAACTTGTTTTTCCATTCTTCTGTAAATAATACGTGTTAAAATTTTGCAGGCATGAGATACTAAACTAATGGTGCGGTACTTTTCACACCTGTCAGCACCGGCTTTCTTGGGAATAGGTATAACAACATTCTGCTGAAAATCGGATGGGACTTCTCTTGTCTCATACATCTTGCACACTAAATGAAATAACCTTGCCATGCTGGTTTCTCCTAAGGCAGTCAGTAATTCAGAGGGAATGTCATCAATTCCGGGTGCCTTGTTGCTATTGAGGTCACTCACAGCTCTGTCAAACTCTGACCTCAAAATTGCGTCTCCCTTTTCATCAGCATCAACAGCCTCTTCATGTTCCAGAACCAAATTATCTACATCTTTACCTTGGTACAACTGTTGGATATGCTCCTGCCATCTTTCTGCTTTGTCTTCTTTCCCTAGAAGTGGTTTTCCATCTGAGCTCTTAATATTCATACACCTAGATTTCCTTTCTCCAAAGGTTTCCTTGATTTTCCTGTATGCAGCATCTACCTTTTCCAGGACCATACAGCCTTCGACATCCTTGCATTTCTCCTTCAGCCATTCTTCCTTAGCTGCCTTGCACTTTCTATCCACTTCATTCTTTAATCGCCTGTAATCTTTTCTGCCCTCTTCATTTCTAGCATTCTTGTATTTTCGTCGTTCATCAATCAGGTCTAGTATCTCCTGAGTTATCCACTGATTCTTAGTTGATCTTTTCTTCATTCCTAACATTTCTTCAGCAGCCCTACTGACTTCATTTTTCATGACTCTCCACTCTTCCTCTATAGTGTTTCCTTCAGCCTTTTCATTTAGTCCTTGTGCAACATGTTCCTTGAAACAATCCCTCACATTCTTTTCTTTCAACTTGTCTAGATCCCATCTTTTTGCATTCTTTCCTTTCTTCAATTTCTTCAACTTCAGATGGCATTTCATGACCAACAAGTTGTGGTCAGAGTCCACGTCTGCTCCTGGGAAAGTTTTGCAATCCAACACCTGGTTTCTGAATCTCTGCCTAATCATAATGAAGTCTATTTGATACCTTCCAGTGTCTCCAGGTCTCGTCCACGTATACAGCCGTCGTTTGTGGTGTTTGAACCAAATACTGGCAAGGACTAATTTATGATCAGTACAGAATTCAACCAGACGACTTCCTCTTTCGTTCCTTCGTCCCAATCCAAATTCTCCTACTGTACTACCTTCTCTTCCTTGGCCTACCACTGCATTCCAGTCTCCCATCACAATTAGATTCTCGTCACCTTTTACATATTGTATTAAATCTTCTATCTCCTCATATATTCTTTCGATTTCTTCATCATCCGCTGAACTAGTAGGCATATAGACCTGCACTATTATGGTGGGCACTGGTTTGGTGTCTATCTTGACGACAATAATTCTTTCACTGTGCTGGTCGTAGTAGCTTACCCGCTGCCCTATTTTCTTATTCATTATTAAACCAACTCCTGCATTTCCTCTGTTTGATTTTGTGTTGATAATTCGGTAGTCGCCTGACCAAAAATCTTGTTCTTCCTGCCAACGTACTTCACTTATGCCAACTACATCTAACTTTAGCCTATCCATCTCCCTTTTCAGATTCTCTAACCTACCACAACGATTCAAACTTCTAAAATTCCACGCTCCGACTCGCAGAATGTCACTATCCATCTTCCTGATGATCGCCCCCTCTCGTGTAGTCCCCACCCGGAGATCCGAATGGGGGACTAGCTTACCTCCGGAATATTTTACCCGGGAGGAAGCCATCATCAGTACATCATTCATACAGAGAGAGCTGCATGTCCTCGGGAGTTAGTTACGGCTGTAGTTTCCCGTTGCTTTCAGCCGTGTAGCAGTATCAACACAGCTAAGCCATGTTGAGTATTATTACAAGGCCGTATCAGTCAATCATCCAGACTGCCGCCCTTGCAACTACCGAAAGGCTGCTACCCCCCTTTCGATGAACCATTCGTTAGTCTGGTCTCTCAACAGATACCCCTCCGATATGGTTGCACCTGCGGCTCGGCTATCTGCATCATTGGAACACGCAAGCCTCCCCACCGCGGCAAGGTCACATGGTTCGCAGAGGAGGTACAACGTACTATGAACTCTTATTAGATTTATCTTCTACTTACGCTATGATGTTCATATTACCCCTTTTTATCTTCAACTTTTCCTTAAAATTTGAACAATATAGAAACCTCCATGTGGTAGCATTAATCTCTCGAATATTAAACGAGAATATAACCCACTACTTGTCTACATAACTGAATTTCCTATATTTTTACCAGCATAACAAAGCTCCCTTGATATCTGCAAATCAGCAGTATATAGCCGCTCCTTTGTTCTGAATGGAGCTAGCAAATGTAACTCCCCAACCCCCAATGACATTAGAGCTATAAATACGTTAAATTCCTTTAAGTCGTCTTGCCGTGATCATCACTTCGATGCGTGTCACCAGGCTGAATTAATTTCGAGGAATGAATTTGTGTGTGAATGAACGTTTCAGGGGCGTAATCAAGGGGAGGTTACTGGGGGGGGTAGTACCCCATGGAAATTTTACAAAAAGTAAATTAACAGAAACTGACAATAAATACTAAACTAAATACAAACTCAGAGACATAATTGTAGAACTAACAGAACTGTTGAATCTATTTTCCAAGAAGCCTCGACAGTTGTATTTCAGATTGTAAACTGAACATAAAAATCTCTGTAAAACTGTTGACCTTGATCGTATCCTTCTTGTTCTGTATTTTAATATAAGACTTTGTAGTGTACTGTAAGCTGAATATCAACAAACTTCACTTGTATCAGTGTCCTAATAATGACAAGACTTGCATGCGCGCACCACACGCGCTCACAGTAGCGGCGATAGTGAATTAGAAGTGGGGGACGAAAGTACATGGACAACAAAAAGTACCTGGGTATGGGATTAGGCGTTTTGGGGGTGGGGGGTGAGAAATCAAAATTTTTAAAATAGCCTTAAAATTGTAAGTTTGTTAAGCTCTCTGAGCGAATTTCGAAAGTTTGACAGTCTACCAACTTATGTGCGGTAATAATAATAATTTCTTGTGGCTATTTTTAGCCCGGTGCAGCCCTTTTAAGGAAGACCCTCCGATGAGGGTTGGCGGCATCTACCATGTGTAGGTAACTGCGTGCTGTTGGATATAACAATCAATCAATCAATCAATCAATCAATCAATCAATCAATCAATCAATCAATCAATCAATCAATCAATCAATCAATCAATCAATCAATCGATCAATCAATCAATCAATCAATCAATACTGATCTGCATTTAGGACAGTCGTCAAGGTGGCAGATTCCCTATCTGTTGTTTTCCTACCCTTTTTTAAATGATTTCAAAGAAATTGGAAATTTATTGAACATCTCCCTTGGTAAGTTGTTCCAATCCCTGACTCCCCTTCCTACACATAATATTTGCCCCAATTTGTCCTCTCAAATTCCAACATTATTTTCATAGTGTGATCTTCCCTACTTTTAAAGACGCCACTCAAACTTATTCCTCTACTAACGTCATTCCACGCCATCTCTCCACTGACAGCTAGGAATAGACCACTTAGACGAGCAGCTCGTCTGCTTTCTCCCAAGTCTACTCAGCCCAAACACTGCAACATTTTTGTAACGCTACTGTTTTGTCGGGAATCACCCAGAACAAATCGAGCTGCTTTTCTTTGGATTTCTTCCAGTTCTTGAATCAAGTAATCATGGTGAGGGTCCCATATACTGGAACCATACTCTAGTTGGGGTCTTACCAGAGACAAATATGCTCTCCCCTTTACATCCTTACTACAACCCCTAAGCACCCTTATAACCATGTGCAGAGATCTGTACCCTTTATTTACAGTCCCATTT
Organism: Anabrus simplex; assembly: GCF_040414725.1. Classification (NCBI taxonomy): domain Eukaryota; kingdom Metazoa; phylum Arthropoda; class Insecta; order Orthoptera; family Tettigoniidae; genus Anabrus; species Anabrus simplex. The sequence continues at coordinate 371,389,259 of NC_090268.1, read as the reverse complement.
ATGTGATTACCCGAATGAAGATCTTTCCATATATATATATATATATATATATTTTGCAAGTTGCTTTACGTCGCACCGACACAGATAGGTTTTGTGGCGACGGTTGGATAGGAAAGGCCTAGGAGTAGGAAGGAAGCGGCCGTGGCCTTAATTAAGGTACAGCCCCAGCATTTGCTTGCTGTGAAAATGGGAAACCACGAAAAACCATCTTCAGGGCTGTCGATAGTGGGGTTCGAACCTACTATCTCCCGAATACTGGATACTGGCCGCACTTAAGCGACTGCAGCTATCGAGCTCGGTTTTCCATATATTAACACCTAGATACTTACAGTGATCCCCATAAGTAACTTTTACCCCATCAACGCAGTAATTAAAACTGAGAGGACTTTTCCTATTTGTGAAAATCACAACCTGAGTTTTAACCCCGTTTGTCATCATACCACTGCCTGTTGTCCATCTCACAACATTATCGAGGTCACGTTGCAGCTGCTCACAGTCTTGTAACTTACTTATTACTCTATACCAGGGCCATCCAAATAGCGCTCCCCGAGCGCTAGCGCTCTGGCCGCGCTCCAAGCCAGTGCTCCGAGCGCTTTGGGGAAGGTAGTGGTGGGAGAAGCTTGGCTGGCTGATCGAGCGGTCTGCCCGTCGCGCCGAAGAGAGCAGTCGATCTATCAGTCGTAGTCTAGTCTACAGTGACTCTATACATATAGTGTAGTGTCACTGTAGTCTAGTCCTATGCGCTTTGTTAACAGCGTGTAACTAAATCAGTTTCGCAGTTGTCATGGCTGAACATCATAAAAAAGAGTGGTGAAGCAGCAGCCTTCAAAGCAGAATGGGAAATTTCATTTTTCTGTACAGCTTATAAAGGGCGTGCCAAATTTTTAGTGTGCCACCGAGATTTAATGTGTTTTAAAGAAGCACAATTCGGAACGGCACTACAGTGCCAACCACAGGGATGATTACGGTGATTTGACAGACGCCAGTTGCCAATCGAAGTTGGAAGAATTGAAAGAAAATTTCAAGCAGCACTGTTCTGTAAATATTGTTTTAATTTTTAAATGCTCGTTTACAAACGGGAATGAAGAAATGATTGAATTATCTGAAAAATACTAAAATTTTGACTTGCCGTATTTTTGTCTGACAGATGATTGAGGAGAGAGAGGTTGGTGGACCCATTTTACGAACAAGCTACAAATGTTCGCCGCGAATTGCCAAAGCTGGGAAACCCTTCACGGAAGGAAATGTAATCAAGGAGTGCCTAATGGATGCGGCGGCATGTATTTGTCCTATGGAGCTAGTTGAGAAATTTGATAAAATAGACGACATGTCCGTTGATATGGAACAGCAATTAATGGAGAAGGCAGCAAATTTTGTATCATTTTCCATCGCCCTCGACGAATCAACCGACATTGTGGACAAAGCTCAGCTCCTTATTTTCATTTGAGGGGTGGATGACGATCTTCGGGTTACCGAGGATTTCCTAGACTTAGTAGCTCTCAAAGACACCACTATCACTTTCGATATTTTCCAAGCAGTGGAGGGTGTTTTTGAGTCAATGGGATTAAAATGGGAGCGGTTGACGAGTGTAATGACGGATGGAGCTCCTGCTTTACGTGGTCTACTCACGGGGTTCCTCATCTATTTAAAATTAAACATGGCTGAGAGCAGTAGTACCCTAATGGCGGCGATCCAGTGCTTTATACACCAGGAGGCAATCTGTGCAAAAGTCGCCAAGCTTAAAGACATGATGGGAACAGTTGTGCGAATGGTAAATTTTCTTCGGTCCCATCAACTCACGCACCGTCATTTCAAAGAGTACTGGGCGAGTTGGCCGTGCGGTTAGGGGCGCGCAGCTGTGAGCTGGCAATCGCGAGACAATGGGTTCGAACCCCACTGTCGGCAGCCCTGAAGATGGTTTTTAGTGGTTTCCCGTTTTCACACCAGGCAAATGCTGGGGTTGTACCTTAATTAAGGCCACGGCCGCTTCCATCCCATTCCTGGGCCTTTCTTGTCCCATCGTCGCCATAAGACCTATCTGTGTCGGTGCGACGTAAAGCAAGTAACAAAAGAAAAAATCATAGTTCTTGGGTGACATCGAAGCGGAGTATCCGGATATCCCGTACCATGCAGAATAAAGATGGTTGAGCAACGCGAAGTGCTTCATCGAGTTTTTGCTTGCGGAATGCAATAGATACCTTTTATGATATGAAAGGGTGGCCCGAAGTTCTTTTGTGTGATCCTAAGTGGGTGGCGGACTTGGCCCCTTTAAGTGACTTTACTGCCCATCTGAATACTTTGAACACTTCGCTTCAGGGCGACAAGCACATTATCTCCGATTTGGTGGAAAAAATTCAAGCGTTCGAAAGAAAATTGATTTTGTGGGAAAACCAGTTGCGTGCAAGGAACACAGGACATTTTCCATTGCTTGAAACAGTGAAATACGGTGTCGACTTTGAGTATTTGCAGGTAATTCGCCAATTACAAAAAGAGTTTGAAAAGAGATTTTCAGAATACTGAACTCCAAGCGGTGTTAGATGTATTTGTTCGACCATTTTCTCTTAGTGCAGACAGTGCTCCACAGCTATTTCAATTAGAGTTGCGTAAACTGCAGTGCAATGTTCGTCTTAAAGACCACTTTGTAATGTCACGAAGTTTAAATGAATTTTTCAGCGGCTTTCCGCAAGAAGAATACCCGCTTTTGTATAAACATGCGTGTAAAGTTCTGTCAATGTTCGGCTCAACGTGCATTTTTGAGTGTTCCTTTCGGTTCTTAAGTTTACCAAAAGTGAACATCGTGTAACGATAAGCGATAGAAAGTTGCGCAGTTGTTTAAGAATAGCTGTGTCCAGAAATATTGTAGGCCTACTCAATTTTGAGATGATTGTTTGCTCCAAAAGTAAAAGCTCGTGAAAACGACTGACCAAAAGTCACTCAATGTCTGTACTATCTGTTCATATCTGTAAAACGTTGTTGAATTTTCCTCTCAGATATGTTCAAATTTCAGTTTTGAATAAATCACATTACTGTATTCTTTACTTAGCACTTGATTTCGTTTCTTGCATATTCCATACATCGGAGTACCTTTCGATTTGTAGATGCGGTATATTTTTACGGCAAAATAGCCCTATTAATATGATGTCAACAAACCCACAAAAGCCGTCGGACGCAAGACTGTACGTACCGGTATGTATCTGGTCAGCGCGGTCCGAACATCGTCTGTCTCAGGTCTCCTCGCTGCCACACTGTAGTGGTGGTGGTGGTAGGGGAAGGAGCGCTAGTCTGACTGCCCAGTGCTCCCCGAGCGCGGGCGCGCTCTCGGAGCGCAATGGCTGGATGGCCCTGCTCTATACAGAATAACATCATCTGCAAAAAGCCTTATCTCTGATTCCACCCCCTTACTCATATCATTTATATGTATAAGAAAAAATAAAGATCCAATAAAACTGCCTTGAGGAATTCCCCTCTTAATTATTACACGGTCAGGTAAATCTTCGCCTACTCTAATTCTCTGAGATTTCTCTGAGATCTATTTTCTAGGAATATAGCTACTCATTCAGTCACTCTTTTGTCAAGTCCAATTGTACTCATTTTTTGCCAGTAGTCTCCCATGATCCATCCTATCAAATGCTTTAGACAGATCAATCGCGATACAGTCCAATTGACCTCCTGAATCCAAGATATCTGCTATATCTTGCTGGAATCCTACAAGTTGAACTTCACTGTAATAATATTTCCTAAACCCGAGATGTCTTCTATCGAACCAGTTATTAATTTCCCAAAGATGTATAATAAAATAAGAAAGAATGCCTTCCCAGAACTTACATGCAATGCATTTCAAACTTACTGTCCTGTAATTTTCAGTTTTATGTCTATCACCCTTTCCTTTATACACAGAGGCTACTATAGCAACTCGCCATTCATTTGGTATAGATCCTTCAAGCAAACAATAATCAAATAAGTACTTCAGATATGGTCTTATATCCCACCACATTTTCTTTAGTATATCTGCAGAAATCTTATCAATTCCAGCCGCTTTTTTAGGTTTTCACCTTTTGTATCTTACTGTAAACGTAATTGTTATCATATGTAAATTTCTATACTTCTTTAGCACCTCCTCTATCTAGTCATTATCCTTGTAACCAACAATCTTTACATACTGCTGACTGAATACTTCTGCCTTTTGAAGATCCTCACATACACACTCCCCTTGTTCATTAATGATTCCTGGAATGTCGTTCTTAGAACGTTCTGCGTTAAAGTACCTATACATGTCCTTCCATGTCTCACTAAGATTTGAATGATTGCCAGTTATGCTGGCCATCATGTTATCCGTAGCTGTCTTCTTTGATAGATCCAGTTTTCTAGCAAGTTCCTTCAATTTCGCCTTACTTCCACAGCGATTTGTGTGGTGGAGGATAGTGTTATGTATGGTGCGTGAGTTGCGGGGATGTTGAGGACAGCACAAACACCCATCCCCCGAGCCAATGGAATTAACCAATGAAGGTTGAAATCCCCGACCCGGCTGGGAATCGAACCGTGGCCCTCTGAACCGAAGGCCAGTATGCTGACCATTCAACCAAAGAGTCGGACTAAACTCGTGTCCTCATCCCGAGATGGTACAGCTCTTTCCAAACACACCACCAATGGAGGTGAGCATGTGCCATTTCAACCACATACCAGCCCTCCTGCCAGTTTTAAGTTTTTGGCTGTACCGGGGATCAAACCGGGGCCCCCCGATGACGGCAGCTAATAACACTAGTCGTTACGCTGCTGAGGCGGACTATGTGCGGTAATAATAGTACAGTACTATACAATAAAGGAGCCTCCGTGGCTCAGACGGCAGCGCGTCGGCCTCTCACCGCTGGATACCGTGGTTCAAATCCCGGTCACACCATGTGAGATTTGTGCTGGACAAAGCGGAGGCGGGACAGGTTTTTCTCCGGGTACTCCGGTTTTCCCTGTCATCTTGCATTCCAGCAACACTCTCCATTCTCATTTCATAGCATTTATCATTCATTAATAAATCACTTTGGGAGTGGCGACCCCATCGTACTAACAGCCTATATCTGCTTCATTCATATATCCCTGACCCGGTCAATGACTGGAAAACAGGTTGTAGGTTTTCATTTTCACTATACAATAAAACTTTCACCAAAGGAACAATAGTTACACATGTATTACAATTAAACTAGCAGTTTTCTGCTGGCTCCGCCCACAATGTACAAAGTATGGTGTTGTTCGTTACTATCCTCACGGATGTATTTGCGAAGTTTCGAGTTAATGAAATAAAGCACATGATCTGCTGTGGTAATAGAATGTAATATTATGTCAACAAAACACTTGAAAATACATCAAACAAACAAATTGAATTAAACTTTCCTTGGAATAACACTACGCGCTGAACTGTTAAAAGGTCCTTCAAAGATCTTCGTCATGGAGACAAATGTACTCATATTTTTTCTCAGAATCTACCAACTTAAGAAGTTATTACCTCAAAAGAAAACGCTTGATCCACGGAGTGTTTTTAGGCCAAAACACACTGTGTACCTCAATTAGAACGAAAAATATGATTGTTTCAATGAGAAAAAATATTAAAGTAATGAAACGTCAAATTTATTGTGCACTCATAACTTTTCTCAGAATCAAACAATTTGAATATCTAAGAGCTGAAATGAATGAGCTTGATGAACTGAGTGTTCTTAGACCAGAACGCACTCCGTACCTCAATTAGAACCAAAGATATTATTGCTTCAAAGACACAAAAAAATTGAAAAATCAAATAATTTGAGGAAGGCGGAAGTTAAGTGATTTATAGTACCTGATGACAAATCTGTGCATGGATACCTTTCAGTTTAAAACAATGAAGGAAATCTACCGGATAGAGTGACCGGACTGACTTTAGTTTTCATAATTATTTTTAATAGGTAGAAGCACGGAGTGATTATACTATTAAAGTAATTTAGTGTTTGACTACACGGAAACAAATTAATAGACACTAGACAGAACTGAACTGACACATTGACTGAGTAAGTCTGCCAGACTGACGAAAGCGCGCGGCAAGCGGGTAACCTTGGCAACATTACCTCTGTAACCCTTCGTCGCAAATCATGCAACATATTGCTCCGCGGGTCTCCACTACTTACTGTGGCGCTGTACAATTCGTTTGGCCGCGACGAATGACGTTTTGTACGTATTTCCGCTAAGTATTTTTTCTTAATACTTAAAGAAATTAAAGGAAAGAATTAGCTGAAAAGACAACAGAGTTTGCACTTTTTAAATAAGCCTTGTTTCAGGCAGCTAAAATGGAGTTAAAATGTATTTTTTTCTCCAAAATGTGGGGGATAACTGCCCCCCTTTCCCACCCTAATCGCCGCTAGTGCACGCACAAACATCGTATTTTTTTTGCTTGGTTCAGGGTACTTACAGGAGTTAGACAAGGCTGTAATCTTTCACCTTTGCTGTTTGTAGTTTACATGGATCATCTGTTGATAGGTATAAAATGGCAAGGAGGGGTTCAGTTAGGTGGAAATGTAGTAAGCAGTCTGGCCTATGCTGACGACTTGGTCTTAATGGAAGATTGTGCCGAAAGCCTACAGTCTAATATCGTGGAACTTGAAAATAGGTGCAATGAGTATGGTATGAAAATTAGCATCTCGAAGACTAAATTGATGTCAGTAGGTAAGAAATTCAACAGAATTGAATGTCAGATTGGTGATACAAAGCTAGAACAGGTCGATAATTTCAAGTATTTAGGTTGTGTGTTCTCCCAAGATGGTAATATAGTAAGTGAGATTGAATCAAGGGGTCGTAAAGCTAATTCAGTGAGCTCGCAGCTGCGATCGACTGTATTCTGTAAGAAGGAAGTCAGCTCCCAGACGAAACTATCTTTACATCGGTCTGTTTTCAGACCAACTTTGCTTTACGGGAGCGAAAGCTGGGTGGACTCAGGATATCTTATTCATAAGTTAGAAGTAACAGACATGAAAGTAGCAAGAATGATTGCTGGTACAAACAAGTGGGAACAATGGCAGGAGGGTACTCGGAATGAGGAGATACAGGCTAATTTAGGAATGAACTTGATGGATGAAGCTGTACGCATAAACCGGCTTCGGTGGTGGGGTCATGTGAGGCGAATGGAGGAGGATAGGTTACCTAGGAGAATAATGGACTCTGCTATGGAGGGTAAGAGAAGTAGAGGTAGACCAAGACGACGATGGTTAGACTCGGTTTCTAACGATTTAAGGATAAGAGGTATAGAACTAAATGAGGCCACAACACTAGTTGCAAATCGAGGATTGTGGCGACGTTTAGTAAATTCACAGAGGCTTGCAGACTGAACGCTGAAAGGCATAACAGTCTATAATGATAATGTATGTATGTATGTTGCTTTACGTCGCACCGACGATGGGACAAGATAGGCCTAGGAATTGGAAGGAAGCGGCCGTGGTCTTAATTAAGGTACATCCCCGGCATTTGCCTGGAGTGAAAATGGGAAACCACGGAAAACCATCTTCAGGGCTGCCGACAGTGGGGTTCGAACCCACTATCTCCCGATCACTGGATACTGGCCGCACTTAAGCGACTGCAGCTATCGAGGTCGGTAACACCTTCATTGCGTTCTATCATGATTTTGAAATTATAACACCCCCCCCCCTCCCCGCAAGTGGCCGATCCTTGCAATCCTACTGGTACGTTTACGGTGCTTGTGTTATTTTATGTCATGTTGGTTGTAGTTTGTAACCGAAATGTGGCTAGGTCGAGGACTGTCCTAACTTTGCCACCACGAATAAAGGCATTAATAATAAAAATAATTATCATCATCATCATCATCTGTTTACCCTCCAGGTTCGGTTTGTCCCTCGGACTTAGCGAGGGATCCCACCTCTACCGCCTCAAGGGCAGTGTCCTGGAGCTTCAGACTCTTGGTCGGGGGATACAACTGGGGAGTATGACCAGTACCTCGCCCAGGCGGCCTCACCTGCTATGCTGAACAGGGGCCTTGGGGAGGGATGGGAAGACTGGATGGGATAGGCAAGGAAGAGGGAAGGAAGCGGCCGTGGCCTTAAGTTAGGTACCATCCCGGCATTCGCCTGGAGGAGAAGTGGGAAACCACGGAAAACCACTTCCAGGATGGCTGAGGTGGGAATCGAACCCACCTCTACTCAGGTGACCTCCCGAGGCTGAGTGGACCCCGTTCCAGCCCTCGTACCACTTTTCAAATTTCGTGGCAGAGCCGGGAATCGAACCCGGACCTCCGGGGGTGGCAGCTAATCACGCTAACCACTACACCACAGAGGCGGCCAATAAAAATAATAATAATCGATATTCTTACGAGGATTCGGTGGTGGACAGGGGTGAAAAGAGGTGCGGGCATGAATGGGCGGGTATAAGACAATCAGTAGATTAATTAAAAACTTTCAAATTAGAGCTACATTTCTTTCTCTACTATATTTTGGTTTCTTTTCCGACGTTAAAATTTAACAAAGAATTCACTAAGCGAAAACAAGATTCCAGGTACAACAATGAGATATACAGGGTGAAGCGAAATTCGCGCACTGGGGCGTCGTAGCGCGACTCCTCACATGCCAGCAATAAAAAAATGGCTCTCACAAAAGTTCTTCCTGCGAGTATTTCCGGCAGATAAAGAACGTTGAAGAGTGGCAATCTGGCAACACTGTAACCACATGTAGGGTAACTACCTCTGTCAGCACATATTGCTCGTTTTGTACAGTTGGTGCAGTGGGTAGAGTGTTGGGTTAGCATGCAGGAGGTCGAGGGTTCGATCCTGGGTTGAGGCAAACTTCTTTATTTGCTAATTTCCATCGGACATTACATACTGTAATACAGTAAGACATCGTTTCTTAGGTCACATGTATCCTACATTTACAAAATTTAGTAACGCTGAACACGTTGTAACGCATCTAGTAGATGAAGTGGTGCGAATAAATTCACGCCGACGACGTGGAAAGTGTGTCTTTCAAAGCTGATCAATGAAAACGAATGTTCGTGCATTTCTAGGATCGTAGTATGTAAGTGCAAATGGTTTCTAGAGGATCCGCTGCAATCGCTGTTGACGATTAAGATGCCAGATACCATACCGCCTGGACTACATTTACGAAATAAAAAACATACGCCTCAAACCAGGATCGACCCCCCTCGATCTCCTGCATGCTAACCCAACACTCTATCCCCTGCACCAACTGCACTACACGCGTAACATGTGCTACCCTACATGTTGTAACGTACTCCTGCCATAACCATTCGATCTACGTTCTACAAGCTTCTCGAAACATCGTCACATCTACGCCTCCATATACTCTGCAATATCTACATTTATATTGGACTACATGCTTTCTACTGTTATTATTATCTATGTATTAATGGTTTAATCATATTTGGTGCTCACTCGTCTCTTCCTTCCCATGTCTCACTACATACTGACTGCCATTCTGTGTTTACATTCTACGGTCTACGTCATCTGCTACGTCACCCAAAACTTCTCGAAGAGAGAGAGAGAGAGAGTGTAGCAAACACTTCACTTCTAATTTTGCAAGAACTAAATTCGCCCTTTCTGGCACTTGTCTGTTTATTCCCTCCTTTGCTTGCATTATTAGAGTTTTGTAAAACAACCTGGAGGTGTTAGCTTTCTTAAATCGTGGCCAATAATTATGGTTGTCATGCTAAAATGTTGCTTTATGAAAAGTTTATCCTTGTTATCCTAAGAAGGAATGTTATGAGTCTACGGTATGTGTAAATCGTTCTAAAGTTTGTGAGAAGATTCTGGGTAGCAGTTTCTTCCTTTGTTTTGATTGTTCGAACTCTGTGGTCTTTAATGAAAGTGGGAAATCGCATTGCTGGACTTCATCTATGTTATCACTTGGACTTTTTTCAAATCCTATGGTAATGTGTGTATGTAATTACAAAGTCAATCGTCTAATATATTTCATTATCTGAATTATCGAATGATGGTCCATTTCTCATTTCTGGTACTGTACCATTATATCTGACTGCAAGCATGGATATTTAACGCAGTAATAATTTTTTCAGTAGGGCGCTGTTGTGAGGGCGTGATGCTATACAGAGAGCGGGAATCGAGAAGGTGATTTCCCGAGGCAAGGCGGCGTCAGGTGTGACGAAGAAAGAACATGTGAGGAAGAGAGAAGAGAGAGGGGATTTTGTCGGAGGGAGAGACCTGCCATCTTAACGGAGATTTTAGCGGGAGCAGACAGGCCCACCACATTACGGAAATTGAGACGTAATTCCCGTAATTGAAGGTTTTTCAAGAAAATAAAAAGATGGAAATGGTTACTAGAATTTTACGAAACGGTAGATACCTCTAAGATTATTAACATAGGATTAGATCAATAAATATGTTCCAAGCAGAACCACCGTGGGAAATTCTGTAGTGGCCACATTCCAGACTCAAGTTGTTTCTCGGGACTTCCCCTGGCGTCCTTAGGGGTGCGTCCTCATATAAAAGCTGTGTGATATGGGGGGAGATCATCCAGTTGACTATCATATTGCTGCCGGCACGCGTTGCACGTCCGCCTAGATTGCTCCAGAAACCCTTTGTTCAGAACAAAGACAGTGTATAATTATTACAGTGCGATTAAGTATTACAGTGCGATAACTTTGATCCAGTGGATAGGAGACTTACGGAGACAGGTGTGGACCTATAAGTGGCGCTATATTCAGATACTTATCAATGAGATCGCGTGTGCTTAAGGCTATCAGTAACCATAGAAAGCTGTACTTGCAGACTCGACTAAATAGCGGTAGGGGCGAAGCTCCCGAGGTGCCGAGGAAGTGTGGACAATAGACTGTGGAGGTCTATATTTATTCTCTGATAGAATGTTGAATCCAAATTAAGCAGGTGTAAAAACAAGAACTGAGTAGATAGTTTCTAGAGCAGAAATAGTTTGTGGTACAGTACACAAGTTAGCGAATACGCAGTTATATGTGAAGGGAGGACGAGGAATGTGCATTGCAAGGTGTTAGCGCTGTGTGCTAGCTCAACCTAAGTAAATGTCCAGAATGTGGCGTAGTGGTTAAAGTGAATCTCTCATTATAGTAAGAAGTCGAGGTATTCCGAGGGGAGTGAGCGGCTAGAACTTCAGAACGTGGCTGCAAAGACGTCACCTTGAACGAGGCATCCCTCAAGAAGAAGGCGGCACTATGGACCAGTGGGACAGGAAGAATGGACTCCAAGGATCGAACCTGGATGAGACACCCATCATGATGTGCTAAATCATGCTAGCCATACCTGGAGGGAGAGACGAGGAGACTAATTAAGATAAGTGAATCAATGAATTATTAGATGTATGGTAGAGCTAAGGTATCACGCAGAGATAGTAGAATTAAGCGTGTAAATATTCATATAGGATTTGGTGGTGGCCCATCAGGCTGCATAGTAAGATTGTTTGATATCTAAGGGTAAGTGTAGTTAGATTTGTTTTCTTGTATCTTTATATAAAGCGGACAATGAGGTAATATTTGTTAGTGCGGCAAGACGTAATATGCCTTGTGATACATGTATGTTTGCGTACTATTGTCCGGATATTTTTCCTTGGGGTCGATCGTGAAATACATGTTACTTATTGGATTTGGCAATATAGGTAATTCCCAGTATATTCTAGGGAAGGGCAGATATACATGCGCTGTGTAAGGTATGCAGGCTGATGACATCTATTTAGTAAAGGGGCTCTACTTACGTGTGTTAGACGGGCGTAAACTATAGCGGAGGTGCAGGTTTTAACGCTATTCGACTCTGTGCTACTCTGTCAAATGTGGGGCTTGAACCTCTGACTCCCGAGATTACGGTTGTCACGCCGCATATGGGCGGTGATGGTTTGATATGATTGAATGATAGAACACTTCATGTGATTCGACTGCGACCCGTGTGGGTGGTTAATTGAAGTCAGGAGCGTGATGTGAGATGGGTTTTTTCCTCACTTATTTTATGCCATTGGATGGTATGTGTAGAAGCTTGAAAGTCCCTTTGTGAAAGAATGCAGGGTAAGACGTCTAGCGGGAGTTTTTTTACGTTTTTTTGTGTGTGGAAGGGGGCTCCAGACCTGACTTCAGGTCAACGTTCGCCTGCTATGTATTGGGGTGTGCTCGGCCATTTTTAAAGTGCTTTGGGAGGTCGGTCACTCTCCTTTGGCAGGGAGTATTTTGCCAAACCATGCGTCATTTTATTTTATCCATTTTACCTTGTATTTCCTTTCTTGTTGATTCATATTATTAGGGTTGGGTAGTCTACTAATGTGATCTTGGCACTATACCTCTAGTATGATTGCCCTGTTGGCACATGTTTCTGCCTGGTGGACGTGGGTTCACGTCCATGTAAATATAATGTTGAGGGCGCTAGAGTAGGTTATCTTAGTTTATTTTTATTTACCTATTGTGCTGCTAATTTTTGTGTATGTAAATATCCCTGTATGGGAGGAACTTTCTTAATAGTGGAAATCTCTGCAGGTATCCTGGTTCTACCATTATATCATTTTATGTCGCAGACATAGGGATGTAGTTTCCAAGAACACATCCGGTTTTCCTTTCCTTGGTTCACGGATCGATAAATCTCAGCATAACGTCATCATCCAGACTGTATTTGCTTGTTGTCATTTTAATTTGTAGAGGTGAGCCTTCGGCGCACGTATTTCGGCACCACAGGTGCAATCCTTGTAATCAATTTGTGTTATGAATACAAACTTATGCTCAAAATTCTGATCATAGCGAAAGTGTTCCTCATTTAGTAGTTTAATGTAGTATTGAGTTCCCCATGATCCTCTCGTCATAGAACCCAAAATTAACGACCCTTTCTGCCGATTGTAGCTGAGCTGGTGCCCGTATGCAAGAACAAGAAGAGCAGGTAGGTACCATCCTGCAGTATTAATGTGCCCTGTAGGGTACAGTACCTACCACGGAAACCTCTCCTATCCCCCCCCCCCCCAGTGTTGCTTCCTATCACTCTACTCGTTACTGTTTGTTTTACACAGAATCTTGGCCTCATCAACCTTGTTAGGAGAATTGGTGACATATTCTCGCCTTTGCTTTGAAATCATCTTGTTTTTCAAACAGCGCCGATGCAAATATCATCATCATCATCATCATCATCATCTGTTTACCCTCCAGGGTCGGCTTTTCCCTCGGACACAGCGAGGGATCCCACCTCTACCGCCTCAAGGGCAGTGTCCTGGAGCTTCAGACTCTTGGTCGGGGATACAACTGGGGAGAATGACCAGTACCTCGCCCAGGCGGCCTCACCTGCTATGCTGAACAGGGGCCTTGTGGAGGGATGTGAAGATTGGAAGGGATAGACAAGGAAGAGGGAAGGAAGCCGCCGTGGCCTTATGTTAGGTACCATCCCGGCATTCGCCTGGAGGAGAAGTGGGAAACCACGGAAAACCACTTCCAGGATGGCTGAGGTGGGAATCGAACCCACCTCTACTCAGTTGACCTCCCGAGGCTGAGTGGACCCCGTTCCAGCCCTCATACCACTTTTCAAATTTCGTGGCAGAGCCGGGAATCGAACCCGGGCCTCCGGGGGTGGCAGCTAATCACGCTAACCACTACACCACAGAGGCGGACCGATGCAAATATACTATGCCAAAATAATTTATGTTGCACTATTGCGGTACAATGTGGTTACAGTGTTGCCAGATTGCCACTTTTCAACGTCCTTTTTCTCCCGGATATACTCGCAGGACGAACTTTTGTGAGATACATTTATTTATTGCTGGCATGTGAATGCGCGAATGCGCGAATTTCGCTTCATCCTTTAGAAGTAATATAATGAATGACAAGAGAACCTTTGTTCCAGGACACTTATCCAGGAGACTACTCTCCACACATTACAACCTGCCAAAGGCACCATTCAACCTTCACGTTAATGGAAAGAGCGTCTTTGTTCCATAAAATTTACGCTTAGGAACCCATTTCCAGGGATGTCCAGGCCTATCAAAGGCACAACATACAGTTTACAAAATAAAACAGTATTCACTATATTAGAAGCTCAACAGTCTAACATCTTTACATGAAAAGAAAGAGTTTAATGGGGGTATCGAGTACCCACTCTACCAGGCCTTTGTGAAAAACAACAGGTTAAAGTTACTGGCCCAAAAATCAAAATGGTGAGAAGGCGGACACTTACGCTCCTTGAAAATTGAAATGAAAAGCTGAAAACCCTATTTGGCCTTATGGCCCGAGGTTACAGAGGCTAAGCCAATACTACTGAGGTGACTAGACGGAAAAAAATTATTTAAGTTACAAAGATTATAAACTGAAAAATGTTACAAAATCATATTCACCTCAAAATCAAGTTGATAGGGAACACGAGAGGGTAGCTCACTCTCTAGTCCCTGATTTCAGTTAAGTTCCTTCGGCTTCCTTGAAATTTAAATTTAAAGTTTGAAATTTACATTTTACAAAATTAAAGTGACATTATTAAAGATTGGAAACCTTCCCCTCGAGTTAGCTATCAAGGACTATCACTTAGTTAAGCCAGAACTGCCATTACCTTGAGCTGGTGGACTTCTCGAAGATGGACGAGGCACCCTCGCCTCTTTTATAAACATACACTCTGTATACTAGACTGGAATGATCAATAAGACAACCTGGTCCGAAAATGCCCCAGCTTTTATACCCTTGGGGAAGTTTCAGAAAACTCTGGGCTAAGGCCTGACACACCCCCAGTTCTTATTGGGTAATTAAATAAATACCAAACACTGTTCATTGGATTTAAAATAAATATACAGAATTTTCTATCGGCCAACATCTTAAGTTGGCGGGAAGAGATAGAAGATATAAACTTTAACGCACCTAAAACAAAGAATAATCAATTTAGTTTAGGAAACCTTAGAATACAAAATTCGAATTCCACTGTCGGCAGCCCTGAAGATTGTTTTCCGTGGTTTCCCATTTTCACACCAGGCAAATGCTGGGGCTGTACCTTAATTATGGCCACGGCCGCTTCCTTCCAACTCCTAGGCCTTTCCTATCCATCGTCACCATAAGACCTATCTGCGTCGGTGCCACGTAAAGCTACTAGCAAAAAAAGAAAAAGAATACAAAATTAATATTTTAATAGTCAATTCTCACACCGGACCGCATAACATAAGTTTATAGTAGAGACATCTGTAGAGAAATGTCCAAACTTTTTGTGTTAGTTGTTGCGAGTTTTAGATTTTAGATAGTATTCTCAAGGTGCTTCATTTAAATGTACCGGGGGAGGGGTGTACATTCCGGTACCGATATATTTAAAGGATTTAATTAAAACCGCTTTGTCCAGTCCGTCCGTCCATTCTGCTGGACCGACTTGGTTCACTTTTGTTTCATTCTCTCCGGAATTACCTGCCAATGAATCGTCAGGCATTGACAGGTCTCTAAATTCATCCAAATTTGACTAATCCTAAAATCGAGTCATTATATGCTCGCTCCAATAACAACAGGCGAAGACTTAACCTACCTCGCAATACATTCTGTACTTAGCGAGTCGCAAACAGTTACGGAGCCAGGTAGTGGTGATTATTGTTTTAAGAGGAAGTACAATTAGGCAACCATCCTCTAGACCACACTTTGAAAAATGAAAGTGTCGGCAAAAGTAAGATAAGGGCCACGACGGACGTGGAAATGAATGACTTCCTAGGCTTTGAATGCTCTGATACTTTCGGGGTCGGAAAAGAAACAAGAGTTGACCAAGGGAGGTGGGATAGGGTAGATGAAAGTAAGGAGCCTGGAAAAGGAAGTGGAAGCAATGCCAGGACTCAGCTAAGGGCCCCGTGGTGGCCAACCCACGCTCACAAGTTTACAGCCCCTTGCGGTCATTTCTTTCGGCTCTTATGACAGGCAGCGGATACCGTGGGTGTTATTCTACCGCCACCACACACAGGGGTTGTCACGGAGCCACATCTTTACGTAACGATATTGGCGAAGCGAAACGATTAGAAATGACTGCGACTACAAACAAACCTGGGACACACATGACTTAATACTGTCTGGAGAGAAATACCGTGGGAGTAAGGCAAACTTAGCACCCCTAGGGGTGGAGTGAGGAGGGAGTGGCATGCAAAAGTAATAAAAAACGAGCTATATTAGTGTTGAATCCATAGTTTTCTGGGTCTGATAAACATAAATCTGGAACGAAGAACTGTGGGTGTAAGATAACCCTTGCAAACTTGATACACACAATCTGAATCAAAATACAGTTGAAATCGTGTACATCATATCTATACCGTGACATGCAAATACATACAGATATCACGTATCTTTATTATTTGGGGCCGATGACCTCTAAGTTAGGCCCATTTAAACAACAAACATCATCATCTTTATTATTTGAAAGAATCAGTTACTTCCAGACAATCTGCGCTGCCACAAGGACAAATTTCCATACAAAGCAAAATAATCTCAAACTACAATTTTCTTCTTCTTCTTTCCGATGAGGCCTGCTAAGGACCACGTGCCAATTTCAATTCAGTTCTTCATACTGTGTTGTTTTCTCTTCTGCTCCTTCCAATATTCTTTCATCCTTTCAATATGCTGTTTCCTCCTGTCCTTGGACCACTTCGCACCAGGCTTCTTGTTCAATCTTCCTTGGAATCCTTCCATACTTACTACCCTCTTTCTAAAAATGTCTCTGTCCATAGTTTCTTCTTCTCTTATATTATTTCTTTCTAAATCTTTCCTTACTTCTTGAATCCAGCTAGTTGTTGCCTTTTTGTCCCAAAGGCACTTGAAAATCCTTTTTGTTAATCTGGAATCATCCATTCTGTAAATATGTCCGAAAAATTGCAATCTCCTTTTTCTTATGGTTTCTGTTGTGTTTTCTATGTTCCTGTATATTTCATCATTAGATCTTAATTTCCATACTTCTGTTGTTTTCACAGGGCCTAAGACTTTTCTCATGATTCTCCTTTCTAGTACCTCAAGTTTATCTAATCTATAGTTTAGTACCAGGCATTCACTTGCATATAAGCATTCCGGTTTCACCACTGTAGTGTAGTGCCTTATTTTAAGATTTTTAGATAGACATTTTTTGTTATAAAAATTCTTTGTGATACCATATGTTCTTTCCATCTTGTGTACCCTTTCTTCTACTGCAGATTTGTCTAAACCATTTTCTCCCAGTTATTTGAATTTCGTTACTCTTTCTACTGGACCAATATCTGTTGCCAAAAATGTTGGAGCATTCCTGATGTTTGTAATAAATTTTGTTTTTTCTACGGAGATTCTCAAACCTGTCTTGTATGAACTTTAATTTAAACACTTAACAATAACTCTAAAGCTGGAATTAGTTTGTAAAAACAGAGCGAGTGGCTGCGGGGTTTGAGTCACGTAGCTGTCTGCTTGTATTCGGAAGATGGTGGGTTCAAACCCCACTGCCGGCAGTTGCTGAGGCTGTACCTTAATTAAGGCCACCATCGCTTCCTTCCCACTCCCAACCCTTTTCTATACCATCGTCGCCATAACACCTGTCTGTGTCGGTGCGACGTAAAACACATTGTAAAAAAAGTTCAATCAAAGTCAGAATAAACAAATGTAGCAAAAATCAACTCACACATAATTAACAGGAAATACAATCATAAAATTAAACGTTCTACATAGCACCCGAGCAGCGCATGGAGCAATTTTATATTAAGACACGTTATCTGACTTATTTATAACGAACACTGCGGGTCCTTTAGAAATAATAATAATAATAAAAATTATTATTTATTTATTTGGCGTATGATGAATAATGACAGCCTATAAACTATTTACACAACCAGTGAAAGATGAGTACAAAGTAAATACAAATTATCATATCTATACAGTCAAAGAAAGCAATTTACAAAGTTTGAAAATACAAGAAGAAAACACAATATATTTACATCGCTATCCACCTATCAACTCTGACAGTTCATATATACACACTGAGTGCGAGTGATGTACATGTCACTAAATAATAATAATAATAATAATAATAATAACCACCTTTTCGCTGCTGAATTCTCGGACAGGCTGCCACAACTCCAGTGCTGGATTACTTCAGCCAACAACCCCAAGAAAAATTATCACCAATTTGAACACAATACAAGCAATAACTACAGAATAATATTTTGAGACGATATTTTAACTCGCCGGTTGTTCATACAGTGTTGGAGATAGTTCATGTTTGGGACCTAGGGTTCGATTCCACGCGAGGTGGGGAAAATATCCTCCATTGGGAAGATGCTTAGAAATTTTTATTTGGATTCTGGGCTGTATCTACAATATGTACGCACAGTACCAAGCTATACACACGAGGAAGATTACATTAAACACACAATATTGATCAAAGCAGAGCGGAATTTGCCATGAACTTAGCATTAGCTGTCTGTCTATAAAATATGTTTGCTTCGTCTACTACCTTTGTCTACATATCTTCTTTCACAAATACCTCAAAATAATCTATTTCAGGTCATTCGCGGGTCAAATTATTATTTGGCATAGCTGGGTTTGGTGCTTGACAAGCATGCGCCTTCGTCGCAAACTCGTCGTCCGACCATGTGGGCGGGCTAGGACAGTGTCATTTCATCCTCTCTCTGGCAGCAAATCATCACCACTATCTATTTTTTAAATAACTTGCTTTACGTATCACGGCGACGATGGGATAGAAAAGGGCTAGGAGTGGGAAGGAATCGGCTGTGGCCTTAACTGAGATACAGCCCCAGCATTTTATTAGTGTGAAAATGGGAAACCATGCAAAACCCTAACCGCACGGCCAACTCGCCGGGCCATCACCACTATCAACATTATTATTACTTCCTATCACTTCACTAATATCCTCAATATCACTACCGTCACTGTCGAAATCCACATTGGACTCAATCTCCTCTAAAACTGTAACATTTCCTCCGGACGCATCTTACGTTTGTACACGGCAGCCATAATTTAAACTGTATGTTTACAACTGTGTGACAAAAGAAAAACGTTCTCCTGCAGAACTACTCGCGAAGTGTGAATAATAGATGGCAGAAGCACATAACACATTTACAAGGCAAATCGAGTATATTCGATTGCAGCACTGGCGGACCATTTCAGGCTGCTCGAGTATATTCGATCGCAGCAGCCAAATTAATGATAATAATAATTTTGCGTAAATAACTATTAATTTCAGAAACACATTCCTTGTGTTGTCGATTATGGTATTTATTTCTACATCCATATACCATTCCTGTACTAACCAGCAATACCGTAAGGCAGGGCCTCTCAAACGCCCAAAATCTCACGCGTGCAGAGCGAGGCGCAAGAGTTCCGTGCACTGTGCATCGGTGCCGCTCGGTGCCGCTCGGTATGGCTCGGATCAACGCTTCGTCTCTGGGCTACTCGGCTATGCTCGGCTCTACTCGGCTATACTCGGCTCAACTCAGCCAGAATTAGGAGCGCTACGGCGCAAGTGGGGGAGAGGGAGACAGGCGGAGCGAGCGAGACAGGCGTGGGGAAAGAGAGAGACAGCGCTATTGCTCCAAATCGAGGAGTGGGGGTCTGCACTCTGGTCAACCAAGCCAAGTCGTCTTTTGCACCGTGCACAGTGCATGCACCACGCGCATGCACCCTGAGAGGCCCTGCCGTAAGGCATACTAACATTATTCTGTTTCAGTGCAACCGGTAAGTTTAGGAATATTACGGAACAAGTTCGCCGGTCTGTGGTCTGAGTGAGATATCTGCTTCATGGTAAGTCCCAAGATCTGAAATGTGACCGCAGTCAGAATCTTCATCGGCATCATCATCATTTTACAGTTCCAGCTTCTTCGGTACTGTTGGTGACCCTATTCCCCTCTCTCTTATTGTGTTAGGTTCTGTTGTTAACGGCATCCTCCAGCGCCCTTCCCCGATTTGTACTGTCCATATTTAATAATAATACATTTTATTGTAGCCAATGGCAAAAAAGGAATTAACATTAATGATAAAATCACATTATTCATCTTTGCAACAGGCTTTAGAGATTCGTGCCGACAAGTACAAATCAAAGCATGGTATCTTTCAAAGATCTTGCCACAACGTTCACTAGCACAGTCCGTGACTGATTGATGGAACTTCTTGGTTTTACACAACTTATAATGTTTATGAAAGGAATCCGCCCAATGTGGGAGGATGAAACAAATGAAAAGGGAGGGCGTTAGCTGGTTAATTTGGACAAGACACAGAGAGGAGATGACTTAGATGACTTTTGGCTGGAAGTTCTCCTCTGTTTAATAGTAAAGGCTTTTGATGACCAAAGTGATGAAATCTGTGGTGCCGTCATTAACAAAAGAGCCAAGGGTGACAAGATAGCTCTATGGACTATAGGTGCGGAGAACGCTAGCAGCGTCGTTGAAACTGGATGCAAATTTAAGAAAAGGCTGAAACGAGGCCATCACGTAACCACTGTATGTCGAATGTCCATCTTTATGACGTCCATCCAGAGGGTTCTTGGTCTTCTTACCATCCGTTTTCCTGCCTCATGTCTCTCCAAGTTAGCATATGCTCTCGTTGTTGGCTCCATCCTCATTACATGCCCAAAACACACTCAATCTGGACATGCTGACCCGACTTAACAATGATGTCTCAATCCCAGCTTCCATTCTAACCATACAGTATCAATCCTTAACTTGTCAAGTTTTGTCCTCTTTGAATTGTGGACCTCAGAAACTTCATCTCAGATGCCTGCAACCTTGATGAGTCTTTCTAGTGAGGATGTAGGTTTCGATACCATACGTTAATATCGGTATGAAGTGCTGATCGAACTTCACCAGCTTTGATTTTCTAGGTACTTTGGATCTCAGGGGAGTTCTTGTACTTTCTGATAAAAGTGAGAGCTCTTATGCACTCTATTTGTCACCTCCTTTGTGGCTAGTGGGTCTTGACATATTATATTGCCGAGGTATGTAAAATTTTCAGTGTCCGTATGTTGATAGAGAAATATTGGGAAAAAGGCAAAGATTGTTCAGGTTTTCCTTGATTTTGAGGAGGCATATGACAGCATTGCAAGAGAGAAAATATGGGAATGCCCGAGAAAAAGGAACGTCCCGGAAGGACTGGTGAGGAAAGTTCAGATGCTGTATGAGCACGGTATCAGCTGTGTGCGATTGAGTGACGGATATTCATCCTGGTTCCAGACCAAAAGTGGTGTCCAGCAACGCAGAACACTAACCCATTATTATTGTTTATCACGAACATGAATGACATAATGAAGAAGATCAAGAAAACATCTGGTGAATTAAATGCAATAGCTTTCGCTGTTGATGTTACGATCTGGGGAGAAACCGAGAAACAAGTACAGTAGAGACTCAATGAATGGAAAGTTAAATTCCTGGAATTCAATCTCAAGAAAAGCCAACCCAAAACAGTGGTGATGCCAATAAACAGAATGAGACGACCACCGTCAGAATACAAACCCTAATTCCCTGTTTTCCAGACAAGTATGTTAACGACTTCCACAACGGTAGCCAACACCTGAGAAAGACACACTCACTTCTTCTGATACTGAATTGATTGTCTTTGGAGACATCTGCGAGACACCAAATTGATTCTGTAAACCCATTCGGCAATATCCAGAGTGCTCCATGCAGTGGCGGCGCTTTTTCTGTGTTCAGTTGTTCAGTGAACCCCCTAGAAATAAATGTCTTATAAAATGGTTTACCAAGAGACTATTCCTTTAATTAACTCTGTATATTCACGCACGCAGCGATAGTTTTGACATCAACACTCAGTTGCTTTCTGGAACAAGTGAGAAGGTTCAATCTCAGGACTGAGGGATGGAAGGAGGATGCGCAAGGCGAGGGGCAATGAGGAGCAAGGACAAACATAGCCCAAGTATCGCTGGCCGGTTGACCAGGGACAGAAACGAGTTACATCGACCAGCCCCAAAATTAGCCGAAGCCTTAGAGTGCGCGGTTAAAACTTGCCGTATGTGATAGGTTTCTAAGAGATTGTAATTTCACGCTTTTACAGTTCTGATATAATTGACTTCAATGAACCAGAATAGTTTGGTAACTACGATTTGCATAGAATCAGAAGCGTATGTAGCCTTTATGTAATTGATGCAACTGGTAGTTAGTAATACGTGTTTTACGAAAAGTAAACAGCAAAATACTCCAAGACATAAATAATAGTAGCTGCCTACGGTGCACATGAACTGAGACAATTTTATACGCATCAACTAAACACAAACAGTTGAAATGACGACAGAACAGAAATTGCTTCCCTAGCAAACACTCGAACTGAGTGAAATTAGGTTAGGTTAGGTTAGATTAGGCGAGGTTACGTTAGATTAGATAAAGTGAGGTTAAGTTAGTTTAGACTAGATTAGATTAGGTGAGGTTAGATTAGGCGAGGTTAGGTTAGTTTAGACTCGATTATATTAGGTGAGGTTAGGCTAGAGTATGTGAGGTTAGATTAGATTATGTTAGGTTAGATTAGGTGAGTTTACGTTAGATTAGATAAAGTGAGGTTAAGTTAGTTTAGACTAGATTAGATTAGGTGAGGTTAGGTTAGAGTAGGTGAGGTTAGATTAGATAAGATGAGATTAAGTTAGGTTAGATTAGGTGAGGTTGTGTTAAGTTACATGAGATTAGGTTATGTTAGGTCATGTTACGTTACCTGGTCAACAAGTCGCTCAATTCGAGGTTTCGGATTTAGCTGAGGCAGGTAGACTGCACTCAGTTCATGTGTGTCTGTAATATATTTCGCTGAGTTTGGGTGCACCCGTTGCCTAATACGTTCTTGTAGCAATTGTTTCTACGCAAGCATCGTCTTTAAAATCAAAGGAAACAGGATCAGGTTAAGGTAATTGCAGTTCATATTCTCTCTTGTTCATTCCTTGTTGTTTTGGTAACTTGTTCGAGCTGCAGCCGTGTGCCTTAAAAGGAAAGTCACATTGGTTATCAACTAATGTAACTATATTACATCTATGTAAACGTCAAGTGATAACAAATTTGAAGAAGTTGTTTTCCGAAGCAGAGAACCCCGAGACGTTTTATTTACGCGTCACGACAAGCTCCATGTCAGAAATGGACTAAATGTTTGAGACATAGAGAGGGTTATAGGTGGTAGTCTTTCGATAGTCAATCTGAGAATGGCAACTGAGTAAAAATTATTTGGACCTTGAGAAGTGTAGTCAATTTCTGTCTTGTTTAACATAGACCGCCTTGGGTATCATCAGATAGTTCACTCCTTGTTGAATAGGTGTTGTCTTAGACAATCAATTGAGGATCTATTCCGGATCGTCCTAGGATTCTGGATCAACGCATCCCTCTGAAGAGCTTCGGGTTTGAGTACTATAGCTGTGATATTTTCTTCTCTTTCGTATTATATAAGCATTTATTTTTCCAGTATGTCGCACATTAGAGACAAATGTAACTGGAAAACATACTAGAAAAAGGTCCGTTTCCATGGCTAATGTTAGCATGCTCACGTTTGATTAAAGGGGTCCAGAGTTCGTTTTCCACCTGGATCATATATTTTAAACTTAATTCGTTAATTCGCCTGGCTCGGAGACTGGGTGTTTGTGCCGTCTTGAATGACTCACAGATCATCTACAGGGCGTCAACTCGAAAGACTTGCACCAGGCCTCTACGGAGACCACGCTTGTAAATTACAGAGAAAGAACGCAGTTTATTAATAATACGTACTAGATTACGCCTGAGTAATCTTTTCAAGCTTCTGAAATGTGTATGTATCAAAGAATGATGATCCCATGCGTAGGCTGCGTCACCAGTGAGGAGACACTCTACCTCCCGAGGAGTCATGTGAGCTCACTATTCACAGAAGGCAAGATAGAAAGGAAACTTGGGCGTGGGCGGAGAAGGTCCTGAGCGTGGAACTTAAAACAGGTGACGTGCCACAGTCTTCTCACCACAGTGACATCGGTTCGAATCGCAGCCAACACATGTGCTATTTTTGTAATGAAATATCACGTTCCACGTTCCACGTTCGAAGCCCACACAAAACTGGAGGTCTGCTGGTTCTGATTACGATATCAACTGTCACGTATAACTACAGACTTGCTTTACTTGAACCTCTTACAGTGGTTCAACATTTACGATCCGGACATCTTCATACGTAAGGTGCAAAATAACAATAGTATTTCTTTATTGTCATGAACTTTCTGTAAGGCGAAAAGCAATGGAAGGTGAAGTAGTAGTTTTCTTCTCTCTTCATGCTGTCAGACTGTGGTGACGTATTTCACAAGTGTTCGTGTTTCTTGAACTGCACACTACCCCGTACCCCTTCTTGAGACAGTCTAGTGAGCTAGTTGAATTGAACTAGAGTGCATTGTTTACTCAGCTTCTCTCCTTTGTGAGAATCTGAACAGTGGCTGGGCCGCTGCCTGATGCCTTTGATTGCTTCAAGCCAGTACAATCACTCTGTTGTACGACTGAAATTGTTGGGATGTCATTTAATTTCAACTACCGCACGATGTAAATGAACACGGTATTTGGATTAATTATTGCGACTTCCCAGTGTTTAAATAGAGAAGAAATTATAGTGATAAATCGTTATACTGACAATCCTACACCAACTTCTATTTAGAATTAGAATACTATTTCAGATATTTCTAGAGTTTAAGCGGTCTTCTTAACAAATCATTGTCCGGCTCCATGGCTAAATGGTTAGCGTGCTGGCCTTTGGTCACAGGGGTCCCGGGTTTGATTCCCGGCAGGGTCGGGAAATTTATCCATAATTGGTTAATTTCGCTGACACGAGGGCTGCGTGTGTGTGTCGTCTTCATCATCATTTCATCCTCATCACGACGCGCAGGTCGCGTACGGGTGTCAAATCGAAAGACCTGCATCTGGCGAGCCGAACTTGTCCTCGGACACTCCCGGGGCTAAAAGGCATACGCCATTTCATTTCAACAAATTATTTATTTATTTATTTATTTATTTATTTATTTATTTATTTATTTATTTATTTATTTATTTATTTATTTATTTATTTATTTATTTATTTATTTATTTATTTATTTTACATTATATATCCTGGTGTTTATTCAATTTTCGTTTGATCCAGTTGGTTTCCATGAGATCGCTGTGCCGAGCACGGCACTCATCCGAACAGTTTACACAAGGTGTCTACTTTTCATCCCAGAAAATCCCAAAAGTTACTGTACCGGGAGGTACACCTCAACGCCGCGCATTCAAAATTAGCGCCTAAATGAACTCCTCCATTGGTCAAAAAGTGAAACAAATAACACAACAAGTTGGAACTTTAATCAGAAGATGTCACCACTGAAATATTAAGTAATTGTTTTGTTGTGAAGTTTCCTAAACTGACTGAATTTCTCCTTGTTTTCTTTGCTATACATCAAGAAGTTTGGTCATTTTTCCACAGATGACACTACCAAAATACTATGATAATTCACTCTGGTGCAAAGTAAAAGAATTTATAACTTATAGAAGTTTGGTATTTCTAGGTTTTCCATAAGTGATCTATGTTCATTTATTTTTGGGTTGGCAACCCTCCTTTTTCTTTCCGCCAGTTTTGAATCTGGCCAATCAAAAATTTCTGCAATTAATTTTCGACCTATCACAGGCTTCTTGTTCGATTCTGAGTGTAACTTTGAGATTAACCTATTAAATTGAGAGGGTGTGGCTGGTTTAGTCTTGAATTCTCTCGAACCTTCCCTGAGGGCATATAAGTTGCGGCTTTTTGTGTTTCCTTGCCAAATGATCGTCGTCCTTCTGTGTGTGTGTGTTTAAGCAGGAGGCGGGCGGCCTCTTTCTTCGGTCAGCAGAACATCTATAGGGTAATGGCCACATAACTTAATTCTTTCTTGCTACCTCCGCAGCTTTAATTCGAGGGGAAGGTCCGAAACTTTAGTTATGTAACAAACTTTCCTAAAATGTAAATCTTCTTTCGGCTAATGTGAAAACCATAAAATCTTGAACCGTAAATCGGGGATAAAGAGTGAGTTACCCACTCGAGCTCCCCTTCATCTTGGTTTGAGGTGGCTACGTTTTCGCAACCTTTCGTTTCTGTAACGTACTAAAGTTATTTCCATACGAGCCACCTCAGTAGTGTGGGAATAGCCCCAGTTTCATCGGCCAAGAGCCCGGTAGGATTTTATCTTTCATTATCTGGAGTGCAGGGTACGCCTCCATTCATTTTGTGTTTGGGCCAGTTATCTAACCTGTTCTTTTTCCATGAAGGCCCTATAGGTAGGGTACGAGATACCCCTGTTTCAAATTATAGTTGGGCCATGGAAGGCCAGAGCGTGTAAGATTTTTGAGGTTGTCTCGAGTAGGCTGGAAGAAACGGAGAGCCTGTTAGCTTCTTCTAAGTTTTGTAATTGTGAAGGGTGCCTCTGGAAGGCTTGATATTGTAATTGAGGGAGCATGTGCTCTTGAATTAAGGGGATTTCTGCCCTTGGATAAATGATCCGTTAGTTTGAAGCAAAGGTTTTTTAAACTGGATCCGGTATCTCTGACATTGTAAACTGGGGGCTTGAAGCCCAAAATTGCTAAAATTCTGAATTTTGGATTTTCCTAGTCTTGTTTCAAGATTGCTTTCGTACCTGATATGTTGTTATGTTCACTCAGTGAAAAATTGTTAAGTTTGAAGTTCTGAAAGAAAAATATAACCTTTTACAATTTTAATTCAATTCTTGATATTGTAGTTAGATCCATTCAAGCCCGCACCTTCTTTCACCATCTCTGCGTTCCACACAAACCCCGGAACAGTTACGATGCTTGTTCTTAAAAAGTCTTGTTTCTACACATCATCTGATCGTAAACCATTTCTTCGATATCTTTCTTGACGTTAACCTACCAGGGAATTTTTGCTTTTGGTTTGGAGTCAAACCTGTTAACAATGCGTTTTGTTCATCAAGAAACGTCCATCCGTCGTATGTGTTCATAAAAGCGAGCCCTGCGTATGCGCATTGTATATGAACCATTCTGGGTCGTAGACGTAATTGTTAGGCTCAGTTGTTCCGTTCCGTTCCGTAAAGTACTACACAGTCTACTTTCCGTCTACAGCATGTAATGAAGGAAATGCTCAGAATGTTACTAACTTGAACTTCCTCTTACACTCTGCAATTAAGATCAATGAAAATACTGAAAGTTCAATATTTTCTTGATTCCAGATGGGTGTGGAAGACTATTTGTAAAACTACTACACTGATGTCAGGTACTCTGGCAAAATGTGTCCTTCCATATTTTACTGCAAAAATCCTCCTTTGCAAGTTTCTCAACATTACTTGACTGAGAGTAAAACCTATGAATCAGTCTCACAAAAAGTATAACGAAATATTCCAAGTTTCCATTCTTTATCAACGAAGGAAAAAGGAAAGTTTATTTGTTAATGGATATACTAACGGAGGGAATTTTTTTAAACCTTACAAAATATGAAGCAATATGGAGATTTTCACGAAATGTGAATATTATTGTAAAATATTAGGAATTATGATTTTTTAATGCATTGCCATCTAAACATCACCTTTCGCAAATATCCTACTACCGAGCGAGTTGGCCGTGCAGTTAGGGGCACGCTGTGAGCATGCATTCGAGAAATAGTGCCCACCGTCGGCAGCCCTGCAGATGGTTTTCCGTGGTTGTCGATTTTCACACCTGTACCTTAACTATGGCCATGGCCGATTCTTTCCCTCTCTTAGCCCCCTCCTTATCCCATCGTCGCCATAAGACCTATCTGGTTCGGTGCGACGTAAAGCAACTTGTAAAATAAGGTCTCACTTCCCAGAGCGCTAGCAGGTATGGTTTAGAATATAAAATTACATATCCTCTCTGACCCTAGTGATAAAGCTTATGGGGCCTTCACATGGAGATGCGTAGCAACTGTTCAACTGATGCTGGTAGACGTCGGGTCCCCGTCTCACATACTGTACGTGTCAGTGACCGTTCCCATTTTCACACCAGGCAATTTTTTTTTTTTTTGCTAGTGGCTGTACGTCGCACCGACACAGATAGGTCTTATGGCGACGGTGGGATAGGAAAGGCTTAGGAGTGGAAAGGAAGTGTCCGTGGCCTTAATTAAGGTACAGCCACAACATTTGCCTGGTGTAAAATGGGGAACCACGGAAAACCATCTTCAGGGCTGCCGACAGTGGGATTCGAACCCACCATCTCCCAGATGTATCCTTTTTGTTTCACTGACGACTAAGTATCCATGTGACTGCTTCTTCTCCATCCGATGACTTCTTGGTAAGTCTGTCCTGTATGACTTCATGGCAAGCCTATCCTTCTAACTGCACTGACCGACCAACTGTGGCCTCACTCTCCAATTGCCTTCTTCACTGTTCTTCTAAAATGTGTAGGCTGTAACGGTTCAAATCCCGTTACAAGATGATATCTGTATTTGTATTATTATTATTATTTCATCAGTGATATTAGTAGTATTATTATTGTTATTATTATTATTATTATTATTATTATTATTATTATTATATCTATACTACTATTATTATTACTATTATTGTAACTATTATTATTGTTTGCATGCTCATGCGATATTAATCCCTGAAATGTTGTTAAATTACCACAATTAAAAAATTACAATAAAATTTTAAAAATTATCAGAAACCTGGTGTTAAAGATTGAGCATTTCAATTGAGCCAATTGCTTGGAATGATAATATTTCAAAAGTATGAAAAGGACCTTACTGATTAAGAATAAACTACGTTGGACATTCAGGAAAATATGTCTGAGGGTACAGAAAACATTGAAAATGACAGCAATGAAGAAGGAAGGAATTTCAAGCCAAGAAGACCCATCAGCAGACGCTAGTCAATATGAACTGTCACCATCAAAGAAGCCCCGGTTAACAAGCATTCGAATGTAATTCCTGAATAAGTGCTGGAGAAGATTTACGATGCTCATCAGGGGAAGAAAATGTCCTACGACAGTATTTGCGTAACATGTGGGAAAGTATTTGCTCAAAATGATACGTTGCATAATTGTAGCACACGTTGAAGATAAATACAGAGCATCCTTCCAAAGTGATGTCTTCACATTCAGAGGCAAATGAAATAAAAATGAAAATCAACAGCTATTTTCCAATCATTCTACCGGGTCAGGAATGGAATGAATGAAGCTTCCATCTAGCAGCGAGTGTAGGAAATTTGCCGGCTGACGAAGCCTGTCGCAGTCCTCTAGGGAAATAACTGAATGACTCACAGATGAAATGAAATTATATAGGAAAATATTGCTGGAATGAAGGGTGACAGGGAAAACTGGAGTACTCGGAAGAAAATCTGCCCCACCCCCGCTTTTTTCAACACAAATATCACATGGAGTGACCGGGATTTGAACCACGGCACCCAGCAGTAAAAGGACGGAAAGCTGCCTCTTGAGCCACGGAGGCTTAAAAATATCTTGAACTTCTTTGATAAAATGAAGACAATCAAACAGTTCACATTGACACGGTTTAGGGAAGCTCGAGATAAATTGTAATGGCCTGTGGCCTCCGAAGATGACTCGTGCAGGTCTTTTAAATTGAGTCCGTATGGGCGACCTGCGCGTCTATGAGGATGGGGCCCTACTTTTGATGAATTCTAATGATGAACCCAGTCCCCGAGCCATCGGAGTTAACCAATGATGGTAAAATTCCCCGACCCGATCTGGAATTCAACCCGAGACCCACTGGACCAATGGCTAACCTTATTTGGCTTCGCATTTTTCGTTTGCAATTTCCTTCGCGTCCGCCGTGTACGTTTCAATTCTCAATCTATCATCAATCAATGATCTGCATTTAGGGCTGTCGCGTAGGTGGCTGATTGCCTATCAGTTGCTTGCAAAGCTTTTTCTTAAATATCTTCAAAGAAATTGGAAATTCATCTAACATCTCCCTTGATAATTTATTCCAATCTTGTACTCCTCGTCCTATAAATGAATGTTTGCCCCAGTCTGTCCTCTTCCAAATTTTTTATTCATACTCTGATGTTTCCTACTTTTAAAAGCTCAACTCAAGCTCATACTTCTACTTAAGTCATTCTACGTCAACTGTCCACTGACAGCTTGAAACATACCACATAGTCGAGCATCTCGTCTCCTTACTCCCAAGTTTTCTCAGTCCAAAGCTTGCAACATTCTAGTAACACTACTCCTTCGTCGGAAAACACCCAGAACAAATCGTGCTGTTTTCCTTTCATATTCTTTGATTTCTCATATCAAGTAATCCTGGGGAGAGTCTCATACACTGGAACAATATTCTAAATCTTGTCTTAATACGCCCTCTACTTTAAATCCTTACTACAAATCCTGAATACTCTCATAACCATGTGAAGAGATCGGTAACCTTTCTTAATAACTTCCTTAATATGATTACCCCAATGAAGATCATTTCTTACGTTAACACTTAGGTACTTACAGCGTTCCCCATCAGGAACAATAACCCCATCAACACAGTAATTGAAACTAAAATAATATTTCCATTTGGTGAAACTTACAACTTGACTTTTCATCACATTTATCACCATACCATTATCTGCTGTCCAGCTCACAACTTTTAAGTTCCCCTGCAGTCGCTCATAATCCTGCAACTCCTTTACTACTCTATACAGTACAACATAATCCTGGAATAGCCTTATCTGTGACTCCAGTACTTCACTCGTATCATATATATATATAAGAAAACATAAAGTTACAATAATACTGCTTTGCGGGACGCCCCCACCTCTTAATCATTACAGGATCTGATAATGCTTCACCTACTCTAATTCTCTAAGTTCTACTTTTGTAACACAACTAGCAATTACCCGCGGCTTCGCTCGCGTGGATTTCGTAATTTGATAAAAGTAATCGTTCCTCGGCATTGTACTGACACATTATATGAAAATTCCTGAAGTATAAAAATTCACCCAAAAATTGAGTTGCATTTGCCCCAGAAATTCTTCGTAAACCATGTTTGTGGTATTATCTTTTGGGGCTACGACGACCATGCGACAACGAACTGTATATGTGAGAAACAGTCTTCTCTCAAGTCGAAAAAGTAAATACATGTTTCTTTATTTTTAAAGGAGATTCCAAATACCTACTCTCACATCTGTAACATCTTCAGTTTTTGAGATATGCATAAGTATCCCCATAAAAGGAATTCAACCCCTTGATCAGTTCTTCACCCACCCTCGCCGGCATCTAAGTGTATTTTCCGAAAACAAAAATACATGTTTCATTATTTTTAAAGGAGATTCCAAATACCAATTTTCACGTCTGTAACATCTTCAGTTTTGAAGATATAAGATCATCATAAAAATAATTCAACTATTTTTCACTTCTTTTCACCCCTGTTAAGTACCTTCTCCGAAAACAAAAAGGTACAGTTTCCTGAATTTTTTAAGGATTTTCCAAATACCAAGTTTCTTGTCTTTAACATGTTAAGTTTTTGACATATAATCTAGATTTCTTTTTAGCCCTTTAACTGGATTTTCCGAAAATAAAAAACACGTGTTTCATTATTTTTAAAGGAGATTCCAAATACCAGTTTTCATGCCTGTACTTCTGTAACGCCTTCAGTTTTTGAGATAAATGTATACTCAAAAGAATAATTCAACTTCTTCTCCTTCACTTCTCTCCACCCCTCTCCCGTCTTAAGTGGACTTTCCGAAAACAAAAAACGTGTTTCTTTATTTGAAACAAAATTCAAAATACCAACTTTCACGTCCCTAACAGCTTCAGTTTTTAAGATGAAGTTTCCTCATAAAAAAATTTAAACTCCTTATTTACTTATTTAAACCCCACACCCCTTACATCGATTTTCCGAAAAAAATAAATGCGTCCTTCTTGTTTTTTAAAGGAGATTCCAAATACTATTTTGACATCTGTAACATCTTCAGTTTTTGAGATATAAGTACCGGTATACTATTAAAAATAATTCAAATCACATTTCACCCCCCAATTTCCCACCCGCTTAGTTGATTCCCCCTTCCCCAAAAGTGCGTGTTTATTTATTTTTAAAGGAGATTCCAAATACCAATTTTCACGTCTTTAACATCTTTAGCTTTTGAGATACAAGTATCCTCATACAAAGAATTCAACTAATTTTTCAATTCATTCACCCCCCTCAAGTGGTTTTTTTCGGAGACAAAAGAACACGTGTTTCTTTACTTTGAAAGAAGATTACTAATGAAAATGTTCATGCCTCTAACACCTTCAGTTTTGAGATATAAGTAACCTTCTAAAAAGAATTCAACTCCTTTTTCACTCCATACCGTTAAGTTGATTCTCCCCTCCAAAAATGCGTATTTTTTCATTTTCAAAGGAGATTCCAAATACAAATTTTCACGTGTGTAACCTTAAGAGTTTGAGATCTAAGTTTCTCTATAAAAGGAATTAAATTTGTTCACTTCCTTTAATCCTCCCCCCTTAAGTGAACCTTCCTAAAACAAAAGAAAAGTTTGTTTATTTATTTATAAAGGAGCTTCCAAATGCCAATTATCGTGACTCTAACACCTTCAGTTTTGAGATATATTATCCTCATAAAAAGGAATTAAAGTCCGTTTTCACCGCCACCACCCCAAGTGTATCCAACCGCCCCCCCCCCCAATGCGTGTTTCTTTATTTTTAAAGGAGATTCCAAATACTAATTTTCACATCACATCTGTAACATCTTTAGTTTTTGAGATATAAGTATCCTCATGAAAAAATTTCAACTCCTTTACCACTCCACCACCACCCGGTTAAGTTGGTTTCCCCCACCCAAAAATTCCGCGTCTCTTTATTTTTAAAGGAGATTCCAAATACAAATTTCCACGCCTGTAACCTTCAGTTTTGAGATATAAGTTTGTCCAGAAAAATAATTAAATATTTTACTTCCTTTCACACTCCCCAATCAAGAGAAGTTTCCAAAACCAACAGTACCCGTTTCTTTAAAAGAGCTTCCAAATGCCAATTATCACGACTGTAACATCTTCAGTTTTTGGGATATATGTATCATTGTGAAAGGAATTCATCTCCGTTTTCATCCCCCCTACCAAGTTGATCCCCTCCAAATGAGTGCTTCTTTATTTTTAAAGGAGATTCCAAATACAAGTTTTCACGTTTGTAACATCTTTACATTTTTTGGTATATATTCATACATTATCATACAATTCATCTAATTTTTAAATTCTTTCACCCCCTCCCCCGTTAAGGATTTTTTCCGAAAACCAAAGGGTACGTGTTTCCTTATTTTTAATGGAGATTCCGAATACAATTTTCATGTCTGTAACATGTTAAGTTTTTGAGATATACTGTAGATGTGCTAATTTAAAAATTCACCGCTTTTTTCAGTTCCCCTTAATTGGATTTTTCGTAAAAAAAAGTATTTATGTTTCTTTACTTTTACAGGAAATTCCAAATATTAGTTTTCCAACCTGTAATATGTTACGTGTCTGAGATAATTTGCAGATATCGTCTTTTCACGTCTTGTCACTCCTATTCATCGGACTATCCAAAAACACAAAACACGTGTTTGTTTATTTTCAAAGGAGATTCCAAAATTCAATTTTCATGTATGTAAAATCCTCATTTTTTGAGATAAAAGTCTCCACAGAAAGGGTTTTCAACCCCTTTTCCCCCTTTGTGCACCCCCCTTAATGGAGTTTTCTGAAAACAATAAAGTACGTGTTTCTTTATTTTTAAAGAAGATTCCAAATACCAATGTTTACGTCTGTAAGCTTCTAAGTTTTTGAGATATAGATATCCTCATTTTAAAAACTCACCCCCCTTTTCACCCCCTTAGCGAGAGAATATCCAAAAATCCTCCCTTAACGGGAACCTACATGTTAATATGAATGTATCTCCAAAATTTCATCTCTTTATGTCCAGTAGTTTTGGCTCGCCGATGATGAATCAGTCAGTCGGTCAGTCAGGACAAGTTATTTTATATATACAGATAAAAGAAACGACTAGGTAGTCGCTGGGCTAGCTCGCGAAATATCCCTCATTTTACCACAATTTCGTCGCAGACTGGCTACATACAGAAATTAAACACCGAACACAAATAAGTACACATCGAGAACAGATAAATAAATCTACTTACCCGTAATGCATCCCGGCCGGAGTTATTAATCAAAAACAAACGCGGAAACCACTGGGCTCCAGAGAGCGGATCAAGGATTTAAATGCCAACACGCAGTAGAGTAAGTTAATGAGATACTGCGCTAATCTACTCAAATGAAAGGAAAATTTCCACAAACAAAATATTTTAATAAACAGAAAGGAATTAATTTAAATACATTCAAAGGAAGCGGAATATTTACATAATTAAGAAACTCTTCACAAGGTGGGTTTTAAATTGATTTCTAGTAAACAGCGAACGTCATGTAATTCCGCACGTTGAAAAACAGCATACATGGATGTAGATCAGAATTGATCTCTCAATAACATCAAGTAACACCAAAGATCCCTTCACCGGATAATACACCGAACTAACTCAAACAGGGGCGAAATGTACACTAGGCACAATAAAATAAGCAAACATAAACTCGGAAGGAGATAGCATTACAGGAGGGCAAAGCTTGTCAGGTCGAACAAACATAAAAGAATCACAACCTACAGAAATGTCATACGGTATATTCATATAAAACATAATCTCCCATAAGCCCACAAATAATTCTGTGGCTTGGTTCTAAAAGGGCCAATGTCAAAAAAAAACCTGTTTTTGAGCTATGAGCATTTGAAGTTTTGCTTATAGTTTTCCAGTTATTTTTTCCACAACTAACTTTAAATAACTTTTTACTTTCTTTGTGGAAGTCACGCTAATTTTTTCTATCATATTCTTTTAAAAATCGCCAGGTCTCTAACCTTTATTGGTAATCTAACATTATTGGCAAGGGCTTATTTAATTAAACGTTAACTGTTCGTTTAGTACTTAACAGAGACATTGGCCCTTTTAACATGTTGCAAGCGAGGATAAAACGCGTTTGTATCAGTTAATATCTCAATTTTGATAAGAAGTGACATTGGCCCTTTTAGAACCAAGCCACAGAATTACCATAATTAAAACATACGGAATAAAAATCGAAGGGATCGACAGATGATGAAAATCAAAATGAACATGACGAATAATGTTATCATGAAGAAGGAATTTTTGATGTTACTTGATTTACAGGACTGATATAGCATTATGTTTTATCTGAAATAATCCTGAATGTTTCCCAAAATGACAAACCAAAGGGACAACCGTGTACACGTCACAAGTAATCGATCATGCAACGGATATAACACATCAAAAACCACATTGGACTGGCCAAATATTTCAAGAGGGAATCAATACCGCTTAAGGAACCCTTTAGGTAGCTAGTCTCGGATATATTATTATTTCCCGGGCTCAGTGGCTCAGACGGTTGAGGCGCTGACTTTCTGACCTTCACTTGGCAGGTTCGATCTTGGCTTCCTCCGGTGGTATTTGAAGGTGCTTCAATACGTCAGCCTCGAGTCGGTAGATTTACTGGCACGTAAAAGAACTCCTGCGAGACTAAATTCCGGCACCTCGGCGTATTTCAAGGATTATAGACGCATTTCCTCCCAGTCAGAGCTCAGATAAAACTTTTAAATAAATTGTGAAAATTATTCATAATTCCGCATGATAACGTAAGTAGGCTAAGGAGTAATTCTACTGAATTTAGTCCTGGAAATTAAAGAATAAACAAAGCATAACGTAAACTGAAGGGAATAAGTCAGCAGCAAGCAACACATTACGCTACATAAATAGAAATCATTACTCGTATTTGAATTACATATGAGTAAGATAAATCAGAGAAGCACAGCAATAGAGAACACCAGAACTTCAAACCAATCAGAGTATTAGGTAGGAATATAATTAGGATAAAGCGAGACAAACTTGGTCAAATGCTTCCGTATCCCACTATGTCATTCTACCATAGTTCATAATATTAGTTAAGTAGATTAGAAATATTCATAATCCGAGATGCGGTTCAGGTAGAACAAGCTTAAGGAACCCTTTAGGTAGCTAGTCTCGGATATATTATTATTTTCCAGGCTCAGTGGCTCAGACGGTTGAGGCGCTGGCTTTCTGACCTTCACTTGGCAGGTTCGATCTTGGCTTACTCCGGTGGTATTTCAAGGTGATTAAATACGTCAGCCTCGTGTCGGTAGATTTACTGGCACGTAAAAGAACTCCTGCGAGACTAAATTCCGGCACCTCGGCGTCTCCGAAAACCGTAAAAGTAGTTAGTGAGACGTAAAGCAAATAACATTATTATTTATTATTTCGAATATATTAGTGATCGCAGTCCGACTCGTTGGCTGAACGGTCAACGTACTGGCCTTCGGTTCAGAGGGTCCCGGGTTCGATTCCCCGCCGGGTCGGGGATTTTAACCTTCATCGGTTAATTCCAGTGGCCCGGGAGCTGGGTGTTTGTGCTGTCCCCAACATCTCTGCAACTCACACACCACACATAACACTATCCCCCACCACAATAACACGCAGTTACCTACATATGGCAGATGCCGCCCACCCTCACCGGAGGGTCTGCCTTACAAGGGCTGCACACGGCTAGAAATAGCCACAGGAAATTAAAAAAAAAATTAAAGTGATCGCAGAATATAGGTGTACATGTTATCCCTTGGATAAACAGATAAAATAATACAGTCAGGGAAATCTCTAAATGAGTGGAGAAAACCTCAAGCTGCCGACCAGTCCCATGACTAGTAAAACTTCTTTTATCCAGTATCGAAATTAACAGTAATCCCTACTCCACTTCTCATGATATTACGTTCCTTCTTAGACTTATATCGTAATATCTTGCTCGTTTAGAGGGCGAACATCAACTGACTATCGGCTAAATATTACCGCTACTACAAGAATGTGTCACATGACTAAATCCAAGATAGTACCATCACTGGCATCAGAGCGTGCCACCATTCCGAAGTAGAATTTCATTTGATCATTCAAGAGCGATCAGTTGGATAAGCAAGAGGTAATTTAACACTCGCAAGAAGCGAAAATAATAACTGACATAAGAACTCACAAAATGTCTTAAGGTGACTGAAATAGTTAAATAAAATTAACATTTGACACGAAATTCAACTACGCTTGAAGCAACCCAAAAATTATAATAAATAATGTGGGAGTGAGGCTAATGAGACTAATCTTAGGCACGTTATACTTTTCTAGATATGTAGCTACCCTTTCAATCACTCTTTTGTCTAATCTAATAACCACCGGTCGAGTTCGTCGGCCGCTTAGGGGCGTGCAGCTGTGAGCTTTCATCCTGGAGATAGTGCCACTGTCGGCAGCCCTGAAGATGATTTTCCGCGGTTTCCAATTTTCAGACCAGTCAAATGCTGTACCTTAATTAAGGCCACGGCCGCTTCCTTACAACTCCTAGGCTTTTTGTATCCCATCGTCGCCGTAATACCTACCTGTGTCGGTGCGACGTAAGGCCATTAGTAAAAAAAAATCATTAAACCTCATTTTCGTCAGTAATCTCCCATGATCTACTCTATCAAAAGCCTTGGATAGGTCAATATGTGATTGTCTCGAATTATGGTAAATTAATCGGCACTAACGAGGACAGATATGATTCACTTTGAAGTAGGTTAATTATATTTATAATATTCTTAAACGAGACTGCATTCTTCTATTTTTTAAGGAATCTCAAAAGAAATGAAATTTGAATTTCACTGCCTTTCAGATACACCGCTACAAACTTTAATTACGAAGTCGTGTCCCGGGGTACTCAAGGAAGAGAAGGAAACTTATCTACAGTTCAGTCACTTACAAAGATGACCTACAGCTACACAAATTGATGTTGCTATGTCTGCGTGTGCAAAACCAGTGACAAGAGCCTGGAGGAAAATTTCGTCCAAGAATGCTAAAGAGAAAACCGACGAGGTTTGGCAGTCACTCGGAAACGTAGTTGTAGACCCAAATAATAGCGTTGTAATGGAAGGGACACACCTTGCCAGATTTATTTCCCAGGTTTTGGCTGTTGATATACAGAGTGACCCTGAAGTCCAGTAACATTTGACGAGTCAGTTCTTTATGGAATATTAGAGTTAGAGAGACAATAATTGGCACACGATTGGAATGACGTGGGGTTTTATTGACACCGAAATAAATTAAATAAAGCTTCGCTGACGGTGTCTTTTCCGGTAACGTCAACATGCCGCGATTGCAGGCGCATCTGACGCCCTGTCTCACGATAGCTGCCTTATACGGTACACGGGTCTCATGCAGCATCACTGATGTGCTGCTGTCCAGCGCCATCTGTTGGCCTGTTTGTGCACTCGTTGTTGAAGTCAATAAAACCCCATATCATGGCAATCACGTGTGGCCAATCACGTGTAGCCATTTGTACCTGACGTGTTGTTGTCCAGCGCCACCTGTTGGTCATTTTGTGTACTTTATTTCAGGGTCAACAAAATTCCATATTATGCCAATCATGTGTGCCAATTATTACCTCTCTACTTTCAATATTGCTTGAAGTTAACCCTCGTCAAATGTTAACGGACTTTTGGATCACTCAGTACTAGTGAAGAAAGCTGATGGCCGGT
Organism: Anabrus simplex; assembly: GCF_040414725.1. NCBI lineage: Eukaryota > Metazoa > Arthropoda > Insecta > Orthoptera > Tettigoniidae > Anabrus > Anabrus simplex. Next base: position 371,350,797 of record NC_090268.1, on the reverse strand, counting down.
TTGACCAAGCTTCGCTTATGAATTTGACGACTGTTTAACTCTGATGATTCGTTTATCGTCTATTTTTTAGTTTCTTCAATGTCTGTTCACTCTGACGATCGTCAAATGCAACATCAATTTTGACGCGCCTTCAAACATGACGATTCGTTTAAAATGGTGTCTGTATGTTGTAAACACTGCAATGTTCAGTATTAGTTGCAAAATACAGAACTTTTTAAAGTGTTTCAAGCGTTTTGGCGTTACAGGAAGTGTTAAAGCATTTCACCAAAGTTATTTACAAGATCATGAATGTGGGAGACAACTTTGATGCTGAACTACTGTACATGGAATTACTGGAAAATCTGGGACCTGAACGTGCAATTCCTGACCGTAAGGATACTTTTTCTCAAGAGTGATTTCAGTTTCGTAACTAGGTACAGACTTTCCAAGAGGGTAGTAGTATAACTTTTAGAGCAAATTGAAAATAGACTGGAATATCCTGCTAACATAAACCGTCGTTAACACCCTACAGCAACTACTTTTAACGCTACGTTTTCATGCTTCTGGTTCTTTTTAATTGGAACTAGCAGATGAGAACAGTGCATCTGAATCAACAATTTGTCGCTATATTAGGAAAGTTTCTGAAGCAATTGGTTCCTTGAGACCCCCTGCATGTGAGTTTTTCGGAAGGTAAATGAAATGACGTATGGCTTTTAGTGCCTGGAGTGATCTAGGACATGTTCGGCTAGTCATGTGCAGGTCATTTGATTTGACTCCCTGACTCGCTGAGTCCGAGGGAAAAGCCAACCCTGGAGAGTAAACGGACTACGATACGATATAATCAAATATGCTCACTAGCATACCAACCTATGATTCAATATGCATGGCTAGCAGCACGCTATGAACCTGAAGCCAAACTTTTCGATCAGAAATTGAGTTTCAATGCACAGTGCTGAATGGCAGTGGAAATACACTGGTGATAAGGAATGAGCTAGCTTTGCTATTGAAACTTGTTACTATCGCTCACGTTCCGACTGTTTTGATCATTTTAATGAACGTACACACCTAAACAATTAATAATATATGTGTACTTCGGAGAGAGAGAGAACACTATGTCACATTAACTAACTTTTACAGGAGAGCAGTTTGAATATATTTCACTTACATTCAGGGGCTGCCTGGCCGAGGCGGTAAAGGCATGCTCGGTTCGCCCGGGAGGACGTGGGTTCGAATCCCCGTCAGGAAGTCGTAAAATTTAAGAGACGAGATGTTCACTTCCAGAGGTGCATATGGCACTGAGGTTCACTCAGCCTACAACAAAAATGAGTACCAGGTTAATTCCTGGGGGCAAAGGCGGCCGGGCGTAGAGCTACCCCCATCACGTGCCGAGGTTAACGATGGTGGAAGTCTTTACCTTCCACTCCTCCAAGGGCCTGTACCGAGGTGACTTTGCTTTGCTCCCTTACTTTCTCTACCTATTTATCGCATTTTTGTAACAAAATGTTACCAGTTATTTTTTTTTATTCACATTATTCACAGTTACAATATTTTAATCTACATTTCAGGGAATCCGACATAAGCAAGCTTGTATACAATGCTTTCATTAATACATCTATATATATAAAATGCCTCCCATAAGCCCAACCCCTCGTCCACGTCATGAAGTAAGGGATTACCTGCAGGACTGATGTATAGCGGAGACGGTGTGTGCCCCATGATCGCTACGGTAGCTGTGAAGGCCCTACAGGAACCCTGAAAAGTGACGGCTAACGGGGCTTTGGTGAAGTCCTCAATGGGAGATCCGGCGGAAAGAGAGACTTTTGGTACGGCAAAGCTGGCAGACGAGGCAACCATCTTCCCGTGGGGTTTAGAGAAACAAGGGGAACCACTGCCTTGTGGTGAAGAGGGATCTTGCCTGGGGGCAAAGGCGGCCGGGCGTAGAGCTACCCCATCACGTGCCGAGGTTAACGATGGTGGAAGCCTTTACCTTCCACTCCTCCAAGGGAGACAACCCCTACAGAAAACAACATGCTTGCAGGCTACCACCAAGCTCGGGTTGCTGTGGGCTAATAACTCACACAGCCTTAAATATAAACTATTAAAGAAACTGAAGTGAAACGCAACCGGAAGTGTTTCACGGAAGCTCTGTGCTCCAGGAGGAGCAACAGGAAATAATGGATGGATATGTATAAAACAAGAGTTTTGTCTGTATATTGCTCAGAATTACAAAAGAATGTTATTTCTCTATCGGTCGTGTCCACAGTTACAAGGAAATGCACTTTTTTATTTTTCCGTCGTTTCTGTCTGTCTGTCAATCAATCAATCAATCAATCAATCAATACTGATCTGCATTTAGGGCAGTCGCCCAGGTGGCAGATTCCCTATCTGTTGCTTTCCTAGCCTTTTCCGAAATGATTTCAAAGAAATTGGAAATTTATTGAACATCTCCCTTGGTAAGTTATTCCAATCCCTAACTCCCCTTCCTATTGTAACATATCGCCATATGCCACATATTATTATGAGTAACACACAGGGTTCATTAAAAAATGGATTATTGCATGTAGGAGGAAAATGGCTGTTAGGAAGCTATACCGCGCCTAGTTAGAGTGAAGTCGGTACCAAGCCATGGATAGACGGACATTTTTCGGCGCGGAGATTCTGTCCGCTGGTTAAGATTTTCAACCAACCACGTGCTGGAGTGGGGAGAACCGAGCTTCCGGAGCTGGCAAACTGCAAGCGAAATGGAGACAACTTGACCCAACCTGGTATAATATTTCATTGGAATCTGTCAGATAATATCCGTCACGGAGCCATATTCCACAGTTTATTCGTATGGAGAAAACGAGACTTGAATTGTCATAATGTCTGTGAATAATAACATTGTATAATTATGCCTGTTTCATGTGTATTACGTTCAAACCGATAGCCTGGTTTGAACCTGTTTTGGTTGTGGGACCGAAGGCGAGGATTTTACGAGGCGAAGTTTTTTGGCAGGACGGAGGAAGGTGGTTGAAAAGGAACTCGGAAAGGGGAAGCCGCGCCATGTTAGAAGCCTCAGTTTGTTTTAAATGTAAAAAACAATGATCTGATCAGTTACCTCTGCCTAAAACATTCGTAATTGAGTAGACACCAAGGTGCGGGCTGGTGATAAACGCTCTGAGTTGCTAATCTTTGACTGTGAGGGATCCATTCGTTATTTGCGATTAATCTCACGCAGGTGCATTACTTTATTAGCAACTAGCAAATGTACCCGTGCTTCGCTACGGTATTCTACATTGTATACGGATATCGACGTAAATACTGTGCGTGCAGCAAATGAGATTGTTTTAAAATTGCATGTCTCTTAGCCTTATCCGAGAAATAGCATGGGGAGGTCCACATACGTTGTTTCCAATGTAAAGTGAGGGTTGCGGAGTTGTGATGATAACGCCAGGCTCACTTGCCTACTGCCATTCACAATCGAGTTGGCAAGTTTACATTATAATTGCAGGCCCCAATGCCTACTGCGCGGTCACAATCGATTTGGGGAGTTTTAGTTACAATGGCAGACCCATTTCCTACTTTCAGACAGGTTACAGTTGAGGAGTTTTTATTATAATACCAGGCAACTTCCCTACCACCAGTCAAAATTGAGTTGTGCAGTTATCATTATAATGACAGTCCCTTTTTACTGCTGCTAGCCAGCTTACTGCCAGTCACACAGAATTAGTGAGTTTTCATGAAAATAGCAGGCCACAATGCCTAATGCTAGTCAAATTTTAGATTGGAACATTTGTTTATAATGGCGGGCACCCTGGCCTAGAGCCAAACACAATAGAGTAGGGGACTTTCGAACAAAACTGCATGATCCCTTGCCTTCTGCAAGACAAATCGAAAAGTGAATTATTCATTAAAATGGTAGGCCCTCCTTACTAATGCCAGTTACACAGGAGTTGGAGAAGGACCCCATTCCTACTGCCAGCAGTCAAAGTCGGTGTAGGGAGTACTGATTACAATAGCAGACACATCCTTTCTCGATCTCTACAAATCGACATCAATGAATATATATACAGATGGACATACGAAAGTAAATGAATGTTTACAATATTGCAGACCTTCATTTACAGATTAACTGCTGCTAAACGGTACGTCATATCGACAAAGGTTTGTACCGTAAGGCGCAGTATTTAGCGATCTAAATGGCTGGTCCTATGATATTTTCTCGCATCTAATCTATTCATGGGTCAGGTTGAATCAAAAACGTTGAATAGGTTGAAATTTGTGTAAGAATATCTTACATTTCCATTACTTTTCGGATAATTATGTGACATAGCATTTGGCTCACATATGGGTACTGGGTGGGCCAATGTTCGTGTAGAGTTTGATCATACTATCTTTCCTGTAAGTGATTGAAATTATGCACATGAGAAGAAAAGGTTTAGAAATTAATTTCCATTAAGGCAGGTAGATTTCCATAAAGTTTGGTTGTGTGTATTTAGAGGGAGTGCAAAATCACGGTTTCGGTTTCGTATAAACCCCCAATTAGTTCAGGGATTTAGAAACAATATTTGCCCTAAAACCTCCCCAAAGGACAGGTGGATTCTAAATATGAAGTTTGGTGGAAATATATCCAGTAGTTTTCAAGTTAGAGAAAGACAAACAGACCAACAAACAAAGAAACAAACAAACAAACTAACTAACTAACTAACTAAAAGACACCAAGGAAACCTACCCCTGGACAGATGGATGCTATATATAAAATTTGGTTCAAATATCTTGTTAGTTTTCAAGTTGTAAGAAGTACGCTTTACACGCACCCGCTGGGATTTGTACCGAAAAACGGTCCGTTAATGATATATCCCTTACTAAATCCTGTTATCGAAATGATGCACATGAGAAAAAAAGGTTTAGAAATTCATTTTCATTAAGGCAGGTTGATTTCCATTAAGTTCAGTTGTGTATACTTTGAGGGAGTGCAAAATCACGGTTTCGGTTTCGTAAAAATCCCCACTCAGTTCAGGGATTTAGAAACGATATTTGAGCTAAAACCTACCCAAGGAGAGGTGGATTCTAAATATGAAGTTTGGTGGAAACATATCCAGTAGTTTTCAAGTTATAGAAGGACAGACAAACAGACAAACAGACAAACAGACAAACAGACACCAAAGATAAAAATGATGCAGATGGTCATTATTACACCTGAAACGGATAACTGTACGGAAATTTCGCCAAAATCAATGTACAGACACACGGTCGTTACGCTTTTATTTTTTGCGCTAAAACCTACCCAAGGACAGGTGGATTCTAAATATGAAGTTTGGTGGAAATATATCCAGTAGTTTTCAAGTTATAGAAGGACAGACAAACAGACAAACAGACAAACAAACAGACAAACGGACACCAAAGCTAAAAATGATGCAGATGGTCATAATTACAGGTGAAACGGATAACTGTACGGAAATTTCGCCAAAATCAATGTACAGACACACGGTCGTTACGATTTAATTTATATAGATGACGGATAAGCATGAGCACGTTGAAAAGTGCAGACTTCCACTTCGAGATTCATATCTCCTAAACGGTTTATGATATTAAGAAACGGTTTGCGCCATCAGACGCCTCATTTATCGCTCTACATGTTTGTTTCTAAACCATTTCCTCGTATCTCCCATATTAAGGGGGTAAATTGAGATCAAATTTTGAATAGGGTGAAATTTGGGTGCATTTTTAACATTTTACATTACTTTTTGCCTACTTATGTATAAGCTAGAATCATGCAATTTGGTACACACATGTCCCTTAATCGTGCCAATGTGCGCACACAACGTGATGATCCTATCATTCTTATAAGTGTGTCAAACAATGAAATATACTTGTAAAAATCACCAAATTTACGAACAATCCAGAAATACGGCCAAATTTAACGTATAAGGGAGAGAGATACGACAAAATGTCACAGGACCAAAGTTGTAGATCACTCCGAATTGAAGGGACATTGTGCCATCCGTTTTGTGATGCGACTTACCGTTTAGCCAAAAAATAGCTCAAAAGGAATGTCTGCACAGTCATTAAAATTGCCTCCATATTTCGATATCTTTGGGGGGTAAAAAGTGAAAAATTTGAACATGTTGGAATTTTCCCGTCGGTTAGGGACCAAAAGCTATAATTTCACTAAATTTCAATTGTCTACTTCGTCTGGCAGGTTGTGCCGCCATTTTGATTTGGGGGGATAGGGGATAAAAATGAGGAAATTCTCGAAAATTTTTAAGCCCACGAAACCTATAGGTTATCGTTTTGGATATACTATACGACTGTGTTCTTATGCTGAGCCCAAAATTTGAGCCCCCCAGCGTGCCCCCTTCAGGGAATTTTGAGAATTTCCGATTATTCTAGGGATCCTGGGGTCATCAGTTTCCTCCGTACCAAGTTTCAAATTTCTGAGATTTATGGAAGTGCCTCATTAATTCACGTCTTTTTTCATTTTTAAATATTTATATATACATCGCTCCAGCCCGACTTGCTTTTATATATATAGATGACGGATAAGCATGAGCACGTTGAAAAGTGCAGACTTCCACTTCGAGATTCATATCTCCTAAACGGTTTATGATATTAAGAAACGGTTTGCGCCATCAGACGCCTCATTTATCGCTCTACATATTTGTTTCTAAACCATTTCCTCGTATCTCCTATATTAAGGGGGTAAATTGAGATCAAATTTTGAATAGGGTGAGATTTGGGTGCATTTTTAACATTTTACATTACGTTTTGCCTACTTATGTATAAGCTAGAATCATGAAATTTGGTACACACATGTCCCTTAATCGTGCCAATGTGCGCACACAACGTGATGATCCTATCATTCTTATAAGTGTGTCAAACAATGAAATATACTTGTAAAAATCACCAAATTTACGAACAATCCAGAAATACGGCCAAATTTAACGTATAAGGGAGAGAGATACGACAAAATGTCACAGGACCAAAGTTGTAGATCACTCCGAATTGAACCGACATTGTGCCATCCGTTTTGTGATACGACTTACCGTTTAGCCAAAAAAATAGCTCAAAAGGAATGTCTGCACAGTCATTAAAATTGCCTCCATATTTCGATATCTTTGGGGGGTAAAAAGTGAAAAATTTGAACATCTTGGAATTTTCCCGTCGGTTAGGGTCCAAAAGCTATAATTTCACCAAATTTCAATTGTCTACTTCGTCTGGCAGGTTGTGCCGCCATTTTGATTTGGGGGGATAGGGGATAAAAATGAGGAAATTCTGGAAAATTTTTAAGCCCACGAAACCTATAGGTTATCGTTTAGGATATACTATACGACTGTGTTCTTATGCTGAGCCCAAAATTTGAGCCCCCCCCCGGCGTGCCCCCTTCAGGGAATTTTGAGAATTTCCGATTTTTCTAGGGATCCTGGGGTCATCAGTTTCCTCCGTACAAAGTTTCAAATTTCTGAGATTTCTGGAAGTGCCTCATTAATTCACGTCTTTAATCATTTTTAAATATTTATAAATACATCGCTCCAGCCCGACTTGCTTTTATATATATAGATGACGGATAAGCATGAGCACGTTGAAAAGTGCAGACTTCCACTTCGAGATTCATATCTCCTAAACGGTTTATGATATTAAGAAGTGGTTTGCGCCATCAGACGCCTCATTTATCGCTCTACATATTTGTTTCTAAACCATTTCCTCGTATCTCCTATATTAAGGGGGTAAATTGAGATCAAATTTTGAATAGGGTGAGATTTGGGTGAATTTTTAGCATTTTACATTACGTTTTGCTTACTTATGTATAAGCTAGAATCATGACATTTGGTACACACATGTCCCTTAATCGTGCCAATGTGCGCACACAACGTGATGATCCTATCATTCTTATAAGTGTGTCAAACAATGAAATATACTTGTAAAAATCACCAAATTTACGAACAATCCAGAAATACGGCCAAATTTAACGTATTAGGGAGAGAGATACGACAAAATGTCACAGGACCAAAGTTGTAGATCACTCCGAATTGAACCGACATTGTGCCATCCGTTTTGTGATACGACTTACCGTTTAGCCAAAAAAATAGCTCAAAAGGAATGTCTGCACAGTCATTAAAATTGCCTCCATATTTCGATATCTTTGGGGGGTAAAAAGTGAAAAATTTGAACATCTTGGAATTTTCCCGTCGGTTAGGGACCAAAAGCTATAATTTCACCAAATTTCAATTGTCTACTTCGTCTGGCAGGTTGTGCCGCCATTTTGATTTGGGGGGATAGGGGATAAAAATGAGGAAATTCTCGAAAATTTTTAAGCCCACGAAACCTATAGGTTATCGTTTTGGATATACTATACGACTGTGTTCTTATGCTGAGCCCAAAATTTGAGCCCCCCCAGCGTGCCCCCTTCAGGGAATTTTGAGAATTTCCGATTTTTCTAGGGATCCTGGGGTCATCAGTTTCCTCCGTACCAAGTTTCAAATTTCTGAGATTTATGGAAGTGCCTCATTAATTCACGTCTTTTTTCATTTTTAAATATTTATATATACATCGCTCCAGCCCGACTTGCTTTTATATATATAGATAAACGTTCCGGGTCGCGCGTGCGGTTCGCGGTTATGGCGAGTGCGTTTCGTAATTAATTTTGCCGCTGTGAAAGACTGATATCTGCCCGGGCTTTGTGCCCTTAATTTAATGGTGCATAATTTGAACTATAAATTTTCACGCAGGTTGTAGCTAATCGCAGCCTATCATTAAGGGTGGAATCTATGTGCACGAGCACTACTAAGCGGTGAAGAAGACGAGCTCCAGTACGACCACATTGCAGGGGGTTCCGGCACCTTCAGGACAATCATGGCCGCCATTGGATTCCAAAGGATGATGCTTCAAATCCAGGAGACCGCTGCTATGTCAGGCTAAGGCCTGGATGACAATAGCGGTCATGTGAGCGCCGCTGGTGGTACCTGTCGTCAAAGCTAAGTTTTCTAATGTCCTTTAGCATGCTGTAGTCATCAAAGATACACTAGGCAGATTAGACTTTTCATGTAAATAATTTTTAATTCATTTTTGAATGTCAGCCCGTGGAGGCTTTTGTTTACTTAAATTTTTATTAACGTAAATATGTTCAGAGCTAAGTGTATGATATAGCTTGGGACGTTTGCATTTAAGTTAGATAGATGGGTTTAAAGGGATGAGATAGCGTAGATACAGGTGTGTTGTAGTTTAGTTTTATATTTATTTTTGTCTTTCAATTGTGTGCTTCACGTTATTTCATTTGTGGTAGAGAATTGATATCTAGAGTCCTCACACGGCCATGAAGCTATTTGCCTCTAATGTCGCGCGGGTACGAGCTTAGGTTTACAGAATTAGAACAGGGGCTTTTCCTTGGTTTTATTATCGGTGCATGTGGCATGTTTTTTTTCAGACGCCCCCAATATGATGCGCAGCAGAGTTGTGATCAACGTTGATTTAATTAAGATCTTTTAATATGCAGGGGAAGCAGATTCTTGGGACCATTTAGGGTCGAACCTACGGTATATGTGGTATGAGGCTAGAGATGCCCATGTAATGATAAATGAATGGCCTAATCTAGGAGAGATAACCTAGGGAATGTAGCGGAGTGGCCAGAGGCGCCTTTTGGAGTTGGTTACGTTAAGGGTCGAACCCTAGATACGTTGAGTCAGAGGCCAGTGGAGCCCGTGGGGGCTCGTGAAGCCAAATATGTTGGTGATAGGCAGGAAGCCGTATCTATTTGCTGGAATCGAATCAGTATGTGCGAAATACCCAGTTCTTATTGGTGCCACTTGAAAGCGAGAGCTGGGCTTTATAATTCTGAATGAGTTTCGTCTCGAGTGTGCAGAGATTTCTGCCTGCCGGGGCTAAGTCTTGCTTGTGCTAGCCAGCGTTAGATAAAGAGGGGTCCAGCTGAGGCCTGGTCACCCCGTCAAGGACGATGTTATGTGCGAGACCGCTAGTTCCAAGAATCATGCAGCCCCTTGCTAGCCAGCATCGGTGGTTTTTGTCTGTAACAGCTGCGTGTATGAAACCTGCCCGTGAAGAAACTGAGAGTGGAATACGGAAGTATTTGTGCCGGGCTCGGCGCAACATGACAACGCCCACCTATCGGAATTTTTATCCCGATAGATTTACCATGCAGTGCATACTTTTATGGTATCTGGAGTGTGTGATTTTATATTTTCTGTTTGTCTATTGTTTTATGCCATGTGTCGAAGTGTTGTACATATAACCAACGTTGATTAATATTTTTTTTTATTTAGCTCGTAAGCTAAATTTCTGGTCGACGGTCTTTTGAACCGGTCTAATTTGCATATGGCTCGGGACCATATTTAGAATCTGTGGTTTTGGATTGGGGTGTAATGCGATGCCTGAACCAGACAGGTTTGTTGTTGTTTTTTTTAATCCGAATTGGTCTGTTTCGGAGTGTGTATATATCGCGTTTAATTTGCCTATGAGTGTATTATTTGATAATATGGCATCATTGAGACAGTTTATATATTGCAGCCCTCGAGCATGGGCTTAGAAAACTTGGCCGCGGCGACAAACCACTTGAATGTAACATCATCGAAGTATTCAGTTTTCTTTTTTTTAAAATTACTTTGTTTGATCATTATCGGGCGATACCCGAATTTTATGTTACTTGTGTTAATTTTTTTGATGTATGGTCGCTCGTAGCGCGACACATTTTTTTCTTTCTGTTTGATCCTTTAGAGGTCGTCTTTTCAATTTTCATTTTTAAAATCTAGTTTGAGTTTAGTGTGATTGACATTTATGTTTTAGCCGAATAAATCCATCTCATCCCTTATATGTTGCGTTCTTATTCACTAAATAATGTAATCGTAACTCCTGTCCATATACTTTTCCAGTATAGTTATGTTTTAGATTTTTTTTTCTTGTAGCCTATTTTACCGAACGTACCACGCGCATCTTACCGCTGAGTTTAGCCCCATTTTCGGACAGGATACGGTTCATTATATGGCGTCCCGACGTGAGGCCTGAGTTTGTTGTTTGGGCAAGGTTTATACCCACTATCGGGCCACTATTATGCGTCACTATCATTTGGTAATTCAATATAGGCTTTGTTAGGAAGATTTTGGTTCGAAAGCTGGAAATGACCAAGTGGTCAGGCATTTAATATATTAAAGTAAGATGTAGGGAATTTCGAACCGGACGCATTATCTGGCAGCCTAGCGTGTTAGACGACTTATGTCTGAAGTCCTTAGATTCGATGATACTTGTGATGGTATACGGATATAAAGGGCGAGGTTTCTAATGAAATCGTATATTCAGGAGATTCAGTAATTCCTAAATATATAAGTTCACGTCAGGTTTAAATCGGCAGTTGACTGTTGTAATTTTTAAGTACTAGATAGGAAATGAATAAGAACCCTATAGCCGATCAATAAGGCATGTCGAAGCAACAGTGTGGCTCAATGGGAGTCCGAGAACAATAAAATGTCTTCTCATACATGAGGTAAAAACGGACGATGACATACCCATCAGGTAGAGATCGCCGGTGACATAGCCTAAGCATTGTTTTCAAAGAAAAATTCATAGCCAGTTAGGTAGTTTGGTTTCGATTAGAATAAGCTAGGGACGCGAGAGGACCTCAATCTCGTATGAATCTAGGTAACGATAGTTGCATTAAGATCAAAGATTTGGGGCATATAAACCACTGTTCGGGATATATTAGCCTCGAGTTGGAGATATATTGCAAACATGGTTACGTGCTGGTGTCTAGCATTTTGATTTGGGCCCAAAACTAGGAGCCTATATTCTGATAATATATTTGGGGCCACCAATGAGTAAATTTGTTCCAAATGGTTGTTTAAATTCGGCATTACTGACTTTACCGCGAATGCTTAAAACATAGATGGATTTCCATAGGCAGTTTCTGACTTGGCGAGTTATGGAGCCAAGGTGCTTGCAGTTTTGATTAACGTAAATGACAGAAACTGAGAATTAAGGTAAATTATGATACAGGGATACTTGGATGTTACATTCAAACCAGTAGCGGCGGGAGCAGACCGCAACGTCACTCTATATACGCATTAGTATGGCAATTACGTTGGCCGATTTGTTGGCGCGGATGAACTTGGAAGCGGAGAAGGCAGAGAAACGGGAACAAGAAGCCGAGAAACGTCAGTTAGAACACATGAACGAACTCACAAATAGGATGGACTTAATGGCAATCGAGGCCGAGAGACGTGAGCAGGAAGCTAGGGATGAACTTAAGGCTGAAATTAGTAAGGTAGCGGAGAAAACTGACGCGTTAGCGGACAAGATAGATAACGTAGAAAAATGTTGTATAGAGGGCATGGACAGGCTGGAGAAAAGACTAGATGAGGTCGAAAGTAATACACAGGAACAGGTCACGAAAATAAGAAATTCTGTTGAGGAATTATCCGGCAAAGTGGCGGAAATTACGGTTAGGACTGAGAAACGTCTGGAGGAGGTCACCGTTAGCTTAGACGAGGCTCGAACCGAGATCGGATTGAACCGGAGCGCCATCGACAAGTTAAGCGGAGATACGGAAACCAGATTCGAGAATATGGCCATGGAGATTAGTAATCAAGTAGCCGCGGCACAGAAACAGACAGAAGAGAAAGTAGAAAATGCGATGAAGGAAAGGCAACGGAAAACCGAGACTGAGATGAGAAAATGGGAAGAAAGACTACGTCAGGAGGTCGTGGATGAAGTGGATACCAAAGGGGACGAAATTAAGAAGATGATAGTGGCAGACCGCGAGGCAGTCAGAGCCAATAATCAAGAAATAGGAAATAGCGTCGAGGCTTGGGCTGAAGTTAGTCACAAGAATCAAACAAAATTAGTTTCGGTAGAGAAAGAATTAAGACACATGAAAGATAAGCTAGAATTGCTGGATTTGAGGACAGATAAGGAACTTTCCAAAATTAAGGGGACAATTCACCATCAGAGCTTGGAAAGAGAACCGAGTCAAGCGAGTGAACCCCCGATGCTGAGCGAGTTACTACACTTGCCAAGACCTGAAGAGCGTACTTCAACTCCGAACGTACATGGAGGTACCCCAGTGTACAATATTCTACGCACAGCGGAAGATAAACCGCGGAAGTTCAGTGGGATGGAGGACAGGACCCCACGAGCTTTTCTTAGGGAGATGGAGGATTACATGTCAGACTGTAGGATCCCACCCGAGAGAAGACTGCGCACTGTCGAAAAATTCTTGTGTGATTCTGCCCTGGAGTGGATGACAGCGTTTCGGTACACGTTCACTACCTACGAAGAATTTAAGGTAGCATTTCTTCGAAAATTCTGGGACGTGGCGACGCAGCAGGGATTACGCATGGAGTTGTATTCTAGGAAGTATCCAGCTACACTTCCAACCAAGTTTTCTCAGTATTTCATTTCGCAAGTGATAAAATTCAGGGACCTGGACATGCCACCGACAGAGAGCGAGATGATAGCAGCCATCTCAAGACAGCTACCGATTGAAGTACAACGAACACTTATCGCTGCTAATGTAAAAACTGCGGCAGAGGCAGAAATTACATTGAGGCAGTTGGATCAAACCTCGAACCAGGGACATCCTAGGATTCGGCACGTTGAAGCCATCCACACCATTGGTTTAGGTGAAGATGACGGCACACCGCCTAAGACGAGAAAAGGTTGCGAGAGACAGAGCTCTGGGACCCAAACGACTTCACGTCAAGCAAAATGCGAAGAGAGGGAACTGCGGAAAACGTATTGGCAGCCGAATAACAGAATGGAAGAAAGGCCAGGTAGGCGATTTAATTGGAATAGGGGCGAGTTAAGAGGAAGGAATTTCCCTCCTGGAAACAGTGGAAGAGCGTATAAATATAAATACGGTAACTTCGCGGGACAGAGGCGTCCATATTATCGCTGGGATGAAAGGGACGACCGCAATTGTAGAAACGAAGGAAATTTTCGACCTGATTACCAGCAAAGGAACAGAGATTCGCGTAGATATGTAGAACAGTTACGGGACAAACAACAGGGAGAAGCTAGGTGGAAAGAGGCTATCCAGGGAACAGCTGAGGATCAGTGTCACGGAGCTGAGAGCCTACAGTACAGCGATCTTCGTCAAAATAAACAAGGTCATGGCCTAAATCCCAACGCTCCAGAATATAACATCAGTGGCGGAGCGTCTAGCAAAAAACCATAAATTTAAGACGTGCAAGATGAAGCTGACATGGGCGAAGATGTCGAGGACGATGAGGAAGATATGGAAGAAGAAGAGAACGTTATTGATGATGCAGAAGAAGAAGAAGAAGAAGCTCCGGAGGAAGTAAATGTTGTAGCAAATGAGGATTCAGAACACCTTCAAGTAGAAACATGCAATGGCTGTGATGGAAACCAGAGGAAATTGCAAGCACTTTTAGAAGTATACTTTCAATCCTGGAAGGAAAGGGAGCACCTCCTGGAAGATAACCAGAGCTTGCGACTCGAGAAGCAGTTGAAGTTATGATGAAAAAAATACATTGCACATATTTTTTTCTTCGGGTTGGCAGGAGAATGTAACATATCGCCATATGCCACATATTATTATGAGTAACACACAGGGTTCATTAAAAAATGGATTATTGCATGTAGGAGGAAAATGGCTGTTAGGAAGCTATACCGCGCCTAGTTAGAGTGAAGTCGGTACCAAGCCATGGATAGACGGACATTTTTCGGCGCGGAGATTCTGTCCGCTGGTTAAGATTTTCAACCAACCACGTGCTGGAGTGGGGAGAACCGAGCTTCCGGAGCTGGCAAACTGCAAGCGAAATGGAGACAACTTGACCCAACCTGGTATAATATTTCATTGGAATCTGTCAGATAATATCCGTCACGGAGCCATATTCCACAGTTTATTCGTATGGAGAAAACGAGACTTGAATTGTCATAATGTCTGTGAATAATAACATTGTATAATTATGCCTGTTTCATGTGTATTACGTTCAAACCGATAGCCTGGTTTGAACCTGTTTTGGTTGTGGGACCGGAAGGCGAGGATTTTACGAGGCGAAGTTTTTTGGCAGGACGGAGGAAGGTGGTTGAAAAGGAACTCGGAAAGGGGAAGCCGCGCCATGTTAGAAGCTCAGTTTGTTTTAAATGTAAAAAACAATGATCTGATCAGTTACCTCTGCCTAAAACATTCGTAATTGAGTAGACACCAAGGTGCGGGCTGGTGATAAACGCTCTGAGTTGCTAATCTTTGACTGTGAGGGATCCATTCGTTATTTGCGATTAATCTCACGCAGGTGCATTACTTTATTAGCAATAAACGTTCCGGGTCGCGCGTGCGGTTCGCGGTTATGGCGAGTGCGTTTCGTAATTAATTTTGCCGCTGTGAAAGACTGATATCTGCCCGGGCTTTGTGCCCTTAATTTAATGGTGCATAATTTGAACTATAAATTTTCACGCAGGTTGTAGCTAATCGCAGCCTATCATTAAGGGTGGAATCTATGTGCACGAGCACTACTAAGCGGTGAAGAAGACGAGCTCCAGTACGACCACATTGCAGGGGGTTCCGGCACCTTCAGGACAATCATGGCCGCCATTGGATTCCAAAGGATGATGCTTCAAATCCAGGAGACCGCTGCTATGTCAGGCTAAGGCCTGGATGACAATAGCGGTCATGTGAGCGCCGCTGGTGGTACCTGTCGTCAAAGCTAAGTTTTCTAATGTCCTTTAGCATGCTGTAGTCATCAAAGATACACTAGGCAGATTAGACTTTTCATGTAAATAATTTTTAATTCATTTTTGAATGTCAGCCCGTGGAGGCTTTTGTTTACTTAAATTTTTATTAACGTAAATATGTTCAGAGCTAAGTGTATGATATAGCTTGGGACGTTTGCATTTAAGTTAGATAGATGGGTTTAAAGGGATGAGATAGCGTAGATACAGGTGTGTTGTAGTTTAGTTTTATATTTATTTTTGTCTTTCAATTGTGTGCTTCACGTTATTTCATTTGTGGTAGAGAATTGATATCTAGAGTCCTCACACGGCCATGAAGCTATTTGCCTCTAATGTCGCGCGGGTACGAGCTTAGGTTTACAGAATTAGAACAGGGGCTTTTCCTTGGTTTTATTATCGGTGCATGTGGCATGTTTTTTTTCAGACGCCCCCAATATGATGCGCAGCAGAGTTGTGATCAACGTTGATTTAATTAAGATCTTTTAATATGCAGGGGAAGCAGATTCTTGGGACCATTTAGGGTCGAACCTACGGTATATGTGGTATGAGGCTAGAGATGCCCATGTAATGATAAATGAATGGCCTAATCTAGGAGAGATAACCTAGGGAATGTAGCGGAGTGGCCAGAGGCGCCTTTTGGAGTTGGTTACGTTAAGGGTCGAACCCTAGATACGTTGAGTCAGAGGCCAGTGGAGCCCGTGGGGGCTCGTGAAGCCAAATATGTTGGTGATAGGCAGGAAGCCGTATCTATTTGCTGGAATCGAATCAGTATGTGCGAAATACCCAGTTCTTATTGGTGCCACTTGAAAGCGAGAGCTGGGCTTTATAATTCTGAATGAGTTTCGTCTCGAGTGTGCAGAGATTTCTGCCTGCCGGGGCTAAGTCTTGCTTGTGCTAGCCAGCGTTAGATAAAGAGGGGTCCAGCTGAGGCCTGGTCACCCCGTCAAGGACGATGTTATGTGCGAGACCGCTAGTTCCAAGAATCATGCAGCCCCTTGCTAGCCAGCATCGGTGGTTTTTGTCTGTAACAGCTGCCTGTATGAAACCTGCCCGTGAAGAAACTGAGAGTGGAATACGGAAGTATTTGTGCCGGGCTCGGCGCAACATGACAACGCCCACCTATCGGAATTTTTATCCCGATAGATTTACCATGCAGTACATACTTTTATGGTATCTGGAGTGTGTGATTTTATATTTTCTGTTTGTCTATTGTTTTATGCCATGTGTCGAAGTGTTGTACATATAACCAACGTTGATTAATATTTTTTTTTATTTAGCTCGTAAGCTAAATTTCTGGTCGACGGTCTTTTGAACCGGTCTAATTTGCATATGGCTCGGGACCATATTTAGAATCTGTGGTTTTGGATTGGGGTGTAATGCGATGCCTGAACCAGACAGGTTTGTTGTTGTTTTTTTTTAATCCGAATTGGTCTGTTTCGGAGTGTGTATATATCGCGTTTAATTTGCCTATGAGTGTATTATTTGATAATATGGCATCATTGAGACAGTTTATATATTGCAGCCCTCGGGCATGGGCTTAGAAAACTTGGCCGCGGCGACAAACCACTTGAATGTAACATCATCGAAGTATTCAGTTTTCTTTTTTTTAAAATTACTTTGTTTGATCATTATCGGGCGATACCCGAATTTTATGTTACTTGTGTTAATTTTTTTGATGTATGGTCGCTCGTAGCGCGACACATTTTTTTCTTTCTGTATGATCCTTTAGAGGTCGTCTTTTCAATTTTCATTTTTAAAATCTAGTTTGAGTTTAGTGTGATTGACATTTATGTTTTAGCCGAATAAATCCATCTCATCCCTTATATGTTGCGTTCTTATTCACTAAATAATGTAATCGTAACTCCTGTCCATATACTTTTCCAGTATAGTTATGTTTTAGATTTTTTTTCTTGTAGCCTATTTTACCGAACGTACCACGCGCATCTTACCGCTGAGTTTAGCCCCATTTTCGGACAGGATACGGTTCACTATAAATGAATATTTGCCCCAGTTTGTCCTCTTGAATTCCAACTTTATCTTCATATCGTGATCTTTCCTACTTTTATAAACGCCATTCAAACCTATTCGTCTACTAATGTCATTCCACGCCATCTGTCCGCTGACAGCTCGGAACATACCACTTAGTCGAGCAGCTCTTCTTCTTTCTCTCAATTCTTCCCAACCCAAACATTGCAACATTTTTGTGACGCTACTCTTTTGTCGGAAATCACCCAGAACAAATCGAGCTGCTTTTCTTTGGATTTTTTCCAGTTCTTGAATCAGGTAATCCTGGTGAGGGTCCCATACACTCGAACCATACTCTAGTTGGGGTCTTACCAGAGACTTATATGCACTCTCCTTTACATCCTTACTACAACCCCTAAACACCCTCATAACCATGTGTAGAGATCGGTACCCTTTATTTACAATCCCATTTATGTGATTACCCCAGTGAAGATCCTTCCTTATATTAACACCTAGATACTTACAATGATCCCCAAAAGGAACTTTCACCCCATCAACGCAGTAATTAAAACTGAGAGGACTTTTCCTATTTGTGAAACTCACAACCTGACTTTTAGCCCCGTTTATCAACATACCATTGCCTGCTGTCCATCTCACAACATTTTCGAGGTCACGTTGCAGTTGCTCACAATCTTGTAACTTATTTATCACTCTATAGAGAATAACATCATCCGCAAAAAGCCTTACCTCCGATTCCACTCCTTTACTCATATCATTTATATATATAAGAAAACATAAAGGTCCGATAACACCGCCCTGAGGAACTCCCCTCTCAACTATTACAGGGTCAGACAAAGCTTCACCTACTCTAACTCTCTGAGATCTATTTTCTAGAAATAT
The DNA here is from genome assembly GCF_040414725.1 of Anabrus simplex. Lineage (NCBI taxonomy): Eukaryota > Metazoa > Arthropoda > Insecta > Orthoptera > Tettigoniidae > Anabrus > Anabrus simplex. Next base: position 371,332,278 of record NC_090268.1, on the reverse strand, counting down.
AGCAACCCATTCAGTCACTCTTTTGTCTAGTCCAATTGCACTCATTTTTGCCAGTAGTCTCCCATGATCCACCCTATCAAATGCTTTAGACATGTCAATCGCGATACAGTCCATTTGACCTCCAGAATCCAAGATATCTGCTATATCTTGCTGGAATCCTACAAGTTGAGCTTCAGTGGAATAACCTTTCCTAAAACCGAATTGCCTTCTATCGAACCAGTTATTAATTTCACAAACATGTCTAATATAATCAGAAAGAATGCCTTCCCAAAGCTTACATACAATGCATGTCAAACTTACTGGCCTGTCTGTGCTAGTTGCTTAACATCGCATCGACACAGACAGGTCTTATGGCGACGATGCGACAGGAAAGGCCTAGGAATGGGAAGGAAGCGGAAGGTACATCCCCAGCATTTGCCTGGTGGGAAAATGGGGAACCAAGGAAAGCCATCTTCAGGGCTGCCGATAGTGGGGTTCGAACCCACTATCTCCCGGATGCGAGCTCATAGCTGCGCGCTCCTAACCGCACGGCCAACTCGCTCGGTCTGTCTGTCTGTCTGTCTGTCTGTCTGTCTGTCTGTCTGTCTGTCTGTCTGTCTGTCTGTCTGTCTGTCTGTCTGTCTGTCTGTCTGTCTGTCTGTCTGTCTGTGTATACGTACGCGCATTACGAGAAAATGGCTCAAGAGAATTTATTGGGAATCGATATGCAAAGTCGGAGAGTAAGGGACAACAATCTAGACTAAATTCTCAAAAATCTATGTTAAAAGCGGTCTCGTCCATAAAAAGTGGACAACTAAAGGTATCTAGAGTTAAATTTCCCATAATTTATAAATTTTTGCCGTACCGGCTATGATAACAGAGATATTCATGAATTTCGATTTTTGTTGCTAAGTCCATATCAACGCTTAGGCACAAGAAAATGGGTGAACAAAATTTAAATAAATCGGTATTTAAAGGTGGGGAATAAAACACTACAGTCTATGCTGTAAATAAGATTACTCACGCTGCATAAAATAGTAGTTTAAGAGAAAGCGTCGAAAATTTTATTTTTAAATACTTATTTTATCATGCAATTTAATAAAATCTCACCCACAACGTATACATGACTTCATTTAGAATTTTGTATATACTTTAGAATTCCGTAGGGAAGCACGGGTAAACGAGCTAGTTGCATCATAAAATCATTTTGAATAACCAGTGGTGATGGAAGCTGTTACCGTAGGTGAAAATTTATTATATGATTCATGTATGTTAGAAGAAGCCAGATATTCAGGAAATTTGTCAGGTTTGGTCCTTTCCTTATCTTTAATATCTCTGGGGGTAGAGTATTAAAAGTACGTGGTCCTAGATATGCTGCATGTCTCTGTACAAGAAGTGTACTTCGACTTGAGATTGGTAATACAGACCTTAGTTATAGTCTAGTGCCATGGCGTGTACGTTTCTGGTCCTGGAATATGTGGTGGTTCATCTCGATGTGTGTTGTGACAACTTGTGCTTATATCTGCCTTGTGTTTGAAACCTAAGCTAAATTGAAAAGTTTATATAAGGAAAAGAGATTTCCCATACATAGTTTTTTAGTATCTGCTTATGAGTAATTGATAGAGGGATTATGTACTTCTCCATTGCCCAATCCCATCCTATAATTCCGTAGTGTAATAAGGAACTGACAACTGCATTATAAACAGTTTGCATTATATCAAAAGAAAGGTTCCTAGAAGGAAACCATGATTTGATTTGAACGATTGCAAGTCTCAAAAATATCTTTTAGGCTGTTTCAATAGTGAAATTACCAGCGTTTCGCCCCAGTGTAGCAGGAAGCTCATCAGTTGGATTGCTACACCATTCTCAACGGCGCACTAGCTACCAGCGTTTTGGGTAGGAGTGGGAAGGAAACGACCGTGGCCTTAATTAAGATACAGCCCCAGCACTTGCCTGATGTGAAAATGGTAAACCACGGAAAACCATCTTCAGGGCTGCCGACAGTGGGGTTCGAACACATTATCTCCCGAATACTGGATACTGACCGCACTTAGAGCGACTGCAGTTCGATGAGAAGATAGGAAGGGATAGGCAAGGAAGAGGGAGGGAAGCGGCCGTGGTACTCCCGGCATTTGTCCCGAGGGGAAATGGGAAACCACAGAAAACCACTTCAAGGATGTGTGTGGTAGTAATCGAACGTTCCTCTACTCAGTTTTCCACCCGAGACTGAGTGGGCCCGTTGCAGACCTCGTACCAATTTTTATATTTCGTGGCAGAGCCAGAAATCGAAGTCGGGTCTCCGGGGGTGGCAGATAATCACTGTAATCACTATATCACCGATGCGGACACGAAGCTGTTGTGAAATGGTCAATATCTAACTCCACTGTTTGTTGTTTTGCTGCTGCTGATTCTAGTAGAACAATTCGCAGAACTCACGGCTTTGAACTTGAGTAAACAACGCGGCGGGTCCTTGTCAAGGACAATGGTGCCCTCACACGCAGACCTGCCCATGATATCAGAGTGGGGCTTAAGGAGCTTATTTCAGTAAGCCCTAGTGCTGAGGAAGTGTCGAGTGGAGAGAAATTCCCAGGAATACAATTCATTACAGAATTTCAAAGTTAAGAGGACGATGGTAGATTCAGTGAATAGGAATCTTAGAAATAAAATTTCAACGTATTTCGAGCACAACGCCGACTTGAAAATGCAATATTCATTGATGTGGAATTAATTGCGATATTTTCAGTCAAGATGTATCGAATGAACTTGGAGGCGTATTTATAAATCCATCGATAAAAAGTCATAAGGAGGTAGATAACACGTGCTGAAACAATGTACAGGCTAATAGGATCATTTTCACAGTGAAGTGTTGGAAGATATAAGAAATGTTTGAAAAATCGGATTAGCTTACTTCTCCAAACAAAACTATAATGAATTGGTAAGACGATCAGAGCTGCCAATAACACTAACTTACGTTTTGGACAGAAAGTGCCATTGGAACTACGAACCGATACCATACGTGCCAGTTAGACCCCTGATGGCTGATGTAATTCTGAGGAATGATGGAAATTTGAAAGGATCGAACATTTATTTGAAGGCTGAGACAGAGAAAGAAGACAGTATGCGGTTGGATATCTTTAAGCGGCATATGTGGCGGGCTAGAGCGCAGGAATTACGAGCCAAGATAGTGGGGAGGTGTCTAGTGACTTCAGATAGAAATTGGTCCCGATCGTGGGCACAGGAGGAACTGCTGAAGATGGAAAAATGTGAGGAGGAAATGAGTTGCAGAAATCGAGAGCAGGGAAACATCAGTGGGGAGAAAGAAGAGAGAAGACGGGACTGCGGTGTCAGCGGTCAGGTGGCGGAAATAGCAGAGACCTTCGTGAGTCAGAACAACCCAGGAATGAGTGAATCGAAGTGAAGTGAGTATAGGTAGTGAAGAGGTGATGGGAAGGAAAAGGAGTCAGGGTAGTGACTCAACCTCCCCGAATAAGAGAAATGCAGAAAGAGACGTGGTTAGGGAAAGGGGTTGAAATTACATGGGACGGTTATAGAGTACTGTAGTTAACGTGTAAGAAAAAATAGGGAAGAGGGGCCGAAACCCAGGGGGCATAGTAATTGTAATAGGAAATGAGGTAGCTGAATGGGTGGAGATGTTACATAGTAGGGTAGAGGGGGTAGTGTGGTTGAGAGTAAAAATGAGGAAGGGGGCAGCGGAAGCAATTTGTCTGGCCCTGCTTTATAACCATCCGAGCGATTCATTTTATGCAAATAAACATTTTTTGACGAACTGATTGAGGAAATAAACATAATTAAAGGGCTGTATGTAGAAGATGGGATGATTTTATTGGGATTGGAATGCGAGAGTAAGCAATAGGGTACCGGTGTAGGGGAAAGAAGTAAAAGTAGGCGGGGGCTGCAAAGAAAGACTAAGGATAATGGTGTGAATAGTTATGGAGAAAGGTTATTAGAGTTATGTGCTATAGAACATATATTTATTTTAAATGGGTGGGTGAAGAGGGATAGTGTGGGAGATTTGACGTACATTACACCAAATGGAAGGGGTGTAGTGGATATAGGAATAAGCTCAGAGATAGCGTTAAGGAGAATAATTTTTGAGGTGTTAGAATGTTGGTTAACGGAACATATGCCTTTCAAAATAAAATTGAGAACTTTGGTTGCTGATGAAAAGGGAAAGATGGAGGAAAGTAAGGAGAGATATAGGAATGGAGGATGGAAGTATGTATGGATGATAATGCGGAAGAGAAATTGAGACGGGATTTGAAAGAGGAGGGAGGTATATTAAGGGTAGGAATTGATAGGGCGGTAGAAGGGAATGATATGGAAGGGTGCTAGAATTAATAGAACTTCCTGTGTGGAGGGTGGGGAAGAAAGTGAGGAGAAGGGTAGAGGGAAAAATAACAAAATGAATGGATGGTTTGATGAAGACTGGAGGAGAAAACGTGAGATTGTAATGCGAGCCCTAGCGGAGTTTACGAAGGAGGAGCAAGGAAAAAGGAAGGAATATTGTAAATTGAGAAGGGAATACAAGGAGGTATTGAATGAGAAGAAAAGAGGATAAGGAGAAGGAAGCTGAAAAAATAAATAGATATTGTAGAGAGAATAAATTTGAAAGGGTATGGGAGTCAATAAACAAGATTAGAAGAACGAAACCGGTGGGGAAGGGGAATAAAATAGGAGAAAACGAGTGGGTTAGGCATTTTAAAAGGTTTTTAGAAGGGGAGGGGAAATTAGGTAGAGAAATAGACAAGTCATATGTAGGAAGGGAATTGGAAGTAGGAATTCCAATATTGGATGAGGAGATGACAAGGCAGGAGGTAATGAGAGTATTAAAAATGCTAGACCCAAGGCTGCAGGACGTGTGAACGGTATTTCTAATAGTGCGTGGAAGTAGGTTGGGGCAAATGAACTGATGTTAAGGGGGATTGCGAAATTCTTTAATAGGTTGCTGAAAACGAGGAAATTTCCGAGGGAAGGGAGGAAGGGGGGTATTATGCCCTATTTAAAAAAAAAATAAACGGGCTAGTAGCGATCCTAACAACTATAAAGGAATTACACTCCTAGACGTGTTGTCCAAGGTGTACACAGGGGTTTTGGCGAATAAGATAACAAATTCGGCGGAACAGTATGGTAGGATATGAGTTTCAAAATGGATTTAGGAAAGGAAGGAACACAGTCGATAATGTTTGGATTCTGGACACCTTGATTACAAAGTATGTAAGGATAGCAGGGCATAAATTATATGTAGCAGCGACTGACTTAGAAAAAGCCTTCGGTACGGTCAGTAGGGAGGCGCTATTTTTGAGATTAAGGGAGGTTGGAATGTCGAAGAAAAAGAGGGCGGCAATAAAAACAATTTATGAGGAGGTGTTTGTGATGATTAAATTGCAGGATGGAACGATGAGTAAGTGTTTTGAATCGAAGAGCGGGGTGAGACAGGGGCGTAAGCTATCCCCGATATTATTTATATTATTTATAAATAATATTTTAGAGGGCCATGGAGTAGAGGCATGGCAATGTCCTTGGATAGGGAAAATGGAGGTTCCGGGGTTGCTATTCGCGGATGACCTATTGATTTTGGCTTTGACGGCAAGTGGATTGCAAAAAAGGGTTGGACAAGGTAGTTGAGTATATTAGGAAGTGGTCTCTCAGATTAAGTGTAAGAAAGTCTCAGATAATGGTGGGTAGGAAAAGGGTGGGAAAAGAATAAGGAAGTCTGGAGGCTAGATCAGGAAGAAATTAGACCAGGGGATAAAATTGAGTATCTATGTGTAATAATTAGTAAGAATGGTTCTTGGAAAGAACAGTGTAGGAGGGCTAAATTTGAAGGAAGAGGAGCGCCTTCGGCAGTGGGGGTATTGGAAAAGAAATTCCCAGATGTCAAATACAAAATTCAGAAAACGGTGTTTAAATCACTGGTAGTGGGCAAAATGCTATTGGGGGTGGAAGTATGGGGAATGGAGGAGGTCAGGGGTGAACTAAACCAGGTGGTGGAGAAATTTAGTAAGATCATGATGGGACACCCGAACTGTACAGCCAATGCCGGTGCCAGATTTAGTCTGTAAAGAATCGATGGAGGTTGAAATAGCTAAGAGGGTGTTCAAGTATTGGATTAGATTGGAGGAAGGGAAGGGTGGGGTATTAGTACAAGAAACGTTTAGTTTTCAGAATGCTATGACGAATGAAGGTTACTGGGTGAATAAGTGCAAAAAATGGGTACAACAGATTGGAATGGTGGTATATGGAGATGTTTGGGGGTGGGAGGTAGGAATAAACGGGTATGGGAAAGGATAAAGGGCAGACTACTAGATATTGAAAGACAGAGTTTAATAAGGGAATGTAGAGAGAAATTGGTGGAAGTAATAAACACGAAAACTGAGTTGATGGTAGAAGGGATAAGGGAGGTTTGTATTGGTGGGTATTGGGAGTTCCGAGGAACAGGGGATGGGTAGGTGGTGAGAATAATGATAGATGTGTATTATGTGGAGAGAGGTGGGTGGGCCTGCATATTTTCAGTCAATGCCGAGCTTTGGAGGAGATAAAGACTAAACTACCAAATAAGAAGGAGCTGGATAAGGTAGGGGAAAGCTATAAGATGACATCTTGGTTATGTAGAGAGTGGGAGAAAGGAACGAATATAGCGAAATTCTTAAATGTGGTTAGAGCTGGATTTATAAAGAAACTGAGGGAATAACAGGGGTTGTGCTGATAAGGTGGTTCATGCCGAGGGAGGAAGGGGGAAGGCATTCTGCTCAGAGGAATGGATATCCGCCCTGAGCAGATGCGGGAAGGGTATCATGGTGACTATGCTATCAGAAGAGGGGGCTGTAGTTTTGGGGGAAGGGGGAAGAGCATCTTGCCCTGTGGAAAGGTGATCCCCCGGGGCAAGTTGTTGGGAAGTAGATCTAAGAGTAGTAGGATGGGAGGGTGTAGTAGATTTAGGACTTGAGGAATACGAGAGTAGATGTGTTTATGAGAAGAGTTGGTAACAAGGGAAAGCCTGAGAAAATTAGGTAGGAGTTGCGAAAAGGGGAGGTTCTGTAGGCTCTGAAGGTAGTGTAAATTTAAGAAGTTGGTATGTCGTTTAATTTTATCGTTGATAGTTGAAATGGCGCTTAGTTGGAAGCTATTAAAAAAAGAAGTGAGAAGACTGAGTGAAGTAATGGACTTGGAATGGAGAACTGTCTGTTTGTGTGTAAATGAGGTGTGTGAAAAAATTTGGATTGTTCAAGTGCATTTGTGTGAGGAGGGAGGATAAAGGAGGTGTATGTAATAATAATTAAGGTAGATTAAGTGGGACTGTAGTTAAGGAGAAAATGTTGGCAGTATGGAAACTATGAAAGTGGGTCATAGTGAAAAAAGTGGTAAATTGTTTTAGGTGCCTTGATGAGGGTTGTAAAATGATGGATTGTTGATGTTTAAGTCTTAAGTTAAATAAGATGGAAGAACTGGGATAAGTCTACGGTTTGATGTGTGTAAGTGTGGTGCAGTAGATTGAGAAGACTGAGTGAACTAATGGACTTGGAATGGAAACTGTTTGTCTGTGTGTAAGTGGGGTGTGGAAAAAATGTTAAATTGTTTTAGGTGCGTTGATGAGGGATGTAAAATGGTTGTTAGTTTATATTTAAGTCTTAAGTTTAATAAGGTGAGATGTAGTGAGCGGGGGTAATGCGAGAGAGGAGAGGGTGACGAATCAAGGGAAGAGGGAGGGGTGGTGACTTGACTGACCCCAAAGAAGTTAGGCTTGAGCATGTCTGCACGGAAAGAAAAAGGAGAGGGAAGGTAGTGCACTGGCAATGGATCAGAGTAGGTGTGACGTACATAGCGGAAGTTTGTGGCAGGCCACGTGTTGGGTCTGGTTTCCGCCAAGGTGGCTCGTCACACATGGTAGGGAAGGAATACAGTGTCAGCAAGTGTGGAAATGAAATGAAATGGCGTATGGCTTTTAGTGCCGGAAGTGTCTGAGGACATGTTCGGCTCGCCAGGTGCAGGTCTTTCGATTTAACTCCCTTAGCTGACCTGCGCGTCATGATGAGGATTAAATGATGATGAAGACGACACATACACCCAATCCCCGTCTCAGAGAAATTAATCAATGATGGTTAAAATTCCCGACCTTGCCGAGAATCGAACCCGGGACCCCTGTGAACATAGGCCAGTACGCTAACCATTCAGCCATGGAGTCTGAATCAGCAAGTTTTGGTGAGATATGATATCAGTTCTCACGTGGCGAGGCTGGTGGCTGGTGTCAACGTGTTGGTGGGCTTGCGTTCCATACCAGGGCTGACGCAGCGACCAGTCTACTTAAATTTTAGGTGGTAGGTAGGAGTAGCTAATTAGGGTAGTTAATAGTGCGGTGGCGTCTTGCATGTGTGCTGGCTATCCGCGTACGTGTGGCATGATACTGAGTAGATGTAGAGGTAGTTAATTTAGTTAAGTAGTTTTAAGAGAGATGTAGTGGCTATTGCTTGTTTGTTTTTTGTTTCGCTCTGTCTTTATTACCTGTAAGCCGATGGTGTACACTAATGTGGGCAATAAAGATATGTATGTATGTATGTATGTATGTATGTATGTATGTATGTATGTATGTATGTATGTACTGAAACAGGAACGCCCGTACTTCAGCTTTGTGGAGAGCATGGAAAACGCCAAGGCGTGTACGGGTCATGCTTTAGAGAGTACGAGAGAAGGGTAGTGAGATGAGTTCATATTTAAAGTGGAACTTGCAGTTCATTCAAAAAATGCATAGAAATTATATCACCTTTTACAGACGAATGGTTTGAATGTCCTCAAAGATATGGAGAAGGCGTCGTTCTGCGGCGTCGGCGTCGTTCCAAGTTGTCGGCGTCGTTCCACGTTGTCGGCGTCGTCCCACGGCGGTTGTTAGCCCTTGATGTTTAAGGAGACTCGAACATGGGGCTGTCGTCTGACGATATTGCAGCGTGGAATAGTTGTTGAGATTTGTATTCCACTAAGTTCTATGAAAGGAGCAGAGAGATGTAAAACTTTCGCACAGAATGTCAATGGAATCTGATACGACACTTCTCTACCGCACTGCACTGCAAATTATGGCGAGACTGTTTACTGGCCGAATAAGTTCCACTACAATTGGTGTTGGACGCACATTTTTAGAAAAAGGAGATGAATTCAAAATCACAGTTCTGTGAGAATGATTAATATTGTTCGTGCAATAGTCACTATCGAACTTGAAGTGATAGGCGATGAAAATAATCTGGAACTTTCTGAGATACGATGGTTTACCGCTTCACTTAATCTCAGTGCAAAAGAAAATAAATTAAGCCCTTCGGACACAGTCTCTGCACTGTTTGTAATGAGTACATGCAATGTTCTAGCACACACACACACACGTAGAAATAAATTAAAGTTTATGACACAGTCTTGTGAAAGAGAACCAAGTTCTGTTACGACTCAATCTTATCAAAAATCACGTAATTTCACAGAGGTAAATTTTCCACTGGGGCACAATATTACACTAAATATAGATACAGTCTTTATGAGGGGAATTAACATAGTCCCTTGAAAGGAAATAAAGGCACCGTACTTCACTAATCAGCACAGTCATTGAAAGGAAATATCGGCACAGTCTTATGTTAGCACGGTTATGCGAAGTGAATTAACGCAGTCTTTTGAAAATGAAGGTTGGCACAGTTTTATGAAAATAAAATGTCGACACTGTTTTTCTCACGGAGTAATTGACACAGTCTTTGAAAGAAAGTAGGCACTGTCCTTTATGAAACAAAGAACACTGTCCATGAAAAGAATTGTACTTCTACTAGGGCACAATTTCACGAAATATCCTAACCCAGTCTCTTGTAGAGGAAACAACTAAAGCACAGTCTTTATGCCCTAAGTCCTTCAAGCACAGTTTCAAAATATCAAGTGATTACTGTACAGTCTCTTCAATTACACAATTTACGAAAAGAAATAATGTTACTCGGCTCGACAAACCGATATTATCAGTGAGTAAGCTTTCGCTTACACGCATAGTTAGAGTCCACAGAGAAGGCTTTTAACACTCGTAATACGTACTTTCAAACCCCGGTCCCTAGCCGGGCAGAGTAATGAACTGTACCTCATCAGCGAGACGACTGGTTTATGACGAAGTACTGTGACACACACTGTGACACACTGGCAAACTCTGATCTCTTCGAGGCTGACGACCCCCTTATATTACGGACGGCGAGACTGGAAATATGAGCTTCAAAAAATTCCTATCTCGGCCAACCTTCCGCCGATTTTAATGAAATTTTTGGTAGTAGAATTTGTTGTCCAGGCCTACAAGGTGACGATCTCGAAATTACGATTTAACCTTCCGTTCGTGATAAAATGCCATAGAATCGAAAAGAACATTCTGTGTGACTTCACTTGGCCTTGGCTGGCACTCTGCAGCAGCGCTTGCTTGCATGCTGTCACCCATGAGGCCCGCGCGCTCGGCGCTCGTTTTGAATCCATACGGTCGGGTGTTAGGATGTTCTTCTCAAGAAATACATTAACGCGAATGCTCGCAGGGCATTCACGTTTCAGTATGTATGTATGTATGTATGTAAGCCAGTTAGACGCCACGCCTTTCCGCTCTGACTAAATTTCTCATCACCGCTGTTGTGGCGTTAAGTTGACAGGAAAGTGAGTCAATCCTCAGTCTACTACACCTTTTCTTTTTGCTTTATGCCGTTTACAGTAAATGTGATGTGGCCACTTACCTACTTGTTCCAACGAGATCATTTTATTTGGTCCTGAAAAGGATCAATTCCATGTGATGTTCTGTAGCCAGGTTGGACGACGACATGATTATCTGTAGATAGGAAGCAAAGTACGCTGCATTTTCAGCGCAGCAAGTGATCGAAGTGCTGACCACCATGGTTTATACAGATTTCAGCAGTAAGGAAGTTGTAAGGACATTCCAGCTCGTTGTAACGTGAGGTGTAACAGCTTCGGCGATCAGTTCCAGAAGGTGACCAGGAATTTCAGGCTCCTGTGCATACACTACCTGCATTAAGTGAATATGATGTTTGTTGTTTAAAGGGGCCTAACATCACGGTCGCCTGCCCTGCTCTACGTGACCTCACAGAAAGAAGTCAAGTGGCGTAAGACTGGGTAAACTGGTGGGCTAGAAAACGGGTCCGCCCCTTTCAATCCATTTATTAGGATATGAAGCATTGCGAATTACCCGCAGATGAGTCATCAAACATTGACGGGTGTCTAAGTTCAGCCAAATTTGAGTTATCGTAAAATCAAGTACTGTGTATCTGTTTATGTTCCGAAATACCCCTGGAACGCATGGAGATATTTTGATTAAACTTGGTACACATATGACTTACCATCTAGGTAAAAATACTGTGGAGAAGACACCCTTAGGGATTGGAGTGGGGTGGGGTGGTGTGGGTTGGGGGTGACATGCAGAATAATCGAAGACAACCAATGTTGGTGTCAAATCTATATTTTTGGGATCATGTAAATGAATGGGGACACTTCAGATGTCGTTTTAGGTGCAAGTTTAGCCCCGTCGACATTGGGGTAATAAGGGCTGAAAAAATAAATGTCCAGAATTACCGAGGTTATTGAAGTATGTTTGTGTGTAGGTTCAAGCACAGCCCTTAACCAAACTTGTTATCGATATGACTTAATACCTGGAAAAAATACTGTGTTATTAAGACGCCCCTAGCACCCATAGGAGAGATTGTGACACGCAAAAGTTATCCAAAACGCCTGCTATTAGTGTCGATTCCATAGTTTTCGCTATCGCTGAAGTGAATTGCGTCACTATGCATGCCGTTTAACTCCAAGTTCAGGCTTCGTCGACATACGGGGTGTGAGAAGGGGTGAAGTATATATATATATATATATATAGCTACTTGCTTTACGTTGCACCAACACAGATAGGTCTTATTGCGACGATGGGACAGGAAAGGCCTAGGAATAGGAAGGAATCGGCCGTGGCCTTAATTAAGGTACAGCACCAGCATTTATCTGGTGTGAAAATGGGAAACCACGGGGGTGAAGAATAAAATGTCCAAAATGACCTAGATTAGTACTGTATACACAGTTTTCGGTGTCTCAAGACTAACTGACGATAGTCCCAATGACAGTTGGAATCATGTGCGTCATAATGTATAGCACGATGCGTAAATAAATATAGTTCACACTTAATTTGTATTATTTACCTGAAAGTATCAGCTACATCGCCGGCAATCAGGATTGCCACAAAGACAAAATAATCTAACACTAGAACTAACCATGACTCTAAAACTACAAAATACTTGACACATATCAATCAAAGTCACAAAAATAAATCTACAAAAATTCACTTCAAACATCATTTACAGTCAATAAAAATTCTGAAAGTAAACATTCAATAGAAGTACCCAGGCTGCGCCGAATACTACAGCTAGTTAGTATATAAAAAGAAATACTTAGCTCACCGGACATAAAAAATAGTTACCCTAGTGCAGGGCCTCTCAAACGCCCACAATCTCACGCGTGCAAATTGAGGCGCAGAGTTCCTGTGCACAGTGCATCGGTCCCATTCGGCTCGGCTCGGACCAACGCTTCGTCTCTGGGCTACCCGGCTAAGCTCGGCTCAGCTCGGCTCAACTCGGCTCGGATGTGGAGCGCTACGAAGCAAGTGAGGAAGAGGGAGACAGGCGGAGCGAGCGAGACAGGCGTGGGGAAAGAGAGAGACAGCGCTATTGCTTGAAATCGAAGAGTGGGGGTCTGCACTCTGGTCAACCAAGCGAAGTCGTCTTTTGCACCGTGCACAGTGCATGGTGCTCAATCGCACGCGCACTGCCTCTACGTAAGCGTAAGGCAATAGCGATTAGTCAGACATTGATATTTCAAACGGACAGTACACGTCAAAATAGGTAGATGCAAGGATGTGACCGAGTGGCAAAATGGGGCAGTTTGGTCGTACGGTGCGTGAAGTTACTGGATTTGTTGGTGTTTCGCAGTGGACTGTTCAACGTGTCTATAAGCAGTGGTGTACTGGTTGTGGTCACAAAACACGACTCAGAATTTGTTCGAAAAAGGATTCTGACTGAGAGGGGCCGGTGTCGAAATCGCTTCCAAACCCGACTGGAATTGCTGCAGTCACTGAACGAAGGTCCATCCCAATCGGTTAGCGAGAGAACATTGTGACGGGAACTTTATGCAATGAAGATTTGGAGTCGCTTACCTCGCAAGCGCACATAAAAAGCACACAGCCACATAAAGCTGTGTCTCTTCAATGGACTAGAAATCATGGAGGGTGTACAGTAGCTGAATGGCGGGACGTAATGTGATCTCAACAAATCACGTTTTTACTTGTATTTCAATGGTGCACGTCGTCGTATGCACCGAGGCCCAAATTCAGCATTTCATACCGGAGGTGTGCAAGGTCAGGATCAAGCCGAAGGAGGGTCTGTGATTTTCTTGGGGTGTTTTTCGTTTCATGAATTAAGCTCATTCACTGAGGTGACCACGAACATGAACCACCATGTTTTTTGAACATTTTGGATGATCAGGTGTTGTCTTTCAGTCAACATTTGCATGATGATACTGCATAAGCTTTCGGGCATATGCAGTGTCAAGAAAGTAAGGGAGCCATCTGGTGGCGAATGAACGTACCATTTCCACTTCTATTATAACGTCTAAATTTCAAGAGTCATTGTTTAAGAAGCCTTTCTCGTGGACAGTCGAGATTTCTTCTGATGACGCAGAGCACTGTTCTCTGCGAAGCGTAAAGAATTTCACCTTATTTTCTTGACACAGCATAAGCCAAAAAGTCTATGCAGTATTATTTCTATAAGTACCGGCCGTGAAAGCATCAATGGCAACATTTGCATGATGCATACCTCAAATTTTCAAGATGACAACAGCGAAGTTTATCGGGCTGGACGCATATGAGACTGGTTTTATGTACACTCCCCCTCCTTATTACATCCCGATTGGTCTGAAAAATCACCTGAGTCGAACCCCGCTGTGGGACATGTTCGAACAGCGAGTAACATGCCGACGCCAGCATCCCCACAATTTGGTAGAATTGCGCGATTAGATCGTCACCGAGTGGCTTAACCTGCATTCGACGTACTTGCAGAAACGAGCGGACTCGCTTTCTAACCAAATCCAAGCAGTTACACGGCAGGGCTGACCATGTTTTTGTCCGGTAAGCCAATTTTTATGTGTTACATTTGGCGACCACTGGTCTAAGTTCTTGAATGTCTCATCTGCAGCAGTATAATACAGTAAGTAGCAGTAGCTGTAGCAAAGGATACCAGAAGAGTTTTGTCGAGGGGGAACAGCCCGCAGATGGAGAGTTGCAACTTCACGTGTGCCAGTTGTTGTGAGAATTGTTGTAGACTGGTGTTCGTAGGGTGACGTAACAGAAGGCGATGTACTACTAGCGCTGTGCGACTTGCCTCAGAAGCAGCTCTGTCAGATAAGACAGTAATTACAAACAACTGACATAAACGTATAAACATGTATATTGAAATAAATAGACCGTGAGCAACTTTGGAAATATTTGTTCCATTTTCAGTCCAGAGCTCTATCATAGTACAGCTGCAATCTATGAAACTGCAAAGAGTTTCTCCCAATACAAACAGAAGCAGTATTCCGTAGGCGGAATTTATAACGGAACCTATTTGACAAAGTGTAATATGTGCCTGACTTATCCCTCTGAGTCTGCCGATGCTGTCTACCACAATAGTTCCTCTAGTGCAGACAAATTGGCTGCGGGTAGTATAATCTTCATTCTGCACATCAATACTCCTATTAGTTTTAACAGAATTTCGGCTGTAAAGGACATCGCTATTGAATTTAAATACATTCTCCAGTTCTTCATTGAGTACAGAAAACCGATGGCTTAACAAGGAAATGAAAACCTCGAACTGTAGTGCTATAACGCATTCGACAGTATATGTAAAGTTTCCCGCTATTACTCTAATATCACCCAAATAGTACAAATTCCGAACAATGGTGATCGCCATGAAAATCGAAAAGGTAGATATTACAATGATAGTGTTCCGTCTCATTTTCCTGTGCACGATATGGTTTCCGCACTGAAGTACCCTATCAACTTCCTGAAATAGATGTAAAATATCGGAAATATATCTCTTATTTCTTATCAAACTTTGAGCAATAGAGAGCTCTGTTACTAAGAATGAAATTGTGAACGATACAAGACATATAAACCGAAAATCTGGATCTAAGCCAATTGCTTGACTACCAAGGATCCACCTCAAAGTAAAAATATTCACAACAAATTCTACTACCATTAAAATGAAGGAATACAGTTGCAATAGTTTTGACGATCGTAATGTTATGTTGACATGATCGTCACTGTCTTGAAAGAGATTAAATGGGGCAACACCGAAAATTGTAGATACCAGATATATTGGCTTTAAGGCAGCGCAAAGATTTGAAGCCATCTTCCTTTCTTTTTATAGTTAATAAACTTAGTAATTTGATTATAAACTACACCAAAGCCCTTTCAGCATAAAATATCATCATAATTGATCACTCACTCATAACAAACACGAACAAAGAAGGGATGCGAGTTCTGTTCAGAACTAGAAATACCCCATGTTCTGTTAACCCATAAATTCTAAATCATTATTACTTGTTACTGAGATTAATGGTGCAAGAAGTGATCAAGTTAGGTTAGGCAGAACAGATGTAAAACAGCAGTTACCACTTTTACCGAGAGAGTCTAGATTTCTTGATCGAGCACGCAATATTTGATCTTTCACATTCAATCGTTCATCTCCGTAACGTAGTTTCCACACACAATGTAACGATCAAATTTGATTCGTACATGAACACAATCTTCCGATAAATATTTGTACCTAGAGAGATCAATGATTAAAAAAAGGGTCCATCCCTTGGCAGCTCATTTTGTACCTTCTTCCATTTTACTTGTGTCACTGCGGCTAGGGTCCGTTACACTGAACAAATCCGCCCCACATAAGAGATATACTACCAAAAAGTTTAGGGTTGTTTGAAATGATATCTCTGTAAATCTCGTCCATGAAATATCATCCTGGCAGTAGAAAGAATATGCGTGTTGTCCTATAAACTCGTCGTGACCACTGAATGTCCGCTGGGGCAGTGATATTTATTTTTTGAGATAAATATTTTGTAAACTGTGTCTATAGCAACGTACAAATAGAGGAAATAAAATTTATCTACATCAATTTAAAAGAAAGTACATAAGCTACATTCTCCGTCAGCGTAAGACATCAAGTCATATTGGACTCGTACATGAAAAACAATTTATCAAGCAGAATTAATTGTTTTTCTTATGCAGCAATCAATTATGTCAGACAATTTATTTCTTCATTCTATAATGGAAAATGATAAATCGCTTACTTCAGCATAGAGGAGAGTTTGGCTTATATATTAACTATTCCAAAACAATAATGATGGTGTTCTCTAAACAGACAATAGGAACAAATCTCACAATAAAAGGTAATATAGTTGAGCAAGTGCCCTCTTTCAAACAGTTCCGCTCCATGCTGAACGACCAATGTAAAACCAAACGGGAGATAAAATCTAGAATTGAGCAGGCCAGGAAATAATTCATTAAAGCAAAGAAATTCTTTGTAAGGTAATATCTCAGTCTGCAACTACGAATCCATTGCTACATATTCTGCTATATGAATGTGAAAGCTGGACCTTGGAACCAAGCATTCAAAAACTTATCGATGATGTATCTGTATCTTAGTCTCTTGCGCATACCTTGAATATTGAAAATTTCAAACGTTCAAGGTCCTTCATCGTACGAAAAAGCAAAAAGAACTGCTACTTGTTATACAACAAAGGAAAAAACAATACGTAGGGCATGTTATGAGGGGTGAGCTGTATAAATTATTGCAGAATTTATTGAAGGAATGTTACAAGGGAAACGACTCGTTGGGAGAGCGGTGTTGGTGGTGATTATTGTTTTAAAAGGAAGTACAATTAGGCAACCATCCTGTATATAACACTAATCAGAGAGGTAAATGGAAGCGATCGGATACTTCGAAAAATGAACGCCCCGAGTGCTCTAATACCGTCGGGGTCGGAAAGGAACAAGAGTTGACTATGGAAGGTCGAATAAGATAGATGAAAGTGTGGAGCCTGGCCCAAGTAAGTGGAAGCAATGCCAGGACTCAGCTACGGGCCCCGTGGTAGCCATGCTATGCTCCCTAGTTGAGAGCCCCTGGGGCCCTCTTTAGTCACCTCTTACGACAGTTAGGGAACACCCAGAATGTTAATTCTCCCGTCCCCACCCACAGGGGTATCCGTTGGGAGACAGACAAATTCATGGCTAAAAGACATTCGAAATGGCACAGATGTACATCAGAAGAAGCTTTTCATTCTGCATTGTCGAGATTGCAACTTCCTCTTGGAGACGGCGTCTTAATAATATTAATAATAATCGAATCTTCTTAGGCTTAATATACGATATCCACAAAATCTATGTAGTACAGGAGTTAGTAATTTCCTTCTTTTAAATAAATTGGGTCATTTGGCTCCCGATAAGGATGTCTTAGTGAATGACTTCCCAGGATATTAAATTGAAACAAGAAATTAAGTGGTTCAACCTATTCAACACAAGTATATAAGAAATGTACATTCTTATTTGGTTAAAAGCGGTAGCGCTTTCGACCACCAATCTGAGTCACCATCAGCCGATTAAAAATACAAAAGCAATGCGTAAGAAAACAAAAAATTAAGGGATAAGTCTTCCACAAAAACAGTTCAAGAAGCAATATAGGGGTTAGCACTGCACGATTTTAAATCATAAAATCTAGAAGAAGACGAAGATCAGTCACTTATATGTAGCAAGGCGCATGTCCCTGAAGAGTAGCACAACACACGCAATGTCCGGCACTGTGCCTTAAAATGTTTACGAGAAGAGGTGAACAGTTCATTGAGCAAGCCTGCAAATGATGCCACACGCGAAGTCACAACACGATTTAATACATTTGAAGTCCAACACATTGTGTAGAAGTCGAAAACAAATCGCTTAAATAAAGTAAGGTGCTAGCTCTTGAAGATCAGCGCAACATACGCAATGACCGGCACTGTGCATTTAAATGCCGACGAAACTCGGTGGATAGCTTAAAGAACAAGCTTGCAAATGCCTCAGTCGCGAAAATACATAATACAAGTTAATATAATTGAAGTATATATCAACGTTAATAGGATCTTGTAGATTCCTTAGAGATGCAGAACAGTTGACGTAAAACCAATTGTGACGAGAAAAATGTTTAAAAGCGCAATATTGAAAACAAATTATAAACGCATATGCATAGTGTTATTTCTTGAAGATAAGAATTCGGGTCGTACTTGAGGTAGCGTAAGGTATGAGTTTAAATTTGAATGTTGTAATGATCTGAACTGTTGGTGGTATTATACTATACAGATCAATTCGGAAAATACATATTTTTATTTTTAAAAGAATCGAGAGGACAGGTGAAAAGAAATGATAAGAAAAGATGGGATAAGGTAATAAAGGAGGAGGATTAGTAGATAAGAGAAGATTAAAAGAGATTTGGAAGTTGAAAGAAGATGGAAAAGGATAGGACAGGGAAATAAAGGAGGGTTAGTTTAGGGTGGGTTAGGAGGATGTGTTGTTGGAGGTAGAAAACGTGGGTAGGAACTGTGTAAGGCATTGAAAATTTAATTCGGGTTTGGAAATTTAGCATTTTTGAGAAGAAGAATAATTAGGAAGTCGAATAGAATATTGGGTTTTTTAGAAATGTTGTTTAAGTTTAAATTAGAGTTGAAGTATTGGTCAAGGTAAATAAAACAATTTTCAGTAGTATTTAAAAGGGGGCCTTTGTTAATGATTTTAAGCATTTTTATGTCTTTTTCAATATTGATGAAATTATGTTTGGAGTCTTGTATGTGTTGTCCTATAGCAGAGAATCTGTTGTATTTAATGGCGTAGATATGTTCGTATCTGATATTAAAGTTGCGTCCAGTCTGTCCTATGTACGAAGAGCTGCAGTTGTTACATTTGAATCTTAATACTCCAGATTTAGTAAAAAACATTATATTTAATGATTTAGAGTTGTGTAATATATCAAGATTTCTGTTATTGGTTCTAAAAGAAATTTTCATGTTGTGTTTTTTAAGAACATTGATTATTTTATAAGCATCCTGAGTGAAAGTAAAAGTGGAAAATGCAGCGGGTTTGGTTTTGTCTCTTGTTAACGTGGTTTTAGGACGGTGTTTGAATTTGTTGATGATACGGTTTATGAAAGAGTTGGAAAAGCCATTAAGTTTAGCGATAGTACGGATGCTGTTCAATTCAGTATTTAAATCCTTTTTAGACATAGGGGTGTTGAAGGCACGAAAAATTAGTCTGTTATAAGTAGCACGTTTATGTGCTTGAAGGTGTGAAGAATCCTGCCGTATTGTGGTTGCTGTTTGGGTGTGTTTTCTGAAAATGTTGTAAGTTAAAGAAGAAGGATGTCTAGTTATAGTTAAGTCTAGAAAATTAGGAGTTTTGTTGTGTTCTGATTCAAGGGTGAATGTAATGTTAGAGTTAATGTTGTTAAGAAGAAGTGTAGAGGCTGCGTTGGTTTATTCTTCATTCAAGATTACTAATGTGTCATCAACATATCTGGCCCAAAAGAGGATATTAGAGAAATTATTATTATTATTATTATTATTATTATTATTATTATTATTATTATTAATTTTTGTGTTTTCTAAGAATTCGAGATATATTTCGGCTAGAATGCCTGAAGCTGGTGATACAATTCAATACGGAACATTATGAAATTTTTATCTTTAAATTCCCAGGATATCACAAGGTAACTTATCTCTGATTTGTGATATCTGACAGTCTAGCTCAGTAGTCGGCAACACGGTGCCCGAGGGACCACTATTCACAGATTTTAGGTATCCACACTAGATTTAGTAAACTTGTGCATTTTATTTGAAATATTTTCTTATGATAAATAACAAAATGGTTATCGAGTAGTATTTGGAACTAAACTCCCCTGACACATAGTGCTTATTCGTAAGAAAATCCCTGTCAGTCTTCGCGAATTTGAAAAATTATTACATGAAGTATGGAAGAATGAATTTAAATACTTTTACCATTCATTGCTGACCTTAAAATTGCTCAGAAAGTATTCAGTCAAAGGTTCAAAAACATATTTTTTATTTTATTAAATACTTCCCCTCATGCAGAGGCTGCCTTGCGACAAAGTATACTTTTACGTTTAATTTTAGAAGAGAAATAGATATACTGTACTTGAGAAATGTTGAAGGTCCTAATTGCAACAGTGATTTCTTAGAATTATCAGTGAACCCCTTTAGGCTATGATGGTAATCTCCCGTAACGTTGTGACTGTCAGAGACATCTGTTTCCAGAAATTAGCGGCAAAAACAGGAATCGTTCCCCTAGCTCCAATCATCAGACCTACTATGTCGATTTCCTCTAACGGTATTTCTCCCTGTAGTAAGGAATTGTTGGTAAGTAAATATTCCCCTTCTCGAGGTTAACATCTGAGGGCTGCGACTTATGGCTTTCAAAACAAATTGTGGGGTCGATGATGTAACCTCTCTTTTTATTCTTGAAAGCAATGATGTCGATCCTTCTGTGGCTTCCGTTGTCCGCTAAGCCATGAACCACTTCAAATATCTGGAAATCATGGTCTTTCAGCGTTGTCGCAATTAACGAGCGGATGTTATGATGACGCGTATTCCTTAAAAGTTCACCATGAGGACAAGGTCTCAGAACATGCACAAGAGTTTCAATCTCCTTGAGGCAGCGCCTACAAAGCGAATCGTTCTGAGATCTTCCTGGTACGGATCTAACTGCTGAAATGTTTGCTGTCATCTTAATTGCTTCACACCACTCACTACATGATAAGCCTTGATGGTCTCGAATCCAGGAGTTGGCAGGAGTATATTGATTGTACAAACATACACCTCTTCCTTTCTGTTTTAAGTTACACCACTCACTGAATGCCCTTTCTCTCTGGACCCTTCTCATTTTCCTGGCATCAGTTATTTCTAGACGTGGATGTAGCAAATTGTCAGATGGAGGGACACTGAGGGATTGTAGTGAAAGAGTTTCTTCTTTCAGATTTCTCGTAACATGGATGTATTCGTCACCTGAGTTCAATAGTTCCTTACAGATGTTAATATGCTGAAGATGAGCTTCCCTAGTGGCGCAGAAGAGTCCCAACCCATTATATTTTTTCTCGGTGTAGACCATTCCATTAGGAATGTCTGCAGGTATTTGAAGAATTTCCTTAATCCTGAGGTACTCACGCTCATTTTCCCCCCTTTATTACTCGCGTGGGGTCTTTAAAGCCTCCGGTACAGTATGCATTGAAAAAATATCCTAATTACAATACAATTGCATCTTATTTTACTTCAAACACTGCATCACATTAAAAAGGATGTTTACAAGAAATCAATAAACATTAAGTAACATTAAGTTCATGAAAATGTACTTTTTCTCACATAACACACAATTCTCACATATTTTCTTCATGTTCTACCCACAGACATGTTCCTTGCATTTTACACATCTAGTTTTTATTTTCCTGTCCTTTGACCTAAGGCAAATCCCGCAACTCTTTCTTGAATTGTCTGGCTCATCTACATTTTCCCTGTCACCATCATCTGTACGTAGTCTTTTCTTGAAATTTCTAGGCAGGCTAGGTATAGCAGCACATACCAACAGCCATGGTATCATTAGTTCTTTCGCCAGCTCTTTCAAAAATACTCTCCTTGGGATGTTTTTCTTGTGGCTTGAATTGAATTCACATATACCGAAAGCGTTTATACCAACCACATTGAGGCGATGATAGAAAACAACGGGTGTCCATTTGTTGGTTCGTCGTGCTACGTTGTAAGTTTGGCATAACTCAGGCCCGGAACTAGGGCGGGGCAGGGGGAGCACGTGCCCCGGGCGGCAGATTTCAGGGGGCGGCGAAATTTGAAAAGTATATTAAAAAGAATAGTAAGTTATTTAATTTTTTAAATAATAATACCACAATTAACATTGTTTAATTTTATTTAATTTTGTTGCCCAATCCATCAACTTTATTACACTGAGACTGTATACCAAGTTATTTTCTTCATTATAAGACACGACAAGAATTAACGTAATTCAGGGTCTATAGTGAGTCTTATACTGTTATGCCTACTACTGATATGAATAATTGGTAGCCTGAGCGCTAGGCAGAGGGGTCGAGCTCGAAAACAGTCTGTCCTTGACACGATGCGCGAGCATCTCATCTGTCTCACCCCTTTTCTGCTTCCAATAAACAGTAAACTAAACAGACACCTGCAGTCATCGTTGTCGTTATCGAGGGCTACACATGTAGTCTGCGTACACTGTTGTCTGCGTGTGTTGATACGAACCGACAGTTGTTTTATTTGCATTTAGTATTTAGTTATTAGTGTTCGGAGTGTTGAGCAGTTGTTCGTGTTACCGCCTATCAGCCTTTGGAAAACGGAATTGTTCAGTACAATTTGAGCTGCGTTTTTATCAGGTTCCAAATTATGGATGGCAGAAAACGACTCAGTGGAGCCGAGTATAGAAAACTTGCCAAAGAAAAAAGGAAGAAAGAAAGCAATGTGCTGTCACAAACACCAAAATTAGAAGCATTTTTAAAAAAAACCTAATGTTAATGAATATGATGGTTCAAAAGAAAAATCAGGTAAGTAAATATTAATTTTTATTTCAATAATTAAATTATAGCACATTAGGGAAGAGATGAATTAATTGTGCCTTATCGGACTTTACGGCAATTTTTTAATACTTTATTTTGTAATATATCATATTACTGATTGAATTTTAATCCCGGCTTTTAATATTTTAGATAACGTTAAAGCTGGAGAGGAAGGTACGCAACATGTCGAACCTTGCAAGAAACTCAGTCCTACTGGTGAAGCGAATGAAGATGAATTATTATCTCGTCCAGACCCTACAACTGGTCTTCAAGAAACGTCCGAGTTTTCCTTTGATTTTTAGGGATCCTGGTTCATGGCCGCAGAGATTTCCAGATTCTGAAAGCTGTTACATAACAAAAATGAGCTTTGAAAATCTGATCGAGCCAAATTTAAGTAATAGCAGCAGAGAAGGACGTTACTTTACCAAAGATTGGTTTTATAAAGTTCTAAAAAATGGAGGAAAAGTTAAGAGATCATGGTTAGGCTATAGTGAAAGTAAGAAAGCTCTAAATTGTATTCAAATCAAGTGCTTCCATTAGCTAAAGAAAAAGGACTTACTAATTGGAGAAAACTCAGTGAAAAATTGCCCGAACATGAAAATTCATCCAACCACAAACTTTGCTTTTGTTCGTGGAAAGCTTTAGAATCTTGTTTAGGAAAGGGAGGTATTGATGCAGAACTCCAAAACCAGATCCATCAAGAAGAGTCTCACTGGAAGGCGGTATTGCGCTGTATTATCGATGCTATTCTATTCCTAGCAAAGCAAGGGAGTTCATTCCGAAGAACTAAAGAAGACTGTGATTTTAGCGACCCATCTAGTGGAAAGTTTTTGAACATAGTAGAACATATATCGCATTACAATGTCCCTCTTCTACAACATATTGAGCGCCATAAGAAAGGGCAAATCTCGTATTTCTCACATAAAATACAAGTTCCTAGAAGTTATTGCCAATAACATAAGGCAAAATTAAAGCAAGACATTTTGGATGCGAAATAATATTCCTTAATATTTGACTGCACTCCGGTTATCAGCCACAGTGAGCAAAGGATTCAAGTAGTTCGTTACGCCAAAACAAATACATCCGAGGTAAAAGAAAGTTTTATTGATTCTTTCCCAGTTAGTGACAAAACAGGTGAAGGTCTTAGCCAAGAAATCCTAAAAAAATTAGACAAAGATGGACTAAACTTAGAGAACTGTAGAGGCCAATCCTACGACAATGGGACAAATATGGCCGGGAAGTGTAAAGGAGTTCAGTCCGGACTACTTCAGTAGAACGAGCTAGCATATTTTGTCCCATGTGCTGTTCACTCCCTCAATTTAGTTGCTGCTAATGCGGCCAGTGACAATATTGAGGCTCAAAATTTTTTCGGAACTTTGAACAGTATGTATTCTTTCTTTGCGGCTTCAACTTCACGCTGGGAAGTTCTTCGAAAATATGTGCCACTGACATTGAAACCTGAAAGCAATACAAGATGGTCTGCAAGATTAGATGCGGTCGAACCTGTGTATAAACAGTACGGTAAAGTTGTGCAGGCTCTAGGGGATCTTAAAAACCATGATCTCTCAACACCTCAAACTAAGAGTGAGGCCATTCCCCTTTTAAAAATATTCGGAAACTTGAATTCATCGTTTTCACATGTTTTTGGCATGCTTTGTCCAAAAAGATCAATAATGTCAATGAGTTTTTGCAAAGAAATTATATAACAGTAGATTTGGCTGCCCGGAAACTTCAAGGTCTTTCAACGCTCTTGAAGTCTTGCAGAGAGTTTGCTCCATCTGAGGCCAGTATTGAGGGTAAATTCTTAGCAAACACGACTGATCTACCATCTGAGTTATCAGAGAAAAGAAAAATGCCTGATGAGCTGTGTGGCAATGAAGCTCCGAAAAGTACTGAGAATGTCTACCAATAGGTATGTTAGAGGTTATTGACCTGATGATTACGGAACTCAGTGACAGGTTTAAGGCTTTGGACAACATAAACAGCAAGTTTGAATTTTTGAATGGAGTTCGAATTAAAGGAAAGCAAGTAAAAGATCTTAAAATGAAAGGAAATGAACATCACACAGCAAGACATCCGCAATAGAACCACCTTCAGAAAAAAGCTACACTCATTTAAGGGTTTCCTAGAGCCAGAAACAGCGACCAAGAAGAAACAACAATGGACGACTGAAAGAAAAGAAGCAGCAAGCAGGAGGATGAAGGAGTACTGGCGCCAAAGAAAGTTTAAATCATGAGGAGTTATTCACGTGGTCCACAGCTGGCCAAAATCGATGAAAGGAGCAAAGGAGAAGAATTGGCAAATATCTACACTGCTGATCTCAACATTGAGAATTTAAATTTGAAATAGAAAGTTTCAAGCACCACGCTTTATCAGTTGACGAAAATTTAAAGGAACCACATCAAGAGAAATGTTAACTCTTATTTATAAAAATAAACTAGAGGAAGGCTACCCTAACATTACTACTGCACTGAGAATGTTTCTCACGTTGCCAGTTACAGTGTCATCTGGAGAACGTTTTCGCAAACTCAAAATCATCAAAAACTACATGAGAAATACAATGGGACAGGAGAAACTGTCTATTCTAAGTATAATATCAACTGAACACAAACGAGCATCCCTTATCAACTTTGAAGACATCATCATTACATTTGCAGCTATGAAAGCTCGAAGAATTCAATTTTGAGGTACAATACATAAGAAATGTTTGCGTAGTTTCAATTCAGTTACACTACAAAGAAATTATTTGTATTAGTCATGTATAAGTGTATTAATATAAGTGTTTTTCAATACAAGTGTAATGAATGTATTAATATGTATAAGTGTATTAATGTAAGTGTTTTTCATAAATAAAACTTCTTAATAGTATACATATGGTGTGTAATTTCTACGGCCACATTTAAAAAATAGCTTAGGAAGCAGTGGCGGTGGGCTCTCAGGAGCACAGGAGCACGTGAACACCCAGTTTTATTACATATTTACGCATTCATTCTTTTCTTTCGACCTGATTTCGACAATCGATCGAAAGCATTCGACAATCGACTTATATCGAAGCTCCGTTACACCGACAGTTGTTCGTTTTGACTGACAGTGCAGCGAGCACACTGGATAATGCGCTATTGTGCTGAAGACTATACGCATGCGCAAAGCAGATGACGTCATGGTTTTCTGTAGGGCTCTCTAAAGACTAGGTATGCTCGCCCGCCATTATGGTTCATTCCTGCGCTACGTTGGTAAGGCAGTTGACCGCCCCATCCTTGTATATGCCTCCATTTTACTGTTCTCCACGCTAGAAAATAATGCTAAACTAACATACTGTAAAAATACTCATTCTCAGCATTACACAAATGGTTACTCCACATAAATATTAGTATATTTCGTACATTATTGTGTAATTTTCACACTAGACGGTGATTGTAAAAGCAAGGCCGTTGATAATTTGCCATTTAATAAATAAACTAGACATGTACTCTCACTGGATAAATAAAAGAAAAAATAGCTTACTAATAAATCAGTTTTATTATTATTATTATTATATTATTATTGATAAGTAGAATAGGTTGTTCGTAAGCTATGCGCCGCGGTACCGTCAAACGAAATTAGGGGCACCGTGGTATTGATATAGGCTACTGTCATTCTTAAATCGCGGTATTTGACGTGGTAATCGGCCAGTGTCGAAGATATATAAATTGTGATATAATATTTTGATACCATATGATCTCAGTTGGTATTTCATAGCTGCGCGAAATGGATTCAGCACTATTTTCAATTCTGTCGAAATAATAAGAATATTCTTCGAACAAAAATAACGCTGAAATGTGATGTACGAAGACGAAAACACCCAAGTAGCTGGGATTCTTTTAAGTTTATTCTTGTCTCAGAAATATAGTCCCTTCTCTTCTTTAGCAGTATTAAAAAAAAGACATTCTATGTGCAAAATAAACTTAATGTTTGGTGAGTGTCATGAATCTCATCTGCTTATGCAGTTGTAATGAAGAGGAGATTTAGGGCCGATGACCTTCGATGTTAGGCCCCTTTAAGCAACAAGGAAGAAACAGGGGATTTTAGTTTATTCAACCGAACATTCATGAAACAGTCCGGATCCATGGCTAAATGGTTAGCGTGCTGACCTTTGGTCACAGGGGTCCCGGGTTCGATTCGCGACAGGGTCGGGAATTGTAACCATAATGGGTTAATTTCGCTGGCACAGGGGTTGGGTGTATGTGTCGTTTTCATCATCATTTCATCCTCATCACGACGCGCAGGTCGCCTACGGGTGTCTGCATCTGGCGAGCCGAACTTGTCGTCGGACACTCCCGGCACTAAAAGCCATACGCCATTTCATTTCATTTTTTCATGAAACAAATGTTATATTATTATAAACTAGATTCGGGAAGAAAATAGGAATAGTGTAACTACTTCTATAGCTGAATCTTCTCTCCCAACCTGAATTATCGCACTGATAATCAGTTACCAGTGACTTGTAAGGGGAGTGACCCAAATATTGAACATTTTCATTTTGGCAAAGTTAGCAGTATATTTTTTCACAGAGATTCCTCTGGTTTGAGCAGAAGTAGTATTATTTCTCAACACGACTCACCTTATTAAACTTCAAAGAGTTACAACATTGGTTAACTTGCTCAGGCAGCACATTTAAAAAAATATATGATATTTAAGTAATACTTTACAAATTTACTCCTTTTATTACAGTATTTACAAAACAATAACATTCCATTCCTTGTTTATATTTTTATCTTTTCCGAAGCATACCTGTGCATTTTACCTCGTTTTCATACATTCTTGTTAAAGTAAGCATAGGATCGAATTTTGAAGAAGTGTCTAACATTTTTTTTTTGTTTAAATTAGAGCACGTTGGAGAACATGTACTGGTACATTTATCATTCAAAATTTTCTCCGTTACAGGATTTGCACCATTTTGCATTGTATAATGCTTATAGTCCCTATAGAAGACCTCACAGTTACAAATTAATTTCATAACTTCACAACTGAATTTATTTAGACCACCCAAATTTTGTAAAAAGGTACGAATGTTTCAGAGCCTGAGTCAGAAAACTCATAGTTTAAAACCTGTCCGCATATAGGCCTACCACAGATCTTGGTTTTCAATAATGCATTTCTTGTACTACGGTACCATCAACATTAAACAAATTATTTTTCATATGAAGTTAGTTTTGACAAATATTGTAATTGTGGTGTTTGGGTGTTGAACTCCCGTTGCCGGACTTTGGGGGCAGAACTGAATATTGAATTATCAATGTGACTGAATTAAAGAGGTGTAGGGCTAGTAATGTCAATGGGAGTTGCGTGCAGGTTTATGTCAGCAGTTGAAGTGGGTGTAAAGGTCCCCATCCACGCGCAGTCTTGTGGAATACTTACCTGCACAGATTTACCTCCGGGAGGTAAGTCGGAAGTATGCAGTAGCCCACACACGCTCAGACTAAATTATTATTTACCGAGGAAGTTGAATACGACTCGCTCAGCTGTTTTCTGTTTAAGATTATGCGATTCTGATGGTTGAAAAATATATTACCGTACGGATTGAAATTAATTACATAGTCGGTATAGAAGATGAGTTGTTATTTGGACATAATGTAGCGTTCTGCACGAAGGAGACACGCAAAAAAAATTAACAAAAATAGTTTTCATATTCGTAGGTTACCACGTTTACATTTATTGCCGCAACTCTGAGACAGCGCTTTCGTCGCAGTCTCCGGCTGAATTCAAGCAGCGCCAGAATATCAGAGACTTGCCTGCAGACTTTTTGTCGGCAGATTTATCGGCCATACATACAGGGACATGTCTGAAGAGAGTGGTTTGCGCAGACTTACCTCCGACTAAGTCTGTGCGTGTATGGGGCCCTTAACAGAGGCAGTGGAGGAATAGCGCAGACCAGAAGGGAATCTTAACAACCTGTATCCCGCAGTAGAGACACTACTACTACTACTACTACTACTACTACTACTACTACTACTACTACTACTACTACTACACCTACCATTATGTAATAAATATCCACACAAATATAGCACTATTCTGTCCCTGCACGCGGTGATTAAAGGAATACGTTCAATGTGAAGAAGCGAACGCTCCTAGGAGAAACTATAGTTTGATCACATGGCCCAATGCGCATGTATGAACCAAAATGGCGACTAAGCATACCCATCTTATAGAGCCTTAGTTTTCTGCACTGATATTCCCATTAGCGAGGAGCACAGTAAGGTAGGTGCCTTGTCGTCTAGAGCCACCTTCAACCCAGTGGCAGTATTACAGTTGACCACAAGGGTCCGCCACCTCCCCTATTATGGTTAGCCACAGCCTTCCAGGAGCTACTATTGCATTACATTACCGGCAGATTTCGCTAGTACCCTAATTCTGAATAGGCATTTTGGTGTCTGTTCAGGCTCTTTTCCAGAAAGAGAACTGAATACAATGGCGCATATGTATCCCTGCCTAAATAAGACACAGCTGAAGACTGAACTAGAAGTATTGTATATGAGAAATGGCCTTCAGAAAGATGATGGGGCCATTTCCATGTTGCAATTTTTGCTTGACAATGAACTAGATAGGGACACATTTCCACAAGTATGCGAATTACTCCGAATTGTTGTCACAACCCCAATTACGACAGCGGAGCCTGAGAGGTGTTTTTCTACTTTGAATACGAATTAAAACGTTTCTGAGGAACACCACGACTGGAGAACGACTGTCAGCGCTGGCTGTGCTTGCTATTGAGAAGAGATTTGTCAACAACATCAGTGACTTCAATCGTAAAGTGATTGTGAGAATTTTGCGCGATTGAAAGACAGAAGGATTGCTTTCCTGTACAAATAATCAGCATTTACGTGAGTTGCTAATCTAAATCCTATCATTTAAATAAGCATGATCTAGTATTGTTGGTTGTACTGCATGCTAAATTGTTTAGAGTAGTGGCTATAATTTGCAAAATGAGAATAATTACCATGTGATACAGTAGAACCCTAACTAACCGAGATAATGTGGAGACTATTGGGGTCAATTCGGAAATAATTATTTTTAAAAAATTACCGGTAAATGCGGTACACATTCCTTCTATGCTTCTCGTCATACCCAGGTGAACTTCGTGCTGTTTAAAAACCAGGAATAGTGCTCGCATCCTTCAGTGTTCGCAGTGCAGTAAAGCTATTATGAATTTTAATATTGTTCTACACTAAGACAGCCGGCGTGCGGTGTAGGGGTAATATGCCTGCCTCTTACCCGGAGGCCCCGGGTTCGATTCCCGGCCAGGTCAGGGATTTTAACCTGGATCTGAGGGCTGGTTCGAGGTCCACTCAGTCTACGTGATTACAATTGAGGAGCTATCTGACGGTCAGATGGCGGTCAAAAAAGCCAAGAATAACGGCCGAGAGTATTCGTCGTGCTAACCACACGACACCTCGTAATCTGCAGACCACCGGGCTGATCAGCAGTTGCTTGGTAGGCCATGAGGTTTGGTTTGGTTCTACACTAACACCCAGGTGAAATTCGTGCTGTTTAAAAACTAAGAATAGTGCTCGCATCCTTCAATAATCTCAGTGTAGTAAAGTTATTGTGAATTTTACTTTTGTTCTACACTAAAAGATTAGTCTCGTATGAAATTTATCCTCGGTTACAGGGGTTCCACCAAAGTATTTGTGAAGAAGGAACCGTACAAGGAACTGTTAGTGAAATGATTTATGTACCTATGTTACTCTTTTGCTGATTTGAGACATGAACAGAAATGTTGTGAACCTCCTAAAAATTTTGTCACGAGCCGCCACTGTTAGGAAGGTATATTTCAGAGGTAGGGGAAGGGAGAGAGAGGGGAAACGGGGGATGGGGGCGGCAAACTGATCTTTGCCCCCCCTGACAAATCTGCTAGTTCCGGCCCTGGCATAACTTGTCATTTGTGTCTACACCACCTTTCGTGCTTTTATAAAACAGAACTATTTCCGATTTCTCCTTCTCAACCTCTTCAGTAGCTATCATTCTGGAGATCAGTATTACCGCTTTATGATTGCTCAATATTTCACAGTCTGGATCAGAATCAGAAGCAACTGGGACATCATCATCATCACCATAATAGACTTCTTCTTCTTCTTCTAAAAGCCACTGTTCAATATCCTGTACTAGACGACTGTGCCTTCCAGCCATATTCATCTGAAAGCGAAATACAAATCGAAGTAACCCACTCTATTTGCTACACTGTATCTCATGTCAAAGTAGAAACGCCTTTTATTGTAGGTTATAGGCTTACTTTTGTACATTAGCAATTCCCAGACTTTACAAGAGGTTCAGATGCTGGCCAAAATATGAGTATTCCACGTTCACACCATCAAACCTAAACAAATAGTTAGTTATAAGCAATATATGCAAGAATATGAACATATTTTCATACGTAATTACTCGCGTGGGGTCTTCCAGGCCTGGTCACTGCTCTCCACTGAGTACCTTACTTGGCAACAGTGATCCATCTACTGAACTGAGCTCCCCTCCCACTGCATGAAGCTATTGCAAGTGTCAAGGTCATACGTAGTCACTTCGGGAAAATATAACAATTTAAAAAGGGAGTGGGGCCTCAAAGACCCCGCGCGAGTAATTAAAGGTTAAGAGCACTTCGTATTGGTATGTCTGTATCAGCAGGGAACGTTTTCGGAATCTTCTCTGGCTTGATAGTTTGGAATGGGTATATGAGAGATGGGCATATGACTGTGTTTATTACTTTAAATTTCTGGTCAGCCTGTAATGGTGGAGAAGAAACCAATTATTTATCCATTTTATTCTGTAATTTTTTAAGCTCCTGTGTAGGTTGAAAAATTATTTCATTCGAAACGTTAACTCCCAGATAGCGGATTGTTCCCCTATGTTGCAATCTCGATATGTCATAGCTCTTAAATTCAGCTGTCTTTTCGATTAACTTTCCGCGTTCGATGCAGATTGCCGTAGATTTCATTGGGTTGATATAAAGCCCTATTTCATGAAATCTCCTTGTGACTATTTTCGAGAGCTCAAGTGCTGCTGTTCGGCTATTTCCTATGATAACCAAGTCATCAGCGAAATCATGATCGTTAAAGGTGGAAGATGTGGTACTAAAGAAAATCCATAGTGGCCTGCGAGAGAGTCTTCAGTTAGTTCGTTTAAAATATGATCTGTCGCTAGATTGTAGAGACAGGGAAAAAGAGGTGAGCCCTGCATATAACCCCTTTTTAGGCTTAAGGTGGCTGTCTTTCCAGTTACAGTTTCTATTTTGGTAGTGTTTCCTGTCTGGAGATTAACTATTAGTTCCTTTAATTTCTCCGGTATTCCTAATGTCCTCAATGTCTTATGTAAATGGTGGTGCCCAATGTTGTCAAACGCCTTTCTGACGTCTAGAAAAATCACTGCTAGATCAGTTTTATTGAGTTTCGCGGAATTTAAAACCGAATCGAGTGTAGAAGTATTGATATGTGTACCGGCTGAAGATATAAATCCCCGTTGTTGTGGATTCAAAGCAACTTATTCTCTCAGTCGTTTATCAAGAGCTCGCTCAAATACTCTCCTAACAACAGAAAATATTGTAATTGGTCTCTAGTTTGCAATGTCATCAGGGGCACCTCCCTTATGTATAAGAACGGTTCTAGCCTTTATAAAACACGGTGGTACCTGTCCTGTCTGAAGCATACGAGTGGCTATTGTAGCAATTATCTCGGAAGCTATGTCACTTTTAATAGGTCTAACGATGACGTAACCAGGTCCAGGTGAAATGTCCACCGCAAATCTACTTGTTGCAAGCTGTATTTCATCTTTAGATATAACATCATTAAACGTGTCATTGTGAACCGTTTGTGTAGCTTCACTCAGTTTTGGGGGATAATTTTCTCTCACTGAATTATTTTTATGTCCTAATATTTAATGGACATAGCCATATACTTGTTGAGAATTAATCAGACATCTTTCATTGTTTTCATGAAGGACCGTTCTAACTGCTTTCCTTCGTTGATTGTGGAACTGAAATTCAGTTAACTGATATAAATATTTACTTCATCTTTTTTCTCTATCTCTATTAGCCGATCTTTACGGATTTGAACTTTGTTTATATCGTCTTTCCGTATTAACATACGATTTCTTTCTACGTGCCTCGTAAAGTTTCCTTGATGGGTGTTTAGGCCCAGGTAAAGAATCAATAGCAGTGGACAGAAACTTTTGAAAGTCTTCTGCAAATAAGAAAAATTCAGAATCATTGATGTCACCTTGTAGCTTTTCCCTCCATATTACCATTTGCTATTGGTAGTACGAGTTATGTGTGTTTTGTTGTTTTATTTCTTTTCTAGATGCATGCCCTTGTTCTGCAGATGTTCCTAAATTTATTTCAGTAGGTACTTACTTGGTGGTTCGATTCCCCAGCTATCTGTCTATTCACTAGCCGTGTTCGGTGCTCATTCGGATGTGCTTTTGAGATATGAATATTGAACCCCCGAGTGGACTTAAACAGTTGGCCGCAATTGTTACACACAGGCTCGGAGGAATTACTTTCGTCATTAGCCGAAATATTACTTATGTTTGAATCATCCATCTCAATGCATGATGTGTCAGCAGAGGTAAATAAACTTCGGTTAACCTTACTTACGTGATCACCAGCTGTCCATTCAAGTGATATGGTATTTAGGGGTTGTAGTAAGGATGTAAAGGAGAGGTCATATAGGTCTCTGGTAAGACCCCAACTAGAGTATGGTTCCAGTGACATATTCTTCGAACCCAGGGATTTCCGATCAGTAAGGGCTCGAGGGATATATTAGAAACCTTAGACATGATCACTGGCCGCACTTTAATAATAGACTAATTTTCTTAAAATTCCGCAAATAGAAGTAGGATTATGAATGAACAAGCATAGTTCATTTGAAATAAAGGTTTAACAATTGTAATTCAAAAGGCAGAAGTATTCAATCAGCAGTATGTAAAGATTGTTGGTTACAAGGATAATGTCGAGATAGAGGAGGTGACTAATACTGAAGAAGTATTAAAATTTACTTATGACAACAATTAAATGTACAGTAAGATACAAAAGTTGAAAACTAGGAAAGCAGCTGGAATTGATAAGGTTTCGGGGGATATACTAACGACAATGGGTTGGGATATAGTACCATATCTGTAGTACTTATTTGATTATTGTTTGCATGAAGGGACTTTACCAAGTTGCTATAACAGCCGCTGTGTATAAAAGAAAGGGTGATAGACACAAAGCTAAAAAAATACAGGCCAGTTAGTTTGACATGCATTGCATGTAAGCTTTGGGAAAGCATTCTTTCTGATTATACTAGACATGTTTGATAGAAGGCAGTTTCGGTTTAGGAAAGGTTATTTCACTGAAACTCAACTTGTAGGATTTCAGTAAGATATAGTAGATATCCTGAATTCCTGAGGTCAGTCAGACTGTATCGCGATTGAACTATCTAAGGTGGTGGTGGTGGTGATTTTTGTTTTCAGAGGAAGTACAACGAGCTAATCATCCTCAACTCTCTAAGGCATTTGATAGGGTAGATCATGGGAGACTACTGGCAATAATGAGTGCAATTATTGGACTTGACAAAGGAATGACTGAATGGTTAGCTATATTTCAAGAAAATAGATCTCAGATAATTAGAATAGGCGAAGCTTTATCTGAGCCTGTAATAATTAAGAGGGGAATTCCTCAAGGAATTTCCTCAAGGAATTTTCTTATATATATCAATGATACGTGTAAAGAAGTGGAAACAGAGATAAGGATTTTTACAGATGATGTTATTCTGTACAGGGTAATAAATAAGTTACTAGATTGTCAGCAACGGCAAAATGACCTCAATAATGTTGTGAGATGGACAACAGGCAATGGTATGATAATAAACGGGGTTAAAAGTCAGGTTGCGAGTTTCACAAATAGGAAAAGCCGTGTCAGTTTTAACTAATGCGTCGATGGGGTGAAAGGAACACCTCGTAATCTGCAGGCCTTCGGGCTGAGCAGCTATAGGGCCATGGGGTTTGTTTTGTTAAATGACAAAAAAGGGGTTAAAATACCTAAAAGGCAAACTGAAATTAATAATGTAGCCAAGACAAAACTTAAAGAAGGACAATTTAGTGGGAGAATTGCGAAGGGTACAATGATATAAAGTTGTAAGAGTCTAAAATCCCAGCAATGAACTTTCCTGAAAATTTCTACGAGTGTACAGCACTTTGTACCAGCCAGTACTACCAGAGAAAAGAACGAAGAATTGAAACAGCTTCTCACACCAATGGCAATTGAAATATTTCTTGGTATTCACTGCATGCTACTTTGCATAAAATATCTGCAGTGAAGTTGGCATGAAATTCAAGATTTGTTATGAATCCCACAACCGTTTTATAGTGGTTAAGACGTAGCACTGGCATTTGTGAGGGCTCATTTTCCACCGAAGTTCGGATTTCAAATTTTTAAATCAAAAATAATCTATTCAGACCAAGTAAATCCTTTAAAACAGGAAATAATATAAAAGAATGAATTAGTTCTGACTTGGGTTTTGCAAATAGTGTAAAAATTAATGCACTTTTGAACGAGATATGATATATTTTTGTAAATTTTCCACAATTCTTAAAATGTTTGTTTGTTAAAGCCCTCGCTGGCCGCAAAATATCACTTACCGGGCCGCCATTTGGAAACCCCTGTTCTAACACACTTGCCACTGCAAAGAAAATGAAAGGGACCTAATCTTTCAGCCCGTTATGATACCAAGGGGCTTGTGTGTCAAGTTATAGTAGAAAATGTCGCCGGGGTACGTAGACCAGACAGTATAGCGCTGGCCTTCTGAGGACGTTCGATACTGGCTCAGTCAAGTGGTATCCGAAGGTGCTCAAATACGTCATCCTCGTGTCAGTAGATTTACTGTTAGGCTCCTTGATCGCCACGGCTCGTGCAACGTCTCTTGCCGTATAGCCCTTTTTCTTCATGGATGTTATCAGTTTTCTAAATGCACTCTAGCGATTATCAGCGTCTGCAACCTTATTCACCCTAGAAATAACATTCGAAGGAGAACTGCTTTTCGACAGGAGTGGTGGTGTGAGGACTTACGAAGGTACCTTCGTATCTTTCAGAATGTGTAGGTTTCTTGTACCTTGCATTGTCTAGTGTACCATCATTCTTCTTTTAGACGAACACATCAAGAAAAGGTAATTTACCTTCGTTTTCTACTTCCAATGTGAACCTGATCTTCCTGTTATTGGATTTTAGGTGCTCCAAAAATTAATTTAATGTTTTCGTTCCATGTGGCCAGACCGAAAATGTGTCATCTATATAACGAAAGAAGCTCTTAGCTTTCAGTGGTGCTGTAGTTAATGCAGCATACTCAAAGTGTTCCATATAAATGTTTGCAGCCCCTGGTGACAGCGATGAACCCATTACTGCTCCTTCTGTCTGTTCGTAATAATCGCCTTTGTAGTAGAAGTAAGCAGATTTTAAACAAACTGCTGCCAGATCGGTTAGATCTTCAGACAGGTATTGTCTGATGTAAGCAAGCGTTTCTTCCACTGGTTTATTAGTACAAAGTAACGCAATATCAAAGCTTACCAGCTCACGTAACTTCTGCAAGACGTGTTTCTAATGTTTATCCTGAAGTTCAGTCTTCCCTGCTCCTGGCTGCAACAGTGATGAAATATAGCGAGCTAACTCATGGGTCGCAGAACCATAGGCACTCACGATTGCTCATAGTGACACGTCATTCTCATGTATTTATGGGAGGCCATAAATGACTGAATTTCTGAATTTAGTAAAGTCTTCTACAAGTGTTCTGCAAGCGTTCAGCTCTTCACAACTCGAGTGACGAGTATCATTTTCTTAGTGGGATTTCTTACTTTCTTATACGTTTCTTCTTCTAGTAGGTTTGTTTTTGTTTCGTAATCAGTTGTATTCAAAATGACTGAAACATTACCCTTGTCAGCCGGAATTACAATTATACTATCGTCTTACCGAAACACATCAGCTTCTTTCAGTTCACTTTTGTAAGGTTTCGACGTGGTAGCTTGTTTCTTTCAGCACGTAAACTGCTTCAGGAATGTCATCCGCCTTGTTTAATAGTAAATCTCTGATGGCACCCAAAAACCATCTTCTCTGCTTGGATTCTTCTCGGCGCCACAGCGAAGTTAAAACCTTTGTTTAATACTGATATTGAATTCTGGTTTATTACTTTATCAGACATATTTACTATGACCTTGTTTTAATCTAATTCCGGTAGTTTGCGTTTGACCATTCTCTGAAATTTCTTTTCTTGATTTGCTCTGCTCTATTCTTCTACACGTTCGAGCTGCTCATATGTTATCCTGTCTGTCAAGACCCAATGTTCAGTACGCAAGTTAATGCTAATCTCCATGAAAGCACAGTATAATTTTATTGTGCTTATCAAAATTCCTCATTGTTTGTTGAATTTTGATTTCGCGGCAAATATCTGCTGGCTACCTCCGGAATCTTCTTGGCCCCTGTTGTTTTTTATATGATGTTTATTCTTTATCCATTAAGGTATCATGTTACTGTCGCGGCATCTTTTCAAGAAGGATAGTCTGGAGATTGACTTATTTTCTTTCTTAATTCACCGAACTTTCTAAGCTACAAGTACATATCCTCTCCACAGAGGTCAGTAATTAATGAACGGAGTTTTTCATGTCTCATTGTGTTAAAATAAAGAATTAAGTATGCTAACTTGATTAAAGCCACTTATATATGTTTAACAAAACCAAGCTTTCCGCCAAATTACATTGGTCTTCATTAGGGCATGTGAAGGCCTGCCTCCAACAGTGAACAAAGAAATCCTTTAAGGAACGTGGAAGTCACGACCCTACTATACACGGCCCCCCACTAACTGGACACATCTCTCTGAGAATTTGCCCAATCTGGCAGCAGTTTGTTTAAAATCTAGTTACTACTACTACGAAGGGGATTATTACGAACAGACTGAAAGAGCAGCAATGTGTTCACTGTCACCCGTGACTGTAAATATTTTTTTGAACACTTTGAGTATGCTGCATTAACTACAGCACCACTGAAACTTAAGTGCTTCTATCGTTACGTAGATGACACATTTTTGGTCTGGCTGTATGGAAGAGAAACATTGAATACATTTTTGGAGCACATAAATTCCAATAACAGAAAGATCAGGCTCATAATGTAAATAGAAAATGAAGTTAAATGACCTTTTCTTGTTGTGTTAGTATACAAGAAGAATGATGGCACACGAGACCATGCAATGTACAAGACACCTACACATTCTTAAAGATATCTTCGTAAGTCCTCACATCACTGCCCCTGCCAAGGAGCAGCTCTCCTTCGGACGTTATTTACTAGGGTGAATAAGGTTGCAGATAATCGCTCGAATGCATTAAGAGAACTGACAACATCCATGAAGAAAAACGGCTATACGTCAGGAGACATAGCACGAGATGTGAAGGTCAAGGAGCCTAACAGGGATTCAAACCACGGCTACAGGAAAAGGTATTCCTTCCCTAAGTGGCAGGTATAACTGACAGAATAGGGTGCATTCTCAGGAAATACTGTATAATTCCAGTTTTCACCACAGATCGGAATCTCAAATCCCTGTTTGGACCAGTCAAAGAAAAACCACCTCTTGTAACACCGGGTGTCTATGAATTACCATGTGGTTGTGATTGTTCATATATTGGCATGAAAATGGGTATTTAAATGTGGAGAATAAAACTCTACAGTCTAGGCTGTAAATAAGAATATTCACGCTGTATAAAATAGTAGTTTAGGGGAAGGCACTGTAAATTTAATTTTTAAATACCTATGTTATTATTGCAATTTAATAAAATCTCACCCACAACGTGTACATGACTTCATTTAGAATTTTGTGTACACTTTAGAATTCCGTAGGGAAGCATGGGTACACGAGCTAGTTGCATCATAAAATCATTTTGAATAGCCTGTGGTGATGGAAGCTGTTACCAAAGGTGAACATTTATTATATGATTCATGTACGTTAGAAGAAGCCAGATGTTCAGGAAATTTTGTTAGGTTTGGTCCTTTCCTTACCTTTAATATTTCTGGGGGTAGAGTAATAAAAATATGTGGTCCTAGATAGGCTGCATGCCACTGTCCAAGAAGTATACTTCGACTTGAGATTGGTAATGCAGATCTTAGTTGTAGTCTAGTGCCATGGCGTGTACGTGTCTGGTCCTGGAACCTGTGGTAGTTCTTGTCACTGTGTTTTGTGACAACTTGGGCGTATATCTGTCTTATGTTGGAAAATTGAGCTATATTGAACATATTATCTGAGGGTAAGAGATTTCCCATGCATAGCTTTTTAGCATCTACTTATGACTAATTGATAGAGGGATTATATACTTGTCCAGTGCCCAACTCCATCCTATAATTCCGTACTACAATACGGAAATGACAACTGCATAATAAATAATTTGTATTATATCAAAAGTAAGGTTTCTAGAAGGAAACCATGATTTAATTTGAAAGATTGCAAATGTTAAAAACATTTAAGCTTTTTAGGCTTTTTGAATCGTGAAGTTACCAGCGTTTCGCCCCAGTGTGGCAGTGGGCTCATCAGTTGTATTGCTACACCTTTCTCAACGGCGCACTAGCCACCAGCGTCTTGGATAGGAGTGGGAAGGAAATGACCGTGGCATTAATTAAGGTGCAGCCCCAGCATTTGCTTGGTGTGAAAATGGTAAACCACGGAAAACCATCTCCAGGGCTGTCGACAGTGGCGTTCGAACACACTATCTCCCGAGTACTGGATACTGGCCGCACTAAAGGGACTCCAGCTATAGAGTTCGGTCGAAAGATTGGAAGGGATAGGCAAGGAAGAGGGAAGGAAGCAGCCGTGGCATAAAGTTAGGTACGATCTCGGCATTTGCCTCGAGGAGGAGTGGAAAACCACAGAAAACCACTTCAAGGATGGCTGTGGTGGGAATCGAACGTCCCTGTACTCAGTTGTCCTCCCGAGACTGAGTGGGCCCGGTTCCAGCCCTCGTACAAATTTTTATATTCCGTGGCAGAGGCGGGAATCGAAGCCGGTTCACCGGGGGTGGCAACTAATCAGAGTAATCACTACACAACCGAGGAGGACACGAAGCTAACTTATTTTGTGAAATAATCAATATCTAACTCCACTATTTGTTGTTGAGTTGCTGCTGATTTTAGTAGAACAGTTCACAGAACTCACGGCTTAGAACTTGAGTATACAATGCGGCGGGTCCTTGTCCAAGGACAATGTACATGAACAATTAAAATTAAATGGCGTATGGCCTCCGGGGAGGCCTGGTGCAGGTCTTTTTCTAGTAGACGGCCTATTAGGTGACCTGCATGCCAGTGAAGATGAGGACCCTACGTAGGGTGATTTCTAATGTTGAATACGCCACACACACCCAGCCTCCGAGCCATTGGAATTAAGGTTAAAATCCCCGACCTGGCCGGGAATCGAACGCGGGACCCTCTGAACCGAAGGCCAGTACGCTGACCATTCAGCCAACGAGTCGGACTACAAGAACAATGGTGCCCTCACACGCAGACCTGCCCACGATATCAGGGTGGGGCTTAAGGAGCTTATTTCAGTAAGCCCTAGTGCTGAGGAATAGAGGAAGTGTGGAGCGGAGAGAAATTCTGAGGAATACCATTCCTTACAGACTTTCAAAGTTACAAGGAATCCAAAGAAAGCAGCTCGATTTGTTCTGGACGATTTCCGACAAAACAGTAGCGTTACAAAAATGCTGCAATGTTTGGGCTGGGAAGACTTGGGAGAAAGGAAATGAGCTGCCCGTCTAAGTGGTATGTTCCGAGCCGTCAGTGCGGAGATAGCGTGGAATGACATTAGTAGACCAATAAGTTTGAGTGGTGTCTTTAAAAGTAGGAAAAATCACAATATGAAGATAAAGCTGGAATTAGTAGACCAATAAGTTTGAGTGGTGTCTTTAAAAGTAGGAAAAAATCACAATATGAAGATAAAGCTGGAATTAGTAGACCAATAAGTTTGAGTGGTGTCTTTAAAAGTAGGAAAAAATCACAATATGAAGATAAAGCTGGAATTCGAGAGGAAAAATTGTGGCAAATATTCATTTATAGGTAGGGGAGTTAGGGATTGGAATAACTTACCAAGGGAGATGCTCAATGAATTTCCAATTTCCTTGCGATCATATAAGAAAAGGCTAGGAAAACAACAGATAGGGATCGTGCCACCTGGGCGACTGCCGTAAATGCAGATCAGTAGTGACTCATGGTAGATTCAGTGATTAGAAATTCTAGAAATAAACTTTCAACGTATTTCGAGCACAATGACGTCTTGAAAATGCAATATTCGTTGATATGGAATTAATTGCGATATGTTTCAGTCAAGGTGAATCGAATGAACTAGGAAGCGTATTTATAAATCCTTCGATAGTAAGTCATAAGGAGGTAGGTAACATGTGCTGAAAGAGTGTACAGGCTATTAGGATCATTTTCACAGTGAAGTGTTGGAGGATATAAGAAATATTTAAAAAATCGGATACGCTTACTTCTCCAAACCAAACTAGGAGTAAAACGATGCCAAGAACACTAACTTACGTTTTGGACAGAAAGTGTACATTGGTACTGGGAACAGATCCCATACGTGTCAGTCAGACGCCACGGCTTTCCGCAGCTAAGGTGGCTCTCTCTATTGGGACTACGAACAGATCCCATACGTGTCAGTTAGACGCCACGGCTTTCCGCAGCTAAGGTGGCTCTCTCTATTGGGACTACGAACAGATCCCATACGTGCCAGTTAGACGCCACGGCTTTCCGCAGCCAAGGTGGCTCTCTCTATTGGGACTACGAACAGATCCCATACGTGTCAGTCAGACGCCACGGCTTTCCGCAGCTAATATGGCTCTCTCTATTGGGACTACGAACAGATCCCATACGTGTCAGTCAGACGCCACGGCTTTCCGCAGCTAAGGTGGCTCTCTCTATTGGGACTACGAACAGATCCCATACGTGTCAGTCAGACGCCACGGCTTTCCGCAGCCAAGGTGGCTCTCGCTATTGGGACTACGAACAGATCCCATACATGTCAGTCAGACGCCACGGCTTTCCGCAGCTAAGGTGGCTCTCTCTATTGGGATTACGAACAGATCCCATACATGTCAGTCAGACGCCACGGCTTTCCGCAGCTAAGGTGGCTCTCTCTATTGGGACTACGAACAGATCCCATACGTGTCAGTCAGACGCCACGGCTTTCCGCAGCCAAGGTGGCTCTCTCTA
This sequence comes from Anabrus simplex, assembly GCF_040414725.1. NCBI lineage: Eukaryota > Metazoa > Arthropoda > Insecta > Orthoptera > Tettigoniidae > Anabrus > Anabrus simplex. The sequence continues at coordinate 371,290,353 of NC_090268.1, read as the reverse complement.
TTGGGACTACGAACAGATCCCATACGTGTCAGTCAGACGCCACGGCTTTCCGCTTTGGCTAAATCACTCATCACCGCTGTTGTGGCGCTAAGCTGACAGGAAAGAGATTCAATCCTCAGTCTAGTACACTTCTTCTTTTCCCTTTATGCCGTTTACAGTAGATGCGATATGGCCACTTACCTACTTGTTCCAACGATTTGGTTCTGAAAAGGATCAATTTCATGTGATGTTCTGTAGCCAGGTTAAACGACGACATGATGATCCGTAGATAGGAAGCAAAGTACGCTGCATTTTCAGCGCAGCAATTGCTCGAAGTGCTGACAACCACGGTTTATACAGATTTCAGGAATAAGAAAGTTGTAAGGACATTCTAGCTTGTTGAGACATGTGAGGTGTAAAAGCTTCGAAGGTGACCAGGATTTTCATGCTCCTGTGCAAGGGCGCCCATACCCGGGGGCAAGGTGGGGACGCGGCCACCCCCTCCCCCCTCTAGCTCTCAGGGAAAGGCAAAAATCTATTCTAGTCAGTTGTTTTCCTTTCAAGAAAATGATTTAAAAATCAGTATTACGTAGAAGCGGTAGTACCGTTCCCCACCAACAGGCAGGGAACCCCGTGGGTCATTCTACCAAAGAATACAACTCGCCATTTATCTTCCAAAATATTAAAAATACCACGTACCCCCAGGTCTGCCCCCACCCCCCCTTTACAAGCTGTCATATGGGCGCTGATGCTCCTGTGCATTCACTACCTGCTTTAAGTGATGATGATGCTTGTTGTTTAAAGGGGCTTATCATCAGGGCCGCTTTCCTTGCTCCAAGTGAACCTCACAGGAAGAAGTCAAGTGGCGTAAGACTGGGTAAACTGGCGGGCTAGGGAACGGGGCCGCCCCTTCCTATCCATTTATTAGGATATGAAGCACTGTGAATTACCTGCAGATGAGCCATCAAACATTGACAGGTCTCTACGTTCAGCCAACTTTGAGTTATCGTAAAATCAAGTACTGTGTATGTGTTTATGTTCCGACATACCCCTTGGTACACATATGACGTACCATCTAGGTAAAAATACTGTGGACAAGACACCCTTAGGTGTTGCGGTGGGGTGGGGTGGTGTGGGGTGGGGGTGACATGCAGAATAATCGAAGACGACCAATATTGGTGTCAAATCCATATATTTTGGTATCGATGAAATGAATGGTGACAATCCGGATGTCGTTTTAGGTGCAAGTTCAGCCCCGTCGACATTGGGGGTAATAAGGGCTGAAAAAGGTAATGTCCAAAATGACCTAGGTTATTGATGTATAATTGTGTGTGTATGTTCCAGCACAGCCCTTAACCAAACTTTTTATCGATATGACTTACTACCTGGAAAAAATACTTTGTTATTAAGACGCCCCTAGCATCCATAGGAGAGATCGCGACACGTAAATGTAATCCAAAACGCCTGTTATTAGTGTCGATTCCATATTTTTTGCTATCGCTGAAGTGAATTGTGTCACTCTGCATGCCGTTTAACTCCGAGTTCAGGCTTCATCGACATACGGGGTGTGAGAAGGGATGAAGATTTTTTTTTTTGCTACTTGCTTTACGTCTCACCGACACAGATAGGTTTTATGACGACGATGGGACAGGAAAATCCTAGGAATGGGAAAGAATCCGCCATGGCCTTAAATAAGGTACAGCCCCAGCATTTGCCTGTTGTGAAAATGGGAAACCACGGGGGTGAAGAATAAAATCTCCAAAATGACCGAGATTAGTGCTGTATGCACAATTTTCACTGTCTCAAGGCTGACTCACGACAGTCTCAATGGCAGTTGGAATCATGAACATCATAATGTATAGCACGACGCGTAAATGAATACAGTTCTCACTTAATTTTTATTATTTACCTCAAAGTATCAGCTACATCACCGGCAATCAGGATTGCCACAAAGACAAAATAATCTAACACTAGAACTTACAGTTAAACACATACCTATCCATAACACTTAAACTACAGAATACTTTACAAAATATCAATCAACGTCACAAAAAATAAATCTACAAAATTTCACTTCAAACAATTTACAGTCAATAGAAATTCTAAACGTAAACATTCAAAAGACGTACCCAGCCAGCGCCGGGTACTACAACTAGTTAGTATATAAAAATAAATACTTAGCTCACCCGGCACAAAAAATTAGTTACCCTAGTGCAGTGCCTCACAAACGTCCAAAATCTCACGCTTGCAAATTGAGGCGCAGAGTTCCTGTGCACAGTGCATCGGTCCCATTCGGCTCGGCTCGGACCAACGCTTCGTCTCTGGGCTACTCGGCTAAGCTCGGCTAAACTCGGCTCTGATTTGGAGCGCTACCGAGCAAGTGAGGAAGAGGGAGACAGACGGAGAAACGAGACAGGCGTGGGGAAATAGAGAGACAGCGCTATTGCTCCAAATCGAGGAGTGGGGGTCTGCACTCTGGTCAACCAAGCGAAGTCGTCTTTTGCAACGTGCACAGTGCATGGTGCTCAAAGCATAAGGCAATATCGATTAGTGAGACATTGATGTTTCAAACAGACAGTGCACGTCAGCATCGGTAGATGTAAGGATGTGACCGAGTGGTAGAAAGGGGCAATAGTGTTTGGCCGTGCCCATGGCCACACGATGCGTGTAGCTGCTGGATTTGCTGGTGTTTGGCCGTGCCCATGGCCACACGCTGCGTGTAGCTGCTGGATTTGCTGGTGTTTCGCAGTGGACTGTTCAACGTGTCTATAAGCTGTAGTGAACTACTTGTGGTCACGAAATACGACTCAGAATTGTGTTCGAAAAAGGATCCTGACTGAGAGGGTCCGGAATCGAAATCGCTTCCAAACCCGACAGGAATTGCTGCAGTCTCTCATTGAAGGTCCATCCCAATCAGTTAGCGAGAGAACATTGCGACAGGAACTTCATGCAATGAAGATTTGGAGTCGGTTACCTCGCAAGAGGCACATGAAAACACATAAAGCTGTGTCTCTTCAATGGGCTAGAAGTCATCGAGAGTGGACAGTAGGTGACTGGCGGAACGTAATGTGGTCTCAACAAATCACCTTCTTGCCTCTATTCCAATGGCGCACATCGTCGAATGCCCCGAAGACAAAATGAAGCATTTCATCCTTAATGTGTGCAAAGTCAGGTTCAATCCGAAGGAGGGTCTGCGATGTTTTGGGGGTGTTTTCCGTTTCATGGTTTTGGCTCACTCACTGAGGTGACCACCAGCATGATCCAGCTTGTTTATTTGAACATTATGGATGATCAGGCGTGCCTCCCAGTCAACATTTGCATGATGCATACCCCGAATTGTCAAGATGATAACAGTTTATCGGGCTGCACGCATATGTGACTGGTCTTATGTACACTCCCCCACCCAATTACACCTCGATTGGCCTGCAAAGTTGAACACCACTGAAAATCTGTGGGACATGTTGGAACAGCGAGTAACACGCCGACATCATCATCTCCGCAATTTGGTGGAATTGCGCGATTAAATCGTCACCGAGTGACTTAACCTGCATTTCACGTACCTGCAGAAACCTGCGGACTCACTTTCTAACCGAGTCCAGGCAATTACACGGCAGGGGTGACCATTTTGTTGTCCGGTAAGCTTATTTATATGTGTTACGTTTGGCGACCACTGGTCTATGTTCTTGAATGTCTCATCTGCAGCAGTATAATACAGTATGTAGCAGTAGCTGTAGCGAAGGATACCAGAAGAGTTTTGTCGAGGGGGAACAGCCCGCAGACGGAGAGTTGCAACTTCACGTGTGCCAGTTGTTGTGAGAATTGTTGTAGACCGGTGTTCGTAGGGTGACGTAACAGAAGGCGATGTACTACTAGCGCTGTGCGACTTGCCTCAGAAGCAGCTCTGTCAGATAAGACGGTAATTACAAACAACTGACATAAACTTATAAACATGTATATTGAAATAAGTAGACCTTGAGAAACTGTGGAAATATTTGTTTCCCTTTCAGTCCAGAGCTCTATCATAGTACAGCTGCATTGTATGAAACTGCAAAGGGTTCCTCCCAGTACAAACAGAAGCAGTATTCCGTAGGCGGAATTGATAACGGAACCTATGTGACAAAGTGTCATGTGTGCCTGGCTTATCCCTCTGAGTCTACCGATGCTGTCTACCACAATAGTTCCTCTAGTGCAGACAAATTGGCTGCGGGTAGTATAACCTTTATTCTGTAGATCAATACCCCTATTAGTTTTAACAGAATTTCGGCTGTAAAGGACATCGCTATTGAATTTAAATACATTCTCCAGTTCTTCATTGAGCACAGAAAACCGATGGCTTAACAAGGAAATGAAAACCTCGAACTGTAGTGCTATTACGTATTCGACAGTATATGTAAAATTTCCCGCTACTACTATAATATCACCCACATAGTATGAATTCCAAACACTGGAGATCACCATAAAAATCACAAAGGTAGATGTTATAATGATAGAGTTTCGTCTCATTTTCCTGTGCACGATATGGTTTCCGCACTGAAGTACTCTATCAACTTCCTGAAATAGATGTAAAATATCGGAAATATTTCTCTTATTTCTTATCAAACTTTGAGCAATAGAGAGCTCAGTTACTAAGAATGAAAGTGTTAACGATACAACATACATAACCCGAAAATCTGGATCCAAGGCAATTGCTTGACTACCAAGGATCCACCTCAAATTAAAAGTATTCACAACAAATTCTATTACCATTAAAATGAAGGAATACAGTTGCAATCGTTTGGACGATCGTAATGTTATGTTGATATGATCGTCACTGTCTTGAAAGAGATGAAATGGAGCAACACCGAAAATTGTAGATACCAGATATATTGGCTTTAAGGCAGTGCAAAGATTTGAAGCCATCTTCCTTTCTTTTTATAGTTAATAAACTTAGTAATTTGATTATAAACTACGCCTAAGCCCTTTCAGCACATAACATCATAATTGATCACTCACGGATAATAGACACGAAAAAGAAGGGATACCAGTTCTGTTCGGATCTTGAAATACTCCACGTTCTGTTAACCCATAAATTCGAAATCATTAATAGTTGTTACTGAGATTAATGGTGCAAGAAGTGAACAAGTTAGATTAGACAGAACAGATGTAAAAGAGCAGTTACCACTTTTACCGAGAACGTCTAGATTCTTTGATCGAGCACGCAATATTATTGATCTTTCACAATCAATCGTTCACCTCCGTAACATAGTTCCCACACACAATGTAACGATCAAAATCGATTCGTACATGGACACAATCTTCCGACGAATATTTGTACCTAGAGAGATCAATGACTGAAAACATGGTCCATCCCTTGGCAGCTCATTTCGTACCTTCTTTCCTTTTACTTGTGTCACTGCGGTTAAGGTCCATTACATTGAACAAATCCACCTTCACATAAGACATATACTACCAAAAGGGCAGGGTTTTGAAATAATATGTCTGTATATCTCGTCTATGAAATATAATCCTGGCAGTGAAACGAATATGCGTGTCGTCATATAAACTCGCCGTGACCACTGAATGTCCGCTGGGGCAGTGAGATTTATTTTTCGATATAAATATTTTGTAAACTGTGTCTATAGCAACGCAAAAATACATCAATTTAAAAGAGAGTACATAAGATAAATTCTCCGTCAGCGTAGAACTTGAAGTCATATTGGACTCTTACATGAAAAACAGTTTTTCAAGCAGAATTAATTGTTTTTCTTATGCAGCAATAAATCATGTCAGACAATTTATTTCCTCATTCTATTATCGAAAACAATAAATCACTTACTTCAGCACAGAGAAGAGTTTGACTTATATAGTAACTCTTTCAAAACAATAATGATGGTGTTCTCTCAACAGCAAATAGGAACAAATATCACAATAAAAGGTAATATAGTTGCCTAAGTGTCCTCCTTCAAGCACTTCGGCACCATGATGAACGATGATATCGGCGTTTATTCCCATAGGGAACCTGAAATATTTGTCCCGAATGAGTAAATTTATAATACCAATATAAATGGTCCGTTATTGGACATTATAAATTTTCCAGCTAACTCATTCCTGGTTGCCAGCGTTTCGCCACAGTGTGCTAAGTTGGGCTCATCAGTTGGTAAATAGCACACTCACCAAGGCTCATGGCTAGTGCATACCGTGGAGGCCACTGCGTAGGCTACTTGGAGCCACTGGCAGTGCCAATGCACTATGAGAGACTTAGTCCCATTACCAAAAATTGATGCCTGCCTGGCCATCAGATGATACAGATGTTGATTCCCATAGGGAACGTGAAATATCTCTCCATCTCCCCACCCGATCCTGTAAGACATCCCATCAAAAATACTCACCGTCGCCCTCGGCCAGCCGCGTCTTTTCCACCTCGTCAATCTGTCAGTCCACACCCTCCCCCATCTAGTTACTTGCCCTACAGACCTCCGACGCTGGAAATCATCCGTTACCTAACATCTTCCCTTCATTATATAACTACGTCTCTGCACCTCCTCACCCTTCAACTCTATCCTGGTACCCCTCTTTAAACCTCAGTCCTAGTGAACATCTTCGACCATTCATAACTCCGTAGCCAAGAGGCCCCATTTCCCCCTTACTGAACCTGTCACATCGTTTTCCCCGTCTTCTTTATTCATCGTATCACACAGTTCTATTCACTTCTCTTGGCCCGAGAGAGAGCGTCTCTCTAGGAGGCCCACCCCGCCCTTGGGGCGGGGAATGATCACTTCTCAGCCGCCGCCGCCTCCACGGTATGTACTGACCATGCGTCTTGGTGGGATTGCTATTTACCAACTGATGAGCCCAACTTGGCACACTGGGGCGAAACGCTGGCAACCAGGAATGAGTTAGCTGGAAAATGTATAATGTCCAATAACGAACTATTTATATTGGCACCATGCCGAACGACCAATGTCATTCTAAACGAGAGGTAAAATCTAGAATGGAGCAGACCAGGAAATAATGAATTAACGTAAAGAAATTGTAAGGTCAGATCTCAGTCTGTAACTATGAATCTACACGTTCCATTGCTACATATTCTCCTATAAGGATGTAAAAGCTGGACCCTGGAACCAAGCAGCGAAAACTTATTGATGTCTTAGAAATGTGTCTGCATCGTCGTCTCTTGATCATACCTTGGATATTGAAAGTTTGAAAAGTATTAAGAAGCAAAAAAGTACTGCTATTTGTTTTACAACAAAGAAAAACACAATTCGTAGGGCATGTTATGAGGGATGAACGGTACGAATTATTGCAGATAATTATTGAAGGAAATATGCAAGGAAAAAAGTCCGTTCTGAGGCAGAGAAATTTATGGGTAAAAAACATTCGAAGATGGCACAAATGTACATCAGAAGAACATTTTTATTCTGTATCGTAAAGATCGCTACCTTTCGTTTGGGGAGGGCGTCGTAATAATAATAATAATAATAATAATAATAATAATAATAATAATAATAATCGAATCGTCTTAGGCTTAATGTATGCCATATAAAATTTGTGTCGTACATTAGTTAGCAATTTTCTCTTTTAAATAAATTGGATCATTTGGCTCCCGATAAGGGTACCTTAGTGAATGACTTCCCAGGATATTACAAGGTACTTGTGATATCTGACAGTCAAGCTCAGGTGTCGGCAGCACGGTGCTCGAGGGCCCACTGTTCACAGGTTTTTAGGTACCCACCCTAGATTTATTAAATTTGTGCATTTTATTTGAAATATTTTCTTATGATAAATAACAAAATTGTTATCGAGTACTATTTGGAACTAAACTTCACGACACATAGTGCTCATTCGTAAGAAAATCGCTATCAGGCTTCGCGAATTAAATACACGAAATATGAATGAATGAATTTAAGTACAGCATTTTTTACTGTTCGTTGCTAACCTTAAAACTCTTCAAAAGGAATTCAGTCAAAGATTCAGAAACGTATCTATATTGGAACCAGTAGTGACATATTCTTCTAACCCAGGGGTTTCCTATGAGTAAGAGCTCGAGGGCCACATTCAAAACCTTAGACATGATCGCTGTCCGCACTTTAATAATAGGCCAATTTTCGTAAAATTCCACAAATAGAAGTAGGATTATGAACTAACAAGCATAGTTCAATTGAAATGAAGGTTTAAAATTTTAATTGCTTAAAACACTACTTTACAATTGCATAAAAGGGTGAAATTAAAAATGAACACTATTGTATTCAGCATTCTACAGTGTGAAGCAGTTGTGCCAGAGCTGTAGCTTAGATCCTTTCCAACAGAACAAAGATGGCCTAGGCCACCATAGCTCAATTGGTTGAGCAACCGACGCAAAATATGGGGGTTGTGGGTTTGGATCCCACTGGTGTACGTAACACGACCTAATAGGTTGAAAGTCGGTTTCGATTACAATGCGATCGTGAAAATTCAATATCCATTGAGTTGGCCCTCAACGGGCATGTTAAACGCACTCTACAGTGTGATGGTAGTAGTACCAGACCTGTAGCTTAGATCCTTTCGAACAGAACAAAGATGGCCTAGGCCACCATAGCTCAATTTGTAGAGCAAGCGACGCGAAATCTGCAGGTTGTGGGTTCGAATCCCGCTGGTGTCTGGTTGGACATTTTTGTTCTGTACTTAACATCTCTTCAACACGTATCCTACTAAATGTACGTAACACGACCTAATAGGTTGAAAGTCGGTTTCGATTACAATGCGGTCGTAAAAATTCAATATTAATTCATATCAACTTGACGCATGTTGCTATCTCATCATAAAACATCCATATAATTATTCCATTCTGTTCTCAGTTTTCTTCAAATTCCATCAATTATCTTCCTATGTCTTCCTAAGATGTTGCTATAACCTGTATACGATCTTATTTCGATTCAAATTATCAGTATATGCCCTAACGTGAACCTAATATTAACCACAAAATCGCATCATATTTGCATTTATGGTAAGTTAAGCACTTTTCATACAACACTGACAACATTACGAACGCAAGTTCAGATTATCACTGGTTACACACTTCCTAATCCAATGAACTTGTCATTTTGGTCAGATGACTACCTAATAACCTCTAATATTGTTTGTTTGGTTGACTTCCCGCGTAACATCACTTCTTTGGATAACTTAAGATAGCACTTCACATGTATTTTTCGAGAAAATAAATATAAAATGGCACTTTCCAAACAAAATATTATTTGAATTACTTACGTGCGAATGAACTTAAATGACTTATCTTCTCCTCCTGCTACCCTCGTCGCTGTTACATGTCCAGCTGGCTAGGGCATGCTGTGTTTGCGTTCATGGCATCGTATCAGCCTCTTGGAAATATCTGGGAAGGGCTTTGGTCTTCTTCAGTCATCTTGGGCCTGATTTGTTGGCTCGTGTCCCCATAATCCAGGTAGCCTCCGCCTCAGCCTCTCTAGCACATGACGTATCTGGTTTTGTGCGCAATTGAAACAGAAATACACATTGACATGGTCATTTTCGTCATTTTATGGATACTAGGCCTGCTATGATCTAGTACTATTCTGCGACTACCGCTTCTTATAACGATATCTTAATATAGTTTTGTAGTTTGTCAATATAGCTATTAAAGCTCAATCAGAATGATACATAATTTCCTATGCCTTGCTTCACAAGTTATTACTCTTCTCTAACTTCTTAAGGTTGTACTCTCTCGTTGGGTACGTCGCCTTGTCGGTATCTCGTGACGTAGTAATTATGCAATCTGCCGATCCAGCTGCGCAGTTTTATTTCTTCGAAGCTGTCTGAATTCTTCACCGCCGATTTCTTGCAGTGTTCTTGTGGACGTCGGTTATTATTTATCTTTAAATTTAAACTTCTTTTTTCACGTTCTTCTTGGATTGATATGTGATAGTTTTCTGCCAGTAGATCTTCTGTGAATCGAATATTTTTTTTAATAATAAATTTTAACAATATGCCGTCGTCTTTCTTTCTCACCACCTTCCATACGTCATTCCCCTCCTTGTAGCTGGTGAAAGCATCATTTTATTACATTTATGAATATGTTGACGTGTTATTCCCGATGTTCTCGCGGCATAGCGACAATTTTTGCTTCAAACAACTTCACTGCAAACAGTGAAATGCCACAAAACAGACAAGTTTTACTATTTGGCTGTTAGGAGATTTTTTCTCAGCGATTCATCTAAGATATGACAGTCATGCTGGATATCTGCAACTATTTCATCTTCAGAATTTATTGAAGAGAACAGTGATCATCTTCTAGAAATGATATTTTACCCTTAAAATAGCACAGTACTATGTCATTAATATATATAAATACAACTGGGCCCAATATGGAACCTTGTGGTATACCAAAGGAGTTATTTTGTAGTTTAGTTTTATTCATCCCAATCTGAAGATATTTTTGTCGATTTTATGATAAATCCTTAAACCAGAACAACGAGGGGCCTCTCACAATTGCCGTTTCCAGTTTGTATATCATAAGTTCATGGCTAACGGTATCAAAAGCCTTTTTAATTCAATAAAGAAACCAGCAACCTTGGCAGGATTCACCCTAGCCTTCTCTCCGAAGCCATATTGAAGTCTGTAAAAGAATGTAAACAGATGTAAACAAATTATTTCTAAACGTCGCATCGCAAAACATGCAACACGTATGTATGTATGTATGTATGTATGTATGTATGTATGTATGTTGGGTATTCAGCCCGAAGGCTGGTTTGATCCTCCGCAGCTCCGCCAACAGCTGTCATAAATAGCCTAGGCGTCACTGAAGAGGCGTACTAGGGAAATGAGGAGTGAGGTAGTTTCCCGTTGCTTTCCTCACCGAGCCAGCCGCTGCTATTACATATCAGTCTGCCAAGCCCACTGAAATGCATGCACCAACCGACCCTATGAGCGATATCTTCACACCATTCATAACAGGGACTGGCTGTATAAGTAATGGTATTACTAGCATCACTCATACCTCAGTCACTTTCATATTGTCAAAGCCAAGGGTGAGACTGGGACAGGTCAATGAAAGTAACAGATTTGCCAGAAGACATAGTGCACTGTAAACACTACATCTCGCCAGCAAAGGCATATGCAACACGTAACCTTTTAAAAATTAATTGTTTCTCAAAGAAATTAAGCAGACACTTGAAGTGCGCCTGACCGGGTGAGTTGGCCGTGCGGTTAGGAGCGCGCAGCTGTGAGCTTGCATCCGCGAAATAGTGAGTTCGAACCAAACTTTCGGCAGCCCCAAAGATGGTTTTTCGTGGTTTCCCATTTTCACACCAGGCAAATGATGGGTCTGTACCTTAATTATGGTAACGACCGCTTCCTTCCAACTCCTAGCTCTTTCCTATCCCATCGTTGCCATAAGACCTATCTGTGTCGGTGCGACGTAAAGCAAAAAGGAATGCGCCTGCACAATTATTTGATAATGTATAGTGTAATATTACTGGTTCCTATTTTTTCCGTTTCCGTATTGGTTCTGCCTCCTCCTGCCCCTTCCCTTCACAAACTGGATGCGTACAGTGTTTCTCTTTTATTTTTGCTTTATTTCTCACAGAAATCTTTTCGAACCCAAGGCTGCAAGGCTGCGAAGATCGGAGTGTAAGTCTTGAGTGTACGTTAAAGGTTGGAGATTGTGGTAGCATATGAATGGGTAAGCGTTGATGCGATATAAATTCCTTATCAAATAAAACGTCACTTATGTTTTTCACACTCCTTCTGGAATCTAGGAGTTTATGCACCCTTGGACTGCCTGCAAATATGGCTGTTGAACTCAAACACCCTGATTTGGTCCAAGCTGCTCTTTAATGTATTTGAGGTCCTACCAAGATTTCAGATGCTGAAAGGTATTTCAGTAAATATAATTTACTTGTACATGATATGAGAACACTAATAATGAAAGGCAAAAGCAAAGTCATCTCCGTACAGGCCATGAAGGCCCCTGGAGGGGTGGAAGGTAAATGCTTCCACTATCTTTAACCTCGACAATTGATGGGGTAAAGTGGTTAGTTCTATGCCCGGCCGCCTTTGCCCCAAGGAATTATCCTGGTATTTATTTTTTGTGTAGGCTGAATGAATCTCAGGGCCATGAGAACCTCCGGAAGTGGAAATCTCGTTCCTTAAATTTTACGACTTCCTGACGGGGATTTGAACCCGCGTCCTCCCAGGCGAACCGAGCATACCTTTACCGCACCAGCCAGGCAGCCCTTAGAACACTAATAATAAATCAAAATATTCAGGAATGTACTGTGATGTCTTTCAACACTGTCACTCATTAATGAACATAAGTAACTTTTTATTTTCTTAGTGGTTTACCACCGCACATCGAAGGTTTTCGACAACGTAAGAATAGGGAAGGATTAGACATAAATGTCGTGGTCTCAATTCAGGTACATCCCCAACATTTGCCTGGTATGAAACTGGGAAACCGTGGAAGGTCATCATCAGGGTTGCCGACGGCGGGATTTGAACGTTTACTGTTTTGATTTTGCACGAATATATTCTTTTCTGTTATGTACTAACATATTATTATTATTATTATTATTATTATTATTATTATTATTATTATTATTATTATTATTATTATTATTATTATTATTATTATATGTATTAAACAATTTTACAATTGGATATATATGCTTCCTTGGTACAATGTACATGGAAGAAGTACTATTTAACACATACGCACATATAATCAATACATTCAATGTTGAAAAGTAAATTTGTCGGATATTTATAAAATATTTACAATACATAAATAGTCAAAATTATTAGTAGATGGTTTTCATTTGTTCTCTATGGTGGATGGTTCTTGGCAATAAACTTCCTTACTACATGGCAAGTGGGCAGGATTGCTGCTTTTTGAAATTATCTGTAAGTGAGAGGGAGGAGATTAAGTGCTTCAATGCTCCTATGTAGCGTCTTTGGTTTAATGCCAGTACATCCAATCACTTCTGGAATTACGATAACATTTATGAGTTTCCATGTGGGTTTTATTTCTGTGGCCAGATCTGTGCACTTGGATATCTTCTTTGTATATGTTGATTGGAGGTTGTGAAGATTAGGGCAGACTATGTCAATTATGAAGCAGATTTTCTGGCTTTTAATCTACTTAAGTTATACCTGGTCCATTGCAGGTAATACTTTTATCAGTAATGATACTTCTATCCCAGTAAAGTTAGTAATTTTTACTTTCCAAGACTGATTGGGGTTTCTACTTCCAATATGCAGTACTGCAATGGATTAAGTTATATTCTCGGGTTAATCTCTGATGAATAATTTTTGCAATTTGCAATTTATTTTAATTATTATACCACTTTTCTCACACTCTATCGGGGTAACGGGTGCGAATTATGCCGAACATGTACATTCAGCCCTGTTTTACGGCCGGGTGCCCTTCCTGTTTCCAACCGTATATGAAGGAGACGAAATAAAACCCATGTGGAAACTCAACAATGTTATCATCATTCCAGAAGTGATCGGATGTACTGGTATTATACCAAAGTTTGGAATGGGAAGGCTTGGAAAAAGGAGACGAGCTGCTCCGCTAAGTGGTATGTTCCAAGCTGTCAGTGGATCGATGACGAGGATTGACATTGGAAGATGAATAAGTTTGAGTGGTGTCTTTAAAGGTAGGAAAGATCACAATATGAAGATTAAGTTGGAATTCAAGGGGATAATTTGGGGCAAATATTCGTTTATAGGAAGCGGAGTTAAGGTTGGAATAACTTATTAATGGAGATGTTCAATAAATTTCCAATTTCTTTGCAATCAGTTAGGAAGAGGCTAGGGAAACAACAGGTAGGTAATCTGCCACCTTGGCGACTGTCCTAAATGCGGATCAGTAGTGATTGAGTAGTGATTGGCAGCTCAAGGGCCTTAATGGTATGTAGGACTATGTATACGCTATCGCGTTATTCTGTGGTGTGTGATATGAATATGAATACAAGTGTTTTAGGATGAACACAAACACCCAGTCCTCGAGTCAGAAAAAATGATCAGACGTGATTAAAATCCCCGATCCGACCTGGAATCGAAACCGGCACTCTGTGAACCGAAGGTCCAAACTCGGACCACTAAGCCAAGGAATCGGACATGATTTAAACCTATACCTATTTAAAATAAATGTACAGTTTTATTATAATTTATGCGTTTCTATCACCTCTAAGCAAATGCAATTTGAATTGCACGTTACGGTTTGAAAGTCAATATCCATTTATCAGAACTAACTCAAGTTCCATGTTTTTCTCTATAAAACGATAAACGTTGTGAATTACTAAATTTTCAAATCAAATGCTGATTTAATTCACTTACGCCTTGTCTTTATCGGGAACGAAATATCAGAACATTTATTTCAAAGGAGCTAATCAACACCTCCAGAACGTCATGACTCTCTTAGATGTCATATTTTCCTCCTTTATGTTTCATCATAAAGTGAAGAAATTAAGTGAATTAAATAATTCAAAGCAGCATAAGAGAACCGGTTAACTGATGTTATCTTTCCAACTGATACATTTATTGCGAGCTCAATTTTCTGGCTGGTCACCTACATGACTGGATATTTTTCACGTCAAAGTCCACCACGTCATTAAATTTATCACTATCACATTTACTGACCATTGTACTCATCCGTCTACCTATTAGATAAATTACTTCCCACTATTATCACGTTGCTATAGACGCAGTATTAAAAACATTCCTTAGTTGATATACTGAATAATATGCAACATTTCCTCAGTAGGGAAACATTGTTCGTACAAGTACGTCATATACCTACACATTGGTTCTACGAGTACATCTACGGCGAAGACTCGTAGGTGAGTTTCTCTCTGGTATTACTTAAAAATAACACTTCATATTTCGCTGCTTTTGTATACCTCCAGTGTTTTGGTCCACTTGGTCTGAGCAACGGAACAAGGTTCGAAGTGACGGAAGTTAAATGAACGAAGGTACTTCATAAGTGGTCATGGGATGGGTTTCTGCAGTCATTTTGGTTTCTTTAAGGGGCAATTTTATAAATACCCACCAGAGGATTGTGTCTATGTGAGAGCGAATGTCGACGGTACCAAGAAACTGATATAGCCAAATGATTGCGGGGGATGAAGTCCGGAGTGGTCTTTAAACAAAAAATCATACCTGTGTGCTTTATAAAATAATGCAGAATGCGGCGTAAGTCAGTTCACCACTGCACATTTTGTCCATTGTCATATTTTCGCTAATTAATGTAGTAACCACAAATCCTGTGCGCGGAGAAATTTATGTAAATAGGGTTGGCAGGACTGGTTTGTTATTAACAAGTGACTATCTGAGAATTGGCCTCATTTGTGCATTCGTTGTTATTCATTGTTAGCGTGAAACATTTACATTGTGAAGAGAAAATTATCTAAAGAAGCAGCGCATGTTTGCTATTCAGATGTGGTGGAAATTTGATCGAAATTATGAAGATGCAAGACGATCTTTTGTGGAAAATTTCCCACACAGACACAGCCACCATGCAGGCAAAGAAGCTACAAATTAAATGGAAGGTTCTAGGAGACAGATTCTGTTGCTGATTTGCCACGTAATGGCCGTCCAAAATCAGAAACTACTGAAGAAAACCTGCAGCTCGTTGCAGAGGCATTCATTCAATCACCCAAGAAATCTGCAAGAAGAGCTTCTAAAGAACTACACCTTTCTGACAGATGTTTCAGGAGAGTGTTGAAAACATTACATCTAAAGCCTTATAAGCCTACATTACTACACGCTCTAAACGAGGATGATCCTCAACGCACACGTGAATTCTGTGAGTGGTATGTGATCCGCAGTGAAAGTGATCCTAATTTTTACAAAGCAATTCTGTGGTCTGATGAAGCAAGCTTTAAGTTAAATTGAAGGGTTGGCAAACACAACTGCGTGTATTGGTCTCCTGAAAAGCTACAATTTTTTATTGGGTAGGAGTTACATGATCCTGGAGTTACTGTTTGGGCTGGTGTATGCAGCAAAGGAGTGATTAGCCGTTATTTTTTGATGAGTCCGTGACTGCGGAAAGGTATTTTGAAATGTTAAGAGAAGTTATGATTGAATTACAGAATACGCCTGTACTTTAAGCAGTAAGAAACAACGTTATTTGGCAGCATATGCTAGTTGTTTTTTTTACGTCGCACCGACACAGATAGGTCTTACGGCGACGATGGGACAGGAAAGGGCTAGGAGTGGGAAGGAAGTGGCCGTGGCCTTAATTAAGGTACAGCCCCAGCATCTGCCTGGTGTGAAAATGGGAAACCACGAAAAACCATTTTCAGGGCTGCCGACAGCGGGGTTCGAACCTACTATCTCCCGAATACTGGATACTGGCCGCACTTAAGCGACTGCAGCTATCGAGCTCGGTATTATTTGGCAGCAAGACGGTGCTCCACCGCACTACGGATTAAAGGTACGTTACGTTTTAGATGAGAATTTTGAAGAGTGGATACGAAGGCGGAATAAAATTGATGGGCCTCCGAGATCACCCGCCCTTACACCATGTAATTTTTCAATCCGGAAGATGTTGTAGGACAGAGATTTCGCTACAAAACCATTAGACTTACAGCATTTAAAGAATTTGTTTGAATAATAATTTGAAAACAGTTTTGGTAAAAAGATATGTAAATCAGTACGGTATTTAAATGTCTGGAAAACAATGGTGGACACTTTGAACAATTTCAGTAGAATTTCTGTAGGATAGTTATTTTTTACAAATCATTAAAGCTACAATACACTGTAATACATTTTCGGTTAACTGACTGATGCCGCAACCTGCATTGTGAAAGACTTACGCAATAGCAAAGCAAATTAATCTCCGTACATGCTATGACGGTCCATGGCGAGTGGATAGTAAAGGTTTCCACTAACCGTAACCGCGGTACTGTGTGGGAATGAGTGGTTAGCTCTATTCCCCACCACCTTTGCCTCCAGGAATGAACCTTGCAGTCGTTTTTGCTGTAGACTGAGGGAATATCAGGGCCATGTACCGCTCCAGAAGTAGATATCTCTTTTCTTAAATAGTTCGACTTCCCGAAGGGGAATAGAACCCAATTCCGTCCAGGTGAACCAAGCATGTCTTTACCTCCTCACCGAGGCAATCCTTCTTTTTATGTAATAATAATAATAATAATAATAATAATAATAATAATAATAATAATAATAATAATAATAATAATAATAATATCCATGGCTGAGTAGCTCAGGCGTTTGAGGAGTTGGCCTTCTGACCCCAACTTGGCAGATTCAATTCTGGTTCAGTCCGGTGGCATTTGAAGGTGCTCAAAATACGCCAGACTCGAGTTGGTAGATTTTCAGGCATGTTAAAGAACACCTGCGGAACTAAATTCCGGCACCTCGGTGTCTCCGAAAGCTCTAAAAGAGTTAGTGGGACATGAAACCAATAATAATAATAATGATAATAATAATAATAATAATAATAATAATAATAATAATAATAATAATAATAATAATAATAATAATATATTTTACGAGGGACTGTGGAAAATATTCAAAAGACACTTGTGAAGGTTCCGCACTCCATAAGTATGTGGGATTCTTACCAACTAAAAGTCGCACACCCTTTTCCCACGATGTGTATCATCACCCCGGAACCGCTCTCGCATTACTTCAGGGTGATATCGTGCTTACTAAACCTTTCAGACTTCTTTCTTTCTCCTTTGCGGGCGTTCGTACGCTTCCAAATTCCTCTTCTTCTGACGAAGGACATCCTCTACATACACTACCACACGATCCCAGGATTCCTGGTTTCGTAGCATCACAGAAATAATATTACATGGTGTCAGTTCTTCCAATTCAGTTTTCACACATCTTCTTTTTATCATCCAATGGCCGCACACAAAGAAGGTGTGAAGTACATCATCGGTGTCGTCACAGCATATGCATGCTGCACTCGCTCCGCCCACTCTATGCAGGAATTTCCGAAAATAGCAATGTCCTGTTAGAAGCTGTGTGAGGTAATAGTTGATTTCACCATGAACCCTTTCAACCCAGATATCCAAGCGTGGTATCAGTTTCCTGGTCCATTTACCCCGAGGGTCACTTTCCCATCTGAGTTGCCATCGCCTCATCCGGTGACTGAAGGCACGCTTCTTAGCACATTTATTTCCCAGCTCTCCTTGGGTACGCCAGTTTCCTTGTCGCTTCAATGCAAGTAGATCTAACAATAATTATTATTATTTTATTTTATTTTATTTTATTTCTTATTTATAACTTATCTAAAACACATTCGCAAATATGCAATAGGATATTATACATAATAATAATAATAATAATAATAATAATAATAATAATAATAATAATAATAATAATAATAATAACGCAACTTTTCTTCATTCCCTGTAGGTTTTAATGAAAGGGGGTGCCAAAATCCTTTAAAGGATCTTTAATGTGTCAGTCAAATTAGTCATGTATTCTCACCCATCCCACCGTTTCAAGGAGAAACTCAGTATGAAGAGAATGATGTCATCACTTAGGAATGGAATTTCTATAAATTAATTTCTACCGCGACCTCGTCACCGTAACACCACCGGACTAGGACATAAACGAAAATTGATATATTCTCTTACGTGTAGCCTAACGTAACACTTCTTTCATAAGCCAACAGGGCGTATCTCAATTATTACAGTCTTCAACCGTTTCACCTTTCAATGGCCAATCTACGTACTTTTCAGTAAATGGCCGTGTCCCATTTAGAAAGTGACGAAGAGCACAAAATTACGTTTTATCTCAACGATTTGCCAACGGCCGTAGCCGTGTTGAAACACCGGATGCCGTGAGATCTTCGAAGTTAAGCAACATTGAGCGTGGTCAAGATTTGGATGGGTTGTCATGCGCTGTTGGTGGGGGTTAAGGGAATGGAGGAGCGGAAAGGAACTGGCCACCCTACCGCACGTAAACTCCGGCTTAGACACACCTCTGCGGAAGTTCGGACCTGCCTTCGGGCAGAATAATCTCTTACCTTACCACAACGAATAATTGAAATCCTAGGTGAATTAGCAATGTCCTCCTTAATAAAGTAGCCGTAACTCTGAGATATAGTTCAGGGTTGCCTTTGCCGGCGAGACCTAGTGTTTACAGTGCACTTTGTCTTCTGGTATGGGGCGAGAGCAATTTTGTTACTTTCATTGACCTGTCTCAGTCTTATCCTTGGCTTTGACAACATAAAAGTGACTGGAGTATGAGCGATGCTAGTAATGCCATTCCTTAAGCACTCAGTCCATGCTATGAATGGTGATGTTCATAGGGCCATTGCATTTCAGTGGGCTTGGCAGACTGATATGTAATAACAACTTCCGGCTCAGTGCGGAAAGCAATGGAAAACTACCTCATTCCTCGTCTATTTCCCTCCTCACTCACCTACCTGATTAGATATTCTTCACGTGAAAGTCCGCCACATAATTAACTTTATCGCTATCACATTTACTGTACATTAGGCTATACTCATCCGCCTCTTCATTGATGCCTAGGCCATCAATGACAGCTAATGTTGGATCTGTAGAGGATACAACCAGCCTTTGGCCTGAGTACTGAACATATATAACGTAGTCCAGGAAGTGCAATTAGTACCAATAAATAACATAAGAACATTAAGTTTTTATTTTAAAAGAGATGCGATTTGTAACATACGAAAGAGGTCATTTGCCAAATATTTGAAGTTCTTCAGATACACCTTTCACGCTTAGGAAGGCAGATGCTTTGCGATAACGCGGTACTCATGAAATATATTTCTTAAAATGTTATCTCTATATATAAAATAACTTGTCCTGACTGACTGACTGACTGACTGACTGACTGACTGACTGATTCATCATCGGCGAGCCAAAACTACTGGACACAAAGAAATTAAATTTTGGGGATACATTCATATTAACATGTAGGTGCCCGCTAAGGGAGGATTTTTGGATATTCTATCGCTAAGGGGGTGAAAAGGGGGGTGAGTTTTTAAAATGAGGATATCTATATCTCAAAAACGTAGAAGCTCACAGACGTAAACATTGGTATTTGGAATTTTTTTAAAAATAAGGAAACACGTATTTTTTGTTTTCGGAAAATCCCATTAAGAGGGGTGCACAAAGGGGGAAAAGGGGTTGAACACCCTTTCTGAGGAGACTTATATCTCAAAAACTGAAGATGTTACATATATGAAAATTGAAATTTGGAATCTTCTTTGAAAATAAAGAAACACGTGTTTTTTTGTGTTTGTGGATAATCCGATGAATAGGGGTGAAAAGGAATGACAAACAGGGTGAATTTTTGAAAAGGCGATATCTGCAAATTATCTCAGACACGTAACATATTACAGATTTGAAAACTGGTATTTGGAATTTCCTGTAAAAGTAAAGAAACATAAATACTTTTTTACGGAAAATCCAATTAAGGGGAATTGAAAAGGTTGTGAATTTTTAAAATTAGCATATGTACAGTATATCTCAAAAACTTAACATGTTACAGACATGAAAATTGGTATTCGGAATCACCATTAAAATAAGGAAACACGTATCCTTTGGTTTTCGGAAAAATCCTTAACGGGGGAGGGGGTGAAAGAACTAAACAATTAGATGAATTTGTATGATAATGTGTATATATACATAAAGAAACGCTCATTTGGGGGGGTTCAACTTGGTAGGGGGGGGGTGAAAACGGAGATGAATTCCTTTCACAAGGATGCATATATCACATAAACTAAAGATGTTACAGTCGTGATAATTGGTATTTGGAAGCTCTTTTAAAGAAACGGGTACTGTTTGTTTTTGGAAAATTCACTTGAGTGGGGAGTGTGAAAGGAAGTAAAAAATGTAATTATTTTTCTGGAGAAACTTATATCTCAAAACTGAAGGTTACAGGCGTGGAAATTTGTATTTGGAATCTCCTTTGAAAGTAAAGGAACGCGGAATTTTTGGGTGGGGGAAACCAACTTAACCGGGTGGTGGTGGAGTGGAAAAGGTGTTGAATTATTTTCATGAGGATACTTATATCTCAAAACTGAAGATGTTACAGACATGAACATTTGTATTTGGAATTTTCTTTCAACGTAAAAAATCGCGTTACCTTTTATCTTTGGAAAATCCACTTAAGGGGGGTGGGGTGAATTAATTGAAAAATTCGATGAATACTTTGTATGAGGATACTTATTTCTCAAAAACTAAAAATGTTACAGATGTGAAAATTAGTATTTGGAATCTCCTTTAAAAATAAAGAAACACGCATTGGAGGGAGGGTTTGGATACACTTGGGGCGGTGGCGGTGGAAACGGACTTTTTCCTTTTTATGAGGATACATATATCTCAAAACTGAAGGTGTTACAGTCGCGATAATTGGCATTTGGAGGATCCTTTATAAATAAATAAACAAACTTTTCTTTTGTTTTAGGAAGGTTCACTTAAGGGGGGAGGATTAAAGAAAGTGAACAAATTTAATTCTTTTTATAGAGAAACTTAGATCTCAAAATCTTAAGGTTACACACGTGAACATTTGTATTTGGAATCTCCCTTAAAAATGAAGAAACACACATTTTTTGGAGGGGAGAATCAACGGTATGGAGTAAAAAAGGAGTTGAATTCTTTTTAGGTGGATACTTATATCTCAAAAACTGAAGGTGTTAGAGGCATGAACATTTTTATTAGTAATCTTCTTTCAAAGTAAAGAAATACGTGTCCTTTTGTCTTCGGAAAATCCACTTAAGGAGGGGGGGGGGTGAATGAATTGAAAAATTAGTTGAAACTTTTGTATAAGGATACTTGTATCTAAAAAGCGAAAGATGTTAAAGACGTGACAATTGGTATTTGGAATCTCCTTTAAAAATAAAGAAACACGCACTTTTGTGGAAGGGGGAATCAACTAAGCGGGTAGGAAATTGGGGGGTGAAATATGAATTGTTTATAATAGTATACCGGTACTTATATCTCAAAAACTGAAGATGTTACAGACGTGGAAATAGCATTTGGAATCTCCTTTAAAAATGAAGAAGTACGCATTTGTTTCTTCTTCGGAAAATCGATGTAAGGGGTGTGGGGTTGAAAATAAGTAAATAAGGAGCTAAAATATTTATATGAGGATACTTCATCTTAAAAACTGAAGCTGTTACAGACGTGAAAGTTGGTATTTTGAATTTTGTTTCAAAATAAAGAAACACGTTTTTTGTTTTCGGAAAGTCGACTTAAGACGGGAGAGGGGTGGAAAGAAATGAAGGAGAAGAAGTTGAATTATTCTTATGAGTATACATTTATCTCAAAAACTGAAGGCGTTACAGACGTACAGGCATGAAAACTGGTATTTAAAAATAATGAAACACGTGTTTTTTATTTTCGGAAAATCCAGTTAAAGGGCTAAAACGAAATCTAGATTATATGTCAAAACCTTAACATGTTAGAGACAAGAAACTTGGTATTTGGAAAGTCCTTAAAAAATTCAGGAAACCGTACCTTTTTGTTTTTGGAGAAGGTACTTAACAGGGGTGAAAAGAAGTGAAAAATAGTTGAATTATTTTTTATGATGATCTTATATCTTAAAAACTGAAGATGTTACAGATGTGAGAAAAGGTATTTGGAATCTCCTTTAAAAATAAATAAACATGTATTTACTTTTTCGACTTGAGAGAAGACTGTTTCTCACATATACAGTCCGTTGTCGCATAGTTGTCTTAGCCCCAAAAGGTAATACCACAAACATGGTTTACGAAGAATTTCTGGGGCAAATGCAACTCAATTTTTGGGTGAATTTTTGATGATGATGATGATGATGGTGCTTGTTGTTTTAAGGGGCCTAACATCGAAGGTCATCGGCCCAGAGGGGGGGGGGTGAATTTTTATACTTCAGGAATTTTCATATAATGTCTTAGTACAACGCCGAGGAACGATTACTTTAATCAAATTACGAAATCCACGCGAGCTAAGCCGCGGGTGATTGCTAGTAGAATAATAAAATAACTGCATTGCAATCAAATAATAGATTCGCAAAAAGATTCATATTTCTTTACACTAAAATATACTGTAGATTGAGCTTTACAGTGACTTACCGCTAATTGCACGTTATTCACAGTACTGCCAATATTGAAATTTGCACATAATTTACAGGTCATTATCATTTATTTATTTATTTATTTATTTATTTATTTATTTATTTATTTATTTATTTATTTATTTATTTATTTATTTATTTATTTATTTATTTTATTTGTGTCATTCCCTTGACTAATACTACATTTCAGGTAAAGCCTGTAAGGCTGCTACAGTTAGTGCATTCCAATTACCAATTTCCTGATTTTCAGACGAATATTTATCATTGTCTGGTGGATTTAATTGCAATTAACATTCTTTATTTTCTAGGAGAATACATCTTCACATCTGTTCTGCGCATCGCTTGGGGCATTAAACCCAGTGTATAATATAAGAATCGTCCAGAATTCTTGGAGTATGGAAATACGAAGAGTCCAAAGTTTTACAACCGACAAATGATCCTAGATACTGTACATGAGAACAGCTGTTGTCTATCCTCATTCGTCAGTATGTCAATCTAATCTGACTATGCTCACGAGAAACCTTAAATCAAAACAATATATTTCTACAATTTATTGACTCTGAAAGGAACTATGACTTCAAATCTCGGTACTGCATTAAAGCCCACGTTCGTGGTATCTAAAATTTTTGGCCTGGCCCCATTTCATTTGTTTCAAGACAGAGATAATCATGTTAGTATAAAGTTACGCTCATCCATACCGTGGCTTGTGCATTCCTTGGCACTAATGGTGGTAGTTTTAGCCGTGAACATTTTTACATTGATTAAGATGTATGAAAGTGATGAAGTCTCCGATCCTGTTGACGAAATAAAAAACTTTCTTTCATTCACAACTTCATTCTTGTTAACCGAGATATCTATTGGTCAGAGTGTGATTAAAAATAAGAGATACATTTCTGAAATTCTACAATTATTTCAAGATGCTGATAAAGTTCTGTGGTGTGAAAATAATCCTGTACACAAGAAAGTGATGCGGAACACTAGCATTGTAATATGCAACTTAATGATTTTATTGGTGATCTCCAGCACCTGGTTCCTTTACTGCATCGATGATGACATAACAGATGTCACACTGAGCTTTGTATATACTACCGAATACTTAATAGCATTACAATTCGCGATTTTCATTTTCTTCCTTCGTCAAAGGTATTCCGTGCTTAATGAGGAGCTGGAAAAATTATTTATTTTTGCAGGTGATTTCCCCAGCAATCTGAAACATAACAGAAACTTTTCTGGTATTGATGTAGAGTATCAAGGAATTACTACCCGCAACCGATTAATATTTGGCACTGTTTCACCTGTGTTAGACAATATCAGGAGACTTAACAATTTAAGTCGTGTACACATGGTACTTTGTCAGATAGGTTCCGTTATAAGTTCCGCCTATGGAATATTGCTTCTTTTTGTCCTGGCAGATACTCTTTGCTGTGTTGTACATTATTTCCGTGAATTAGCAGAATTTCCCCCGGAAATCGTATCACCTATTTGCGATATACCTAGTGATATATTCAATGCAATGTATTCGTTTCTAAACGTATGTCTATTATTTTTAATTGTAGTATTGTCAGCTTTTTCTGAGGCAAATCACACGGCGGTAATAGTTCATCGTCTCCTATTACTTCATCCCACCAACTCCAGTCTACATCTGTTGTCGCAACAACTGACACACGTCAAGTTGCAACTCTCAATATGTGGTCTGTTTCCTCTCGACAAATCACTTCTGGCCTCCTTCGCTACGGCTGCTGCTACATACTGTGTGGTAATGCTGCAAATTGAAGGATCAAATGAATAGACCAATATATTGTAATTCACCGGGCGAGTTGGCCGTGCGCGTAGAGGCGCGCGACTGTGAGCTTGCATCCGGGAGATAGTAGGTTCGAATCCCACTATCGCCAGCCCTGAAAATGGTTTTCCGTGGTTTCCCATTTTCACACCAGGCAAATGCTGGGGCTGTACCTTAATTAAGGCCACGGCCGCTTCCTTCCAACTCTTTGTCCTTTCCCATCCCATCGTCGCCATAAGACCTATCTGTGTCGGTGCGACGTAAAGCCCCTAGCAAAAAAAAATTTATATTGTAATTCCCTTAAATATAATCTAATGGCATGTTAGTGTCAGTGTTTTAAGAACCCTCCCCCGGCCTTTGCAATTGCTACCGATGCGATTTTACGAAAGAGAACCTGTATATTGCGGAGAAATCTGCCGGAGACTTCTTCGTGAACCAATGGACTTGTAAAACTATTACTATAAAATTATTTCACACTCGTAAGTGGTAGAAAAATATCTCCCGAACGATTTTAAGCAAAGGAATTACTAAAGAATCACTTTAAATCCCACTTAATTAGTTTAGAAATCAGTACCAATAAAAATGTACTTTTGTTCTTTAGTTTTATACTGTACATTAGACCCTCGGTCACCCCTGTACCAATCTTCATCGAAAAATATATCATTTTATGTTTCGATATCACCGTGAAGAGATCTATACCCCAGTGAGAACTGTAAGCAAGGCATACGAGTATAACACTGCTCTGCTCCTTACATGACATTCGTTTGCGTTGTACACCTTTTTTTTTTTTGACGAATAAAGAAAGAATGAAGATAATTTATGAAATATGAATTCATAAGCTAATTTGATGATTCGCTGAAATATTTTCGTAATAGGCCTTTTTCAAACGTAGCATTTCTCAAGGCTGAACCAAATAATCACATTAAATTGAAATCTTTGCAGCCAGTCCCTGTTATGAATGGTGTGAAAATGTCACTCATAGGGTCGGTTGGTGCATGCATTTCAGTGGGCTTCGAAGACTGATACGTAATAGCAACTTCTGGCTCGGCGTGGAAAGCAACGGGAAACTACCCCAGTCCTCATTTTCCTAGTATGCCTCTTTAGTGACGCCTAGGCTAACTATAACAGCTGTTGGTGGAACTGTGGAGGATCAAACCAGCCTTCGGGCTGAATACCCAACATACATGCAAGGTTTACATTCGAAAATCAATCAAAGATTTCCATACTTTCAAAGATTTAAGTTTGAAGTTTCTAAAATCTGTATGTCTTCTTCTGCTGCTGTCTCCAGGAACCTTTGGTCGGGACTTTATTCGGATTTAGCTCATTTTCATGGCCGGAAGTCTTTCCTGGCACCAAACCTACGTTGAGGAATCTACTTCGTGTAGTAGTTTGTAGTGTGATGTATTGTATGTAAATGAAGATGTGCGTTGATGCGAACATAAACACTCAGCCCTCGAGCTAGAAGAATTAACCAGACGAAGTTAATATCCTCGATTCTGCCGGGAATCGAATCCTGGGCCCTCTGAGCTCACCATTCAGCCACGGAGCCGACCACTAAAATCTATTGAAGTGTACCTGCTTAATCTCATGGTGGTTAATCCTCTAGACGAGAATCACTGATTTCAGGAGTAGTGAATGAATTGCCCGTTTTGCCGTACTTTTATGAATATTGTATTTTGTGAGCATGCAAAAAATGTAAAATACGAGGGCCATCCAGAAATTAAGTTTCCCTATATTAAAAAAGACATCATACTTACATGAAAAACTTTATTGGTATCCGATACAGCAATGTTGGAACTATTGAGATACTTGTCATATCGTGGGATCAACTTTTGTTTGCCGGTGTCGTAGGAGTCTTCCGCCTGAGAATGGAACCAGCGTGTGACATTGGTCCTCAGCTCTTCGTCCGTGTGAAAGTGCTGACAGGAGGACAGGAATTACTTTAGGTGAAGGAAATGATGAGAATCACTGGGAACAAGATCAGGACTGTACGGTGGATGACCAAGCACCTGCCAGTTGAACTCCTGCAGAACAGTTGCTGAGCGCCGAGCCGTATGTGGACGAGCATTGCCATGGATCAGTACAGCACCTGTACTCAGCACTCCACGCCTCTTGTTCCGAATGCCCCATCGCAATTTTATTACAGCCCGACCCTCGCTGGCAGCGGAAGAAAGAATACGAGCCGCCATTTCGAGCCACTGATGCTGCGCTACTGACACCAGGTGGGACTTGTCCGGCCGGTCTGTGATTGCTACGTCATAGTTCTGTTGCGCATGATCATATTTCCCGCCTAAATACGTTTACTTTACAATAAAAGAAATAGGGAAACTTAATGTCTGGCTGGTCTACGTGTATACAGTATAAGCAATCTCAGCACACAAAGTCATGTTTTTCACCCCGCACGAAACGTTCATTAATAATGTATATGTGAGCCAAATTTCAGTGAGATCCCTCAAAGGGTTGTAGAGATATTGGATATTTTCTAAAAATACATTCGCTTCCACGGGTAGACCATGTGACAAATAAGGAGTGATTGTTTGCGGTCTGGATTTAAGACAAGCACAGATTTTTAAAAAAAATTGAAAACCTGACGTTTCTACAATCATACAATTTGCCTCACTTGTTCAAAACATCACCAATTCGCAATCATTGACAAAGAAACGCAACGAAAAAAATGCATAAACTGTATATAATACGCACGGTTAAAAGTGATTTGATGGACTCTACGCATTTTCTTTTAGAATGAAACCTGACATTCATTTACTAGTAGGTGTTCTTTACAGGTATGTTACAGTGTTGTATTTCGTGTACAAGTGGCATAATATTCATAACCCTAAAATAAATTAAATGAAATTAAATTAGAATGAAGTAGTGGTGATTCCTGTAATTTACTAACGTTGCATGGTTCGTAAATATTGAGGATTCCCCTTCACTCTTACAGCTGGGAATGACTGACTTTCCCACGCCTGTGGGATCCTGACGCCCTGCTTTACGGCCAGATGCCCTTCCTGACGCCAATCCTATACGGAGGATGTATTCACTCTTGTGTAAATATGAGAGTGATGAGACAGAAAAATACCCAGTCCCCGAACCAGGAGAATTAATTAGAAGCGATTAGAATCCCCGACCCGGCCGTGAATCGAACCCGGAACCCTCTGAACCGAAGGCCTCAACGCTGATCATTCAACCAAAAAGTCGAACAAATGACTGACTTACAATACGACCATGAAATAAAATATTTGTTAATAGGAAAAATGTGTGTAATTCTTATTTACGTCATTTCCAAGATTCTGCAGAATTGCATTCCCCTGTGGATGGGACGGTAGAATAACACCCGCGGTATCCCCTGCTTGTCATAAGAGGCGACTGAAAGGGGACTCCAGGACCTTTGAACTTGTGAACGTGATTTGGTGACCACGGGGCCCTTAGCGGAGTTCTAACATTGCTTACACCCTCTTGTGCCAGGCTCCTCACTTTTATCTTTCCTATACGACCCCTCTTGGTCAACTTTTGTTCTTTTCTGACCCCGACGCTATTAGAGCATTTGAGGCCTAGGGAGTCTTTCATTTTCACGCCCTTCGTGGTGCTTGTCTTTCTTTGGCCGATACCATCATTTTTCGAGATGTAGGATCCCTTCCATTTGTTTCTCTCTGATTAGTGTTACATAGAGAATGGTTGCCTAGTTGTACTTCCTCTTAAAACAGTAACCACCGCCACCATCCAGAGAACTGCTACCGGTATCTTGTGAATATTTATCTCTATAATTGTATGTGGACAATTTCTTTTCTTTTATGAAAATAAATACACCTCGACAGAGAAGCCATTTGTCTGACGACATTTTGAAATCCACTTTACGATTAAGTAAGCATTGCGCAAACAACAGCTCCTCGCACGGAGAAACTGGTCAAGGAGAAGAGAAGAAATACAGGAAAAAATCTCGCACAAGAGTTGAGGCTGCTGGAAAATGACAAATTAAAAGCTATACTTTGATGATGATGATGATGATGATGATTGTTGTTGTATAAAGGAGCCTAACAGCTAAGTCATCGGCCCCTAATGGTACGCGATGCAACGAAATGAAACGATGACGATAATTAAAATTAAAAATGTATCCACTAACTAGAATCTAAACGATGAAAAATGACCATGAATCCAAAACAATCAGTGGATCCAATTAGCAATGCCTTATTTTCTGAGATGACGGTTGTTGTCCAAAAGGGTCCAAAATTCAGGTCACCAGCCCCTCATTATGGTACTGATCACTGGTAAAGTAGACCCATTGTTTATCATATAGTGGTATTAATCGCAGACAACGCCTAGATCCATGGTGTTCCTCACACAGTGGTACTAATCACAGGCAACGTAGATCCATTGTGTATCTCATGTAGTGGTATTAATGACAGGTAATGCAAACTCATGGCCTCTAATCCCGATATGATGCTAATCACAGACTGATCTTATTCCTCACATAGTGTTACTAATCGCAAAAAACTTCGATCCATGGTGTCCCTCACGTAATGGTACTAATCACAGGTAATCTCATGATTACAAATCGATCATCCCTTGGGCGCCTCTTTTAGTCGCCTCTTATGACAGGCAAGGGATATCGTGGGTGTATTCCTCGTCTGCGTCCCCCAGTCACTGGGGGTATGCGTTATTGCGTAACTCTAGTTCGTCTTTGAAGTAAATATGTAATAATATTTTGTACAGTAAAATTGTTAATTTTACAGTTTACACTGACAAACATTAAAAAGGAAGTGTCAGTTTGTTAAACTTGTCGTGTTTTGTACAATTAGATTATGTTTTTGCACTTCTGTTAATAAGATTTAGTTTCAGTTCAACATAGTACAGAACATGAAGTCCTTTGTCGATATGCGGATTATTTTTGTTACATATAATTTCTTTTTGCCTCCGTGGGGCAGGCGGCTGCACGCCGGCCTGTCACTGCTAGGTTCCGTGGTTCAAATCCCTGTCTCTCCATGTGAGATTTGTGCTCGACAAAGAGGAGCTGGGGCAGGTTTTTCTTGCTGGTACTCTGGTTTTCCCTGTCACATCTCATTCCAGCAACGCTCTCCAATATCATCTCATTTCATCAGTCATCATTAATCATTGTCTCAGGGGAGTACGACAGGCTTCGGTAGCCGGCACAATTCCTATCCTCGCCGCTACATGTGGGCTTCACCCAATCCATTCCTGACCCGGTCGAATGACTGGAAATAGGCTGTAGATTTTCATTGTGTAATTTCTTTTATGTTTAATTCAATGAGGCAACATATAAAGACGATTTTGAATGCGCCGGTTATGCTTGAACATGTTCATTCTTTGCTTAAGTGAATACGGTAAATATATCCTAGTCGTCGTTTCTTGACTAACGTTCAATTCCCATAACTGATCGTCGATATTTGCTACGAGAGGAAAGCTAGGGAGTTACGAGCCGATCGCGAGTCAGTCATGAGGCCATCCTGAGTGAGTGAGTGATGGGTAAGTGTGTCTTTCAGATGGTTGTGGCTAGTAGTAAAGTGAAGGAGTTTCAAACACAAGGAGAGCTGAATCAGTATTTTCCCTTGGGTGTCAGGTTACAGTATTGGTGATGATGGTGGTGGTGATTGTTGTTTTAAAATGAAGTACAACTAGACAACCATCCCTTTGTTAGGTTACATCCGGGGTCAATGACTTCGATGTCATCACGATGTGCTTGCGTATCCTAACTACCCTACCCTAAACGAACATGACGTCATAACCTAACAGTGCTAACCTAACTTTACAGGCTCCATGGAGGACATCATCGGTTAGGTCGGTGATTGGTTATGCTCTGTATTGGGGCCAAAAAAGACAAGGACCACAGAGGGCGTGAAAATGAAAGATCTCCTAGGTCTCTACATGTAATACCGTTGAGGTCGAAAAATAATAACTGTTGACTAAACTAGATCGTATAGAATATATGATGGTGAGGAAGGAGCCTGACACAAGTAAGTGGAAACAATTCCATAACTCAGGTAAAGGCCCCGTGGTCGCCAACCCATACTCCGAGCTTAAGATCCTCTGGGGCCTCTTTTATTCGCCTTTTACGACAGACAGGGAATAGAGTGGGTGTCATTCTACTGCCCCCACCCACAGGAGTAGGTGGGGATGTAGGTCGTAGCACAGGTCATAAGATGGCGGTGTGGGAAGGCGAACGAGGATGTAGAGACCGCTGCTATCGCACAACGGTATGTTTTAAATTGGAGCCCGCGTATTTTGAATGGTGACAGGTGATCCAGTTCTTTAGTTAGCTGATAGAGCGCGGTTAAATTCAAAGATGCCGGGTATAGGAATATGTTTTCGAGTGAAAACGCGCGTTTTGAATGTTGACGACTGTCAAAACAACGTACGAAAGAGTTCTTTAGTGCACCAGATCGAGCGGAATATGACCATATGTTTCGCAGTGAGAGCGCCCGTTTTGAACTTGACAGATAAATATAGGGCACGTACTAGAGAGGGAATGACATGTTTTTGACAACTAAAGACTTGTTAGAGCAGAGTAAGCAGAATTGCACGTGTTTCTCGACAGTTGTCATGGAACTGAAAAGTGTTCCTTAGGTAGTTGGTAGAGTACAGTTCCAGCATAAGGTGGCGATTTTTTTAAAACAGGGAGCGAGTATTTTGAACGTTGACAGTAGTTAAAACCACGTGCAAGAGGGTACGCAGATCGAGACTAATATAGCTTGTTTTAAAGTGAGAGGGCGAGCGTTTTCCTAATTGGACAGATAAACGCTGAGCATCTGCTAGAGTGAGAAGGTGAGACTTCTCTGTATACATGTTTCCTCGTCAGCTGTGATGGTCAGAGCGAACTCTCTCGGTAATCACATGGTTGCATGCATGCACGTGCGCTAGCCCCAAGCTGACGTTCACGCTTAATTCACCCTTTTTACTGACTAGAATACTCACTCACCGAGCTCGATAGCTGCAGTCGCTTAAGTGCTGCCAGTGTCCAGTATTCGGGAGATAGTAGGTTCGAACCCCACTGTCGGCAGCACTGAAAATGGTTTTCCGTGGTTTCCCCTTTTTACACCAGGCAAATGCTGGGGCTGTACCTTAATTAAGGCCACGGCCGCTTCCTTCCCACTCCTAGCCCTTCCCTGTCCCATCGTCGCTATAAGACCTATCTGTGTCGGTGCGACGAAAAACAACTAACTAACTAACTAAGAATACTCACTCAATTTATTATCTTAACACCTGAGCTTATAGAATTGAACTCTAGAAACTTCTAATAAGGTACAGTAGATTTTACAGCACACGGGGATCGATCTCTTGTGTTTAAAATACATTAGACTCGTCCCATCCCTAGTCTGCTCTTGAGGACTGTCCGGTGTATCAACAAATGAAGACTCGCTCCTTGGTGAAAACATGAGGACAGTGCAATCCAGACTCATTCAGAGATCCAGAGATGAGGTCATTTCAGACCATCAACAAATGCGGACCCATCCATTAGTCCACAGATAAGGACAGTTCATTCAATCCGCATATGTGGACTCATCCACAGATCCACAGATAACAGTCCAGACTATTTGCAGATGTGTACTCCTCTATAGGTCCACAGTTGAGAACTGTCCAGTCCAACCACATACGTGGACTTATCCGTAAATCCAGAGATAAGGATACCGAGCTCGATAGCTGCAGTCGCTTAAGTGCGGCCAGTTTCCAGTAATCGGGAGATAGTGGGTTCGAACCCCACGGTCGGCAGCCCTGAAGATGGTTTTCCGTGGTTTCCCATTTTCACACCAGGCAAATGCTGGGGCTGTACCTTAATTAAGGCCACGGCCGCTTCCATCCCTTTCCTAAGCCTTTCCTATCCCATCGTCGCCATAAGACCTACCTGTGTCGGTGGGGCGTAAAGCAAATAGCAAAAAAAAAAAAAGAGATAAGGATATTTGAGTCCATCCGCATACGTGGACATATCCATAGGTCCACCGATAAGAGCAATCCATACCATCCACAGATGTGGACTCATCCATATGTTCACAGTTGAGAACAGTCCATCTACATAGTGGAGTCATCCGTAGGTCCAAAGATGAGGACAGTTCAGTCCATCCACATATGTAGACTCATGTATAGGTTCACAGATGACGACAGTCCAGATCTTCCATATATGTGGAATTATACATTAGTCCACAGATAAGAACAGTCCAGACAATCCAGAGATCTATAGGTCGACAGATGAGAACTGCCTTGTCCATCCGCATATGTAGTCTCATCCATAGGTCCACAGATAAGAACAGTTCAGACCATCCACAGATGTGAACTCATCCAAAAGTCCATCGAGAAGAACAGTCCGGACCATCCTTCCTTTGGTCCACAGTTGAGGACATTCCAGGCCATCCATATATGTGGACTCATCCATGGTTCCACACATGAGGACAGTCTAGTCCATCCACATATGTGGACTCATCCATTTGTCCATAGTTGAGGAAAGCCTAGACCATACACTGGACTCATCCATGGGTCCGCAGTTGAGGACAGTCTAGACCATACACTGGACTCATCCATGTGTCCATAGTTGAGGACAGTCTAGTCCATCCACATATGTGGACTCATCCATGGTTCCACAGATGAGGACAATCCAGTCCATCCACATATGTGGACTCATCCATGTGTCCACAGTTGAGGACAGTCTAGACCATACACTGGACTCATCCATTTGTACACAGTTGCGGACAGTCCAGACCATACACTGGACTCATCCATGGGTCCACAATTGAGGACATTCTAGTCCATCCACATATGTGGACTCATCCATGGTTCCACAGATGAGGACAGTCCAGTCCATCCACATATGTGGACTCATCCATTTGTCCATAGTTGAGGACAGTCTAGACCATACACTGGACTCATTCATGGGTCCATAGTTGAGGACAGTTTAGACCATACACTAGACTCATCCATTTGTCCACAGTTGAGGACAGTCTAGCTCTAGACCATACACTGGACTCATCCATGGGTCCACAGTTGAGGATAGTCTAGTCTATCCACATAAGTGAACTCATCCATTGTTCCATAGATGAGAACAATCTAGTCCATCCACGTATGTGGACTCATCCATGGTTCCATAGATGAGAACAATCTAGTCTATCCACATATGTGGACTCATCCATTTGTCCACAGTTGAGGACAGTCCAGACCATACACTGGACTCATCCATTTGTCCACAGTTGAGGACAGTCCAGACCATACACTGGACTCATCCATTTGTCCACAGTTGAGGACAGTCTAGACCATACACTGGACTCATCCATTTGTCCACAGTTGAGGACAGTCCAGACCAGGAATGGCGAACACGACTTCTGTGGCACGTGAGACAATATACTAACATATTTCAAGTTTTAAACATGTATCGTAATGAAGAAGTCGAAAATCTAGCAACATGGCATATTTTAGCAATACGCTTTAATAAGGAAATTTAACTTAATTAATTCTGTGGCCACATTTTTTTTTTTACAAATTGCATTATGTAAAAGTAAAAATATGCCTTATTCTTAAAATTTACTTCTTTATAGAAAATGTAATTTTCAGTGATGTCTGAAAAATAAAATCATGAAACGTTCAGTCGTATGGGTTTATATGTTACTAGCGAATGTACCCGTGCTTCGCTACGGTATTCTACATTGTATTCGAATATCGAAGTAAATAGTGTACATGCAGTAAATAATATTGTTTTAAAATTGCATGTCTCTTAGCGTTATCCGAGAAAGAGCATGGGTAGGTCCCCGTACGTTGTTTCCAATGTAAAGTGTTTGTTATGGATTTGTGATATAACGGCAGGCTCACTTGCCTACTGCCATTCACAATCGAGTTGGGAAGTTTATATTATAATTGCAGGCCCCATTGCCTACTACGCGGACAGAATCGATTTGGGGAGTTTTCGTTAAAATGGCAGCCCCCCTTTCCTACTTCCAGACAGATTACAGTTGAGGAGTTTTTATTATAATGGCAGGCACTTACCCTACTATCACTCGAAATTGAGTTGTGCAGTTATCATTATAATGCCAGGCCCATTTTCCTACTTCCAGCCAGCTTACTGCCAGTCACACCAAGTTGGTGAGTTTCCATCAAAATAGCAGGCCACTATGCCTAATGCCAGTCACATTTTAGATGAGGACATTTCTTTATAATGGCGGGCACCCTTGCCTACTGCCAAACACAATCGGGTAGGGGAGTTTTAAACAAAACTGCATGCTCACCTGCCTTCTGCAAGTCAAATCGAGAAGTGAACTATTCATTACAATTGTAGGTCTTCCTTACTAATGACAGTTACACAGGAGTTGGAGAAGGAACCCTTTCATACTGCCAGTCAAAGTCGGTGTGGGGAGTACTAATTACAATAGCATACCCACCCTTTCTCGATCGCTACAAATCGACATCAGTGAATATATATATAGATCGACATACGAAAGTACATGCGTGTTTACAATATTGAAGACCTTCATTTACAGATTAACTGCTACTAAACGTACGTCATATCGACAAAGGATTATACCATAAGACACGCCGGATTTAGTGGCCTAAATGGCTGGTCCTATGATATGTCATCTATTCTTAGGTCAGATTGAGTTAGAAACGTGGAACAGGGTAACGTTTTTGTAAGATTATCTCACATTACATTACTCTTCGGATAATTATGTGACAGCTACATACATAGCATTTGGCTCACATATGGCTACTGGGTGGGCCAATTTTCGTGAAGAGTTTGATGATTCTGTATTTCATATAAGTAATCGAAAGTATGAATTATGCATGTGAAAATTCCAAATTGACTTAACATCGATTAATAGAGAAAAATCAAACGTAAAAGGGATACAGATACGGCAAAAAGTCATAAGACCAAGGTTGTAGATCATTCCAAATTGAACGGGGATTGTGCAATCTGTTATGTGATAGGAATTTCCGAAGATCTGCACCATCATTAAAATTGCCTGCATATTTCGATATTTTTCGGGGATAAAAAGTGAAAAATTTAATGATCTTGGATGTTTTCCGTTCGTTACAGGCTAAAACGTATAATTTTGTCAAATTTCAATTATCTTCTTTTTCTTCTGGCAGATTATGCCGCAATCTGGATGTTGGGCGAGGCGGGTAAAAATTAGGACTTTCAGGAAACTAAACCAAAAATTATGCAGATGGTCATTATTACCCCTTAAACGGAAAGCTGTACGAAAATTTCGCCAAAATAGTCAGTGTAGAGGCACACAATCGTTACGATTTGATTTATATAGATAAGGAATCTGCTCCATGTAAAACACCTTTTGGGCTATGTCCGCTGGACTTAACCTGCAAAAGTGACCATTCATGATATCTCCCTTATTAATCATCCTGACGAAAAAATGCACATGAAAAAAAGGTTTAGGGGTGGAATTCCATCACGTTTGGTCGATTTCCAGTCAGGTTGGTCTTGTTCTGTATATATTGTGGAAGAGTAAAATCACCATTTCGGTTCCCTATAAACCGCCAGTCCATTCCGGAACATGAAATGTTATTTACGCTTAAAACCTACCTTTGGACAGGTGGATGCTAAATATAAATTTTGGTTCGAATATCTTCAGTAGTTTTCAAGTTGTAAGGAATACGCTTTACACGCACCCGCTCGTGAGTTAAGTCTCCCTTATTAATCCTCGTATCGAAATGATGCACATGAGAAAAAAAGGTTTAGAATTTAATTTCTACCAAGGTAGGTAGATTTCCATTAAGTTTGGTTGTGTATATTTTGTGGAAGTGCAAAATCACTGTTTCCGTTTCGTATAAACCCCCAGTCAGTTCAGGGATTTAGAAACAATATTTGCCCTAAAACCTATCAAGGACAGGTGTATTCTAAATATGAGTTTTGGTGGAAATACATCCAGTAGTTTCTAGCACTCGCGTACAAACGGCGTAATTAAGGAAGAAAGTAATACAGTTAAGGAAGTTGAAAGTAATAGAAAATGGATTATAACTGAGGACAGCCGGATAACGACAAATATGTAAATGCCAAGTTAATGTATTGGAAAATCAAATGCCCCTCAATAAATTAAGCTAGTGTGAGTTATGGATATAATAAAGCGGTAACAGAGGAGAAATTTAGGTCCAGTGATTCCTAGGTAAACAAATAATAAGAAGATGACTAATGGTGTTATTACTTAATATATTCGAGGGCGGTTATAACATCCAACGATATTCCGCCAATATCCCGCAGATAGGCCGATTGACGCCTCTCTTGCCTTCTACCCAACGAACAACCACGAATTTAAAAGCATGATGAGGAAAATGGCAATACGTTACTTCCCTGCTGGCATGCAGAGACGTTGCCATGGTAACCTGTAGGTTCGTTGTCGGTCTGTCGGTCACTCAATGCAGAGCATGATACCAGCGGAAAATTGTAAATTTCTCCGTCATGTGAAGATTAAGGTAAATTATGAACATAACGAAAGTTGTTTATAATGAAGAGGCGTTTCACGTACGGTAAACGAAGTTTACAGAAAATCAATAGCATAAGAGAAAATGGAGGAAAACCATTCTGTTTTTCCTATAAACCCCTCGTCTATTCAAAGATTTTAAAATGGTATGCATATCGAAACCTTCCCCGGGATGAGTATACTCTAAATATGAAGTTTGGTTGAGATCTATCCAGCCGTTTCGACGTGATGGTGGAAAAAACCATTCTGGTTTTCCTATAAACCCCCCGTCTATTCAAAGATTTTAAAATGATATGCATATCGAAACCTTCCCCGGGATGAGTATACTCTAAATATGAAGTTTGGTTGAGATCTATCCACCCGTTTCGACGTGATGGTGGAAAACCATTCTGGTTTTCCTATAAACCCCCCGTGTATTCGAAGATTTTAAAATGATATGCATATCGAAACCTTCCCCGGGATGAGTATACTCTAAATATGAAGTTTGGTTGAGATCTATC
Source organism: Anabrus simplex (assembly GCF_040414725.1). Taxonomy (NCBI): domain Eukaryota; kingdom Metazoa; phylum Arthropoda; class Insecta; order Orthoptera; family Tettigoniidae; genus Anabrus; species Anabrus simplex. The sequence goes on along the minus strand of NC_090268.1, from coordinate 371,252,641 downwards.
CAGCCGTTTCGACGTGATGGTGGAAAAACCATTCTGGTTTTCCTATAAACCCCCCGTGTATTCAAAGATTTTAAAATGATACGCATATCGAAACCTTCCCCGGGATGAGTATACTCTAAATATGAAGTTTGATTGAGATCTATCCAGCCGTTTCGACGTGATGGTGGAACAGACAAACAGACTGACAGACAGACAGACAGACAGACAGACAGACATACAGACAGACAGACAGACAAACAGACAAATAAACAGACACGAAACGTAAAAACCACCGATTCGGTCTTGAGTTGACCTAAAACGGATAAATATCTGAAAAATTGGCAAAACAAAAGAAATTACAGACAGCGGACCCCCTACAATTTTATTTATATAGAGGCATTCTAATACCTAAATGAAGTCAAATGAGGGGTTTCATGATTATTTTGAAGGAAAATAACCGACAGCACACTAGACAGTAAAAAAGTAATAAAGTAGACTTTAATTGACACACTAGTCGATGAAGGTTTGCCATCACTGGTCCAGCTCATCGACATACGTGAATCCGTCCTGGCTGCATGCTTCTCGAGACCATAGACTTCCTCTATTAATGGGAAGGATAAGTAACCAGTCACTGCACATCAGGTGCAACTAAATGAAGGCTCGAGTGTAAATATAGTAATAATATAAAGGCTTTTAACAGGGCTTGTTTTGTCATTGTAGAATTACAGTGGGACAGTGTTTTTGTAATGTGATAGATTAGCTTCTCAGGAACAGCCATAGACAAGGATTCCGTCCAATAGGACTAGGGATACTACAAGAGTCTTTAATGCAGTGGTTTCCCCTTGCCTTCCGCATCGTATGTCGTTGAATTCTAATAAGTTCTTTAGGGGTGATTTCTCACCCCAAGAACAACAGGGTGCACTTTTCTCCACCCGCTCATCCACCCTCCTAGGAGGCTGTTGACCATTTTTAGAGTGGACCACTTATGCTGGTGGTCGCGGGGTTTCTTTAAATTGTACTTGTATTAATCCCCGAGTCCAGGATTGCCTCTTCCGCCATCTCCACCATACCGAAGTCCACCTTCTCCACCGTAGATACCACTGAGAGAAGAGACACCTAATGAAAACGATAAGGAAGAGTAAAATATCCTAGTTGGCCCACATACTACGTAGAAATTGTCTTCAGCATAGGGTGATGGAGGTATGAAGAGATGGAAGAAAAGGAAGAGTAAGAAGAAGGTTTGCAATGTTACCAAATGTCAAACAAGGGAGAAGCTATGAACAACTGATGCAAGATGCTCAAGAAAGAGAATCATGGAGACTGTCCAGTTGATACCTGTCTCAAGACAGATTCACAGGAGGAGATTAGCTTCACGAGGGCCTTAATTTGGGAAATTAATATTTAATGTCGTCTAAATTAGCCATGACGGGAAGGTTAATGCGACTTTTCAAGACATGTTCTTCTTGGTCAGTTAGTAAAAATTTGCTCTCTGAGTTTATAGGACCTTAAAGGCCTATTGAGCAATATTGTAATTTACTGCATGTGACTGCCAGAAACGTGGAGACCATTTTTGCGTGAAGATTTAATCGTCACTCCCGAGAATCGAACCCATAAAAATTTAGCCACGGTTGTCCTTTATAGCTCTTTCACCCTTGTGATATCTCTTTCCTCAACTAATGTGGGGGGGGGGGATTTCGAGTTTATTTCTGACTGCAAAGATTAGTATGGACTTCAGTTGATTGGTGACTGATGGATCATTGTTTTTGGGTACGGTGCAGGCGGCTTGAATTTATATTTGCCCCGTGAGAAAATAAAAACGAATACTTGAAAGAATAAATTAATATTTGAGACAGCATGGTGAGGGAGAGAACTATGATTTAAATGCAAAATAATTTTAGTTTAATTTATGTAATTATGTATATTGTTGGGAAGTGTTCGCCATCTGCAGCCGTATTGTGAATGTAGAAGCTAGCGACTATTTCAGACGGCCGTGAAATGACTGCCAAGTGAGTTCCTTTGCGAGAGAAACTGGATCTTATGACGTCCAATTGTCACTTGAATACAAAAGAGAGAACTCAGATAGTCGCCGAAGTATGCGCTCTGCCCTAGTTAGGGAAGAGTGTTTTCAGGACAAACCTATAATCGAGTTGGTTGTCACCAGCTACATAGTCTTTTAAAAGAAAGAAATTAAGGACGCTGAGGTCGTCGAGATACTACCTCAGACGTCAAGTCAGATAATATAGGTAATAAAGTTATCCCTTTGTTTTATAACCAAATTATCAGATAAGGATATTCAGGCACCAGAACTTGGTTTGCGTTTCTGAGAAATTATTTTCTGCGCAGAAGCGCTGATTTCGCCATATATGTAATTCATTCTAGGTTCTTCGAGATACCAACGGCCGTAGCCGTGTTGAAACACCGGATCCCGTGAGATCGCCGAAGTTAAGCAACATTGGGCGTGGTCAGGAGTTGCCACGCCCTGTTGGTGGGGGGTAAGGGAATGGAGGAGCGGAAAGGAACTGGCCACCCTACCGCACGTAAACTCCGGCTCAGGAACACCTCTACGGAGGTTCGGACCTGCCTTTGGGCAGAATAACCCCTTACCATACCTTACTTCTTCGAGATCACTTGTGTATTGTTTATGAATACGCGTGCTCATAAAAACAAGAACATCTTGAAAGACTAGAGATAGGAAGCTAATATTCACAGGACATGTGCATAGCATTTGAACCATGTCGGCCCTCAGGTTCAAGGTCCTCATCGATATCTCGGCGCACCACAACCTACTCGTAAAATAAGCCTGCGGCCCTCGTTGTCGCTATTAAACCGAACGTAATGGATCAGTGTGACTTGAGCAGACGTGCGGGATGCCTCGCAGACGTACGCGAATCCGTATCGTCAAATGAGTGAGTTTGAAGGAGGGTGCATTAATGGCATGAGAGAACGTGATTCATCCATCCGGGAAATTGCTGCTCGTGTGGAACGAAGTGTGTCGGCAGCGCAACGAGTGTGAACAGAATACAGAATGGTTCATAGAGAGCTGTAGAACACGACTGATCGCACCACTCAGACCACCACAAGAGAAGATCGACACCTCATCCGAATGGTATTGTAGGACAGATCTGCGTCCTCCTCGGCTCTGGAAAAACAGTGGAATAGCGTAACACATCGTACATTATCAGGAGTGACAGTCCGTCTCCGTTTATTACGGTCTAAGTTACCGGGGCGTCGCTCATTTCTCCGCCTACATTTCACTGATGTGCATAAAAATGCTACACTGCAATGGTGTATGAAACGACATCTCTGGGGACAGGAATGACAGCAGATAATGTTTTCGGACGGATCCAGTTTCTGTTCGTTTGAAAATAATGGCCGGATTTTGGTTGGCCAAAGACACGAGGAGAGGCATCACACTAACTGCATTCGCACAAAACATACAGCGCCAACTCAAGGCCTTATCGTGTGGGGTGCTATTGGGTACAACCACAAACCATAGTTCGTGCGTGTCCACGGCACTGTGACCAGTTTGACCTACGTGAATGATATCCTGCGACCCGTAGCCGTGCCCTTTCTGCACGACACCCCAGACGCCATATTTCAGCAATACAATGCACGACCACATTTTTCTGCACGAACACGTGCTTTCTTGTTGTCATAGGATGTCAAACTGTTGTTCTGGCCCGCCCGATCACCGGACTTGTAGCCAATCGAAAATGTGTGGGATATGGTGAAAAGACGAGTGCGGCACTGGGACCCTATGCCAACAACCAAATATGAACTGTGGAACGGGTTAAATGTGGATTGATATACCCCAGGACGCCATTCGCGGCTTGTGCGCGTCGATACCATCACACATGGAACATGTTATCAGTGCCCATGGAGGACCCAGTGCCTAGAAGTGTCGTAGAAGCAGTGAAGTATGTAACTTTTGAGGCTTTCTTTATATTGCTGTTGCTGTTCACTTAAGTTTGGATACTTCGCTTCGAACGTGCATATTTATGCATTTCAAGTGGATATATAGTTTTACGAATGATTAATTGTGAATTGTAATTTGTTGATTTCGTATAATTATGATGAATATGACATATGGTTAATGGGGATTGTTTGGTTATGATTTTTCAATGATCTTTGCTTATGGGGCGATTCTATGTCTGACGTCCTCCGTTTATTGCGGTCCAGTTCTAGCTAATTAGTAGGATGACTGGTGCTGCGAAACAATGGTTTTATTGGTGAATCAATTTATTTAATACAGGTCACTTGTATCAATCAATCAATCAATCAATCAATCAATCAATCAATCAATCAATCAATCAATCAATCAATCAATCAATCAATCAATCAATCAATCAATCAATCAATCAATCGATCGATCAATCAATCAATCACTACTGATCTGCATCTAGGACAGTCGCCCACATGGCAGATTCCCTATCTATTGTTTCCCTAGCATTTTCTTAAATGATTTCAAAGAAGTTGGAAATTTATTGAACATCTCCCTTGGTAAGTTATTCCAATCTCTAAGTCCCCTTCCTATAAACGAATATTTGCCCAAATTTGTCCTCTTGAATTCCCACTTTACCTTCATATTGTCATCTTTCCTACTTTTAAAGACACCACTCAAACTTATTCGTCAACTAATGTCATTCCACGCCACTGACAGCTGAGAACATACCACTTAGTCGAGCAGCCCGTCTCCTTTCTCCCAAGTCTTCCCAGCCCAAAATTAGCGCCATTCTTGTAACGCTACTCTTTTGTCGGAAATCACCCAAAAAATCGAGTTGCTTTTCTTTGGATTTTTTCCAGTTCTTGAATCAAGTAATCCTAGTGGGTAGTGACTGTATAATTATATTGAATGTTTGCCTTCAGTAAGAAATCCCAAGCAAGAATTTGTACGGATAATAGTGATGGATTAAGTAATGAATTCATGTTTATACTTCTAAAATTTGAAACCAAATAAGGAACAATTTTTTTATTTTGATTTTTTTTTTTGCTAGGGGCTTTACGTCGCACCGACACAGATAGGTCTTATGGCGACGATGGGATAGGAAAGGCCTAGGAGTTGGAAGGAAGTGGCCGTGGCCTTAATTAAGGTACAGTCCCAGCATTTGCCTGGTGTGAAAATGGGAAACCACGGAAAACCATCTTCAGGGCTGCCGTCAGTGGGATTCCAACCCACTATCTCCCAGATGCACGCTCATAGCCTCTATGCGCACGGCCAACTCGCCCGGTTTATTTTGAAATAATCAATATGGACAACAATATTTGAAATACACTGAGAATTTCGATTATCCGAGGGGCACGTCCATTCATTTGTGTCAGATGACCTAGCATTTTTAAATTATTATTGAGTTTCAGTTTAATTTGTTTCAGTTTTTTTTATGTCGAAGATATAATACATATAGAATTGAAAGGTAGTTCTCATTCATTATTTTATCGTGTTTTAACTCTATTTCCTTCCCTAGCTAGTTAATTAAGATTAGTTAAACTTATATTATATTTTGTTCTTATCTCGAAATATCACCTAAGATCACCCGTTTTCGACCCTGGGATGAGCAGCTGGCGCCCAATGCATAGAAGAGAAGGGTATAATATATGTGTACATATTTGCATAAAATCTTTGTCCTAACTGTCAGCCATTTTTATTTTACCATTACTACTATGGAAACCACGAAGGATATTATGCACTCTACTTCCTATTCACGGCGTTGCCTAGGTCACAAACCCTGCCCTTACTGTCAGCTATCTTTAAAACGGGCAATGTGCTTTCTCTGCATGGCGTTGCCCATGATACTTCCGCTGGCACTGCATATACTGTCCGCAGGCGCTGCCTTTAAGGCTGAAAGTCGCGGTTTATGTCAAGCAGGCATATCGTGTAATTTAGAATTTGACCATTGGCGCTGCCTAAAAGACGAGATAGTATCATCTGAGTTTTATAATAAAATCATTATAATAATTATATTTCAGTGCACGATCATAACTGGGTGTGGAGCCGGTAAAACTATGTTCAACCTTCGAATACCAATATACTCACCGACCTACCATTTCAGTTTAAAAGATTCCTATTTCCACTATTAGTGTGACCAGTATTAAAGCACAGGGCTAAACAGATCTAGATTTGAGCGTTGAATGTTATCATGGTCAAATCAACGTGGCTCTATCGAGTGTTCTTGCGAAGAAAATTTGTCTGCGTTCACCCCAGTTGGAGAGTAGCGTTATGTAGTAATCAACTATACAGAGATATTTCACATGTAAAGCCACCCGTGCGGAGTCGGGGTGGGTCAGCTAGTAATGGATAAATCAGAATTCCCAGGTTTGCTCCCTTAATATTCTAGGTCTCTGCATACTGATAAAAACAATGTACAGTCGAACCTCGATATCGCGAGCCTACATTACTCTCATTTTCAGTATCTCGAAGTAACTTAAATTTCCCGGCCGTTTATCCTAATTTTCACGTGTATTATTTCGCTATTACTCGAATTTCTAGATTTCTCGAAGTAAACATTTCCTCCATTGAGGCAAAAAATACTCCGTAACTCGAATGTTACATTACGTTATTACGTTTTCATTCCCCACCCTGAAAGGGGTGGGGCGGGCCCCTTAGAGAGTGACGCTCTCGCTCGGGCCGGGAGATGCGAACTCGAATGTCGTGCAACATCAACTGTGCAATATGGCATTTGTGGTTTGTGAGGAACAGTTAACAAGTAAAAAAAGGTTTACAGTGTTGCTGGAAGCTAATATGATCGGCACCAAATAACTAAAACTCGCTGTTTCTCGGGTGTGAATTAATTACCGGTCTCGTACGAAAACAACCCCCCGAAGTCGCGGATGACAAGCTCCATTTACGAATCTCGGCTGCAAAGTATTGACGAGAAGTTTCAACGTGAAGGGAGGAAAGGATAACAGTGTTTCCGAGGTATGTTCTTGTTTCACTAATGTATGTACTGTATCCTGTCTTCTAAAAATTACTATAATAAAGGTTATAATTAAAGTGATGCCGTAAAATAGAGTTTGTTTGAATACTCATGTCCATAAAACCTAGAACACCTTGAAAGTCTAGAGATAGAAAGTTCATATTCACAGGACATATGCATTAGCATGCTCTGAAGAAATGATTAGCATTTGAACCATGTCGGCCTCAGGTTCAAGGTCCACATCGATATATCGGCGCACCACCACCGACTGGTAAAATGTGCCTGTGGGTCTCGTTATCGCTATAAACCGAACGTAATGGATCAGTGTGACTTGAGCAGACGTGCAGGATGCCTCGCAGACGTATGCGAGAACCGTACCGTCAAATGAGGGAGTTTGAAAGAGGGTGCATTATTGGCAGGAGAGAACGTGGTTCATCCATCCGGGAAATTGCTGCTTGTGTGGGACGAAGTGTGTCGGCAGTGCAACGGGTGTCTACAGAATGGTTCACAGAAGGCCGTAGAACACAACGAAATGGGACTGAACGTACCACCCAGATCAACCCACGAAAAGTTAGACACCTCATCCGAATGGCATTGTAGGACAGATCTGCGTCCTCCTCGACCCTGGCGCAACAGTGTAACAGTGCAACACATCGTACACTATCAGGAGTGACAGTCCGTCATCGTTTATTATGGTTTGGGTTAACGGTGCGTCGTCCACTTCTCCGCCTACCCTTGACTAATGTGCATTAACGTGCTACTCTGTAATGGTGTATCGAGTGACGTCACTGGGGACAGGAATAGCAGCAGATAGTGTTTTCGGACGAAGCCATGTTCTGTTTGCTTGAAAATAATGGCCGCATTGTGGTTCGCCGCAAACAGGGGGAGAGGCATCACACTGACTGCATTCGCACAAGACATACAGCGCCAACTCAAGGTCTTATGGTGTGAAGTGCTATTGGGAACAACCACAAATCACAGTTAGTGCGCGTCCAGGGCAATGTGTCCAGCTAGACCTACATGAATGACATCCTGCGATCCGTAGCCACCCACTTTATGAACGACACCCCAGACGCCATATTTCAACAGGACAATGCACGACCACATTTTCCTGCACGAACTCGTGCCTTCTTGTTGTCACAGGATGTCAGACTGTAGCTCTGGCCAACCCGATCACCGAACTTGTAGCCAATCGAAAATGTGTGGGCTATGGTGAAACGACGAGTGCGGCACTGGGACCCAATGCCAACAACCAAAGATGAACTGTGGAACGAGGTGAATGCGGATGGCTATACCCCAAGACGCCATTCACGCCTAAATGCGCGTCGACGCCATCAGGCATGGAACAAGTTATTAGTGCCCATGGAGGACCCAGTGCCCACTAGGCAACAGGACACATGCTGTAATAATTTCGTGTGGCTATTTCTAGCCGAGTGCAGCTCTTGTAAGGCAGACCCTCCGATGAGGGTGGGCGGCATCTGGCATGTGTAGGTAACTGCGTGTTATTGTGGTGGAGGATAGTGTTATGTGTGGTGTGTGAGAGGCAGGGATGTTGGGGACATCACAAACACCCAGCCCCCAGGCCAATGGAATTAACCAATGAAGGTTAAAATCCTCAACCCGGCCGGGAATCGAACCCAGGTCCCTCTGAACCGAAGGCCAGTAATCTGACCATTCAGACAACGAGTCGGACAGGACGCATGCTTAACCTAGGTGACTCAAATGCTATTCGTTTCTGCAGAACATACTAATGAACATGTCCTGTGAATATGAACTTCCTGTCTCTAGTCTTTCAAGGTGACACGTTTGTACGAACATGAGTGTCCGGCTCCATGGCTAAGTAGTTAGCGTGCTGGCCTTTGGTCACAGAGGTCCTGGGCTCGATTCCCGGCAGGGTCGGGAATTTTAACCATAATTGGTTAATTTCCCTGGCTCGGGGACTGGGCGTATGTGCCGTCTTTATCATCATTTCATCCTCATTACGACGCGCAGGTCACCTACGGGAGTCAAATCGAAAGACCTGCCACAAGCCTCCCCGGAGGCCACACGCCACACACATGAGTGTATACTTTTAAATAGCCTAGTGTTAAAAGTAATGTATTCAGTATACGCCCGTAGATACATATGTTTCAATTATGTTGTATACATGCTCAAAAACGATATTCTCTAATCTCGAAATTTTCGATAACTCGCAGTAAAATTTAGCTATTGAAGTGACTCGAGATATCGAGGATCCACAGTATATTACAGTGCGCGATACACGTTGTTAAGCCGCTTCTCAGTGATGTTGTAACAAACAAACAGACAGACTGACGTACAGACAAAATAAACAGGCGTCATGAAAATGAGAATACGTTTTAAAACAATGGACCGACATGAACATACAAATGAAAAATTATATGTATGATGTTTTATTATCTCGTTGGCTGAATGGTCAGAGTACTGGCCTTCGGTTCAAAGAGTCCCGGGTTCTATTCCCGGCCGAGTCGGGGATTTTAACCTTAATTAGGTAATTCCAATGGTGAAGGGGCTGGGTGTTTGTGCTGTCCCCAACATTCCTGTAACTCACACACCACACATAACACTATCCTCCACCACGATAACACGCAGTTAACTACACATGGCAGATGCCGCCCACGCTCATCGGAGGGTCTGCCTCACAAGGGCTCCACTCGGCTAGTAATAGCCACACTAAATTAATTAAATTAAATCTTGATTTACTCACTCCGCACTAGAAGAACTTTCACTTCTCTCAAAAATCAACTACCAAATGCTTAAGCTCGGTTGTTATTGTTTTATTAATATTGCTTACATAGTACTTACAATGTGTAATATACATTATTATTTGCAGTGACACTTTTCAAAATGCACAAATAGATAAATGAAACACATAATATGTAAGCAGATACATTTTTCATACTCTGAATGTATACAGGATATCCTTGATCATATGTTCCAATATTTACAGAGGAGTCGGCAAACAACAAGCGAAGGAATGAAGGTCCTATAAATATTGGTCGCTAACCCAGTATCTTCGGAGTTTTGGTCCGCTACCACTACCATCAATGATCACCATGTCTTTGATCTACTCTTCAAAACAGGTGCTCGATGTGACCGTCACCCATTGCAATGCAGCCTTCCACCCTAAGTCGCATGGAATGATGCATTCGTTGGAACACCCCTGGCTCTTCCCAGATTGCATCACAGGCATTGAACACGCGTTCTCGTAGTGTAACCACACCACATACACCATGGACATTATATGTCCCAAAACCAAAAATCCAAAGGGTTAAGGTCAGGCGAACGGGCATGCCAAGTTATTGGCCCTCCCCGACCAATCCACAACCCATGCCTCATGGATGACACGTGCTAGTTGTTGCCTAGCCCTACGATGAAAGTGGGCCTAAGCCCCATCATAATTAGACCATAACACAACACGCTCGTAAGTTTACGGCCAATGTTTAGGTAAGAACTTATTTCAGTCTTTTGTAGCGTACGACCCTCCGTCAATTATTGGAACACCGTGATCATCGATGGTAGTGGGTTTGAGACCAATGTTTATAGGAGCTTTTCTCATTCGTTTGTTGTGTGCTATCTCCTCCGTAGGTATTGGAACCTTGAACACCCTGTAGTTAACAATAGTTTAATTTTATACCAGACTTCCTCAACTAATGAGGCTACCCTCCTGGACAGAGTATACCAAAAGTCTTGAATTGGTGTATGGATAATTACAAATGGGAAGACAAAACATTGCAAGAACATACTTGTGGACACCATTGCGTAGGAAAATAAGTAATAAAGCATTAAAAGTCACGGAGATGAGAAGCTAAATTCAAATTTTATAACAGTATAATTGTTTCCATAGTATGGTGACAGAACCTTTCAGCGAGGGAATCGAGACTTCTTTGATTAGTCCTCTGCCCTGGTCAAGCTGTCAGCTGTCAAACTTTCAAACTGTTCCCTCTTTGCGTCAACCATGAGAACAATGATGCATCAGCCAAATGGTACTTCCCCTCATAATATGGGATCGTGGTGTTGTGTTGCCTTTGCTACACTTCTCATCGTAGACTTCTCCTGATTGTCTCCTCACCCATCCCTTATTGTCTCGGTAGGCAGTAATATGTTCGTCGAGACCTGTCCCTTTCTGAGAACCAATGCATTTCCACAATTACAGAAACATTCTTCTTCCGTAGGGCTTCAACAGAGTACATGCATTTGCTATACGGTTGTCCGTGTGTAAATATTACATGGAGGTGGTTCTAAACCCCATTATGGCTCCCCACCCCCACCCCCGGGCTACAACCATGCTTTTAGGGCTGTCATAAAGGCGGCAGACTTCCCTATCAATTGTTTGCCTAGTCAAATCTTAAATAATTTCAAAAATTTGGAAAATTATCTGGTAAATTATTCCAATCTCTAATTCCTCTTCCTATAAACAAATATTTTCCCAGAATTCTACGTCTTGAATTCAAACTTTGCCTTAATTTTTTTATATTTCTTACGTTTCAAGATTTCATTCAAACTTGTTCGTCTCCTGATCTCCACTGACAGCTCGTAACATATAGCTTAGTTGTGCAGCTTGACTCCTTACTCCCAAGCCTTCTCAGCCCGAAGTTTCCAACACTTTCGGCTCACTACCCTTTTGCCAGAAAGCACCCAAAACAAATTGTGTTCCTTTCCTTTGGATCCCTTCCAGTTCTCGTATCAAAAAATATTGGAATCGTACTCTAATTGGGGTCTTTCCAGATAAATATACGCCCTCTCCTTTACATTCTTATCATTAACACTAAATACTCCCATAACTATACGTAACCTTCCTTAAAAACGACGTTAATATGCTTAGCCCAATGAAGATTTCTTATACCGAGTGAACAGACTGAAGCGGAACCGCTCCATCCTGTGCACGGGAATTCCTGAGTGAGTTAGCCGGTGATGAAATACTGTGCCGGATGTACTCAAGGCCACGCTGCCGCGCCAGGTTTCAGTCTTTGTTGAACGTTTGCAAACGTGGCACGTGTTTCGTTGTTGACATTAGTACAGTGTGTGAATTCAGTGAAATGTTTCAAGTGGCTCAAGTCGGTATAGGTATTCTGTTCCCAAAGAGATAGTATTCATTTACGACTCATACATCCGTACATAGAGTGTTAAGGCCGCACGGATATTATTTCAAGAGAAGTTTCCTGATATTCATGTCCCAGGTTGGACTTCGATTCATAGATTAGTAAATAGATTACATAAGACGGGAAGTCTTCTAGATAAGAAACGTAATAAACCACGTACAGTGCTCACACAGGAAACTGTAGGTAACATCGGTAATGGCTCTGGAAAGGTCTCCTACAAAATCACTTCGACGACTTGCTCAGTAAATGGAAATGTCCTGTGGTTTTGTTCGAACGGGTACAAAATTACTGGAGAGTAATGCTTGAACAACAAAGGGAGGCAGTTTCAACATCTCCTGACGTGATATATGTGAGTACTTTTATTTTTTGTGTTCTTTTGTGTTGTTTGTTTGTCAGAAGTAGCTTACGCGACAATGTGTTCACTGCGGACTTCCTGTCACGCACGCACCTCCAGTGTGCAGGCTGCGCAGCCGGACTGCGGGACTGGTTCCGCTTTATGTTGCTCACCCTGTATTAACAACTAGATACAATGGTCCCCATCACAGAAGACAACTGACACTGTTTGCGAGAAACGAACCAAGGGAATTTTTCTGGCCACGCGGTGAAGTGCGAGTGATGATACAGGCTCAGTAGACCTGGGCGTAATATCAGTGGCCCGCAAATAAAGCTGTTAGTTTTTCTCTAGCTTAAGGTCAGTATTCTCGAGTTGAAACTGTCATTTCGCAGCTCCTAGCGCAGAAATGTGATAGACATCTCTACAATAATACCGGGAAGTTTCATTAAAATAAACAGATGGGCAGTTTCTCTATTCCATTCAGGCAGAACGGAAGACAAAACAGTCAAAAACGATGGACACAGCCTCTACATCATGGACACTAAAAACGACCTCAAAATGTAGACAAAAAATAAGAATGCATGAACAGACACTACCTACACTCTCCACTCGCATAATATTAGTAAGATATCTACAAATGTATTAATCTGTGTGCTTTATCATCTAAATTGCAGCAGGACGATGCAGTAAGTAACAGCAACGCTAGCGAAGGATACCAAAAGTGTTTTGTCAAGAGGAAAAAGACCACAGATCGAGAGTTTCAACTTTATGTGTGTCAGTTGCTGCGAGAATAGGTGTAGACTAGAGTTTGCGGGGTGATGTAACAAGAGACGATGCACTATTAGCGCCGTGCGACACGCCTCAGAAGCAGCCCTGTCAGACAACACTGCAATCGCAAACAACTGGCATAGGTTTAGGAAGATGTACATTGTAATAAGTAAACCTTCGGAAATATTGGAAACAGTTGTTTCGGTTCCACGATGAAAAATTACCACTACGATTGCACTGTAATCTATAAAACCACACAGAATCTCCCCCAGCACAAAGAGAAGTAGTATTCCATAGGTGGAACTTATAACGGAACCTATCTGACAAAGTATAATGTGCGCGTGACTTAAATCGCTCAGCCTCTTGGTATTGTCCCTCATAATCAATGCAGTGCCGAATGTTAACTGGTTGCAGATATTCTGTGCTTCAGTACTCGAATTATCTCTGTTAATTCTCCGATTGTAAGGGAAATAGCCTTTGAAAATATATAACTTTTGTAGTTCCTCATTAAGAACAGAATACCTTTGTTGTAGGAAGTAAACGAAAATATCGAACTGTAATGCTATTAAGTGTTCGACAGTGTACGTAAGGTTCACTACGGCTGGCCTAATCTCCCGCATGCGGTATAACACTAACCAGCCAGTGGATACCGTCATGAAAATCAGGAAGATGAATATTATAATACTTGTGTTTCGCCTTACCTTCTTGTGCAGAGGATTATTTTTACACCGGAGTACCTCATCAGCAACTTCAAATAAGTGAAAAATTTCAGAAATCTGTCCCTTATTCCTAATTACACTCTGAGCAATAGACAGCTCGGTTACAAAGAATGAAATTGTGAATGAAATATACCTGGCTATCTGAAAAGCAGGACCCAGCATGAAATTACCATTGGTATGGTCCTCAATCACTGTAAAAGTGGTTACTGCCAAAACTAGCACCATTAAGACGAAGGAATACACACGCCACGGTATGGATGAGCGTATTCTACTGCTGGCATGAACGTCGCTGTCTTGAAGCGAATGAAACGGAGCGAGGCCGAAAAATTTGGACACCACATAAGTGGGCTTTAAGGCAATACCGAGGTTTGAAGCCATTGTAGAGTTATTAAATCTTAGAAACTTCGTGCTTTATCATGAGCAACACGTCAGGACAGTATGTTTAGATTATTTTTGCACTGATGATGGAAGTTCAGATGGCTGTTCTTTGCATACGTAGAACCGTTATTCAGTAGTAACCCTTGGAATACTTTGTGACTCTGCAACTCCAGAAGGTCTAAGAGATTGTCAGCTGATGCACAGGCATTAATGGTCCAAGAGAGGAAAATAACAGAAGAGGATACGCATTCTCCTAGAAAAGAAAATCTACGTTAGTTGCAATTAAATCAAAGGACGGTAAATATTAGTTTGCAAATTTGATAACACCGGTCAACAACCAACAACCATTTTGGCGCCAGTCAGATTTGAGTGGTTTTTGATTGACTTTTAGATGCTGATTCCGAATATGATAACGGTCTAGCTCAATTGGCTCTAGTTTTTCAGATATTGAAAGTCCTACCGGAAAATATTTTAAAAACAGGAAAATAAATATCTAAAATATAATCTACTCACAAACAGTCTGAAAAGACAACCAAAACATTACAAAGTGAACATATGAACTATACAGCGACACTAACAGAACGCATAATAGTTTTTCACAATTATTGCTTGAAATAGTTTTGCCTGGATGATTGTCGCCTGCGTGAGTAATCAGGACAGTCGGGTTGGAGATTCCAGCAGTAGTCTGCCATCATGTGCCTGTCCTACCTTCCGTGATACCTTTCCTCCATTACTTGGATGTCTTGACGATACCTCTCCTCTTGCTCCCCACTAAAATCACCAAGATTGTCAGAAAATCTATCTAGGTGACTATGAAGAAAGTATACCTTTATGCTCATATTAGCCCCCAAATTATGAAAGTTTGTTAGCATGTTGTGGACCAATTGTTCGTAGGTCTCTGCTTTACGGTTGGCCAAGAAGTTGCTCACAACACAGACAAAACTACAGCACACCAGGCAGATGCTTCGATGTCAGTCGTGACTTTACTGAAATCTGGATCATTGATGAACTGGCGAATTTGAGGACCATAGAAGATTCCTGCTTTAAGGGTTTCACAAACTGAGTCCAGGGAAAGATCTGTAAATGCGCTTGAAGCAATTTGAATTTCTGTCCAAGGCCTTAACAAATTGCTTCATGAGGCCTAGCTTTATATGAAGTGGAGGAAGAACGATTTTGTCCCTATCAACCAATGGCTCATGTATGATGTTCGCCGATCGAACTGTCATATTCTCTTGAAGGCCATTTCACCTTTTTCCAATGATGATGCTTAGCACTACTATCCCACATGCAGATGAAACATGGGTGCTTTGTGTAGCCACTTTGCTGCCCAAGCAAATCAACACAAGTAAGCCACCCGTGCTGATGATAACGAATTTTGATTTTCTAAAGAATCAAATTCATGTTGTCATATTCTTCATGAAGTTTTGTGGAGTGGGCAAGTGGAATGGATGCATAGCGATTCACATTGTGTAACGGCACACATTTCAAGCTTTTCACGGTTTTATCGATAAAAGTCTTCTGGTCGATACTCCGGCAAACCCATTTCAAGTTGTAGTGTCGGAATATCATTGCAGTACACAATTGCATCATCATTGAAGTACGGAAGAAGCCCCTTTGCCTAGTCCGGTAAGCTGTAATATTAGTTTGTGGCTTCAGACAGTTCATTTCTTTGAGCCTCGATTGTAAAAGTTCTGAATCTTGCTTAGATAGACTGAGGTCTCTTATCAAGTCACTGAGTTGTTCCTGAGAGAACTGCCGAGGTGTAGAAATAGTGGCTTCATATTCACTGTCATCTGTATTACTTTCCACGTCCTGCAATTCTTTAACACCTGACGATGGAAGTTCAGGAAGTGTCGTAAATACTGACAGTGGAACATCTTTGCTTTGTGGTATAGGTTTCCAAGTGTGGTAAATACTGACACTGGGACATCTTTGCTATGTGGTATAGGTTTCCAAGTGTGGTAAATACTGACACTGGAACATCTTTGCTTTGTGGTATAGGTTTCCAAGTGTGGTAAATACTGACACTGGGACATCTTTGCTATGTGGTATAGGTTTCCAAGTGTGGTAAATACTGACACTGGAACATCTTTGCTATGTGGTATAGGTTTCCTTGCTGAATCCAAATTTGGATAATCCCATTTCTGGATTTTTTGTATTTATTGAAACCTTTTACACTCACAGCACATAAATAAGTCATCGTGGTGGTTTTGTTGTTCTCCCCAAACCGTTGGCACTCCAAAGTTTAAACTTTTCTTTGTTCTGTTTGTCCACTTTCTTAGACACTTATCTTGGTCCCGAAGATGAATAACAAAATATGCAAAATCGGTTTTCTTCACAAAGTCGGTAATGTTATCTCTATTTTCCAGCGGAGTGTATTCACCACACATACAACGGAACTCATCAGGACAGTTCACAAAACTTCGTCGTGAAGAACTCACGTTTAATTTTTCACAGCATAAAACAAATAAAATGTAAAGTTAATGTTTAAGTTGACATAATATAATGTTACATGATAATAAACAATCAAATATAAATTTTAAAAAATTAAGATTCGCCTCCATAATTCAGTGGATATAGGTAATGTCAGATACAAGGTTAATTTAATGAACACCCTGTATCTTATAAACCAGAGCCAATCTGTAAAAATCAATGGCAGATTCATATTCAGCATCACCAAAATATCACATATTCGTTAGAATTTCCCTGGCACCTTGAACTGAATTTGTTGTTGTTGTTGTTGTTGTTGGCCAGTGTAATTTAGCACTGGCATGCACTACCCGTAGCAGTCTCGGAGACTTTACTTAAAAATGTAGTGGGTTTCAACGAAAGATTGCAGTATCTGGTAAATTTTGTTTAAAATTTTATTTGATGGTGTTGTATGTAAAATGATTTTTTGTTTTACGTCGCAGTGACGCAACCGGTCTTATGGTGACGATAGGATAGGATAGGATAGGATAGGATAGGATAGGATAGGATAGGATAGGATAGGATAGGATAGGATAGGATAGGATAGGATAGGATAGGATAGGATTAAACCTGCGAAGAAATAACCGTGGCCTAAATTAAGCTACAGCATTAGCAGAGTCTGAAAATGAGAGACCACGGACATCTTCAGGGCTGCCGACAAAGGATTCGAACCTACTATCTCTCGAATGCAAGCTGATAGTTACGTGAACCGAACCGCGAAGCCAAATCGCTCGGAGAGTATAATACAGTAAGTTGTTGTACTGGTCAGTTACAGTAAACCGTACTGTTTAAATTATTTATGAATCCATGAGTAATTTTACTGCAAATTTTGCGTTATGCTACATGTACGAGATTATTTTAGATTATATTTCACAAATCATATTAATTCAATTTATTATGTTATACTGCTTGTAAAGGGATGTATCGACATAAGTTCTTGTTTAACGAAGTCTAGACCGGACAAGTTAGCCGTGAGCTTGCATCCGGAAGATAGTGGGTTCGAATCCCACTGTTGGCAGCCCTAAAGATGGTTTTCCGTGGTTTCCCATTTTCACACCCTGCAAATGCTGGGGATGTACCTTAATTAAGGCCATGGCCGCTTCCTCCCAACTCCTAGGCCTTTCCTGTCCCATCGTCGCCATAAGACGTATCTGTGTCGGTGCGACGTAAGGCCACTCGCAAAAAAAAAATGAAGTCTAGAGAGACCTTCCATACTTTGATACTGAGTACCTTCTAGAGACAGGGGAATCGAATCCTGGCACTATCGATTACAATGTAAGGCTGTACAAAACGACAAATACGTCACTAAATGTTTGCCACGTTAAGGAATGTCTATGAAGGATTTCGGCACGCCCGGGTCATTAAAACTGGCAGGAGTTGAACGAACGTTATGAACTCATACTTATTATTAGTAGTAAGTTAGTAGTAGTACAAATAAAGCCCGTAATCTCATTATTTTATAAAGTACCTATCACTATTTATGAAACAAGTGTGATTTTTTGAATGACCACTTTATCTTCAACAATCATTTGACCACATCCAGTTTCTCGGAGTCCTTTCACACAAATTAGACGGATGTCTTATTCGATCTGAATACGGACACAGTACGTCGGTGAACATTAATGAAATCAAATAACTGCAGAAATACATCCTATAACTACATATTCAGCACCCGCACTCGTCTTCTTTATGTCACTGCAACAAGGTTCCGTTGTACATATCAAGTGATTCTAGACACTATAGATGAAAAGTAGCATCGAAATACGAAACATTATTTTAAGTAAGGTAAACTCGCTTCTGAACTGCCGTCACGGATGTAGAATGAACTTGCGGGTACCCCGATGAACTTGCTAAGAATGTTCTTTGTATAGAAAGGATAATACATTAACTTAGAAATGTTGTGAATACAGCGCCATAGCAACGATAAAATGAAGGACAGAAATTAATTTATCTAATTGTTAAGTGCATTAATATAATGGAGAGCAAATATACCTTAGTGTTAAGTTTCGAGTTGGTGGACTTTGTATGATCGAACAAAACTGTTCCTGCTAAGCAGCAATTAATTATTTAAACCACTTAAATTTCTTATATTATAAAAAGGCATCAACGACACTCATGACCAGAGTTATCGATTTATTTATTTATTTATTCATTTATTTATTTATTTATTTATTTATTTATTTATTTATTTATTTATTTATTTATTTATTTATTTATTTATTTATTTCTGACAAAATGTCCCAGGAACCCATGGCTCGTGATAGGAACAATACAGTACACACTTTTGTTAATGTGACACAGTAATTACATTACACAGTAGAATATAGCTTTGTCAATAAGGTGGCAGGTACTTTTTTGGATATCTCTCGAATGCAAGCTGATAGTTACGTGAACCGAACCGCGAAGCCAAATCGCTCGGTGAGTATAATACAGTAAGTTGCTGTACTGGTCAGTTACAGTAAACAGTAAACTCATGGATTCAGAAATAATTTAAACAGTACGGTTTACTGTAACTGACCAGTACAACAACTTACTGTATTATACTCACCGAGCTATTTGGCTTCGCGGTTCGGTTCACGTAACTATCAGCTTGCATTCGAGAGATATCCAAAAAAGTACCTGTCACCTTAGGAGTTGGGAGGAAGCGGCCGTGGCCTTAATTAAGGTACATCCCCAGCATTTGCAGGGTGTGAAAATGGGAAACGTTTTTTAACGTGTTAGCATCATAGTTTTTCAGAAGTTGTTATTGCCTTTCTTAAAACCCTGATTACTTCCTGGCTCGTTATCTCCTCATCTAGTATCTGATTTGCGACTTCTAATTCCCTTACGATATATGTCTTGTCCATTTCCCTATCCCGGTTTCCTCCTCCCTTTAAAGTATTCTACCCACTCATTTCCCCCTATATTTTTCCCCATTGGTCTCGCCCTCTTTATCTTATTTATAGGTTCTCAAATCCTCTAGAATCTCTTCTCTTTGCAATATCCGTTTATACTTTCTGCTTCCGCCTCTTTCCATCCCTTTTTTCTTCTCGTTCCAACACTCCCTTGTATTCTCTTCTTAATTTAATATTCCTCCCTCTTCTCTTGTTCCCCTCCTTTCTTAAACTCCGCTAGAGCTCCCATTACAATCACTCGTTTCCTCCTACAGTTTTCATCACACCCCGTGAATCTGTTATTATTTCTCCCTTCTCCTCTCTTCACTTTCTTTTCCACACTTCATACTAGGAGTCCTATTAATTTTAGCACCTTATCCTGTCATTTCCTTCGAACGCCCTTTCAGTTTCTACCCTTAAGGTAACTCCCCTCTCTTTTAGCTCCAAACTCAGTTTCTCTCTCGTAGTATCGTTCCAGATGTACTTCCATCCCTCATTCTTATACCCCTCCCTTCTTTTTCCAACCTCTCTCCTATCTTCATCACTCTCATCTCTTAGTTTTATCTTAATGGGCATGTGTTTCGTTGTCCCACATTCCAACACCTCGAAACTTATCATTCTCCTTAACGCTATCTCCGAGCTTACTCCTATGTCTACTACACTCCCTCCATTCGATATGATGTACGTCAGTTCCCCTTACTATCTCCCTTCATCCACCCGTTTAAAATATATACATTTTCTATTGCACATAAACCTAATAGCCTTACTCCATAACTATTTATACCATTATTTCTACTCCTTCTTCGGTACCATCTCATTTCGGTGTCCTCTCCCATAATCTGGTACTCTGTTGCTCACTCTTGCATTCCGATCCCCCATTAAAATCATTCCATCTTCCGCATACAGCCCCTTAATCGTGTTTATTTCTTCAAGCAATTCCTCAAAAAAAAAAAAAAAAAATGCATAAACTGAATCTTTAGGATGATTGTACAGGGTTTTTATTTATGCTTGGAAGGGACTTTATCGCCGATGACAGGTCGCTACCGGTCGCTAGCGCGCGGTTTCCGGCACTCTGCAGTAAGTTGTTGAGAGCTGAGCTCCGAGACAGTAGGGTGTTCAATGAAGCTACTGCTTACAGTATCTCGTATTGTATAGTGTTTTATTGCGATTGTGTATAGTGCTGTAATGTATGTGAAATATTCGTTACGTGAACGTGTATATCTGAATAATACTGTGCCATTTCACTCTTTGCAATGAAGTTTATCATCATCATCATCATCATCATCATCTGTTTACCCTCCAGGTTCGGCTTTTCCCTCGGACTCAGCGAGGGATCCCACCTCTACCGCCTCAAGGGCAGTGTCCTGGAGCTTCAGACTCTTGGTCGGGGATACAACTGGGGAGAATGACCAGTACCCCGCCCAGGCAGCCTCACCTGCTATGCTGAACAGGGGCCTTGTGGAGGGAAGGAAGCGGCCGTGGCCTTAAGTTAGGTACCATCCCGGCATTCGCCTGGAGGAGAAGTGGGAAACCATGGAAAACCACTTCCAGGATGGCTGAGGTGGGAATCGAACCCACCTCTACTCAGTTGACCTCCCGAGGCTGAGTGGACCCCGTTCCAGCCCTCGTACCACTTTTCAAATTTTCGTGGCAGAGCCGGGAATCGAACCCGGACCTCCGGGGGTGGCAGCTAATCACGCTAACCACTACACCACAGAGGCGGACAATGAAGTTTATCTGGAGCAAAAATGGTGACTATGCCGTAAGAACGTCAGAAATAGAACGTCTACGTGTGCATGAATGTTAAGAGAATGATACTTTCGTCGGGTAGAAGAAGGGAAGAAATTATAGAAGGCGGTGAGAAAAGACGACATCGGAATAGTGTTAAAAATGTATTATTGAAAAAAAATTCGATTTCGCTAGAGACATACTAGCAGAGCAATACACGAAGCATTTGGAAGAAGGCTGATTGAGAAGAGAGAAGTATATAGAGCTGAAGATAAATAATAGTAAACATCTTCGCAAATAGTACAAGTCATCGGCGATGTAGAATTTGCAGGGTACCTCAGTGCTACGTCACGAGATACCGGCAAGAATACATATATAACGAAAGGAATTCAATATCAAGAAGTTGCGGGAAAATAACGACTGTCGAGCAAGAAATAGAAAGATTGTATTACGGTTAAACTGAAGCCTTACCAGACATATTGAAAGACTCTAAAACATCATAAGATATCACAATAAGAAACAGTAATTACAGGTTACCAAATAGATCATAGTAGGCTTTGTTTCCAGAAGATAACGAAAATGACCATGTTGATCTGCTTTTCTATTTTCACTGCGCAAGAAACCGACTACGTCATGTGATAGACGTGCAGGGGTGGAGGCTACTTAGATGATGGTAACACGGTCGACAAGACCAGCCCATAAGGACCGGAGATGAGCGAAGACCATCTCTAACATTCCCGAGAGGCTAATACGATGCCGTGAACCCGAACACCGCATGTCCTAGCCAGCTGGACATGTGACAGCAGCAACGAGAGCAGGAATAAAAGATAAGTCTTGACTAAGAACATTCTTCTAGTAAGTAATTCAGATAATATTTATTTGCAAAGTGCCATTTTATATTTATATTCCTTATTTGAAAGATTTATACAGAGTGAAGCGAAATTCGCGCACTCGGACGTCGCAGCGCGACTCCTCGCATGCCAGCAATAAAAAAAATATCTCTCGCGAAAATTCGTCCTGCGAGTATATCCGGGAGGAACAGGTTGTTGAAGAATGGCAATCTGGCAACACTGTAACCACATGTAGGGTAACTACCTCTGTCAGCACCTGTTAGTCGTGCTGTACAGTTGCTGCAGTGGATAGAGTTTTGGGTTAGCATGCAGGAGGTCGAGGGGTCGATCCTGGTTTGAGGCGTTTGTTTTTTATTTCGTAAATGTAGTCCAGGTGGTATGGTATCTGGCATCTTAATCGTCAACAGCGATTGCAGCGGGGCCTCTAGAAACCATTTGCACTTACATACTACGATCCTAGAAAGGCACGATCATTCGTTTTCATTGGTCAGCTTTGAAAGACGCCCTTTCCACGTCGTGGGCGTGAATTTATTCGCACCATTTCATCTACTAGGTGCGTTACAACGTGTTCAGTGTTACTAAATTTTGTAAATGTAGGATACATGTGACCTGAGAAACGGTGTCTTACTGTATTACGGTATGTAATGTCCGATGGAAATTAGCAAATAAAAAAGTCCGCCTCAACCCACGATCGAACCCTCGAGCTCCTGCACGCCAACCCATAACTCTATCCACTGCACCATCTGCACTTCACGAGTAGTATGTGCTGACAGAGATACTTACCCTACATGAGGTTACAGTGTTGCCAGATTGCCACTCTTCAACGTTCTTTTTCTGCCGGATGTACTCGCAGGACGAACTTTTGTGAGAGACATTTTTTATTGCTGGTATGTGAGGAGTCGCGCTGCGACGCCCGAGTGCGCGAATTTCGCTTTACCCTGTATAAAAGTGCTACTTTAAGTGTCCTATAAGAGTGATGTTACGTGAATAGTCAACTGATTTCACAGCATCAGAGGTTATTAGGTAACATCGAACATGACTCGTTGGCTGAATGGTCAGCGTACTGGCCTTCGGTTCAAAGGGTCCCGGGTTCGATTCCCGGCCAGGTCGGGGATTTTAACCTTAGTTGGTTAATCCCAATGGCCCGAGGGCTGGGTGCTTGTGCTGTCCCCAACATCCCTGCAACTCACACACCACACAAAACACTATCCTCTACCACAACAACACGCATTTACCTACAAATGGCAGATGCCGCCCACCCTCATCTGAGGGTCTGCCTTACAAGGGCTGCACTCGGCTAGAAATAGTCACACGAAATTATCATTATCTAACATGAAAGACAAGTCCATTGATATAGGAAGTAATTAACCAGTGATGATTTAATTTTTGCGTTCGTAATGCTGCCAATGGTGAATGAAAAGAGGTTAATTCATGTAAATGCGATATTGTGCGATATTGTGGTTAACATTAGGTTTATATTAGGGCATATGCTATTAAGCTGAGATGAAATGAAATCGTGGATAGGTTATTATGACGTCGTAGGAAGACATAATAAGATAATTTAAGGAATTTGAAGAGAATTTGAGAACAAAATAGAATATGTAGATGGATGATTAACGATGAGAGAGTAACATGCGTCACATTGAAGTGAATTATTATGCTGTTATAGTATTAGGATGAGACATGAGATGTGTTGTATGAAATAAATGAGTTATATATGAAGAATGGTAGAATGGTATGATGATTAATGATGGTGATTATTATTATTACGTCGCAAATGAAGAGATAGACCATTTCTAGCAATGAAATTAGATTAATTGACGCTATTCGTGATAAATAATAATTATAATTGGTCCTCAAACATATGTTAATTCTTCAGAAAGCTTCATATAGTACCACTTACGATCCAAATATCATGCCTAACTTAACAACTACTTATCTGATCATCAAAAATGATTCCATACATAGATGATAGCATGAATGTAACCTACTTCTGTACAAATTCCTAACCACAGATATTCTTATTTTGATAAGACAAGCTTAGAAGCTTATTTATACACATTATATGATATCACTGGCAACATTATTCATAAGTGAAGGTTGATGGTGACAGAGTCTTCTTACAAACCAGATTAATATCTAGTTGAATTGCATTATAAACTTGTTAGATGTGAGTGATAGCTGAATATTTGGGCACATATAATTACTGAATTGGCACTTAAGAGTTTTTTAAATTAATATTTATTTAATGAGCAACTCAAGTAATAACAATAATAAAATTTCGATTATTTTAATTAAATAGAAGAACGACTTAGAGAGTTCTCTTTTCTTCAATGCCAATGAAATACCGCATTGAGAACTCGGAAAAGTTATAGAAGACATGTGAAATGTTTGTGATATTTGAGAAGAAAGTTTTCTTTTACAAATAATATACATGATGACAAAATACGTTAGCTACTGGCAAATGAGTTTGTCATACTGCGAATTGAGTAGGGAATAATTAATTGAATCAAGCGAAAGTTTGTAGGACCAGATTATGTGATGATGAGAGAAAGTTACAGAAGCGTGATTCTGATTTTATCTGTATTTAAAGCAATGTAAATAATTTGCGTCAGACATTTCCAATTACTCCCAATCAAGATTATGAATATTTGATTGTGTTTCTTCTTGTTAATTAGTTGGAGGCCTCTAATTTTAAAATACTTTAAAAGCAATTGAAGAGATGCGACATCAATTAATTATTATTCATTTCTTTAATGATATTCAAAGCAATTAAAGTACTTTTTCAAGATTTTCTTCATTTTAATAAATAGTATTGCATGAAATTAATGATTCTTTCAATGACTTTCTAGGATAAGTGTTTAGTTTTTAAGTAAATATAGATTAAGAATTATGTTATAATATTTGGAAACGAACCGGATTCGCGACTAGGAGACGTCCGTTGCGTAGGTTTTGTTTATCCGATAGTTTACCACGGCGGTGTTTCCTCTCGTTTCGGAACTTATACCCCGGAATTTCGTCTGCATTTTGGAAATTGGTATTGTCTTCGAGCTAGTCTGGATCTTACGCGACCCAACCTGGACGCAGAAACAGCGCAATACTTACATTAAGTGCAGAAAATCGTGGGCTAGGACAAGACAAAATGTTCGAACGAACTTTTCAGGGAGACCCATTCCTGTCAATCGGACAATAAAACAACTGGCCAAGAGATTCAAATCTACAGGTTCAGTAAACAATAAAAATAGACGTAAAGGTCGTTATCTCCTTACTGAAGCGTGTTTGGTACGAGGATCATAAGTAAAAATCTGTGGCCCCCTCGTAGCACAGATTTAACGGCAAGTGATTTTTATTTGTGGGGAATGTTAAAAAATGAATTTTATGGGAAGAACCCTCACACATTAGATGAACTTAAAGAAAATATAAGAGATACATTTGCATCCATCAGTGCTGGAGAACTTGGTAGAGTAACCGAAAACTTCACTAGGAGATGCCGATTATTTTGGCAGCGCGTGGGAAAAATTTTCAGCATAAACTGTAAAAATGGTGAGTAAAATGCATGATAATGATTTTTAGCACCGTATTCTTCTGTGCATAAGCACGCGCGGTAGCCGGCAACTGAACCGTAACTGGCGGCCAAGTTCGAGAGAGAAAGTCCCTTCCAAGCATAAATAAAGACCCTGTATAATAGGGAAAGACAAATTGCCTCCTGGGCGTCCCTTCCCATTGTAATTCTAAACCACACTACCCCCTCTACCTTATTCTGTATCCTCTCTACCATCCCCGCTATCTCATTTCTTTTTAAAACTGCTATACCCCCTGGGTTTCTTCCCATCTTCCCCATTTTATCCCTTATCACTTTAACTACTCTATACCCGTCTCATTCAATTTCCACCCCTTTCCCTAACCACGTCCCTACTAAGGCAATTACCTCAAAATCCTTTACTAATTCCACAATTTCTTTGTTCCTTAGCTTCCCCATCAGCCCCTCAATATTCAACAGCCCTATCGCCATATGTAGTCATTTATTCCCTACCCTTCCCCCTCTCTGCTTCTGTGTTGCTGCACTTCCACCCCTACTTCTTGCCACTTTTCCTTGCAAGCCTTCCCTATCTCTCTCCTCTTCCTTCTCTTTGCTATCATTCTCTACCTTTCCTTTCTCCGTGCCAGAACCTTTTCTCCCTGCGCATAAATCTTTCAAGCTTATCAATCTTCCCTTATTTAGCGCCTGTCTCCTCTCCATTATCGTTTCTGTATTTCCTTTACCCGGTGAGGTTTAATCATTACCCTGCGTCCTATTGCCTTCACTCTCCCTTTCACCTCCCACACTCACTTCACTCTGCACCACTCGTGTCTTATTTCTTGATTAATTCGCCTCTTCGCTGTTTTTCCCATAGAGTTAGTAAATGATACACTAAAGGTAGCATTGGCGCCACCGTCTACGAGAGAATCACTGTAGCGAGCGGAGCATGTTGAAATCTCAGCTGTTTGGCAAAAAGCTCACTCCGCTGTACTCATCAATGTAAATAGGGGACTTTTAAAACTGTGTGGATATAGATAAGGTTTAAAATTGTTACATGTAAACATTCTCAGATACTACAGTATACTTGCGACGCTTCGCTCCATTAAAAAGAAAGCCCATAAAGCACGAATACAGAGCTAAATGCGTGATAAAAGAGGACGGTGTTCAGGTGCAGTTAAGTAACACAAAATCAATTTTCTGTTTATATTAAGTCGTCTAACAACATACGTTTAGAAGGAGGGCATGTATATTTCGCTATTTTTTGTGTAAATGACCAGAAATTTGGTATAATTCTGCTCAACGACCGAAAATGTCCTCTCTCGTACGAAGCGGATGAGCGAGTTTTTGGGCCTAAAAACGTTGGCGAGATTTTGGGGTAAAGTAGACAAAATATTATCATCACCGGTTTAGACGTCAGCTTTCTGAGCCCAAGTTGGCAGGTTCGAGCATGGCTTAGTCCAGTGATACTTGAAGGTGCTCAAATACGTCAGCCTCTTTTAGATAGATTTAGCGGCACATGAAAGAACTCCCGTGGGAAAGAATTCCGACACATCAGCGTCTCCGAAAACCGTGCAAGTACTTTGTAGGACGTTAGGCCATTATTATTATTATTATTATTATTATTATTATTATTATTATTATTATTATTGTCGATGTTTTCTAAACGTGATTACAAGTGGAAATATAAAACTCGGTTGTGGTTTCAGTCTATTATGGAGTTTTTATTTAGCTTTTCCTCAAATGTATGATTTGCTTTAAGATTTTAAAAGACTCTAAAATGATTTCCGTTAATGGAAAGGGACAGTGGTAAATTATATGATTGAAGAGAACTTGCTTTACATCACACCGACACAGATAGGCCTTATGGCGACGATGGGATAGGAAAGGACTAGGAGTGGGACGGAAGCATCCGTGGGCTTATGGTGTGGAAATGGGAAACCACGGAAAACCATCTTCGGGGCTGCCGACAGTGTGGTTTGAACCCACTATCTTCCGAAAGCAAGCTTACAGCTGCGTAGCCCTAACCGCACGGCCAACTCGCTCGGTCAATAATTTATTATGCTTGTATATAGTCCTATATGCCATTTAAAGGAATAATAATATTGACGAAAGTAAAGGACGGTGTTGCACATCTAATTTCTAATTGTAAAATCCGGTAAGGTATGAATGTGGACTGCTACACCTAATGTACGAAGGGAAAGCAACAAACTGTATATACAGAAAATATATTCAATAGCTGTTAATACCACAAATACACTCAAAAAGGGAAAAACGGAGCACAATTCCAGGCTAGCATTCACATATTTCCTTATTTTCTTTTTTGTACCAATTTGCTTTACGTCGCACGGACACAGATAGGTCTTACGGCGACTATGGGACAGGAAAGACTTGGAGTGGGAAGGAAACAACTGTGGCCTTAATTAAGATACAGGTCCAGCATTTGCCTGATGTAAGATTTGGAAACGATCTTCAGGGCTGCCGACAGTGGGATTCAAACCCGTTATCTCTTGAATGCAAACTGACAGCTACGTGACGTAAAGCCTGCAGCCACTCGCTCGGTATCATGCACATAATTTTTCTGGGTATTCGCTTTCAAAGGCATGGCCATTCAGTGAAAGGAAAATGTCATCCCTTATATTTCCTAAAACATTCATTTCAGTCTTCAAGGTAAGATCCAAAGAATCTCATTCACGCCGACAGGGGAATCAGTCGCAAAGTCACCCCAAGTAGGCCAATTCACATGACAATAAGTGTCACGCAAAGTATTATTTTACATGCACAAAAATGAATTTCAAAGAAAATACCTGTGAAATTATACGCCATTGCCCTTTATGAACCTATCTATGCAGCCATAAGCTGCACAGGAGACTGGCATTTTCCTTCAATTTATCGGGAAGCTCCAGTAGTGGCAGTGGCTTTTGCCTTAACAGCGCGCTCGTTCGACTTCGCACGCGACTGCAGCGCCAATGCTACCTCTAGTGTATTATTTACTAACTCTATGGTTGTGCCTCACCAAGATCTCTGCATTCCCGACCATCTGGTAGCTGACACTGCTTATTCTCTCCGCCGGTGACGTCTTGCTCTCGCACTCCGCGACTCATTTCCTCTTCTCGTATTTCAATCATCAGCAGTTCCTCCGGTATCCACAATCGGGTCCATTTTCTGTCTGATGTAACCAAACATCTCCCCGCTATCCTGACTCGCAATTCCTGCACCCTTGCCTTCCATGCGTGTCACTTCAAAATTTCCATCTATTTCTTCTCCTTTTCCCTGGCCAGTATCCAGTATTCGGGAGATAGTACGTTCGAACCTCACTATCGGCAGCCCTGAAGATAGTTTTCCGTGGTTTCCCATTTGCACACCAGGCAAATGCTGGTGCTGTACCTTAATTAAGGCCATAGTCGCATCCTCCCCACTCCTAGCCCTTTCCTGTCCCAACGTCGCCATAAGACATATCTGTGTCGTGGCGACGTGAAGCAACTATTAAAAAAACTCTTTTCCTGTTTCGGCTTTCAAGTATATGTTGGATCCTTTCAAATTCCCACCATTTCTTAGAATTATATCAGCCATCAGGGTAAATATCAGTCTCATTTTCACCGGAATGTTCCTCTTATTCTTCTCCACTTCTGAACAGTTCGTCTTCATTTTTTATTTGAAATTATGCCCACCACTTTCAACACTAACTCCACTTTCGATTCCTTTCCCTCTTCAGGTTCACCATAAATAAACACATTCTTCCATGATGCTTCCTGCATCGCCAGCCTTGCTCCACTCTTCATTACTGTCAGTTCTTCTTCCAATGCACCCACCTTCTCTCTTAAACTCCCTACTTCCACTTCCAAGTCCGCTAACTTGTCATTCGCCCCACCAATCTCTTCTTTAATAAAGATTTTTAAGTCATTCATCTCCCTCAAATTTGGTTGATCGGTGTTCCTGCAACAGTTCCTTGATTTTTTCTCCCTTGCTCGCTTCCGCTACCACTCTCTTGATTGCTTCTAATTCCACCCTCCCGAATGGTCCCTATTTGGACCCGGATCATTTTCCACTCCTCCTACCACCAGTAACGTCGCTACCATTATCGCACACAACATAATTTCTAGCAGCCCTTTATAGCTGCTTTTCTCTCTTCCTTTATCTGCTCCAGCCTTCTTCCAACTCCATCTTGCACTATTCCATCACCCTATTCTTACCCTGTATTGTTATTCCCATCGCCCCTTCCTCACTTCCGCTAGCACGTCCGCACTGCACGTTGTCACACTCGTGATTGGAATAGTAAATCATTCAACTCCTCTCAGAACCAGGTAACTAGTCGTGCGCTCGAGTCCGGGTCCGGTACTTGCTGTGCAGAACACAGCTCAGCGAGAATTTCTAAGTTTATTGCTAGAAAGCAGGATCTCCGCCTTTTGGGAGGACAGCCGCCAAGACATCACTTCACAGCGAGACTTTCTTCGACCACAGAGAGGCAGCACTGGTCACACTTGCATTTCGACCGAAATGAGAACGTAGCAGGTGGCACTCTCTGGTCTCAGCTGTAGTATTAAAGAGGAAAATACTGTATAGGAAACCATCAGCTGTTCCCCTCCAGGTCTTTTAATACTCCTAATTTACCTATTGTATAGCCACATTTGTAAATAGATTAAAAATTACTTTGTGTTGACAAAAAGACATGATAGGTGTGCGTATGCGACATTAGAAATGTCCTATCTTGTTTTCCGTGTTTGTGTTTTGGTAATAGTGATTCTTGGGAAACAGTGGGTGTTTAGAGATCTTGAGCATCTAAACGCTTTAATTAAGAAGCATAAGGACAGTGGAAAACACATTAATAATTCTTTAAACTTAAGTGCTTTAGGAACGGTGAACATTGCAACATTATTAAGCCATGCTTATCACGAAGAAATACGAAAATACAGTAAACAAGTGGAAAAGAACAGTTATATGCTATCAAGCATTATAGACTGCATTAAGTTTTGTGGTGCGTTTGAATTAGCTTTAAGGGGACACGACGAAAGTGATAGTTACGACAATTCTAGTGCTATCTTGGGCGTAGTAGATTTAATTTCTAGCAGAGACAGTTCAGTAAAGGTGCACATTGAATCTAATAGAGTTTCCAAATAGACCTAAAAAAATATCCAGAACGAGCTGTTGGACTGCATGCCTGAAATCTGCAGTGAAGTGACAGCAGAAGAAATACAGCAAGAAGATTTTGTTGGTGTAATGACCAATGAAACTACCAACGTTTCAGAATAGACGCTTTTAGTGTTGGTACTTCGGTATGAGAAAAATGGCATTCCGCTCGATCGATTTTGGGGCTTCTTTAAACCAGAAGGTCCGGATGCAGATGCTCTTGCATTATGTAGGTATATTAAGTGAAATGAACATGTTTAAATGTACACCGCACAAAGTTATTGCGCTGACCTACGACGGGGCATCAGTAATGACTGGTGTTAAAGATGGAGTGCAAGCAAAGATTAAAGCCTGCTATCGCAACGCATATTACATCCACTGCTATGCACACCAGCTGAATCTGGCAATGGAAAATGCTACTTCGCTGAATGCGTCGGCTAGGGTGTTCTTCGCTCACCTATCAGCGTTCCCTGTTTTCCTTTCAAGGTCGCCGCAATGGATGTCTGCATTAGAAGCAGTGACAGCGCGAAGAATTCCAATAGGACCAGCGACTAGATGGAATTCCATGTCGTGCACTATAAATGTGGTGTACGAACAAAGTGAATCCGTAAGGGAGTGTTTATTAATGCTGGAGATGAACTCATCCTATAAAAATAGCCTTGAAATATACAGGGTTCATCGCAGCTTAGAAGATGAGAAATTCATCGTTTGGCTATATTTATTTTTATAAACTGATGCCACATGTGGATATTATGTAAAACCAGTTGCAGTGAAGAACAGCTGATGCTGTAAAAATAAAATCTTAAGTGTCACACTTCATTCAAGGGATGAACAACACAAGGGTATCGGCAGAAAACGTTGCCAGTACTCCTGAAGAAATGACTGCTTCTGAATACAATCCAGAAAGCTATCACGTTGGCATACTGATGCCAAGGAAGTGTACGATAGAATAACACGGGAGGGCCGTGATCCCTTACTATGCAAACCTTGGATCCCCTAGAAGCAGCAAAATGGTTATAGAGTCCACCAACTTTGAACGACTTTACGAAATGTTTCTGGATAAAGAACCATGTTACAAGAAAGACTAAGCGCCCTCGCAATGTTCTCCATTGAGAAGAAGTGGGTCTCCAGCATGGAGGGGTTCAACGCCAAGGTGATCAACAAATTCTGCAGCAAGAAGAAGCGACGTATGGACTTCATTTATCGTCACTGAGAAAGTGTTTCTAAATATTTTCATTTTTTTGGAGGGGGATGGGTTACAGCGCACAACTTCTTTCTGCACCAGCCACCTCCGGTTGTGAGTAGTGAGTGTCGTCAAAATGTTGGAGTAGTGTTGGAAAGGAGAGCTGGTTAGCACTTTTTTCGTTGTTTAATTGGTAGTGTTGACTAGTTCACTGTGTGGAGCATTCACGTTAACTGTGACTTAATTGATCTGACTGTGTTGATTCTGTGAGTTACCGGACTCGTCAGGTGTCGAGCCAAGGAGCTTTCGTCGCACGCCGTGACTGGTAACAGACTGTGTGTTCGGACCTGTCTGCATGCAGCTGTTGTGAGAAGCGAAGGCGTGTTCGAAGCCTGGTGAAAGGTGAGTTGTCAATCAGGATTTTCGTCCGTTCAGGTAATACCAGAGAGACAGACTACCTGCTGTGATGAAGACAGAGTCTTTTGTAAATGGACTCTAATTAGGGAACTGTTATCAACCATTCTCAAATATAATTGTATGTGCACTATATGGGTCATCTCACATTCATTTACATATGGGTCATCTCACATTCACATTCACATTCACATTCATTTACATAAAAACAGGTAGTGTTTTATTCGTAAAAATGTCAGTATCGCATAAATGACATGGTAAAATGCGTACAGAGGTGATTTTGAAATAAATATGTCTTATGTCTGGGGGTCATCTCAAAAATTGCGTCAAGAAATTGGCGATACGAAATGTCACCTAGCAACCGTGCAGGCTGTATCGCGAAGTATTGATAGATGGCCATGGCTGAGAGACATAGAGAAGGCTCCTTTTTCCTCTTATTTGTTGAGGTATTTCATCATAAGAGAACAATTCTCAAGATGTCTGGGCCATTACAGGTTTAATGTTCAAAACATTTCTTAGCGGACAAAGAACGGTCCCCATACTATTGAAAACGTAAACTTAAGATATTTCCTCAATTGTGCCGAAATTTGAAAGGCTAAGTGGCTCGAGAAGGTTTCAAATTGTGTCTTGGATAGCTCTAGCAAACTTAAAAGAAACAAATTTCGAAAATTACTTCGGGCCTAAATGCAGTTCAGGAAAAACAGCCTAAATTCGCTTGTTTGTTTACTCTTTTCCTCTTTTATTTAAACCCTAGCCAAATTTATTTACATCATTCTTTCTGTAATGTGTTCCTTGGCTCAATACCCTCAGGCGTTGTTTGATTTTTTGAAGAATGTCCACGCCGAATGTAGTCATAAGGGCTTAAGTGAAACTCTGCCTTGACTTACATTACCGCTCGTAAAGGTGCTTCAGTGAAACAATGCACTGACTCACATTAGGGTTCATAGTGTTAGAAAAAGGCAAACTGATAATCTAATCGACCGGATAACAATGATTAAGGAAACGGTAATACCTTTTATGAAATAAACAAAAAGTATGTTCTCACACTTTATTATATTTTATTTACATAGAATTCGTAGCTCATATCGGTAGAATGTTTTCAACATTGACTTGCTTGTCTGAAGGGCTAGAACTCCGGATTTTAAATTTCTTTCCGTCTGGTGTAAAATCAGAATTTTGTCCTTACGTGGTACTGGTTCTTAAATGGCAATGTAGGTATTTCAATAATTCACGGCGAATTTGCAAGGATGGTTTCCTTGTATGTAGTGCAGATATAAAGGCTATATAAATACGCGTCTGGAAGTTGGTAATTTCTGAATTATCAGACTCTCAATTACAATTTCTCAATTTTTAGATGTACTTCATGTACGACAGCGTCCCTGAATATTGTTGTCTTTATGTTTGCGAGCAAATTATTCATAAAGGTAGAGGTGTACGAATTACTTGGCCTCCATACTCACCTGATCTATACCCCCTGGACTTCTTTGCATCGGGTGCTTAAAGTCGCTGGTATATGCGACTCTCCGAAGAATCAAGCAACGCACTGTGGAAGAAGTGCTTGCCAAACGATACGTACTACACCTTACAATTTTGAGCGTGTTCGTGGCGCAATGAAACGACGAGCGGAAGACTGGAGTATGGCAGCAAGTGTGCATTTCGAACTTATCAATATTATTTATTTATTTATTTATTTATTTATTTATTTATTTATTTACCATATATCATACAGAGTTTTGGATGATTTAGTGAAAAGGGTAAGCCCCATGTCCATTAGCTGCTTCACGGAGTCGCTAAGCTATTACTTACAATAATTACATTATTCACATATTTGCACTCGTGCAGTAATTAATTCACTCAACAACACTTACACTCCATTTCACTCCCATTCTTGCACACACGGAGATTTACATATTTTTTACATGTTTCGTAAACTGCGTTAGAGGCAAGGCGGAAGCTCCTTCCAGAACTTGCGGAGGGGCCGTAGTAACCAGAATGATAGGAAGTGGTACGGGCAAATGGAGGGACAAGATCAGCGCCTCTGCGGATAGAGCGAAAGGATAGAGAAAGGCGGCAAAACGGGTCACGGTTGATGGAGCCGGCGAGGGATTTTCGATGGAAGATCAAGTCGGTTCTTTAGACAATGGTTTCTGTTGGTTAGTCGAATGAAGATGGGAGCGTAAGTTATTAGACTCTCGCCCGACGCTGTATTTTCTGAAGTTTATTTATATTTGTGACTGTGGTGGAACTCCAGGCATAAAAATCAGAGGATACTATGGGTCTTACCATACTTCTTCTAAGGTAATTTGCAGCGTGCATCGCTACCTGAAATTCAGACTAAATTCTAACAAATAAAATTCCAGTTTACGATACTTGGGAGTTTGATATCTTCTTCTCTTCTTCTTCTTCCTGCACTACTTTTCCAAAACGTTGGTGGTATGTGGGTGAAAATACTGAAGCACGTGTGGATTTATCCCTATTTTGCAGCTGACGCCAACCGTATATGGAGGGATCTATTCCACTCTTAAGAATTTCTGTAAAGTTTGTATGTTGTGTCTGTGTATGAAGAAGAGTGTATTGGGACAAACACAAACACCTAGTTCCCAAGTTAGAGGAATTAAACAGACGTTGTTCAAATCCTCAACCCATCCGTGGATCGAACTCGGGGCCCTCTCAACTGAAGGCTTACCACTGATCATTCAGATAAGAAGCCGTGACAAAACGTCTTTCAGCTTATCTCATGCATTTCTGGGGTCGCTGGAGCCATCTAGCGCAATTTGAGCTTTGGAAGGGCGTTTAAGGCCGACTGTGCTTCGCGCTTATCATGCTCCAGAGTCCGGTATCTCAATAATTACACGTCACTGGATCCATAGTCCGGCTCCGTGGCTAAATGATTAGCGTGCTGGCCTTTGGTGCAAAGGGTCCCGGGTTCGATTCCCGGCAGGGAAACCTTAGTTAATTCCGATGGCTCGGGGCTAGGTAGGACCCCATCCTCATAGACGCGCAGGGCGCCTATAGAGCGTCAAAACGGAAGACCTGCACCAGGCCTCTTCGGAGGCCACACGCCATTAAATTAACTGGATTCGTGTTCATTATAACCTTTTTAGTCTCCTCTATAGCTATGAGAGGAATCCAAAACTGCAATTGTTCCGTAAATTTTTGAAACACAGTGAGAGGGGAATGAATCGTATATCATATGATATCACATATCATATACGATTCATTCCTTTCGGTGTAAACTTAGAATTTTACCCTTACGTGATATTGGTTCTTCAGCAACGATATTTAGTGATACTTCTTTCATAAAAAGCAAAGCAAAGCAAAATCAGCTCCGTACAGGCCATGAAGGCCCTTGGAGGGGTGGAAGGTGAAGGCTTCCACTATCCTTAACCTCGGCACTTGATGGGGTAGAGTGCTTAGCTCTACGCCCGGCCGCCTTTGCCTCCAGGAATTAACCTGGTACTCATTTCTGGTCTAGGCTGAGTGAACCTCAGGGCCATTTGCACCTCGGGAAGTGGAAATCTCGTTTCATAAATTTTACGATTTCCTGTCGGGGATTCGAATCCACGTCCTTCCAGGCAAACCGAGCACGCCTTTACCGCCTCGGCCAAGCAGCCCCTCTTCTTCTTTCCTACAAAGTGCGAATTTCCACAACTTCAGAGAGTAGTAGTACAATATATATGCTATTGTGGAAGTGGATGGTTAGGAAAGGTAAATGTTTCCTGGTGCATATATGCCATCACTAAAATGATCAGTGAAAGCTTACCGTAAGATACATAATACATATCCGCTAGTGAAGGTGTACCATCACTGGCCCCGGTTGGTGGATGTGTACAGTAGTACATTTTTAATGGTGTGCGTTTAATCTGGTCGAGAATTTTACCAGCTATGAATATGCTTCAAACAAAAGACTGATATATTTGTTCTCTAACATGACCTATTAGAGTCCAGCAATGGTACTGGGCATCGTCATGAATGTAATTGTCGTCAGTAGAGTACTGTCGTCGTACAATAAAAAATCCATTATTATCCGCACCGACAATTGGTTACATTCAATAGGTGGACCCATTATGTTATGCAGCAGTGCAGCTATGGTTAAATCAGTGAAGTTCCACGAACATCTTATAGTCGAATAAGGTAACTCAAATTATAATTGTGTCTTCATGGACAGAGAAGAGTACGAGTCACTTATCAGCAAGGTAATAATAATTTCGTGTGGCTATTTCTAGCCGGGTGCAGCCCTTGTAAGGCAGATCCTCCGATGAGGGTGGGCGGCATCTGCCATGTGCAGGTAACTGCGTGTTATTGTGGTGGAGGATAGTGTTATGTGTGGTGTGTGAGTTGCAGGGATGCTGGGGACAGCACAAACACCCAGCCCCCGGGCCAATGGAATTAACCAATTAAGGTTAAAATCCCCGACCCGGCCGGGAATCGAACCCGGGACCCTCTGAACCGAAGGCCAGTACGCTGACCATTCAGCCAACGAGTCGGACATCAGCAAGGTTAAGTCACTAAAATGTGGACGAAAGAGGGACGGTAACAACTACAAGTTTTTGAAGAGATGTGAAGTGCTCGCGGTGAATGGAATAACGAAATTACTATAGCCTGTTACTCAAGAAGGCAAGATATTTATGATGAAGAACTGTATGATATTCTGCATGATGCTCATGTAACGACTGGCCACGGTGGACGCGACCAATTGATAAAATGCTTAAAGTCAAAGTACCATTGATAAAATGCTTAAAGTCAAAGTACCATAGGCTAATATAAAATGCAGAGATGTCCAGATTTATCTGATCTTATGCCGTTCAAAGAGTTAAATTCCAGATGTCAAGTTTATATCATTGACTTCCAATTGCAGCCAGATGGAGACTAAAAATTCATGATGGTTTATTATGACCATCTCACTAAATTCATTGTTCTCAGGCCACTGAAGTCCAAAACAGCTGAGGGGGTAAGCGATAACATTATTAAGATTTTTCATTGTTACGCGCTCACTCATTGTTGCAGTCAGACAATGGCCGAGAGTTCGTTAACAAAACAATGAGCAGCTTAACTGATCTATGGCCTAATTTTAAGATTGTGCACAGCCAGAGCTAAGGCAGCGTAGAGTGAGCAAATCAAGACATAGAAAATATGCTAACATCGTGGATGCAGGAGCACAACGCCGCGGAGTGGAGCCATGCACTAAATGTTGTCCACTTAATAAAGAATGGCTCTGTACATTTTAGAATTAAATGGTCCTGTACAAAGCGATGTTAGGATGCCCTCCTAAACATGGTTTGCCTTCATCAAGTTAATCTCCTGAAGCATTGTAGTAGTAGTAGTATTTATTGAACCAAACAGGCCTTCGCCCAACACAGTGTTCGACACCTTAATAAGCAAGAACAGAATGTATAATCTCCCCCCATTTAAGAGCGATGACAGAGTAACCATATAGTATTTAGAAACAAAAGACCTACGATCGACTCACTACCGGAGAGCCGTTGGCCTTTGGAGGAAACCAAATCTACCTTTATAAATAATAAACCAGCTATGATAAGTGTAGTATAGTGGGCCCTCCACGCAGTGATCATTACCCAGTGTAGCCTATAGGACGGCGGGGCTACTCACCTTAATAATAAGAATTAGTAGGCCCACCGTGCAATGACCACCGCGCATAGGAATCTGGTGATTACCAGAGTCTCCTGAAGCATTGGCGAATGCACCAACAGGAACAGACAGTGAGAACAGACAGAAAGAATGTGTTCTAAACAATAATGCCAAGTTAACTCGTGCTATTAAAAACACCGAACTGAGGCGTACAAGTGTTTAGAAGAACAAGCACAAAGAATGCAGTAGTGTTCGGATCGCCGTTTGCCATAAGTGGAAGAGGGATGCACAGTGAGAATTCCAGTTCCCGAATTCGAACGCGAAAAAGGAAATGCAAGATCGATCTTGGGTGTCATTCTCGAGACAACAGCTGATGGCTTCTATTGAATCGGGACCAGAGATGGTGTGATGAGCCAGTTTTATGCAGGGTAATGAATTGATTGTTTTTAAATATTTTGGGAAGGGACGATACGATATGCGACTGCGACTACGACTGAGACAAGATTTTGTTTCAGGCCCCAGTTCGGTACTTGCCCTCTTAGAATGAGCTCAGAGGAGGAAGTTCCAGCAGAGCAAACTTGAGGACAGTTGCGATGTCTCAGTAGACCGGAAGCGGCCAGGGATTCTTCAAATGCAACTGCCAGCACTAATGTCAGATTCTGAGACGGTTTTGAAAAAAGAAAAAATGTGTTGTGTTCTGCAATAAATGAATGTTCAATTATGTTCTCTTTTTTTTTTTTCATAAACAAAAATTCAACTTTCAGTGCAGCAAATCATTTTTTCTCTTCTTTTCTCATACTTTGCATGCTACTTTATGTAGCTATGACTATGTTTTCAAATTGCAGCTCATATGTTATTCCAGCACCTTGTTTCTCATTCCTTATCTCTTGGCACTATTCTCCCGTCACCGAGAGAACTGAACCTGATGTAAACAAAGAAAAATGTGTATCCGTATGTATCCATCTGCGGTCTAAACGCTGATTGGAGAATCACTGGGCTACTCCCGGACACATGGCAGGAACCACGTGGGCAGTCTTGAAACTGTCGTTACTTCGCTTGATTGCGGCGATTACATCAGGATTAGCTCTACATAGACTGTTGCCGGATATCACTGACGTCAACATATACAGTAGTTGACAGGCAATTGTGTTGCGGATTACGGCACAAATTATACTCACTGTCCGCGAAAAATAAACAACAATGAATGACAAATGGCATCTCGATATTTAACATACCAGAAAAGAAAGATAGATTTGAATTTATGGCCGAAACGTAAATACGTAATAAATCAATCCTAACAGCGCATATAAGTAAAACTTCACATATTTAGTATTCTAATCAAGTAAAATTCTAGCGAGGAACTTAGAAGAGGCAATATTAAAACAATAAAATGTACAGTACCGGTATTTTACCTAATCAGAATATGATAAAGGACGAACGCCTTCCAAGTAAGCTCTTTTTCGATTCCTCAGGTGTTCTTACCAATCCTTGGGGCAGTCGTTCGCTGCGTGCGGTATTAATGCTCCACTCCGAAACACAAGTGAAATCGGATGTCAGGTTCGCAAATCCTTTAAAGTCGGGTATTTCTTACAAAATTTATGAAACACATTCAATGCAATTGCCTTCTCGCCACTTTTCGAAGATTTCCCTTTGCGATGCTTAATGAACTCAACTCGGTGATCCACATTGCGCAAGAACAAGTAATGTCTCACTCACTCACTTACTCACGCACTGTACTGCTTGCTTCCCAAGCTCACAGCTTAACAAAATGGCGGGTCAAGCATGAGCGAATGCGTCCCTCGTGCTCTTCAATTTGAAATGCTTGTTTATTTTAAATAACATTGAATACAAATAGTTTTTTGTATATTTCTCTGACTTAAATTATTTGAGAAATTATATTTCGGACATTTTGCATCTAGGATCGCATTAGCCATGATGTGGCTAACGAACTAGTTTCATGTCTCCGCGTAGGTGTCCCGCGGCAGCACTAACCAATAAACGTTAACCCAAGCACGTGCTTATGTTTACATCACGACTGGTTCTCTCGGTGAATTCATTATAGCGATGGTGCACCCCTAGTGAATGTGTATTAGAGATGGCTGAAAAATAACGTAAGAGTTACTTTGTCACAGTTACATGCCTGTCACTGTTACAAATATAACGAGGACAAAACATAGCAGGTTACCGAGTAACGACAACAGAATAACGTACTAGTGAAAACAGTAACTGGGAAGACCGGGCGAGTTGGCCGTGAGGTTAGAGGCGCGCGGCTGTGAGCTTGCATCCGGGAGGTAGTGGGTTCGAATCCCACTGTCGACAGCTCTGAAGATGGTTTTCCGTGGTTTCCCATTTTCACACCAGGTAAATGCTGGGGTTGTACCTAAATTATGGCCACGGCCGCTTCCTTCCCACTCCTAGGCCGTTCCTAGACCATCGTCGCCATAAGACCTCTCTGTGTCGGTGCGACGTACAGCCACTAGCAAAAAAAAAAAGTATTTGGGAAGTGGGAACTGTCACTAGTAGCAGATTACAGACACAGATTTTGACTTTCAGAGTGCGCATTATTTTTCCAAGTGAGAGCGCTTTCGTAGGAGATTGCTTTAAGTCAAATGCACTATAGTGTATATTATACTCTATAGTGTAATTGTTTAAGTTGCTGCTGTCATCTGGTAACTAGAGTTTAAACTGTTATGACATATTCAACTGCTCAGGGGTAATCGTTGACTCAGACATCGCGCAGGGACAACTTTCCATATTGATATTATAGATAGCATAACATTACTTCATTTTACTTAATCGATCCTCTTGTACCGGTTTGTGTCGAGGTTTGGCAGACAGTTCATCATGTTTTCTTGTCTTCTATCCTTGATCGGGGCATTGTCAAACTCACTCTAGATTCCAGAAAAGACGCCATATTGTCTTCTCATTTCATCCGTTGTCTGTCTCTCGTTAACTTTATAGCAAACAGGAATGCGTGTTTTGCTACACCGACTTCCAACAGCGTGGCGATGCGTGCACGCACTTGCGAATGAATGAATGGAACTACGCAACACAGCTGTAAGGAGAGAAGCTTGAAGCCGTGACCAATAAAAGGTGAGTAAAGTTGGACGTTATTTTAATTGTTACTTTTCACGGTTATTTTATTTCAGCAGTGACAGATGTAGCAGTTACACAAAAATAACCGTTTGTCACACCTTTAAAGCGTATTTTTTGGCAAAACTGGTGTCATATAATCCTCTTTCACAAAAGGGGTCAGTGAAGGTGCACCACGACCAGTGATGGTAATACCTTCACTGAAACTTCCACTATAACATATACATATATCGAAGATCTGACGCGAATCCCCGTCTGCGTGGTTCCTGACGGAGCTACATAAGTCCTTTATTACTGGCAGACGTTGTCAGATAATTAATTGTCTCTGTATTCATTTGTTGTTCCTAACTCGTTACTCTGAGGTTAATTTTATAACCTGGGAAATGTATTACTGTTCAAATGATTTAAACAATGCATCTGTTGAATTATCGCTGTGTTAACAAAATATTATATTAATTATTGTCTAGTGAATAATAACTGGGCCGGCCCCGTGGTGTAGGGGTAGCGTGCCCGCCTTTCGCCCGGAGGCCCCGGGTTCCATTCCCGGCCAGTTCAGGGATCTTTCTCTCGACCTAACGGTTGGTTCGATGGTTCGAGGTCCGCTCAGCCTACGTGATTAGAATTGAGGAGCTACCTGACGGTGAGATGGCGGCCCCGGTCTTGAAAGCCCAGAATAACGGCCGAGAGGATGCGTTGCGCTGACTACAAGCCCCCTCGTAATCTGCAGGCCTTCGGGCTGAGGAGCGGTCGCTGGGCAGGCCAAGGACCTTTCAAGGTCGTTAAGTGGCGTGGGGTTTGGTTTTGGTATAATAACTGAAAAAAATCTCACTAACAATAGGAATTATAGCAGAAAAAGCACCACATCGTATGACCATGTTCTTGATGGTACGATTCTACGGTGAACGTAGCATCTACCTGCAGGGACAGATTTAACACAGAGAGGAAGGGTAATTAAATTAATTAGCTAACGAGAAAGCCCACGCTGTTTCTCAGCGTTCGTTATAAATAGGTCAGATAACGTGTCTTGATACAAAATTGCTCCATGCGCTGTTACTTTACTTTTAGGATTTGAATTACCTGTTAATTATGTGTGAAGTGCTGCCTGCTGTCATTTCTTGATGAATACAGTACTTTTGCATCCATCTCTTGACACAGGCCAGAGTAAAGTGTAGCTTCCACCGAAGTCCCAGTCTCATCCATGGCTGTGACAATATGGAACTTGCTGTGGTATGGGTAGTGCTGAGTAATGACATTCAGAGCACGACTAGTGCATCTGAGTGTTATGAAAGGTATTTCTCATAGGGTCAGTCGTGCTGCAATAGTACTTTCTGACCCAGGGAGGAAAGCAATGGCAAACTACCTCACTCCTCATCTTGCGTGGTACGCCTCATTTTGGTGCTGCCATTGGTTTTTGGGGTTTCCTTGTAACCGCATAACCTTTGGTGGTGCTATTTGAGGATCCAACCAGCCTCTGGGCTGATGACCTAACAGACAGACATGTGTGAAGTGATTGTTTGTACATTTATTCATTGTGGCGTTGGTTAATAATTTAAGAACTTCATTTCTCAATTTGTTTTGCATCGCACCGACACAGATAGGTGTTCTTGCGACGGTAGAATAGGATTATCAAAATAGGAAATCACAGAAAACCACTTTCTGAACTGCCGACAACGGGATTCGAACCAACCATTTTCCGAATGCAAGCAGATAGCTACGTGACCTAAAACAAATATTTCAGGTTCCCTATGGGAATTAACATCTGTATCATCTGATAGCCAAGCAGGCACAAATTGTTTGGTAATGAGACAAAGCGCCTCTGTGGTGTAGTGGTTAGTGTGATTAGCTGCCACCCCCGGAGGTCCGGGTTCGATTCCCGGCTCTGCCACGAAATTTGAAAAGTGGTACGAGGGCTGGAACGGGGTCCACTCAGCCTCGGGAGGTCAACTGAGTAGAGGTGGGTTCGATTCCCACCTCAGCCATCCTGGAAGTGGTTTTCCGTGGTTTCCCACTTCTCCTCCAGGCGAATGCCGGGATGGTACCTAACTTAAGGCCACGGCCGCTTCCTTTCCTCTTCCTTGCCTATTCCTTCCAATCTTCCCATCCCTCCACAAGGCCCCTGTTCAGCATAGCAAGTGAGGCCGCCTGGGCGAGGTACTGGTCATTCTCCCCAGTTGTATCCCCGACCAAGAGTCTGAAGCTCCAGGACACTGCCCTTGAGGCGGTAGAGGTGGGATCCCTCGCTAAGTCCGAGGGAAAAGCCGAACCTGGAGGGTAAACAGATGATGATGATGAATGAGACAAAGTCTCTCATAATGCATTGGCAGTGCCAGTGGCTCCAAGCAGCCTACGCAGTGGCCCCCACGGTATGCACTAGCCAGCGTCTTGGTGGGTGTGCTAAGTACCAACTGATGAGCCCAGCCTAGCACACGGGGGCGAAACGCTGGCAACCAGGAATGACTTAGCTGAAAATTTATAATGTCTGTCGTAGTCATATTGCTCTGCCTGCCCTTTTCAATCGTTTTATGAACTCTTAATAAGAAGCGCGTTATGGTATGCCACAGTTCGTATTCAGAATCCATCCATTCTGACGTCATCTAGCCGGCCTCTTACCCGGAGGCCCCAGGTTCGATTCCCGGCCAGCTCAGCGATTTTTACCAGCATCTAAGGGCTGGTTCGAGGTCCACTCAGCCTAAAGATACATGGCCTTCACTCTTTCTAGTGTAACTACGTTATCATTCCATAGGTGTTCCCAGATAATGATGGGGTCTGTTTGTACGTAGACGTTTTTCTCCTAGCAGCTTGTAAGTTAATAGGAACGCCGTGCATCTGTTGAATATATTATATGAAGTGTATACTCTCTAGCTTGATAGGTAGTAATCAAACATGGCTACATGCAATGATATTACTAGGGATGAAAATCATATGCATTATAGGACTATCAGAATATTAAAAATGTGTCAGTCGCTTAGCAACCTGCTAAGTACAGAATGTATAACTCAAAGTTGGATGAACTTAGAGGTTAATGTCTCATGATTCACCAGCAGGTAATTCCGGAGGGAGTAAAACAGAAATGAAGCAAATCAGTCCAGTGGAACGGACGGACGGATTTGCCAAAGCTACTTTCAGTAAACTCTGTTAATGTATATATGGGTTTAAAATGTCAAACCGTAAGGTGGTTAGAATGGATTTATGCACCGAAAGTCATCATGCCATGAGGTATATCACAAAAACAATTATCTCCTAACAGATGCTAACGCAAATTAAAGCCCCGTGG
The DNA here is from genome assembly GCF_040414725.1 of Anabrus simplex. Taxonomy (NCBI): domain Eukaryota; kingdom Metazoa; phylum Arthropoda; class Insecta; order Orthoptera; family Tettigoniidae; genus Anabrus; species Anabrus simplex. The sequence goes on along the minus strand of NC_090268.1, from coordinate 371,208,314 downwards.
AGAATTGGAAGGTAAAGCCTTCCACTATGCTTAATATAGCCAGGAGGAATAAAGTGGTTAGCTCTACTTTTCCCCAGGAATTTAACTCACGTTCAGTGTGCGCAGAATGAACCTCTGGGCCATGTGACACTCTGGAAGAGAACATATCGCAACTCTCAACCCGCTTTAAATTGTAGTATTAAGGCACCTGAATGATTTAAGGTATGTGTGAATGTGTATAGGAACGTGCTGTATTTACAATGCTAAGATAATAGTAATTGGACCGTTCAAACTACTCCTTGTAATGTTTAAGTTATGTGTGAATTTTTGTATGAGGGTTTTTTAGTGATAAGCTAATCCCAAGATAGCGGGTTCAAACCCGGCAGAGGTAGTCGGATTTTTGAAGGGCGGAAAAGAGTCCATTCGGCACTCCATGTCGTACGATGTCGGCATGTAAAAGATCTCTGGTGATACATTAGGTATTTACCCGACAAAATTAATTAAATCTCAGCCGTAGACGCCCTAGAGAGATCCGGTTTACTCTGTCTGCCATCTAGCGGACGTAGAGTAAAACGGAACGTCGAAATTGACGAGCAGACAGCCAGATGGCGTCAAATCGAAATGTCTGCACACGGTAGCTGAGGCCATACGATTATTATTATTATTACTATTATTATTATTATTATTATTATTATTATTATTATTATTATTATTATTATTATTATTATTATTATTATTATTATTATTATTATTATTATTATTATTATTATTATTATTATTATTTAATGTTAAGCTAGTAGTAAGCTCGACCTATAGTATTGTCAGCCGTAGTATTAAGCACTGGAAATACTTAAGTTGTGTGTGAATTTGTATATGATGATGCTGGGCTTAGAATTTTAAACTAGTAGTATTTCTGGTAATATTTTCTTTCCATGAAATTGCTTTTTGTATTCTTCTTGTTGTAACTGTTATAATAGTAGCGGTAGTTGTTGTTGTTTTCGTCGTTGTTGTTGTTGTTGTTGTTGTTGTTGTTGTTGTTGTGTAATTATCCTTCAACTTTATAATCACATTACTGCAAGTGGTCATTACCACCGGGATATTTCCCAGTTGTGATGTATTTGTTAATAATAATAATACCCCGTGAGTTGGCCCAGCGGTTAGGGGCGCGCAGCTGTTAGCTCGCATCCGGGAGATAGTGGGTTCGAATCCCACTGTCGACAGCCCTGAAGATAGTTTTCCGTGGTTTCCCATTTTCACACCAGGGAAATTCTGAAGCTGTACGTTGATAAAGGCCACGGCCGCTTCCTTCCCATTGCTAGGCCTCTCCTCTCCCATCGTCGCTGTAAGACCTATCTGAGTCGATGCGACGTAAAGAAAATATCAAATAATAATAATAATGATGATGATAATAATAATAATAATAATAATAATAATCTTTCTTAAATGTTTCTACTTCCTGACCGGGAAGCCATTTGAGGTGAGCTGGGAACATTTTTACTTTCTTGGTTAGGTAGCCCCTCCTACCGTGTGATGAGGAAATAAAATCTTTGAATTCGGGTTCGGTGAGGATAAAAAAATATTAGTACAGTAAAATAGCAGGCAGAGACCCATAATGTACGTATTTATCACACAAATGCCGGTAATGTATGTAGACGGCGCGAGCAGGGCAAGGTTTTGCTTCCCATTATTGCATGAATACAAGGAAAGTCCGCATGCGCCTTTATGTTTGGTTCGTAGTACAATCCTGGTGCAAGTCTTCTGTGCCTGTTACCCACAGGTATCTCCACTTCCAAAGCGGACACGTGCATTTGATCGTATCATGTTTAGAATTTGGCTATTTGCTGACTTACAAGCTACAGTTTTATACAGTGAGTTTCTTTCATCGGTTTGCCGGCAGCCGCGGCCAGCTTATCTGCAGCCCATTGACTCATCACTGCCCGCTGCGCAGCATAGCAACAGGGACCGCACTTCGCTCACTTTATCCGTGCATGGCATGAAATAACAATTACAATTAAGAAATTAAGAATTTAAAAAATAATAATTAAGAAAATTAGTCATTAAGAATTGAGCCTCCGTGGCTCAGACGGCAGCGCGCCGGCCCCTCACCGCTGGGTACAGTGCTTCAAATCCCGGTCACTCCATGTGAGAGTTGTGCTGGACAAAGCGGAGGCGGGACAGGTTTTTCTCCGGGTACTCCGGTTTTCCCTGGCATATTTACACTGACTGACAGAGCAAATGCAACACCAAGAAGGAGTGGTCAGAACTTTATGCCAATTGCACGGTAGACTGACGTCACTGAGGTATGCTCATGATGTGAAATGCGCCGCTGTGCTGCGCACGTAGCGAACGATAAATGGGACACGGCGTTGGCGAATGGCCCACTTCGTACCGTGATTTCTCAGCCGACAGTCATTGTAGAACGTGTTGTCGTGTGCCACAGGACACGTGTATAGCTAAGAATGCCAGGCCGCCGTCAGCGGAGGCATTTCCAGCAGACAGACGACTTTACGAGGGGTATGGTGATCGGGCTGAGAAGGGCAGGTTGGTCGCTTCGTCAAATCGCAGCCGATACCCATAGGGATGTGTCCACGGTGCAGCGCCTGTGGCGAAGATGGTTGGCGCAGGGACATGTGGCACGTGCGAGGGGTCCAGGCGCAGCCCGAGTGACGTCAGCACGCGAGGATCGGCGCATCCGCCGCCAAGCGGTGGCAGCCCCGCACGCCACGTCAACCGCCATTCTTCAGCATGTGCAAGATACCCTGGCTGTTCCAATATCGACCAGAACAATTTCCCGTCGATTGGTTGAAGGAGGCCTGCACTCCCGGCGCCCGCTCAGAAGACTACCATTGACTCCACAGCATAGACGTGCACGCCTGGCATGGTGCCGGGCTAGAGCGACTTGGATGAGGGAATGGCGGAACGTCGTGTTCTCCGATGAGTCACGCTTCTGTTCTGTCAGTGATATTCACCGCAGACGAGTGTGGCGTCGGCGTGGAGAAAGGTCAAATCCGGCAGTAACTGTGGAGCGCCCTACCTCTAGACAACGCAGCATCATGGTTTGGGGAGCTATTGCGTATTATTCCACGTCACCTCTAGTGCGTATTCAAGGCACGTTAAATGCCCACCGCTACGTGCAGCATGTGCTGCGGCCGATGGCACTCCCGTACCTTCAGGGGCTGCCCAATGCTCTGTTTCAGCAGGATAATGCCCGCCCACACACTGCTCGCATCTCCCAACAGGCTCTACGAGGTGTACAGATGCTTCCGTGGCCAGCGTACTCTCCGGATCTCTCACCAATCGAACACGTGTGGGATCTCATTGGACGCCGTTTGCAAACTCTGCCCCAGCCTCGTACGGACGACCAACTGTGGCAAATAGTTGACAGAGAATGGAGAACCATCCCTCAGGACACCATCCGCACTCTTATTGACTCTGTACCTCGACGTGTTTCTATGTGCATCGCCGCTCGCGGTGGTCCTACATCCTACTGAGTCGATGCTGTGCGCATTGTGTAACCTGCATATCGGTTTGAAATAAACATCAATTATTCTTCCGTGCCGACTCTGTTTTTTCCCCAACTTTCATCCCTTTCGAACCACTCCTCCTTGGTGTTGCATTGTCACTGTCAGTCAGTGTAATTCCAGCAACACTCTCCAGTATCATTTCATTTCGTCTGTCATTCATTAATCATTGTCCCAGAGGAGTGCGACAGGCTTCGGCAGCCGACATAATTCCTACCCTCTCCTCTAGGTGGGGCTTCATTCATTCCATTCCTGACACGGTGGAATGACTGGAAACAGGCTGTGTATTTTCAATTCGTGGTAATTAAGAATTAAGAAAATAAGCGCGTGCTTTATGACAGGAGATGTTGGAAATGTTCTCCTCCTGCATCCACGCATTTCTGGCGTCGTCTTAGGAAACTCCGATTCTCACGCATAATTTCGTTTTCCGTAATTAAGGAGTTTCAATTTTAATATTTTCTTACCCCGCTATGCTGAGCTCTTTGAAACCGCGGCTTCTTGTTTAAGTCGTGTCAGGGATTTTGTAGGCGTATGTTCTAATCGTTCTGCGATTTCATTTAATTTATCCTCGTTAAGCACACGTTTTTTAAAACTACTCTTCTTATCGAGTAAAGAACCAGTTCCTCTCAATTTGTTTACGAGATTCCACACGGTCTCCCCATGTGAAAGGCGCACACCTAGAAATTGTGTTACAAATCGCTTAACGACTTCCCTGCAAGACTCTGTTTTCACATAATTATCGTACATAAATACCCTTTCCTCTACCGTGTATACATGTGGAGGCATTATGAGAATTATACCCTGAAGTAACACTTCACAACTCGAGAACAGTTGGAGCGACAGATCGACACTTAATACCCGTTCTAAGCACGGACCTGAATTGCGAAGTGCTCTGTGTAACGGGAAGTGACGAGTCAACGAGAGGCAGATAATCTGTGCGCGCCTGCCGGCCAAATCTTCAGCGAAACTCTCTGTATTTGGCCTGCGATTACGGCTTCAGTTTTGAGGATTGTAAATTAAGTTTACATTGGTATGACGACGGACTACTGCATGGATTTCCGTTCACGCAATGTGAAATTAAATAGGGCGTTACACTTACTTTGCAGTTGATTTTGGATTTCAACAATTGAATTACTGATTATTTAAGAATGCATCAGTATTGTGGAGCATTCACTGGTTCACAGTGTGATTGTTGCACATCGTATGGAGCACAGTGGTGTACGTGTCTACCTCTTCCCTTTACTGGCAATCTGCTTCACGGTTCTTGAGATAGGAGCTCAGGTAATTTGCTAAGAAACATTCTCTTCAACTGTGCAGTAGTACTATACTTCAGAATAACTAGACTTACAGGATTATATAGAGCCTATACAGGAGACGAAGCATTGGGGGGGGGGGAGGGGGAGAAATCCATGAGAGACTTCAGCTGGAAAATAATTACATCGGCAGGGCTGACCACAAGTATAAAATTCGATGGGATTTTAGCAGAAGCGATTTTCATTCATTCGGAAGGGCGTGAAGGAGTGGAACAGTTTGCTAGGGGGAGTGTTTGATCCTTTTCCAAAATCTTTACAGATATTCAAGAAAATATTAAACAGCAACAAATATATTTCGACCTTTGCAGTTTATTGTAAATGAAGAATTTTTGTGAACTGTGAATAAATTAATTCCATTCCCTGGTCTATTGAGATTGGACAGCCGAAGTAAGGGACTGCCTGTAGAGGTGAACTACAGTGAGGACTTCGAGGGCCCTGAGACCGCTATTCTGAAAAGCGGTGGCCAAAGGGGCTCTGGTTATGACGCAGCAGGTCATTAAGCTGTTACGCACCAAAATGGTTTTAAAAAAAGGGAATGCAACGTAAATTTTAATCTTATATCAGTTGTATAGTATAATTTGAAATAATATCACATACTGTATATGAGTTGATTACGGTATGTTTGTAAGTACAGAAGATATGATGAGTAGAATTTCGTACATAATTTAAATTTATTAAGGGCTAGCTGATGTACCCGTGCTTCGCTACGGGATTCTCAGAAAGACTGTCTTTGTGGTTTTCCCAACTGAAGTCAACTTAGGCCATTACAGAACGCCAGTAAAATTGTAGCGATTAAAAGCAAAGTTGTCATATAAAATACTCGTTCAAATGAAAAACTGCACATTTTCTTACGTTTAACGAACAATACTACGGTGCCGATCTAACAGTCCAAAGTTCCAGTGGTGGAATGACCAGGCCGAAGATAGCCGTGAATAATCCTCTGCCATTATTCCGTTAAATATGCACACGAACCATTCCAATCAGTGCCTCAGAGTAGGGATTGAATAGCTCGAATGCTGTGAAGAACCAGCTCGTTACGTACCAGTAGTATCAAAAAGTTTATGAACCAGAGGAATGGCATGCTTAAGAAGAAAGTTATCTAACTCCCCAGCTACTTCCCGCCAATATGCAGGCAGGCTGTTATACTCGGTACGACCGGGCGAGTTGACCGTGCGGTTAGGGGTGCGTAGCTGTGGGCTCCCATCTGGGAGGTAGTGGGTTCGAACCCCACTTTCGATAGACCTAAAGATAGTTTTCCGTGGGCTCCCGCTTTCACACCAGGCAAATTCTGGGGATGTACCGTAATTCAGGCCAGGGCCGCTTCCTTCCCACTCTCAGCCCTTTACTATCCCATCGTTGCCATAAGATCTATCTGTCTCGGTGGGACGTAAAGCAAATTTTAAAAATATACTCGGTATACTGCAGTAATCCCATCTATCGGAGATGAGTGGCAACAGAAGACACAAAGCACATCACAACAAACAATGTTATTGTTGATCAATGTCATGAGCTTCCTGTATTGTAGGCCTTCACATTTAGTTTCCTTTCGACTGTGTGATATTAGGGCGTCTTACAATATTATTTATAGCGTAGACTGTAGTTCCTTATTTCCCGACTTTACATACCTACCGATTTTCATTAAATTCTGTTTACCCACTTTCTCGTGACTCGGCGCTGATAAGGACTTAGTAACAAAAATCCAAATTCATGAATATCTCTGTTATCATAGCCAGTGCGGTAAAAATGTATATGACATAAATGACCGGAAATTTAATACTATATAACTTCAATTATGTAGTATTTGTCGCTAGGATCACTAATAACAAAAATATTTTGGAATTAAATTTTAGGCCTTCCCTTGAACTACCATTTCTCTCAGCTTGAATAAGATTATTTACAGCCTAGATTGTAGAGACTTATTCCCGAACATTACATACCGATTTTCATTAAGATAGGACCGCTTATAAAGTAAATATTTGAGAATTAAATTTTAGGCTTTCCCTAAACTACCATTTCCTCAGCGTGAATAAGATTATTTATGGCCTAGATTGTAGAGACTTATTTCCGGCCTTTAACTACCAATTTTTCATTAAATTCTCTTCAGCCGTTTTCTCGTGATGCGTGTACATACACTGACTGGCAGTGACAATGCAACACCAAGGAGGAGTGGTTCGAAAGGGATGAAAGTTGGGGAACAAACAGAGTCGCCACGGAAGAATAATTGATGTTTATTTCAAACCGATATGCAGGTTACACAATGCGCACGGCATCGACTCAGTAGGATGTAGGACCACCGCGAGCGGCGATGCACGCAGAAACACGTCGAGGTACAGAGTCAATAAGAGTGCGGATGGTGTCCTGAGGGATGGTTCTCCATTCTCTGTCAACCATTTGCCACAGTTGGTCGTCCGTACGAGGCTGGGGCAGAGTTTGCAAACGGCGTCCAATGAGATCCCACACGTGTTCGATTGGTGAGAGATCCGGAGAGTACGCTGGCCACGGAAGCATCTGTACACCTCGTAGAGCCTGTTGGGAGATGCGAGCAGTGTGTGGGCGGGCATTATCCTGCTGAAGCAGAGCATTGGGCAGCCCCTGAAGGTACGGGAGTGCCACCGGCCGCAGCACATGCTGCACGTAGCGGTGGGCATTTAACGTGCCTTGAATACGCACTAGAGGTGACGTGGAATCATACGCAATAGCGCCCCAAACCATGATGCCGCGTTGTCTAGCGGTAGGGCGCTCCACAGTTACTGCCGTATTTGACCTTTCTCCACGCCGATGCCACACTCGTCTGCGGTGACTATCACTGACAGAACAGAAGCGTGACTCATCGGAGAACACGACGTTCCGCCATTCCCTCAACCAAGTCGCTCTAGCCCGGCACCATGCCAGGCGTGCACGTCTATGCTGTGGAGTCAATGGTAGTCTTCTGAGCGGGCGCCGGGAGTGCAGGCCTCCTTCAACCAATCGACGGGAAATTGTTCTGGTCGATATTGGAACAGCCAGGGTGTCTTGCACATGCTGAAGAATGGCGGTTGACGTGGCGTGCGGGGCTGCCACCGCTTGGCGGCGGATGCGCCGATCCTCGCGTGCTGACGTCACTCGGGCTGCGCCTGGACCCCTCGCACGTGCCACATGTCCCTGCGCCAACCATCTTCGCCACAGGCGCTGCACCGTGGACACATCCCTATGGGTATCGGCTGCGATTTGACGAAGCGACCAACCTGCCCTTCTCAGCCCGATCACCATACCCCTCGTAAAGTCGTCTGTCTGCTGGAAATGCCTCCGTTGACGGCGGCCTGGCATTCTTAGCTATACACGTGTCCTGTGGCACACGACAACACGTTCTACAATGACTGTCGGCTGAGAAATCACGGTACGAAGTGGGCCATTCGCCAACGCCGTGTCCCATTTATCGTTCGCTACGTGCGCAGCACAGCGGCGCATTTCACATCATGAGCATACCTCAGTGACGTCAGTCTACCGTGCAATTGGCATAAAGTTCTGACCACTCCTTCTTGGTGTTGCATTTGCTCTGTCAGTCAGTGTACATACATACATACGGATAGAAAGACAGACAGACAGAAATTATGGAAAATTAAGAAGTGCATTTCCTTGTTACTATGGATACAACCGATACAGAAATACCATCCTTTTTAAATTCTGAGCAATGTACGGACAAGACTTTTATTTTATATATATATATATATATATATATATATATATATATAGAGAGAGAGAGAGAGAGAGAGAGAGAGAGAGATGAGCTGCGTGTGCGTGTTTAATAGATAAATTGTTAGTATAAATTGTATAATACTTGATTTTAGGAAAATGCCTTCTTCTTTCGTTAATTTAAAAATTTGTACTTGATAAAAATGTACTTTTGTGTACCATTTGCCAGCGAGGTAGACAGCTCGATTGCAAATAAAGTGATTTTGATTTGATTTGAACTAGTCGTTCCTGTTGTAAAGACATCTACTTCGGATTAGTTAGAAGTAAGACCCAGGGGTGACTCGCACAGATTTGAGGATAGATGTAAGTTTGCATCCATCACAGGTTAGTAATACTCCTGCCACGAGGTGAAATAGACATTATTTTGAAGGTCTTTCTGTACTGGGCTTAATTCCAGAAGGGAAAATACATGCATATCCACGACCAGCCAGCAGCCGTACACCAGAAGTGGTGAGGAAAGTGGAGGCCCTTTTCTCAGGTGGTAACCCTGCCCCCCAAAGGACTACCGCACGTAAGTTGGGGATGTTCGTATCAACAGTTAACACCATAATTGACAAGGAACTGCAAGTAGAAAAGCGGCATAAGCGCCAAGTTCACAAGCTGTTGTCTCGTCACATTTCGGAACGTTGCACTAACGCAAGAAAGGTGTATGAGGGTTATCTGTCAGGGGACAGATGGGAAAATGTGGCGACTTTAAACGAAGCATAGGCCCATGTGTACTTTAGTGATTGCAAAAAACCTCGCTCGATTTACTACCGCCCTAGAGACAAAAAAATCATCAAATATTGTATAAAGAATGCCAGGAAAGTTTTCCAAAGGGTTTCATGATCATCGCTGGATAGTGTTACAATGGAAAGTTAAACATTCGCGATGTGAAGGTGAACTCTACATGCGATCAACAAGAGGTTTTAACACCCCTTTACAACACAGATATCCCAGCACTGCATGGGAGGGCGAAAAATCAGGTATGGGTACATCAAGATGAAGCATCCAGCCACACCTCTCGTTCGACTTGTCTGTTCTTAGAGAGAATAGAGATGGAAACTTGAATCCGTGCAATTCCTTTTACTGGCATTCCAGTGAAGGTACCCGATGGGTCACCCGTGGACTTCTGTGCATTTGTACTCCTAAAAATGGCCCTAGGAAATAGTCGTCCACGCACTATCAATGGCCTCTGGAAATCCTTTCAGGAAGACTGGGAAAAGATAGATATGCTTGCTCTGCGAAAAGTCTGCTTCAATGGAAATTATGTTGTCGGGCTATAGCTAGAAGTGATCGTTGGTGAAGGCGTGGCTTTGCATAAGCTAAGTACCATTCAAACATCGTCCCCAGAGATCGCGAACGACCTTCTGTAAAGTATGGTTCCGGTGCATGTGACTTCAAACAGGATTGCGTGATTCAAGAACAGGATAAAATCCAAAGGAAAGCACGATTTCTGCGTGGGGATTTCTGACAAAAGAGCAGTGTTACGAAAACGTTCCAAACTTTGGGCTGCGAAGACTTGGGTGTAAGGAGACGAGGTGCTCGACTAAGCGGTATGTTCCGAGCTGTCAGTGAAGGGACAGAGGGGAATGGCATTAGTTGGCCAATTAAATTGAGTGGACGTTTTAAAACTAGGAAAGATCGCAATATCAAGATAAATTTGGAATTCTAAAAAAAATGGGGTTAAATGAAGTTAGCAATTGGAAAAATTTATCAAAGGAGATGTTCGATAAATGTCCAAGTTCTTTGAAATTATTTAAGAAAATGCTAGGTAATAAAGTGATAGGGAATATGCCACCAGGGTGACAGCCCTAAACGCAGACCAGTGGTGACAGACTAATTTTGACTGAATATTCGGCAATATTATAGTAACGTTATTTCAACTCTGACGGTTGTACATGTCATGTATTACATTGACAGGAAGAGTGGCAGTGCGAAGTGTGCTCGAGTTTAAAACGAACAGCTTTCTGTGGCTAACAGAGATAGGTCTAATACTGTGTTCTTTCAAGCAATTTTGTGTTTGACCAATATAGCTGGCATATGCAACATGTATTGCTGTTTTGAAGTATTATGTTTGAATCTAATTGCTGCTTTCATGATATAGCTTAAAGATTCCTGTGCCTTGCAGTTGCTTCATATTTCTTTCATGAAATTAATTTAATAAAACTTTTAAGGAGCCATTCAATGGTGAAGCATCTATCTCTTCTTAAGTATCCTAGTAAATAACCAAAATTCGTGAATACTTCCATTATTATTCTGTAGCTTGTAAGGGACAAACATGTATCAGATAAAAATCTGTGAGGTAGGATATTCTATATTTGAAGTTAAATAGACATTTTACATTAAACTAATATTTATGGGCATAATCGGATTTTTGTGAAAAATTTAATAGTAGGCTACTGGATATCTTCCTTTTTACTCCTTGGAGGGCAGAGACTCGTGGAACACACACAATCAGGAATCATAATTTACATAACATTTACTTTGTATATTTTGTACATTTGGTAGATTTTGTGAATAGTGGAGAAATCAGGCATTCCCTGCTTTACTCCTTTAATATTGCTAGGCCACTGGGTACTAATCCAATAATCTTCATCGTAGTAATGCACAACCCAGCTATCCATGAACACAAGCACAGAATATTGAGAAATGATGCTAAGTAGGTTCTCAATGATGGCATAATAAGGAAACAGACAGCAGATACCCAAACAAAATAAATTAAATTCATATAGAACACAATTTTATTACAACACCGACATAAACATCCAAACAATATTTTATATTTATGTTTTATAATCTGATTTTACTCACTTCTTCTTAGAGGAACATTCACATCTCAATTATTACTAATTTATCTGCGCTCTAACTGCATTACAAGTGCACACAAGTGCACATAGTGCACACATTTATTTATTAGGTTCGTTACGACCCCTGAGGATCACGAGTTACTTGTTCGGTACGTCTTCTTTCTTCCCATTACCTCTTCATTCTCTCACTCCTCCTCTTTCTCTCGGCTTCCGTGATCTGAATCTGGATCCTGGTGTCTGTCCATCTGTGACCTTCCACAAGCTTTTTGCATTTGGACCTATCCTGTACTGTCATCAGTGGATATTTTTCCTTAATACTTCGGCTTGTGAAGTAACCATGGAGCACATGACAATCACTACTTTACCCCAGGGGGTTAATCCCCCGTCGACCTCAATCGACGCAAGCAGGTTGTCGGATTCTGGGGAACCTGTATCGTGTGTGGAGGGAGAGTCGGAGCTCCCCAATACCTCAACATAGTGCACACATATTGTGTATGTTTAAATATGGCTGATGATGACCCCAGTAGGGTTGAAACAAGTCCCATGTAATGTAAATAAGATTGTAAATACAACTATTGTATTGAATAGGTGGAAAACTCTCCTGTTTATAATTTATATGTCACACATACATTGTATACAAATGGGCTTATTTTTACATTCTGAAGTTACACTCAGCAATGAAATGAAATGGCGTATGGCTTTTAGTGCCGGGATGTGTCCGAGGACAAGTTCGGCTCGCCAGGTGGAAGTCTTTTGATTTGACGCTCATAGGCGACCTGTGCGTCATGATTTGGATGAAATGATGATGAAGGCGACACACATACACACACACACACACACACATTCCCCGTGCCAGGGGAATTAACCAATTATGGTTAAAATTCCCGACCCTGCCGGGAATCGAACTCGGGACCCTGTGAACAAAGGGCAGCATGCTAACCATTTAGCCATGGAGACGGACTCACTCAACAATGGTTTAATATAATTTTAGAGGAAACTCCCTCAAATACTGAGGCTACCTTCATACCAAAAGTCTTAAATTGGCATATGAGTAATTATAAATGGGTGCATAAAAGATTACACAAACGTACTATGAACACAATGGCTAAGGACATAATGAAACATGACAATCATTAAACTGAGAAGCTGAAGTTATTTTAGCAGGCCAAGCTCTCGATCGAGAGCTGAGGCGTAGAATACTCCCTAGTATGTTGATGGAACATTTCATAGAGGAGATCAAGGCTAAACTGTCAGCAGAACTGGACTATAATAACAGAAATATCCGGTTCCATGGCTAAATGGTTAGCGTACTGGCCTTTGGCCACAGGAGTCCCGGGTTCGATTCCCGGCAGGGTCGTTAATTTTAACCGTAATTGGTAAATTTCGCTGGCACGGGGGCTGGGTGTATGTGTCGTCTTCATCACCGTTTCATCCTCATCACGACGCGCAGGTCGCCTATGGGAGTCAAATCAAAATACCTGCATCTGGCGAACAGAACTTGTCCTCGGACACTCCCGGCACTAAAAGCCATACGCCATTTCATTTCATAACAGAAACGTTACCTCTAGCTTCAACAGTGAGAACAATGACTGAAATATCAACAAACAGTATTTCTCCTCATAGTTGTGTTTTATTTTTACCACTCTTCCCATCGTAACTTCAGCCTTTTGTTCTACGTGGGTCTCTGTTCTTACCGCCGGATCCAATCCATTGTTGTTGTGCTGTCACCTTCTGAGATACTGGTCAGTTCCTCAAAGATAGAATCATTGAATCATCCTTCTTTCGTAGAGCTTCGACAATTGCGCTATACGGCTGTCCGCATGTCGCTTGGGACTAAGTTTGACCTATGAAGACATTACAAATTGAAATAAAACTACTTTTCATTTCTGTATACTTCACCCTTGATTGAAAAACGGAGCTTTGCTCAAAATGTAAGTGTACTGAGAAAATTATAATCTTATAATTTTCTATAAGAGGCTTTCCAATCTACATAACAATCAGAAGTCAAGAAAGTACGTAACACAACTGCCGCTCCTAGCTAGAAACTAACCGAGTAAATGTTGATGTAACGCGTCGAGGTACAAGTGATGAAACATGTGCACTAGACCTGAGCGTGATATCGCTGACCCGCAAATGAAGCCGGCGAAATCTTGGATCAATTCTCTCTGGCTTAGGGATATTCTCGAGACTGAAAATGTAATTTCGCAAATACTACTCAACAGATTTCGATTAACGCAAATGCAGGGAAATGCCGGTTTCCTCTACCTTAATAATGGGAAGTTTCTTAGAAATGAAAAAAGAGATGTTGTGGTTAATTTGTTGAAACAGGACAGCAGAAAATAATTTCAGAAATTATGGATATCACTTCCGAATCATATACACTATCAACCACCCCAAAATCTGGACAAAAAAGAAGCATGCTAGGACGGACACTGCAGTTAATTATACTACTAACTACAAATAGATTGATCTACGTATTTGATCACCTAAATTGCAGAAGTACGATGCAGTATGTAGCGGCAACGCTAGCGAAGGATACCAGAAGTGATTTGTCGAGCGGAAACAGGCCACAGATCGAGAGTTTCAACTTGACATGTGCCAGTTGTTGAGAGAATAGATGTAGACTGGAGTTGGCGGGGTCATGTAATAAGAGACGATGTACTACTAGCGCCGTACGACTCGCCTCATAAGCAGCTCTGTCAGATAACACTGCAATTGCAAACAACTGACACAGGTTCAGGAATGTGTGCATTGTGAAAAATACACACTCGAAAACACGGGAAATAGTTGTTAAGCTTCCCGCCTGAATAACTATAACTGCCATTGCACTGTAATCCACAAAACCACAAAGAATATCTCCCAGAACAAACAGAAGCAGTATTCCGTAGGTGGAACTTATAACAGAACCTATCTGCCAAAGTGTCATGTGCGCATGAATTAAATCGTTCAGTCTCTTGATATTGTCTCCCATAATCGATTGAGTACTGAATGTCAACTGGTCGCAGATATTTTGTATCTCAATACTCGAATTATTTCTGTTAAGCCTCCGATTGTAACAGGAATGGCCTTTGAAAGTAAATAAATGTCGTAGTTCCTCATTAAGAACAGAATACCTTTGACGTAGGAAGTACACGAAAATCTCAAACTGTAATGTCAGTAAGTGTTCGACAGTATGTGCAAAGTTTGTAATGGCTGGCCTAATCTCACCTTTGCGGTAAACAAAATAGCCACTGGAGACCATTATGTAAAGCAAAAAGATGAGTATTATAATACTTGTGTTTCGCTTCACCTTCTTGTGCACTGGATTATTTTTACACCGGAGTACCTCATCGGCATCTTTAAATAAGTGCAGAATTTCATAAATGTGCCTCTTATTCCTAATTACACTCTGAGCAATAGACAACTCAGTTACTAAGAATGAAATTGTGAATGAAATATACCTGGCTAACGTAAAAGCAGAACTCAGCGAGAAATCATCACCGTAATGGTCGGTAATCAATGTAAAAGTGCTTACGACCAAAACTACCAACATTAAGACGAAGGAATACACAAGCCATGGAATGGATAAGCGTAACTTTAGGTTGGCAAGAACGTCGCTGTCTTGAAATGAACAAAACGGGGCGAGGCCGAAGATTTTACATACCAGGTAAGTGGGCTTCAAGGCAATACAGAGGTTCGAATCCATTGTAGAGTCATTAAATCGTAGAAACCTATTATTTTACAATTGGCTTCACGTCGGACCAAAACAGATACGGCTTATGGCGATGATGGGATAGGAAAGGGCTAGGAGTCAACAGGAAGCGACCATGGCCGTAATCAATGCACAACCCCAGCGTTTGCCTGGTATGAGAGTGGGCAAACACGGAATGTGAGCTTGTTGTGTATTACGGGAGTTTATTGAAAGTACTTGCGGCTTAGTTTGCTTGAACCATGTATACGTTCTAGAATGTTTCCTTCCTTGCCGATATCCATTCCATTGCTGGGCTTCGTTATTGTTTAACTTCTTACTTCGTTGGTTTCGATTTTTCCTTAAAGTTGATTCTGTATTTCCTTGTATCACTTTTGAAGATTTTTTTGATTTTATTTGTTTGTTTTCGTTAGTAATTATTTTATAAAGCACTAACTACTTTTTTTCGAAACGTGTGCGTTCACTTCACACTTCCCCTTCCCCAATCGCTTGACCAATTCCAGTTTATCGGAGCCTTTTCAAACTCCTTAGACGGATGTCAATTACGATCTTAACACGGACACAATATGTATGTGGATATTTTGTCGTCTTGTTTGTGTCACTGCAACAAGGTTCCGTAGCACTAACTACGAGAGATATAAGGTGGCCAGCGAAATATGAAACATTATTTTAACTAAGACAAACTTGCCTACGAACTGCCATCGAGGACGTAAAACCAACTTGCGGCTACTCCGATGAACTTGTGAAGAATGATTTTTGTCTAGTTTTGACACTACATTGACTTAGAAATGTTTTCAATATAGCGTCTATAGCAACGAGAAAATGGAGTGAAATTAATGTAATGCTAGGCACATCAATATAATGGAAAACAATCATAGTGTTAAATATTGACGTTGTACGTTAAGCAGCACTCAATTATTTAAAACATTCAATTTCTTTAAAAAGGTCTAAAATAGGACATCGTCAACAATCATGACGTACCAGAGTTATTAATTTAATTTATTGAAGGGTAGTTTCATAGGTGTGTCTTAGCGTTATATTTCGTGTTTCCACAGACGGAACGCCCTATGTTTACAATGTTAAATCATGCTTAAAAAAGGACATTTTCTAAAAACCTATTACAGCTATCAATTTGAACATTGCGCAGCATGTACCTACATATCTTGGCTTGGTACTGAAATAACTGGTTTTGAGTGATATGAAATACTTTCTGATTTTCGAATTATTATTTGGAATTTACAAATGTTGGCAATATTTTGCCAATTTTGGCTCTAATAAACCACTAAATATCTGACCTACAACAATAATAATGCTTTCAGCATGTGCACAATAACATTATAAAGGGACCCTGAAAGTTCGAATCCTGTGTATCTCACACAACCTGAGGAAATGTTCCTTATGTATTAAAAACAATTACTTTCAGGAAATGGCCTTTAAAGTCACAGCTTTAGTGCATGCCTGCTCCATAGCACGGATTATCTGTATCCTCTTCCATTTCATCTTCTAGCCTTATTTTACTAGCTCTCCTGACTTGTCTGGCCTTCTGATGCAAGTTTTTAACAGCTATTTCAGCATATCTCAGTCTTTCCAAGTCGAGTTGCAGCATGGCATCACGAGTATAAGAGCCAATGCTCAGCCCCAGTCTTTGCAGCACTTCACATTTTGTAATATTTCCCTGGTTAAATGATACCACACCATCATATACACGAAAATGAAGTGTCCTTATTGACACAAACACAGTTTTTGGCAAACGGCTCCATATAATGCTATTTACACATTAATTAGGATTTTGTGTGCGACCATGGAGACATTTTTTCAAAAGGTTAATATCTGACAGATCCTTGAAAATAGGTTTTATTTCCTCTATAATAGCATATGGCAGGCCGTGAGGATGACTGTAAGTTTCTCCTGTCTCTATTCCTCTGTTGAACTTACACCAACTGTCTACTCCCTGTGGACACAGTCCATGCTGGGGTTTGTTATCAGTTGATGACATGTGACAGAATAGTGCCCAGACAGCCCTTCTCATTCTATCAACACTGTCAGTGTTCTGCCTAATGGCCAGTCCATTATAATTTTGTATAATATCATTAGCTGAATCTGTCAGTCTCTTCCTACCATCCAATGTTTGCTATCACTCCAATTCTTCCCTTTCATGTTGATATTCAGCCGCCTCAGTCTGGACCCCATTCGCTTCTGGACATGGCCCACGCACTCCAATTTACTAATATTGACAGAATACCCATAAGGTTTTAGTTCCTCAACAACTTTGAAAGCTTTTGAGTCTCCATCTCCCAAATCATTTATATATCTAACATTATACCATGACACAGAACGCTCAAAAATAGTTTTCACTCCAGCCACCTCCATTCCCCCACTATATCCACTATAATTAGCCATACAGGTTTCTGGATGCTCATTGTTGACACCAGTACAACTACAATGTTTGGACATTATAGCCACATCAACAACCTTCCCTGTATCTATACATGTGACTGAAACAACACCATTCAATGAGGTGTGACCCGTTTTCTTACCAGGAACCGTCAAAGGCAACTGTCAAATCACGCACATTGTTGTTCTCTACAACAGCTTCCTCTACCCGCAGCCCTGTCCAACGCGGCGAACGAGGTGCCCTTTTATGGCGCCTTTCGCAATTGATTTCCAAATTAAATTCTACTTAATATTTGAAAACAATACTTTTGCATTTCAATAAATATTCTTACTTTTCTCTTAAAATACCGTCCTCAAAGTCAGGAAATTTGTTATATCCGTACCTCCAAATACACAAAGAGCTTTGAGTAAGCCATAAATGTGATCTGGGCCTAACTGACACGTGTCCGCAATTAGTGAAGAGATAAAAGAAAAGTTCAGAAAGAGAGCTATCGACATATAAGTAGTTGCGACAAAGGGAAATCCTCCACAAACCTCTCACTGTGGGGGGGGGGACTAGTGTCAGGTATAAGGCCATCTCTACTCACGGAGCCAAATATAGCCGCATATTTATTCTGCCAAACAGAACCGCTTCCTTATGATTCACTTGATTGCAATGCCATAAACTACCTAGCATGACAGAGTTTCACCAGGACGACAATGAGACACCCATTTTTCCCACAAAGTAACTTTAATCCCAACAAAGCTGTGCCGTAAACAATGAACAAACGATTTATGAAAGTCTCGCAATAGGAATGTTCCCACTTCCTAACTTTCAGGCGAAAATTCAGTATTACTTGTGAGCTTATGCAGGGCTTATGGAATACGTTTTAAGTGCCTTGTGTAGTGATGAAATGGCGTATGGCTTTTAGTGCCGGGAGTGTCCGAGGACAAGTTCGGCTCGCCAGGTGCAGGTCTTTTTAATTGACACCCGTAGGTGACCTGCGCGTCGTGATGAGGATGAAATGATGATGAAGACGACAGATACACCCAGCCCCCGTGCCAGCGAAATTAAACAATTATGGTTAAAATTCCAGACGCTTCCGGGAATCGAACCCGGTATCCCTGTGACCAATGGCCAGCACGCTAACCACTTAGCCATGGAGCCGGACTGTGTTGTGATAAGTTGTACATTCAACATGTTTCGTGTGCTTTTTTTCATTACTATTTAAACATTACATTAATCAGTTTATAATCAGTCACATTTCATTAAACATAACTCTTCTTAACATAGCTAAAAGGCAAAGAAATTATTTTAACAGTGAATGGGAGGACCAGTATTGCTTTATTGAAAACAAAGGAAAGTCTGTATGTTTATTGTCTAATGCTAGCGTGTCTGTTCCTAAAAGAAGTAATGTACTGGAGTGAAAAATGCTCACACGATTTCAAATCGTGATGTAATTGAGATTCCATATTATTAGAAATCTGTTCAATCCACCTAGCAACAGTTTGGTGATTGTATACACTAATCACAAACAATTTTACAGTGAATTTCCTGTTAATTCTGAACTGAGAAAACACAAAGTGAAAGACCTAAAATCTAAATTAGCATTGCAAAAATGTGCGTTTAAGAAGCCAGTTCAGCAAACGCGTAACGTGACAATAGCTTCTTACAAAGTTTGTTACGTCCAAGCTAGAAAGGAAAAAAGCCTTCAGTGATGGCGGAAGTAGTGAAAGAAGCTATGCTAAATGCCGCTGAATCTCTGTTCGAATCTCACAAAGATAAATCTGAATTGATATCTTCCATCAAAGGACTTCAGTTGTCTCACCAAACTGTTGCTAGGCGGGTTGAACAGATTTCTAATAATATGGAATCTCAATTACATCATGATTTGAAATCGTGTGAACATTTTTCACTCCAGTTTGATGAAAGTGCTGATATGTCTGACACTGCTGAGTTGTGTGTATTTGCTAGAGTGGTTTTTAGTGATTTTACAGTAAAGGAAGAATTTGTTAAGCTATTGCCACTTCATGGACGCACTAGGGGAGAAGACAAATTTAATGCTTTCGTTACATTCACCAAAAAGAGTAATTTACTACTGTCAAAGCTTGTCGCCAGAACAACAGATAGGGCACCGTCTATGACTCGTAGAAATAATGGATTTCTTTCTCTTTGCGCTAAGGATGAATTATTTTCAAAATTTCTTTCTTATCATTGTATTATTCACCAAGAAGCTTTATGCGCAAAGGTTTTAAAGTTCGATCGTGTCTTGAAAATTGTAACTCATGTCGTGAATTATATAAGACTAGCTGATGTACCCGTGCTTCGCTACGGGATTCTACATTGTATACAGAATTCTAGGTTGGGTAGTGTACATGTTGTGAGCAAGATTATCTTAAATTGTATAGCTCTTAACGTTACCCTAGAAACGGGACGGGAGGTCACCAAACATCTTTTCTCAAATGAAGACTGAGGGAATTTTCACTGTAACCGTAGACCCAATTTCATACCGTCAGTCACAATCAGGTTGGTAGGTTTTCATTATAATGCCTTTTTACATCCTCAGAAAAACTGTCTTAGTTGTTTTCCGAACCGACGTCAATAGGAATGGCGCGATTAAAAGCAATGCTTTCATATTATGAAATACTCGTTCAAATGAAACACCACACATTTTCTCACTTTTAACGAACAGGACTACACTGCCTGTCTAACAGTCCAAAGTTCCAGACCTGGAATGACCAAACCGCAGACAGCCGTGATCCGCGAACACTCTTCGGCTTTCTTCGGTGGAGAGAGGGTCGAATAGTGTAGACTCCCAGGGCAAAAACTATGCCCAATTAATATTATGTTTCCTAGGAGTACCCGATGAGTCGGAAAATATCAATTTACTACACTGGCGGCGGAAATATCTATCTGACTTGAAGGCAAATTTTTCCTCCAAGCCAGAAGAGAAACCCCCTCTTCACTGCTAGTTTCGAATAAATTGAATGTAGAATTTAATAAAAGTGAATAGAAAGAAGCTTTTCTTAAGAAACGGCTCTTTTCAGAGTTGAATTTTGAGTTATTTAGTGAATATTGTGGTGCTATAATTTGGAAAAGGCCTAAATTGTTATTCTAGACCAGGCCATACTACTACTACTACTATTACCACCACTAAGTGAGGCTCTGCCTTAAGTATGCACACTGCTCATTCAAAACAGCGCGTCAGAGGAGAGATCGAATATCTGAAATACTATGATGATCCCGTGTATTACGTACCAGCTGTATCAGAAAATGTATAAACCAGAGGAATGACTTGCTAAAGAAGAAAGTTTTCTAACTCCCCGGCTATTTCCCGCCAATATTCAGTCAGGCTGTTATACTCGGTACGCAGCAGTAATCCCATCTATCGGAGTTGAGAGGCAGCATAAGAGACAAAGAACATCACAATAAACAATGGTCAACGTAATGTTATTGTTGATCAATGCACTTTCGATATTATAGGCTTTAACATTTCGTTTTCTTCCGACTCTGAAATACCACTCTTATCATAGTCGGTACAGTAAAACTGAATAAAAGATAAATGATCGGAAATTGTATTCTCTATAACTTTTTATATAGTACTTTTCGATAGGACCAATAATATTGGTATTTAAAAATTACATTTTAGGCACCTTCCCCTAAACTACAGTTTCATCCAGGATGAATAAAATTGTTTATAGCTTAGACTGTAGTTTCTTATTCCCCGACTCTATATACCGATTTTCATTAAATTCTGTTAACCCATTTTCTCGTGGCTCGGCGTTGATATGGACTTAGCAACAAAAATACAAATTCATGAATATCTGTGTTGTCATAGCCGGTACAGTAAAAATGTATAAGACATAAATGGTCTGAAATTTAATTCTCTATAACTTTGGTTGTGTAGTATTTTTCGATACGACTACTAATAATATAAATATTTGAGGATTACATTTAGGCCTTCCCCTAAACTACCATTTCACTCAACGTAAATAAAATTACTTACAGCTTAAATTGTAGTGGCTCATTCTCCGACGTTTCATACCAATTTTCAATTAAATAGGACCACTAATAACGTAAATTTTTAAAAATTAAATTTTAGGCCTTCCCCTAAACTACCATTTCACTCAGCGTGAATAAAATTATTCTTAAGCTAGATTGTAGCGACGAATTCCTAGACTTTTCATACCAATTTTTATGAAGATAGGACTACTAAAAACATAAATACTTGAAAATTAAATTTTAGGCTCTCCCCTAAACTACCATTTCTATTAGCGTGAATAAAATTATTTATAGCCTAGATTGTAGCGACTTATTTCCCAACTTTGCATACCGATTTTCATTAAATTATCTTTGGCAGTTTTCTAGTGATGCGTGTACATACATACAGACAGACAGACAGACAGACAGACAGACAGACAGACAGAAATTACGGAAAAGTAAAAAATGCATTTCTTGGTTACTGTGGACATTACCGATACAGAAATACCATTCTTTTCAAATTCTGAGCAATGTACAGACAAAACTCTTATTTTATATATATAGATCGTCATTTACTCGTCATCGATTGTTCAGAAATATTTTAAGTATGTCAGATTCGGAGTATGGTGACGTCTTCCTTCATGTAGAAAAATTTATACTATCATCTCCTGGGAAATATTATCACGAACTTGATGATATATCTTGGCTAATCGAATTAGCATTCCTGGCAGACATCACCTCAAAATTAAATGAGTTAAAGCTCGAATTGCAAGGGAAAGGTCATAATATTTCAGGTATGATAAGTATCGTCAAAGCATTTGAAAAGAAACTTAGGGTATGGATTGTCCATTTAAATAGAAATTCCCTTTCACATTCTCCAAATTTGAAATCTATGGCAGATACAGTAAATGGCTGCAAGCGTGATTTTTTATCTCTTGCTAAACATCTTGAGACTCTTGGGCTCGAATTTGGTAGCAGATTTAGCCAGGTTTCAATGCTTGAACCAGTGATCATGTTTTTCAATAATCCCTTCGCTTCTGTTGACGTTTGTGAGCTTGGATGGAGGGGGTGTGAAATATACGAAAATTATAATCCTGAAGAATTAGAAATGTAAATTTTAAGCCTTCATTCAGACCTTTCTTGGAAATCCTCCTACGCAACATGTGGCATTTTCTGGACTCTGGTGGACGGTAAAATATATCCCATTACCCGCAGTGTTGCTCTGAAGATGCAATCTTGTTTTGGTTCAACCTATCTTTGTGAAGTCGCGTTTTCGACTATGAACATAATAAAGAACAAATACCGATCCTGCCTGACAGACTCGCACCTGGATGACGCGTTAAGAGCAGCCTGTTCCAGTTACACACCAGACTTTCCTCAACTTGCAGCGAGCATGCAGTGCCAGATTTCACATTAATTATGTGAGTAAATATATTTTCATATAGTTTTTAATTCTAGATTTATTTATTATTATTATTGTTGTCATTATTATTATTACGATTATTATTATTATTATTATTATTATTATTATTATTATTATTATTATTATTGTTACGGGGATACCCGTGGAATGCAGAGGTGAAAGAAGGTGCGGGCTGGAATGGATCTAACTACAAGGCCGAGATACGAATTAAAATTGCATTAAAGGTTATATTTTCGAAAATAGCAAAACTTAACAATTATCACATAGAATTTGAACATTCAACAAATAACAACAAGTCAACAAGTAATCAGGTCCAAGACCAGGAAAGCCAAGATTTAGATACAAATTAACGATCTGGGCTTCAAGCCCCACTTTTTACAATTTCTGAGCTCTCAACTCACAACCACATATTACCAAAGTGCAGAAAACCCTTAATAACATGGAGCACTTGCTCCCACCTAGCAATGTCAGGCCTCCTAGAGGCACATATCCAAATACTAGAAAGAGCTGACCCGCTCTCAATTTTTCAAGCTTATAAGGGTAATACCAGACTTTTACACATGATTGCCATCAAGGCACAACTTACAGTGAAACAGGGGTATCTTGTACCCAATCTACTGGGCCTTAACCGACAAGAAAAGGTTAAGTAAATAGCCGGCAACACCAAGTAGAATGGAGGCGAGTACTTGCACTCCTACATGGAAGCTTTTTAAAACCCAAGAGGCACTAGGCCGATGAAACAGGGGCTATTCCCAAACTATGGAAGTGACCCGTATAAAAAATTTAAGACATTACAGAAAGGAAAAAAAACAGTTACAAAACGTAGTCACCTCAAACTAGTATGAAGGGGAGCTCGGGAGGGTAAAGTACTCTCTATCCCCGAATTACAGTTAAAATTATTTGAAGTTTTACAAAACGATGGGAGATTACATGTTTATTACATAGCAAAGGTTTCGGACCTTCCCCGCGGATTAAACTGCTGAGCTAGCAAGAAATAAAGATGTTAAGTGGCCATTACCTTGTTGAAGAGCTGCTGCCGGATGAAAGAGGCGCTTCCCGCCTCCTGCTACACTTCCATACACTATGCTAGATGTTGTTCGAGTGGCCCAGAGACACGAAAATCAGCAGTTTTTATACCCTCGTGGAAGATTCGAGACCTTTCACGAATAATCAAGACACACCCTCTTTCTTTATTGGTCCGTCTTGAAAATACACTCAAAGTCGAAGAAGAAATACATGATTGGTCAAAAATTAATTACAGAAATTCTGGCTCAATTCAAAACTGGCGGAAAGAAAAGATCATTACTGCCAACCCACCAATGGAAGAACGAAATTTAGTAAAGAGAAAACTTATGAATACAAAATTTCTTCAAAAAGTTCCTTAACTTCGCACCAGGGTGCATGGTCATAGTTTTTTGTAGAGACATCTAACAGAGAATGTCTACACTTCTTGATCAATAGAAAACAAAACAAGATGAACTCCACACAGTACTGGCAACTTCGTAATCTCAAAATTTACGGTAGTGACATCATCTGAGAAAACTTATGAGTTGATACAGTTTCTAAAGTTCAGAAATTCTCCTGTAGATGAGTTCCAATTGGCGCAATATATAAACTTGCGGCGTAGAGGTGTACCTCCCGATACAATTATTATTATTATTATTATTATTATTATTATTATTATTATTATTATTATTATTATTATTATTATTATTATTATTATTATTATTATAATATAGTCGTTGTAGTACCGATAACAGTAGTCGAATTATTGGAATCTTACTTGGCGCCCTCATACCCTTAGTTATCATGTGAATGTGCTCGCGTAGAAACGAACGATGTACAGCCCTGTTCTACAGCCTCCTTCATGCACTTCAGTGCCACATCCTCAACAAAAGACCCCATCGCAATATTATATTTGTAAAATTTTGAAGGAGGACTTGGTAGGTTCATCACACCACACAGCATGTCACCTGCAGTCTTTCCTTTAGCAATTGCTCTTAGGGCCGGTTCTACCATCTGCTGGTAAAGTGGCTGGCAGCTGCCCAGGAGGTAAACTACCTGCGGGTGTAAATCAGCTGGTACTTTGCCATGCGTGTAACCACCTCCGCGCAAGCGCTGGGTAGCTACCCGGAACTAGACACCGATATACGGAGTTGGCTAGACTGATTTTCAGCGACTTCTCGCTTTCCAGTGTGTTGCTATCTATCGTCAGATATATGAAGCTCATTTCGATTGTCTTATTTTCCTGTGCTTGCATCTGTTGATTATCTTCAAAAAGCCTTATAAGGGGAGTCTTAAGAGTTATGGACAACGATTTATGTCAAGCTTTCGTGATTTTAATCTATGAGCTTCAAAATTAATACCTAATTGGAATTAAAATCTAGAGATTACATTTTCTTACGCCAGTCATGTAAGGCAGCGTTTTTGGAAAGTATTCTCGTAGTAGATTGGTCAAGTCGCTCGCTCCGTGATAGAAGGTACGCAGGTTTTCATCGTCTTTCGAATTTACATTAAAAGAATTATTTTCGTTCCCTTCCGTTGTTCTTAACTCTTTTTCACGCGCTCCCACATCTTCCTTACGGACTTATTGCCTTTGAGCATTCTATGTGCAGGCCCCTGTGAATTGATTAAGTATCTCCACGATGCTCTATTTGCAACTAGCTCTGTGACCTCGTTTAGTTCCACATGCTTCCATTTATTTATAATGCTTTTCATTCTAATGTA
The DNA here is from genome assembly GCF_040414725.1 of Anabrus simplex. NCBI lineage: Eukaryota > Metazoa > Arthropoda > Insecta > Orthoptera > Tettigoniidae > Anabrus > Anabrus simplex. Next base: position 371,182,787 of record NC_090268.1, on the reverse strand, counting down.
TATGAAGATAAAGTTGGAAGGTACTGTTAAAGAACTAAGAGGGGTAAATATCAATCATAGGAAGAGGAATTCGGGAATGGAATAGTTTCCAATTCCTTCGAAATCATTTACAAGAAGACTATTTAAACAACTGATACCCCTCTACTACCTGGGCAACAGCCTGATATGGTATGCTATAGTAATCGTAATATCACTTTCTATAAGTAGCATATAAAGCATTTTCCTAGTAGACATGATATTGTGATTAAACGCTTCAATGAAATAATTATATTATTAACACAGAACGTATGAAAAGAGGCATACAGATTAATACAACGCTAATAATGAAAATCACTGTCGGCAGCCCTGAAGATGGTTTTCCGTGATTTCCCATTTTCACACCAGGCAAATGCCGGGGCTGTACCTTAATTAAAGCCACGGCCGATTCCTTCCAGTTCCTAGACCTTTCCTATCCCACCGTCGCCATAAGACATATCTGTGTCGGAGCGAGGTAAAGCAAATAGCAAAAAAAAAAAAAATGAAAAGAAAAAAAGATGCGTCTTAATGAAGACTCGAACATGCAAACCTCGTATTATGAAGCGAGAGCGTTAGCCATTACGCTACGAGGAACCTTCGGGAAACTGTAATACATAGATCTAATTTATACATGGTGTCTGAAAACTGAAAAAGTAGAAAATTAAATCCCATTTGAAATTATTTCCAAATAGGTATTGATTTTATATCCTTTTAAAGTTTCTTTGCGAAAGCTTGACGTATAAAATGAGTTCCCTACGCTATCAATGCAAGAGGCTGGTGTGACCGTTGCAACTCAAAGGAAGCATCAATGTTCAAAATCCTGCAATACAATATCGATCACTGTTACAGTATAATGCTTTTTTCAGTATATTAAGCTACACTTTTGTTCGGCCTGTTATCACGTACGCATCCTTATCCTGGATCTCCGCCCCCCTTCTCCGATACCTCGACATATTAAAACTAGACCGTCACGCTATTCGACTGGCTTATCGCCTCAGACCAGAAGCAAGACTCGAAGTAGTAAATAACCTTTATACATCATCATCATCATCATCTGTTTACCCTCCAGGTTCGGCTTTTCCCTCGGACTCAGCGACGGATCCCACCTCTACCGCCTCAATAGCAGTGTCCTGGAGCTTCAGACTCTTGGTCGGGGAATACAACTGGGGAGAATGACCAGTACCTCGCCCAGGCGGCCGCACCTGCTAAGCTGAACAGGGGCCTTGTGGAGGGATGGGAAGATTGGAAGGGATAGGCAAGGAGGAGGGAAGGAAGCGGCCGTGGCCTTAAGTTAGGTACCATCCCGGCATTCGCCTGGAGGAGAAGTGGGAAACCACGGAAAACCACTTCCAGGATGGCTGAGGTTGGAATCGAACCCACCTCTACTCAGTTGACCTCCCGAGGCTGAGTGGACCCCGTTCCAGCCCTCGTACCACTTTTCAAATTTCGTGGCAGAGCCGGGAATCGAACCCGGACCTCCGGGGGTGGCAGCTAATCACGCTAACCACTACACCACAGAGGCGGACACCAACCAATCAACACCTTTAATCAAACACCTCTTTCCACCATCGACCTCAGCCCACATAAAGTTATGGACCACTACAGATCGCACAATTCTGACTGAGGTTCTTATTCCGGTTATTTTTCCATTGCCACTTTACACATTTAGTGGAATTAAAGGCGATACCACCGCCATCTCCGATTACATTTGTGTTCAGTGTATGTGTGACCTCTCAGAACTTATGACGACTTGGCTTTTTCACTTGGACAAGAATTGGTTAATAATTTTATGTCATTGCTTGCACACATATATATTCCGATCTTGTTTATCATTTCATTCCATATACTTTCTCTTCAAGAAAACAATGTTTACTGTTCTTATGTTAAGTTTGTAGTGATTCATACTTCAAGAAACAGACTTTTATTTTTGCTGATGTGTTCTACAAAGGAAGAATTTTTTCTTCAACTTTCATAAAACGTGTGTTATCAGCACACACTCATATAAAACATTTTACAACACATTCTTGTACACGTAATCGGCCAAAGAGTCCCTTTGTTGGACTGGTGGCCCGCTCCCTTCACGGGGAGAATGAAACAACTATTTGAATAAGAATATTAAGCTACATTCTTTGGTCCAGCGGTAATCCGACACCGGAATCAGTGACGAGAGGCATTCCTCTTTGAAAACGTTACCTGATAGGTGGATTTAGCATTACCGGGAGGTTTCTACCTCAGGACTATCTTCATCAGGAAGAAGAAGAAGAAGACAAAGAAGAAGCACTGGTGGTCACTTCAATTCAGCACGGGGTTTCAAACCCTAGCGGCAAGTGTACTGCTAAAGCTCAGTTTGGTGACTCCCTGACCCACCAGGGTTCACCAAAGAGCATATAAATACTGCCCTCAGAGACAGTGAGTTGTTTCTTACACCTTGGATATCATTTCTACAAACTCTGCCACAAATACTACCACCACCATCACCACCACAACCGCCATCAGTTCCACCATCAACAGTGCTACAAACACCACAAGCAGCACTGCGCATCACTCTGTTATGTGCTCCTCCGAAGACCAACCACCTTCTCGTCACTTACCAGTTCAGCCAGCTCCAACACAACGGGACTCTAGTCGAGCACAATACAAACCTCATCATCCACTTCGCACTGCAGAATCTGAACCACCCAGAAAACTGACGGCCACCTCTCCTACTGCGCCAGGCTCGCATCAAGGTCTATCACAGTTCAAGGACACTCTACCGCCTGCAGGATCCCACCAAGGACTACATTCCGACACTGTTAACTCCTCTGCAACAACCGACTTCGTACAGGAGCAGCGCTCCATGGAGACAGCGCCGATTCCCCCCAACACCTCTTCAGCCACTGACTTTCCACCCCTCTCCCAAGCTTCCCGCCCCATCTCAAATGCTAGATTCCTCCAACAGCGCCCACAGGGCACACACAGCTATCTCCTTAAAAACCCACCTCCCCCGTTCCGCTCTTTCCAAGCCATATTCCGTACCCTACATAGATACCAAATGAAGAGAGAGCAGACATCAGACCTATCTCCAACGGATATATCATAAAAGTCAATGGTGAGGAGGCCGCTTCTAAACTCGTAAATACCATCGGGGCTTCACAACTAGGCTCTTCCTCCCCTTTCGAGCACCTTTCCCAACCGCGCATCAAGACTCCTCCCCCACCCCCCAGACACAGTCTTTTTAGTTACGTTATCAGGGGGGTCGACCCGGAGCTCGCCGACGATATAATCCTCTACGAACTTAATGCAGAGAACGTTCCCGCACGGAAAGTCTTTCGAATTAGGAATGAGTTTGGGCCGACCTTCCTGGTTCGCGTTCTCCTCCCAACCACGGCTGACGTGGATATTGTTAACTACTGGAGTCTCCATTTTTAAGCAACATTACCGTGTGGAACCATCCAAGGCGCCCCCACCTCAGCCACTACGGTGCGAACGTTGTCTTACATACAATCAACACAGCACTGCTCAATGTCAAGCCAAACAACCGGTCTGTGGGCACTGCACGCAACCTCACCCCACCAACCAATGTCCCAACACCCAGGCTCCACCTGTCTTCAAAACCTGTGGTCAACCTCATCCCATCTACTCACGCCTATGTAAAGCTCTCCCTCCCCCTCCCGAAAACCGCCCCGAATTTGTTGTCCCAATCAGAACCTCCACCCAACTATCTGTTTTCCCCCCATCAATAGAAGATATTGTCCGATTTTTTACCTTATCTCACCTTAACATATTTCCCTATCACCGCCCCCTCGTCCTCGCCCACCTTCAAGCTGCCGCCAATCAAACCTTAAACCTCCATTTTCAAACAACCCACTCTGGTTTAAACTGTCATTTTCACTTCTCCCACCTCGAAACCCTTGTATGATGGATATAACAACCCAAAGTAGAAAACCCTCCCCTCCCATCTCCACCGTTTTCCTGAACGTTCAATCCTTCCGGGAAAAACACCTTCACCTCCAAGCTCTTCTACACCAAAATCCTGCTCATACTGTCTTACTCAATGAAACCATGTTCCATCCTTGCCAACCTGCTCACTTACCTGGCTTCACTCTCCACAGAGCGGACCATCCCGATGGGATTGCTCGTAGGGGTGCCGCTATCGCCGTCCGTACCTCCCTCGCAACGCGCATCCACCTCCCCCCTCACCCTCATTCTTTTCCCGAATCCCTTATAGCAACCATTTATTTCAGATCCAGAATCCTTCATCTAGCCACAATATACAACCGCTCCCAAAACCCTCTTCCGACAGCCTTCCTCACCTATCCCCATACCTCATTCCGGCATTTCATCCTCCTCGCAGATCTCAACCTCCATGGTCGAACAGCCACCGAACTTCATAACTTTGACACCTTCCTACACAAAATAGACTCATCCTTTATTCCGCTTCCAGGACCATCGCGCCCTTCCTCACAAACCACCCCTGACGCCGTTATCGCTCCTAATTCCTTTATAAATCTCTTGCAAGTCTCTTTTCATCCCAGTATAGGAAGTGACCACCTACCTATCCTACTCCAAATTCCAACACATGGTCCAAACACCAACCCCACCCCCCGGCGCATCATCACTCTTTTTCTAGAGCCAACTGCCCAGACTACCGTGACCACATTAGCCAATCCCTCACCCACCCCCTCCTCCTCCCACCGATGCCCAATCCGTAGAAACCGTTGCACAATTCATCCATGATACAATAACTTCCGCCTCCGATGCCCATATTCCCACCTCCCTTCACACACCCCATAAACCGCGCCTCCCACCTAAATTCCGCCATCTCCAGAAAATATCCCAGTACTACCTCTCTGAATTCTCCAGAACTGTCTCCGTCTCCATCGCCAAACCAACCGTACAATTACCAACTATCTCCATGCCCACCATCGTCGATCTTGGTCTGCCACCTGCACGTCTCTAAATGCTCAACATGCCTCCCCTTCCAAATTCTGGCGTAAGCTCTCTTCCCTTCTTGGCCAACATCGCACCCTGTCTTACCCCATCCTTTATAACGGCCGATTTCCAAGTAACACTGCGGAAAAACTTGAGATCTTCTCCTCTCACTTACATCAACGCTTTACCCCCACCATTGATCATTCCGTAACTGACCCCACCTTTTACCAAAACCTTCTATCCTCGCCCTACCTACAACCATCCTCAACCCACTCACTCTCACCCCACGTCCCCATGTTTGTGTCACAGGGCTTAATGTTTGGTACGGTCTCACTGAATCTGAGCATTTTTACAACCTATTTGTTTTACCCCAGTGCTCCGGGAGTTAATTTATATATGCGCAGCTTGTTTATGTTACGTAGGTATTTTGCTCAACTTGCATCACGTGGGTGGTAAAGGTATATGGGGCGGATTCAGAGCAGTCCACGGAAATACTTGAAAAACCTATTCTTGGTGCCTTGGAGATTGTGTTACATAGTTGCGATGTCTGTCTTCATGTATCCCTTACAGGTTATGAGCTACAAAAACGTATCACCTGTTCTCAGCGCTTCCATTCATGCAGGTGTAGAGATGGTACCACTAATTGGAGATGCCCTACCCGCTCCAGCATGCTGGTGCACTCTCTGTACCACATTGTACTATGGTCCTTATAGATCCATCTTTCTCCAACAGGTGATACAAGTTACTTTTTCCCCCCTATTTTGTATTTATAGGTTATTGTCTGTTGCCGTATGCGGAGAGCTGATATTTTTGCCTTCTGAGAGATATTATGATTGCAGGATTTTGTGGTATGTTTTCTTTTTCCCTTCCTTGAAGCAACTACGGCGAGACTCAACAAACCCCTCGAAAACTCGGTGCGAAAAAATCTTGGTCAACAGTTGGAGTATCATTTCCTTATGGGTCATGAAAATGTTTACTACGTTGGGATCAATGAAGTACTAAAATGATAGGGGCCAGTTTTCCCGTCAGCTTCATATTTTGCATTTTTTGATCATATTTGTCCATACTGTTCATGTTTGCACTGCGGTGCACCACCAATAGAAGTATGCCGTCTTCTCAATTTAAAGAAGGGTGTTTTCAGGAAAAAGCTAACAATGTGTCAGATGTCACCAGCTGTAGGGTCATTCAAAATAGCCATATTAAGGACGTTGAAATCGTCATTGGCAAGTCAGATAATTGTATTAATAATTATTGTATAATATATAAAACAAAATGAAATTATAATATTATTATTGTGAATGCAGTCAAAGTCGACAGGTAAGAATATATTCCATACACGTTCAGGATCAAACTAAGTCATGTTTAGTAAATATTGCACCCGACAGGGGTATGATCCAAGGACCGTTGGTCAAAACTGGTCATCTAAATGGCAGAAGTACTGCTATTTTGAGAGGAGAAAAATTTTAATTAATAAATATCAACATCACGGCAAGAGATAAAACAACCCTTTAAATTTTATTCTAAAATTGTCCGTAGTTACGATATGTTGCGCAGCATTTCCTTTTCTTAGCAGCAAGTTCGCGGGAGATTGAAGCTCGTGGCGTCATGGGTTGGGCTGAGCCGGTGAACACCAGGATGAAAGTTAGGAGAGGTCACCCCTACCTCATGTTCAAGCTAAACGGGAGAGGTAAACTTTTTTAAAATCGAAATATGGGAGCCACCTTTAAATCAGCATGACCAACTTGGTTATCTACGCCGAGAGAATTAATAAAATTCATATTTCAGCATTGCTTTTTGATCCAGAAGAGCTGGTTATAAGCGGAACATTTATTTAGAGTGCTTGGTATCTTTTCTGTTAATAAATTACTAATAGATAAAGAATACTTGGTTATATAACCATGGAAAACTACTGGCAGCCATCTAGTTTATATCTGCACACCTCATTGACAAGGGGATTCACCCAAGGAGGGCAGAGATCAAGGAGAGACATTTATTGATTATGAGAAATTCCACGATCGGGTTTCACACGGATGTGTCTCATTTACATCTGGTGAATACTGGTCACCTGATTATTGCACTATGTTACCTCTGTTAGGCCGTGAATAGGCTGAATTCGAGTTTTGAGAGGGGATTGCCTCTTAGTTGTTAAAAGACTGCAGAAGCGTCGCCGGACTCACTTGGATTTTTCTTCTCACGATGGGCGGACCTGCGTTCGTCGTACTCCCAGTGTCCCTTTGTTGAGTGAACTGTGGTGTAAAAATCGCAAACAAAAATATCATTAATTCGAGTGAATTGTGCATTGTATTAACATACGCAACTTTAATAAGTGAATGTTTAAACTGTGTCGAGTTTTTGAACACTTAGTTTAACTCGTAAACTTATTATTATTACTACTCAACGTGTACTCGACGTAACTGCGGGGACGGGTAGTAATATTCAGGGTAACTCAGTGTTGAGTCTCGCGGATTCTATTGTTCGGGCCGTATCGTAATACGCGGTATCAATATTCTTTAATTCGGGACTTGTTAATCAAAGTCCGCGTCGCGTCGTGCGCGGTGAAGCTGACGTGCGTAACGAGGATTAATCTTGTGCATATTCTGTACCTAGATAACTGTGGAGGGTCATCATTTGCTAAGGACAATGGAGATGAAATCCAGCAATCGACAGGTTGAACCAGCGACCTTATCAGTGCTAATGGCTCGGTGCTCAGACCTCAAGATGGACCACCGGAGCTGACAAAGGTGTATCTAAGGAATGAGGCTGAGTAAACTCCAATCTTATTATGCATGGCTTTATGGGATGGGAATTATTTTTCGTAAAACTGTAGCTATAATGTTAGGGATTCAAATTTTATTTCAACGTAAATGTGCCGAAGCAAAGCCCAAAGGTTTCTTTGGAACAAGTCTGAGTGGCTTTATTTGTAAATACGGGAAATTTTATTTGTGGGGAAAGGAGTTTTATTTTCCATATAATTTGGGGAGTTTACGGTTCAATATTGTTTTATAAGACAAGTAGTTTTATAGATGCAGGGTTTGATAATGTAGGATAAGCTGGAATTGGACCGGCGTAGTTAGTTATGCGTGCGTAGTGATATTATGGTAGGATAAGGTATGTGAGAATTGATGGAACTGCAAGAAACGCCCAGAGTACTGAACCCCAAGCCCTCCAAGGATATACTTAGCTCAAGTCTGTTTCATTTTATTTATGTCGCTTAAATCGGTGCGTGGTTTGCTTTATTAACACGTGTGTTGAGTTAATTTCCGTGTTTGATTTAATTACCGTGTGTTGATTTAAATTACCGTGCGTGTTTGTTGATTAATGCGCGTGTGACAAATGAATCACGTAGGCAGGTCAGAGGGAGTGTAGACCAATTTCAAAGCATCGTTAAGAAGAAGAAGAAGAAGAAGAAGAAGAAGAAGAATATTAATATTATAAGTCGGTGTCTTGAAGTTCAAAGGAACGTGTGATATTAACTGCCATCGGATCAGCTGTGTACGAAATTACGCGCGGAGATGAGGTTTTCGAAAGTCAGGATGATTCGAAGTCAGGACTCACTGTGTGAGATATTGTAATTGCACATATATATATTTATGAATAAGGAATTGACCTCACCATTATTGTTTTATAAGACAAGTGCTGTGCTGTGGTAATGTGATGTATATTTTAAAGAGACGATTTGTTCTTCCTTTAATGAGTAGTCGAGGTTACAGACCCGCCCGCTGCGAGGAGCGGCCGGCGTTGAACCAGCTTTTTGTGAAAGCCTTGTGCGCTGTATTCTTTTTGTTTGTGAGGACTTCGACCCAACGAGTCTCTTGCCTGATCGAAAGTTTGTTCGTGCAAAGCACGTTGATGGATTTATTGGTACAGTTGATTTAGATTTATTCCGGTAATATTATTCCGGTTCTATTATTGTGCATTTAAGTAGTGTTTTCAGATTCACCGGCGACATAGTGGTAACTAGATCAGTCCTGGGCGTGTATACAGCTATTCCACAGTGGTGAGATAAATGATGTGTATCTCACTTGATTTGTGTATATAGAATATGTATTTATCGTGTGATATCTTTGTGTACCATGTATTGATTGTATTTGTGTTTAGCGTCGACAGTGGTTCTGACCCATTGGTACGGCAAATTGTGTATTCAGGTGAAGGTTCGGTTCGAACCCAAGATGTTCGATCCTTGTATAGATTGTATAATATTATGCTGAGTTATTCCATTGGAAAACAAATTTTGGAGTAGAGTAGGTGTCACTCAGACTTGTCGCATTGACTGTATAATTTATTTGCCCAGTAATATGGGGATAGCTTCAGTGATTTATGTTAAATGTTTTCCGTACACGTTAAGTCATCACATATTGCATTGCGATGGATTAGTACTCGGTCTTATCCCTCAATACCATATTCTTTTAAATAATCCACAATAGATGTAGAATCGATTTATGTACATCATTTGTATATCTGTTTCATTCCCATGATCATCAGGATTTAATAAACTCATTCGATTCAATTTAAACTTAATAAGATGGTGTTCTCATTCTAGTTTGGTTGTGACACCCGTCTTTTCCTACCCTGTATGCCGCTAAGTTATTTTATATTTGATGCCCATTTGATTTTAACCCGTTAGCGACCCTCTAGATATATTGTCGGAGCCCATAGGGTAGGGGGCGGCTGCAATATATCGAAAATTAATTCTTCATGTATAATTCAGGGTTCTGAATTTGTACTAACATGCAACTTCAATCGTGAGCTCTTTTATGTGTTTAAGGTTAGAGCTGATGGGAAATACGAGATTTCGAACAAAGAGTGACGCAGGATTGTGCGTGGTAAATGGAAGGTCAAAAGAACTGTTCGCTTACTGTCAAACTTCCTCGACCCCGAAGTTACATCAGAGGTAATACGTAAAGGAAATATTTCAGGGGTCGTTGTGATGAATAGTGATACTCCGGATGTCCTTTAAGCAAGTTCACCCCGAGCGACATAGGGAACAAGACGCGGTGGAACAGAAAATGTGCAAATTGACAGAGATTATGGATGTATGTGTCAATGCTCCAGCAGTGCCCTCAACTACACTTGATACACATACGAATTACTATTTTTAATATTTATTTCAAAGGATCAAAACTTCCCAGAAAATCCGAGCTTTCGAATTCGAAACAAATTATCCTAAAACTAAATTTAAAATTAAATACATAACATTAACTCTAAAACTATAAAATAGATCGTCATAATCAATCGACTTCACAATAAAAAATCTACGAAAATTCACTTCGCACATAATTAACAGGTATTAAAAATTCTTTTACAACTTGCTTTACGTCACACCAACACAGATATATCTTACGGCGACGGTGGGATAGGAAATACCTTAGAGGGGAAGGAGTTGGCCGTGGCCTTAAGGTAAAGCCCCAGTATTTGTCTGGTGAAAAAATGGAAAAGCATGGCAAATCATCTTCAGGCTGCCGACAGTGGAACTCAAACCCACTATCTCCCGGATGCAAGTTCACAGCTGTGCGCCCCTAACCTCACGGCCATGTCACCCGGTAATCGTACAAGTAACCATTCAATAAAGAACCCTGGCGGGTCAAAAATATCTTACCTTTATATGAAGAACAACTAAGAATCACCGAAGATGGGGAATATAAGAGTGTTAAATGGGAGCGATAGGTAAGAAGAAAGAGAAAGATAGGAAAGGGAAACGTAAAGTATAGGATAGGAAAGTGGAGGTAGAACAGGGTCATTAATAAGGAGAAAAGGGAGAAAGTAGATTCTGAAGCCGTCTGGAGAGATAATTTAATTTAATTTACACTGACTGACAGAGCAAATGCAACACCAAGGAGGAGTGGTCAGAACTTTATGCCAATTGCAGGGTAGACTGACGTCACTGAGGTATGCTCATGATGTGAAATGCGCCGCTGTGCTGCGCACGTAGCGAACGATAAATGGGACACGGCGTTGGCGAATGGCCCACTTCGTACCGTGATTTCTCAGCCGACAGTCATTGTAGAACGTGTTGTCGTGTGCCACAGGACACGTGTATAGCTAAGAATGCCAGGCCGCCGTCAACGGAGGCATTTCCAGCAGACAGACGACTTTACGAGGGGTATGGTGATCGGGCTGAGAAGGGCAGGTTGGTCGCTTCGTCAAATCGCAGCCGATACCCATAGGGATGTGTCCACGGTGCAGCGCCTGTGGCGAAGCTGGTTGGCGCAGGGACATGTGGCACGTGCGAGGGGTCCAGGCGCAGCCCGAGTGACGTCAGCACGCGAGGATCGGCGCATCCGCCGCCAAGCGGTGGCAGCCCCGCACGCCACGTCAACCGCCATTCTTCAGCATGTGCAAGACACCCTGGCTGTTTCAATATCGACCAGAACAATTTCCCGTCGATTGGTTGAAGGAGGCCTGCACTCCCGGCGTCCGCTCAGAAGACTACCATTGACTCCACAGCATAGACGTGCACGCCTGGCATGGTGCCGGGCTAGAGCGACTTGGATGAGGGAATGGCGGAACGTCGTGTTCTCCGATGAGTCACTCTTCTGTTCTGTCAGTGATAGTCACCGCAGACGAGTGTGGCGTCGGCGTGGAGAAAGGTCAAATCCGGCAGTAACTGTGGAGCGCCCTACCGCTAGACAACGCGGCATCATGGTTTGGGGCGCTATTGCGTATGATTGCACGTCACCTCTAGTGCGTATTCAAGGCACGTTAAATGCCCACCGCTACGTGCAGCATGTGCTGCGGCCGGTGGCACTCCCGTACCTTCAGGGGCTGCCCAATGCTCTGTTTCAGCAGGATAATGCCCGCCCACACACTGCTCGCATCTCCCAACAGGCTCTACGAGGTGTACAGATGCTTCCGTGGCCAGCGTACTCTCCGGATCTCTCACCAATCGAACACGTGTGGGATCTCATTGGACGCAGTTTGCAAACTCTGCCCCAGCCTCGTACGGACGACCAACTGTGGCAAATGGTTGACAGAGAATGGAGAACCTTCCCTCAGGACACCATCCGCACTCTTATTGACTCTGTACCTCGACGTGTTTCTGCGTGCATCGCCGCTCGCGGTGGTCCTACATCCTACTGAGTCGATGCCGTGCGCATTGTGTAACCTGCATATCGGTTTGAAATAAACATCAATTATTCGTCCGTGCCGTCTCTGTTTTTTCCCCAACTTTCATCCCTTTCGAACCACTCCTCCTTGGTGTTGCATTTGCTCTGTCAGTCAGTGTATATTAATATAGCCTACAACAGAGAAGGACTCCAATTACAGTATACTCTCTAAATTAATCATATCACCAACCAATACACAACAAGGAATACAACCAGACAATACTAGCAGGCTGCGTTAAACGCAAGATATGTCATAAGTGAACATTACACCAATACATTTACAATATTGTATAATAATAAATTGTGCACAAAATGTGTTTTCACATTGTCGAAAATGATAATTTCATAGTCGATGATAGAAATGAGATACAAAGGTAAAGTATTTAAGAATTCATTATGATATCATAAAGAGCCTCCGTGGCTCAGGCAGCAGCGCGTCGGCCTCCCACCGCTGGGTCTCGTGGCTCAAATCCCGGTCACTCCATGTGAGATTTGTGCTGGACTAAGCGGAGGTGGGACAGGTTTTTCTCCGGGTACTCCGGTTTTCCGCGTCATCCTTCATTCCAGCAACACTCTCCATTATCATTTCATTTCACCTGTCAGTAATTTAATCATTGGCCACAGGAGTGCGACAGGCCTCGGCAGCCGGCACAATTTATATCCTCGCCGCAAGATGGGGGCTTCGTTCATTCCATACCTGACCCGGTCCATGACTGGAAAACAGGTTGTAGGTTTTCATTCTGATATCATAACACTAGAACAGCGGAAGGGGACAAAATGACACTCGCCTTGAATTTGTCTTTAATAATGTGTACATCGTTGTATCATTTCTCTTCACTTGACTTTTGATCGTTTTTCGTCCTGTTTATGGTAATTTATCGCAAATCAGATCAAAAATTAGATGGATGGCTTTTCCGGCGTTTGCTCTATTAACCAGCGTTTCGTCTTAGGTCTGACACTAGACTCTTCAGAGTGGGATGTGTCAGACCCTACCCACTGACGCTGGGGTGTATGCAGGTGAACTTATCAGAAGCTTATTTATGAAGCACAGTCTGATAACTGCATACGGGAGATAAAACTCCACAATGGAATTAATGCCCGCCTAGCAACTCCAAATGGAAATTCTAAGTTCCCTTGGAGGGAATTAGATTCTTTTCCACCAATAGAGCATATCAAAAATCAGATCAAAAATTAGATGGATGGCTTTTCCGGCGTTTGCTCTATTAACCAGCGTTTCGTCTTAGGTCTGACACTAGAGTCTTTTATCGCATCCAGAAAAATATTTACTTTTTCATAGATTTCTGATATGACATACCCTGGACAGCGGTAAGGGTCATTTTGACATCTGCACAATTCTTTATTACAACGCAACAGTTTGCATTGTCAAACAACAGTGTGTACAAGGCCGGGATTTTTAGAATTGCTGAGTTCTTATTGTCAGATGAGTGTTCCAGTTAGCGGGATTAATCTGGGATAAATTTGTGGAAAATTGTCTTCACTGTTACCACCCAAGAGAAAATATTATAATCGATGAACAATTACTTCCCAGCAAAACGAGGTGCAGATTTACCCGATTTATGACAAACACACCCGACAAGTATGGACTCAAATTCTGGATTGCTGCAGATGTGGACTCAAACTACATCTTCGGTGTCTTTCCATACCTTAGTAAAATTGCTGCGCATCCTGATAAGCGACCATTAGAAAAGTACGCCATACTTCGCCTCGTGGAGCCGTTTCTAAACCAAGGGAGAAACGCGACGGCAGACAGCATCTTTATATCTCTCCAACTTGCTAAGAATCTCCAAGAGGAAAAGACTTCGTTAGTGGAAATAATCAACCCCCTTCGTCGGGAAATCTCTACTGAGGTGAAGCAGTCCAAGTCTGAATTATACTGTGCAACCACCTTGCGACAGACTGGAAACCTACAGTGCATCTTGACAGTGTACCAAGGGAAGAAGAAGAAGAACGTCCTTCTCAGCACACGGCATGCTCAAATGACAATGAGCAGAGAATGAAAGAAGAGGCCGGAAACTGCAACTTTCTACAACGTCACGAAACACGGCGTTCATGTGGTCGACCACCAAGACTGAATGTAGGATGTGGCCAATATCCTAGACCTACCAGCTTTCAATGCTTGGGTCATTCACCAGCAAGTAATGGGTAGGAAGATAAGTGGAAGAAATTCATCCTTCAGCTGGTTGGTGAAATAACAAGGCGAAATGAGAAGGGCGGCAGCAAGAAGAAGAAGAAGAAGAAGAAGAAGAAGCTGTAGGATTATGTCCATCTATAAAGTAGAAGTAGTGCCAAGTTGGTCTCTGTAAAGACAACAAATCTAGCGATGCCTGCAGTAACTGTCTCAAAGCAGTGTGCAGAAAATGTGCACGATATGTAGAAGTTGTGTGTGCAAAATGTGCTTAGGGAATTCTAAATTTTCTTAATGTGTTTCTGAAAATGTATAATTGTTGAAATGTGAACAACTGCCTAAGGAAAGGTATTCAATTGGTTAGTTTTGTGAAAACTCCTTAGAGAAACAGAAACATGGTGCAGTTGTTTATTATTATTATTCATGTGTCCATGAGTAATATAAAAGGTCCATACACTAATGTCAGGACTTTGAGTGTTGAATAAATTTGTAGAAACACAGTAGAGTCCGCCTTTGTGGTGTAGTGGTTAGTGTGTTTAGCTGCCACCCCCGGAGGCCTGGGTACGATTCCCGGCTCTGTCACAAAATTTGAAAAGTTGTACGAGGGCTGGAACGGGGTTCACTCAGCCTCGGAAGATCAGCTGGGTAGAGGGGGGTTCGACTCCCTCCTCAGCCATCCTCGTGGTTTCCCACTTCTCCTCCAGGCAAATGCCTGAATGGCACCTAACTTAAGGCCGCGGCCGCTTCCTTCCCTCTTCCTTGTCTATCCCTTCCAATCTTCCTATCCCCCGAGAAGGCCCCTGTTCAGCATAGCAGGTAAGGCCGCTTGGCCGAGGTACTGTTCAATCTCCCCAGTTGTATCTCCCGACCCAAAATTTTACGCTTCAGGACACTACCCTTGAGGCGGTAGAGGTGGGATCCCTCGCTGAGTCCGAAGGAAAAACCAAACCTGGAGGGTAAACAGATTAAGTAAGAAACACAGTAGAAGAAAATACAATCATCTATTTTGTGTGTTCTATTTTGGACGTCTCCTTGCATTTCTTAGAAAGTGTCAAAATGACCCTTTACCGCTGTTCTAGGAATGTGAGATTTTCAGCTGTTCTACTAATAACATGCTGTAGAGCTGAAAGTGTTAATAATATACGGTGTGATTCAGCAGCCCCTTCCAATATCGCTTGCTGCAGCCCAACTAACGTGCGCATGGTTATAGGGGTGCCACTTCTCTGCAGCCGTCAGTGAGCACATTTTGCACACGATTCTGAACCCTACTGAAATGTTATATCATCCGTTCGCTAAACAAGACGCCTTGGAATCATGTAGCAATATCCTTTTATCATGTAAATATGTTAATGTATCGTGCCTCGTGACCGGGTGTAACGAAGAGGGGGAATCAATGCATAAAACTAGGTAACAGTGCAGTAATTAATGTCTTAAACCCCGAACCGGATGGCGTATTTACTCTGCTCCCGTCGTACTACCAGCATGTTTCCAGCAGTGTAGCGTAGCGAATGTGGTTAGGCTTTCGTGTAAGAGTCCACGGAATGTGCCAGCGGCGGTTCGAATCGTGCATCGCTCAAGTATTCTTTCCTCGGTATGATGTTTCAATACGTAAACATAGGCCCACGTTTGCCACATTCAAACAGTAGAATGACAGTGTTATTCATCTTGTGGCTTGCGCATACTCCGCTGGTTAGGATCTGAATGTACTGTAACCTCTGCTGTCATTCGGCACGCTTTTCCACAGATGAATACGTTGGCATGCTCCTCATTTATAGGGAAGCAAGACAAAATGCGTGCGGGGCACTACGCCTGTACCAGAAACGGTATCCCGACAGGCGACACTCGGCTGCTATGACATTCCGCCGCATTGAAAGACCCCTAAGGACAACAGGCGTGATTTCCAACCAGCCACCAGTGGGTTATAGGCCCATTAATTCGAGTGAAACAGAAGAGGCCGCTCTGGAGGCAGCTCGTAATAATCCACACATCAGTACAAGGGCGATTGCACGACAGGTGAACACCAGCCAGGCGTCCGTCTGGCGAACACTGCATGAACAAAAATTTCACCCATACCATCTTGAGTTATACCAAGAGCTCCATGGGCGGGATTTCGCAGCTCAAATGGAGTTCTGTCGATGGCTATTAGGCAGGCTGGAGAATGATGAAGCATTCGCATCGCATATCTTGTTCTCGGACGAATCGCGCTTGCACAATAATGGGAACGTCAATCGCCACATCAGGTATTGGATTCCGGACAATCCTCACTGGGTGTAACAGGCGACCTATCCAGTACGAGATGTGGAGTGAATGTTTGGTGTGGAACCTTGTGGGATCGCCTAATTGGACCCTATTTCTTTGAGGGCCATTGAATGGGCCCACGCTACCTGCACATTCTGCATCAGGAACTCCCACTGCTGCTGGAGAATGTGCCCTTACGATCGTTTGACGATGTGGATACAACAGGACGGAGCTTCGCCACATTCGACCCGTTCGTAACCATATAAATAAGGAAATGCCACGGAAATGGATAGGTCGAGGAGGCCCTGCTTCTTGGCCCGCCAGATCACCGAATTTAACGCCGTTAGACTTCTTCTTGTGAGGACATTTGAAGAACGTCGTTTACACTCAAGCGCCGGAAAACCCCGACCAACTCCGGCAAACCATCACGGACGCCTGTCGAGCAATTACACTTCGAATGCTTCAGCGCTCAAGGCGATCTGTTGGGCACCGGGACCGATTGTGCATAAACCAAAACGGTCATCACATCGAGCATTTGCTGCGATAAAACATTGTCAGGGCAGTTGTGTTCCTATTATTTCCGGTCTGCATGTGTCCGTCCTGCTAACTAATCGGCCCTTCATAGGGCCACAAACACATTAATTCATACACAATATGCACGAAAGCGGGTATTGAACTTACCTTGCGTGTGGTACGTATTAAACAAATATTTTCAAAATTTGTATTCTTCGCCCCGGACTCGAACCTTCTACCTGACGTGCAAGCTCGCTCCGCCACGCCTTGACCAACTGTACAACGGTTCCATATGTCATACTAGGCAGGTTATAGAAAGTATTTGGTGTACTGCGGTCACAATATCAATTTAGTGTTTAGCCGGGGTGTCAATGATCTAAAAGGCACACCCATGTCTTCCAGTGTTTAATACGAGTATAATATTACGGCGTCCTATCGTGGTGAGGCGGTAAATACTAATATATCGGGTTGTGTTGTCTGAGAATGCCGGAATGAATATTGTGGCTTGCATAAAACGACATTGGAAGGGACGGATAAATCACGCTGTATAGTGTCATTTCTTCCTTCCTTAATATTCTTACCCTGCAGGGTAATTTTTTCCCTCGAACTCAGCAAGGGATCCCACCTCTACCCCCTCAGGGGAAGTGTCCTGGAGCGTGAGATATTGGATCCGGGATTCAACTGGGGAGGATGACCAGTACCTCGCCCAAGTGGCCTCACCTGCTATGCTGAACAGGGTCCTTGGTGGGGGATGGGGAGATTGGAAGGAATAGACAAGGAAGAGGGAAGGAAGCGGCCGTGGACGTAAGTTAGGTACCATCCCGGCATATGCCTGGAGGAGAGGTGGGAAACCACGGAAAACCACTTCCAGGATGGCTGAGGTGCAAAACGAACCCACCTCTACTCAGATGACCTCCCGAAGCTGAGTGGACCCCGTTCCAGCCCTCGCACCACTTTTCAAATTTCGTGGCAGAGCCGGGAATCGTACTCGGGCCTCCGGGGGTGGCAACTAATCACACTAACCACTATACTACAGAGGCAAGCATTGTGGCATTTACTCACTGAACATTGTTTCAATCACATAGGAAAAATTGTAAAAATTCAATTCAAAATACATTTGTGTTCCATGTAATATCCAGTCAATAAATGTTTCAAACATTCTCGTTAGTGGTGTAACCTTCTGGCACGTGCTATGTCGTGCACACTAGAATTATTAATTAATATTATGGTTTTTACGCTCCACTAACTACTTTTAAACGTTTGCGTGTTGGCAGCCGTAAAGGGAAAGGGGGAGAGCATTATTCGAAATAATTCCCTATTAAAACAATAAGTTGTAAATAAAATTCAGGAAACGTAATCGTCAAGGTTACCAATGTTTCGCCCCAGTGTGGCATGAGCTCATCAGTTGGATACCACACCTTCGTAAGACACTGATCAGTAGGGCCCGCATGTTTATGCAGTAATAGGTTAGAATACAAACTTACTGAAGCGAGTAATAAGTAGAGTCTACCCGCACGACGGTAATGCTATGAGGTTTGCATAAACATTAGGGGTTCGGCCCATTAGAACCCCTAGAATTTATGTTACTCCCACTGCATTACGTTAGAGCGGGCTAGTCGACATTTCCTACTAAAAAAATTATTTAGTAACAAAATATGAAAAAAATATTTAGTTAGAAAATGACGTAGTAGGAAATGTCGACTAGCCCGCTCTAACGTAATGTAGTGGGAGTAACATAAATTCTAGGGGTTCTAATGGTGGTGGTGGTGGTGATTATTGTTTTAAGAGGAAGTACAACTAGGCAACCATCCTCTATATAACACTAATCAGAGACAAAAATGGAAGGGGTCCGACACTTCGAAAAATGAAGGTATCGGCCAAAGGAAGACAAGGGCCACGAAGGGCGTGAAAATGAAAGACTCCCTAGCCCTCGCAAATCTAATAGCGTCGGAGTCGGAAAAGAACAAGAGTTGACCAAGGGAGGTCGGATAGGATAGATAAAAGTGAGGAGCCTGGCACAAGTAAGTGGAAGCAATGCCAGGACTCAGCTGAGGGCCCCGTGGTCGCCAACCCACGCTCCATAGTTCAGAGCCCCTGGGGCCCCTTTTAGTCGCCTCTTACGACAGGTAGGGGATACCGTGGGTGTTATTCTACCCACAGGGGGTTCTAATGGGCCGAGGACCTAATGTTTATGCAAACCTCATAGGATTACCATCGTGCGGCAGACTGTACTTATTACTCGCTTCATTAAGTTTGCATTCTAACCTTTACTGCATAAACATCCGGGCCCTACTAATCAGCTAGAACGTCGGTAGCGACACAACTGAGAGCTATATATGTGATAAGCACAATGCAGTGCCGACGTACTAGGGGAGAATTAAATTTCCACTTATTATACCGTGTGATTAAGCCACCCCATTCAATGTAGTTCTATGCAACCCGCAATGTTAATTCTGTCATGGAAACATTTGCCCTGCCGGAATGCTCAGACAGCACAACCTGATATACTGGTATTTACCGCCTCACCATATAGGATGCCGTAATGATATACTCGTATTAAACAATGGAAGACATGCCTGTGTATTCTAGATCATAATGAACCTGACACGCCGGTGAAACACTAAATTGCTATTGTGACCGCAGTAAACCTAATGCATGCTATAAGCTGCACAGGTGCCGTACGGAACCGTAGCGTAGTTCGTAAAGGCGCGGCGTAGAGCGCATGCGAGTGAGGTCGGAGTTTGGTCCGGGGTGATGATTCCATATTGTTAAATATTTGTTTAATATGTACCGCACGTAAAGTTCAATACCGTATTTCATTGAAACTGTGTGTGAATGAATGTGTTTGTTGCTTTAAAAAGGGCCGATTAGTTACCAGGCCGGACACATACGGACCGGAAATAATAGGAACACAACTGCCCTGAAAATGATTTATCTCGATGTGGTGACTTTTAGTTTATGTACTCGTACATTCGGGTACGATGTCCAATAGATCGTCTTGCGCGCTGAAGCATTCCAGGTGTAATTGCTCGGCAGGCGTTCGTGATGAGTTGCCAGACCTGGTCGGGGTATTCCGGTGCTTGAGTGTAAACGACTTTCTTCAAATGCCCCCACAAGAGGAAGTATAACGGTGTTACATCTAGTGATCTGGAGGGCCAAGAAAATGGGCCTCCTCATCCAATCCATTTACCTGGCAGTTCCTCGTTCAGATGATTACGAACGGGTAAAGTCGAATGTGGCGAAGTTTCATCCTGTTGAAACTACATCGTCAAACGATTGTGCAATGACACATCCTCCTGCAGCTGTGGGAGTTCCTGACGCAGAAAGTGCAGGTAATCAATCAGGTGATCCCCCAAGATTCCATACCACACCTGACTCCCCATCGTACTTGATGGGCCACCTGTCGCACTCAGTGACGATTGTTCGGTCTCCAATAGTGCATGTTGTGACGAGTGACGTTCCCATTATTGTGGAAGCGCGATTTGTCCGAGATCAAGGTGTGCAATAAGAATGCTGCATCATTGTCCAGCCTGCCTAATAGCCGCTGACAGAACTCCATTGGAGCTTTGAAATCCCGCCCATGGAGCTCTTGGTGTAGCTCAAGATGGTCTTTCTTTCTTAATCTGTTTACCCTCCAGGGTTGGTTTTTCCCTCGGACTCAGTGAGGGATCCCCCCTCTACCACCTCTAGGGCAGTGTCCTGGAGAGTGAGACTTTGGGTCGGGGGATACATCTAGGAAGAAGGACCAGTACTTCGCCCAGGCTGCCTCATTGCTAAGCGGAACAGGCGCCTTGTTGGGGGATGGGAAGATTTGGAGGGATAGACAAGGAAGAGGGAAGGAAGCGACCGTGGCCTTAAGCTAGGTGCCATCCCAGAATTTGCCTGCGGAAGTGGGAAACAACACAAAACCACTTTCTGGATGGCTGAGGTGGGAATCGAACCCACCTCTACTCAGTTGACCTCCCGAGGCTGAGTGGACACCGTTCCAGCCCTCGTACCACTTTCCAAATTTCGTGGCAATGCTTGGAATCGAACCCGGGCCTCCAGGGGTGGTAAATATTCACACTAACCACTTCACCGCAGAGGCGGACAGCTCGAGATGGTACGGGTGAAATTTATGTTCATGCAGTATTCGCCAGACGGACGGCTGGCTGGTGTTCACATGTTATGCAATCACCCTTGAACTGATGTATGGATTATTACGAGCTGCCTCCAGAACGGCCTCTTCTGTTTTACTCGAAGTAACGGCCCTATTACGGACGGATGACTGCTTGTAAATCACGCCTGTTGTCCTTAGGTGTCTTTCAACATGGCGGAATATCGGAGCAGCCGGATATCGCCTGTTGGGTTACCGTTCCTGGTGCAGTGTATCTGCGTGCCCTGCACGCGTATTGTCTTGCTTCCTCATAAATAACGAGCTCGTCAACGTATAACTCTGTGTAAACCACGCCAAATGACAGCAGGGATTACATTCAAGCTCTAAACAATGGAGTATGCGCAGGACACAAGGTGAATAACAGCGTCTTTCTACTGTTTTTTTTCTAGGGGCTTTACGTCGCACCGACACAGATAGGTCTTTTGGCGACGATGGGATAGGAAAGGCCTAGTAGTTGGAAGGAAGCGGCCGTGGCCTTAATTAAGGTACAGCCCCAGCATTTGCCTGGTGTGAAAATGGGAAACCACGGAAAACCATCTTCAGGGCTGCCGATAGTGGGATTCGAACCTACTATCTCCCGGATGCAAGCTCACAGCCGCGCGCCTGTACGCGCACGGCCAACTCGCCCGGTCTCTACTGTTTGTATGTGGCAAATGTGGGCCTGTGTTTATGTATTCAAACATCATACCGATGCAAAAAAATTTAAACCATACAGAATTCCAACCGCCGATGGCACATTCCATCGATTGCTAGGCTAATGCTTAATCTTATCCGCTACTCTACACTGCTTGGAACAAGCAGATAGTACGACGAGAATAGAGTATTACGCCATCCGGTTCGGTGTTTACGACATTAATTGCTGCACTGTTACCTAGTTTTTTGCATTGATTCCCCTCTTCGTTGCACCCGGTCACGAGGCACGACACATCAACATAATTACATGGTCAAAGGACGTCGCTACATGATTTCAAGGCGTCATGTCTTGCGAGCGGACAATACAACCTGTCAGTAGGGTTCATAATGTGTGCAAAATGTGCTCACTTGACATCAGTACCATATAGTACGCCTACAGGGGAACAGCCACCTTATAACCATGTCGCACGTTAGTTGGGTTGCATAAAACTGCATTAGAAGGGGCGGCTGAATCACAAGGTGTATGCCGTCCCGGGCTAGCATGAAAAAATATTGCTTCCAATTGAGATACTTAAAGAAAATTCAGTAAACTCAACTCGATTGAATTTCATTATATTGTAGTTTTAATTTTAATTTCAGTGAAGAAAAGATCAATTCATTGATCTATTTGCAGCAATATGACACAGTATGTAGCCATACCCGTAGCGAAGGATACCAGAAGTGTTTTGTCGAGAGGAAACAGCCCGCAGATTTAGAGTTGCAACTTGATGTGTGTCAGTTGTTGTGAGAATAAATGTAGGCTGTTGTTGGTGGGATGGCGTAACAAAAGACGATGTGCAACTAGCCCCGTACGACTCGCTTCAGAAGCAGCTCTGTCAGACAACACTGCAATCGCAAACAACTGACATATGTTTAGAAATTCGTACATAGCTTGAATTGCAACAAATTCAAGCACAAACAAAGCAGTGATCTCGATTCCAGAAAGAAATGTGACACTGTATAAGTGAAAAATGTAATACTACAAAGAATATCTCCCAACATAAATAGAAGCAGTATTCCGTAAGCGGAACTTACAACGCAACCAATCCGACAAAGCATCATGTGTGCATTACACAAGTCGGTCAGTCTCTTGATATTGTCAGTGATAATCGACCCGGTACCGAATGTTAACCGATTACAGACATTCTGCATCACAGTGCCCGGAGCAGTTCCCATAAGTTTCCAGTTGTAAGGGAAATCACCTTCGAAAATAAATAACTTTTCCAGTTTCTCATTGAGCACAGAATATTTTTGACGTAGGATGATCACGACAGTCTCAAACTGTAATGCTATTAAGTAATTGATAGAGTATCCAAAGATTAACGTGACCTCGGTAATGTTACCACTATAGTATATCAACCAGACACAGTAGATTATAATTAAAAGAGTGAAGGCAAATATCACAATGCTCGTACCTCGCCTCATTTTCTTGTGTACAGTATTATTTGCACACCGAAGTGCGTCATCAACTTTTCGAAATAAGTTTACAATTTATGAAATTTTGCTTCTATTTGTAATCATACTTAGACTAATTGATAGCCCTGTTGCTAATAATGAAATTGTGAATGAAAGAAAACCGGCTACTCGATGAACAGGACTTTCCATTATAACATCCTCGTTATAGTCATTAATCAATATAAAAGATTTTGCGGCAAAAACTAGCACCATTAATGTGAAGGAATACACAAGCCACGGAATGGATGAGCGTAACTTACTGTTGAAATGATCGTCACTGTCCTGAAGGAAATGAAATGGGGCGAGGTCAAAAATTTTAGAAACCAGGTAAGTGGGTCTTAAAGCAATATAGAGGTTTGAAGCCATGTTACTCTCCTTGTAGAGTCAATGAATCTTAGTTGTATTATTATAAACAGTTCGTTATCACAGACACGTTTGATTGTAGTACTGATGAATAAGGGGAGATAACAGTTCTTCGTATGCATAGAACCGTTGGATACTTCGTGTTTCAGTATCCCCAAAAGTTCTAAACCATTGTTCACTGATGCGCTGATTTAACGGACCAAGCGATGAGTTGGACGGACGAGAAGACACAATCTCCTAGAAAATTAAAATACGTTTATTGCATTTACATTTAACAGTTTGATAATGTTGTGTCTGATGTAAAGCTGAGAGTAAGACATTGTGCTACTCTGTCTACAGTAAACTGTAATGTTAAAGAATAGGAAACACCCATTGTATTGCAATTATTACGTTAAACTATTCTTAATAGATTATTTTAAGTTAAATATTATAAATAACTTTTGAGTCCAAATTATTAAAATACGCTAGATGTAAGGATCTATATCAAATTTAGTTCTAGACCAAGTCTGGTTGTATTGTGGTCACAAGGTCTAGGGAGACATTCATTTATACAACTTTCATCATAAGGCGATAGCCTCGTTCTTTCTTTCATAAGCTTCTAGATGTAGAGAGATGCGTTCTTGGTTCAAATAATTAGCACTCAAGGTTTTAAGCTGACATATAATCACGTATAATTATTGGTACATTAAATATTTTTTAAAGATAACGGCACTAGCGGGTCATTAAAACCCATAGGATTTAAAGAACGTTAAATAAAGTATATTATTATTTAATTTTTGTTTAATATCCATTTTTACCTGACAATCGCAGGTTTTTTCTGCGGGGATTTCATTACGTGACAGAAGCCAAGACACCCCAAAGTGCCATATAACCACGGTTGAAATCGAAATTCCGTGTACCTAACACCAGTATTATTATTATTATTATTATTATTATTATTATTATTATTATTATTATTATTATTGATCCGGAAGTGCACATGAACCCTGAGGCTCATAGCCTATGCGAAAAGTGTGTGTGAAATAATTCCCAGGGCAAAGGCGGCTGAGTGTTGTGCTAACCACTCTTCCCCCACCGAGTGCAGAGGTTACGGATAGTGGAAGCCATTATCTTCCACCCCTCCAAAGGTCTTCATGGCCTGTACGGAGGTGACTTTGATTATTATTATTATTATTATTATTATTATTATTATTATTATTATTATTATTATTATTATTTAAGGAGCGGATTATGTTGTTATCTTTCAAAATACCGCTCACTATATTTACGAAACAAGTTTGATATTTTGGAAGACCCCTCCGCATTTCATCGTCGACAGTCAGTGGGTCACTTTCAGTTCCCAGTTCCATGTTTGACAGTAATCACATGCACTCTATACACGGACACAGTCCATTAACGGACTTTTGTTGTTCCTAAAGAATTAATATGACTGCACAAATCAGTCCCATGTTGAGTGCCTTTGTTCGTTTGTTTCTGTGTGTGAAACTATATTCCGTTGTACAAATATGAATAGCAGTGAGATATGAAACGTTATTTTGAAGTAATACCAAGGGGAAACTTACCTACGAATTGATGACGTGAATGTGTGAGTTCACTAATGGACATCTTAAGAATGAATGGATGAGGAAACAGAAGTGTTATGAATAATGTGCCCATAGAAACATGAACACAGAGCAAAAGATAATTTAATTGATAACCACATCAATATAATGAAGAAGAAAAATACCTGACAGCTTTAAACTTCTTGACATTGTGGGCTTTATGTGAAGAATGGATAATCACGTAGAGCTGTTGCTTTTCATTAGTAATGAATTATTCAAGCCAATTAACTACCTCTTTTTGTGATGATACAACAAAAGGCCTTCTTAATATAAATCGTTTTTCTTCGTCCTACAGAGCTTATGATAATATCTTGTATCCCACATTCTGGAGCAATTTCCTCCTTACTTTTATTTATTTATTTATTTATTTATTTATTTATTTATTTATTTAAACATTCCCTTTTACAGAGGTTGCCTCCAGTTACGAAGGCAGTGTATAGTACATACATAGAAAATTTAAAAATATCCTAATGAGGTTGAAAGAAAAGAGAACAGAACAAAACAAAATAAACGAATGAGTCTGTCTCGCTTCGTGTACAACCATAATTTGTTTTCAAATTATAATAAGTGCATTAATTTTGTCAATGAAAATGAACTACTCATAAGACAAAATTTACAATCAAATGATGTACAGTATATTGCAATGTATTTTGAATATTTAATAAAGACAGCTTAATGCTAACCACAAAGAAACTTCACGAGTCAGATATGTGTAAAAAAAAATTAAACAGGAATTCGCAAATTGGTATTGCAAAATCAGTACCATTAACATTCAAGGCTAATTTATTAAACTGTTCACATATTCTAACCAACGGTGAATTTCTGTTACGGGAACGTGGAACGTCCACGGCAGAATGGTTGCCGCGTCCTCAAAGAGACTCTTTATATGAGTGCAACGGGATGCATTCATCGCAAATTTGCCGCCGTATTTATTTTACTTAATCTGTGGACTTGCCATCGCCGATTACATTCACTCCAGGACTTCTCCTACTTCCTGGAGTTCACCGTCTTCTCACCCCGAGGCCTGGCTTAGGTTGTTTCCTCTTGCTAGTGTCCACCCGAAAATCTCCGGATAATGGACCCAACAATCACCTTCCTTCGCGACTCGGGATATGTCGGTGGTGCAGGCTGACGTGTGCTCCCTCAAACCCGACCAAGTCACAGTCAAGGTAAGTTCCAGTGTTTGAACCAATTCCCCTTAACATGTCGTACTACCGCTATTACGCTGCCACCGCCAACACAACCATCACCAGCACCAGCACGCCCATCATGTCCGCCCAGACACCTCATTCCCCGAACAGCCATCATCCTCCAGGAGCTCCAGCCCCAGACTGGGAATCTTCCTGGATCGAATGCAATGGATAGAGCATATCCCACCAACAGAGACCGAACCCGCACGAAGTAATAATGCGACTGGCTCGCCATCGCTTCAGGTCTTCATCGCAGGAAAGCCATTTGACACGCACATTAAATCTGCCGTTGCCGACCCCGTCACCTCTGACGACTCAGAATTTCCACCGCTTCCACCCATTCATCGTCCCTTCAGATCTGTTCAGTCCCTCCAACCCCGCCCACGAGGCTCACATACTCTAATCCTTGTCAACCCCTTTCCTGAATTCCTCTCTGCACAAAAACTGCTCTCCACCCTCATCTATTTCAATATAAATAGGGATTAGACAGCATACACCAGACCTACAGGTAATGAAATCATTGTAAAGATTCACGGTTGTAATGTTTGGGACATTACTGCATGTATTAAATTATTTAACTATATAATTAATTGATAAGATGTATATATTTAATCACTGGTAGGTCATGTTAAAATTTATATATATATACAGGGTTTCAATCATCCATTTCACATCATCATTTCTTTGTACCGACCGAGGCTATAACGTATTCTGAACGAACAACTTATTGTGTAAATTATTTCGACATCATTCATATTAATACCTTGCAGTAATTTTTCCAATAGCCGTTGTGAAGTAACGAGAGTCAGCAGGCTAATTTCAGCCCATTACCAGGAAATGTATGTCATCAAGGTTACGAGAGACCTTACCCTCTCCACCTGATGACGAGACAGTTGAAACATTATGAACGCCTACTTTTCGAAGTTCGCTACCTGACGCTTCATTTCCGCGGGAAAGTTCAGTCTATGTGAATGGACGTTATGAAGCAACGTGATGGATTCATAGCAATACATAGGAGAAGGGATCAGACCTCGAATCTTACTGGACCATGTGATATGACTGATGGAGGGAGATTTTGAAGGCTATATACTCGGCGACAAGAGCTGGAGAGGACTTTCAGATTCACATTCATACTCGTACTCGTATTCTTGGAAGACACTCTTACGACGATTCTACGTCTGCACATCGGAGAAGATTTTAACTTAGTTCGCTTCGCATCTGAGTAGTATACTACTCAAAAGTTACTCTCATTGGGACCTGTTGTCACAATGACGAGAGGTAAAGTCAACGGGAGACCGGTTTTGACTTGTATAGGGCAGGAGAGCTTTTGTTATGAATTTAGTTACGCTACTGTTTCGTAATACGGAAGAATACAAGGGTATACTCTCCATGAACATAACCCATGGTGGTTTTGCTTTTAAAATTACGACTCATTACGACTTTATGTAAGGAGTACAGTAGGAAGTGTTAAAGGCAGGAAAGTTTTATTACAGCTAGTGTAATATGCACAAAGCATAAGTAGGACTGGAATCCACAACAACAGATGACGCCGCCTTTACGAGAGATCCATCAATCAACAGTTTCTACATAACATAGTCTGCAAATGGTGAGCTAATGGCATAAATTACTGCAAGTCTACGCGTTCCAATTCATGCTCTTAGAGTTTATTTCATTCAATTTTTCTTTTGCTTCCGTAAGTTCAGATTTCGTTAATACGCCGTTACGTCACGTTTTGTATCTTAATAAATAACTGTTTTAATTTGTATTTTCTGAAATTATTATTAATGATCCTTAAATTAAAAGTTAGTGTACTTAATGGATAGTGTTCCGTAACCCCATCCCTGGGAGTTTTTAGAGTCTCTTTACGTGTTATTATTATTATTAATTATCAACTATCGTTTTCAAGTCATAAGCTTGAAGGCTGGCGCACATAGGACATTGTTTTTGGAGAAACAATGAGATATCATTTATTTATATTAATACTGAGATGACCTGCCACATCATAATTTTGTCACACATCTGTGGGCAGAGTGGGTACGTCACACGGTGTTGACACTGAAATCAAAATCCTCTACACCATCGTAACTACTTGTCATAAGTCTGTACAGAGTTCACCTCCATATTCACAGACACTATGCATATGGATACATTAATGCATGAGTGAGTTGATAATGAATGATTCCATGACTGAATTGAATTGTCATGCATGCATGAATGAATCAACACTTCTCTCCCAGTCACGGATAACCACCAACTGAGGAGAGAGCATTCGATTCGCTGAATAAATGCATGGATGTGTTTATGCATAGCTACTGCCCGGTCGTGTTATCCACCCCTGGTGAGAAAAGGAGCCACGTTCCCAGGGATAACACGCCCGGCCCTTTCTTTTGAGGCCCAAACGGAAAACCTCCGCCTGATCTAATAGCTGTCAAACACTAATTTTTCACCATTCTCTAAATTCAGCAGGTCACATGTAAGCGGAAATCCTGCTCCCCATGTGCCCCCCCACGCCCTTTCTTCTTTCTCTGTTGCATTTGTAGACACTCTACCCCATTCGATTGGGATAGGCCCGGCCTATCCCATCCTACCTCGGCTATGTCCTTACATGAATGAATGAATTAATTAATCAATTAATGGTTCATGTTTGTGGGTTACTGTAGTCACGTCCTAGTTCTTGCACAATGGGTAACGGCTGAGTGGCCTAGTAAGTGGTCCTGAGAGTCGGGATACCAGTTGCTATGGAATGGGAGTAGGCATCTCGGACATATTCTGAGTCATGGCCCTCCTTGTTCAGGCGGCTAGGACTATACAATTCACCGGTGGTCCATAACCCGTTAGAGGAGAGATCCTCACTTGGACTATGTGCAAGTAGGGCAGAATCCTGCTTCATGAATTTACCGAGCTCAGAACATTTCAAGCAAGCCTCGGACCTATGGGAGTAATGGAGTCCCACTCCCATTTGACAGGCGAGGGACTCCTTGGTAACAACTTGGCGAACGAAATGGAATTCGATGGGGAGCTATCAATATTAATGGGGCTTATGGAAGAAAGAAAGTAGAACTGGCTGAGTCCGCAAAGAGGATGCATCTGGATGTGCTAGGAGAAAGTGATATTCGGGTAAGGGGAGATAATGAGTAAGATAGGAGATTGTAAAATGTACATGACGGGTGTTAGAGAGGGAAGGGCAGAGTCTGGGGAAAGGCTCTTTATCAGGAATACCATTGCACGCAACATAGTTTCCGTTAGGCACGTAAATGAGCGAATGATGTGGGTAGATTTGTCAGTTGGAGGAATTAGGACAAGAATTGTGTCCGTGTATTCACCATGTGAGGGTGCAGATGAGGATGAAGTTGACAAGTTTCATGAAGCATTAAGTGACATCGTAGTCAGGGTCAACAGCAAGGATAGAATAGTGCTAATAGGCGATTTCAATGCGAGAGTTGGTAATAGAACTGAAGGATACGAAAGGGTGATTGGTAAAGGTGGAGAAGATATGGAAGCTAATGGGAATGGGAAGCGTTTGCTGGACTTCTGTGCTAGTATGGGTTTAGCTGTTACGAATACATTCTTCATACTTAAGGCTATTCACCGCTACACATGGGAGGCTAGGGGTACCAGATCCATAATAGACTATATCTTAACAGACTTTGAATTCACGAAATATGTTACGAATGTACGAGTTTTTCGCGGATTTTTCGATGATACAGACCACTATCTGATCTATAGTGAACTAAGTATCTCTAGGCCTAGGGTAGAGAAAGTGAAATCTGTCTGCAAACGAATAAGGGTAGACAATCTCCAGGACGAGAAAATTAGACAGAAGTACTAGGATATAATTAGTGAGAATTTTCGAAC
Organism: Anabrus simplex; assembly: GCF_040414725.1. Taxonomy (NCBI): domain Eukaryota; kingdom Metazoa; phylum Arthropoda; class Insecta; order Orthoptera; family Tettigoniidae; genus Anabrus; species Anabrus simplex. The sequence goes on along the minus strand of NC_090268.1, from coordinate 371,152,569 downwards.
AGTAGACAGTAAGCAGGTTCAGGATATAGAAAATGGATGGGTGGCATACAGGGATGCTGTAGTAGAAACAGCAAGGGAATGCCTAGGAACAACTGTGTGTAAAGATGGGAAAAGGCGAACATCTTGGTGGAAAGATGAAGTGAGAGCAGCCTGTAAACATAAAAGGGAGGCTTATCAAAAATGACTCCAAACAAGGGCCGAGGCAGACAGGGATTTGTACGTAGATGAAAGAAACAGAGCGAAACGAATAGTTGTTGAATCCAAAAAGAAGTAATGGGAAGATTTTGGTAGTAACCTGGAAAGGCTAGGTCAAGCAGCAGGGAAACCTTTCTAGACAGTATAACGAAACTTAGGAAGGGAGGGAAAAATGAAATGAACAGTGTTTTGAGTAATTCAGGTGAACTCGTAATAGATCCCAGGGAATCGCTGGAGAGGTGGAGGGAATATTTTGAACATCTTCTCAATGTAAAAGGAAATCATACTGGTGGTGTTGCAAACAGCCAAGCTCATGGGGAGGAGGAAAATTATGTTGGTGAAATTATGCTTGAGGAAGTGGAAAGGATGGTAAGAAAACTCCATTCTCATAAGGCAGCAGGAATAGATGAAATTAGACCTGAAATGGTGAAGTATAGTGGGAAGGCAGGGATGAAAAGGCTTCATAGAGTAGTAAAATTAGCATGGAGTGTTGGTAAGGTAGCTTCAGATTGGACAAAAGCAGTAATTGCACCTATCTATAAGCAAGGGAACAGGAAGGATTGCAACAATTATCGAGGTATCTCATTGGTTAGTATACCAGGCAAAGTATTCACTGGCATCTTGGAAGGGAGGGTGCGATCAATCGTTGAGAGGAAGTTGGATGAAAACCAATGTGGTTTCAGACCACAGAGAGGCTGTCAGGATCAGATTTTCAGTATGCACCAGGTAATTGAAAAATGCTACGAGAGGAATAGGCAGTTGTATTTATGTTTCGTAGATCTAGATAAAGCATACGACAGGGTAACGAGGGAAAAGATGTTCACTATACTGGGGGACTATGGAATTAAAGGTAGATTATTAGAATCAATCAAATGCATTTATGTTGACAATTGGGCTTCAGTGAGAATTGATGGTAGAATGAGTTCTTGGTTCAGGGTACTTACAGGGGTTAGACAAGGCTGAAATCTTCCACCTTTGCTGTTCGTAGTTTACATGGATCATCTGCTGAAAGGTATAAAATGGCAGGGAGGGATTCAGTTAGGTGGAAATATAGTAAGCAGTTTGGCCTATGCTGACGACTTGGTCTTAATGGCAGACTGGGTCGAAAGCCTGCAGTCTCATATCTTGGAACTTGAAAATGGTGCAATGAGTATGGTATGAAAATTAGCCTCTCGAAGACTAAATTGATGTCAGTAGGTAAGAAATTCAACAGAATTGAATGTCAGATTGGTGATACAAAGCCAGAACAGCAGTTGCGATCAGCAGTATTCTGTAAGAAGGAAGTCATTTCCCAGACGAAACTATCTTTACGTCGGTCTGTTTTCAGACCAACATTGCTTTACGGGAGTGCAAGCTGGATGGACTCTGGATATCTTATTCATAACTTAAAAGTAACAGACACGAAAGTAGCAAGAATGATTTCTGGTACAACCAGGTGGGAACAATGGCAGGAGGGTACTCGGAATGAGGAGATAAAGGCTAATTTAGGAATGAACTCGATGGATGAAGCTGTACGCATAAACCGGCTTCGGTGGTGGGGTCATGTGAGGCGAATGGAGGAGAATAGGTTACTTAGGAGAATAATGGACTCTGCTATGGAGGGTAAGAGAAGTAGAGGTAGTCCAAGATGACGATGGTTAGACTCGGTTTCTAACGATTTAAAGATAAGAGGTATGGAACTAAATGAGGCCACAACCCTAGTTGCAAATCCAGGATTGTGGGCACGTTTAGTAAATTCTCAGAGGCTTGCAGACTAAACGCTGAAAGGCATAACAGTCTATAATAATAATGTATGTATGTATATATGTATGTATATATGTATGTATGTATTAATGATACCCTGCCTAATTTGCGCCTCCTTACACGGGCGGATCACCATACCACATGCAAGGGCAACGCCTACGATATTTCTACATGAATGAATGGATGAATTAATTGATGATTCCCTAACTGCATTGAGGATAAATGTTTGGGTGGATTTATGAATGGGCACATGAATAAATGGATTAAATGCACTCATCCAGTAGCTCCAGACTACCAGCAGCTACGAAGATATTAATCCCTTCAGAGAGGATGAATGGTATTCAAGCATGCATGAACAGCAAGGGAACACTTCACTCCCAGTAACGGATAACCAGTAACTGCGGAGATAGCACTTATTTCTGAATTAAATTAATTACTGAATGAATAATAAATGGGTGAATGAATAATTAACGAGTGAATGAATTTTATCAACCTACAACTGCGGATCGCCAGCAGCTGAGGAAGAAACTTTCTGTCTATTGGGCCCTGTCTCATTACATACAATTTAACAAAAAACAGATCAGATGTTAAATACGTTATGGCTTACTAACAATAGCGACCTCACAGTGATGCTAATACTAATATTCCTTATACTACATACAATTATTGACATATTCTTAACTAACCGGTTCACAACACAATCATCCATCCGTAATCTGCCCTACCCGCATTGTAGGCTCTTTCAACTCTCTTCTATACAAATTTCGAATTACGAATAATAATTTTTTGAGATTACCAGGATTATACTATTCTTTGCTTATCATCCTAATAATCCTATAGCCATTCTCATCCTCGCTTATCATATATTGTTCCTTGCTATTCAAAAATTTCCTTCTCACCACTAGGGCTTCTTTACATAATTTTAACAAGTGAAATTCTTCTCTGTTTTCACTACAGAGAAGGCACCTTGTTGCATCCTTCCCCCTAATCCACCCCTTATTCTTATAAATTCCCAACATCCACCATATCAAATTTCGTATTTCTCTTCTATTTACATTCACAATATTTAAGTTCATATCCTGCCTTATCCTATTGAACTCTGAGAGGGTCGCCTTGCTTCTACATTCGGATACCAACCACTGTCTTTGAATATCTCTGAGTCGTCTAATGATTAGTTTACTCGTCGATCTCTCGAACCTCTCGAGGTCCTTCTTTCAATAATTTCCGTACCCCAACCTGTCTAATATGTTTTTAACTTTAGTTAGCCAACCTTCTACCTGGATATTTTCTCTCTGATGTTGATATGGGATCTGCAGAAGCTCGCCACCCTCTCTTCCTTTCAGTATCAACAAATATTTCAAAATTCTCTTAAGAATATCTACTTGGATATTTTCTTCGCATATTAATCTTAGTCCACATTTTGCTGTACAATTTGGTAACCCCATTACAATTTTACAAAACTTACTTACAACCTGGTTCAGCATCTCACACTCTTTCTGTACACCCCATAGCTCAGCTCCATATAACATTCGATTTTTAACTACGGCTTGCAGGACATTTCTCTGAACCTTGTAATTTATATATGGGAATTTATTTTCAAGAATTATAATTACTTATAATGCTGCAAGACCCTTCCATTTGGCGTGTTTTATTTGGTGGACCAACTTCCCGTTATTTGCTATATATATTCCCAGGTACTCTAATCTATTCGTGGCCTCCACATGACATCCATCTATCGTCCATTGTTCATTCTTCGCTCGCTTACAGCCCTTTTTACAAATCAGAACTTTCGTCCTGGAAATGTTAATTTTTAATGACCACATTTTAGCAAACTCTGTCACAGCATTAATACTCTTTTGCATGCCTCCGGCCATTTTGCATAAGCTACATGTTATAACATACATTTCCGAATCTAATTTCAACATCCACGCTTATCCTAGTTTTAGTTCACTTTATAGCGGGCTACATTTAACCCAGCAATTTCTTACAGAGAAACAGTACCCTGTGTTTGCATATATTTTAATCCTAAAACACACCGGGGAGTTGGCCGTGCGGTTAGAGGCGCTCGGCTGTTAGCTTGCATCCGGGAGATAGTGGGTTCAAGTCCCACTGTTAGCAACCCTGAAGATGGTATTCCGTACTTTCCTATTTCCACACCAGGCGAATGCTGGAGCTGTACCTTAATTAAGGCCACGGCCGCTTCCTTTCCACTCCTTGGCCTTTCCTGTCCCATCGTCGCCATAAGACCTATCTGTGTCGGTGCGACGTAAAGCCACTAGCAAACAAAAGATACTAAAACAGCACATGATCAGTTTTAATTTAGTACATTTGCACCTTGTGACATCAAGCTGTACAGTACGTTGTATGCGCGTAATCATCGGCACAAAGAAAGTGTACGTGTATTACAGTCAGAACCGTGTTCAGCCACGGGGCTTTATGGGCTATGAACAGGGCGGTAATTTTATGGGGCGGCAGAAAAGAAGAGGTCTAATCGTTTGAAAAAGAGTTTTTAGAATGCGCGCACTTTCGCAGTATTCAAAAGCGAAAGCTCCCGACGTGAATAACGGTATTTCCATTCTGCTTATGTGAAAGCTGTCGAAAATTATCTATATAAAATTGGATGTTGGTATGTTTGAAGCTAACAGACTCAAAAACTACTGGACCGATTTCGCTGAAATTTTCACAGTTTGTTCTTATTACATCTGAGGGAGATTATGAAGTGGTTTGAACGAAATCTGATTGGTAGTTCGGCACTAAGGGGTGAAAAAATAAAATAGGGGAAGATAAGCAAACCGCAAGACAAGTCCGATCAGCGAGTTGCCTACCCAACAGTATGTCAAGATTATGACGTGTTCCTTAAAACTTATTTCTACTTTTATCAAATAGTGTGGGGGCAGGACACCCCTCCCAGCCCAAGGGGAGAGGATGAAATGTAAAAGTAATCGAAAACGACCGATATTAGTGTCGTATCCATAGTTTTCGGGATCACTGAGATGATCTATGACACTCAAAATGCTTTTTAAGTAAAGTTCATCCAGAATAGCACCCCTGGGGGTGGGGTTGAAGAGGGGGTGAAATATTAATGTAGAATCCATATTTTTCGGGATCGCTGAGATGAATAACGTGAGCGCAAGAATGGCTCCCAAATCAGTTATGAAACTCCATTCTAAGAGTAATCACCTAGGTAGGGCCTATGTCCCTAGAGGACATGACGAGTGCACATCTTGCACTCCTTGAACAACGATTTGTTGTGTACGGGTCGATTTGTGTGAGCAATTGAATATAGTATTAGCACCGTAAGTAGAATCAAGTGCTTGATAAGTTTAACTGCAGTTTATAATTGTAGCATAACTATTCTTATTAGACAATATCTTGCTTATAGACATGATATTGTATAGGCTTTTGGGCTTGTGCCGTGTCAAGAAAATAAGGTGAAATTCTTAACGTTTCGCAGAAAACTGTGCTCTGCGTCCTCAGAAGAATCCTCGACTGTCCGCGAGAAAGGCTTCTTAAACAATAGCACTTTTGAATTTGGAACCTTATAATAGAAGTAGAAATGGAAATGGTACGTTCATTCACCACCAGATGGCCCCCAGGACGTGGCACAACGCTAGCGTTCGAAGCGGAAGCTGACCGAACTATCACTATCAGACTAAGCGGTTCACATAACGGGCCGTGAAAGCATTAATGGCACCAATATATTGCTTGCTTTTTCTGTCTTCAAGTAGTTGTAATAAAATTCTGTATACTGACTGGAGGGTAATTGGGAAATAAAACGAAGCTATAGAATGAGTATGTGGGAAAGTGGGTGTGATATTTGTTGATACTAGGGCCAATTGCATAAACCCTTTGATCTTAGAGACGAAATTCATCGGGACGTCTGTCGGTTTTAATTATTACCTTATGATTGATTCCTATGGATACGTATCAATGCTTCGTCGTCAATGTAGTGTAGTTATTGCCCTTGTGGAACACGTTAATTGCAAACCACTTTATTAATGGAATACAGAGGAATGCACATGTCATTTCTATTGTCTTGTTTACAAGAACTTACTCAGATCTCGTCAGATAGATTACATGTCATTTGACATATGACATCACAACAGACAGCAGACAATGGTATGATAAAATCGGGGTGAAAAGTCAGGTTGCCAGTTTCACGAAGAGGAGAAGTCCTCTGGGTTTGAATTACCCCGTGTGCGAATAGGGTGGTAATAGGGTGGTAGTTCCTCATGTGGATCACTGTTAAGTACTTAGGTGATAACATAACGAAATATCGTCATTGCGGTAATCACATAAACAGGGTTGTAAATGGAAGTTACAGAGATTTTCATGTGGTTATAAGGGTATTTATGGGTTTCGGTAAGGATTTATAGGAGAGGGCATATAATACACTGTTCCATTGTATGGGACAACCCCCCCCCACCACCACACACAGACACTATTAGTGTTATTAGGTTTATTTGATTCGAGAACCGGAAAAAATCCAAACTAAAGCTGCACGATTTGTCATCATCATCATCATCTGTTTACCCTCCAGGTTCGGTTTTTCTCTCGGCCTCAGCGAGGGATCCCACCTCTACCACCTCAGGGGCAGTGTCCTGGAGCTTCAGACTCTTGGTCAGGGGATACAACTGGGGAGTATGACTAGTACCTCGCCCAGGCGGCCTCACCTGCTATGGTGAACAGGGGCCTTGTAGGGGGATGGGAAGATTGGAAGGGATAGGCAAGGATGAGGGAAGGAAGCTGCCGTCGCCTTAAGTTAGGTACCATCCCGGCATTCGCCTGGAGGTGAAGTGCGAAACCACGGAAAACCACTTCCAGGATGGCTGAGGTGGGAATCGAACCCACCTCTACTCAGTTGACCTCCCGAGGCTGAGTGGACCCCGTTCCAGCCCTCGTACCACTTTTCAAATTTCGTGGCAGAGCCGGGAATCGAACCCGGACCTCCGGGGGTGGCAGATAATCACGCTAACCACTACACCACAGAGGCGGCCTTGCACGATTTGTGCTCGGGTAATTTTGGCAAAAGACTTGTGTTACAATAGGTTGCAATTTTTGGGCTGGAAATAACGATACGGGCAACCCACCTAACTGGTACGTTACCGAGCTGTCAGTAGATAGATGGCGTGGAATGGCATTAGTAGGCGAATTAGGATGAGTGGACGTTTCTATGGTAGGAATGATCATAATATGAAGATAAATTAGGAACTGAAAAGATAAATTGGAGTTAAATACTCTCTTAGAGGAAGACTATTGAGACAATTTACCGAGGGAGATGTTCGATAAATTTCCAAGTTCTTTTAATTTATAAATAAAAACCTACATAATGAACCGATAGGGGATGTGCCACCTGGCCGACAGCCCTAAATGCAGACCGGTAGTGATGGACTAATTTTGGCTGCATATTTGGAAATATTACCCTTACGTTACTTCACTCCGGTGAATACGTCATGTATTACACTGTCCGAAAGAGTGAAGGTGTGAAGTGTGCGCGAGTATAAAGTGGACAGCGCTCTGTGGCTATGTTAGGTCAAATACTAATTGTGTTCCTTCAAGCAATTTTGTGATTGAATCGATTTTGCTGGCATATGCAGCATATAGTGCTGTGTTTCAAACCAAATACGAAATATTATACTGAGTTCTAACCACTGCCATCAATCAATCAATACTGGTCTGCATTTCGGGCAGTCGCCCCGGTGACAGATTCCCTATCTGTTGTTTTCCTAGCCATTTCTTAAATGATTTCAAAGAAATTGAAAATTTATTGAACATCTCTCTTGGTAACTTATTCCAATCCCTAACTCCCCCTCCTATAAATGAATATTTGCCCCAATTTGTCCTCTTGAATTCCAACTTTACCTTCATATTGTGATCTTTCCTACTTTTAAAGACGCCACTCAAACTTATTCGTCTACTAATGACATTCCACTCCATCTCTCCCCTGACAGCTCGGAACATACCACTTAGTCGAGCAGCTCGTTTTCTTTCTCCTAGTTCTTCCCAGCCCAAATTTTGCAACATTTTTGTAACGCTACTCTTTTGTCGGAAATCGCCCAGAACAATTCGAGCTGCTTTTCTTTGGATTTTTTCCAGGTTTTGAATCAAGTAATCCTGGCAAGAGTGCCATACACTGCAACCATACGCTAGTTGGAGTCTTACCAGAGACTTATATGCCCTCTCCTTTACATCCTTACCACAACCCCTAAACACCCTCATAACCATGTGCAGAGATCTGTATCCTTTATTTACAACCCCATTTATGTGATTACCCCAATGAAGATCCTTCCTTATGTTAACACCCAAATACTTACAATGATCCTCAAAAGGAACTTTCACCCCATCAACGCAATAATTAAAACTGAGAGAACCTTTCCTATTTGTGAAACTCACAACCTGACTTTTAACCTCGTTTATCATCATACCATTGACTGCTGTCCATCTCACAACATTATTGAGGTCATGTTGGAATTGCTCACATTTTAACTTATTTATTAATCTATACAGAATAACATCATCCGTGAAAAGCCTTATCTCTGATTCCACTCCTTTAATCATATCATGTTTATATATAAGAAAATATAAAGGTCCAATAATACTGCCTTGAGGAATTCCCCTCTTAATTGTTACTGGGTCATAAAAAACTTCGCCTACTCTAATTCTCTGAGATCTATTTTCTAGAAATATAGCATCCCATTCAGTCCCTCTTTTGTCTAGTCCAATTGCACTCATTTTTGCCAGTAGTCTTCCATGATCCACCTTATCAAATGCTTTAGAAAGATCAATCGCGATACAGCCCATTTGACCTGAATCCAAGATATCTGCTATATCTACAAGTTGAGCTTCAGTGGAATAACCTTTCCTAAAACCGAACAGCCTTCTATCGAGCCAGTTATTAATTTCGCAAACATGTCCAATATAGTCAGAAAGAGTGCCTTCCCAAAGCTTCCATGCAACGCATGAAAGACTTACTGGACTGTAATTTTCAGCTTTACGTATATCACCCTTCCCTTTATACACAGGGGCTACTAGAGCAACTCTCAATTCATTTGGTATAGCTCCTTCAACAAAACAGTAATCAAATAAGTACTTCAGATATGGTACTACATCCCAACATTGTCTTTAGTATATCCCCAGAAATCTTATCAATTCCAGCCGCTTTTCTAGTTTTCAAACGCTGTATGTTATTGTAAATATCATTCTTATCATACGCAAATTTTAATACTTCTTTAGCATTAGTTACCTCCTCTATCTGAACATTATCATTGTAACCAACAACCTTTACATACTGTTGACTGAGTTCTGCCTTTTGAAGATCCTCACATACACACTCCCCTTGTTCATTAATTATTCCTGGAATTTCCTTCTTAGAACCTGTTTCTGCCTTAAAATACCTATTCTTACCCTTCAATTTTTCACTAGAATGTGTATGACTGCCAGTTATGGTTGCCATCATGTTATCTTCAGCTGCCTTCTTTGCTAGATTCAATTTCCTAGTAAATTCCTTCAATTTCTCCTTACTTCCACAGTCATTTCTAACTCTATTTCTTTCCAATCTGCACCCCTTCTTAGTCTCTTTATTTCTCTATTATAATAAGATGGGTATTTACCATTTCTTACCACCTTTAAAGGTACAAACCTGTTTCAATCACCACTGATCTGCAGTTGCCCAGATGGCAAATTCCCTATCTTTTGTTTGCCTAGTCTTTTCTTAAATAAATGCAAAGTATTTGGAAATACATTGAACATCTCCTTTGGTAAATTATTCCAATCTCTAATTCCTCTTCCTATAAACAAATATTTTCCCCAATTTGTCCTCTTAAATTCCAACTTTATCTTCATATTGTGATCTTTCCCATTTTTTAAAACACCACTTAAACTTATTCGTCTACTAATATAATTCAACGCCATCTCTCCAATGACAGCTCGGAACATACCACTTAATCTCGATAAGTAATTTTCATTGCCATGTTGATGCTACTTACTTTAAAAAGATGTTCCCCCAAATCAACACTTGCCAAGCACTGAACGTGTGTAATAATGTAATAAACTAGTTCAGCGCTTAACAAGTGCTGATTTGGTGGAACATTTTTAAGAAAGTTATGAAACATTCCATGCCTTCACGACATAAGCGTAAAGGTATCCCGTTCCTTGCTATTTCTACATATTTATTTGATTAAATTAATGTAGTAAAAGTTATAAAAATGCATTCAATGGTCAGCAGCTATTTCTTCCTCAGTTTCCTAGTAAATATCCGAAATTGGTGAATACTTCCTTTATTCTGTAGCTTGTAAGGCAAAAATGTATCAGTTGTAAATATTATGGATGGGAGTTTCTATACTTGAAGTTAAGAAGACATTTTACATTGAACAATATCTCTGGATATATTCAGATTTTGGTGAAAAGTGAAATAGTAGCGAATATCTTCGTTTTTACTCATTGTAGGGTGGAGACTGATCACACAGGATCGGAAATCATAATTACATAGCATTTGCTTTGTATATTTTTTCTATTGATCAACTTTTAATGGAAAAGTCAGTCATTCTCTGCTTTGCTTTCTTAATGTTGCTAGGTCAATGGTTACTAATCCAATAATGTACATCCTAGTAGTGCACGACCCAGCTATCCATGGACTTAAACACAGAGATAAGAGAAATGTTGCTAAGAAGTTTCTCAATGATGTCATAACATGGAATCAGACAACAGACTCACAAACAAAACAAATTTAAAAGTCTTCATGTTTTTATTACAATAAACCCACACAAGCATCCAAGCGATTTTTTAAAATTTAAAATGTTTCATTATCTTAATTTATTCACTCCTCCTTAGATGACCTTTCACTTCTCTCCAGTGTCACCTACCAACAGATGTAATTGTTTTCTTTTAATATCACATAGCCATTTACAAAGTGTTCATAACACTGATATGAAACCATTTCGCTACATAGAAACAGCTTATCTTTTAGTTCACCCCTAAGGGTAGTTACAAAGCCCATATCGTCCCCACTATGGCAAACTAGCGAAAGTGACAAATAAGGGAACCTGTAGTTCTAAACTTTTGATCTATATTTTATTACTTATATAATGTCCACCTTCTGGAAAAATCTCATATCTGATACTCATTCTGTATGGCTAACACACAAAACCAATCATTAAATATAAAAATTGATTTGACATGTGTAATCCCAACTTCTTTCAGATCTTCTAATTTTTTGACAATTTGCAGATTCGTTAGTTTGCCAGAGGAGGGTCGATATATATATATGTGTCATCACGTCGAATTTAAAAATAATTGAAATTCATGAAAAAGTCTAAGTACTGAAATTAATATAACACGATATCCTTACATCAATTACGGTGTACTATTATTGTTGCATTAAAGCTGGTAATTTAGACATAATGGAGTCACTAAAACCTTATAAAATAACTGAAATTGAAAATTATGGACAAAGTATCCTATAAGTTTTTGTGGTTGCTTAATAATGCAAGGACACTTAAAATACTCAGTTAATTTCCATATTAATCTTGGGGTTATGAAGCAATTTCCTACTGGCCTTGGCAGCGAAACCGATGTACCTTCATGCTTAAAACTGAAATTTCCGAAAAAAGTGAAGCAAAAATTAAAGCTGGTGTACTTGATGGACCAGAAATACGCGACCTAATGAGGGATCCAAATTTTCAGTCGTTAATGAATGAAATATTAAAATCTGCATGGCGTTCATTTAAAAGCTTGACAGAAAACTTCCTACGTAACAGGTAATCGGCAAATTACAAGAGAATTACCGAGGAAATGTAAGCTAACGTCAAATCTCTAGGTTGTAACATGAGTGTGAAAGTTCATGTTCAGCACAACCATATTGGCTACTTCCCCAAAAATATTGGTGCAATGAGTGAGAAGCAGGGTGAAATATTTCAAGATACTAAAGTGATGCAAGTAATATACCAGGGCAAGTGGAATGAAGCAAACTATTGCTAATGCTTACAGAGGAGCACATTTCAAAGTTACAACCAGGCATCAAAACGGCGCAACATTTCGACCGACAGATTCTTTTTTTTTTTTTTTTTTTTTTTTTTTGCTAGGGATTTTACGTCGCACCGACACAGATAGGTCTTCTGGCGAAGATGGGAGAGGAAAGACCTAGGAGTTGGAAGGAAGCGGCCGTGGCCTTAATTAAGGAACAGCCCCAGCATTTGCCTGGTGTGAAAATGGGAAACCGCGGAAAACCATTTTCAGGGCTGCCGATAGTGGGATTCGAACCTACTATCTCCCGGATGCAAGCTTACAGCCGCGCGCACCGACAGATTCAACATCTGATTTGCTGTAAGTACTTTTTATTAATATACTTCAAAGATTTATACTTAATTTTATACACTCGAATTTTATATTGCGGTGGTAAAACACGTTTTAAAAATAATACACACATACACTGTATATATATATAAATTTGACGTTATTTAAATTATTGTTCAAATTTTGATTTTTATTCTTATTTCTAAATTTACATTAAACGGAACGCGATAGAGAAAATTATATACAGACTTGGATACTACTCCCTCAATACCTAAGTGGTCATTTCAGGTATATTGTCTTATTAAATTATATGTATTTTTAATGATAAACTTCGCCAATTTTGATATTATTTCTATTTTCTTTTCCAAATTACAAAAAACCTGACGTGATACAGAAAATCTGAACACAGATATTGATTCAGGGCACTTTAGTTAACAGTAATCAGGAATATTTTCCCTTGTGGCAGAAAAGCTTGAAAAGCTTATCTGTGCAATTATTACTAATTTATTGTACGCCCCAACAGCGTTAAAAGTGCACAAGTAGATAAATAAAATACATGATATCTTATCTTTACATTCTGACGTTATAATTAAGCATGGTAATATATAATTTTACACCAGACTCCCTCAACTACTGAGGCTACCTTCATACCAAAAGTCTAAAATCGGCATATGGATAATTTGAAATGGCAGTGAAATTATTACAAGAACATACTATGGACACAACGGCATAGAATATGATGAAACATTAAATTCATTGAACTGAGGAGCTGAATTGAAATTGTGTTAGAAGGCGAAGCTCTCGATCGAGATGGTGATGGAACTTTTCAGCGAGGAGATCTACAATTCTTTGATTAGTTCTCTGTCGAGGCCAAACTGTCAGCAGAAGAGGACGAAAATATTAGGAATGTTCACTCCAGCTCAAACCGTGAGATCAATGAAGTATCAGCTAAACTGCATTTCTCCTCATAATATGGCATAGTGGAGTTTTATTTGCCACACTTCTCATCGTAGACATCAGCTTGTTGTTCCACGTGGGACTCTATTCGCCCCGACGGATCCCATACATTATTGTTTCGGAAGATAATTATATCGATTCGTCGAGTGGTGTCGCCTTCTCAAATCGCATTCCTTTCCCCAAAGACAAAATCCTTCTTTTTCCTTAGGGCTTCAGCTGAGTACACACATGTGCCATACGGCAGTCCGTATGTCGCTTGTGACCAAATACGACCTCCGGAAAAACTTATTTGACATTAAGAATTAAATTGAATCTACTTTTGACTTTTGTATATCTACTCCTAGCTAAAAACGTAGCATGAATCAAAATGTAAATATACAGAAACAATTAAAAATGTCGTCATTTTCAATAAGAAAGTACGTAACAAAACTGCCAATGCTAACAACAAAACAGCCAAGTAAAATTTCCGGTAACGCGGCGAGATCAAGTGATGGAACATGATGAGCGTGATATCGGTGGCCCGCAAATGAAACTGACGAAATCTTTGATCAGTTCTCTCTGGCTTAGGGACAGTACTCCCGAATTTAAAAATGTAATTTCGCAGCTCCTACTCGACGGATTTTGAGTACCTCAAGTGCAGAGAAATGCCAGTTGTCCCTGCCTTAACAGTGGAAAGTTCATACAAAAACATATCGTCGCTGCCGGGACAAAACCTCCTTTGTGAAATATTTTAATAATAATGTTATTTGTTTTACGTCCCATTAACTACTTTTTCGGTCTTCGGAGGTGAAATATTTTAACTTAGAACTTTGACCGATAGGGTTATGTCATCTAAGGTGCGATATGGTGTGAATATTGCCAAGGCATTCTCGCTCTTCATAATGTATAATAATTTAGGAATATCTCGACACGCTAAGCAAAAACCTGTAATTTTGATCATGGTTTATTTGTAAAATATTTCAATTATTTCCTAGGTGATTTTGTACACAGTTAGTTTATGTTTTCTATTATTTATGGAAAAAAATAACATTTCATAACATGTTGAATTATCAAATAAATAAAGGATGAAATAATGTCCACTTCTCCCGCACTTTGGGAGAACCTGACACTAGATAGGACCTCCGAATAGTAACGCAACTATTGTACACAATGGGTACATATAAACTGCTCATCGTTTCCATTTTCCACACACATCTCGTGGAACCATTTCCTGCATTCCCCACTACATTGGACCCATGCCTCATTACGGCTGTCGTCACATACTGCGCCGTAATTCTCAGAGCAAAGAAGACTGCTTGAGAAACTAGCTTCCCCGTTGCGCACGCCGAGTTCTCGTTGTTGGCCTTCGATTTGAAGGATTTTTTCATTTTCGCGTTTCCTACTCTTTAAATCTTCCCGATAATCCTGTGAAGTCATCGTGGCGGATGGGAGGGGAAGCAACACATCCCTTTTCATACAGCTTATGCCTTATCAAGCTCATCCGGATCTTTACAGTGCGTTGAGTGTCCGTCGATTATGAACCGAATCCTGCCCCGAGGTTTGTAACGGTTTAGGTGATCAAGGAATAATGATTCGGACATTTTAACAACAACCACTGGGCATTCCTTTTCAGTGTATCTTTGCCTTACCCCTTTCATTATAACAAAGGGTGGGATAGCATATTCAATAGCATTACAACACACCATTACTGTTACCGTAGATCCCTTTTCTGCCGTGGTGCTGTGAAACACGTTTTTCTTTCCTTTTTTCAATTATAATCTTCCCTGCCTTAAATATGAGCTGAACACCAGTTTCATTGACATTCAAAATATTACCAGGCTCTTGAAAACCCAGTCATATCCAACCATTGCCTTTTGGTTTTTAAATATGCTTCTTAACACCATTACTCTGAGTGAACCTAAAAGCCAGTTCTCGTAAGTCGGTCACTGTTCATCCAAACCCTTTAGAATCGAGATGAAAAAGATGGTTGACTAACTGGTCCTCCATAGCTTTGTCAATTGTTGCTCCTTTTTCCAGTTTTCTATTGGTAGATATACCAGGTAGTATTCTGGATCTGAGTGTATTCCTTGGAATACTGAAATACTTCGCAGCTGTTGCTAAAGTAGTTCCATTTTCTTTCACGTCCTGAATAGCAGCAGCCATATCTTCTGCATTCCATCGTCGAAGCAGACCTTTGTACACATATTTCCATGGCATCCTCCACCTATAACCATTTGGATGCAAAACTGTTAATGCGAAACTTCTACTTTATCATCAGTCTCCAACCTTCGTAATTTGAGTTTAATTTAACACTACAAACATTATTATAAAAATATCGCATTACAAAAATATTATACATATCCTAATACACTACATTGTCATAATTTATTACTCCTACTAAACTGTAGGATTAACGCACCATTAAACCATGTCCCCAAAAATGTATGCCGGTTTAGAGATTCAGGGCCAGCTTGTCGTGTCTAGATCTTCTCGAGTTTCATTGGCAGGCAAGAGTTCGCAGCACTTACCAAGCTGAAGGTTTGGCGATTTGGAAATGACATCACATCTTCTCCGAAACTTGCTTAGTGCGCCTAACCTAAAACATTATCTACTCATCATATTATAGCAAGTTACTTTTAAATCACATATCACTTACTTACTCACCTTCAATTGTTCATATGCCTTGTATTTAGAGTGATAATCTTCAGCTAACAGGGTGACCATGAGCACAAAACCATACGGCTCCAGTAAATGTAGTTGCAAGTTTGACCTGTGCAGTACTGTGGTTACCAGAGGCGCTAAGCTTAAAAGTGTCGAGTTCTCCCTCATGTCGAGATCTCCCTAAGTTACCTTATGTTCTGCGGATCAGTATATATCCAAAAATATTATCAAATAGGAGGTTTAGTCCCGGCAACGACGATATGCTGTTTTCTGTGTTTAAACAGAACAGCAAACCAACATTTTCAAAAATGATGCATGTCATATTCGCATCATGAACATGCTCAACTCTCTCAAAAGCGAGACCAAAGGGGGAATGCACGGACTGACACTATATTCACATTACAATACAGTAGTAAGATAACTACAAGTGCATTGATCTACGTAATTTGCAGCAGTACGATGCAGTATGTAGCAGCAACGGAAGCGAAGGATACCAGAAGTGATTTGTCTAGGGGAAACAGACCACAGATCGAGAGTTTCAACTTGATATGTGTAAGTTGTTGAGAGAATAGGTGTAGACTGGAGTTGGCGGGGTCATGTAATAAGAGACGATGTACTACTAGCGCCGAGCGACCCGCCTCACAAGCAGCTCTGTCAGACAACACTGCTATTGCAAACAACTGACACAGGTTTAGGAATATGTGCATTGTGAAAAATACACAGTCGAAAACACTGGAAATAGTTATTTCGGTTCTACGATTAATAATTATCACTACCAGCCCACTGTAATCTACAAAGGCACAAAGAAAATCTCCTAGCACAAACAGAAGCAGTATTCCGTAGGCGAAATTTATAACGGAACCTATCTGGCAAAGTATCATGTGTGCATGACATAAATCGTTCAGTCTCTTGGTATTGTCTCTCATAATCGATCGATTACTGAATGTTACCTGGTTGGAGATATTCTGTATCTCAATGCCCGAATTATCTCTGTTAAGTCTCCGATTGTAACAGAAATTGCCCTTGAGTATAAATACATTTTGTAATTCCTCGTTAAGAAGAGAAAACCTTTGCCATAGGAAGTACACGAAAATCTCAAACTGTAATGCCACTACGTGTTCGACACTATATGTAATGTTCACTATGACTGGCCTAATCTCAGCTATGCGGTATAAAAACCAGCCACAGGAGATCATCGTGAAGAGCAAGAAGGTGAATATTATAATACTTGTGCTTCGCCTCACCTTCTTGTGCACAGGATTATTTTTACACCGGAGTACCTCATCGGCAACTTTAAATAAACGCAAAATTTCAGGAATATGTTCCTTATTTCTAATTACACTCTGAGAAATAGACAGCTCGGTTACAAACAACGAAATTATGAATGAAATATACCTGGTTAACCTAAAAGCAAGAAGTAGAATGAAATCAACTCTTTCGTGGTCGGCAATCAATGTATAAGTGCTTACGACCAAAACTACCACCATTAAGATGAAGGAGTAAATAAGCCACGGTATAGATAAATGTAACCTGAAGTTTGCATGAAAGTCACGGTCTTGAAACGAACAAAATGGGGCGAGGCCGAAAATTTTAGACACCAAGTAAGTGGGCTTTAAGGCAATACAGAGGCTTGAATCCATTGCAAATTCATTGAATCGCAGAACTCATGAGCAACACGTCAGCACAGTACATTTAGATCGTTGCACTGATGATTGTAGAGCTGATAATTGTTCTTCGTGTACGTAAAGCCGTTCTGTGGTAACACTCGGGATGCTTCGTGTTTCTATAACTCCAGAAAGTCTGAAAATCTTGTCAGCTGATGCACTGGAACAATGGTCGAAGCAGTGAGAAGGACGGAAGAGGAAACAACTTCTCCTAGAAAAGTAAAAGTACGTTAGTTCCAATTGAATAAAAAATGTAGATATTCGTCTGTAAACATGATAAATGGGCATGCGCTACCCTTAACAGACTTGGAGTCT
The DNA here is from genome assembly GCF_040414725.1 of Anabrus simplex. Taxonomy (NCBI): domain Eukaryota; kingdom Metazoa; phylum Arthropoda; class Insecta; order Orthoptera; family Tettigoniidae; genus Anabrus; species Anabrus simplex. The sequence goes on along the minus strand of NC_090268.1, from coordinate 371,134,765 downwards.
TTACTTTAAAATGCAGTGTGCTTCAAGAAAAAACTCCAATATCCGGTAAATTCAGTTAAAACTGTTATTTGAAGGTGTTGTAAGGATTTTTTTCTTTCTTGCTACACTGAGCGGCATACGAAATCCCATCATTAATTAAGAAAGAGTTGTGTTAGATAAACGTAATATTCGAGATGGGCGTTTGCACATTTGAAAGATGATGCCTATTCACATTAGCTCTCTCTTATAGTCGACGAAGAGTAGTGCTGGCAGCACCTCAGTGACCTTGTAAAGCAAGTTTGCTTTAAATACGTGCTGTGTACTTCGTGAGCGTCAGTCATGGTCCGGTGTTGACGTAGTGATGTACGTATGAGTCAAACATGCCTTTAAGGAGATGAAGAAGGCAGTATCAGCAAGATGCTGAGTTAGAACGAGGCCGTGTAACAGAGCTACCAGAAGGTGGATGTTCTTTCCGCATTGTTGCAGAAAGACTTGGCAGGGATGTATCCACAGTTCATCGGTCTAGGCAACAATTGTCACGGGGAAGGCACTGTCTCAAGAAGGCCGTGGACCGGCCGCATACTGGCCTACGGAAAGAGACGACTATCGTATTCGCCGTGATGGATGGTACTGCATCCGCAGCAACCATTAAAGCTTCAGTTGCCACCAGAGTTACACAGTGAACGGTAAAAAATCGATTACTTCAGTGACAGCGCCGAGCCAGATGTCCTGTAACGTTCATGCCACTAACTCCGAATCACTGCCATCTGCGACTTCCGTGGTGTCAAGCAGAGGGCGAAGTGGAGCGTGTTGTGTCTCAAATGAGAGTCATTTCTATGTTAGGACAAGTTATGGCCGTAGGTAGGTAAAAAGGAGGGAAGGTGGGTGTTTAGAACTAAGCGGTCTGCGGCGTCAACACACTGGAGCTACACCAGCAGTTATGATCTGGGGAGCGATTTCGTTTGACAGTAGGAACACTCTCGTTGTTATCCCAAAAGCCTTGACATTAGACAGGTGATTGAACCGGATGTGTTGCCATTGATTCCCAGTTTTTCAACAGGATAAGGCTCGTCATCATACCACTGCTGTAATCTAGCGTGTTCCACAGATTGTCGAGTACCTTGGCCTGCGAGAACATCAGGAATTTCGCCCATTGAGCATCAGCGGGTTATTGCGAGACAACAAATCCAGGCTCATGCTGTACCAGTATGTACACGTGGAACTCCATCCCACAAAATAACCTGCAACAACTATATAAAATAATAAATGCACGCTCGCATGCATGCATTGAAAATCGTGGTGTCTACAGCGTTTATTAATGTGCCACCCTGTCGCATGTCTTCTCGCGCATACTTGAACCTGTAACCTGGAAACGTTAATAAAAATAAGTATGTTGCATAGACAATTGCTTAACCTCAATTGCATTTCTCCAAACTAAATTCTTTCTGGTGTTGGGATTTCATTTTCCGCCAGTGTATTTGTTTTTGGTCGCAACGACGCAGGCAAATCTTATGGTGACAATGGAATAGGAAAAGGATAAAACTGGGAAGAAAGCAACCTTGGTCTCAATTAAGGTAGAGCCCCAACATTTGCCTCGTGTGAAAATGGGAAAACGTGGACATCTTCAGGACGGCTAACAGTGGGTTCGAACCCACTATATCCCGAATACAAGCTGATAGTTATGTGAATCAAACCGCGTATCCAACTCGCTTGGTAAGTAAAATAAAAATTGAACAGTAAGAATGTTGTACTGGTCAATGTACAGTAAATCGTAGTGTGAAGGAATAGGATATATTTTTAATTGTCTATGAATCCCTGTGTGATTGCATTGCAATTTTTGATTTATGCTACATGCTAGAAAAAAATGTTTATTTTATGTTTCGTAAATCGTGTGAATCCAGTCTATTGTGATAGGCTACTTGTAAAGGAATGGATTGGCTTTAGATCTCGTCTAACGAAGCCTAGACGGACCTTGCAGTCTTTGATACTGAGTAGCTTCAAGAGTAGCAGGAACGAAATCGTGGCACAATCGATTAACATTTAAGGCTGTTCAAAACCACATATACACTGACTGAGCAAATGTCATGGGATAGCGAAGCACTGATGCGCAGATGTGTTGTCTGCCCACCACACGCTCCCTGTGCCAACGGCAGTTGTATAGGAGACCTTGTGAGCAGTGGCTGTTCATGTGACAGGTGTAACATGGAACGTCGTCGTGACCTGACATCGTTCGAACGGGGTATGGTGGTCGGTGCCCGACGGATGGGAAGTGCGATTTCGGAAGTGGTGCGGGAATTCGGCTTCACACGATCAACCGTGTCCAGGGAGTATCGTGAATGGTTGAATGCGGGTGTCTCCGTCCACAACAGACGAACGACCGGCCGTCCAGCCACCCTCGATGACCATGACCGGCTACATCTAAGACGGATTGTCAATAGTGACAGACGGGCAACCGTGCAAGAAATCACGGCTCAATTCAACACAGGCCGTGCTAGACACGTCTCCCAGTGGTCAATCCGTAGGAACATAGGTTCTATGGAGTATGGGAGCCGGCGCCGCACACGGGTGCCAGTGTTAACGTAACGTCATCGGGCACAACGACGCGCATTTGTCGCCAGTCACCAGGGATGGACACTGGAACAATGGCGTAACGTGATATGGTCGGAAGAATCACGATTTCAACTGCACCATGACGATGGGAGGCGCCGTGTATGGCGCAAACAACATGAAGCGATGAATCCCGCTGCCTCGAAGGTGTGGTCCAGGGCGCTGGTGTCTCTTATGGTCTGGGGTGCATTTTCCTGGTATGGAATGGACCCCCTAGTTGTTCTGGAAGAGACTTTGAATGGTTCGCGGTATGTTCGGCTGCTCGGAGACCATCTCCACCCATTTTTGACCTTCCAGCTCCCAGACGGTTCTGCGGTGTTTCAAGATGATAACGCGCCGCCACATCGCTCACACGTCGCCCGGGAATGGTTCCAGGAACATGCAGCGGAGGTCCAACGACTGCTATGGCCACCCAGGAGCCCCGATATGAACCCTATCGAGCATTTCTGGGATGTCCTGGAACGTAGGCTCCGTGCCATTGATCCTGCACCGACGAAAAGACCAGCATTGCCGGCCGCTCTGCAAACGATTTGGTGTCAGCTGCGTCCAGAGGACTACCAGGGACTTGTCGACTCACTTCCACGGCGTCTCACTGCAGTTCGCAGAGCCAGAGGCGGCCCCACACGCTATTAGGTGACTATCCCATGACATTTGCTAAGTCAGTGTACGTCTCTATATTTATTGACAATTAAGTTAATAAGGATTTCGGCACCCCCGGGTTATTAAAATCTACAGGAGTTCAACGGTGCTGGCTTTCTAAGCGCAGGTTGGCAGGTTCAATCCTGGCTCAGACCGGCGGTATTTGAAGTTGCTCAGATACATTAGCCCCGTGATGCTAGATTTACCGGCACGTAGAATAACTACTCCAGAACAAAATTCCGGCACTTCGGCGTCTCGGAAAACCCCAAAAATATCGTAGTTAGTGGGACGTACAACTAATGAAATTATTATTATTATTATTATTATTATTATTATTATTATTATTATTATTATTATTTCTGCGCTCGCATGAGCCTGTTGTGTACTAGGAAAATTAATGGAAATTGTTTGCAGCTTAGGTTGCTCGGGTTGCTTATGCGTTCTTGAATGCTCTCTTCTTTGCCGATATATTTTTCATTGTTGATCATTTTAATTTTTTTACTTCTTCTTTCAGCTGCTTCTGTGGATCAGTTGTAGAGTGTCGGCATCCGGATCCCAAGATAGCGGGTTCAAACCCGGCTGAGGTAGTCGGATTTTTGAAGGGCGGAAAGATGTCCATTCGACACTCCATGTCGTACGATGTCGGCATGCAAAAGATCTCTGGTGACACATTTGGTGTTTACCCAACAAAATTCATTAAATCTTAGCCATAGACGCCCAAGAGAGTTTTGGTTTACTTAGTCTGCCATCTAGTGGGCCTAGAGTAAAACGGAACGTCGAAATTGACGAGCAGACAGCCAGATGGTGTCAAATTGAAATGCCTGCACACGGTAACTGAGGCCATACGATTATTATTATTATTATTATTATTATTATTATTATTATTATTATTATTATTTCTTTCGTCTTACTTCTTTCCTAAACTTAATTGTGCGTTTTCTTGTACCACTTTTGAAGATTTTGTTTGCCCTATTACTTTATCAAGCAAGTGACTGTGCAGTTAACGTTGTGCAGCTGTGAGCTTACATTCGGAAGATAGCGGTTTCGAAACCCACTGTTGAAAGCCCTGAAGTTGGTCTTCCATGGTTTCTCATTTTCACACCGGGCAAATACCGGGGCTGTTCCTTAATTAAGGCCATTTCGCTTCCTTCCCAATCCCATCCCTTTCGTATCCCATCGTTGCCATAAAACCTATCTGTGTCGGCGCGACGTAAAACAAATTTTTGTTGTAGTAATTACGTTATAACACACCTAATAGTGATTTTACGAAAAATGTGCAATATTTTGAACGACCACTTCACACATTTTCCACATTCGTTTAACCACCTCCAGTTTTTCGGAGTCTTTTCACATACGTTAGACGGGTGCCATATTCGATCTGTACACGGACACAATACTTAGTTGGATGTTAATTTTTCCTAAGTAAATCGATTAACTGTAGAAATCCATCCCGCGACCACTCATTCAGTACCTTCGTTCTTTTTGCTTGTGTCACTGCAGCAAGCTTCTTTCGCACCGACCAAGTGATTCTGAATACTAGAGGTATAAAATAGCAAGCGAAATAAAAAGAACGTTATTTTGAAGGAAGGTAAACTCGCCTTTGAACCGTCGTCGCGTATGTACTGTACAACCAACCTGCCGTTACACCGATGAACTGGTTAAGAATGACTTTTATGTAGTGAAGATAATCCATTAATTTAGAAATGTTTTGAATACAACGTCTATAGCAACGAGATAATAAAGCCGTACATAAATGTTTTTAATTGGTAAGCACATCAACATAATGGAAAGAAAATATAGCATAGTGTTACTTCCAGAGTTGGTGGATTTAGTGTGATCAAGCAGAGCTGCTTCTACTAAGCAGCAATAAATTATTCAAACCACTTAACTTCCTTACCTTATAATGATAAGGTAAAAGGCTTGAAATATGACATGGAGATTGGCATGACGAAACAGAGTTCTCGATTTAATTGATTAAATGGAAATTGTGAGGATCTGGCTCCCGATAAAGAACGATGTAGGTAAATTAATTCGCAAGCAATTTAGTGCTGCTAAATTTAAAATCTTTGTGTTGTGTCCAGACAATGATTTCAGTTTTTTATCTAGGAACCCAGATGCCTCCGTAGCTCAGGCATCGGTGCACTGGCCTCTCACCACTGAGTTCAATGGTTCAAATCCCGCACACTCACTGTGAGGTTTGTGCTGGACAAAATGGAGACGGGATAGGTATTTCTCCGGGTACCCCTGTTTTCCTTGTCATCTTTCATTCCAGCAACACTCTCCAATGTCATTTCATGAATCATTGCCCCAGAGGAGTGTTACAGGCTTCGGCAGCCGGTACAATTCCCATCCTCGCCGCTAGATGGGGGCTTCATTCACTCCATCCCTGACCCCGGTCGAATGACTTGGAAACAGGCTGTGGATTTTCATGTAGGGACCCACATCCATCAAATTAATTAAGCCTAATCTCAAATATTTTATTTCAATAAATATTCTTTGAGTTTGCTTCCGATATCCTCCTTTACTTGTATGTGGGATGTATCGCTTGGCGACTGGATTTTCTTCAGAAATATTAAGTCATGCATTAATTTGCTCATAATTTGTTCTGCCTTTCGGCAGGTCCATCATCGCTGTGACCTAATCATGAAATCCCGGAGAAAATTAATTGAGTTTAATTAATTAACACTTCTTGTCAGGCTGTGTGATATAATCAATCGAGACGATTGTTGTCCTAAGCTTAAGACCGCGGGTATCTACGAATTTTTATTCGGCATTGAAAGGTCATTAAATGGAAGAGACTCGTGACAGTAGTTTTACTAATCAAATGAGCTATTATCAGGGGAAATTTTCGCTATTCTGGCATCTCTTGAAATATAATTTATGTGAAAAATCGGCATTAAACACATCGTATTATGATGATGATTAATGTAACCGTTGGTCACTTCGAGGATCTTTCTCAGCATTGTGAAATTAGGATTTCGTGTGTATCCTCATCTAACAATCATATGTTATTTGAGATGTACTGTTAATAAAATGTGCATTGTTGAAGGCATGGTGTAACATTCCTTGTCAAGAGCAAGAGTGCTCAGGTTCCGCACATCCTTGTTCTTACTAGCACCATGACGAATATAAGACCAAGTGTGAGGACTCGGCCATTATAGCATGATAGTTTGTGGTCCCGCCACTGCAAGCACTGCAAGCGACTGTATCCAACACGTGCTCCGGGCAAATTATAGAAAAGTGCGGGAGACGTTATTGTGCGAAATATTTCAGTGAATAAGTTGAATTTTGCTTTCATTTCCTAAACTCAGTTGATTGTATGTTGTGTACTTCAAGCAAGTATCTTACGTGGCTTGATTAATTTAAGAGTTCAGCATGCCGTACTGTTTTGTTCCTGGCTGTAAGTAAGGCTATGGTAGAGTAGTCGACGATATACAATATTTTTCACCTCCGAAGGATAGACACCAATTTGAAAAATAGGCCAGAGTTATTCCATGGAAAGATACTGACTTAACGAGTAACAGCACAATTTTTAATGTTCATTTCTCTGATGATTTGATAGTGAAATCAGTGAACGGTAAACAAGTGGATATCTCTCGTGTGAGATGGAAATTACGTCCAGGAGCAGTGCCTCACATTTTTTTCTAATTTGCCGAAATACCTTTCAAGTGAGATTAAGTCACGTGAAACTCCCAACGGGAAAAAGAACCTAGACACCATCAAGAAAAAAAGAAATAAGAATGAAGACGGGAGTGCAGTTGCGAATGGGGAATTAAAAGGTCAGTCTAATGTTGATCAAAATTTGGGTCATTCTAATGTACTTTCTGATGCCGAAAGACAATATTATCGCTCAAAAGGCGCCTAAAAATGCTAATCGAAATTTATTTTATAGTCTTGAACATCCGCCAAATCTTCACGCAAGCGTTCGAAAGTCCAGTAACCAACAAATTGAGTTGGTAAGTAGAGTATTACCTTTAAATAGTTCCTGGGCGTTTGCTTTAATATTCTGGGAGTTATGTGTAATTTATCTGTATATGTACACTCCAGTAACCTCTGCTTTCCGCAACATGTGATGAAGGCCGTAGCTCTTATTTCCATGTATGAATTTTTTCCATTGTACCCTGCAGTGGTATTTTAATTGTAATTCCTCATTGTTTTTAAAAGACAGTGTATATTCTTATCAGTTACAGAGTGCTTAATACGTTTCCTCTGGCATAATTCCTAAGACGAGCTGATCGGTACTGTGGAGCTTGCCCGCTCTAGCGCTGCCTAGCGAGGCGCGCTTGAACTCGAGGAGTCCTCACCACCGCCGTCTCGATCCTCCTATACTGCCTGCTCTATGCGAGCCTTTTTGCGACTACGCTGCGACAAAATTTATCCGCTAGATGGCAGACATAGACGCACAATGTTCTAAACTTATTCTAATGACTACAGCCTACAAAACACTATGCAGTATGGTCATATATTCACTGAAGCTCGTAAATTACATCAGTAATATAAACTATCGGCAATATTACCTGTATAAAGTCGCAGTTGGCCTCTTCATGCACAATTTAAAGATTTTCCTGGACGAAGGCTTGGCGTGGTACCGTACTTTTTGTGTTCTTGTCAACGCAATATCAAATAATAGAGGTCTTACGAACTTGGTTATGATAATATCGCTAACAGTTTGCTGATGATTATTCACTTCACACTGTAACAAAACACATTCTGAAAGTTATTATTGCTATTTGTTTTACGTCGCACCGACACAGATGGGTCTTATGGCGATGATGGGATAGGAAAGGCCTAGGAATGGGAAGGAAGCGACCGTGGCCTTAATTAAGGTACAGCCCCAGAATTTGCCTGGTGTGAAAATGGGAAACCACGGAAAACCATCTTCTGGGATGCCGACAGTGGGGTTCGAATCCACCATCTCCCGGATGCAAGCTCATAGTTGCGCGCTCCTAACCGCACGGCTAACTCGCCCGGTATTCTGAAAGGGAAGACGTCGCAAGTCCTTGTAGTACGCTCGTACGTTTGAAGGACTTAAACGAACTCCTGCAGATGCTTCACCAGAGCAACAAAACTAGGTTTTGGGTATCGAACTCTTCCTCTGTCCTGATGCATAATCAGTTCCATTTAGCGGTGTCGAAGTTCTAGGCAGTGAGATGTTGCTGACACAAATGTCACACTCCATCCTCTCTTCAACAACACGAACCTAGTACCCCCAAATTAGGATTTGATTTCTTGTTTCTAGTTTGATTGGAATATTATCGTCTGGATATCTGAGGTTGTCCCAAATGTCTAAACATGAAGACGTGTGTTTTGTGATTGTCCGTCGCAATTCTTATCACAAGGAATCCACTATCCTCCACGGCTTGAATCACCTTCTGTAGAAAAAAAAATCCGCAGCCTGTTTCCAGTCATTCGACCGGGTCGGGAATAGGATGAATGAAGCCCCCATCTAGCACCGAGGATAGGAATTGTGCCGGCTACCGAAGCCTGTCGCACCCCTCTGGGGCCATTATTAATGAATGACAGATGAAATGAAATGATATTCGAGAGTGTTGCTGGAATTAAATATGACAGGGAAAACCGGAGTATCCGGAGAAAAAGCTGTCCCGCCTCCGCTTTGTCCAGCACAAATCTCACATGGAGTGATCGGGATTTGAACCACAGAACCCAGCGGTGAGAGGCCGGCGTGCTGCCGCCTGAGCCGCGGATGCTCCATCACCTTCTGAAATAAGGTGTAAAGGCACAGATGCGAGAGTAATCTGAGGATATCCAATTACTTCCTTTATTAGGCCCTTGCCTAGATAAAGCCGACAGCCGCTTTTCTCTTAATTCCCTTCTAGACGGTATTTCATGGGGTCGTATCTTTTCTGGCTGCGAACAGCCTTGCCGAGATTGGCAAAATGGTACGTAACAGTTGAATATTTTGGGGAAAGAATCTGAAGTTTCAGTTTTATGAAAAATATACCTTGCACGAATGAAAAGAACCAAGTCCCAACACCTTAAAATACCGGGCGAGTTGGCCGTGCGCGTAGAGGCGCGCGGCTGTGAGCTTGCATCCGGGAGATCGTGGGTTCGAGCCCCACTGTCGGCAGCCCTGAAGATGGTTTTCCGTGGTTTCCCATTTTCACACCAGGCAAATGCTAAGGCTGTACCTTAATTAAGGCCACGGCCGCTTCCTTCCAACTCCTAGGCCGTTCCTATCCCATCGTCGCCATAAGACCTATCTGTGTCGGTGCGACGTAAAGCCCCTAGCAAAAAAAAGGTGTTATGTGTGGTGTGTGAGTTGCAGGGATGTTGGGGACAGCACAAACAACCAGCCCCCGGGCCACTGGAATTAACGAATTAAGGTTAAAATCCCCGACCCGGCCGGGAATCGAACCCGGGACCCTCTGAACCGAAGGCCAGTACGCTGACCATTCAGCCAATGAGTCGGACATCAGCTGTAGTTGATTAAAGTTCTATCAAGTCCCAGAATAACACGCAGGTACCTACAAATGGCAGATGCCGCCCACCCTCATCGGAGGGTCTGCCTTACAAGGGCTGCACTCGGCTAGAAATAGCCACACGAAATTATTATAACTACAGCAGATGTTATTACTCGAGATTGAAGAATCTTGCTTCATATGGGATGAATGAAAACTTTCTGGCAGAACATTTAGTTGGTCTAGCATGTGATGGGGCCTCTGTAATGTTAGGTAGAAAAATTGAGTTGGAGCACAGTTTTTAAAGTTATTTCCAGATATAGTAATCTGACACTGTTTAAATCACCGCTTGGAACTGGCCGTTTCTGATACGGTACAAGAAATGAATTTACAGGTGTTAAGCTTTTCCATTCTTTCTTTGACAAATTGTATTCTTTACACATCATGTCTCCCAAAAATCAAAGGGAACTCAACATTTGTGCTGCTTCACTGGAACAAAGAGTTAAGAAGATTGGGAAAATATTTACAATAAGATGGATAGCATCAAGCCAGAGAACTGTAAAATCTATCTAGGAAAACTATAATGCATTAGTAAAACATTTTAGTAAGGCCACTTCTACTTTGGATATCTGCTATGGTGATGAGAGTGTTGGCAACCTTTGTGACTATTCCCACATGTCAGATAAGAGGAGGTACATTAATGCTTTTAGAAAGTATGTCGAGACCAAGGAAATTCCAATGGGGCTGATGCCTTTAAACAAGACTGTACAGACCATTCCCATCTCTTCAGCAGAAGCTTGAAAGAGCTTTCAGTATTATGAATGAGATCCATACGGAAAAGAGAAATAGAGTGTTGGTTGGAAGAACAAGCGAACTTATTTTCATGAGCAGCGTTGAACCTCCTGTGAATGGTTTTCCGTGGTTTCCCATTTTCACACCAGACAAATGCTGGGGCTGTATCTTAATTAAGGCCACGGCCGCTTCCTTCCAACTCCTATGCCTTTCCCATTCCATCGTCGCCATAAGACCTATCTGTGTCGGTGCGACGTAAAGCCCCTAGCAAAAAAAAAAAAAAAGAACCTCCTGTGCATTTATTTAACCCACAACCATATGTCAAGTCATGGCTACGAAAGGGGAGACGTTCAGCTGATGAAACAGCTTGTCGGAAACATGAGGCCGCTGATTTTGACACCCAATACGAGTCCATTTGGCAATTGCTGAATTAATAAGGTGAGTTCCTGTAAATATTTTGTTCCAACTAAATCACTGTCTGCAGGAACAATGTTACAATACCTCGGAAATGTGGCCGTCAGCCACAAAATACGATCACAAACCATGGTATTAATTTCACTTTCAAGTGGTGGTTTGGGAAAGGATTTGGAAGGAATCAGCCATGGCTTTTGAAGAAGGTACTGTTTTAGCATGTTCCAGGAAGGAACATGGAAAACTACGGAAAACCCTTAGAGAACAGCCGATGGAGAGATTCAAACCCACAGCGCCTCCCGAGTCCGGAGTTACAAGCAAGCAGTGCTTACCGTCACGCTACACCGGTCGGTGATAAACTATGAGTTCGGTGATTCCACATTATTAATATTTTGATATTATGAAACTTGGGCTATGATTTCAAACCCTCTAAATATGGCATTACGTGCGTTTGAATTAGGCCTAGTTTAGCTTTGACTACTTTACATCACGAACACAAAAATGTAAAAAATTGTGTCGATACTTACAAAAATTTAGGCCAAATTTTATGGTTTCCCTACTAGTGTTTCATATTGCAGTCAATCTACACAAGTAAATTTACATTTCACTAGAAAGCTTCCTCCGCGCACCCTGTAGATGAGTCCCGGGCCAAATTTCTGGTTAGTCTTATTCCAACTCCTACTCCTAGTCCCATCACGTCCCGCTCAATTCGCATACAAGCCTCTCATTGGTCGGTTGGGACTAAAAGAACTACAGCTACATAGCTAGTCTCCCGACACGAAAATGTAAAAGATTATGTTGATATTTAGGGCCTACATAAATGTACACCAAGTTTTATGGTTTCGCAACTGGCATCACATAATACAATCAATCAACACAAGTAAACTTATCTTTCACTGATCACTGGCCAACCTTCTGTTCTGATTAGTCTTACTCCTACTCTTAGTTACATCATGTCCCGCTCATATCGCATGCAAGCGTCTCATTGGTCGTTTGGGACTTAAAGCACTACAACTCCGTAGCTAGTCCTTCCTTGAAGAGTTACTCATCCCGCCTCTCATTGGTCATTTGGAACTAAAAGAACTATAGCTCTGTAGCTGGCCTCCCGACACGAAAATGTAAAAAGATTATGTCGACACTAACATAAATAAACGCCAAGTTTTATGGTTTCACAACTGGTATCACATAATACAATCAATCTACACAAGTAAAATGTACATTTCAATTTTCGTTGGCCAACCTATTGTTCTGGTTAGTCTTACTCTTCACGGCCGACTGGATCCTCGCTGCGCTCCTTAGCTAGAGCGACGCATCAAGTCAGCCGTGTACTCTTACTCTTAGTTCCACGTGGTTCCACCCGTTGCCTACGTTATAATCACTGCCTGCTCGATCTGCATCCGATGGCTGCTTATACTGCCTGCTCATTACAACATTTTAACATGGCACTAAATGAAACACTCCGTTTACAAATACCCACAGCAGGTAGCAGCACTAACCGGCTCCAGACCTGTCGGAATGAAATAGCGGGAAATAGGATAGGCTGTACTTGTTTTCAGTGAAAATGGTGTACTGCTGCGTGCCTTTCTGCAAATCAAAGAATGGGAAACCAGAATGCCGTGATATTTCATTCCATGATATACCTAAAAGTTCACAATTGCGTCGAAAGTGGTTAAGTATTATATCCAGGGAAGGAAACAGCAAGGGAAGTAAATGGATTCCTGATTATTCCGTGGTTTGCAGTCTACATTTCGTAAATGACGATTTCAAAGTGACCAGCAAAACGCGAAAATTAAAAACAGGATCTGTACCCAGCCCTTTCCCTGATTATCCAGCTTATAAACAACCGCTAATTTCAGAGATGATTAAGAGAAGGGATTCAAGCACAGAGACGTCTAACAAGAGTTCTTCAAACACCATTGCAGAAAATGGTAAGTGTAAGGTTTGAAGTATTACATACTAAGTAATATAATATCTGGGGACACTGTACTATTAATGTGAAGGTACAAAACAGAATAATATGCTGTCATAGATTCCATTGTCCGCCTCTGTGGTGTAGTGGTTAGTGTGATTAGCTGCTAACGCCGGAGGTCTGGGTTCGATTCCCGACTCTGCTACGAAATTTGAAAAGTGGTACGAGGGCTGGAACGGGGTCCACTCAGCCTCGGGAGGTCAGTAGAGGTGGGTTCGATTCCAACCTCAGCCATCCTGGAAGTGGTTTTCCGTGGTTTCCCATTTCTCCTCCAGGCAAATGCCGGGAGCTTCCGTCACCCTTCCTTGTCTATCCCTTCCAAGGCCCCTATTCAGCATAGCAGGTGAGGCCGCCTGGGCGAGGTACTGGTCATCCTCCCCAGTTTCATCCGCCCGACCCAGAGTCTGAAGCTCCAGGACACTGCCCTTGAGGCGGTAGAGGTGGGATCCTTCGCTGAGTCCGAGGGAAAAGCCAACCCTGGAGGGTAAGCAGATTAAGATTCCGTTACGAGTCTTTTGCTAGCAGTGTCAATATACTGCTCTTTTTATTACTATTATTATTTACGCAAGTAGGGCCTATTTAGTTAATTGGTTAATTCCAGTGGTTCGGGGGCTGGGGTGTGTATGGCATCTTCAGCATTAGAAATCATCCTAGGTAGGGCTTTCATCTTCACAGATATGCAAGTCGCCTAATAGGCCGTCTATTATTATTATTCCCTGAGTATGTACTTGATTTACTGGAAGATTTTCGTGAGACCCTGAGCCAGTGTGTGTCACTTCGGAAACTGCTTACCAGGGATTAGTGTGTGGTTATTTAGTGCGTGTAATCGAAGAAAAAACAGAATGCAGCACGTGCTTGAATAACGTTTCTACCTCATTTAATTCATTCCCATTGATAGCTGCGCTAGCCCTAGCAACGATTTATTGGCCTAATTATGAGGCTTCAGAAATTTGTTGAGGCGGCTCTACCGTAATGCAAGAAATCTGCAAGTCTGCTCCAGATTATAAAAAACTATGTTCTACCTTCTTTGTGCCAATGTAATTTTTTAAAGTGTTTTAGTAACAATAAGCACCAGGAACTTGTGTCAGAAACTGTGCTGGCCAAAGTCGTGAAACCTCTACTTAGTAATGTAGGGAAGTACCATACAGACAAAGTTTCCAGGTTTTCTTGTTCGTCGAAACCTCTTTCTTGAAAAGTGCTGAAGCTATAACTCTCTAGAGCACCACTTTATACGTAAAATTCTTTAATATTTCTCTTACTTTCAGATTTTAAATTTTGCTGGTATGCGTATCTAGTTGTATTCACGCGGTAAATGGGTACGTTTGGTGCTGCCATCTAGCGGCAGATAGTTTGTAAGGCGTGTTACACGTTTGAGTATGGAATGAGCAGGCAGTTTAAGCAGCCATCGGATGCAGATCGAGCAGGCAGTGGTTATAATACAAGGCCTGGAAATAGAGCCCGTAAAACTCTATCGAAGTGGTCACACTTAAGTTCAATGCTGGGCCGCTAGGATCGCTTTCTTGCCCTCTGTCTACCAGGTTCGCACCTTTAAACGTGTTTATTAACTGAGTTGGTTGTGAATATATTATGTATTCGTCTGATGTTAAGCATTCGCAGTTCCAGTCATAGTTTAATCACGAGAAATTAAAGGTGGAATTTCGTTTCACAAGTTTCCGGTGAATGTTCAATGTTCGAAACATTATACAGAGGAAATATTACACATGAGATACGACTTCAAGCTGATGAAATTAGGCCTCTGTTCCTAAGTTTTGATCCGAGTTACGCCATAAGAATCGGGCGATCCCAAAATTTGTCACTGGACGTTTTTGTAAACAATGCTACCGTGACCGGCGATCATTTGAGAGGCCCCTTCAAACTCAGAAATCTTAAATTAGGAAACCAACCAGAAAAACAATTTTCCCAAAAAATTTGGAGAAAATGAATTTAGCAAGAGCTAAAAATATTGTATTTTCCGCTGAAACAATCTCTGGTTTGAAAAGTATGGTGGTGGTTTGTCCCGAGAACATTAAATACACTTTAAAATAAACCATTTGTTTTGTGGAGCATTTTATGAAATTGTTCGATGCTCAATGACGTCTGCAGCACCTCACATGGGACATGTTCCAGGAATGAGAACAAACGAGCATCTTTTAGTACTGAAGATGAACGCCTCAGGTGGTTAATTAATGATTTCCTGTCATATATTAAGAAAATTCAAATGCATTCAGAGAAAGTAAAAAAGATTCATGAGGGAAATGTATTAGGCATAGATCTTGACTACCCAATCCACTGTGTCCTGCGTAAAATACCTCATAAGTATACATTTGCATTATGCATTGACGGGGAACCTAACAAGCGATGACATCGAGCTCTTCTTCAACTACCTAAGTCGCCAAGGGGAATTCAATGACATTATGGTTCGTGTGGCAAAAGAAAAACAGACTGTAACGGCTATTTAGAACATATCTCTTCTCCAGCTACTCAAAGTCCAACATTGTGCCTCATTCGTTTTCAAGATCGAGGAGCCCTCAGATACCGAAAATCATCGTCTGTGGCACTTTTGCAGTGAACGACGAAATTTTTCACCTCCGTTGCGCAGTACTTGCCCCGAAGAGAGTTTTTTTTTTCGAAAGACATGTTCAACAGTGAAATTAAGTGTAGAAAGTGCAAAGACAACAAACCGCCCCTTTTTTTACTATGAAAATTTCTGAGACCTTTATTAGACAACATTGCTTCGAGCCACTCAAGTAAAAGAGAGAAAGTTTTGAAACTTGATAAGAAGCCCCTCAAAAGGAAAGTTTTGGAACTTCAATGAGATATCCAAGCCAATGCAATACCGCTCTAAAAATAAAGTACTGTCAATACTCGCAAAAACATTATTCAGTTCTTTTTATTTAGGATATAATTTACTTATGGACATATACATCCATGCGAATTCAAGGGGGCAAGAACGCGATCCCAGTGGCTGAATGGTGAACTAGGATGTCACCCGTTTCCATGAGTGCATTTCAAGGCCTTGTATTATGGCGTAGACAACGGTTCTACCATGTCCCGCTCATATCGCATGCAGGAGTCTCATTGGTCGGTTGGGACTTAGAGAACTACAACTCCATAGCTAGTCCTTCATTGAAGAGTTACTCATCCCGAGGAGCAGTTCTTTAGGAGCAGTTCAGTCAGGAATGAGACATCTCTATTTTGAGGCCACCTCCCGTGGAGAACAATGTAACAGCTCCAGAGGAAATATAACAATTACCGTAGGAAATAGGATGTGGATCGTGCCGTTCTATTATAGATTAGGTGAAGAGCCGATTGAGGACAAGAGATTTATTAAATTAAGGATAAATACATGAAAATAATAAACATATAAATCAAATTTATAATACTGGAAGAGTGACATGATTATACTGAACGAGGTCACACTTACTCTTACCGCTGCAGTTTTAGTATCCTCAGAAAGAAGTCGGAGCGAAAGCCCAACAGAGAAGTAAGTAAAGAAAGAAAAGAAGAACGAGAAAACAAGATGGAATACACAACTGAGTGATTCATTCAAAAGGATGTACTATCCCAGAACAGATCCCATCACCATGTAACACCCGGAAGTATTTCATAACTCATCAGTAGCCATCGAGAGAATTAGCGTCTAGGCCTGCAACCTGGAGTTAAGTTCCATAAGACCAACGTATAGTAGCCTTCTTGCACACTCCTCCTCCTCCTCCTCCTCCTACTACTACTACTACTACTACTACTACTACTACTACTAATCCTTCTCCTCCTCGACCTCAACTGAAGAGGTGGCAGAACTATTCTATTTACACCACTATGATTAGTAGTAGTAGTAGTAGTAGTAGTAGTATCCACCTCTGTAGCGTAACAATTAACGTTATTAGTTGCTGTCGTTGGAGGCCTGGATTGGACTCCCGGTACTGCCAGAAACTTAAGAATGGTAGGTGAAGATGGTCTCGTCCGAGTTACCACAGTAAAAAACAATCAAAGGTGTGATGAAACGTCCTGTCATAAATTATGTCTACTTCCAAAACCAGAAGATGAGATATAGATCATTGAGGACTATTTGTATGAGTGGAAGTTTATAATTACTCCAATATTTGTTGTTTTTGTTCTAAAATTGGCAACGCCCCCTTTAGTGGGCGATATGCTTGATATCTGAAGGTGAATTTATTTTTAACTTCAATAACTTTTCTTTATGAAGTTCTCAATATGTATTAAAGAATTGTATTATAAAAATGGTTACTAGTAAACAACAACCGCTGCGGTAAAAATCAGCTGGTTTCCTTCTCAGCCATGTCCGGACTTCACCTACGATCTCCTCATTAATGTATTTATAGCATCGCATCTCACGGAGAACACCTTTGCGGAGACCAAACAAATAAAAGTCAGGGTGTGGAAGATCCAGGCTGTAGGGTGGATGAGGAAGAGCAGTAAACCCACGATCAGCGATTGCTTCACGGGTGCGCAGGCTTGAGTGTGGACTTGCATTGTCATGTTGAAGGACGATGTTGTTGACATCTTCATGGGGAGGAATACACAGAAATAATCTCTTCACTTTTTCGATTCTCGGTGTAAACTTATGAGGTTATTGTGTGACCACTCCATGGACTGTCGTTTTAGATTCGGTCTCAAAATAACGAATCCATGTTCCATTCCCTGTGATGATTTTGGATAAGAAACCACCGTCAACCTCGTCATATTCAAGCAACTCTGCACAAATTGTCCCCCTTTGTTCCTTATTGCCGTCAGTTAGGCAACTAGAGATCTACTTTGACCAAAACTTTGAACCGCCTAATAATTGTGCTGGCACTACCCACAGGGATGTTGAGTAGCCAGCATTAGTTGTTGGAGCGACATCTGCGTCCGGCGATGTGGCGTAGACTCCACGTATATTGCGAGACGATCGCCCAATCCCAATCGTGTTGCATGACAACGCACGTTGCAAACGATGCCAAGCTCTTATTGCAACGGAGGCTTTGGGAGGTTTTGAAACACCCTCCATATTTACCAGACATGAGTTCATGTGACTTCGACCTGTTTCCGAAGTTGAAGGAACCCCTGGGAGGCCGCCAGTTTCTTAACGTGGCATCTGTACTCCGAGCTATAGGGTGCTCCGTCGCTGTCATCAAGAGCGATTACCCTGCCAACGGTCCCCAACGGTTTCCCGACATTTGACAAAAGGTAATAGACTTTGCAGGTGGCTACATTGAAGGAATGTACGTGGTTAGTATAGTGCCGATGCCGGTGCGCCATTGCACTCCTCACTCGGCGTATGTGTGTGTTTACAAAGTTTTCGATTAGTTTTAAAGTTTTAAGATTCGTTTTAGAGGTTTGAACTAGTTATAGGATGAATTTTGTGATGTGTGTGAGCTCGTTTGTGAATAATTGACTGGGAGAATGATTGTACTTCTCCGGAATCCAATCTGGCATAGCACTACGGTACGGTATGCGTTAGACCCAAATGGTTGCCCATTCAGACACTGACCGCACCCAATGTTACTTTAGAAATTTCTGCGGAACTATACCGTGGGTACCGGCGCAGTGACATATTTATATAATCAATGAATTACATGTTTGATATAACTGTGCAGGTGTTATGTTTTTAATAAGCAGCGATTATTTCTCGGCGTGTTAGAGGTGCGCCTCGCCTCGGCGATCTCTATCTTTCTAGTGCTCAAGTTTTGAGACGGGTTTTATATGTGTCTTGAAGACAACGTATCTTAGCTTGCGAAAGAAGTTAGAGGATTCTTGGTTTGAGAGGGTTTATGTACTTGGCAGGAATAGATTTTCTTGGTTTTTTAATGAAGAAGTGGAAAACTTGCTGTGAGGGAGGGAGGGGGATTCCTTGGCGACAGGATTTCGGTTACTCAGTCCACCGAGGTGGCCCTGTTGTTAGAATGGGAGGGTTTTATGTCTTATTTGTGACTAAGTTTTCGAATTTTGAAGTGGAGGATTTAGGGTCGCATCGATCCCATCGGTGGTCCTAACGTGACGCATCGGCCGAACCTCCAGGTGGAAGCACAGCGGGGCAAACAGCGAACCACCCCACACCCACAAGGATACCTCGAAGGGCACGGGCTGTGGGGGACGAGCGGTCGGAACTTAGTCTAGGTACGATCGTGTCCGGCACCCTTTGGCCTTAGTATCCCCCCCCCCCTCCCCGTACAATGGTAGGAAGTTAGGTCATGGCTACTCTAGATTTCACCGTCATGACCTAGGGAGGGAGGATCCTTGGGCACGTTGGGATTTCGCCATGGGGACCTGGGAGGGTTTAGGAAATGGAGGGATGCGTTTGAAGCAAAAGAAAGGTCAAACGCACTTGGCGGACCAATCTAAGTGGCAACCCGTTGCCTGAATCGTGGCAGGGATAGTTTTTTGAGTGGTCAAAGCCACAGACAAGCTACAGACACAGGACATCGGGCCGCTGTGACAAATTGCTTTATCAGCGTACTTGGAGCTGAAGTTTGCTGGTATTTGCTGGTTGTAAGTCGACTTTTTACCTTGGCTGGTTCTCCATGCTCTTGGACTTGGCTTAGCGTGGTAGCAGCATAGGATCTTGGTTTAGGCGCTAGATCAGTTTTCCTGGCGGCTGGCAGACTGTAAGCTCTGGTTGGTCTGTAGGTCGGTTGGATGGATGATGATTGATCTGTTGACTTGGCGGGGGAGCCAGCTCACTTGGTTGCTGGCTCGGCTGGAGTGGTCGTGAGAGCCGGATGGCTCCGCACTTTGAGGCCATGTTGTCTATGTGGTCTTGTAGGTCGGTTGGATGGATGATGATTGATCTGTTGACTTGGTGGGGGAGCCAGCTCACTTGGTTGCTGGCTCGGCTGGAGTGGTCGTGAGAGCCGGATGGCTCCCGCACTTGGAGGTCATGTTGTCTATGTGCTCTTGGCGGGGGAGCCAGCTCACTTGGCTGCTGGCTCGGCTGGAGTGGTCGCTCCCGCACTTGGAGGTCATGTTGTCTATGTGGTCTTGGCGGGGAAGCCAACTCACTTGACTGCTGGCCCGGCTGGAGTGGTCGCGAGAGCCGGATGGCTCCCGCAGTTGGAGGTCATGTTGTCTATGATGTGTATGGTTGGGGAGCCAGCTCACTTGACCGCTGGACTGGCTGGTATTGGCCGCGAGAGCCGGTTGGCTGCCGGTACTTGGCTGACATACTATCCATGCGTGTTACATCCTCCACAGCTGGCCTGAGGATGAATGGAATGTAATGCAATTATACTTGTTAGTTAATTAATTATTGCGTTCTATCAATATTGCCACTACAGTATTTACAGCCCTCGTAGGAAATGTTTGACACTGGTCTGAAAGTTGCTCGACCTCGATGACATTATACGGGCCACAAGTTTGCTTTACGCATCACCGGGAACAATAAATACGTTTTTGATTTCAGTACTCACGAGCGTTTAAAAAAGTTCCAACCTCACAGTTCACAGAATCCAGTTAAATTACTTGGTGCAGGAAATAAAGCGTGAACAAAAATTTCCAACTACTAGCCAGTCACTAATTTAATTACTAGACCACAAAGAGACCTTGACTGAGTGAATTAGCCGCGTGGTTTGGGGCGTACAGCTGTGAGGTTGCACCCCTATGGGTAAGGGTGGTGTCATAACACCCACGGTATCCCCTGCCTGTCGTAACAGGTGATTGAAAGGGGCTTTTAAGTTGGTAGCGTGGATTGGCAACGATGGGACCCTTAGCTGAGTCCTGAGATGTCTTCCAGTTACTTGTGCCTGGCTCCTCACTTTCATCTATCCTATCCAACCTCCCTTGGTCAACTCTTGCTCTTTTCCTACCCCGACAGTATTAGAGCATTCGAGGGTTAGGGAGTCTTTCATTTTCGCACCCTTGTCTTCCTTTGGCCGATATCTCCATTAATCGCACTGTCGTTTCCCTTCCATGTTTCCTCTCTGATTAGTGTTATATAGATGATGGTGCCCCAGTCGTACATCCCGTTAAAGCAATAATAACCACTACCACCTGTGAGCTTGCATTCGGGAGATAGTGGGCTTGATCCCCACTGTCATCAGCCCTGAAGATAGCTTTGCGAGCTTTCCCATTTTCACACAAGGCAAATGCTTGGGCTCTTCCTTAATTAACGCCACGGCCAATTCCTCTCCCCTCCTCTTCCCTACCTCATCGTCACCATAAGATCTACCTGTATCAGTGCGACGTAAAGCAGTTAAAAAACAAGAGTCTTTGAAGCTTCAGTTTTACTGTAATCACTTTGAGGTTTCTTTTAACATTCGTCAGTCTATTTCACGTGCAGCCACATACACATTTTTCTGTATGAAGTTTTTGTTGATTCGCGTTAGGGAATTAGGACATGCATAGTCATCAGCCCATACACGGAGTGACCCAAAAGTCTGTTAACATTTGACGGGGCAATTCTTCACGGAATATTGTAATGATTGACACACATGACTGGCATACCATGATATTTTATTGACACCGAAATAAAATACACGAAATGACCAACAGATGGCGCTGGACAGTAACACGTCAGGTACAAACAGCCACACATGCTTGACATGGAATAGGGTTTTACTGACGCCAACAACGAGTGCGCAAATACGCCAACAGATGGCGCTGGACAGCAACACATCAGTGATACCGCATGAGACCCGTGTACGGTATAAAAGGAGCTGTTGTTACAGAGGGCGTCAGATGAGCGTGTCATACTTGGCCTTCCTGGTCCCCCAACCTCAATCCGTGTGATTAATAGTTGTGGGGTTACCGCGATCGTCCGACCTCATGACAGATACTAAAAGACAACATCCGACGGCAATTTCTCACCATACCTACGGATATGCTGTACAGTGTTGTTAACAACATTGTCCCTCGTTTACAGCTATTGTTGATGAATGGAAAGACCTCGGAGTATTATCAGACCGGGAGCTGACCTTCACTCCTCAGGTACAGAAAGTGGTCACTGAAGCATGTACAACTTTAGGATTTGTAATAAGAAATGTGAAACCATTTAAAAACATAAAAACGTGTATTAAGTTGTACAACGCCATGGTCTGGCCAAAACCGGAATAGGCGAGCGTGATTTGGAGCCCTAGGTACAAAATGCATGTGTATCAACTTGAAAGGGTGCAAAAGATATACTTGAAATATTTACATTTTAATAGAACATCACAATATCCTCTTATGCTTTCGTACAACGAGCTTCTGTTAAATTAAGAAACGGAGAGTTTAGAAGTTCGAAGGCAGAAAGATGCGGCAAAGTTCATATATAAAATAATAAATTCGGAAATTGATAATCCTGAGTTCCTTTCCCTCCTGAATTTCCATGTGCCACGCCCAAATTCAAGATTTCATTTAACATTTTCAAATAAAACATCTAGAACATCTGCCCATCAAAATCTATCACTTTACAGACTATTCAATATTTATAACGGTGCGTCTCGGAGAAATAATGCTCTTGATTTCAGTACAAACATAGAAATTTTTTTAAAGAATTCATGACAGCAAGAAAGGCCATGTAATTGATCCCACAGTCAGAATGGAGCATCACACCGGCCAGCATTTATATTCCCGTTAATGTCATAATAAGCAACCTATTGTAATTTCTTTGTGTTTGTGTGTGTTTCCAAATGTTAATGCTGTAGACTGTATATTGTGTTATTGTTATTAATTGTGAGAATTCTATTTATGTAGTTAAACTTTGTTCTTATGGCAATGCAGAATATCTAGAAAGTCGTTGAGTTTTACAGTACAAAGGATTACATTAAAATTAGTATAGAAGAAATTTAAGTTAGGCTAGGTAATATTAAGTCATAATTATTTGTAAGTTATCTGTGTATCACAAAGAATGCAGCTGTAATTGGGATGAAAATCTTGTAGCAAGCAATAAATTAAATTAAATTAAATTAAATTAAATTAAATTAAATTAAATTAAATGAAATGACGGCCGACATGTTGAGCATGTGTTATAAAGAACATCGACTTTGCTTAAGCTAAGTATTGCTTGTGTATCGTATGGTCATTTGTGTACTTCATTTTGATGTCAATAAAACCCCATAACTTGCCAATCATGTGTGCCAATTATTACCTCTCTCCCTCCAATATTCCGTGAAGTACTGCCCCGTCAAATGTTAATGGACTTTGGGTCACCCTCTACTTTTGAGCATGAGTATCACCAGATTTCTTGTGTTATTATGAGGTCAGCGGAAGTTCACGAAAATGTACAGTAACTATTTCGATCTAATTTTGGATATACTCGTATGTACTCTCTCGGCAATGTACTGCGGGAAGAACCAATCACATGACGTGTCAACAACCTTAAAATCATACACATATGGTAACGTAGACGGTTCATATGATGAAGCATATGTCTGACAGTAAGTCAATGAACTCTTGACAATGGTGGCAATACCGAGGTTCTCACTGTCTTGTGTATTGGGGCAGGCGGTGTAACACTGTGAAAAGGAAGCCTACGACTGCTGCAGCTAACGTTGTTGCCACAAAGGCCTTATTAAGAACGGATATGAAACCGTAAAAGAATTGATTAGGAATTGGCTTGTTAGGTAATCTCATTACGGAGCGTATAAGAAGCTGTAGAAATGAAAATGGAACATTCACCACAACTTAGGAACTTTCCTCATTTATCTACCGGAGAATATTGTTGGCGGCGCTGGAAACTGTTGATCTGAATTTAACGTAGAATGATGCTCACGCAATTTCATTTGCCACTGTTGGGGAACATCTTGTTGGGAAAATTTCTGTATAAGCTCTACAAGATGTTATTTGAGCATCTCATTGCTTGTAATAATTTGCGCGCGTGTAGCAGTTCACTAGGATCCGTTTAGGGTAAGGTTACCAAATTCATTTACTTAAATATGCTCTAAAATTATACAGTGAGAGCAAAAATATTCAGAAACAAGCAGCTTTTGATGCATGTCATTCTTATATTAAATATGCGGGTAACAAAATCACTCCTAGTTCCACTGTAAATCATATGTAACTCATATCTAACGGACATGAGTCTATGTTTCAATTTACATGGCCTATTTAAAACATAATCATAAAACTCATATCTTAAGTTATATACACTCACTGACAGAGCAAATGCAACACCAAGAAGGAGTGGTTCGAAAGGGATGAAAGTTGGGGAAAAAACAGAGACGGCACGGACGAATAATTGATGTTTATTTCAAACCGATATACAGGTTACACAATGCGCACGGCATCGACTCAGTAGGATGTAGGACCACCGCGAGCGGCGATGCACGCAGAAACACGTCGAGGTACAGAGTCAATAAGAGTGCGGATGGTGTCCTGAGGGATGGTTCTCCATTCTCTGTCAACCATTCGCCACAGTTGGTCGTCCGTACGAGGCTGGGGCAGAGTTTGCAAACGGCGTCCAATGAGATCCCACACGTGTTCGATTGGTGAGAGATCCGGAGAGTACGCTGGCCACGGAAGCATCTGTACACCTCGTAGAGCCTGTTGGGAGATGCGAGCAGTGTGTGGGCGGGCATTATCCTGCTGAAACAGAGCATTGGGCAGCCCCTGAAGGTACGGGAGTGCCACCGGCCGCAGCACATGCTGCACATAGCGGTAGGCATTTAACGTGCCTTGAATACGCACTAGAGGTGACGTGGAATCATACGCAATAGCGCCCCAAACCATGATGCCGCGTTGTCTAGCGGTAGGGCGCTCCACAGTTACTGCCGGATTTGACCTTTCTCCACGCCGACGCCACACTCGTCTGCGGTGACTATCACTGACAGAACAGAAGCGTGACTCATCGGAGAACACGACGTTCCGCCATTCCCTCATCCAAGTCGCTCTAGCCCGGCACCATGCCAGGCGTGCACGTCTATGCTGTGGAGTCAATGGTAGTCTTCTGAGCGGACGCCGGGAGTGCAGGCCCCCTTCAACCAATCGACGGGAAATTGTTCTGGTCGATATTGGAACAGCCAGGTTGTCTTGCACATGCTGAAGAATGGCGGTTGACGTGGCGTGTGGGGCTGCCACCGCTTGGCGGCGGATGCGCCGATCCTCGCGTGCTGACGTCACTCGGGCTGCGCCTGGACCCCTCGCACGTGCCACACGTCCCTGCGCCAACCATCTTCGCCACAGGCGCTGCACCGTGGACACATCCCTATGGGTATCGGCTGCGATTTGACGAAGCGACCAACCTGCCCTTCTCAGCCCGATCACCATACCCCTCGTAAAGTCGTCTGTCTGCTGGAAATGCCTCCGTTGACGGCGGCCTGGCATTCTTAGCTATACACGTGTCCTGTGGCACACGACAATACGTTCTACAATGACTGTCGGCTGAGAAATCACGGTACGAAGTGGGCCATTCTCCAACGCCGTGTCCCATTTATCGTTCGCTACGTGCGCAGCACAGCGGCGCATTTCACATCATGAGCATACCTCAGTGACGTCAGTCTACCCTGCAATTGGCATAAAGTTCTGACCACTCCTTCTTGGTGTTGCATTTGCTCTGTCAGTCAGTGTATAACTAAAACATGCCCTTCAACGAGTCTAACATCAGCCTATTTCTCTCATCTGTTCACTGAAAGCAAATCAATGAAGAAGTTTCTTTACGTCGCACCGACATAGATAGGTCTTATGGCGACGATGGGGAAGGAGTGGGATAAAAAAGCAGTGGCCTTAATTACGGTACAGCTCCAGCATTTGCCTGATGTGAAAATGGGAAACCTTGAAAAACCATCGTCAGGGCTGCCGACAGTGGGTTTCGAAACCACTATTTCTCAAATGCAAGCTGATAGCTACGTCACCCAAACCGCGCAGCCTCTTGCAAAGAGTTTGCCGGCCTCTTACCCGGAGGCCTCGGGTTCGATTCCCGGCCAGGTCAGGGAATTTTACCTAAATCCGAGGGCTGGTTCGAGGTCTACTCAGCCTACATGATTACATTTGACGAGCTATCTGATGATGAAACTGCGGCCCCGGTCTAGAAAACCAAGAATGACGGTCGAGAGGATTCAATCATTAATCAATCACTACTGATCTGCATTTAGGGCAGTCGCCCAGGTGGCAGATTCCCTGTCTGTTGTTTCCTACCCTTTTCTTAAATGATTTCAAAGAAATTGGAAATTTATTGAACATCTCCCTTGGTAAGTTATTCCTATCCCTAACTCCCCTTCTTATAAACGAATATGTGCCCCAATTTGTCCTCTTAAATTCCAACCTTATCTTCATATTGTGATCTTTCCTATTTTTAAAGACACCACACAAACTTATTCGTCTACTGATGTCATTCCACACCATCTCTCCACTGACAGCTCAAATATACCACGTAATCGAGCAACATTTTTGTAACCCTACTCTTTTGTCGGAAATCACCCAGAACAAATCGAGCTGCATTCCTTTCGACTTTTCCAGTTCTTGAGTCAAATAATCTTGGGGAGGATCCCATACACTGGAACCATACTCTATTTGAGGTCTTGCCAGAGACTTGTATGCCTTCTCCTTTACATTCTTACCACAATCTCTAAACGCCCTCGTAACCATGTGCAGAGATCTGTACCCTTTATTTACAATCCCATTTATGTGATTACCACAATGAAGATCTTTCCTTATATTAACACCTGGGTACTTGCAGTGATCCCCAAAAGGAACTTTCACCCCATCAACGCAGTAATTAAAACTGAGAGGACTTTTCCTATTTGTGAAACTCACAACCTGACTTTTAACCCCGTTTATCATCATACCATTGCCTAGTGTCCATCTCACAACATTATCGAGGTCATTTTGCAGTTGCTCACAATCTTGTAACTTATTAATTACTCCTTCTTCCCCTTCTTCTTATTCTACCGCTCCTCCCACACTTGTGGGGGCGCGGGTGCGAACTGTGTGGCACATGTGGATTTGGCCCTGTTTTACGGCCGGATGCCCTTCCTGACACCAACCTTATATGGAAGGATGTAATCACTATTGCGTGTTCCGGTGGTGGTTGGTAGTGTAGTGTGTTGTCTGAATAAGAGGAAAGTGTTAGAGCAAACAATAACACCCAGTCCCCGAGCAAGAAGAATTAATCAAACACGATTAAAATCCCTGACCCGCCCGGGAATCGAACCCGGGACCCTCTGATCCAAAGACTTCAACGCTGAACATTCATCCAATGAGTCGGACAACTTACTTATTACTCCAAACAAAATAATATTATCCCCAAAAGGCCTTATCTCTGATTCCACTTCTTTACTCATATCACTTGTATATAAGAAAATATAAAGGTCCAATAATACTGAATTGAGGAATTCCCCTCTCAGTTATTACAGAGTCAGATAAAGCTTTGCCTTTTCTAATTCTCTGAGATACATATTCTAAAAGTATAGCAACCCATTCAGTCACTCTTTTGTTTAGTCCAATTACACTCAAGTCTCCCATGATCCACCCTATCAAATGTCTCTACCAGTGTCATCTCTATCCGTGTTCATTTTCAATCATTCTGTGTTTTTCGCGTCCTCATTGTTCCACTAGTGTACGTCCATTTCTTTCTGCTTCCACCATAGTGTTTTTCGTATCGTACGTCAAGATGAACTGAAGACATTTCTCTCTCAGTACGATGTGTTGTGCGTTTATACTTTGTGTGCCAATCGAAATCAATGAAAAATAGACTGACATGGAAGAAATCACATAATATTTCCTTGTTATATACTTGTTTATGTTTTTTATGTTCTCTGCTTCAATCTGTATTTGATTATGTTTTGTTTTCAGTATGTACGAGACATACTTCTATGTATGTGTTTCAAAATTCTACTTTTATGTACTCACTCACCGGCCAAAGAGCTACATGTTTAGCTGGTGGCCCGCCTGCCCCTTACCGGGCAGGAATGAAATAACTATTTGAATAAAGAATAAAGAATAATCAAATGTCTTAGACAGGTCAATCACTATACAGTTCATTTGACCTCCTGAATCCAATATATCTGCTATACCTTACTGGAATCCTACATGTTGAGCTTCAGTGGAATAACCTTTCCTAAACCCGAACTGCCTTCTATCGAACCAGTTGTCAATTTCGCAAACACGTCTAATATAATCAGAAAGAATGCTTTCCCAAAGCTTACATGCAATGCATTTCAAACTGACTGACCTGTAAATTTCAGTTTTATGTCTACCACCCTTTCCTTTATACCCAGGGGCCACTAAAGCAACTCTCAATTCATTTGGTATAGCTCCTTCATGCAAACAATAATCAAATAACTACTTCAGATATGGTACTATATCCCAACCCATTCTCTTTAGTGTATCCCCAGAAATCTATCAATTCCAGCCGCTTTTCTAGTTTTCAACTTTTGTATCATATTGTAAATGCCATTGTTGTCATATGTAAATTTCAGTACTTCCTTAGCATTAGTCTCCTCCTCTATCTCGACATCATTCTTGTAACCAACAATCTTTACATACTGCTGTCTGAACACTTCTGCCTTTTGAAGATCCTCACATACACACTCCCCTTGTTCATTAGTGATTCCTCTAATGTTCTTCTTGGAACCTGTTTCTGCCCTAAAGTACCTATAGTCTACATACTCTTCTATTTTTCACCGAGCTCGATAGCTGCAGTCGCTTAAGTGCGGCCAGTATCCAGTATTCGGGAGATAGTAGGTTCGAACCCCACTGTCGGCAGCCCTGAAAATGGTTTCCCGTGGTTTCCCATTTTCACACCAGACAAATGCTGGGGCTGTACCTTAGTTAAGGCCACGGCCGCTTCCTTCCTACTCCTAGGCCTTTCCTATCCCATCGTCGCCATAAGACCTATCTGTGTCGGTGCGACGTAAAGCAACTAGCAAAAAAAAAAAAAAAAAGTCACCAAAATTTCTATCACTGACAATTACGATTGCTATTGTGTTATCCTTAGCTGACTTCTTTGCTAGGTTCAATATCATAGTAAGTTTCTTCAATTTCTCCTTACTGCCACAGCCATCTGTAACTATTTCCTTCCAATCTGCACCTCCTTCTTAATCTGTTTATTTCTTCTTCTTAATCTGCTTACCCTCCAGGGTTGACTTCTCCCTCGGACTCAACGAGGGATCCCACCTCTGCGGCCTCAAGGGCAGTGTCCTGGAGCTTCAGACTCTAGGTCGGGGGATACAACTGGGGGGATGACCAGTATTTCGCCCAGGCGGCCTCACCTGCTATGCTGAACAGGAGCCTTGGTTGGAGATGGGATGGTGGGATGGAAGAGACAAGGAAGAGGGAAGGGAGCGGCTGTGGCCTTAAGTTAGGTACCATCCCGGCTAATGCCTGGAGAAGTGGGAAACCACGGAAAACCACTTCCAGGATGGCTGAGGTGGAAATCGAACCCACCCCTACTCAGTTGACCTCCCGAGGCTGAGTGGACCCCGTTCCAGCCCTCGTAGCACTTTTCAAATTTCGTGGCAGAGCCGTGAATCGAACCCGGGCCTCCGGGGGTGGTGGCAGCTAATCACACTAACCACTATACCACAGAGGCGGACTGTTTATTTCTCTGTTGTAATAAAGTGGGTCTTTACCATTCCTTACCACCTCCAATGGTACAAACCTGTTTTCACATTCCTCAGCAATTGCTTTAAACGCATCCTACAATCTGTTTACACTTTTATTTACCGTTTTCCACCAATCACGTTTACTTTTTGAACTCCCTCATGCCCACTTTATCAGCCATATAGTACTGGCCAATAGTCCTACTTTTAAGACCTTCATTTCTATCACATTTATTTTTAACTACGAAAAGAACAGCTTCGTGATGACCAATACCATCGATTATTTGGTTTCTCTATAGAGCTCATCTGGTTTTACCAGCACCACGTCCAGTATATTCTTCCCTGTGGTTGGTTCCATCACTTTCTGAATCAGCTGTCCTTCCCATATTAACATTTGCCGCTTCCTGTCGTTCGCATTACCTTCCCAATTGACATATGCTAAATTGAGATCTCCCACTACAATCGCATTCCTTTCAATGTTTTTTCCCTCATAGCTGATTATCTTATAAGATAATTCTAAATCAGCGTCAGCGCCACCCTTTCCCGGTCTGTACACTCCAAAGACCCCATGACACCTCATACTCTGTAGGCCTTCGGACTAAAGAGCGGTCGCTTGGTAGTCCATTGCCCTTCGGGAGTGTTGCACCATGGGGTTTGGTTCAAGGGAGTTTCCGTCCTGGGTAAAATGAGCGTACCTGATTTTCTATTTGCCGATTACCATGAATTTTGTTTTCAGAATATGTATTTTGAGGCCAAATTTCTTGCTTGCTCCGTTGAAGCTGTTCTGAAGGAAATGAACGTCTTCTCAACCGCCAGAACTTGTCAGAGTGTCCTCAGCATAGCTGATGATATTTATTTGCTTCCCGTGAATCCTTTCTCAACTTCACTAAGGGTAATTCCAAAAATCACCTACCTACCAATTAGAATCTACAAATCAAATTTCCATTTTCTCACGTACTCACTCCATAGTCTCATTTAAATGCCCGATCAACCTCCAGTCAGTATCCCTTCTACATACTATCCCACTGATAACAATCTCTGCTCCTTTAAACATCTCCCGCGCTGTCATAACCAGGTCCCATACATCTCCAGCTATGTTAGTAACTATTCCTGCTTGCCTCACGTTGTTGGTACCAACGTGGCGAATTACCTCCTTATCGTTACCCTCCTCCTTTCCTTCTACTTTCCTCAACATCAGCCACCGGACGAGTTGGCCGTACGGTTAGGGGCGCGCAGCTATGAGCTTGCATCCGGGAGATAGTGGGTTCGAACCCCACTGTCGGCAGCCCTGAAGATGGTTTTCCGTGGTTTCCCATTTTCAAGCCAGAGAAATGCTGGGGCTGTACCTGAATTAAGGCCAGGCCCGCTTCCTTCCCTCTTCTAGTTCTATCCTCTCCCATCGTCGCCATAAGAGACCTATCGGTGTCGGTGCGATGTAAATCCAATTGTAAAAGAAAAGTCAACATAAGCCTGAAGCTAATTCCTGGATAACACGCGACCTGGTTTCTTTCCTCCACTCACCTTCCCTACATGCCTAACAATAGAATCGTCCATTGACAGAGCCTCAATTCCTCTCACCTCATTAGATCCACTCCTGTCCTCACCTCTCTGCAACCTTGCTACGCTAATGCAAGTGTTGTATTTAAATAAACTACTTTCAAGGTAATAATGGTTAATTATTACATTTCAGTGGGAAGAAGTAATTCTGTAGATTATAAATATAGAAAACTCTAAACTGAAAAATTATATAATTTCGAAACGTCCAGAGCTTGTTAAGGTAAAAAAAAAGTGGTACACGATTTTACTTCTATACAACTTAATGCTATATTGATACAAGTTACTAGAAGACGTACCCGTGTCATAAAATCATACACTTTAAAAAGTGAAGAACTATGAAAGAAGACATTTTAAGGACATTCAGAGAAGGGAAAGAAATGAAAAAAGCGAAGCTTCGATGGTGACTCAAATCTATCTACCGTACATTACGAAGTCAGAGCTGTGACCAGCGTGCTACGTTCTTTCCTGAATACTGGCTTATATGATAGCTTATAACTCCTGTTTTAAAACTGAGGCTTTAAAATCTCTAAAGTCCATTCGAAAGGACTGCCAAATTGCTATTGATTTTGAACTCCTGTAGATTAACGTCGTGGAAGTTCGATAAAATCACTGTCCGGCACACTACATTCTCCCCTTGTAAGGCATGCGTCATTTCGACGGGGGAAAAATACTATTTTAAACGACAGTAACATTTCAAACCTCATTCTAATTGGAAAAAATAAACGCGGTTTGACAACATTTCATTTTGTAACATGAACGAATACACGAGAAACAATTACACAAATACGCGTCAAACTCACCTTTGTCCCATTGGTAGACCGCAATGATACTCCTCATATACTGTAAGTCCTCAGATGAGCTCATGAGGCTGATTGAACTCCATTCAAGCCATCAGTATATAATTATAATCTTTCTTCGTAAAAATCATTCGAACTGTAAGTTGTGAATTTCGTGATCCCTGCCTACGTTTGTCAGATTGAACTTTATTTTACTGTAACACTCCCTCTACCTTCTATACCTTCGCATCCGTTTGAAAGACATCTTCACGAATGAGATTAAAAATAAAATACAGTAATTTTATCACTTGACTCCTGGTTCGAGTCCTGGTGACTTCGGGTGGGAATTTAACTGGGAAATAGCGTAGCTCCTCTGCCAAGCGTCAGACTGAGAACAGGTAGTCCAACAATTCCATACAAACTAGGGGAGGTGACAACGGAAGGTGAGTCTCTCACAGTGAATGAAAGATAGGATGATTCACAATGAACATGCTTCAAAGTGATGAGGTGTACCATGAGGTGAAAGCTCTACAGCACAGCCGTTATACGCCAAGTTTAACGAGCTGTAGACATCGTCATTGTGGGGCACTGGTCCGTCATAGCCCATCATGAATATAACGGTAATGTTTGAAATGGGTGCGTAAATCCATCAGCATACTATATCACAGAAATATTTGCTCTCCTGTGGTGGGAGACATAAACTTCCTTAGTAATGTTAGCAACAAAATGAGGTGAGGTACAGGTTGTTCATAAAGTAAACACCGATATACAAGAACTGACTACCTGAGGAGAGAAACTAAGTGCTAAATTATCAGAAAATGTTATTGGTGCATTTAAAACATTTCAACATCACGGTCATCTGCTTCAAGTTTTTAAGGAAAGTCATCTTCGAAGAGTCCATGAAGGCCCTGGGACGAGGTATTTTTTTTTATAGTGGCTTAACGTCGCACCGACACAGATAGGCCTTACGGCGACAATGGGAGAGGAAAGGCCTAGGAGTTGGAAGGAAGCGGCCATGGCCTTAATTAAGGTACAGCCCCATCATTTTCCTGATGTGAAAATGAGAAACCACCGAAAACCATCTTCAGGGCTACCGACAGTGGGATTCGAGCCCAGGAGTTTTAAGGTAAAGGTTTCCACTATTCGTAACCTCGGCACTTGGTGGGCATCCTTTATGCCCAGCAATTAAGCCGGTGCTCAATTTTGCTGAAGGGTGAATGAACTCAGGGCCATGTGCACCTTCGGAAGTGCAAATCTCGTTTCTTAAATTTTTCGTCATGTTTTAGTTTTCAAACATTTCTTAGCAGATAAAGTAGGGGTCCGCATACTAAGAAAACTAAAAATTAAGTTATTTTCTCAGTTGTGCTGAAAGTTGAAGGGTTAAAGGGCCCGGAATGGTTTCAATTTGCGAGTCTTGGATAGCTCTGTCAAACTGAGAGAATATTTCGAAAATCACTTTCGGCCTAAATGCAGTTCGAAAAAAAAACCAGCCTAAAATCGCTATTTCTTTACTCGTTTTCTTTTTGTTTCAAATTCTAGGCAAATTAACTTATTTATATAACTCTTCATGTAATGTGTTTCTTGGTTAAATATCTGTTTTTGTTTTCTGAAAAATGTACACACCGAATGCAAGGCTTTAAGTGAAACTCTGGACTGACGCTGGTAGTGGTAGAAAAAGGCAAATTGCTAATCTAATCGACCGTATAACGATGATTAAGAAAAGAATTGTAATTTATTAGGTATAAATAAAGAATATATTCTCATACTTTACTATATTTTATTTAACTAAAATCCGTAGTTCCTCCCTAGGATGTTTCCAACATTCAGTTGCTTGCCTAAAAGGCTAGAAGTGTGGATTTTTACAACTTGGCTAAAATGTGTCTGGTGACATGTAAATCTGTTCTCTGTGCTGGTGAGTACATTTTTATCTAACTGGGAAAGCATTTGTTCTCAACTGTCAGGGTGGCATCATCCCAGCATTTTCTTGCAATTCAAATGGATATGCCGGGCTGAGTAGCTCGGGTGGTAGAGCACTGACCTTCAGCCTCGTGTTGGTAGATTTACTGGCACGTTAAAGAACAACTGCGGGGCAACATTCCGGCACCTCGGCGTCCCCGAAAACCGTACAAGGAGTTAGTAGGACGGAAAATAAATAGCATAATTATTATTCAAGCGCCTCCTGGGCTCAGACGGCAGCGCGCCGGCCGCTCATCTCCAGGTTCCGTGGTTCAAATCCCCGTCACTCCATGTGAGAGTTGTGCCGGATAAAGTGGAGTATCAGGAGAAAATCTTTTCCTGCCTCCACTTCATTCCAACAACATTATCCAATATTATTTAATCTGCCAATTATTAATCTTTGCCTCAGAGGAGTGCGACAGGCTACGGCAGCCGGTACAATTCCTAACCTCGCCGCTAGAAGGAGGCTTCATTCATTCCATTCCTGACCCGCTCAAATGACTGGAAACAGGCTGTGGACTTTTTCATTATTTTTTCAAAGAGGTACATCGTCGTAAACTAACTGAACAGGTCCTGGGTGTCTCAATATGTCTCCTGGCAGTCTATCCCTTCTTTTGGACAAATCTCGCCAAGTCGTTCTCCTCCCACTAACTCTCTTCATTTATTATCCGATCCACAAATCTGACCATCAGCTTTCTTCAGCAACACCACATTTTAGAAGCCCCTACCCTCCTTTCTGCACTAGTTACTGCCGATATCCCTCATAAAAGTCTTATAAAATATCTTCCTAATATGCATATCTTTGTTTAACGTGAGCAACTTCATTTCCTTAAAAAAGCCATCCTTGCTTGCGCTTGTCTGAATTTTATGTCCTTACATATTCATCTATTTATGATTTGAAAATACCAAACCAAACCAAACCCCATGGCCCTACAGCCCTTGAAGGGCCTTGGCCTACCAAGCGACCGCTGCACAGCCCAAAGGCCTGCAGATTGCTAGGTGTCGTGTAGTAACCGCGAATGGACAAAAGTAAATATATGAACAACAACAGCAACAACAAATTAATCGGGATTTGAACAGGGGGCGCAAAAGTGTTGAGCCGCGGCGAAAGCCACTGCGCCAGCGCGTCGGTTGAAGTAGGTGCGCGCTAATAGGCTCGTAAGGCACGTCCGAAACTTCGAGCGTCATTTTATCGGAAACGGACGAGTGTCTACGGATAAGCCGAAAAATGTGTTCGCTTATTTCGACCCCTCCTTCCTTGAGCAAAGTTTCTGGGAAATCAGGTTTTTACACTTGATGGGTTCCCCTCGTAAGCAAATACTGCTAGGGAATCTGTCGTCCGAGGGATAGTCCTAAATGCATAGCAATAAATGATTTATTTATTTATTTATTTATTTATTTATTTATTTATTTATTTATTTATTTATTTATTTATTTATTTATTTATTTATTTATTTATTTATTTATTTATATTACAAATAACTTCTACTTATGAATTATGGCACTGAATGAAACTAGACACATAAAATTAATACATGTTTACGACTGATATCGTATATCGGATCATTACACTACTTCAAGTTCCATTAATTTTTCAAGCATTCCTGTTATCATAATGTCAGCACCATACACAAACTTACTCCGAATTTTGGAGGGTTACTGTATGAATAGTGCATAGTTAGCTAGGAGATATCGAGGCGCACGAATATTTTATTTTAATTTTAATTTTAATTTTAATATTCAAGGCCATGACAGGGTCGAAGTTAATTTCATCTGAGAAATTTCCACCTAGATATCGAATGGTTTGCCACTTTTTCACACAAGGTTTTTCTCAAGCGGGAGAGACCATGAAGTTTGTTTTTCTATCAGGCGACCTTTCTCAATATAAATTCCATTACTTGTGTTTATATTGATTTCTAGACGAATTTCTGTAAATTTTTAATTGAATGTCTTACCGTGTTTGCGTGACACAGAGAGGTGAAAGAAGGTGCTGGTTTGAATGGGTCTATCTGCGACAGTCAAAGATGAATTTAAAACTTTAAAAATATATTTCTTTTCAGATACTAAATTTTAACAAAACAACAAGATTTCAGGTACAGAACTCGTTTGGTACAAAGTAAAAAAAAATAGCAGAAAAAACAAAACTTGGTTGGTAAGTTAAAATTTGGGCTTCAAGCTCATAATTTACAAAGGTCTCAACATCACCAATGTTGCGTTTAGACAGATGGTCAAGGGGACGAATCTCCCAATTTCTTTCACACGATATTTAAAACACAGCCTTCAAGAGCACTTTGCTTCAACGGTTACAGGGTACGGCCTTCCAAAGGCACCACTCAATATTTATACAAATATCTATTACATTACAAGAAAAGAGCCTCTATGCTCGATAATTCAACCAGGAAGACTGCGCTACCAAACCTACTCAAGGCAACCTTTAAGAGATTAGAGCGTCGTTCCGCAATAAAATTTAAGCTTTCAGGCCTCTCTAGGCACAACCTACATTTAACAATACCGTATAGTTTTCTTTAACATGGAAGAAATAGTACAGGGGGATCTAGTACCCATTCTACTGGGCTTTTATGGAAAGCAACAGGTTTAATTACTAGCCCCAAACTAAAAAATATATGGAGAAGTAAACTTGCGCTCCTTGAAATCAAAGATTAAAACCCTACTTGGGCATGTGGCCCGACGATGCAGAGGCTAATCCCAAACTACTGAGGTGACTAGATGGACAAGTTAAGTTACAATTTACAATAGTGAAAACAGTTACAAGATCGTAGTCATCTCAAGATTAATTGAAGGGGAATTCGAGAGGGTAACGCACTCTCTATTCCCGGTTTTAAGTTTAAGTACTTTTGACTTACTTGAACGTTTACATGAGAGGGAAGAAAAGTTTACATTTTAGGAATTTGTCGGTTACATAGTTAAAGATCGGGAACCTTCCCCTCGAGTCAGCTTGCGGAGATAACTACTGAGATAGAAGAAATGGTGGCATTACCTTAGCTGATGTTCTTCCTGCCGATGGATGAGGTCCCCGCCTCCTCTCTTAACACACACACTCAATAACACGACGATCAATAATACAAGTTAACTCGAAAAAGCGCCAGCTTTTATACCCGAGAGGAAGATTAGAGAAGACTCTGGACTAAGATCAGACACACCCTCTCATTTTTATTGGATAGTCGAAAAGTTACAAGAAGCCTCGGATTGGCAGAAAAATAAATACACAAAATTTCTGACTGGCCAGAATCCAAAGTTGGCGGGATAAGTAAAAAGTGTTGCAAACCTTGAAGTATAAAAACAAAAAGTCATTCAGTACATAAAACCTATAAACACAATATTTCCTTAAATTTCTAGTTGTTCCACTTTGCGCCAGAGTTCATGACATCAGTTTTTTTTAATGGGGACATCTATGGAGGAACGTCTCAACTTCTTGAAACAGCTGTTGTAAACTTGATGTGTTACGTAGCGTTCTTCCAGGTGCTTCATTTAAGTGCACGGGGTTGAGGTGTACCTCCCGGTACAGAATTACCAGAGCAGATTCAGTATTCTTCCCATCAATGACTATGTCATCAAATTTCCGAATACTTTGCAATTATTTAAGAAAAGACTAGCAAATGTACCCGTGCTTCGTTACGGTATTCTACATTGTATTCGAATATCGAAGTAAATACTGTACATACAGTAAATAAGATTGTTTTAAAATGGCATGTCTCTTAGCGTTATCCGAGAAACAGCATAGGGAGGTTTCCAATACGGTGTTTCCAATGTAAAGTGCTTGTTACGGATTTGTGATGATAACGGCAGACTCACTTGCCTACTGCCATTCACAATCGAGTTGGGAAGTTTTCATTATAATTGCAGATGGTTGTTATTATTACCCCTTAAACGCGTAGCTGTGCGAACATTTCGCCAAAATAGTCAATGTACAGGCACACAGTCGTTAGGATTTTACTTATATAGATGATAAGGAATCTGCTCCACGTACAACACCTTTTGGTCTATGTCAGCTGGATTTACCCTGCAAAACCGACCATTCATGATATCTCCCTTATTAATCTTTCTGTCGAAAAAATACACATGAAAAACAGTTTTAGAAATGGCAAATTTGGTCGATTTCCAGTCAGGTTGGTCATGTACTGTATATATTGTGGAAGAGTAAATTCACCATTTCGGTTCCCTACAAACCGCCAGTCCATTCCAGGAACAGGAAATGTTATTGACCTTTAAAATCTACCTTTGGAAAGGTGGATGCTAAATATAAAGTTTGGTTCAAATATCTTCAATAGTTTTCAAGTTGTAAGAAATACGCTCAACACGCACCCGTTCTTAAGTTAAGTCCGGTGAATGATATCTCCCTTATAAATCCTCTTACCGAAATGATGCACATGAGAAAAAAAGGTTTAAAAATTAATTTCCATTGAGGCAGGTAGATTTCTATTAAGTTTGGTTGTGTATATTGTGGGAGTGCATAATCACGGTTTCGGTTTCGTATAAACCCCCCAGTCATTTCATGGATTTAGAAACAATATTTGCCCCGAAACCTACCCAAGGACTGGTGGATTCTAAATATGAATTTTGGTGGAAATATATCCAGTAGTTTCCAAGTTATAGACAAACAGACAAACAGAAAAACAGATACCAAAGCTAAAAATATGCAGATGGTCATTATTACACCTGAAACGGATAACTGTACAGAAATGTCGCCAAAATAGTCAATGTACAGACACACTCTAGAAGTGCAGACCTTTATTTCGAGAGTTACTGCTTTGAAACTCTGCGACATATCTGCAAACGGGCCTCACCATCAGACACCTCTTTCAGTGTTCTACATGGTTGGTCCCATGACATCTTCTCGTATCTCCTATATTTATGGGTTAGATAGAGTTAGAATCTTTGGGTGTGAAATTTTGTACAGTTTTCGCATACTACTTTATATTTGTGATACTCATGTGACAGATAGAATTATAAAGTTTGGCTATCACTTTGCCACTGGTCATGCCATTGTGCGTGCCGAATGTCATGATTCTATCTTTCCTATAAATGTGCCAAATTAATGTTAACATACGTGTGAAAGTACAAAATTAACTTGAAATCGAGAAATACAGCTCTATTTAACGTATAAGGAATAGAAATACGATAAAAAGTCATAGGACCAAAGTTGTAGATCTCTCCAAAACGAAAGGCGATTGTGCTTTCTGATTTTTGATAAGACTTACAGATTAGCCACCAATTATCCCGAAACGAAGGTCTGCACTGTTGTTAAAATTGCAACCATATTTCGATATTTTCCGGGGCCGAAAGTTATACATTTGCATAGCTTAGAATATTTCCTCAAAGGAAAGAGTGTCAATCTTTCGGGATTATCACTCGCATACATACGGTGTAATTAAGGAAGAAAATAATTCAGTAAAGAAAGTTGAAATTAATAGAAAATGGATTAAAACTGAGGACAGCCGGATGACAACAAATATGTAAATACCAAGTGAATGTATTGGAAAATCAAATGCCCATCAATAAATTATGCTGGTGTGAGTTATGGATATAAGAAAGAGGTAACAGAGGAGAAATTTAGGCGCAGGTATTCTTAGGCCAACAGATAAGATGACTAATGGTGTTATTATTTGAGCTATTCGAGGACGGTTATAAACTCCAACGATATTCCGCCAATATCCCGCAGAATGGCCGATTGCCTTCTACCCAAGAAACAATCATGACTTTAAAGGTATGATGACGAAAATTACAATACGTGACTTCCCTGCTGGCAAGCAGTCAGAGACGTTGCCATGGTAACCTGTAGGTTCGTTGTCGGTCTGTCGGTCACACACGCAGACGATGATACCCGCAGAAAATAGTAAATTTCTCCGTCATTTTAATAGTAAGGTAAATTATGAACATAACTAAAGTTGTTTATAATGAAGAGACGTTTCACATACGGTCCACGGAGTTTACAGGAAATCAATAGTATAAGAGAAAATGGAGGAAAACCGTTCTGGTTTTTCTATAAACCCCCGTCTAATGAAAGATTTTAAAATGAAATGCATATAGAAACCTTCCTCGGGGTGAGTATACTCCAAATATGAAGTTTGGTTGAAATCTATCCATCCGTTTTGCCGTGATGGTGGAACAAACAAACAAACAAACAAACAAACAAACAAACAAACAAACAAACAAACAAACAAACAGACACGAAAAGTAAAAACCACCGATTCGGTCTTGAGTTGACCTAAAACGGATAAATATCTGAACAATTGGCAAAACAAACGAAATTACAGACAGCAGACTCTCTACAACTTTATTTATAAGACAAGGAAAACAAAAGACAACCAACTGAGCGACTGCCCTAAGTGCAGATCAGTGGTGAATGACTGGTGATTGATTAAACATCTTTGTTATTGCTCTGAAGACGATCCTAACTGCAGGTTTCAAACGCGTCAGCGTATAATAAGTTAAGTATTACAGGATACTCTCTCTAAACTACCGCAGTTAATGGGCCTGATGAAAACTGATGACGGCATTTAACGCGAACGGGCTTCTCACTGAGTTCATTTAACAAGATCAATAGTGAGCTTAAACCATGTGGTGAACCCAACATTACGCCTCTAGACAGCGTAATTGATCTAATTTGGAGGCATTCGGTCAAATTTACGTGATGTTACCTGTTTGGAGATTGGTTACTAGATTAGCGAGTTTGTATGGAATTGGTAATGACTTCAAAGGTCGTTTCAGATTATTAAGGTCAACATCGTCAAAAGCTATCCTAATATACAGAAAAACAATCGTCACACTCCCCTCCTTCATCTTGGCTTCTCGTAGATGAGAATTTGATAACCCGTTATTGATATGAGTGTCTGATGCTTTGGTGAAAGCTCTCTGGCTTGAAATGAAGGTGACAATCTCTTGCAGTCGTCCATCCAGAATTCGTTCGGTCATACATCTAATTAAGGAACATATGGTTATCGGTTTTCAGTTTCATAAGTTTACCACGTCTTCTTCTTTATGTATTAGGACGATTCTGCTTTTCTTGAACGCTAATGCTACGAATCCAGTTATTAATATACGCTTGGCTATCGTGGCTATTATGACTGCTGCACCGTCATTTTTAATCATTCTAGCAATGACATGATCGGGGCAAGGTTGCGCATCCATTCAAATGCTGTTGAGAGCTGTGGTGGTAGTGATTATTGTTTCAAGAGGAAGTACAACTGAACAACTAATCAGAAGGAAAATGAAAGAGGTTCGATACTTCGAAAATGAGGGTATCGGTTGAAGACTCCCTAGGTTTCGACATCTTATACCATTGGGATTGGAAAAGACAAATATTTCGATGTCTAATGTTACTCACCACTGAACGTACTTGAATACTGATCAAAATTGGGACATTAGCATTCATCCAACATGTCCATCTTCTTACAAGAAAATTGTTAAAATAAATCCAATTGGCGTATTAACTATGCTCATCGGTGGGTACAAGACAACTGAAACCACATACATACCTGAAGTTGAAGGCAAATGTAATTACGTAGCTTTATCAGTTAATATGCTGAATATGCTTCCCCAGTCCGGCACAGTTCACCTCATGCCAGAGAGGTAGATACGGCTCTCAATGAAACCTGCAGGTTGATTACAGGTTGCTTAAAGCCCACTCCGACAAATAAGCTCGTATTACCTGGCTGGAATAGCATCACCGTGTGTACGTAGAGAAGTACTGTAGCTGCCAACCAGGAGAGGAAAGTGGAATAGAACTGCGCCCACCCGCTGAATGGACATAGTCCTCCTCAGCAACGGCTGAGATCCAGGAAGAGCTTACTGATGACATTTGAGGTGCTTACTATCTCACTAGAGAAGGCAAGGCTGGAGCTGTGGAAGAAGAGGACCTCTCACCTCCGCGGATGGATGCCAGCAGCTAAGCAGTTATCATCTAGACATAATGAAAGCTGGCTGGTGTAGAAGTCCCTGAACAGGCTACGATCAGGAGTGGGAAGATCCAGGGATAATTTGAAGAAATGCGGTTTCAGCACCAGTGATACAAGGTGTGAATGTGGACAAGAACAAACCGCGAGCTATATGCTTCGATGCCCTCTGTGCACAACGTCTTGCACAGAGGACGATCTTCTACAAACCACTCCGAGTGCATTGGACATTGCCAAATACAGGGCATGCGTAATATGATCTCACATGCTAAGTTTTGTGTACTTCAAACTGACTTGTACATTAACTACATTAACTGTAAATATGTATATTTTGGACTCGAGTATAATCATCAATTAATTAAACCACTTCCCGATGTTTCTTGGTATTTACTAGTTTACAACATTGTCGCTATTGAACATTGATGATTGCTGACCAAATTAGTATCATTGCTCATCATTTTGAAAGTGTTTTCAGCGACACTAGTTTAATCAAAATAGGAGGGCACATTTCTGGTAGCGTCCCTTGTAAGAAATATAATAACTGCAAAAGAAAGAGCTATGGGGGGCGTGAAGATGGAAATCCCTGGGCCTAACAAATCTAATATATTGGGGTTGAAAGATGAGTTGATCAAGGAAGGTTGAATAGGAAAGGGGGTTAGCTCAAGTAATGTCATGCCAGGCTAAGATAAGGGCCCCGTGGTCACAACTACAGACACACATACATATTCTCTCTCTCCCGGCCTCAAGCTTTGATACCCTAGAGCAGGAACGGCGAACCTGTGACACGTGTACCACGAGGTGACATGCGAACACGACCTGTGGCGCATCAGACAACATACCACATATTTTAATGTTTTAACATGTACTCAATAGGTCGGCAATCTAGCAGTATATCATATTTTAACATTACGCTTTAATAAAGAAGTATGTCTTAATTAATTCTACGGCCATATATATATATTTTATTACAAAATTTATTAGCTTAAAACGAAAACATACCTTATTCTTAACATCTACCGGTTCTTAAAATGTAACTTTTAGTGATGTTTACAAACTAAAATCATGAAACATTTAGTCGGGTGGATATATATTATGCCATCTAATACCTAATTGAAGTCAACCGGGCGAGTTGGCCGTGCGGTTAGGGGCGCACAGCTGTGACCTTGCATCCGAGAGCCCTGAAGATGGTTTTCCGTGGTTTCCCATTTTCACACCAGGCAAATGCTGGGGCTGTACCTTAATTAAGGCCATGGCCGCTTCCTTTACACTCCTAGGCCTTTCCTATCCCATCGTCGCCATAAGACCTCTCTGTGTCGATGCGACCTAAAGCAAGTTGTAAATAATTGAAGTCAAGTGAAGGGTTTCATTATGATTTTAAAGGAAAATAACCGAAGGCACACTACACAGTAAAGAGTAATACACAAGACCTTAATTGACAC
This sequence comes from Anabrus simplex, assembly GCF_040414725.1. Taxonomy (NCBI): domain Eukaryota; kingdom Metazoa; phylum Arthropoda; class Insecta; order Orthoptera; family Tettigoniidae; genus Anabrus; species Anabrus simplex. The sequence continues at coordinate 371,091,857 of NC_090268.1, read as the reverse complement.
GCTAGTCGGTAAAGGGTTGCCATCCCTGCCCTAGGGGTATGGAATTCTCATTGAAAATACTAGTGAAGTTTCTCTTATCACAGTTTCCTTTTAGCGCTCCCAGTGGATGGGGACAGTAAAATAACACCCACGGTATCCCCTGCCAGTCTCACGGGGCCCTTATCCGAGTCCTAGCATTGCTTCGACTTTCTTGTGCCGGGCTCCTCACTTTCCTCTATACTATCTTAACTCCCTTGGTTAACTCTTGTTCTTTTCCGACCCCGACTCTATTAGGTTTCGATGGCTAGGGAGTCTTTTATGTTCACGCCCTTCGTGGGCCTTGTCTTTCTTTGGCCGATATATTCAGTTTCCGAAGTGTCAGACCCCTTTCATGTTTTCCTATGGTTAGTGTGAATAGAGGATGGTTACCTAGTTGTACTTCCTCTTGAAACAGTAATCACCACTACTACCACCACCACCAACAACAACAACACTCATCTTAGCGAGAATTTTAAACTGGATATATTCAATGTTTAGACCTCAGCTCGAAAGTTCCCATATTAGCAGTCATGCATAGCCTGCATAAGTAAATGAGGAGCGACGGGTTTTTCCGTTGCCTTCCTCACTAAGCCAGAAGATCACATATCAGTCTTCCAAACCCACAGAAATGCACATATCAACATTCATGCTACGAGTATTAATCACAGGGAAAAGCATTTTAAGAAGCTATGCTATTAGCATCGCTCATTCCTCAGTCATTTTCATACTGTCAAAGTAAAAAAAGGAAACTGACATTTGTCGATGAATGTAACAAACTTGTTTAGGAGACAATAACTCAACTACGGTACATAAAAATTTAAATTTGATAATTATCATCATCTCAGAAATAACATAAAAATTCAAATATTAATAACACAATAGTCTATATAGTCTACAGCATTAAACATTCGGAAATACAAAAAAAAAAGAAAAAGAAATACATTCGTTATTAGGGCATTAACGGGAATGTAAAGGGAACTTTTCTTTCTTTCTTAATCTGCTTACCCTCCAGGGTTGGTTTTCCCCTGGGACTCAGCGAGGGATCTCACCTCTACCGCCTCAAGGGCAGTGTCACTGAGCTTCAGACTCTGGGTCGGGGATACAACTGGGGAGGATGACCAGTACCTCGCCCAAGTGACCTCACCTGCTATGCTGAACAGGGGCCTTGCGGGGTGATGGGAAGATTGGAAGGGATAGACAAGGAAGAGGGAAGGCAGTGGCCGTGGCCTTAAGTTAGGTACCATCCGGGCATTTGCTTGGAGGAGAAGTGGGAAACCACGGAAAACCACTTCCAGGATGACTGAGGTGGGAATCGAACCTACCTCTATTCAGTTGATCTCCCGAGGCTGAGTAGACCCCGTTCCAGCCCTCGTACCACTTTTCAAATTTCATGGCAGAGTCGGGAATCGAATCCGGGCCTCCGGGGGTGGCAGCTAATCACACTAACCACTATACCACAGAGGCGGACCAGATGTGATTTTACAGCAAATTAAACAAAGATCTTCGTAAAGTGGCGAATACCAAAAGATTGATTCTGGACTTCTGTAAGCCGAATCGGTTCCAGAAATTCATACAAAACCTTACTTATAGTGCCATGTGTCCCTACCGTTATACCCAACACTTCCGCTCTTCTAAACGGTACTTCTCCCTGTAAAATTCTATTCTACGTGTGTGGATATTCCTCTTTCCTCAGGCTCGCCGGTGTGATGCTCCATTCTGACTGTGGGATCGATGATAACCTTTCTTGCTGTCATGTTTAAAGGTTATCACGTCAATACTTCTGGTGCTCCCGTTTGTTAACACGCCGTGAACCTCTGCGTAAACAGTATAACCCTTTCCACAAAGCTCTTCGGCAATGAATGATGTTATTTTATGGTGGCGGCTGTTTCTTAATGTATCGCCAAAAGGGCAAGTAGTATAATAAGCGGGTTCTGCCGCCGCCTCCGCCTCCGGGCTCCCAGGGGCCCCTCCGCCTCCGCCTCACGGGAGGCCCTCCCAGAGGCCTCCTCCGCCTCCGCCTCCCGAGGGGCCTTCCCAGAGGCCTCCTCCGCCTCCCGCGGGAAATTTGAATTTGTAAACAAAGCCACGTGCATTTTGACAGCTGTCATCGACAACAACGCATCGCTAACCTCACTGCTGCCATCTTGACGGGCCTAAACCTCAGTGGTACCAACTTAACCTAACTAGCGCGAGGTAAACAAATCCACGTGTTTTTGACAGCCACGTGCTTTTTGACAGACAACAACGCATCGCTAACCTCAGTACTGCCATCTTGACGGGCCTAAACCTCAGTAGTACCAACTTAACCTCACAAGCGTGAGATAAACAAAGCCACGTGCTTTTTGACAGCTGTCATCTGCCATCTTTAAACTACAGAGGACCGTGCTGCCCTCTTTATCGCAGTAGCTGTAAATTCGTCACCTGTCATCGGCAGTGCTGCCATCTTGGCGGGCCTAAACCTTAGTGCTACCAACTTAACCTCACTCGCGCGAGATAAACAAATCCATGTGCTTTTTTGACAGCTGACATCCGCCATCTTTTATCAACAGAGCACAGTGCTGCCCTCTTTAGCTACTTACCTTTGAAATGCGGTGGCGGATAATTTGAAAAATGCTTTTTGACAGCAGCCATCTTGCATCGCAAACCTCAGTGCTGCCCTCTTTAGCTAGATACCTTTGGTGGCAGACATTTCCCCGTGACAGCAGCCATCTTTGAGCACCGTGCTGCCCTCTTTGTGGTGGCGGGTAATTTTTACGTCACAGCTGTCATCCGCCATCTTGCATCGCAAACCTCAGTGCTGCACACTTTAGCTAGATACCTTTGAAATGTAGTAGTGGCAATTTGAAAAATTCTTTATGCTCTTGTTTGGAAACAAAGCCACGTGCTTTTTTGACAGCTGTCATCCGCCATCTTTAATCAACAGAGCACCGTGCTGCTATCATGCGGGCAATTTCGTCAGCTGTCATCCGCCATCTTTAAACTACAGAGCACCGTGCCGCACTCTTGCGTCAGCTGTCATCCACCATCATTAAACTACAGAGCACCGTACCGCACTCTTGCGGGTAATTCCGTCAGCTGTCATCCGCCATCTTTAATCAAGAGAGCGCAGTGCCGCACTCTATGTGGTGGTGACAAATTCCGCATTCGCCATCTTTAATCTACAGAGCGCCGCGCTGCACTCTGTGGTGGCGGATAATTTGAAAAGCTGCCAAGAGAGCATCGTGTTGGCATCTTTATTCTTTGACATGTGGTGGCGGCAAATTCCACATCCGCCATCTGAGAGCACCGTGCTGCGCTCTTGATCGTAGTAGCGGACAATTTAAAAAGAACATGTCAAGGAATACCTTTGTTCTAGGAGAAGAAAAGACTACAGTTCTGAACGGCTTGCCTAAGATAGCGATTGTGTTAACCTCCTTTTCCCTGCTCTGTTAAGGCATAGCTTTATCGAATACTTGAAGATTATATTACAAAAGAAGTGATTAAGAATATAATCGATACAACATATGATCAGAACATTGAATGTTGTGTTTGGGGTGCACCTTCGTTCTAAGAGAATCGAACCCGAGACTGCCGGGTGAGAGGCAAGCACACTAAACCAAACCGTAGGAGCCGGCAATTCTCTTTCTATATAATAATTTCGTGTGGCTATTTCTAGTCAAGTGCAGTCTAAAAATAAATCCTAGTCTTGTTGTATCAGGAAGGGTAACTGGCTAAATCCTGGTCTTTCAGCGTCAGGAAGGGCAACCGGCCGTAAAACAGATTCTTGCGATTTAAACTCTTTCGTCAGGAGGGGGCACTCGGCTGTAAAACATAGTTTTAATCCCAAGAGAATCGAACCCGAGACTGCCGGGTGAGAGGCAAGCACACTAAACCAAACTGTAGGAGCCGGCAATTCTCTTTCTATATAATAATTTCGTGTGGCTATTTCTAGTCAAGTGCAGTCTAAAAATAAATCCTAGTCTTGTTGTATCAGGAAAGGTAACTGGCTAAATCCTGATCTTTCAGCGTCAGGAAGGGCAACCGGCCGTAAAACAGATGCTTGCGATTTAAACTCTTGCGTCAGGAGGGGGCACTCGGCTGTAAAACATATTTTTAATCCCAAGAGAATCGAACCCGAGACTGCCGGGTGAGAGGCAAGCACACTAAACCAAACTGTAGGAGCTGGCAATTCTCTTTCTATATAATAATTTCGTGTGGCTATTTCTAGCCAAGTGCAGTCTAAAAAATCCTAGTCTTGTTGCATCAGGAAGGGTAACTGGCTAAATCCTGGTCTTTCAGCGTCAGGAAGGGCAATCGGCTGTAAAACAGATTCGTGCGATTTAAACTCTTGCGTCAGGAGGGGGCACTCGGCTGTAAAACATAGTTTTAATCCCAAGAGAATCGAACCCGAGACTGCCGGGTGAGAGGAAAGCACACTAAACCAAACTGTAGGAGCCGGCAATTCTCTTTCTATATAATAATTTCGTGTAGCTATTTCTAGCCAAGTGCAGTCTAAAACTAAATCCTAGTCTTGTTACATCAGGAAGGGTAACTGGCTAAATCCTGGTCTTTCAGCGTCAGGAAGGGCAACCGGTTGTAAAACAGATTCTTGCGATTTAAAATCTCATGTTAGGAAGGGGCACTCGGCTGTAAAACATATTTTTAATCCCGGCCCTGTCACGTTAGGAACCACATCTAGCTGTAAAAAAGGACCTCCAAACATTTACAGTGTTAAGCTTTAGGAACAGGCTATGGGTTACATTTTTTGTTCTACCGCATAGAACACTATCTTTGAAGTTGTATCGGCGCAGTCAGTCAGAGCGAGGTGCGGAATGCATGCGTTGACTGAAATTGTACACTCATCTTGCGGCTGTAGTAACCTTGAACGAGGACACTGCGTGCTGATAAGCCACTTGTAACTCACGGAACGTTTTCTTAGCCGTGTAGCATTTAGCTGGTGTAAGTTCCTAACATAAAATATTATGATTGTACGGAGAGGTTAAAACACAGTGCCAGCACATAGCCTACCCCTATCGAAAGAGCCTGCACGGTGCCGGCATATAGGCTACTCCTGTTGAAGGAGTCTGCACAAGGTTTAACACCCCCATCAACAGCCCTTATTTAATGCTGGCTTTTTGCATGCCCTCGAAACTACCTAAGAATGTAATATACTACAGTAGGGAGAGGGTAAAACCCAGTGCCGGCACATAGCCTACTCCTACCGAAGAAGCCTGCACAAGGCTTATCGCCTCCATCCGACTGATGAATCACCAACATCTTGTACTCACAATCAGTTTCGGGGAAGCCTGCACAAGGTTTAACGTCCCCATCAACAGCCCTTACTTAATGCTGGCTTTTTTCAAGCCCTCGAAACTACCTAAGAATGTAATATACTACAGCAGGGAGAGGGTAAAACCCGGTGCCGGCACATAGCCTACTCCTACCGAAGAAGCCTGCACAAGGCTTATCGCCTCCATCCGACTGATGATTCACCATCAACATCTTGTACTCACAATCATTTTCGAAGGAGTCTGCACAAGGTTTAACGTCCCCATCAACAGCCCTTACTTAATGCTGGCTTTTTGCACGCCCTCGAAACTACCTAAGAATGTAATATACTACAGTAGGGAGAGTGTAAAACCCGGTGGCGGCACATAGCCTACTCCTGCCGAAAGAGCCTGCACAAGGCTTATCGCCTCCATCCGACTGATGAATCACCATCAATACCTTGTACTCACAATCAGTTTCGGGGAAGCCTGCACAAGGTTTAACGTCCCCATCAACAGCCCTTACTTAATGCTGCCTTTTTGCACGCCCTCGAAACTACCTAAGAATGTAATATACTACAGTAGGGAGAGGGTAAAACCCGGTGCCGGCACATAGCCTACTCCTGCCGAAAGAGCCTGCATACAGCTTATCACCTCCATCCGACAGATGAATCACCATCAACATCTTGTACTCACAATCATTTTCGAAGGAGTCTGCACAAGGTTTAACCCCCCCATCAACAGCCCTTAATTTTTTTGCACGCCCTCGAAACTACCTGAGAATGTAATATGCAACAGTAGGATCGAATCCATCCGACAAATGAATCACCCTCAACACTCGTGTGCCCGCAATCATTCTCGCTACTTCGAGAGATAGCGGGTTCGAACCCCTACTGTCGGAAGCCGTATAAAAGCAAATGCTAGGCGAGGGACCTGCGCGATCGTCATAACGTGTAATTACATGATCTAGCTAGATGCGGTTTTAGCTCAATACCTTTAAGTGCCTACAGGTAAAGAATACCGCGGATATAGCTTAGTACCCTCCCGTTTAAGTCTAGAGGTCGAGGATCGCGCGCTAACTTTCCAAGGCTCGATCCGCTGCAGAACTCTTAAATTCTGACACCTCGGCATCAACAGCAGGTCCGATCCCGGCTTAAATACTTCAGCCTGCAGAACTCAGCGTAAGACCCTCAGGAGAGCTCTTGTTGCATAAACATTTCGTTCCAACTGTACTGCAAACGTCTGCAATATTCTTGATATCCGCTTGGTAACAACGAGCATATTTACTCGCTGCAGTCTGCGTGAAGCGCTCACAGTTCTTTGTATGTGTCTATTATGTGCACATCTCCCGTCTAAGTACTGTCCGCTGTGAATATTATTCTTCAGCCTTCAACTTAAGGTAAGCCTGAACTGTTAGTTACTGTTTGCAAAGCAACTTCTACGCTAGGTAATAAACATCTACATTTATATATGTTTGTTCTTTTCTTTTTTAGGTACCGTTCGAGTTACAGGCTTGAAAGTACGCATTTTATTTATCCGAGTAACAGTCTGCAGCACGTGCATTTTTAAGGTATGTTTTCGAAGTTTGAGTTGTAAAGATAGCTAGGCTAGCTGATGTACCCTACACTACATTCATATATGTTTGTTCTTTTCTTTTCTTTTAGGTACAACTAGAATATTATCATTCGAGTTACAGGCTTGAAAGTACGCATTTTATTCATCCGAGTAACAGTCTGCAGCACGTGCATTTTTGAGGTATGTTTTCGAACTTTCAGTTGTAAAGATAGCTAGGCTAGCTGATTTACCCTACACTACATTCATATATGTTTGTTCTTTTCTTTTAGGTACAACTAGAATATTATCATTCGAGTTACAGGCTTGAAAGTACGCATTTTATTCATCCGAGTAACAGTCTGCAGCACGTGCATTTTTAAGGTATGTTTTCGAACTTTGAGTTGTAAAAATAGCTAGGCTAGCTGATGTACCCTGCACTACATTCATATATGTTTCTTCTTTTTTAGGTACAACTAGAATATTATCATTCGAGTTTCAGGCTTGAACGCACGCATTTTATTCATCCGAGTAACAGTTTGCAGCGCGAAGATTTTAAGGTATGTCTGACCTCTATACGTTGAAACTTGGCTTCTTCCGAACATCGTAACTTTAAGGTAATCATAAATAGTTGTTCTCTTCAATCCTCATGCTATAGACGAGGTTAATCTTATAATTTCAAACTCACAGCAATGTCCGACCTCTATACGTTGAAACTTGGTTTCTTCCGAACATCGTAACTTTAGTCTATTGATACATAGTCGTTCTCTTCATTCCTCATGCTATAGACGAGGTTAATTTTATAATTTCAAACTCACAGCCATGTCTGACCTCTATAGGTTGAAACTTGGTTTCTTCCGAACATCGTAACATTAGTCTAATATAAATAGTTATTTTCTTTAATCTGCATGTCATAGAAGATGTTAATCTTATAATTTCAAACTCACAGCAATGTCTGACTTGTACAGGTTCAAACTTGGTTTCTTCCGAACATAGCAACTTTAGTCTATTGATAAATAGTTGTTCTCTTCAATGTTTTATGCTGTAGAAGAGGTTAATCTTATAATTTCAAACTCACAGCCATGTCCGACCTCTATACGTTGAAACTTGGTTTCTTCCGAACATCGTAACATTAGTCTAATGATAAATAGTTGTTCTCTTCAATGTTTTATGCTGTAGAAGAGGTTAATCTTATAATTTCAAAATCACAGCAATGTCTGACCTGTACAGGTTCAAACTTGGTTTCTTCCGAACATAGCAACTTTAGTCTATTGATAAATAGTTGTTCTCTTCAATGTTTTGTGCTGTAGAAGAGGTTAATCTTATAATTTCAAACTCACAGCCATGTCCGACCTCTATACGTTGAAACTTGGTTTCTTCCGAACATCGTAACATTAGTCTAATGATAAATATTTGTTCTCTTCAATGTTTTATGCTGTAGAAGAGGTTAATCTTATAATTTCAAAATCACAGCAATGTCTGACCTGTACAGGTTCAAACTTGGTTTCTTCCGAACATAACAACTTTAGTCTATTGATAAATAGTTGTTCTCTTCAATGTTTTATGCTGTAGAAGAGGTTAATCTTATAATTTCAAACTCACAGCCATGTCTGACCTGTACAGGTTCAAACTTGGTTTCTTCCGAACATAGCAACTTTAGTCTATTGATAAATAGTTGTTCTCTTCAATGTTTTATGCTGTAGAAGAAGTTAATCTTATAATTTCAAACTCACAGCCATGTCTGACCTGTACAGGTTCAAACTTGGTTTCTTCCGAACATAGCAACTTTAGTCTATTGATAAATAGTTGTTCTCTTCAATCTTTCATGCTGTAGAAGAGGTTAATCTTATAATTTCAAACTTTCAGCAATGTCTGACCTCTATAGGTTGAAACTTGGCTTCTTCCGAACATCGTAACTTTAGTCTATTGATAAATAGTTATTTTCTTTAATCTGCATGTCATACAAGATGTTAATCTTATAATTTCAAACTCACAGCAATGTCTGACCTGTACAGGTTCAAACTTGGTTTCTTCCGAACATAGCAACTTTAGTCTATTGATAAATAGTTGTTCTCTTCAATGTTTTATGCTGTAGAAGAGGTTAATCTTATAATTTCAAACTCACAGTCATGTCTGACCTGTGCAGGTTCAAACTTGGTTTCTTCCGAACATCGCAACTTTAGTCTATTGATAAATAGTTGTTCTCTTCAATCTACATGCTGTAGAAGAGGTTAATCTTATAATTTCAAACTCACAACCATGTCTGACCTCTATAGGTTGAAACTTGGTTTCTTCCGAACATCGCAACTTTAGTCTATTGATAAATAGTTGTTCTGTTCAATCTTTCATGCTGTAGAAGAGGTTAATCTTACAATTTCAAACTTACAGCCATGTCCGACCTCTATACGTTGAACATCGCAACTTTAGGCTAATCTCTATTGGTTGTCCTCTTTTCAGATGTTTCCCTGCTCGCAGTGTAACGAAACGTTCAGAAGACGTGACATCCTCACACGTCATGTAAAATCGAAACATCGTGATGCGTCTGATACGTTTTCCTGCGGGCAGTGCAACGTTACGTTCGCAAGGCGAGATAACTTTATGCGCCATATAAAATCAAAACACCCTAGCATAACATCTGCTTTATGTGAAGTTTGTGGTGTGTATTTCGCTAACGTAGAGCGATACGAGGCTCACTTAGTAGAAGCGCATCAGGTATCTACTTGCCCTCAGGTAATAGGAGAAAAGCGTAAAAAAACGGATGTAGCTGTAGAAAGTACTAGTAGTAAAAAACCTAGAAGAAATCATGAACTTCAAACTATTCACTGCGAGCACTGTAACACTGATGTACCATCTTCACATTTTCAGGGACACTTACGGAGTAATGCGCATAAAAATAACGCGTGTAGAAGTGGTAGTAACGCAAACATCGAGGAAATGAATACAGCATTTAAAAGTAGGATTTCTAGTTACAGAATTCGCACCAGTCAAAAGTTTCAGAGCACTTCAAACTTTTTAAATTGTGTTCAACCGGATGTACAACAGCTTCTTGCTAAATCTTTGTCCAATCATAATTTATTTAAAGTTAATTTTGAACTTTTCGCCTTGTACATTAAAAGCACGGATGAATCCGAAATAACGGACATTAAATCATTTAATACGAAGAATTTTGTCATAAATGAGTCGACTAATTTTGGTGATGTACTTAGGGATGTCTCTAACATTATTTCAACTAAGAGCGAGGAATTTCAGGAAAAGTAATCAGGATGGGCTTTAGTTGAAATAATGTATCTAGAAGTTAACATCAATAAGTACAATCCTATGCGTGGATCTTCGCACATCGAGCTGCCGACATGGATTCAGCAAAGAAAAGCTGTTGTAAACATCCAAAACAATGACGAAGCATGTTTTGCATGGGCGGTGATGTCGGCTTTAAATCCTGCGAAATCGAATGTAGCGAATAGAACATCATCGTATCCACACTATTCAACGCAACTAAATTTCGATAGTATAGAATTTCCTGTGCAGTTAAAAGATATTAAGCGCTTTGAGGAACTAAATAACATTAGCATTAATGTGTATAGTGGAGAGAAAAAGTCTGTAGTAGGTCCTCTGTATTATACATGTCATAAGAAGAGTACTCATGTTAACTTACTCTATATCGAAAACAGTGAAAATAGCCACTTTTGCTGGATTAAAAATCTGAGTAGACTTGTTAGTAGTCAGTTGTCAAAAGATAGGTGTAAAAAGTGGCTATGTGATGGATGTTTGCAGTATTTTAGAACTGAAGATCAGTTAACGAAGCATTCCAAGAACGACTGCAATCATGTACGTACAGAGATACCTACTACAGGCAATAATGTTTTAAAATTTACAAATTTTCACAAGCAGATGTGAGTACCTTTTGTGATTTATGCAGACTTTGAAGCTATCCTCACGCCATGCAACACATGCTTACCTAATCCTGACAACTCTTTCACTAATACTACGCACATGCATGTCCCGTATAGCTTCACGTATTACATCAAGTGTAGTTATGATATTACGCTTAACAAGTTAGAACTGTATCAAGGACCTGATGCTGCTAAAGTATTTTTAGAAAGACTTGAAAGTGATGCAGTTCGTCTTGGTCGTATTCTAAATAGTAATATTCCTATGAAGCCACTCACCGAAATTCAGTTAAATGATCATGAACGTGCTACAAAATGTAGCATTTGTGATGGGGAATTTTCCGAAAATGACCCTAAAGTTTTTGATCATGATCATTTAACTGGTTTCTACAGATGTGCCGCTCATTATAGCTGTAATCTTAAGTACAGAGTTCCAAAATTTATCCCTGTAATTTTTCATAACTTATCTGGTTACGACTCACATTTCATCATTTCACATTTTGGAGCTTCAGATGAAAAAGTAGATATAATCCCTCAGAATAAAGAGCGATACATTGCGTTTGCGAAGTCTGTAAAAGTAGATGCAGAGCATTCTATAAAACTGAGATTCCTTGACTCGTTTCGCTTTATGGCGAGTAGCCTCGATAAACTTTCTAGTCATTTACAGCCAGAACAATTTACGGAAATTCGACGCGTTTTTCCCGAAGAAGCGCAGTTTAATTTACTTCGGCGTAAGGGTGTTTTTTGTTATGAATATCTTGACCGCTTAGAACGCCTCGAAGAACGTGCTTTACCATCGAAACAATCCTTTTACAGCTGGCTGAATTCAGCAGATGTTAGTGATGATGACTATTTACATGCACAACATATCTGGGAGCAGTTCCACATTCAAACGCTAGGTGAATACTCCGATTTATATTTAAAGACGGATGTACTTTTGTTAGCTGATGTTTTTGAACATTTTCGCTGTGTTTGCAAGAAAACCTACGACCTTGACCCATGTCAGTATTTTACTGCGCCTGGGTTAAGTTGGGATGCCATGTTAAAATACACGCAGGTGGATTTGGAACTGCTAACCGATACTGATATGGTGCACTTTATAAAATCGTCTATTCGAGGCGGTCTAAGTCAGTGCAGTGGGCGGTATTCTAAGGCCAATAATAAGTACATGCCGAGTTTCGATTCTAGTCAGGAATCTCAGTATATCGTTTATCTCGATGCTAATAATCAGTATGGGTGGGCAATGAGTCAGCATCTACCGGTGAGTGGTTTCCGCTGGCTAACGCAGAGCGAAATTGATGCTTTACAGCTGCACGCCCTAGGCGATGAAGCTGATAAAGGCTATTTCCTCGAAGTTGACTTACAGTATCCTAAAGAGTTACACACTTCTCATAATGACTTACCGTTCTGCCCGGAAAATGTGAAGTCCCCGTACATCGCATCAACGACGAAAATGCTAATTGCTAATTTGTGTGATAAATCTAAGTATATCATTCATTACCGAAATTTAAAACAGTGTTTGCAGCATGGTTTGAAGTTATCCAAAATTCCAAAATTCATCGCGTACTAGAATTTAATCAGTCACCATGGTTAAATCCATATATCGATCTGAACAATAATTTAAGAAGTTTGAAAAAGATTTCTACAAGCTCATGAATAACAGTGTGTTTGGTAAGACTATGGAAAATGTTGACAAACGCGTTGATGTAAAATTGATTACAAACTGGGAAAATATTAAGAAAAGGTATGGTGCTAACTATTTAATAAGTAAACCAAATTTCCACAGCTGCGCCATCATACATGAGAATTTAGTTATTATACAGATGAATCGTGTTAAGGTTAAGTATGACAAACCTACCTACGTCGGCTTTGCAGTACTTGAATTGGCTAAAACACTCATGTATGAATTCCATTACGATTATATGATGAAGAAGTACGCGCGTAATGCGCAATTGCTCTACACAGATACCGATTCGTTTATTTATCAAATCAAAACTGATGACTATTACAATGATATAAAGCCAGACTTGGGTAGGTTTGATACAAGTAACTATCCTGCAAATAATCAATATCATCTACCGCTAGTGAACAAAAAGGTTCTAGGAAAAATGAAAGATGAATGTGCTGGGAATATTATCGATTCATTTGTAGGTACTAAATCCAAGTCATATTGCATAAAACTCTTAAATGAACTACAAATAAAGAGATTGAAGGGGGTTAAAAAGAATGTCGTTCAGAATCAGCTAAGTTTTGAAAACTATAACAATTGCATTAAAAGTAATCCTCCTGTTTTGCATAAGCAAATGTCTGTCATTAGAAGCAAGAAGCACCAGTTGTACACTCATTTAATTAGTAAGGTAGCCCTTAATAATGATGATTGCAAACGGTTTGTCATTCCAAATTCTACCAACACTCTAGCCTGGGGGCATAGTAGTATTGATAGGTACTACTTTACATAAAGCAGATGTGTGTAAACATTATGCTAGAGGTGTGTACTTTGTAAAATATATACGTTACGCTGTCTTACATCACAATTCACTGTACATATTGTATAAAGATAGGGAGAGGTACGCTGAGCGTAGTACGGCAAGTTTAAACTTGTACATACAAGAATTGCGTCGAGAATGGGAGAAGTATGCAAACATCACAAGGGTAAAATGATTCGAGATAAAACTTGTACATACAAGATGTAAATAAATAATGTAGAATTGGCATATTCTTTTATTTTAGGTTAGGTATTACCTTCCTCCCGCTCCTTATTTGCAAGATAGAGTTTCGTTTATTACTCAAAGAAGAAAAGCAAGAAAGAAGGTGATGAGCAGATTCGTAAGTATGTTATTGTCTAGCTCATGTTGAGAAGAGAATTTTTTTCTTTTTCTAAACAGTGTTTGATTGCAATGCAGTGTTCAACAACATCGAACTATAAACGGTAGTATGTGTTCAAGTCTAAACTTGCACACTCTTGCTTTTGCAATGCACGTTCGATAGAGATGTAGCTTGATAGAGGAAGAAGAGCAGCTTTGTAAGTATGTTGAGAAGATAATTTTTTTCTTTCTAAACAGTGCTCGATTCTAGTCATGTAATGCAGTGTTCAACAACGTCGAACTATAAGCAGTATTATGTGTTCAAGTCTAAACTTGCAGGTACGCGGTATGCATGCTGTCTTATGTGTAAGATCGCGTTGTATGTTCGATAAAGCTATGCCTTAACAGAGCAGGGAAAAGGAGGTTAACACAATCGCTATCTTAGGCAAGCCGTTCAGAACTGTAGTCTTTTCTTCTCCTAGAACAAAGGTATTCCTTGACATGTTCTTTTTAAATTGTCCGCTACTACGATCAAGAGCACAACACGGTGCTCTCAGATGGCGGATGTGGAATTTGCCGCCACCACATGTCAAAGAATAAAGATGCCAACACGATGCTCTCTTGGCAGCTTTTCAAATTATCCGCCACCACAGAGTGCAGCGCGGCGCTCTGTAGATTAAAGATGGCGAATGCGGAATTTGTCACCACCACATAGAGTGCGGCACTGCGTTCTCTTGATTAAAGATGGCGGATGACAGCTGACGGAATTACCCGCAAGAGTGCGGTACGGTGCTCTGTAGTTTAATGATGGTGGATGACAGCTGACGCAAGAGTGCGGCACGGTGCTCTGTAGTTTAAAGATGGCGGATGACAGCTGACGAAATTGCCCGCATGATAGCAGCACGGTGCTCTGTTGATTAAAGATGGCGGATGACAGCTGTCAAAAAGCACGTGGCTTTGTTTCCAAACAAGAGCATAAAGAATTTTTCAAATTGCCGCTACTACATTTCAAAGGTATCTAGCTAAAGAGTGCAGCACTGAGGTTTGCGATGCAAGATGGCGGATGACAGCTGTGACGTAAAAATTACCCGCCACCACAAAGAGGGCAGCACGGTGCTCAAAGATGGCTGCTGTCACGGGGAATTGTCTGCCACCAAAGGTATTTAGCTAAAGAGGGCAGCACTGAGGTTTGCGATGCAAGATGGCTGCTGTCAAAAAGCATTTTTCAAATTATCCACCACCACATTTCAAAGGTAAGTAGCTAAAGAGGGCAGCACTTTGCTCTGTTGATAAAAGATGGCGGATGTCAGCTGTCAGAAAAGCACATGGATTTGTTTATCTCGCGCGAGTGAGGTTAAGTTGGTAGCACTAAGGTTTAGGCCCGCCAAGATGGCAGCACTGCTGATGACAGGTGACGAATTTACAGCTACTGCGATAAAGAGGGCAGCACGGTGCTCTGTAGTTTAAAGATGGCGGATGACAGCTGTCAAAAAGCACGTGGCTTTGTTTATCTCACGCTTGTGAGGTTAAGTTGGTACTACTGAGGTTTAGGCCCGTCAAGATGGCAGTACTGAGGTTAGCGATGCGTTGTTGTCTGTCAAAAAGCACGTGGCTGTCAAAAAACACGTGGATTTGTTTACCTCGCGCTAGTTAGGTTAAGTTGGTACCACTGAGGTTTAGGCCCGTCAAGATGGCAGCAGTGAGGTTAGCGATGCGTTGTTGTCGATGACAGCTGTCAAAAAGCACGTGGCTTTGTTTACAAATTCAAATTTCCCGCGGGAGGCGGAGGAGGCCTCTAGGAAGGCCCCTCGGGAGGCGGAGGAGGCCTCTGGGAGGGCCTCCCGTGAGGCGGAGGCGGAGGGACCCTGGGAGCCCGGAGGCGGAGGCGGCGGCAGAACCCGCTTATTGTACTATTAGGGCAGTTTCCGAAGACGTGTCCCAGTGTTTCATTCTCTCTACCACATCTGCAACAGAGGCTGCCGTCTTGAAATCTGGCCTGAATTATATAGATGAGGGCTAAAAAAGGTACTGGTATGCTAACCCAATTAACAGATAAAGCAGTGTGACATCACCTAGTCTTGGTCCATTTTCTTCGTCCTCTTGGAAGCTGCGGTGCGACAATTGAATTATTTTGGTCTGGCAATCTAAAATATGTATACAGCGCGATGTTAGAATGACTGGCCTGTCTTTGTACTTGGAACTATCGCCGTGGTTATTTAATCTAGGGCGGCTCCCGCTGAGCACAACCCCCAACGTTTAGAATAACCATGCGATACTCTCCGTCTGGGAAAGATGAAGAGTGTAATGAACTATCTTGTAAATCCATTGTCCTCAGTCAATCAATCAATCAATCAATCAATCAATCAATCAATCAATCAATCAATCAATCAATCAATACTGATCTGCATTTAGGGTGGTCGCCCAGGTGGCAGATTCCCTATCTGTTGCTTTCCTAGCCTTTTCTTAAATGATTGCAATGAAATTGGAAATTTAGTGAACATCTCCCTTGGTAAGTTATTCCAATCCCAATCCCTAACTCCCCATCCTATAAAGGAATACAGTATTTGTCCCAATTTGTCCTATTAAATTCCAACTTTATCTTCATATTGTGATCTTTCCTACTTTTAGAGACACCACTCAAACTTATTCGTCTACTGATGTCATTCCACGCCATCTCTCTACTGATAGCTCGCAACATACCACTTAGTCGAGCAGCTCGTCCCCTTTCTCCCAAGTCTTCCCAGCCCAAACTTTGCAACATTTTTGTAACCCTACACTTTTGTCGAAAATCACCCAGAACAAATCGAGCTGCTTTTCTTTGGATTTTTTCCAGTTCTTGAATGAAGTAATCCTGGTGAGGGTCCCATTCACTGGAACCATACTCTAGTTGGGGTCTTACCAGAGACTTATATGCCCTCTCCCTTACATCCTTACTACAACCCCTAAACACCCCCATAACCATGTGCAGAGATCTGTACCCTTTATTTATAATCATAGTTATGTGATTACTCCAATGAAGATATTTCCTTTTATTAAGACCTAGGTACTTACAATGACCGCAAAGGGAACTTTCACCCCATCAACTCAGTAATTAAAACTGAGAGGACTTCTCCTATTTGTGAAACTCACAACCTGACTTTTAACCCCACTTATCATCATACAATTGCCTAGTGTCCATCTCACAACATTATCGAGGTCATTTTGCCGTTGCTCACAATCTTGTAACCTATTTACTGTATTACTCTGTACAGAATTATATGATCTGTAAAAAGCCTCATCTCTGATTCCACTTCTTTACACATATCATTGATATATATAAGGGGCCGATGATCTTCGATGTTAGGCCCCTTTAAAAAACAAGCATGATATATATAAGAAAACATACTGCCTTGAGGAATTCCCCTCTTAATTATTACAGGGACAGATAAAGTTTCGCCTACTCTAATTCTCTGAGTTCTATTTTCTAGAAACATAGCTACCTATTCAGTCACTATTTTGTCAAGTCCAATTGCACTCATTTTTGTCAGTAGTCTCCCATGATCTACCCCAGAGGTTTCCAAATGGCGGCCCGCGGGCAGCATGTGGCCCGCGAAGCCATATAATGCGGCCCGCGAGAGCATTTTAATTAATAATGTGAAGAATAGTTACAAAAGAATATTTTGTTGGTCGTTCAAACATGTATTAATTTTTATACCCGGTTTAGACCAAAATCTGAACCAATTTGATTGTTTTCGTCGTTTATAAATATTCACTTTATCTGAATAGATTATTTTTGATTTATAAAAAATTCAAATCAAAATTTCGAATAATGATTAGTTTTTAACTCCCAATAACTACTTTTGATGGTTTTCGGAGACGCCGAGGTCCTGGAATTTTGTCGCGCAGGAGTTCTTTTACGTGCCAGTAAATCTACCGACACGGGCCGATGTCTTTGAGCACCTTCGGAACGATCTAACGTCGAACCTGCAAGCTGGCTTCAGAAGGCCAGCGCCTCAACCATCTGAGCCACTCAGCTCGGCTCCAAATTTCACTCTTTTTTGCTATTGTAAAATAATGTTTTACCTAAGTAATTAAAATTATCAAAACTTTATTTCAATTGAATTATGCATATTATTTCGTAATGGTACTTCTGTAGGCCTACTATACGCAGAATTGGCCTATTATTCAAGTGCGGCCCGCGAACATGGCTAAGGTTTCCAATATGGCCCTCGAGCCCTTACAATTTGGAAACCCCTGATCAAATGCCTTAGATAGTTCAATCGCGATACAGTCCATTTGACCTCCTGAATCCAGGCAGTCTGCTATATCTTGCTGGAATCGTACAATTTGAGCTTCAGTGGAATAACCTTTCCTAAACCCAAACTGCCTTCTATCGAACCAGTTATTAATTTCGCAAACATGTCTAATATAATCAGAAATAAATGCTTTCCAAAGCTTACATGCAATGCATGTCAAACGGACTGGCTTGTAATTTTCAGCTTTATGTCTATCACTCTTTCCTTTGTAAAATCCACTCCACTCCGCTCTGGACGTTAGGTGTTAAACGTCATATAAACCGAAAATAACTTCTCTCATCTATAAAATAGAAGATGGTTTCCTAGTTGTACTTCATCTTAAAACAATAACCACCACCACCACTCTCATCTATAAAGACGAACTTTTACATTTTTCCATCATCAACTAAGTCGTTAACTAGGTGAGATCATCAACTACTTAATAGACGACCTTCATCAACGTCTTAAACTGAAAACGAAACATTTGAAGTTTAACAAAATTAAAAGAGCGTTTCTATACTTATTGTTCCTACTGTACCACAGATAGACTGATGTATTTATAATCAACAGGTTATTAAGCCAATTATAGATTATTCAATAACACATTATATGCAACAAATATACCTTAAATAAATAAAAGTAATTTTCAAAAACAATTTATTATCAAGTTTAAACTAAATCTAGAGACGTTTATATACACATGTCTAAAACACTTTAAATAAAAACGAAATTCCTTAAATAATTTCATTCACACAAGTTATTTCTAAATTGCATAAATGGTAAGGATAATTTACTGGTTCCAACTTACGTGAAAATGTAATTTTGAAGTATTCAAACCAAGTAGCCACTTTTGACACCAGTTACTTAGGAGGCTTAAGTTACACTCTAGCAACTTAGAGTCCAACTCACAATTAATGATGATGCTCGTTGTTCAAAGGTGCCTAACATCTAAGGTTAACAACTCACTATTTACCACCTTAAAAATCTTCAAATCGTCAGCATAAAGAAGGCAATTGCTGTGTTGTATAAATGTTGTTGTATCATCTACATATATAAAATAAGAGTTTTGTCTGTACATTGCTCAGAATTTGAAAATAATGGTATTTCTGTATCGGTCATGTCCATAGTAACAAGGAAATGCACTTTTAACTTTTCCGTAATGTCTGTCTGTCTGTCCATGCATCACGAGAAAACGGCTAAGGAGAGTTTAATGAAAATCGGTATGTAAAGTCGGGGGATGAGCCACTACAATCTAGGCTATAAATCATTTTACTCACGCTGAGTGAAATGGTAGTTTAGAGCAGGCCCGGAACTAGGGCGGAGCAGGGGAAGCACGTGCCCCGGGCGGCAGATTTCAGGGGGCGGCAAAATTTGAAAAGTTTAATAAAAAGTAATAATAAGTTACTAAATTTTTCACAATAATAATAATACCACGATTAATATTGTTTAATTTTATTTAATTCTGTTGCCCATTTCATCAACTTTATTACACTGACACCGTATACCAAGTTATTTTCTTCCTTATAAGACACGACAAAAGAATTAACGTACTTCATGGGTCTGAAGTGAGTCTTATACTGTTATGCCTACTACTGGTATGAATAATTAGTAGCCTGAGCGCTCAGCAGCGACGATCGGGCTTGAAAACAGTCTGACCTTGACGCGATGCGCGAGCATCTCATTTGCCTTTCTCCCCATGCTAAACAGAAACCTGCAGTCATTGTTGTCGTTATCGATGGCTACACATGTAACCTGCGTACACTGTTGTCTGCGTGTGTTGATACGAACCGACAGTTGTTTTATTTTATTTGCATTTACTGTTTAGTTATTAGTGTTCGGAGTGTTGGTTAGTTATTCATGTTACTGTGTATCATCGTTTGGAAAACGGAATTGTTTAGTACACTTTGAGCTGCGTTTTTATCAGTTTCCAAATTATGGATGGCAGTAAACGACTCAGTGGAGCCGAGTATAGAAAACTTGTCAAAGAAAAAAAGGAAGAGAAAGCGATGTGCTGTCACAAACACCAATGTTAATGAAGATGAAGGCTGAAAAGAAAAATCAGATAAGTAAATATTAATTTTATTTCAATAATTAAATTATAGCACATTAGGGAAGATATGAATTAATTGTGCCTTATCGGACTTTACGACATTTTTTAATACTTCATTTTGTAATATATCATATTACTGATTGAATTTGAATCCCAGCTTTTCATATTTTAGATGACGTTGAAGCTGGAGAGGAAGGTACGCAACATGTCGAACTTTGCAAGAAACTTAGTCCTATTGGTGAAGCGAATGAAGATGAATTCTTATCTCGTCCAGACCCTACAACTGGTCTTGAAGAAACATCCGAGATTTCCTTTGATTTTAGGGATCCCTGTCCATGGCAACAGAATTTTTCAGATTCTGAAAGGTGCTACATAACACAAATGAGCTTTGAAAATCTGATTGAGCCAAATTTAAGTAATAGCAGCAGAGAAGGACATAACTTAACCAAAGATTGGTTTTATAAAGTTCTCAAAAATGGAGAAAAAGTAAAGAGATCATGGTTAGGCTATAGTGAAAGTAGGAAAGCTCTATATTGTGTTCCCTGCAGGCTGTTTTCACACTTAGCATCAAATCAAGTGCCTTCCTTGGCTAAAGAAAAAGGACTTACTAACTGGAGAAAACTCAGTGAAAAATTACCTGAACATGAAAATTCATTGAACCACAAACTTTGCCTTTGTTTGTGGAAAGCTTTAGAATCTTGTTTAGGAAAGGGAGGTATTGATGCAGAACTCCAAAACCAGATCCATCAAGAAGAGTCTCACTGGAAGGCGGTATTGCGCTGCATTATCGATGCTATTCTATTCCTAGCAAAGCAAGGCAGTCCATTCCAAGGAACTAAAAAAGACTGTGATTTCAGTGACCCATCCAGTG
The DNA here is from genome assembly GCF_040414725.1 of Anabrus simplex. NCBI lineage: Eukaryota > Metazoa > Arthropoda > Insecta > Orthoptera > Tettigoniidae > Anabrus > Anabrus simplex. The sequence goes on along the minus strand of NC_090268.1, from coordinate 371,071,156 downwards.
GAAAGTTCTTGAACACAGCAGAACATTACAATGTCCCTCTTCTACAACATATTGAGCGGCTTAAGGAAGGGCAAATCTCGCATTTCTCAAATAAAATACAAGATGAGTTCCTTGAAATTATTGCCAATAACATGAGGTAAAAGATAACACAAGACATTTTGGATGCGAAATATTATTCCTTAATATTTGACTGCACTCCGGATATCAGCCACAGTGAGCTAATGACTCAAGTAGTTCGTTACGTCAAAACAAATATATCGGAGGTAGAAGAAAGTTTTATTGATTTTTTTCCAGTTAGTGACAAAACAGGTGAAGGTCTCAGCCAAGAAATCCTTTAAAAAATTACACAAAGATGGACTAAACTAGAGAACTGTAAAAGCCAATCCTACAACAATGGGGGGCAAATATGGCCGGGAAGTATAAAAGAGTTCAGTCCAGACTACTTCAGGAGAACCAACTAGCATAGTTTGTCCCATGTGCTGCTCACTCCCTCAATTTAGTAGGTGCTAATGCGGCCAGTGTTACTTTTATGGCTCAGAATTTTTTTCGAAACTTTGAACAGTATGTATTCTTTCTTTGCGGTTTCAACTTCACGCTGGGAAGTTCTCCGAAAGTATTGTGCCACTGACATTGAAACCTGAAAGCAATACAAGATGGTCTGCAAGATTAAATGCGGTCGAAGCTGTGTATAAACATTACGGTACAGTTGTGCAGGCTCTAGAGGATCTTAAAAACCATGATCTCTCAACACCTCAAACTAAGAGTGAGGGCAGCTCCCTTTTGAAAAATATTGGGAAACTTGCATTCATCGTTTTCATATGTTTTTGGCATGCTTTCTTCAAAAAGATCAATCATGTCAATGAGTTTTTGCAAAGAAAAGATATAACAGTAGATTTGGCCACCCGGAATCTTCTAGGTCTTTTAACGTTCTTGAAGTCTTGCAGAGAGTTTGCTCCATCTGATGCCATTACTGAGGGTAAATTCTTAGCAAGCATGAGTGATATACCATCTTAGTTCTCAGAAAAAAAGGAAAAGAAAAAAGAAAAATGTCTGATGAGCTGTGTGGCGATGAAGCTCCGACAAGTACTGAGAATGTGTACCAAATACCTATGTTAGAGGTTATTGACCAGATGATTACGGAACTCAGTGACAGGTTTAAGGCTTTGGACAACATAAACAGCAAGTTTGGATTTTTGAATGCAGTTCGAATTAAAGAAATGCAAACAAAAGATCTACACTGCCGATCTCAACAATGAAGAATTTAAATTTGAAACAGAAGGTTTCAAGCACCACGCTTTATCAGTTGACGGAAATTTAAAGGGAGCCACATTAAGAGAAATGTTAAGTCTTATTTATAAAAATGAACTAGAGGAAGGCTACCCTAACATTACTACTGCACTGAGAATGTTCCGCACGTTGTCAGTTACAGTTCCACCTGGAGAACGAAGTTTTAGCAAACTCAAAATCATCAAAAACTACATGAGAAGTACAATGGGACAGGAGAGACTGTCTAATCTAAGTATAATATCAACTAAACACAAACGAGCATCCCTTATCAACTTTGATGGTATCATCAGTACATCTGCAGCTAAGAAGGCTCGAAGAATTCAATTTTGAGGTACAATACATAACAAATTTTTGCGTAGTTACAATTGAGTTACACTACAAACAAATTATTTGTAACAGTCATGTATAAGTGCTTTTCAATATAAGTGTAATGTATGTATTAATATGTATAAGTATATTAATATAAGTGGGGTTTTTTTCATAAATAAAACTTCTTAATAGTATACATATGGTGTGTAATTTGAACTGCCGCATCTAAAAATATAGCTTACGGAGATATTATATTTTAGCGGGAGGGGGAGGGAGGGGTCGGGGGATGGAGGGCGGCAAACTGATCTTTGCCCCACCTGACAAATCTCCTAGTTCCGTCCCTGGTTTAGGGGAAGGCCTAAAAGTTAATTCTCAAATATTTTTATTATTAGTGGTCCTATTGATAAATACTACAAACTTAATTAAATTTCCGATCATTTATGTCATATATTGTTGCCGTACCGGATTTGCTAACACAGATATTCATGAATTTGTGCTTTTGTTGCCAAGTCTATACTGTATCAACGCCGAGCCACGAGAAAATGGGTTAACAGAATTTAATGAAAGTCGGTATATACTGTAGAGTCGGGGAATAAGAAACTACAGTCTAAGTTATAAACAATTTTATTCGCCCTGTATAAAATTGTAGTGTATGGGAAGGTGCCTAAAATGTAATATTTAAATGCCTATGTTATTGGTCGTATCGAAAAGTACTACATAACAAAAGTTAATACAACTTCCGACCATTTATGTCTTATTCAATTTTACCGTACCGACTATGATAAGAGTGGTATTTCAGAGTCGGAAGAAAACTAAATGTAAAGGCCTAAAATATTGAAAGCGCATAACATTGATCAACAATAACATTATATTGACCATTGTTTGTGGTGATGTTCTTTGTCTCTTATGCTACCGCTCAACTCCGATAGATGGGATTACAGCTGCGTACCGAGTATAACAGCCTGACTGAATATTGGCTGAAAATAGCTAGAGAGTTAGAAAACTTTCTTCTTTAGCATCTCATTCCTCTGGTTCATACATTTTCTGATACCGTACTGTTGGTACGTAACTCACTGGTTCATCATAGTATTCCAGCTATTCATTCCCTAATCTGAAGCGCTGTTTTGAATGAGCAGTGTGCACTCTTAAGGCAGAGGCTCACTCAGTAGTAGTAGTAGTAGTGGTAATAGTAGTATGACCTGGTCTAGAATTACAACTTAGGCATATTCCAAATTATAGCACCACAATTCACAAGTAACTCAAAATTCAACCCTGAAAAGAGCCGTTTCTAAAAAAAGAGCTTCTTCCTCTTCACTTTTATTCAATTCTGCATTCATTTTATTCAAAATTACCAGTGAAGAAGGGGTTTCTCCTCTGGCTTCGAGGAAAAAATTGCCTCCAAGTCAGATAGATTTTTCCGCCGCCAGTGTAGTAAATTGAGATTTTCCGACTCATCGGGTACTCCTATGAAACTGATTAGTAAAAGGACATAGTTTTTGCCCTTGGACTCTCCCATATTCGAACCCCCCCCCCCCCTTCTGAAGAGTACTAAGAGTTTCACGGATCACGTCTGTCTGCGGCCCGGTCATTCCAGGTCTGGAACTTTGGACTGTTAGATCGGCAGTATAGTACTGTTCGTTAAAAGTGAGAAATTTTTATTTTATCGAGTATTTCATGCGAACTCATTGCTTTTACTCGCACCATTTCTGACGTCATTGTAATGACCGATGTTCATTTCAGATGGGAAAACCACTAAGACAGTCTTCCTGAGGATGTAAAAGGGCAAGTGGAGAGTGAGTGTCTGCCATTATAATGCAATTCCCCAACCTGATTGTGACTGATGGTAGGCAAGCGGGCCTACCATTACAATGAAAATTCCCTAACGCTATCTTCATATGAGTTATGACGTTCGGTGATTTCTCCGTCGCGTTTCTAGGGTAACGTTAAGAGCTATGCAATTTAATAGTCTTGCTCACAACGTGTACTCTACCCAACCTACAATTCTGTATACAATGTAGAATTCCGTAGCGAAGCAAGGGTACATCAGCTAGTTTATGAATATGACAAAGAAAAGGGGACCAGTAACGAGCACTGGTAGACACAGGAATTAGGGTGGTATGGCTTTGACATAATACCACCAGATTTTACCATACAAACCCTGTTAGTGAGATAGATGCTAATCCACTCCAAAGCTCTTTCTCCTATCCCGATGCTGACAATCTGATGAGCAGAGCATCACGTTGAACTGAATCAAAGATTTTGGAGACTGGTTGCCTCCTGTCCAGGGATTCTGAAATGAAATCGATATACACCGCCATATTGGGCACAGTAGAGCGTTTCTGTACGAAACCGTTCAGGCTACTGTGAAAGAACTATACAATCCTATATACACGATCTTCTCTGCCACTTTTGAAATCAGGAACAAGAACACAACAGGTTTATAGTTATCTTTGCTGGAGAGACCTAGTCTTTGACTATGTCTCCTGGTATGGGCTAGAACAAATTTGTTGCTTTCATTAACCTGTCTTAGTCTCATCCTCGGCTTTGACAATATAAAAGTGACCTAGGTGTGACTGATTCTAGTAAAACCACTTCTTATGCAGTCAGTCCGTGGAATGAATAATATGAAAATGTAGCTCGTAGGGTCGGTTGGTGCGGACATTTCAGTGGACTTGGAAGAATGATATGTAATAACACCTTCTAGTTTGGTGAGAAACGCAACGGGAAACTACGTTACTCCTCATTTCCCTAGTACGACTCTTCAGGAACACCTAGATCATCTATGACAGCTGATGGCGGAGCTACTGTGAATCGAGTCAACCTTCGGGTTGACCACCCATCAACACTTTCATTAGTTCAAAAATGCACAGTTCTAGCCCTTCAGGCTAGCAACTCAATGTTGAAAACATCCTAGGGATATGAGCTACGAATTGTGGGTAAATAAAATATAATGAAGTATGAGAATATACTATTTATTTATTCCTAAAAATTAAATTATTTTTGTTTATCATCGTTGTCCGGTCGATTAGATTAGCAGTTCACCTCTTTTTCACTACCAGCGCTAATGTGAGTCAATGCAGAGTTTCACTTAAGCCCTTATAACTACATTCGGTGTGGACATTTTTTCAAAAACCGGGCGAGTTGGCCGTGCGGTTAGAAGCGCGCAGCTATGAGCTCGCATCCGGGAGATAGTGGGTTCGAACCTCACTGTCGGCAGCCCTGAAGATGGTTTTCCGTGGTTTCCCATTTTCACACCAGGCAAATGCTGGGACTGTACCTTAATTAAGGCCACGGCCGCTTCCTTCCCATTCCTAGCCCTTTCCTGTCCCATCGTCGTCATAAGACCTATCTGTGTCGGTGCGACCTAAAGCAACTAGCAAGCATTTTTCAAAAATCAAAAAACGCCTGAGGGTATTGAACCAAGGAACACATTACAGAAAGAATTATGTAAATAAGTTAATTTGGCTAGGATTTTAATGAAAAAAAACAAGCGATTTTAGTCTGTTCTTCGGGAACTGCATTTAGGCCGGAAATGATTTTTAGAAATTTGTTTTTTTTTAAAGTTTGATAGAGCTATCCAGTACTAATAATTCGAAACCTTTTTGTGCCCTTTAGCCCTTCAACTGTCGGCACAATTGAGGAAATTGCTTAATTTTACGTTTTTCGCAGTATGGGGACCGCTATTTTGTCTACTAAGAAATGTTTTTAACATTAAAACATTCCTGAAGTTGAGTACAGTAGATGCTGAGTAGTGGTAACTAAGTTATAGGTTTCGGTATACAACATATACAGAACATGTTCTTTCAGGTAAATTGTCTCTCTCTTCTCTACCTGGGCCAGAAGCGTCGGTAGGAAATAGGGAATGTCACAAATTTGGCAGGTTGAAAATTTTAGTGGCTTATTTTACACATTTACTTAATGTTGGCCTTTTAGATGGCATTAAAATATTCCACTTCGTGAAATTTATCAAGTGTTTTTAACATCAGTACGTTGAGACAAAACGGAGGAATGAGAATGAAATATTTGTTTTTATCTAATGTAATGTGATCTAATCTAATGTAATAGTAAATGTATGTGTGTTTCACATCATTAGGTTTGTACCTGTCTGAAGCACAATAAATAAATAAATAAACCAGCTCTTATCAACGCGAACCAGGATGACTTACAAAACATGCTGAACGTCTGAAGACTCGCAATGGAGAAGAACGCACAAAAACGGAGGCGATGAGATGTGAGTTCGGGTCTCAAATACCCAAAAGGGATCAGATTGAAGGAGGCAGATGTATTCATTTAACTGGGATCAGTGCTGTCACACTATGGGGAAATTTTAGCGGATGTGATGAATGCACCGTGTTAACGTTGGCTGGTTGAAGTGGAGATAACTCACAGTAGTCTTATGTGACAAGAACATCTAAGAGAGTAACCAACTAAAAAATTTCAATTTTGTATGTCAAATAATTTTGGAGAGAGGAATATCTTAATTTTCTGATATTACGCTCGTTTAAACATTTTAAGGGTCCAAAAATGTAAAAAAAAAAAAAAAAAAAAAAAAAAAATCCAGCAAATAGGAAGTTTCGGCTTCTTACGTCCAACGGTTTTGGAGAAATTAATATTTTTATTTTAGGGCCTTAACACCCATTCAACCCCCGGACAGGATAACTTTTTATCAAATCCCACCTTATTCGACATCTAGGATATAGAAGCGACCACAAATGAAATTTCAAATTCGAAGGTTTCGGAGGAATAAGTACTTTCGTTTTCTAAGCTAACTCATGTTTAATTCCTTGAGTATTGATATGTTTAAAATGATTTCGTATCTGGGACACCTAGATCATCTATGACAGCTGATGGCGGAGCTACTGTGAATCGAGTCAACCTTCAGGTTGTAATGTATTAAAATACTACTTATTAAACATCTAGTATATTAAGGAGCATCAGTCATATAAAATGCCAACGTCATAGCGTACGTCAAACGTTTCGTAGGAATCTTTTAACAGCTAAACCCCATGTAAACCCCTTCGGGTTTTTTCAACATTTCGTATTTCATATCTAGTTTATAGAACTGCTACCATCATCTGGCATTTCGACTTGTGTCAAACGGTTCTGGAGGACTGAGTATTTTTTCGAGTCTTACCCTCCATTTAACCCCCAGAGGGGTGAAATTTGTTCCAATCTTGTCTTATGTAATAGACACAGAAGCGACGATCATGCGAAATTTGAATTTCGTACGGCAAACGGTTCCGAAAAAGGAAATGTTTGTTACAAGATCCAATCCCAGTTCAAATTCCTTAGAGACTATACAGGGTGGTCGGAAACAACGTGAACCAGGTATATGCGCGTCAGAGTGTTGGTCATACTGATAAATAATTTGAAAAAAAATTCGATATCTTGCACCGTTATCATTTTATCAGCCGCTGGAGTTAGCCAATCAGATTGCTTCGCGGGCGGATTCAAGTGGTTTTTACGAGGCAATTCTGTACGTGATTTAAGACCGGCATGAGAGCACAAGTCGAAGAATAAAACTTCGCCAGGAGAGGGGTTTGAATACAGACCTCCTAGCTGACAGGATCGCGCTACGGTGACACCGGCTGAAACCCACGGTGTGTTTGTGTTTGATGCTGATTTCTCGCCATGGCTCTCAAGCCGTTCCTAAGTGTGCACTGCCGCGTAAAGCCCATTTGAAATCTGACGCAAGTGCGATAACAGTTATAAGTTGAAAATAATATTCCCTCACCCGTGGGTAACTAATGCAGATATCGAACTCGAATTATTGTTATTATTATTATTATTATTATTATTATTATTATTATTATTATTATTATTATTATTATTATTATTATTATTATTATTTGTATGTATGGCTGTGAAGTGTTACATCCAGTTAGTATTTGTATTATTATTACGATACGATCGCGTTGTGTGTGAGGTTGTCATGAAACATGTGTTGAACGTAGACATGTATATCAGTTCCGTTAATGTAAATACCTGTGAATTAATACCATAATTTATTCTTACGTGGTGTAGGGGTAGTGTACCTGCTTTCACCCAGAGGCCCCGGGTTCGATTCCCGGCCAGGTCAGGGATTTTTACCTGGACCTGAGGGATGGTTCGAGGTCCAGTCAGTCTACGTGATTAGAATTGAGGAGCTATCTGACAGTGAGATAGCGACCCCGGTCTAGAAAGCCAAGTATAACGGCCGAGAGGATTCGTCGTGCTGACCATACGACACCTCGTAAACTGCAGACCCTTGGGCTGAGCAGCGGTTACTTGTTAAGCCAAGGCCCTTCAAGGGCTGTAGTGCCACGGGGTTTGTTTGGGGGGTTTGTGTATATATAAATTGTAATCCATAATTGTGAAACACACTGTAACTTCCAGAATGGTAATAGGCACGAGAACGATTGAGAATATTCCATACATCTTTGTATTCTTTGTATTAGGCACTCTAGAATTTTTACGAAGTTATTTCTTGTAACGTATCTTTCTGGAAGTCTGGCCAGGATATATAAAGGGACGATCTTGATGGTGAAGTTAGTTATTGAGAGTTACTGTTAAGTGAGTTGTTGGAACTTATCGGGTGAAGAGTCATGGAATAGCAAGGTTATGCTTGTGACTAAGGTGTGGACATGCTTTTAAACAGTCAACTGTTTTATTTGTATTCTAAGGTTGCAATCTCCGCGTGCAGCGGTATTCATTTGTCAAAATGGCGGCTTTGTGATGTGAGTGTTTTTGTTTGTAACAGCAGTGAGTAAGGTTATGTGTGTGTTAATTTGTAGATACATGTAAATAAAATAATTGTACCAACTGACAGCATCTCGTGTGCGTCTTTGTGGATACGTTGATTCATCCGCGAAATGATATGTCAGGCTAAATTCAGCAGCTGATAAAATAACAGCGGTGTGAGATATTGAATTATTTCTTTCAAATTATTTATCAGCATGACAGGCACTCTAACGCTCATAAACCTGGTTCGCGTTGTTTCCGACCACCCTGTATAAAATATCGAAATATCTAAGACATAGAAGAGCAAATATCATGTGAACTTCCGACTTCGTACTTCAAACAGTTTCGGAGAGTTAAATACTATATTAATCTTTTCAGAGGTAACCCGACATTTAAGCACGTTAGGGGTGAAATGTTTGAATATTTAATAAATAACGTCTAGGACGTAAAAGAGCATAGGCGAAGCTTCAATTTCATATGCCAAACGATTTCGGAGGAATGAATATTTTTGTTTTCGGGGCTATCCCCCAATCAAACGCCTTAGTTTTAGGGATGGAATGTTTCAAATTATTTTTAACGACAACTAGGACATAAGAGAGCGACAAACAGGTGAAACCAGCCTTCTTACGTCAAACGGTTTTAGAGAAATGTTTCGGGTCATAACCCCCATTTACCCCCTAAGGAGTGAAGATGTTTTCAAACCTTGTCTTATTTAACATCTAGACCATCAGGTGAAGTTTTCACTTACGTCAGATTGATTCGCAGAAATGAATATTTTTTAAATTATCAGTTCCCACCCACACTTAAACAACTTATAGGGTGAATATTTTACGTCCATTTCTTATTCGATATCTAAGACGCAGAGGAGAAAAAGGAACGTGAAATTTCAACCTTTTGTATCAAGTGGTATCAAAGGAATTAATATTTCTGTCTTAAGTAACTTCCAGGACATTATATGAAATTTCAAATTCGTATGTCAAACGGTTATGGACGAATGAATATACGTATTTGTTTTCGGTTCTTAACCCCGTTTCATTCTCTGATAAGGGTGGAGTTTCTTCAAACCTGTCCTAGTAATGAAATGAAATGACGTATGGGGAGTGAGCGAGGACAAGTTCGGCTCGTCAGATGCAGGTCTTTTGATTTGAAGCCCGTAGGCGACCTGTGCGTCGTGATGAGGATCAAATGATGATGAAGACGACACATATACCCAGCCCCCGTGCCAGCGAACCAATGATTGCTAAAATTCCTTACCCTGTCGGGAATCAAACTCGGGACCCCTGTGACCAAAGGCCAGCATGCTAACCATTTAGCCATGGAGCCGGACCTTTTCTTAGTGAGCATTTAACACATAAGGGCCACCAACAATCGTCCAAAATTGGAACATCCTACATTAGAGAGTTTCTGAGATTGTACTGTAGGGTAAGGTGGCCTACGGTTTCTTTTTTCTTTTCTTTTCTTTTCTTTTCTTTTCTTTTCTTTTTTTTTCTTTTCTTTTTTTTGCTAGTTGCTTTACGTCGCATCGACACAGATATGTCTTATGGCGACAATGGGACAGGAAAGGGCTAGCAGTGGGGAGGAAGCGGCCGTGGCCTTAAAGGTGCAGCCCCAGCATTTGCCTGGTGTGAAAATGGGGAAACCACGGAAAACCATCTTCAGGGCTGCTGACAGTGAGGTTCGAACCTACTATCTCCCGAATACTGGCCTACGGTTTCAACCGCTAGTCTACTATTATACAGGATGTACCAAATGTCCCATTACCCCCATCTAACGGTGTGCTATATGCTTTTTCTTGTTGCAGATGATAATGGTTCGTGAAAATAGTGGCCAATGAATCTGATTACATCCTGGAGCAACAATATTGCGTTGAGAGAAGAAGCTGTTTGAAACTGGTTCCATGAAAGACAGATCACTCTCTGGAAGACCAACAACAAGAGCAGACACGTGTGAGGAAATTGCAGCATCAGTGGAACAGTCACCAGTCGTCGACGTTTGGGAATTGTATCGAACACCTCCAGCAACTGCGCGAAGGCGTCATGTAGGTTATTCAGGTCTTGATCACGCAACTCATTCCCAAAGGAGGATCTGAACGGTTTGAGGCGTAATTCCTTCCGTGTGTGTCACTGTAATGCCGTTCGTGGGATGTTCAGTTTGTCTGATCGCTTACGTAATAACTTTTTCGACTCTCAAAGTTTTTCCAGTGTGAGGTCGTTCATGAGCCCAGGTACTCATGACAGTTCGTTGCTTCATGGTGTAATTAGATTTCATCGGCCATTATTTTTACGAACCAATATCACCTGCAACAAGAAAAAGCATATTGTACACAGTTAGGTGCGAGGGGGGAAGCGGTGTAATGGGACTTTTCGAACATCCTCTACAGCAGAGCGTAAAATTTTGAATAAAGAGCACTGTAATACCGCATGCGCCAAAACAAACTACACTGAAATGTTATTTAATTGCATTGGTACAGTAAGTATTCACATGTCACACATTGTTCATAACGTTTCTGATGAAAATGTTAACGAGCAAAGGACACAAAAAATGACGTTATCGTCTCTCGTAATGCAGGTGTGTTATCTAACTTGCAAACTGATTCTTTCAGCATGTCTCACATGTAAACACCCGGGGCCGTGTGATCCGGGAAGCAGAAAGAGTTCAGAAATGGAGTTCCACGAGAAATTAGACGATCTCTAAAGTGTCGTTGCAAAAGGGTAAGTGACTGCCCCGCGGCGTTGGCAGAAGCTTAATCTTGCTGCAACAATTGTCATTGGTAAGTTACTAGCACTATAAAAGTAGAGCAAATCCCTCGCCAATAGGATAATAATGACTGTAGACTACCCGGTGCACAGTTTTTGGATTTCGCGGAGCATTCTCGACGAAATAAGTTCCCAACATTCCATGACCGAACAAGCTTTGGGGATTGTAACACCTACTGTTGGAGTCGTCCATGATTCTCGTTTGTGGTGACTGTCCTTGGACATCCTGTTGTCCCCTTTTGTTGTCATAAAACTGACTCCGTCTGACGGAACTTGTCAACGACAGATAACATTGTTTTGTTATTTGTTGTTTTGTTATTTGGTGCCTTCTTATCAGTGACGGCCGGTGGTCTCTCAGGTCGCGAGGGCGCCCACAATACTTTTTCCCACAACTTTCTTTGATACTGACCAGTACCACCGCACTCATTCAAGTCTTCCGCATGAAAACAAACTACACTGAAGAAAATGGAAATTGCAACACCCAGAAGGAGTGGTGCTACATTGCTGCAATTGAACATGCAGGACGAGTGTTCGGTTGTGATTCGATTATTACACTTTCAGGTCCCTCTGATCGCAAGATTGGACAACAATCAATTCAAGATGTGCCCACCACGAGCTGCAATACATTGATGAATTCGTCGAGGCATGGAGTCAATAAAGCCCTGGATCGCTTCCTGACGAATTGTGGCCCATGCTTGCTGCACTACACGGGTCACTTGTTCCAGAGATGTGGGTGGCTGAGGACGGTTGGTTCGTTGTCGACCCATTATGTCCCACACATGCTCAATAGGACTGAGGTCCGGGGATCTGTCGGGCCATTCTAAGGTTGTGATGTCGTGGAGAGCTTCTCTGGAGATGCGTGCAGTGTGAACCCGGGCATTGTCCTGCTGAAACATCCCATTAGCAATGTTCGCCATCATAGGGACAACCACTGGATTGAGTACCCTATCAATGTACTGTCGAGCAGTCATAGTGCCCTCAAGAAGCACTAATAGCGATTTCACATTAAAGCCAATAGCTCCCCAGGCCATAATGCTTGGTGTTGGCCTTGTGTGCCTCTCGACAATAAGATCTGGGCGGCCCCTCTCCCCGGCACGTCGGTGCACACGATTCCGGCGATCACTGCGGGCAAGACAGAAGCGCGATTCATCACTAAAGACGACCCTATGCCTTTCATCGACCCACGTCGATCTTTCTCGACACCAGGCCAGCCTTACACGTCGCTGTTGTGGGGTCAATGAAACACCTTCTGCAGGGACACGGGCTCGTAAGCCAGCTGCACGCAGGCGATTACCAACTGTTTGTTGTGTAACGTGGGGTGCACAGCTGCTCGAATTTGCGCTGCTGTTGCATGGGGGTTCATCCGAGCCATCCGAATAATGCGGCGATCCTCTTTCACAGTTGTCTGTCGCGCTGGGCCTGTGCCAGGTCTACGAGTGTGGGTACCTTCATTTGACCACTGCTGCCATACACGTTGTACCGTAGATACCTGTCAGCCAACACGTGCAGCGACAATCCTTAGCGATAATCCAGCCTCGCACAGCCCAATTATCCGAGCTCTCTCTAACGGCGACAGTTGTTGATAGCGTGCTCTTCTCTGTCGTCGAGGTATGTTTGAGAGGGGAACACTTCAATGTACAGACTGCAAGTCAACTACGCTACACCAGAGGCCGTATACTCGAGTAGATTCCTCCGCGACCAGTCACGTGGGGAGATCTGTAGCAACAATCCAATGGGTCTGAAACTTTGATCGTTTACATACCTACCCATGTAAATCAATACTAACAACCAGTGCCTTCATGGTGTTGCAATTTCCATTTTCTTAAGTGTAATTCACTGCTTCCAACCCTCAAAAGTCGCGGGATGCAAGCCAATGCCCAATTTGAATGAAAAATACTGGTCTCAAATTTTACATATCAATATTATTATTTTTTTCTTTTTATAATATAAATAATAGGCAAACAAGGTCATAAATTTCTATTTAATTTTATTGCATGCGACCCCGGAGATTTGGCTGGCGCATGCTCATATAGAGGTTTGTGCGGACATCTTTACTGCTACGAACTCTATCCAAGTGAAAGCCAGTTCCCGCACCCTTCCAACCCCCGAAACCGTCCATCAGCGCGCTTCCCCCTTACATCTCAACCCTCTCATCCACGCTAAATCCTCGGACGGAAGCTCGAGAGTCCGTGCCTTATCTTCAATCTGAAAACATTTACCAGTAAACTGCGCGCTGAAAATCAGTCACCTAAGTTTGATATTGCCAAACACTCTTCCTTATTGATGAGAATTTACAGTTTCACAATGAAATGATTGTTTTAGCATTATTCGAGTCCAATATTTGAGTTCAAATGTCGAGAGAAAATAAAATAACCTTTACGTTCTCTAGGAAGGACACCGTCCGGGAGTCCTTAAGGGCCGGCTGCTACTGCTTCTTATTAAATCGCTCCTCGTAGTGTTCTTTAATGTGAATCAAACTCGGCCCACTCTGACGTTCCACTCCGTATGACCGAAAATAATGTTCGACACTTTTGGGGACTGTAACACCTTTTCCTCTGTTGTGAGAACCATAATTGAAAGCATGCCCGAAAAAACGAGTTCACCCTAAAAATTAAAAAGTACAGTTAATTATTGCTATCTGTTGTCTGACAAGAGATGTATATGTCGTGATGCTGGACTATCTTTCAGCAATCACATTAGGTTAAATACAAAAGGCGAAAGTTCTTGTGTTTCTGGAGATTGAAAGTGTGAAAACCTTTAAATATCTGGAGAGTACAATATCAAATGATGGAAGTGCCAAGAACGAAGTGTTGAACAGGGTGCAATAAGGATCTAAATTCTTCCATCAGGTACGGAACATAGTATGGAACAAGGGAGTTCCTCTGAGGATTAAACAGAACATGCTTAAAAACTATCTTCTGTCCATCATGGCATGCCCATCATACATAAAAGAAGTAAGTCATCTGCAAGCTAGTGATATGAAATTCCTTGGATCAGGTGTACAGAAAAAAAGGAAGCACAGAATCACGAATGATCAGATACGAAGAGACCTGCAGGTCAGTCTGACCATGGTAGAAACGCTGAGCGTTGGAAGGTTGAAGTGGCTAGGACACGTTAAGCGGATGCAGGCGACTCGAACTCCAAAGAAGCATTTTGAAAAGATCGTTCCGGGACGAAGACCTATTTTACGCCGTACATAAAGCTGGTTAGACCAGATAAAATAAGACCTACACAAGAGAGGATAAACATGTGATAACCTAGAGAGAGACGAAACATACGAAGACTGTTATAAATGGAGGCACATCTTTCAAAAACATTCTCCCCGCCTCGCTGGAAGAAATTAATGATGATGATGATGTAACGTCAAGAACGCGCTAAGCTACTGCTGCAATACAACTGCCTACTAGAAGCAGTAGTGGAACTAGTGCATAACATGTTAACCAACGCAGTAAATAATGTTCTAAATGAGAAAGTATGTTTGTGAATATAGATAGTACCATTATATTGCAGTTTTACTGAAAAGAATATTTTACAAAGATAATGCACTTATAATCTAATAATAATCTAAAAAGCAGTTAACCCCGAGCTCGATAGCTGCAATCGCTTAAGTGCGGCCAGTATCCAGTAATCGGGAGATAGTGGGTTCGAGCCCCACTGTCGGCAGTCCTGAAGATGGTTTTCCGTGGTTTCCCATTTTCACAACAGACAAATGCCGGGGATGTACCTTAATTAACGCCATGGCCGCTTCCTTCCAATTCCTATGCATTTCCTATCCCATCGTCGCCGTAAGACATATCTGTGTCGGTGCGACGTAAAGCAAATAGCAAAAATAATAATAATAATAACCAGTTAACCATATCAGCATTGCAGAAATTCAGCAGCGGTTATATTTACACTCGTACCGAACACATAAACAACAATGGAAGTAACTGAAGACGAACCTTTTAAGCTCTTTTTGTTATTGTTTAATTATAGTTATAGTGAAGGCTTATGATCCTGTGGAACTTAGAAGAAAAACAAAATTAGCTGGTAGACCCTTTCTTAGTTGTCTGATGTTCCCCACCAAATAGCAGGGTCCAAGATCAATAAATCCTGATAAACGAAGATTTAGAGGAACTGACAGATTATGTTCCACCAATTCATCATCTATACTAACAAAAAGGCCGCGTAGGGGAGGTTACGGGCGTTCTACCCTTCCCCCTCCCCCCCCCCCCGCCGAAATAAAAACTGACTTGGAAAATTTAAACAGCACATACGGGTTTTCGAAAAATTCAACTTATTAAATTAAAACTATTATGAAATCAAAGCTTTCGAAATTAAACTATTTATTTTAACCTATAAAACTGCTTCTTCTTTAAAATATACAGATATGTTTTCATGTTATCGAGCAGCAATGAGATTTTTAGTATATTAAACATGTAAACGTCTTTTATAATAATATTAATTTTTAAATTGGTTTACTCCATTTCTAAAGAAATGACAGATCTCTTTGTCTAGGCCGCCGTGACTTTAGATTTCCACTTCACCCGTTTAGTTGTAAATGGTACTGCTCTAAAACTGTTTAAACATTTTTATTTAAATCTATTTCATAAGTACAAATACAGCGTTTGTATTTGCTGGTGGCTGTGGTTATTGTTTTAAGAGGACGTTACACTGTTCAACGTCTGATTTCGTAGCGTAACTGTTAATGCTACTTGCAGCTGTCATCGGAGGCTCGCGTTCGATTCCCGGTACAGCCAGAGATTTAAAAATTACAGGAGGACTGGTTTGAGGTTAAAATGACACATGTATCTCACCTCCATTGGGTGTGTGCCTGAAAAGAGCTCTACCACCTCGAGACGAGGCTCCACAGATAAATGATTATCATATTGGCCATGATCCAAGAAGTTGCGGGTTCATTCCTGGCCCAGATCAGGGATTTTAACCTTGGTTCGAAGATTAGGTATTTGTACCGTCTTCAGATTATGATCCATCCATCATCACATATGCGCAGGTCGCTTATAGGACGTCATCTCGAAAGATCTGCACCATGCCTCTCCGTAAGCTATACACCATTATTATTATTATTATTATTATTATTATTATTATTATTATCATCATCATCATCATCATCATTGGGCAAGCAACTTCTAATAACACTAATCAGAAGGAATGTGGAAGATGCCCGACCTTCGAAGAGTGAAGACATCAGCAAAAGAAAGAAGAGGTCGACGAAAGGGGTGAAATAACGCCGGGTCTGAAGAGAACAAGGGTTGACCAAGTGTGATCGGATAAGTAAGATAAGAGAGAAGAGTCTGACACAAGTAAGTGGAAGCAATGCCAGACTCATCTACGGGAACCGTGATTGCCAGCCCACGCTCCCAAATCGAGAGCCCCAGGTCCCCCTTTTATTCACCTCTTACGATAGGTGGAGGATATTTTATTGTGCTACAAAGCTTGTTTTTTTGGAGTGCCCCCTCCCCCCGCTACCGACGAAAACTCACACCCTCCCCCCGAAAAATATTCCTGGGTACGGCCTTGCTAACAAAATATTAAATCTGTTGCAGAATAAGAGAATATTCCTGATGAGATATTTTTATGATAACAATGACTACTGTTAAATAACATATTCAACCATGAATTTATTTAATACATTTAATAATGCAATATACTGAGTATAAAATGTTGAAAAAAGGTGATATGAAAGGCTACAATAACTACTTTTGAGTTAGTATCGAATAGAAATATTATTTCTTAATACTGGAGATAGATTATGAAGGATAGAAGAAGTTATATTTAAATGTATTTCTTTTAATACTTATACCGTCTTGTTTTGGAATTATTAAATAAAGTTTGTATATGAAAATTTATATTGTGAGCTTGAGCCTTATGTACACAAAAATGAACACAAATAAATGCCTCATATACTTTTTCAGCATCATTCACAAAACTCGGTTTTTCTTCATCTAAAAAATGTGTCGTTTAATCCGTTATTCCGGGCAGAAGTGCAGAAATGAATAAAACAGTGAACACACAATATGGCAAACTACTATATGCAAGTGCTAGGTAAAGGTGGACAATAGATGAGCAATAATTTCAATGCCGTTTGTCTTCCGCATACCGTACAAGAATAAGGATCAAGGGGAGAAAGATGACGAGCATCGTTGTTTGTTGTGTGAAGAAACACGTCTGTTAAGAGTCTTCATTCATTCATTCATCCATTCACAAAGCACAAGATAGGCATACAGCTGCTCAGCGTTCAGTCTGCAAACCTTTGTGAATTGTTAAATGCCACCACAATCCTCTATTTTGACTAACTCTGTGGCCTCGTTTAGTTCTATAACTTTTATATTTAAATAATTAGAAACTGAGTCATCATGGTCCCCTCTACGTTTCTTACCATCCATGATCGAGCCCATTCTTCTCTTAGGTAACCTATCCTCCTCCATTGGTCTGGGATATTGTAATCATGTCCTAGTCCGAATGGATCAATGGTCAGCGTACTGGCCTTCGGTTCAGAGGGTCCCGAGTTCGATTCCCGGCCAGGTCGGGGATTTTAATCGCTTCTGATTAATTCTTCTGGCTCGGGGACTGGGGGTTTGTGTTTGTCTCAACACTCACCTCTTCATATTCAGACAACACACCACACTACCAACCACCACAGGAACAAACAATAGTGATTACATCCCTCCATATGGAGTTACGTCAGAAAGGGGATCCAGCCGTGAAACAGGGCCAAAACCACAGCTACCGTGTGCGACACAGTTCGCATCCGCAACGCAACAGGCGTGTGAAAAGTGCTGGTAGATGAAGAAGGGGTGTTAAAAAGAAAGTGCAAGTTGTGGAGTAGGACTGTTCATCAGCAGTACTATTGCAAGCAACATAGTTTCTGTCAAGTACGTAAATTAACGACTAATATGGGTAGGTTTGGCTGTTGGAGGATATAGGACTACAGTTGCCTCAGTGTATTCATTATCTGAAGGTGCACATGAAGATAAAATATAACAAACATTTTAAAAATGGGTAACAAGATCGGATACAGTGAAGACACCTCTGTCGGTTTGAACTTGCTGATCTTGAAATCCAGAAGATACTGATCCACAGAAGATGCTTTTAATAGAAATGAAGTGCGGTAATGAGGCTGCTACATATTTCTTAATGGAAGTGATGCACAAGAAAGACGTTAAATCTGTTCGTGTCTGACATGCAAATGGAGGAGATTGATAAAAGAAAATAGAAACAATCCAGAATCAGCTACGGTCCCAATTCAAGAGCCCCCGGATTCCCCCTTTTATTCAGCCCTTACGACTGTTAGAAGATATCTGGTGATCAGGATCATCCAGAACCCGTTCGCATGTATGTCCCCTTTGGTCCCACCACGATCTGACTGTGAAGTCTGACGGACGAGATGATGGACAATTCAGGGTGCCGTCCATCCAGTTTCACAGTCCGATTAATCAAACTCTCTTAAACACCGTCAGTTGTTTGTACTGATGTCCAGTGTAACTTCTAGGCACGGTTTTCGAGATGTATTATGCCTGGCAAGTACCATCGGTGTCACATCCCAATCGCCGCTACTGCTTGTAATAAAGCGTCCATTCAAAGCACGCTAATTGTTTTTCATAAATTGGTCTTTAGAGTTTCCCATGACCATAAAGTCCTCTCAGTTTGTTAGTGAGTTTGCACCATTGTTCAAATGTTCAAATGTCGAAATGCAACGCGAGCAATCATGCAGACCGCTGTTATACGAGAACAATTAAATAGATTGCTGTTCCACATACTGTCATATCAGCTTGCAAGACCAATTCAACTCACTCATTAATTACGGCCGTTGATTACAGTGGAGTACTGTGTGTGTTACCTTAATTGCCCGAGTAGAAATATACAGAAGACTAGTGTCGCTTTGACAGTACAGATACCAAAACCCGTATGTATCGTATAAATTCGAGAGCTACACTAAACCATCGAATAATTATTTACATTAACAACAATTGGCTTTGAGAATGTCTAGTATACGATGCTGAATGACATTTAAGCTTACTGGATTGAGTTCCATGTGAGAAAACGCTGAAACAAAATGTCATAGTGGAGCTAGCAACGTGCGGTACCGGTACATCGATCTGCGATTATAGAAAACCTTCTAAACGATAACATTTCAGTACAAGAAACTAACGAAATAACATTAAACCAGAACATTTTTAAATTCAGCGACAAAATCTATTGTCAAAGAGAAGGATTAACCATGGGCTCACCAATACCAGGCATAATAGCGAACATTTTCCTCAATAACTTCGAATTTTTTTTAAAATCAACCAACATTCTACAGGAATCTTACATTGGAGCAGATATGTAGATGACGTAATATGCTTATATGATAATGACGTCACAAACGCACAACAGTTATTGAACACACTGAATTCCTTACATAAGTCAATCAAATTCACAGTGGAACCAAAACTGGAAACTAAAAAGAACATACACCTTTTAGAGATCACAATCAGTAGGAAGAATGACAACATGTCATACAAAATACACAGAAAGTCTACTCAGACATCACACACAACGTACACATACAAAGTAGCAGGATTGAAAACACTGATACACAGAGCTATTTCCATTCCAATGAGCACAACGGATTTTAATGAAGAAATACAAATATTGTAATAAAACAAATCGCGAAGAAAACTAACACCCTCCAGACACAGTAGATAGACTATCAAATAAACAAAAGAAAAACACCAGAAAAACCACACATGAAAGAGAAAAATGGATTGTCCTCAACTACTTAACAAGAACATATACAAAATAGCTTAGCTAACATTTTCAAAAAGAACAAGTCTAGAAGTAGCGTTTAGAACGAACACACTGCAAAGGCATGTCAGCAAATATGCAACCTAAACAGGAAAGACATTTTCTGCAAGTCAAGGGTTAAATGCTAAGAACCTAACTGCAATGTCACATTTAGGCATTAGGCCAAACAAGACGTAATTTCCACACCAAGATACAAAGAACACAAAAATGCGAGCAAATACAGTCGGCATGCAGCCTTCGGAGATCACATATATGAAAGTTCACACCGTTTCACAGACATCAACGCAGATCTAAACATTTTACATATTGTAATTAATAGCAAATCTTTGAATATGGAAGCAGCAATCGAAATTTACAATGCAAATAAAGCTAACGAAAGATCAAACAAATTTTTAAAAATTCCCGCCTCTTCCCTCTACTTATTTAACATCTGGACAACATTTACAATTTTTCGCATTAGCACATAATGAATCCCACAGGGGGGGAAATCTCTGACTTAAATGTCTGGAATGTGGATTTCAGTTATCCACATTGTTTAACGCAGCATCTGCTTGAACTGACCCACTGTATCTTAAAAGCTGTCTGTCGCACCCAATGGAGATTATCCACACTCCAGTAATGTATATTAAGGTGATTAACGGTTCCATTGTTGTGGAATTGTGGTTGGTCCATAAATAAGAGAGTCACTAGAAAACCAGTATCAGTATCCACATGCTGTAGGATCCACTGACAGAACGCCACCTGGGCATTGAAATCATGACCATGGAACTCCTGATGTAAGTGCAAATGGTACGGGTGAAACCGGTGGGTATGCAACATCCACATAACAGATGCTCGGCTGATGTTTGTCTCCTGTGTAATGGCCCGTGTGCTGGTATGAGGGTTATGCGGGATAGCGCCAAAAACGACCTGTTCATTGTCAGCAGACGTCACGGGATGATCTCAAACAGGCCATATCCTTCCCAAGAATGCAGTATCCCGCAAGCGTATTTCCACACTCCGAAATGTAATACCCATTGGTTGTCGTTCATCCGGAGAGCATTCTTGGTACAGGCGTTGTTCCTGGTATGCATTCTGTCTACCTTCTCCCTAGATAAATAACATATCCACATACTCATCGCTGGAATACATTACAAGGCAGCAAATAAACTTTGTGTTGTGAATTGCTTCGAAGGAGGGGAGTTTGCGCAGCTACATACTTACCTGCCATCGTATCTTGTAATCGTTCCAATGGGGCATACTTCGCCCTATCTGTGGTCTATGAAGCTTGGAACATGTACGACATAGCTAACTGGCTACAGACCATCATCTCATCATCTTTGTCCACCCCAGCACAATACCCATTGCAACGATACATAGGGTCTTTTACAGGATCAAATAAACAAATCAGGCTTAGAAGCTATCAAGTATGCAACCTTACCACATACCAGGCAACTGGCTGTAAAATAAATTTCTTATGTGGGATTCGAACCTCCTACCTCAAGCACTGTCCTCTATCACATATCTCCCCGCCCGCTTGCCTTGTGAGCTACTGAAACACTTGACCTACAGCACCCACTTCCCAGCTTATACAGTATCGTGTTCCCACTCTGCGCGTCCACCTCCTGTTTTAAAGTATGTGTTCTGCATATCTGTACTCATTTTGCGGGTTCATTCAAGGTACCCATAATGAATTAATTGTGACGCTCACGATTGCTGCTGTCTTCTAGCCCATAAATACATATCTCATTTATATTAACCTGGTTTAGGGAGAAGGACCGATGTCTTTCAGAATTGTAGTAAATGTGAAGGGATGCATAAAACTGGACTGCAAGGGGCTGGTGGACCACCCGGTAGTCTATATGCATGATTTAAAGTGATTTGATAGAATGTGCAGATGTTTTTGTTGAACAAAACATGCCATACTTTGTTTAATAGTAGGCCTATGCATCTTTTACAGGTATCTTATAGTTATAATTAGTGTCTTCAACAGACTGAAAATCCTTAAAGTTTCATCACTACTCTCTGGATTGCTGCTTTTTTTTCATAGCCTTCGATTCTTATCACTGCACACTGATTTTTGTACAGATTGTAGATACTGTAATTCTTATTTCTCGGTATTTGATCCCAATCACCTTCAGAATCTCAAATAGCTTGGTCCAATCAACATTATCAAATGTCTTTTCTAGATCTACAAATGCCATGTATGTTGGACTGTCTTTCTTAATTCAATCCTCTAAGAGCAGGATTGCTTCACGTGTTCCTACATTTTGCTGAAGCCAAACTGATCTTCCAACTCAGCTTTAACTTGTCTTTCCATTCTTCTGTAAATAATACATGTTGAAATTTTGTAAGAGTGAGGAACTCAACTAATGGCATAGCAATTCTCACACTTGTCAGCACCTGATTTCTTGGAAACAGGTATAATAACATTCTGCTGAAAATCAGACAGCACTTCTTCTATATCATACATATTACACAATAAATGGAATAACCCTGTCAAGCTGGTTTCTCCTAAGGCAGTCAGTAGTTCTGAGGGTATGCCATCAATTCCAGGTACCTTGTTCCTATTTACATCTATCAAGACTTTGTCAAATTCTGACCTCATAATTAGGTCTCCCATTTCATCAGCACCAGCAGCCTCTTGTTGTTCCAGACCCTTCTCATATACTTCTTTCCCTGTATACAGGCCCGGAACTAGGGCGGGGCAGGGGGAGCATGTGCTCCGGGCAGCAGATTTCAGGGGTCAGCAAAATTTGAAAAGTTTATTAAAAAATCATTTTTATAAGTCATTTAATTTTTTCAAAATAATAACACCACAATTAATATTGTTTAATTTTATTTAATTTTGTTGCCTAATTCATCAACTTTATTACACTGACAATGTATGCCAAGTTATTTTCTTCATTATAAGACACGATACAAGAATTAACGTAATTCATGGGTCTGGAGTGAGTCTAATACTGTTATGCCTACTACTGATATGAATAATTAGTAGCCTGAGCACTCGGCAGCGGGGGTCAGGCTCGAAAACAGTCTGACCTTGACGCGATGCGCGAGCATCTCATCTACCTCACCCCCTTTCTCACCACGCTCCCCTCTGCTTCCAATAAACAGTAAACTAAACAGACACCTGTATTCACCGTTGTCGTTATCGATGGCTACACATGTAACCTGCGTACACTGTTGTCTGCGTGTGTTGATACGAACCGACAGTTGTTTTATTTTACTTGCATTTAGTATTTAGTTATTAGTGTTCGGAGTGTTGGTTAGTTATTCGTGTTATCGTTTATCAGCGTTTGGAAAACGGAATCGTTTAGTACACTTTGAGCTGCGTTTTTATCAGTTTCCAAATTATGGATGGCAGAAAACGACTCAGTGGAGCCGAGTATAGAAAACTTGCCAAAGAAAAAAAGGAAGAAAGAAAGCGATGTGCTGTCACAAACACCAAAATTAGAAGCAGTTTTTAAAAAACCTGATGTTAATGAAGATGAAGGCTCAAAAGAAAAATCAGGTAAGTAAATATGAATTTGTATTTCAATAATTAAATTATAGCACATTAGGGAAGAGATGAATTAACTGTGCCTTATCGGGTTTTATGACAATTTTTTTAATACTTCATTTCGTAATATATCATATTACTGATTGAATTTTAATCCCGGCTTTTAATATTTTAGATGATGTTGAAGCTGGAGAGGAAGGCACGCAACATGTCGAACTTTGCAAGAAACTCAGTCCTACTGGTGAAGCGAATGAAGATGAATTCTTATCTCGTCCAGACCCTACAACTGGTCTTCAAGAAACGTCCGAGTTTTCCTTTGATTTTAGGGATCCTGGTTCATGGCCACAGAATTTTTCAGATTCTGAAAGGTGTTAAATTACAAAAAATGATCTTTGAAAATCTGATTGAGCCAAATTTAAGTAATAGTATCAGAGAAAGTCATAACTTAACCAAAGATTGATTTTATAAAGTTCTCAAAAAAAGGAGAAAAAGTAAAGAGATCATGGTTAGGCTATAGCGAAAGTAAGAAAGCTCTACATTGTGTTCCCTGCAGGCTGTTTTCACACTTAGCCTCAAATCAAGTGCCTTCCTTAGCTAAAGAAAAAGGACTTACTAATTGGATAAAACTCAGTGAAAAATTGCCTGAACATGAAAATTTATCGAACCACAAACTTTGCTTTTGTTTGTGGAAAGCTTTAGAAAAAACCTTTTTAGGAAATGGAGGTATTGATGCAGAACTCCAAAACCAGATCTATCAAGAATAGTCTCACTGGAAGGCGGTATTGTGCTGCATTATCGATGCTATTCTATTCCTAGCAAAGCAAGGCAGTCTATTCCGAGGAACTAAAGAAGACTGTGATTTCAGCGACTCATCCAGTGGAAAGTTCTTGAACACAGTAGAACATTACAATGTCCCTCTTCTACAACATATTGAGTGGCATAAGAAAGGGCAAATCTCGTATTTCTCACATAAAATACAAGATGAGTTCCTTGAAATTATTGCCAATAACATGAGGTAAAAGATAACACAAGACATTTTGGATGTGAAATATTATTCCTTAATATTTGACTGCACTCCGGATATCAGCCACAGTGGGCAAATGACTCAAGTAGTTCTTTACGTCAAAACAAATACATCGGAGGTAGAAGAAAGTTTTATTGATTTTTTCCCAGTTAGTGACAAAACAAGTGAAGGTCTTAGCCAAGAAATCCTTAAAAAATTAGACAAAGATGGACTAAACTAGAGAACTGTAAAAGCCAGTCCTATGACAATGGGGGGCAAATATGGCTGGGAAGTGTAAAAAGTTCCGTCCAGACTACTTCAGGAGAACCAACTAGCACAGTTTGTCCCATGTGCTGCTCCCTCCCTCAATTTAGTAGGTGCTAATGCGGCCAGTGCTACTACTGAGGCTCAGATTTTTTTCGGAACTTTGAACAGTATGTATTCTTTCTTTGCGGCTTCAACTTCACGCTGGGAAGTTTTCCGAAAATATGTACCACTGACATTGAAACCTGAAAGCAATACAAGATGGTCTGCAAGATTAAATGTGGTCGAAACTATGTATAAACATTACGGTAAAGTTGTGCAGGCTCTAGAGGATCTTAAAAACCATGATCTCTCAACACCTCAAACTAAGAGTAAAGCCAGATTCCTTTTGAAAAATATTGGGAAACTTGAATTCATAGTTTTCACATGTTTTTGGCATGCTTTGTTCAAAGAGATCAATCATGTCAATGAGTTTTTGCAAAGAAAAGATGTTACAGTAGATTTGGCTGCCTGGAACCTTCAAGGCCATTTAACGCTCTTGAAGTCTTGCAGAGAGTTTGCTCCATCTGAGGCCATTACTGAGGGTAAATTCTTAGCAAGCATGACTGATCTACCATCTTATGTTCTCAGAAAAAAGACAAAGAAAAAAGAAAAAAATATCTGATGAGCTGTGTGGTGATGAAGCTCTGACAAGTACTGAGAATGTGTACCAAATACCTATGTTAGAGGTTATTGACCAGATGATTACGGAACTCAGTGACAGGTTTAAGGCTTTGGGACAACATAAACAGCAAGTTTGGATTTTTGAATGGAGTTTGAATTAAGGAAATGCAAACAAAAGATTTAAAAATGAAAGCAGAAGAATTGGCAAATATCTACACTGCTGATCTCAACATTGAAGAATTTAAATTTGAAATGGAAAGTTTCAAGCACCACGCTTTATCAGTTGACAAAAATTTACAGGAAGCCACATCAAGAGAAATGTTAAGTCTTATTTACGAAAATAAATTAGAGGAAGGCTACCCTAACATCACTACTGCACTGAGAATGTTTCGCACATTGCCACTTACAGTGTCATCTGGACAACGAAGTCTTAGCAAACTCAAAATCATCAAAAACTACATGAGAAGTACAATGGGACAGCAGAGACTCTCTAATCTAAGTATAATATCAATTGAACACAAAGGAGCATACCTTATCAACTTTGATGACATAATCAGTACATTTGCAGCTAAGAAGGCTCGAAGAATTCGGTTTTGAGGTAAAATACATTTTAAAAATGTGTGCGTAGTTACAATTGAGTTACACTACAAACAAATTATTTGTATTAGTCATGTATAAGTGTATTAATATAAGTGTTTTCAGTATAAGTGTAATGTATGTATTAATATGTATAAGTGTATTAATATAAGTGTTTTTCATAAATAAAACTTCTTAATAATATACATATGGTGTGTAATTTCAACTGCCGCATCTAAAAGAAATAGCTTACGGAGGTATTATATTTTAGTGGTAGGGGGAGGGAGAGGGAAGGGGATCGGGGAGGCAAACTGATCTTTGCCCCCACCCCCCGACAAATCAACAAGTTCCGACCCTGCCTGTATATAAGATTGATTGATTGATTGATTGATTGATTGATTGATTGATTGATTGATTGATTGATTGATTGATTGATTGATTGATTGAGTTTACATTTTATGGCCAACATTGAACCACTCTAGTCAATTATACAAAGGATTTCTTGATTTCCTATCAGCCCAATATTTTTTTCATTCTGAGAGATGCTGCTTGCCTTTGTTCTGTTGAAAATAACTCTCCCATTAGACCTTTTATTGATCTTTGTCTGTAGCCTGGTGTGTGTGTTTTGAAGTGTCTTAATTTTTTCTGTTTTGTTTTTGAGATCATCTATTGTTATTTGTATTTCTCCAATATCCTCCTTAATTTCCATGATCCATTGAATATCAATTATTATTCTGCTAATTCTGCTGACAGGTGTTCTGATAAGATGTCCAAAGAATGATATATGTTTTTTCTTAATCATGCTCAATACTGGTTCAATTTCCTTATAAAATGTTGTATTTTATGCTATTCTCCATTAATTTGATACAGTTTATTTATGCATGTTTTAATTCTTCTTCTTTCTGTCTTATGTATTTTGTCTGTTTCAGCTGTATTAGTAGTTTTAAAAGTGGTTTCACTAGCATAAGTTATTTCTGACTGCGTGACTGTTTTATGTCTTAATTTGGCTGCTATCGATAATCTTCTTTTTTTTTTCTGTATAGTATGTAGTGTTGTTAATATAATTTCTTTTGTTTAATTTATTTATTCTGTTATGCCAAGCTGGTTTCTCATTAAGATTATAAGTTATGATTTCTCCTAAATACTTAAATTTATCATCAATTTTGATTTCTTGCACATCAATTGTTATTTTATTTACCAGTGGGGTGTGGTGTAAACATGATCTCAGTTTTTTCATAGGATATTGTAAGACCTATTTTTTGTAAGGTCATCAGCTAATCCTAAACAGTTTAAACTTAAATCTTGTTTGGAGCTTCCAACTTTTACCTTCTTTGGGTTGACCTTGTACCATTCATTCCCTTATTAAAAATTCTAATGCACAATTAATAGTAATGGTGATAAAGTCTCCTTGTCTCAAACCTGTTTTAATAAAAAAGTATTCAGAAACCTCTCCTCTAAACTTTACTTCTGATATGGTATTAGTTAAAGTAAGTTCTAACAGTTTAATTAATTTGGGATGGAGTCCAAGATTCCATAAAATTGTTAACATTGAAGGTCTATGTATAGAATCATATGCCTTCTTAAAGTCATCAAATGTTATTACTATAGGCTTGTTTTCTTTTCTCTAGTATGCCATTATTAATTTTAGAGTGAAGATCTGTACAGCACAACTTCTCCAGGGTCTAAAGCCTCCTTGGCATTCTCCAAACTCTTTCTCTAGTTATCTTTAACCCTTCCATATAAGATCTTAGAAAAAATATTCTATGTGCAGACCAAGGTAGACAATCCTCTATAATTATCTGGATTACTCTTACCTCCCTTTTTATGAAGAGGGTGTATTAAGACTGCTGTCCAATGTTCTGGAAAGTGTTCAGTGATGCAAATTTTGTTCAAGCCATGTGTGGGAAAAACTGAATTGTATTACTTGAGTATTTCCACATCTCTACAAAAACCTCATCTTCTCTGCATGCCTTATAACTTTTAAGTTCTTTTAGTGCTTTTTCTAATTTTTGAAATGTTGGAGGGTCTGTGTTATTAAATTTGGTTTTTATTGGAGTATATGTATAAATTTGTAATAGTTCCTTAGGTTCTTCACAGTTCAAAAGTTTACTGAATGCTTTTGCCATAATGTCAGCATTTTTACTACTGCTATGTGCCATTTTTCCATTTTCATCTTTCAACATTAATGTAGGAGGAGCATATTTCTGTACTTGTCTTCCAAAATTTTATAATAGTCTCTAGAATTGATGTTATGATAATTAACTTCAATGAAGTTTATTATATCCTTATGAAATTCTCACTTAATTTTTCTAATATTTTGAGTTCATCATGATATTTTTTAGGTTGATAGCACTTTCCTTTGATTTATGGGCTTGGAACTTTAACCTTGCCTGATGTCTCTCTTTACGAATTTCATCACATTCTATCGTCCACCAGACATGTTTTTTACAAGGATTCCATGGAGCTAAATTTTCAGCTTGTTTTTTGAAAACTGAGGTCAAATTTTCAAGGTCATCTGTCAGTTTTATTGTTTGCATGACTTCCTTACATTTGTCATTTTATATTAACTGGTGTGGGTCATAATTCTTCTTTACTTTATTAGTTTTGATATTCTTCTTTAGTGGTGTGAAGTTACATTTAATTTTGACAATGTAGTGATCAGAACCTGTAGGCTATCTATTCCTCTTAATACTTTTACATTACAAATTTCCTTATGGAAAATTTACCCATACAAACATGGTCTAGCTGCCATTTCCCTTTCCTCCAATCAGGGTTCTTCCAAGTTTTAAGCTTATTTGGTTTCCTTTCGAAATATGTTAATCTAGATAAAAGGTTATGCTCTCTGCAAAGTTCAACAAGTCATTGGCCATTCTTGTTTGTAAATTTATGTGAAGCCCATTTTCAAATTATATCTCTATACTTTTTCCCTTTCTAATTGGGCATTAAAGTCTTCTAATAAAATGTTAACATTACTTTTATTTACTTCATTTATTATGTGTTCAAGGAGATCCCAAAATTTACCCACTTCTTTCTTTGTTCACGTTAGAAATTATTTTTTTTTCATTAGTAGGGGCATGAGCATTTATTAATGTATAAATTTTGTTTGTTGTTTTAAAGGTGAGAGTTGCAATTCTTGGTGATATTGCTTGAAAATCACTTATAGAATCTATTATTTTTAAATTCACTATAAATCCTGTTCAAAACTGGGGACATTGATTCTTAACTCCTCGGTTAGGTTATCCTATTTTAAATACTATAACCTTGTGATTCAAATGGTTCTTCTATCGTGTTTCTCATTTCGTGAAGACACACTATTAAAAATTTTGTTTATTTAATTCATCTGTAAAACTTTCCACATTATTAAGTAACATGCTGAGTAATAGGTACTTTCAGAATTTTTCAGAAGACTCCAGAAGTAAGTACATAAGATAAATGGTGGACTCCCTCAGGGCTCTGTATCAACCCCTGTACTATTCAACCTCTATGCATATGACCTACCGGTAACCAAATCCAGAAAATTCGTCTATGCAGATGACATTGCATTGGTTGCCCAACATCAACACTTCGATGAGTCTGTTTCGATGCTTACATCAGACTTAAAGATTCTAGACAGTTACTTTTGTCAGAACAACCTTAGGCCAAACCCTCAGAAAACTGTTGTGTCTATCCACCATTCAGAGGAGAGAATCTACAATATTGTAGTAACCCAAAATACCTGGGAGTCACCCTGGACAGGTCCTTGACCTACAAGAATCACCCCTTTAATGTGTCAGCCAAGATCAAGACCAGGAATAACATCCTTCAAAATCTGGCAGGTCCATCCTAGGGTGCTAATGCTCAAATCCTGAGATACACTGTTCTTGCACTTTCTTATTCTGTCGCTGAATATTGCTGCTCAACCTGGCTTAACGGTGCTCACACTGGACTAGTAGACACCCAGCTGAACCAAGCAATGTGTATCAATACAGGATGTGCATCTGACCAACTAACACACACTGGCTTCCCACTCTAAGCCACATACCACCTCCATCCCTAAGAAGATAAGAAGATCACAGTCACTGCTTAACTTATGGAAGAAAATAGAAAACAATCCTCACCTCCCTATTCATTCTGACATAGCAGCTTCTCCAGCTAAATGACTGAAATCCAGATATCCTTCTTGGCGAGCAATGCTACAGGACACCTCCTTTAATGTATCGGAAACCTGGAAAGAACAATGGCAACAGAAATCCTCGTTACCACATCATCACATCATTGAGAACCCCTGCAACTGCCCAGATGGATTTTTCCTTCTCAGATGGCAGTGGAGGACACTAAACCGAATTAGGACCGGCCAAGGTAGATGTGGAACCACTCTCTTCAAATGGGGATGGAAGACATCACCACAATGTGACTGCGGAGAAGAGGAGCAGACAGTGGATCACGTTGCATTTGAGTGTCCTTTGCGTACTTTTAGAGGCTCTATAGAGGACTTACACTCTGTCTCAAGCAAAGCTCTTTCCTGGCTCTCAAATTTTGATATCGAACTTTTAGTTATGAACTTGAGATGGTAGTTGTACATATTGTATATAATATTGTATTCATCATACGCTAGATAAATAATCTGTAAAAGTCTTAAGCCTTCCAATTTTACAGAGAGCATTAATACTTTGTGTTGCAATGTAGTTAATTTGTTGATGTTTAATCCTCTTACATTTAGTTGGTTGAAAATGCTCCAACTCATTGCTGTCTCTCAGTTGGCTACCACTGAATCCAAAGTAGCCTTCTCCTGAAGCCTGATTGGACAGGACAGTGGAAATATTTTCCTAAAAGACTTTGTCATATTGACTAACGAAGGTAGTGAACCTTAAGTGGAACAAGCTCCAAATTACAACTATGGTTGTTAACCACAGAGGTTGGTGTGTGTTTGGCCTGCAAGAGTTATTTTATTTTGCTCAAGTCCACTGGCAAGCCAGTGAGGAACACTTTATCTGCCACCTGGGACATGCCATGTCAGAGTATCACCTCTCCACCTGCTACAACCCTGTAGTAGGTTCGTGGATATATATATATATGTTCCTGCCTTATCTTGTTTCCCTAGAAGTGGTTTTCCATCTGAGATTTTAATATTCATACACCTAATTTTCCTTTGTTGAAGGGTTTTACCGATAGTCTGGTATGCAATATCTACCTTTCCTATAACCATACAACTTTCAAGATCCTTGCACTTCTCTTTCAGACATTCTTCCTAAACTGTCCTGCACTTTCTGTCTACTTCATTCTTTAATTGCCTCTATTGTTTTCTGCTCTCCTCATCTTCTGAATTCTTATATTTCCATCTTTCATCAATCAGGTATAATATCTCTCAAGATATCCACTGATTCTTACTTGATCTTACCTTTCTTCCTAACCTTTTTTCAGCAGTCCTAGTGATCTCATTTCTTTGCAAATATTCAGTCTTCATCTACAGTGTTTCCTTCAGCATTTTGAGTTAGTCCTTATGCAACATATTCCTCAAAACAATTCATCGTACTCTTTTCTTTGAACTTATCCAGATCTGATCTTCTTTCATTCCTCCCCTTCTTTAAATTCAGATGATATTTCATGGCCACCAAATTGTGATCAGAGTCCACATCTGCTCCTGGGGTCTTGTAATCCAGAAATTGGTTTTTGTATCTATGCCTAATCATAACAAAGCCTATTTGATACCTTTCCCTGTGTCTCCAGGTCTTGTCCACCTTAACAGCAATCAATTGTGGTATTTGAACCAAGTTATTGACTAAATTATGATCAGTGCAGAATTCAACCAGCTGACTTCCTCTTTCATTCTTTTGTCCCAGTCTGAATTTTCCTATGGCATTACCTTCTCTTCCTTGGCCTACCACTGCATTCCAGTCTCCAATCAAAATTAGATTCTCGTCTCCTTTTAAATATTGTATTAAATCTTCCATTTCTTCATACATTCCTTCAAATTCCTCATCATCTGGTGAACTAGTAGGCATGTAGACCTGCACTATTGTAGTGGGCATTGGTTTGGTATCTTTTTTGACAACAATAATTTGTTCACTATGTTGGTTGTAGTAGTTTACCCGCTGTCCTATTTTCTTATTCATTATTAAGCCAACTCCTGCATTTCCCATGTTTGATTTTGTGTTGATAATTCTGTAGTCGCCTAGTCAAAAATGCTGTTCTTCCTGCAAACATACTTTACTTATATCAACTACATCTAACTTTAGTCTATCCATCTCCCTTTTTAGATTTACCACGACTCAAACTTTTAATATTCCATGCTCAGACCTGCACAATGTCAGTATTCATCTTCCTGATGATTGCCCCCTCCCAGAGACCCAAATGGGGGAGTATTTTATCCGGGAGGAAGCCATCATCAGTACATCTTTCATTCACACACAGAGAGCTGCATTTTCTCAGGAGCGTTTTATGACTACAGTTTCCTGTTGCTTTCAGCTGTATACAGTATCAACACAGCTAAACTATGTTAAAAATTGCTACAAGGCCATATCAGTCAATGATCCAGACTGCCGTCCTTGTAACTTCTGAAAGGCTGCTACTCCACTTTCGATGAACCATTCATTAGTCTCGTCCCTCAAGAAATACCTATCCGATATGATTGCACCTATCTGCTTCATTGTGACGTGCAAGCCTCCCCACCACAGCAAGGTCACATGGGTCACAGGGGAAGAATATAGTCATAACGATTTAATAAAATTACGTTGGTAAAAGAATACAGGCAAATGTAACAGTTCCACATAGCATAACCAACATGGACAAATAAGTACAGCCAGTAATAGTTTTGCTCATACAGCTGGATTGTGAGTACAATTTGGCTATTTTGTGAAATAAATATATATTTGTTTGCACTTTTCTGCTAGGAACATGATAAAGTATGTTTAGAGGCACCTGTTTGTGTTGAAAATCATCATCATCATCTGTTTACCCTCCAGGTTTGGTTTTCCCCTCGGACTCAGCGAGGGATCCCACCTCTACCGCCTCAAGGGCAGTGTCCTGGAGCTTCAGACTCTTGGTCGGGGGATACAACTGGGTAGAATGACCAGTACCTCGCACAGGCGGCTTCACCTGCTATGCTGAACAGGGGCCTTGTGGAGGGATAGGAAGATTGGAAGGGATACACAAGGAAGAGGGAAGGAAGCGGCCGTGGCCTTAAGTTAGGTACCATCCCGGCATTCGCCTGGAGGAGAAGTGGGAAACCACGGAAAACCACTTCGAGGATGGCTGAGGTGGGAATCGAACCCACCTCTACTCAGTTGACCTCCCGAGGCTGAGTGGACCCCGTTCAAGCCCTCGTACCACTTTTCAAATTGTCGTAGCAGAGCCGGGAATCGAACCCGGACCTCCGGGGGTGGCAGCTAATCACGCTAACCACTACGCCACAGAGGCAGACTGTGTTGAAAATGTTTGCCTAATTTCATCATTTTTAATGTGTCCTAGAATCTGTATAAAGTGACATACACTATTCTAGTCTGTGGTGTGTGATTCATCAACTCTCCAAGTTTGGCTCTCCTGCAGTTGGCCTTGACCTTGACCTTGAGACGGCGCCAGTGCTGTTTGTTTCCTCTGTTCCCTCAGTTCAGTCCAGGCATGAGTGCAGTGCAGTGCGGTGCAACTCGGTAGCAATGTGTACTCCGCAACAGAAAGCGCTACATTTCATGTCAGTGGAACAGTTAATCATCATAACTGTAGAATTAGGGGGGCAGAGCATCCACATGAAGTTATTCAGCATCAACGTGACTCTCCCAAAGTTAATGTCTGGTGCACTTTGATGGAAGATCATGTGGTTGGTCCTTTCATTTTTGTAGAAGAAACAATAAACGGGGTTATTTACTATGACATGTTGACAGAGTACATCTTTTCCCAAATGGACAATATTAAGGCAGAAAAGGGGGCTTGTTTTTTTTCAAACAAGATGGCGTCCCACCTCATTACAATAACCATATGTGTGCGGCTCCTGACACTTGCTTTCCAGGAAGGTGGATAGGCAGGGCCGGCCCAATGCCTTATCCACCATGAAGCCCAGACTTAACCCCACTGGACTTTTTCTTTTGAGGCCATATAAAAGATATTGTGTACGGTGAAAAGATCCGAGACATCAATAATTTACGGGAGAGAATTGTCGTGGTTGGGACAGTTACACCTGAAATGTTGGTGAATATGTGGCGAGAAGTGGAATACCATCTCGACGTGTGCAGGGCAACAAATGGATCCCACGCTGAGGTCTACTAAAATTAAACAAAACTTGAAGGAACTCTCTTTCATGGTATTTACTCACTAATGTAGTTTTCATTTCCCCATTAAATTTGATCTGGCAATGCACAGTGACTGCCCTTGAGCTTTGTTGTCATTGCAAATGCAAGATGCACAGGAAACTGTAGTTGTCTGAATGTGAAAGGAAAATTAGTGGGAATCATGGTGTGCAGAATCAGCACATCTTCTCATTTACATTTGCCATTAATTATTGTTACTTCAGTCATATTCGGCACCAGTTTTTTCATGGAAATTCTGGTTCCGTTGCACAACTTTGGCATGTTGAGATTCCGGAGGAGTAGGTGAGCCAACTTTCAACATCAATATGTGCTGTGGTATTCCAGCAGGCTCCAATGAACTGAGAAATTCTACTGGATAATTAACAGCTTGACGCTCTTCTGTAACTGTGCCAATGGATTTATATTTTGTAACTGCACCAGGTATTCTCAATTGAATCTTATTATTGATTTGCTTGACGTCATTATTCTTTGGAGGTAAGATAGCTTGCTTGCATAGTCAATTGTGGTTCTTGAAATTGTTGGCAATGTTCAGAAAAACCTTCTTTCCAAGATCTTCAATTGATGACTGAAGTTGACAGAAGTTCAGTGGGAATGGTATCTCCTGAGTTTCAGGAAAAACTGGAAATTTGCCACCGCCCATATCTAAAATTTGCTTGGCAAATGTTTTGAGCAGAAACATGTTTGTATGTTTGTGCAGCCCATGTCCCGTTACTCTACGGGGTCGGATATGAGGTGAGACGAATCTGTCGTGGCGAGTTTTGATGACCGGATGCCCTTCGTGATGTTAATGAGATGAAATGAATGGCGTGATATATGATAGTAGGAAGGAGAGGGTGAAACCTGCCTTTGGCACATAGCTTGCTCCTGTCAAATAGCACCAAGGGGTCTGCTCAAGGCTTAACATCCCCATCCGATGGATGAATCACCATCAATGGTGTCATATGCCCTTGAAGTGGAGAGGTTTGGAATTTAATCCAGGTTTCTGACATACAATTAGAAATTAGAATTAGAAATTGTATACCACCATCTCCACTAACATGCCGGCCAACGCTCTGATGGTGACTTTTTTTTTTTTCGACCAATGGGACTTGAACTGGCTAACGACATTGTCAGACTTTTGTACAAACATCTCCAAGTAAATGCACATGCATATTGGTCGACAGTGTAATTTTTTCACATGTCTCCAGAGAGCCGAATCCTTCAGGCATGTGTTCAGCTCATCTACTGGTGTTGATCTTGGAATAGCGGGCAAAGTTTGATGAAAATCACCAGCAAGGAATATCAGAGCTCTGCCCCATTGATGTTGATAGCTTTGAAAATCTTGCAGAATATGATCAAGTGCCATAAAAATCTCCTACTTCTGATGGTTTTCGGAGATGCCAAGGCGCCGGAATTTTTCCCTTGAGTAGTTCTTTTATGTGCCAGTAAATCTACAGATACAAGGCTGGCATATTTGAGCACCTTCAAATTCCACCAAACTAAGCAGGATCGAACCTGCCAAACTGGGGTCAGAAGGCCAGTGCCTCAACTGCATCCTTAATGGACTGGACCAATATGATGAAAGGAGATAGTGAAGCTAGTAAAAAGAAAGTACTGTACAATGAAAACTCGGAATGTGAGTAACTTGATCTATGAGTGTTTTGCAAGATGAGCAAATATTTTAAGTAATTTGTAACTTGATAAGGGAGTGAGGTTCCGCAATATGAGCGTCATGTGTGCCTACGTTTTCCCCTCTCCTGTGCCTTTGTTTTCTCCTCCCCCTCTGCCTCTCTCTTTCCTGGGAGAATGTGTGTAATCATCTGCCATGCTGGACTTCAGTTGGCGTGCCTCGCTCGCTTAGTCAACACCGTACGAGTATACATGTTTTGTTTCTTTCATTGTTATAACTGTACTGCAACGATGGGCCCAGTGAACAAAAAGAAGGCTGAAAAGAAATTTGGTCGGAAGTAGGAGATGATTACAATGGAAGTTAAGAAGGATATGATCAAAAAACACGGAAAAGGTATGCAAGTGGCTGATATCGCGAGATTTTATAACAAGCCTACGTCAACAATTTGCACTATATTAAATAAGAAATTAAAGGGGTAGATGCAGCAGAGTCACAAAAGTATCAAAGCAATGGCCACGTATTCTGGAAGATGTAGAAAAGTTGCTTCTCATTTGCATAAATGATAAGCAATCAGCAGGTGATCGAGAATTTAATCTGCGAGAAGGCGCTGACCTCGTAAGTAAATTACCATGTAGTTCACGTATGTCAACAAAAAAGCTTCAAGGCCAGCAGGGGATGGTTTGATAACTTTAAGAGAAGTGGCATCCATAGTGTTGTGAGGCATGGGGAGGCTTCCAGTTTGGATGCTAAGGCAGCTGAGCCATTCACTGCTGAGATCCAGAAGTTCATTATTACTGAGTGTTACCTGCCACCACAAGTTTTTAACTGTGATAAAACAGGACATTTTGGAAAAAGATGCCAAAGAGGAGCTACATTACAGCAGAAGAGATTTCAATGGCTGGTCACAAGCCCATGTGCTAATGTAAGTGGGGATTTAAAAGTAAAGCCCTTGCTTGTGTATCATTCTGAGAACCCACGAGCCTTCAAGAAATGCAAGGTGCAGAAGAGCCAGTTAAACGTTGTGTGGAGGTCCAACACTAAGGCTTGGGTCACTTGTATTTTCTTTGTTGAGTGGATGAACAAGGTCTTTGGTCCTGTAGTGAAGAAATACCTTTCAGAAAATAATCTGCCACTCAAAGACTTGCTGGTTATAGGCAATGCTCCTGCTCATCCTCCAGGCCTTGAGGATGACTTACTGGAGAATTCAAGTTCATTAAAGTTGTTCCTTCCTCCCGACACTACTCCACTACTCCAGCCTATGGATTAGCAAGTCATTTCAAACTTCAAGAAGCTATACACCAAAACACTATTTCAGTGATGCATTGAAGTGATGGAAGGAACAAATCTTACCCTCCAAGAGTTTTGGAGAAATCATTTCCACATCATGAACTGCCTGAAGATCATCGATAAAGCTTGGGATGGGGTCACCAAGAAAACTCTCACTTCCGCTTGGGGAAAGCTGGGGCCCGACTGTGTTCTTGAACATGACTTTGAGGGGATTGTCGATGAAATTGTGTTCTTAGGGAAGACCATGGGGCTGGAGGTGAATGATGTGGACATTCAAGAGCTGGTGGAAGAACATAGCAAGGAAAAGACCACCAATGAACTGATGGACCTGCATCACAAACAACAGGAGGAGGTTATGGAAGAGATCTCATCCGAGGAAGAGGAGAAGGAAAAGTCAATGGAATCTCTCACTTCAACTGAGATTTGGGGGAAGTGCAAAATTTTGTAGAAAAACACCACCCGAATAAGGCTGTAGCAATGCGAGCGATCAATTTGTTCAATGACAATGCAATGTCACATTTTTCTGAAATCCTCAAAAAGAGGCAAAAGCAACAGTCACTGGACAGGTTCCTCGTTAAAGTTGCACTAAAAGAAAACATTTCCAGTGAGCCAACAGGAAGAAGTTATTCCGCTAATGAAATTCGTGCTACACAGTAACTCTTCTCATCTTCCTCACACTAACAGTGATTCTATTGCAAGGTAAAGTGCAGTTTAACTTCTTTTACATTATATCTTATTTTATGAAAGTTATATGAATGAATATTTTTGTGTTGTGGACAAATCATCCATATTTTAATTGTTTCTTATGGGAAAATTTGTTTTGATATATGAGCGCTTTGGATTACAAGCATGTTGCCAGAACGAATTATGCTCAGAATTCAAGGTTCCACAATATTATCATATTTGTTTGCATAACATTTAAAAGAGAAATTCCCTGCTTACTGGATGTAAATCATTTGGAAAAAAAACAAATATCTTAGTAATATATAACACATTGGAGATGCCACCCATAGAAACTACCAGCGTGTTATTTAATAGCATTGTTTTTGTAACTCTGAGGTTCTTCAGTGTTGAAAGTAAATATAAATTATTTTCCACAGACTGACAAACCTCATAAAATGTAAATGATTCAAGGCACTGATAACTAAGGCCCAGATTTTTATGCAATATCAAAGTGCAAAAATTGTATATAAAAATGTAAATATTATTGAAACATGTAATATTCATAAAATATGTACAAGGGGGACAAATATAAACAGGATTTTATTTTTTATTTAAATTCATTTATTGAAAAACACAAGGCAATTACAATTTATTTTTCCACATACTTTCCTGCTTTGGAAATGCACTTGTCCCAGTGTATGGGCAGCTTTTTCATGCCCTCATCACAAAAAAACAAAACGAAAAAACTGGGTTGTATCACCAGCCAGTTGCGCATGAAGTCTTCCACACTCTCGTCATCTTCAAATCGTTGCCCTTCTAGAACTTCTTTAAGCAGTCTGAACAAATGGAAATCGCAGGGCGATAAGTTTGGGCTGTAAGGAGGATGATTAAGTGTACATAGTCCAGTGCATTTCCTGTAGCTTGGAGACAGAGCTGCAGTATGGGGCCACACATTGTTGTGGAGGAGGATGACATGTCAAATAGATTGGTCTTGTCTTTTACAGGGGTATGCAACCCTCACCTTGTTCAACAGCTCGCAGTAGTAAGCAGCACTGATTGTGCGTCACTCACGATCATCAATCGACGTCAATAATGTCTTAAACCGCATGAGTGTTTTTGTCTGTAATGCTGATTTGAGGACAGCGATAGGGTTGCTCATTTTCCACATGCTCTCGTCCTTCCTTGAACTTTTTATGCCAGGCAAACAAACGCGTCCTCAACAACGTTTGATTACCGAACTGTGCAGTCAATCTCTGGCATATTTCTGCCGCTATAACTCCTTCATAAGGTAGGAATTTTATAATTATGCATTGTGCAGTGGAGGGGCGCACCTGTTGCTCTGACATCATGAGTGTTACTGACAAAATGGCGGAAAATATCTAACAGTATGCTCTCCCCACTACTAACAGTCCCACCTAAGCATAGCAGAAGCACGGGGCCAGTCCTACCAACTGTTGATGTTCAGGAACAAAAATTCCATCTATATTTGATCGACCTTCATAATATTCATAAAAATGTTCATATATTCCTTTTATTATGACGTAATATTATGATATGAGAAAATAAAACTGTTTCCATACTTTATTACAAAGTCATCATTGTTGCTTTAGATAATTTATATAATCTACTGCTTTCTAATTTTGACAGCATTAAATAATTAAATTAAAAGTATAGTCAAAATACTTGTATTTTAAAATAATGTTATGCACTTTAAATCCTGGACTATATTAGACAATGTATTATTGCATAATTTCCTGTTGCCCTCATTTGCTGAAAATGAAGCAAGTAAATCTTACAAAATAAACTTAATATAGAATCTGACTTTAAACCTCCATTAAGTAACAAATATCATGGTGCCTTTATTTTTATCGGAGTGGTGCAGTGTGTCACCAAGTACTTCTCCATGTTTTCCATTGTGATATTTTGGCGCTGACATGATAAAATTTGCCTGTAGACTGAGAAGGACTGTTCAATATTGCAGGAAGTCACCGGTGCCTATTTTAGAAGATAAAATTAGCCAGGTGAAATATCTTCTGAGGGGGGTCTTGTTGTTCGTCACTAATGATCTTAGAAACAGATAGAGAGTTTGAATAATCGCTACTTATTTTCCTAGCCCTATAGTCTGAAAATTAAATGAACTGACACAATTTTTTTAAAATAATTACCTACATATGTACAAAAGTGTTACAATCTTCACATAACATGCAAAAATATGTAATATTACCAAGAATGTGTTAAAATATGTAAAGTGAAATGCAGGTATGATGACCATATCAGAACAACAATTGGCCAACATTTTCACTTGTCTACAAGTAAAGGAATGGAATATGCACTCATGTTCATAAAAAACAGAACAACTTGAAAGACTAGAGATAGGAAGTTCATATTCACAAGACATGTTCGTTAATATGTTCTGCAGAAACGATTAGCATTTCAGTCACCTAGGTTCAGCATGTGTCCTGTTGCCTAGTAGGCACTGGGTCCTCAAGGGTACTGATAACTTGTTCCATGCATGATGCCATCGACGCATATAAGGTGTGAATGGTGTCCTGGGGTATAGCCATCCATGCTGCATTCATCAGGTTTCACAGTTCATCTTTGGTGTTTGGCATTGGGTCACAGCGCCACACCCATCGTTTCACTATATCCCACACATTTTCGATTGGTGACAAGTCCAGTGATCGGACGGGCCAGGGCAACGGTCTGACATCCTGTGACAACAAGAAGGTGTGTGCTCATGCAGCAACATGTGGTAGCACTTTGTCCTGCTGAAATATGGCATCTGGGGTGTCGTGCAGAAAGGGTATGGTTACGGGTCGCAGGATGCCATACATATAGGTCATATTGGTCACAGTGCTCTGGACATGCACCAACTGTGATTTTTGGTTGTACACAACAGCCCCCCACACCAGAAGGCCTTGAGTTGGTGCTGCCTTGTGCGAATGTAGTCAATGTGATGTCTCTTCCCCTGTCTGTGGCGAACCAAAATGTGGCCATCATTTTCAAACAAACAGAACCTGGATTTGCCCAAAAACACTATCTGCTGCCATTTCTGTCCCCAGTGACGTCATTCCATACACCACTGCAGTCTAGCAGGTTTATGCACATTGGTCAAATGCAGGCGGAGAAGTGAACAATGCGCGCCGGTAACCCAGACTGCAATAAATGGTGACAGACTGTCACTCCTGATAGTGTACGATGTGTTACACTGTTCCACCAGAGCCGAGGAGGACACAGATCTGTCCTGCAATGCTATTCGGATGAGGTTTTGATTTTCTCCGGGGAGTGGTCAGGGTGGTGCGACCAGATCCATGTCTTACATTAAATCAGCTTCATGGTCCGTATCGCACTTAAACAGATTCACAACTAAGTATTTTTTATTTTCCACCTTAAAATTTTACGGACACTACCTCTAAAACATTGATACTTTGTCAATATATGAATGTTTCATCTAAACAGTGTTATGTGGCTGAAGATGTTGATAATATACAAAACATGTACCACATTTAACCAATAAGTTGCCTTAAGCAATTTAGTGTGTCGACAAGGTGGGAAATAAAAAATAGTTGTGAATCAGATCCATGTTGTCGTGTTCTATGGCTTTCTGTGAACCATTCTGTACACACCTGTTGCACTGCCGACTCACTTTATGGCACATGAGCAGCAATTTCCAGGATGGATGCATCACGTTCTCTCATTCTAATAACATGCCCTCTTTCAAACTCACTCATTTGATGGTACGGTTCTCACATACGCCTGCGAGGCATCCTGCAAATCTGCTCAAGTCACGCTGATCCATTACCTTCGGTTTATAGCGACGAGAGCCACAGGCACATTTTACCAGTCGGTGGGGGTGCATCAAGGTATCGATGTGGACCTTGAACCTGAACGCCGACATGGTTCAAATGCTAATCATTTCTTCAGAACATACTAATGCAGATGTCCTGTGAATATGAACTTCCTATATCTAGTCTTTCAAGGTGTTCTGGTTTTTATGAACATGAGTGTATAATTACATAATCCAGGTACTACTGATAACACACCCATGTTCCTATATAATCTGTGACTGCATCACCATTCACTCTCAGCTGTGAAATGAGCAGGAAAGTATGTGCATGTGGACAGGAAGTGCATGTGTTCCAAGAAGCAGGCTTGTTTATATCATTCTTGTGAATATTTAGCACATTCTAATTCAAGTCCACAATATTTAGACCATGGATGTTCTTATGGAAGACTCTGAATCTGAAACCAAGGACAAGGATGACATTTACACACCAAGTGAACATGATCATTCAGAAACTTCAGGCACGTAAATTTAGACAGTGAGTTAATTTCAAAAAGATGGACATTTTTCAAAATTGTTTGTCGCACTAATACATTGAGCACTTTTGGCAATGCAAGGGTGGAAACGGGCTAGGATTTGGAGGGAGTGGCCATAACCTTTAGGTACAGTCCCAGCATTTGCCTGGTGGGAAATTAGAAACCACAAAAAATCATCTTCAGGGCTACCGACAGTGGGATTAAACCCACCATCTCCCGAATGCAAGTTTACAGCTACATGACGGTCAAATTGCTCTGTACAAATACATGTTTAGTGGGTTCTATTATATAACTGTATACTGCTGCATAAAAATTTGGGTTGTTTCCTGTGTACAGAGGACAACCTGCAGCAACTTGATACAAGCTGATCATCAAACAACAAATGGCAGGAAAGCAAATTAATTGTTGTAAACAAGAATACCCATGCCAATTGATCATTTAGGTTAGAATCCAGATATTTAATTACTGTAGTATGTTTAGTAGATGTGTCCTCAATATTTTTCAACTTTCAAAATATTAACCTAACTGGCATAGACAGTTGCATCAGAAATGCTTTTTTGTTGGTAGAACTTATCTTCATAAATTTTTATAAAATAAATTATTATACTGTTATGATAATATTTCTTTTTTTTAAAAAAAAAAAAGAAGAAAATGTTCCCAGGTACATGTAGATCTAAGCACAGCCCTACCTCTGACAACAAATTTTCTGAGACATGGATACTTTTAGGATATGTACATATATTCTTGAAAATTTCATTATAATCTTCTACAAATTTACTATCTCTGCACCTACATGTAATTAAGGAAATAAGTCAGTTTATCCTGAAGAAAATACTTTTGGTTTTACTGCGAGAACCGTCACATGAATACAAGGCGTGTTTTTGCATGATATTATCCTCATTTTTCCGTATTGAAATTCTGTTAAGTAGAACACTAAAAGTTTGATTTCCACCTATTCAATACTTTACAAGCAATTATAAAATTAGGATCTCATTCTTATTTTATTGCTAAATTATTAAAAACACAGGACATGTTTCGTTCAATTATTGAACATCTTCAGCTACATACATTTTTAACAAGGTCAAAATCGGTAATACTATTCTAATAACCTGCAACTATTGTTTACTGCTAACAGATTTAATCATAATAACTATTAAAATACTTTTGAATATAAAACATTATATATTACGTCGTCATTGTTAAAACAATATTACTATTTGTAGTGTTTGATATTTTAAAAAT
The DNA here is from genome assembly GCF_040414725.1 of Anabrus simplex. Lineage (NCBI taxonomy): Eukaryota > Metazoa > Arthropoda > Insecta > Orthoptera > Tettigoniidae > Anabrus > Anabrus simplex. The sequence goes on along the minus strand of NC_090268.1, from coordinate 371,027,907 downwards.
CTTGTTCTAAATTTGAATACAATGTCATACGTTAGTCAGATATAAATAACTTTACAATGATTTTGTTGATTATCTTAAAACTATCAGTTGGATACACATTAAAATCTTTTTGCTAACTGGCACGAGCATTACTACATCTTGTACTTTATGAATACAAAATCTTGGTGCTCTCTCAAAACAGTTGAATTTAGTTGTGACTAATAATCTTTTCATCCATAAATTAACAAAGTGAAGCACACTCTTGATTATTATTTATTGATTTGTTGTATTTCAAATCTTTAAAGTCCAATTGTTCAAATTCACAATTTGCTTTTAAACTTTACCGGTGTTCTTCAAAACTTTATCATGAACTCTGTCAAATGGTGACAGTCCAGTTATTATCAAGGTTCTTAAACTTACTCGGATTTTACGAAAGTAAGTATGTTGACATCTCTGTAACAGGTGTGTTTTAGTGTGTTTTTTTTTAGTAAGGGCCATTTTGTTGTAGACACTAGTAGTTTGCACGCGCGTCGCAACAAGCCCGTGTGTCATGTGCTGGCATGCCTCAGAAACTACAGTGCTCAGTTGCAGCGCTGTTGCTAACCTGTACGGTTCTGTTCTGTGCTTGCTCAACTGTTTAAGATTACGACTTGCCTGCCCCATGTGAGGTTCGGTCACTGATATGGTTTTTGTTGGCAAGGAACCTGTCTGCTGCAGACATTCATCAACAGATTTGCGAAGTGAGTGAAGGCAAAGTGTTTAAGTGGGTACGAGGCATCAAAGAAGGCCATGACGTGACGTCCATGATGAGGCCCGCTCCGGTCGCCCATCTCTTATCACAGATGATTTGGCGACTTCAGTTGAAGCGAAGATTCGTGAGGACAGCCACTTCATAAGAACAGCTCTCTCAAACGCCTTTCCTGACATTATCGGAGCAGGCGGCAAGTTTCTATGAAGAGGGTATTCAGAACTTAGTTGTAAGGTATGATAAGTGTTTAAACAAACTTGGCAGCTATGTTGAAAAATAGAGCAAAGTATGTAAATCTGAAAATCAGTGTGGTGTTTGAAAATCGTCTTTTGTTGAGCAGTTATTTTCAAATGCCCCTTACTTAAAAATCATGTCTTGTACATTATTTTCTGATTAAAATTATTATATCCAAGTTGAACATGTGGTATTGACCCCTTAAATACTGTAGAATACATTAACACTTCCACCTCAGATACAAAATAAAAATGTCTCTCATTCTACCTGAAATCCAGATATTTATATTTTTGTGGCTTTGAAAATAACATTTCTAAAGAAATCCTTACACACTAATAAATACTGTAAAAGTAATGAGTAAGAACAGGAGAGTAAATTTGCTACTGCTGCTAAAGAAGCTGCTGGCTTTCCCTATATGTGGAAAAGAACTTACTGAAGGGGAGGGAGTTGTGATGTCTTATTATGATCGAGTGACTCCAGGGGTAGTTGCTCGTGCAATCCTCTTCTTGGTAAAAGTGCTCCAGAGTCTCTCAGTCTTCATAGTAGTTGAAGGGACGTTAAACATATATTAGTAACTAGCAAGATACCCGTGCTTCGCTACGGTATTATACTGAAATTTATAATTGAATGCTTATTGTTTTTGATATATAATCCGCCGAAATTCGCGGTCTGACTCGTTTTCTGCGAGAACCCACCAAAATTCCCGATCTGACTCGTTTTCTATTAGATTACGGCATGTTTCCTCCCATTTTTCAATCTTCTTTTCCAGCAATCGATTTCGTACTTTCCGGGCTAGGCTCAGGTATTCCTCCCGGTCAGTTGGGTCCGTAAATCTTTGTCATCTTTTCCTATAATCATTTTTAATATGGATAAAATCCTTCAGGAGATCCGGCGTGGTGTCATATTGGGTTCCTAGAAGGCACTGAACCCGCGGTCGGACTGCATTCTTAGTCATAACCCGTCCAGGAGCCGTTTCCAGCGCGGTCCGCACATTTGACGACGGTCCGGAACATTATTATTATTATTATTATTATTATTATTATTATTATTATTATTATTATTATTATTATTATTATTATTATTATTATTATTATGTGTTGCTGGAATGGATGATGACAGGAAAACCGGAGTATCCGGAGAAAAATCTGTCCCGCCTCCGTTTTGTCCAGCACGAATGTCACATGGAGTGAACGGGATTTGAACCACGGAACCCAGCTGTGAGAGGCCGGCGCGCTGCCGAGGATCCTTATAAGTACATTAAGAACAGTAAAATCAATTGGTCTCACCTCCTTCTACACCCCACCGCCGTTAAGTTTATTTACCGGCACCCCCCCCCCCCCCAAAAAGAAATTAAAAGAAGGCTTGTTTCTTATGTTTAAAGAAGATTTCAAACACCAATGTTCACGTCTATTACCTTCAGTTTTGAGATATAAGTATCCCCATAAAAAAAATTTACTTTTTTCACTTCATTTCACACTACTCCCCCCCCCCCTAAGTGAATTTTCACGCAAAAAATACCTGTTTCTTTAATAGTAAAGGATCTTCTAAATACCAATTATCACGACTCTAACTTCTTCAGTTTTTGATTTATGTGTCCTCATGAAGGGAATTCAACTCCTTTACACTCCCGCCCTCCAAGATGGTTTCCCCCCAAAACGCGTTTTTCTTTGTTTTTAAAGGAGATCCAAATACGAATTTTCACGTCTGTAACAATTTTAGTTTTTATTAGATGTATGTATTCTCATTCAATTAATTTTTCAATTCTTTCACCCCCCCCCCCTTCATTGGATTTTCCGAGAATACGTGTTTCTTTATTTTTAAAGCAGATTGCAAATATCAAATTTCACGTCTGTAACATCTTCATTTTTGAGATATCAGTAGCCTAATTAAAAGAATTCAACACCATTTTCAGTCACTTTTACCCACACCCACCCAAGTGGTATTTCCGAAAGCTAAAAATACACGTTTCTTTAATGTTTAATAGAGATAAAAAACACCATTTTTCACTTCTGTAACATGTTAAGTTTTTTGAGATAAACTGTAAAAATTCTCATTTTAAAATTTCACCCCTTTTGAGTTCCCCTTAAGTGGAGTTTCCAAACACAAATCACCTATGTTTCTTTAGATTTACAGGAGATTACAAACACCCACTTTTACGTCTGTAACATTTTACGTTTCCAATATATTCTGTGGATATAGTCTTTCAAAAATTCACCCAATTTGTCACTCCTGTTTAACCGCCATTAATTGGATTTTCCAAAACTAAAAAATACGTGTTTCTTTATTTTTAAAGGAGATCCCATATACAAATTTTCAGTTCTGTAATATCTTTCGTTTCTGAGATATATGTATCCTCATTAAAGGCATTCAACCCATTTTTCACCCTTTTACACCCCTCCTATTGGGATTTACAGGAAACCAAAAATACGTTTTCCTTTATTTTTAGAGGAGATTCTAACTACCAATTTTTACATCTGTAAATTTTTAAGTTTTAAGATGTAAACACACTCATTTCTAAAAATTCACCCCCCACTTTCAACCCCCAATATTTATATCTTCAAAAAACGAAAAAATACGTGTTTCTTTACTTTTAAAGTAGATACCACATACCAATTTTCAGGTCTGTAATATCTTCAGGTTCTGAAATATAAGAAGCCTCATTAAAGGCATTCAACCCATTATTCACCATTTTACACCCTTCCTATTGGGATTTTCCGAGAACAAAAGATTACGCGTTTCTTTATTTTTAAAGGAGATTCTAAATACCAATTTTTACATCCATACACTTTAAAAGTTTTGAGATATAGATACACTCATTTTAAAAAATCACCCCCTTTTCACCCCCCCCCCTTTTGGATTTTCGAAAAACAAAAAAATACGTGATTCTTTATTTTTTAAAGAGATCCCAAACATCAATTTTCAGGTCTGTAATATCTTCAGGTTCTGAGATATAAGTAGCCTCATTAAAGGCATTCAACCCCTTTTTCACCCATTTTTACGATTCCTATTGCGATTTTCAAAAAACCAAAAAATACGTGTTTCTTTATTCTTAATGAAGATTCTAAATATCAATTTTTACATCTGCAAACTTTAAAAGTTTGGAGATATAAATTCACTCATTTTAAAAATTCGCCCCCTTTTCACCCTCCCATTAATTGGATTTTCCAAAAACAAAAAAATACGTGTTTCTTTATTTTTAATAGAGATCAAACGTACCAAGTTTCAGGTCTGTAACATCTTCAGTTTCTGAGATATAAGTACCGGTATCCTGATTAAAGGCATTCAACCCATTTCCCCACATTTTCACCCTTTTTCATCCCTCCTATTGCGATTTTCTGAAAACAAAAAAATACGTGTTCCTTTATTTTTAAGGAAGGTTCTAAATACCAATTTTTACAGCTGCAAACTTTAAAAGTTTGGAGATATAGATTCACTCATTTTAAAAATTCACCCCCTTTTCACCCTCCCATTAATTGGATTTTCCAAAAACAAAAAAATACGTGTTTCTTTATTTTTAAAAGAGATCAAACGTACCAATTTTCAGGTCTGTAATATCTTCAGTTTCTGAGATATAGGTACCGGTATCCTGATTAAAGGCATTCAACCCATTTTCCCCATTTTCACCCTTTTTCACCCCTCTTATTGGGATTTTCTGAAAACAAAAAAATACGTGTTTCCTTATTTTTAAAGACGATTCTAAATACCAATTTTTACATCTGTAAACTTTTAAAGTTTTGAGATATAGAGCAACTCATTTTAAAATTTCACCCCCGTTTTCACCCCCTTAGCGAAGGAAGATCCCAAAATCCTCTCTTAGCGAGCACCTACGTCTTAATATGAATATATCCCCAAAATTTCATCTCTTTATGTCCAGTAGTTTTGGCTCGGCGATGATGAATCAGTCAGTCAGGACAAGTTATTTTATATATATATAGATTATCATCACTACTGTACCATTACTTTACAGTCCAGATGGAAATACGAAGGAAAAAGGGACAGGCAAAATGGCACATGGCAACTTCAGGCAGAATAAATATATGAAAACTGTCATCGAAACTCAGATCAACTTTAAAAGGCAAGGAGTTGCAATGGCCACGTATAAGAACGTTGAGATGGAACAGATATTGTTTTAAAAAATAATTGAAACCTAATTCATTCTTTAGGGGAAGAAAAAAAGATTGCATTACGTAAAAAACATCGGAGAAGAAGGAAGACTGAATCTGTCGTCACTGTGGATCGAAAGAACAATTTATTTATAGATTGAAGAAGAATTGCGTGCTATATAGCATAGAAAAAGAAATTGAAATATGGGAAAGATCTGATATAGTCAAATTTAAATACCGGCTGAAGGCAATATTGAGACCGCTGTAGAGAAGAAGTGAGAGAGCAAAATTCCGTACTTCAGGCAATATAGTATATAGAAGAGAAGATGGATTAGCAATTGAAATCCATATTAGCCTGGGAAAGATATATTTACTAATAATAAGATGTATCCAGATAGTAATAGATATGCAATTTCAAGTAGCAACAATAATAGTATATTAAGAGGCTAAATGAATATTTTAAATATGTTTTCTGCCAATCCGATGTTGATTTCTACTTTTATGAACAACTGTAACATCATGGAATCCGCTTAAACTGAGGGAGAAGATTACCTAGGATGCCATAACGAAACATGGCAGCATCAATGCACTGGGATCAGAGATGACATCCAGAGAGGCGGTAACCGGCCGCATGGAGCATATGTAACATCAGAGGAGGAGGAGGCAGTTCCATAGGAGTGACGAGGTTTCTTGTTTGAAGATATAAATATCATGAGGTGGAAATATTTTCTTTCAAAAAACTTCTCAATCAGATTTATTCTATGTGCCAAAATTCTAACCATTAATAGCAGATCTCAGCCATAAAAGCCACGAATATTATTCATTTTAATTGATATGTATACTGACATGTGAAGTGATATGGTTATGTTGATGCTTTTAGTGAGTATATTACATATCAATACATGATACCAATCTACTTGAAAAGGCTATTCAGTTATGATTCAGAAAACATAGAATGCATGTTATATAAGATGTAGATGAGCTCTAGCAGGCAATTACCGTATACTGACAAACATGACCTCGCCTATAAGAATTAAAGGAAGAGATGGATCCTACCTGAATTATATGCATAAGTAATATCGTCGAGGGAGATTATTATTGTAACAAATGAAATGTTATAAGGAGGAATAATGAAATGAGAAGAATGATGACTAAGAAGAGATAGATTTGAATTGTGTATTAGTGGAAATATGGAGATTTAAGTGTTTGTATTTCGAGAGGTTATATGTAAGAAGAAGATATTACGAAGCTGTATGATATATATCGATAGAGGATCCTGGGATAACTATTATAGGGTTAGGCTCATGTTGAGAAGAGTGTATTAGCAAGAGACCAGCTGATTTTATGTCAATTTGAAACACGTTGTAACATATTATCTTCACTCCGATTTGGACGCAGGTAGGGTACACTACTTTCTTAGTGATCCTATGTATTACACAACTAGACAACACAAATGGATGATGTAATATATAAATACACCTTCTTATGCTGGTTCCCTTCTCATACTATAACAAACATCTTGGTATTCCACCTGGAAATATATTTCAAGTAGTGTTCTATTAATGTTCAAATTACGTGGTCCCGCGAGCATCGTAATTAAATCACGTTGTAAAAATCCCGCATTATCCGTTCCTCAAAGAAACGATTTCCCGGATCAACCGCCCAGAAATTTCAGTCCCATCAACGCTAAATCCTCGATCAATCGTTTTTTAATAAACTGTACCTCACGAAAGGATGGCTATGCATACTTTGGATCTTGACGTTAACGTCCCGTCATTGCGATAATTAGAGCAAGTGCTTTACTGGGAAAGCGATCGGCGGTGAACTTGCATAAGGGACCACCTTAGCATCGCATTCGGATGGTATTGTTTAGAGAATCTCGGAAATCATAAAGCAGAGTGTGGCCACAACAAATTGTAAGGAGACACAGCGCATTTCGACAGCTCTGCTTGAAGACGGAACAAGTTTCGTCAAATGTTCGCACTTATAAAACGTCCAAATTATATCCAGGCTTAGATATTTATGTTTTTACTTTTTTTTCGATCGTACTGCCGAGCAGGTTTTCGGCGCTCTCTTCAGGGCACTGTAGAGTAACTGGGCTTTCGGGCAGGAATCGAAACTGCTCCCTCTTATAACAAATTTAGGACCGGATGTTATCGTACACGATTATATTAGCGAGACCAGAACACATGTTGCACCTTACATTAAGAAAGAAAGCCATGGGAGGTTTTGGGATTGCCTATTACTGTTCTGGTCCTAATGTAAGCCTGGGAATTTCACGTTTTCGTTTCAAAATGCCAAAAACCGCAGTCGTTTTATTTGCGCACGTTCAATTTAAATGGTTTGTTTCATTTCCAACTCGTACTGACATGTTCAGCGAGCGCGCTTTCCAGATGACCTCAAGGTCACGAATAACCGTAATTTCTGAAGTTTTGATGACATTCTTTTTTCTCTTTCCAATTTGATTGGATTAGTGACGGCAAATACAGTAGAGACTCTCTACTGTATTTGGTGACGGGCAGAACTGAATACAAATGCGTTGAATCCTCTACTGTATTTGGTTGAATATAATGCATTCGAGAATTTTGAGAATCGATACTTACATTCGAAACCATATTTTCGAGTTCAACGTAACCTTTAAAAGTCGACGTAGGCCTTTTTTACGCGATACGAGATTTCCAGAAACTGACTACGAACAGAATACTGGAGACCAAATTAAAACGAAAGTTTAAGAAAAAGAATTTCACCATCATGTTGGGCGCTTTTGTATCTAATGTAGGCCTACTTTATTTTATTAGATGACAGAATTAAAAACTACTTGTGGTCGACTGTCGTTTGGCTTGGCGTTATTAGTTTTCGAAGAGTTTGGCTAATTAAACTTACTGAACTGAAAGAAGTTTTCACGGGAAACTGACGAAGATTCTCCTGTAACACTGAATATAAGTACCTATCGAGATTTTGAATTCGCGTACCGGTAATTAATGCGGTTTCGCGGTCTAACATGCCTGCCTCTCATCCATAGGGCCCGGGTTCGATTCCGACCAAGTCAGGCAATTTTATCTGGATATAAGGACTGGTTCCAGGTCCACTCAGCCTACGTGATTACCTTTAATTGAGGAGCTATCTAATGGTCAGATGGCGACACCGATCTAGAAAGCCAGGAATATCGGCCGAGAGGATTCGTGACACTGACCATGCGTCACCTCGTAATGTGTAGGCCTTCGGGCTGAGCAGCGGTCACTTGGCAGGCAGTCCCATTGGGGCTGTAGTTTGGTTTGGTTTAGGAGTTTTTGTAACATTATAATTATACATACGGTATTTCATTTTGGTGATGTTTAGCCAAATTGTTGGTTTTCATTCATTCCCGGATTTTCCGTTTTCCCGTGTTGTACGTTTTATTTTCATGGTCCCTCGAAAAACGGAGAATCGAGGTTCCACTGTATTACGTAATTTAACTACTACTGGTCATAACAGAATCTGAATGCCAATATTTACTGTGGTAATAATTCTACTGGCAAAATTCTCTAATATTTTGGGTCGGAGACACTGGAGGCTAGAAAGAAAAGAACATGATTGTGCCATTTATAATACTTAAGCTAGCATGGAAAGAATTGAAGCACTGGCCATTTGAGTAAAGTAAAATGTATACCTGAGTAAACAATCTTTATTAAATGCTCAGTTGTAATCAGGGAATAAATTATTGGATGCATTGCCTGCAGCAGTTTTAGAGCCTTTTCCTAAAAATGTAAGATGTTGGAAGAAAAGACTCAAATATCCTGTCAATTTCCACATGATGGTTGTGTATTCACAATGTTAAGCTAGTATGTACTGCTCAATCTAACGTAAATTGTAGGGTTGAGGTACTGGACACATTTAAGTTACCTATGAATTTCTGTGCAATTATTATGTTAACACTACTTGTAATAAAATATTTTGAGTTCTATTTTGTGAATTTTAAGTGAATTTCTGAGTGACTGTATCGCAATTGTCATGCTACATATAAGGGAATGGTTTAACTTATATTCTGTGAATTTTATACCTTTATGGTTGTAGTTATGTTACACTATTCATAAGTAATTTTGAATTACATATCTTTTTGTGCTGTTTTCTCATATATTTCATTAAATTTGTTTTGATATTATATCATTTAAAAACTTGTCTTTATGAACTTGTTGGTATGTAATATGATTTCAATTAATTTCCAAGCTATACAATTACAAGCAGATATTGCCACTGGGATATCTCCCAAATGTAATGTTCCAGGATCTGATTATACAACCCTGAGCATTGGAGGCAGTGCTCTATGCAGCTGCCTATAGAAATAAAATATATCTAGACGATTTATGGTGTGACTACGTTTGAATTTGTACTGTCAAAGTTCATAGTTATGCAGAGGCAGCTCGTGAGGTGTAAGTTTGGTGCAGCCCAACACGCGTGTGTGCAGTAAACATGTAAATTTTAAATAGGTTTGTCAGGTGACCTGTCTAGGAGGAAATCTGGCATCGGGGTGATGCTTTGGGAAGATAATGGCCTACAAATTACCTGCTGTATCATTTTCATGCACTTACTTTAAACAGCACAATACGGCTATAAAATTAACCAGAAAAGAAAATATTAATCATATTTGGTAACTTCTATTGCTTGTATGTTAAATCTATTCTTTGGCCCTTTGAAGCAGTGAATTTGTCAATGATGTCACTGTAAAAGGGCATTGTATCCATCAAGTCACTGAGCAATGACTTCTCCAGGGATATGGTTGCCAGTGCAGTCAGCCACTCCTGGGATGTTGAATTTCTTAAGTATGTTTTATACGATTAAGACACGAAAAGCTTCTTTCTACTGAGGAGCTGGTAGACGGTATGGTATTAAACAAAATAATTTACACTCTTCTTTGAACACAACCTTGAGTTCATTCATATTGAGCGACAGAATTATTTGCTCCCAACTTGTATTTTCATAGGTGGAATCAGAATACATATAGTGAAGTTAGTTTTATAACCAGTGTGTGTGTCAAATATCATGGGGTAAGAGACTTAAGTTCTCTAGAGCATCAAGAGGGAGGATTTCAGAAAAAATTTTAAACGCAAGCTATTTCTTAAGCAAAGAAATTGGAGTTTCTTCATATCTTGAAATTTCGTATCGGTTTCTATGGAGACTTAAATCCAATACCTGAAAATAAAGCAATCTATACTCAAAAATTCATTTTACCGTTTTTAAACCAGAATGTCTTTTTAGTTCAATTCTGGTTTTCCTCTCAGCCGTATGATAATAGGGATTAAATGTTCCTTCACACCTTTTACCTAGTATCAGTTGCCATGTTGCGCTTATTTTTGAGAGGCAGAAGTGAGCTCCCAAGACTTCTTCTGGAGCACGTTAAATAATATATTATCAAGCTCAAAAATGTCATCGGATACTACTGAAAAAAACATGAATAGAAAGCTATTGAAGTTATTAAACAACCCCTCTGACTGACGAATGGTTTCTTTGTCTGACTGAGGATCGTACATAAGTCTTTCAAAAATTCCTTTCAATCCCTTCCACTCTTCGACAACCACATTTAGAAGTTTCCCATGTGATGACCAACGTGTATACACATGAGAAGGTATTCGCTTCACAATTAGTGAATCAGTGACAGAAGTTCTTTTCGCTAATGAATGAAAAATGAAGGAATATCACCAAGACTCGGAAGAAAAAAAACCGGCACTCTGATATGTAGCTAACACTTTGCTTTACCACTAGATTTAATCGGTGTGTCAAACAATGTACAAATAATGCTTGAGGGGCATCTTCCTTAACTTAGTTTGATGACCATTTAGATGTATAGCTCCATCATAACATTGGACAATCAATTTAGTCTTGTAAGAAAATTCACTCAAAACAGTCTGCACCGGGCGAGTTAGCCGTGTGGCTGAGACAGTGGGTTCAAATCCCACTGTCGGCAGCCCTGAAGACGGTTTTCCCATTTTCACACCAGGCAAATGCTGGGGCTGCACCTTAATTAAAGCCACGGCCGCTTCCTTTCAACTCCTAGGCCATTTCTATCCCATCGTCGCCATAAGACGTGTCGGTGCGACGTAAAGCCACTAGCAAAAAAAAAAAAACCCCCGTCTGCAGCAAGCTGAACAAAGTAATGGCTGTATGGTCCAAATTAACTTCATAAAAACCAAGAAAGCGTTCAACTAGCCCACCTTTGTGCGTAGTATACCGAAGTATCACAGAACACCGATTTCTTTGCGATAAAAACTTTCCTTATTGAAGAATAATGATGTTGCATTTATAATGAGTTGCTGGAAACCAGAAGTTTCAACAGTTCTTTGAAATTCCCACTATTTAAGGAGGAGTCACTCTCACCACAGCCTCTACATGCCATTTCCTGCTTAGAAATAAACAAAACTGCATTAATTGGTAATCGCATGAAAAGTCTGTTAAGCCTCAGTCTCATTAAATTTTGTGTTGTAAAATCAAGCATTTTCTCTTGAAAGGTCAGCAATTTGATTCTGATTCCTTTAAAGTTCTTTAAATCCCATGGCATTTTTTATATCCTTCGAGGAACCTTCGTGGTTTTGGAAATGCCTGGTAGTACAGAACATACTTTCAAATCCTGTGTGATTCCAGGCTCCTCATTTCATTCTAACAATAAGACAAGGCCTACAAGAGATCTGCAAATAGCGACTACCACATAACCACGGATAACTACTGTACCACGATACCTGAAAATTTTGAGTGTGCATCTTTCACGAGGAAGAATCAGTTATTTTCTGACAGATCAAAACTGGTTGGGAATTATTGCTTGATACAATTTATTTTCTATCCTCCGAAAATAGAGTTTCTCTTAAAATACAAGCTAAATCCACAGACAGTTCCATGTTAAGGGCATCCGGAAAGGGTATATTGTCTGTCATGTTAAAATGGGCGTTTTTAAGGAACATTTTCTCAAAGTTATGAACCAAGGAGAGTCATTTTTGTATACTGTACATATTTATTCAATCTTTGCACGCAGATAGACAACATTTTTTTAACATCTGCTGCTTTTTTTAAAATATACATTTTTAAGTGAACATCAAAATTTTAGGTTTTAAAATGAGACATTTTGTTCCATAATTCAGAAATTGTACCTTTGATTTTCAAAATCCCGTGTTAAAATATGTATAATTATTAGTTACATACCACCTACAAGTTTGGTTAATGTACATTCAATGGCATCCGAGTAAATGTTCCTTAGATACACAAAAAACTATTTTTCAAGAAACGAGCCTCAAAGTTTCTCAATGCATTCCACCCCGATACAGTGGATCATCTGGGTTCTCTTCCATCTCATCTTGTAATCTTCTATTAAACTTCTTTTCTTCTGTCTTCCAAGCTTCACCAGTTTCCTTTCTGCTGCATCTATTTTCCTTTTTCTTTCCTTATCTATAATTGACATTTGTTTCACAGTGTTGTGTCTTGGGAGGTATACATAGTCTTTGTAGAACTTTGCACTTTGAGATATTGCCTTCATTGTATGTTGCCACAGCATCATAAACCCAAAAATGGAGTGTTTTTATACCCACAAATAACTCTTGGGATTCCGAGTCCAGATCAAATTATTTAGGCACTCGTTAGGGTATTGGGTTTTACCGTGAAGGCATTTCGGAGGAGTTTTTCATAGGACAAATCTCTGAATACACGCCTTATGGAGTCCATGACTGCATACGGGAGACTGTGCTTGTGGTCATAGTTTCCTTCATTTTTATGGTATTTGCACCATGTGCCCTCTCCTTTTGGAAACAAACCGTGCTGTGGTTGTTTGTTCTGTAACCTTTTTGCAGTCACTTGGGGAAAACACGTGTGCACACTCACTTGTAACGTTCGGCATAACAGTGATTTTCAGCTTATCCACATTCTTGCGCTCCTTGAAAATCCTATTACTATTTCCAGGCATCTTGTTCAATTTATGAAACCGAACGGAAACAAAGCAGCTGAATACTGATGTAACAGAAGCTGCCAAAACAAACAGTTATGTTCTCAATTGTTCTGCTGTCCAGGTTGGCCAACAATTGAAAGTTCTACTTTCCTGCAGCAGAGATATCCTCTTGCAGAAAAGGACCACATTCTGAAACATGAACACCTTCAACAGTCTTTGTCACCGCTGACAAATGGAAAGTTATATTATGTCACATCAGTTCAAGGACATGTCATGCCCGACATCTGCAGCACTCCAGATAATATACAAATTAACACTCTTTCAAACGTCGCAGAGGTTTGAAACAAAAAGTTTTCGAAAGAAGAAAGTCACAAGTATAAAAATCTGCAAAAAAATTAAAACATTTCTTTTTTCAATTTCACCTCTTCCAGGTGCCCTTAAAACACGCCTTGGAGGGAAAACTATTCTTTCACATCAAAAGAAAAGATTTAAATACTATATTTAAGTATGACCTTGCACGCTACATATTTACATCCTTAATGAATTTCAAACGCACTTCCTCTCCAAACATACGCCAATAATTATGCTACGCTTCACACAGTAACCACAAAAATGCCAAGAGCTCTCCCTTTTAGCTGTACTACTATATGCTTTTCAAAAGTACTGATTTTATTTACAGTTCACTCACAATTAATCCACCACGATTCGTATTATAACAATGGACATCTATTTCCACTATAAAAGAATACTCCATATACCACACGTTCAAGCTTCTCATCACAGCTGTACTAGTAAATTTGTCTTTGTCTTTTAGCATGAGAGTGAGATACTAACATTGGCAGCACTGTTAAAGGGGCCTGCATGTGTTCAACCTAAGCAGATAGTCTGGGTTACATATCCAGGAGTGTTCGGATTATATCGTCCAAGCTCTTGATGTGCAGCCAAAATTCCAGTGCCTCGATGGGCTGCACCATGCAAAATTTAGCTGTATGTGCGCTGATGGCAGTCTGGCGCATTGTCATGGCAACTACTGTATTACACGTCACTCGGAGCATTGAGAGGGCTGCACTCAGACCGCAAGGCGCACCCGTAAAAGAAAAAAATTGCGGTGCTTGTTTAACTATGAGTGGCTATGCCAGTTGCGTAATCACAACATATATGGTGCACTCTTAAACTTTTTTCAATGAATAGCTTTTAAGGTGAAAATATAAGGATGCAGAAAATGATAGACAATTGTTTTAAGAAATGTTAGTACAGCCAGGCTGTACCTGATGCACTTGAAAAGCTGCTACTCTAATTATATACAGGATATGTTACAAAGGAAAAGAAAATAAGGCTAGTTAAAAACATAATAATATATATTTATACATAATCACAGTCATATATGCATACAAAATACATCTGTTAAAAACTTTCTCATAGAAATTACTTTTATCACAATCCTTGTAATCTATAGATAGTACATATTTACCTAACTGTTCAGTTCACATGATCAAACAGAATAAATATTATTTTATCTGGCAGTAGGTTCAGCAACATGCATATAAAATATTATTTATAATACTGAGAAAAGAGATTAATCATCAGCAGCACAGAGAAAAAGTGAAGAGAACAACACAACAAACAAAATCTCCAGAAAGTACTGTACTCTATTATTGCCATTTGTAAAAGTATCAAGAAAGCTATCCTTTAATAAATATTTTAGAATTAAAACTTTAAATATCTATTTTCCACAAACAGAAGGACAGAAAAATGTCATGGTTAAATATAAATACATGTTTACAAATAAAACAAATTCCCACATCAGCCACGCAGTAATGATTTGAAAAAAATGTCTTTACCATTTTGTTTCAGAATACCTGTCCTTAAAATACCCAGATACACTGACACATAAAAGAAGTATTTGTATGTCATATCTTTGCAATGCTTAGAGGTGTCATAGTTTTGACACTTCCTCAGATATCAGAGAAAATAAAGAACACAAGTTGGAAGATAAAGGACCAGTAACATTCAGTGAACTTGGTCTTAGAACTGAAACTGAAGGTAACAAGCAAGTTCCAAAGACCTACATTGCTGAGGAAAAGTTCAAATTTGTTTTGTATTTGTGCTTATATTTCTAACTACAACTTTTACATAATAATAATAATCACATGAATGGAAAGTACCCTCTTAAAACAGAGTAAGATTACTGTCAAACAATGGATATTCTTTTCTGTGGAGGTATATGACATGCCAATCATAAATAAGAAAAGAGCAAAGCAAAGTCACCTCCGTACAGGCCATGAAGGCCCTCGGAGGAGTGGAACGTAAAGGCTTCCACCATTGTTAACCTCGGCACGTGATGGGGTAGAGTGGTTAGCTCTACGCCTGGTCGCCTTTGCCCCCAGGACTTACGGAGGTGCATATGGCCCTGTGGTTCACTCAGCCTACACCAAAAATAAGAAAAGAAGTCCTCTGAAAATGTGTACTGCTCCCTATTTCATTCAAATCTTCAGTTAAACCATAGCACATACATCAATGCTTTTCTTCAGGTTAGGCCACATCACCTGTTGACACACTGCCCCAACATCAGTTGTTAGATTGAAGGGATACCCGAGATATGATCAAACATCGAGATATGTAATATCTATATCTGAAGAACATGCCAATACCTGAAAACATCTTGAACTCAATCTGAGTTGTGGCACAATAATGCTAAATCACACTTGGCCAAGCCTTCATATGAGCAGGTACACCACTACCATTATTATGATGATGATTATTAGTTCAACAAGCTGCCATGTTCTGAGGTCAGGTACTTTATACAATTGACCCTAATTTCTTATATGTCGAGAATGACACCTTGGTACACTCTTAAAACAAATGTTTAGACAAGTAGATCTATGTATAAAAATAATATGCACCAAATCCTTACTATATATCCACGTAGGTTTAAATAGCTTAACTCTAACTGCCACCAATGCCACAACCTGCACCACACCAATGTAGACTGGATGAAATAATGATCACTAACAGCTACTTTGTGCAGCAGTTTATAGGGAAATTCTATAAGATGGTCGTCAGACCTGTCCTAATATATGGCTCCGATACTGAGCAAGGCAGACAATGCATGGCCAGAAAATACTTGCTACAAAGATGCAAATGCCGCAGTGATCTGCGGGCATTATTCTGACAGACTGAGTAAAGGATCTTTCAATAACACCGCTACCTATTAGAAACAACTCTGCTAGTATGGGTACACCAAATGGCGTGATGATCATTCTGTACAGAAAGCTCTTGCCATTGCAAAATCAAGGAGAGGCTGACAACAGCTGAAACTGCCTTGATGGAAAAGAGACAACTTGTGGCCAAGATACAGAAGCAGAAGGAATATCTCTTCAGTTCAGATGAGCTAACCCTGACATAATCGGGATTGCCCTGAATACAGGTACGTATACGGCCAGGGAGAAGAAATCCATTCTATGTATTATAGACTGTCATTTAGATATACTGTATAAAAAACAAACAAGAATCAATATATAAATTAAAACAACAAAGACAACACATAAAGAGATACAGGGAGATTAATGGAAAATACATACTATACTACTGTAAAACTTAAGCAATAAAATGGAGCTTTCAAAATGTAATTTAAAACTGTAATTTAATTTTGTATAAAGGTATCTTTCTTGTGCAAGTTTACTGGTATCTTAAATACAAGACATAATCACACTGAAATTGGTAACGGCTACAGAGAATATCCTCCTGTAATATATATATGTGATATAAACAAGAGGATTTGAGTATTTGTAAACAATAGTGGTAACTGAATATATGATGCTGGTAATGCAGAAGCACATTCAGTGCTCATTCAACAAAATAAGTTAAAACTCAAGAAGAGGTCATCTGATAAGTCTATTTCTGTGCCATCTGATAGAGTAAAACAGAACATTAGAACTGACATGCAGGCAGTCTCAACAATGTTTAATAATAATAATTTCTGGAGATAGAGAACAAAGGGAATTCTTAAGGAAAATTCTAAGGCCAAGGAAAGTTCCTACAGTAAGGTCAAACAAAAAGCTGTACAAAACAGTTCAAAAGCAGTATGAGAAAGAGAACGATGGTTTATAAGAATATCAACAGAATAGGGTGGCCAAAAGGCTTGCAAACAAAATTCTCATCCATCAAGAGAAATAGAAGTCAGAACTTCTCTGGCTTTAGGAAGTGCAGTAGGATTCGAAGAGGGTGAACATTACAGAGGAAGACGTCTGAAACAGTGATTCTGTACCTTCTATTAATACACTAAGCAATCTGAATAGTTCTGTAATTGGAAATGAACTGATGATAACACATGCATCAGCTGAATCTATGACTGTTGCTAATAAACTAGGTTGGTTTTCGAAAAGGAGAGCTAAGTTATGGAGTGGTCATGTATTAGTTACTGTATTCAATACAAAGCCTAAGACAGGTGCATCAGAGCAACTAAGATGTCAGAGGCTGAAGGATCTGTGCAAGGAAACTACACCTTGAAGAAGGAATGAAGGGCCGTTGTGTTTTCGTAGCCCATAGACAGCTGTATCAATAATAATAATAATAATAATAATAATAATAATAATAATAATAATAATAATATTAATAATAATAAATAATAATAATAATAATAATAATAATAATAATAATAATAATAATAATAATAATAATAATAATAATAATAATAATAATAATGGGTTTTCATCCCACTAACTACTTTTATAGTTTTGAAGACATGGAGGTGCCAGAATTTGCCCTATAGAAGTTCATTTACATGCTAGTAAATACAAATACGAAACTGATAAATTTGAACTCCTTCAAATACCGCTGGACTCAGCTGGGAGTAATTCAGCAAAGTAAATGTCAGATTTAATCTAAATACCTGTTTATAACAGCTGGAGGGCATATGATAAATTAAAAATATTCTTCATTCTGGTTCCAGCTACAGTGAGATATTTGGTATGTCGTATTTAATTTTACAGTCACAGTTCTGAGTTGTCTGTTCCAAAGTAGAATGTTTCCCGCAGAGTTTAGGCATTTGTACAGTATTTTGTATTACCTTACATTGTCAGCCATGAACTGTTTGCAACTGAAGCTACAAATGTTAATAATATTATCAAGAAATGTTATATTCCAATCCAAAGGAGGAAAGAAAAATAAATTTATGCCAAGTAGAAGAAAGAAAGAGAATGGGGACATCTCTAAAAATGCCAAATGCAACAAAATAAACAAAGATTGTAAAGAAACATTGTGATGTACCAAAGTAAAATAAAGTTACAGCCCCAAATTTTAACATCTTTAACTATTTACCTGATGAGAATTCTTTCACAACAAATTACCATGACTTAGTAATGTCATTAAATTTCTTTCATAACAAATTATCTGACTGCACTATATTTTTGGTGGTAAATGAATTACACCTCTGGAAGACATTCCATCATTTTCGAGCGGCCATCCTTAGCAACTGACACCTAGACAGAAACATTTCAGTTTGAGTGTCTGCTACCAATACTATGGTTGAAAAGTCAGTTTTGTATAGAGCAAGTGAACTTGGGATGTTGGAACTCAAATGCAGTGAATGAGTAAACACAACAAAGACATTGTAAGCACACTAAATGACAAGTACACTGGACAAAAACTATTCAAAACTTGAAAATGACATACTAATAATGTATCAGAGCACCCAAAACATGATCTGAATTTGCTAACCACCTACTAGATATGGACATGCAAATGCATATATGCCAAGGATGGAAGTCGTCTACATCATTTATGTTCAGTAGACACTTTCATATCTAACCCTGGTATATCCGACCTCCCACCTGCTGTGCTTGTCATAACATGAAATTGAGTTATTGCCAGGGATTATTTTTTGATCACAATGCAATAGCAAACAACCTGGACAACGATATAATGATAATCATCTATGATCTACAGACTATTCAGTGGGACATTCAACCAGCCAATGTAGAAAAGTGGTTAGCTTTGAAGGAGCCGTCACTTGACACCAATGAAGAATTTAATGATGATCAAATTCATTACCCTTTGTTCTCTATGCTGATGTCAATGAAGACAATAAAACTACTAGTCATTCTATGGCCAAAGAAGTATTCAAGGTCATGCTGAAATACATGGAACAGCATCCAGCAACAACACCTATGGATGTACTGAGGGTAAAGAAATGGAGGGATGCATCCGCAAAAAAATCAAGAATGCTTAATTTGAAATAAGAACATTACCGACTTTTCCAAGGGAATTAATTTCTGTAATGTGTCTTTTAATAAATTATAGCGACAATGGAATAGGAATGGACTAGGAGTGTGAAGGAAGCAACCGAAGGCCTAATTAAGGTAGAATCCCAGCATTTACCTTGTGTGAAAATAGGAAACCAAGGAAAACAATCCTTTTGGGCTGCTGGCAGTGAGGTTCGAACTCATTAGCTCCCAAATGCAAGCTGCAAACTTAGTGTAATGACCAGTAGGCCTGCAGAAAGAACTGTACTATTTTCTCCTGCTATTTCATTAAACATACTTAAAAAGTACGTAACTCTACTATTGCTATTACAGCAACACCATTACGTGAAATTTTGTTTTTAGTTGCTGTAAAATTACAGTATTTCACATTCCTTTCTGTGTTATAATAAAGGCTTTTTTTTGTTTTTTCCTCAGCTCTACTTATGGACCACTGGAAGAGTCTCTGAATCCCAAGATCATGGGTTCAAACCTGGCAGATGTAGTCAAATCTTTGAAGGCAGAAAAAAAAAACCACTTGATACCATGTACGATTTCGGTATGTAAAATAACCTCTGGTGACTCATTTGGTGTTCACCCAGCAAAATTAATTAAAAAAGCCCTTAGATGGCCCACCAGAGGGATCCATGTTTCTCAGCCATCTGGTAAAGTAACATGGAACATTAAAATTGATGAGCAAGCAGTTAAGACAGTCTCAAATTAAAATGTCTGTACACAGCAGCAGAGGCTATACATTATTATTATTATTATTTATTTATTCCTCAAATTATCCAACCTTCTCTGTGTACCAACCATGTCTCGGTCCTGTAAGTGATGAATATGAGAGGCTCAACTGTATACGAAAGCACCAACATTCTTAGTAAAATCCTGGAAACAGACTCAAAACGTCAAGTGTTCTCGTCAAAGGAGTTTTGTTACCGAGTATGGCCAGTGGAAAATTACTTAGCAGCACTTCAACAAGGAAAAAAATTTACCATCTTAAACAGTAGTAAAGTCAGATAACTCATAATTATAATCACTACATATGAATATCAACAATGAAAAATAAAAATTCTTTATCATTTTCATGCATCCCATGACAGTAGTATCAGAACAACAATCATTACTGTGATCAAAGAGTGCTTTAAAAGAAATTTTGAGGACAGCATTTAAGACATTTAATTCCTTTTGAGAATGTATACCATCAACACCTTTTGAAATTGGAACAGCTTATACACACAATTGACACAGCACATTTATAATTTGACACCGTTTCTTGGAGAACAAACATAGAAGAATAAATTTTTCACATCACAATGCCCAATAGTCTCAAGAACTTCAAAAACTGTTGCATGACATTATTCATGGCATGCTGTGATCAGTACATAACATTTGCATCATACGATCAAAGTGGTGTTGAAGCATAGCTGTTTTAAAAAGTAATCTGTACATGAATGTGCTAACTTTTCAATACCTTTCACAAACCAAATGAAAGTAGCCAAATATGAATACAAATCCAATAAACAGATTGCTTTGACCTGTGCTTCCCAGATTTGTAATTACAGCAGTGCCTCCAATTACAGCAAACAATCTTATACCTCTACCATCTCATAAGCATAATGCTAGCTGATATATCCAATACTAATAAGTTATATGCTTCTGTTTAATGGTTATTAAGGAAAGTTCAATGTGCAGGGTGAATTGTAATATATAAATAATTGATGATGCTTGTTGTTTAAAGAAGCCTAACATCTAGGTCATGAACCCTTAATGGTATGAAAAGAGACAAAATGCAATGACAATTTAAAATTCAGCCACTGGCCAGAATTCAAAACTTGATGAAGAATGAATATGAATGTAAAATAATCAGTGGATCCAACTCACAATATTAAAAGTTACAAATAATTCCAAAATCAATCCTCTGTCTAGAATTCAAACAGTCAACGATGAACAATGATTATGAACTTAAAACAATCAGTGGATCCAACCTGCAATGCCCCACCTTCCCAGAAACAAATTTAAAACAATAGTAAATACTGTCCAAGGGGCTGCTTCCAAAACACAATCCTGAATCGATGATGCATGTTGTCTAAAGGGTCCAAAATCCAGGTCAAGAGCCCCTCATAATGTTGCTTATCGCTAGTAAAGTAGAACTACGGTATTTCTCATGTAGCGGTACTAATCACAAGTAATGTACTCACAGTGTTCCTCACATTGCGGTCCTACTCGCCCGTAATGTACTATGCTCAGGTAACGCAAAACTGTGGCATTTCTCAGGACGCCACTCATAGGCAACGCAAATCCATGGTGTTCCTCACATAGTGGTACTAATCACAGGGAATCGTACTATTCTGCAATGTTCCTCGCATAGAGGGTACTAATCACAGGCAACGCAGACTCATGGCATCACTCATATAGCGGTAATTATCACAGGTAACACTCAGACCCGTGGTGTACCTCGAAATACAGACCCATAATGTCCACAATCAGATGGTGAAACACCCCAGTGAGGACAGTCTCTTTCTTCTCCTTGGGGTGTTCCAACCAAACCTGGACAGAGGGGAGCCTCCATCATAGTGGCGGATACTACAGGCAAGTACTGTAAACCCATAGTGATCCACCCACAGGCCCATGGTATTCCTTACATAGTGGTACTAATTGCAAGAAAAGTTGACTCATGGTGTTCCTTAAGACAAAGAATGTTACAAGTACGTATTAATTTCCACCTATTCACTACAAAGCGAGTTCTTGTGATTAAGAATTATATCTTATATTAATTACAGGGACATGCTTAGCCCATTATATGGGCATCATCAGCCTTAATCTCATAACTGTAGGACAAAAATCAGATACTCATTTCTCTTAATCGAAGTTTTGAAGATAAAAGTATATATCATAAAGTTGAGGATACTTGTTGTAGGTACTTGTTTAAACATTTACGTACTAAAATACGTCTAAAAGATAAAAGAGTAGGATGACTTGTGTTCCTCGCGTGATGGTACTAATCACAGGTAATCTCACGGCATCATCCCTTGGTCATCCCTTGGCAGGGGATACTGTGGGTTTATTCTTCATCTGCATTCCCCACCCACGGGGGGTATATATGAATACAATATCAAAATTTTAAAATAACTTACTGAGTTCATATAATAAGAGACTAAAGACTATAGAGAGACTAAAGTGATAGACTGTAAAGTGATCACAAGGCTGTGTTTGTCATAGTTAAAAGTAAATACAATAGAAAGGAAGGATAAGAGGGGCAGGGGGAGTTTTTGAAAAGCAATTATGATCAGTGGAAAATCATAAATAAAAATGTAAACAGCCAATGGGATGAATAATTGTTCAGGTGTGTGAAAATATGTACTGTATGTACAGTTGAAGGTGATAAGGAATGGAAAAGCCTCACTACATTACAACACACAAAGAAGAGGAGGAGCAGATTAGAAAGAAAGAGAGTTAGGAATGGCTGTGGAAGCAAGGAGAGATTGCAAAAACTTACTAGCAAACTGAATTTGGCAAAAAAAAAAAAAAAAAAAAAAAAGGTCACTTAGAATAACATGATGACAAACATAATAGGCAGTTATGAATTTTAGGGAAACCTGGAAGGATATTTTATGATATGTATTGATAATGCAAGAGAGAAACAGGTTCCAGGAAGGACACTCCAGGGACATTAATGGACAAGGCAAATGTGAAGTAAGCAAATATTTAAGAATATACTTACCGGTAAATATTGTATTTAAGTAATCTGCCTAGTCAATACATATATATTTATTTTTATCTAGAACATGTTCTAAAATTTACATATATTCTTAAATATTTGCTATATTTGTAGGTCAATATGGGTTTTTAAAATAATGAAGCTGTTAAAAAGTTTATTACTTGCAAGACAAATGTATATATGAGGATTTAAAGAAGGCAGAGTTATTCAGTCAGCAGTATATGTTAAGATAGTAGGACATGAGGACAGTGTCCAGGCTGAGGTGGTGATTAACACTGGTGGAGTACCAAAATTTATCTATGACAAAGATTTTAAAATAAGGATACAAAATTTGAAAGCTGGAAAAGAAGCCAGGATTGATAAGATTTCTGGAGATATACTAGAGATATAGTGCCATATCTGAAATATTTATTTGATTATAGTTTGCATGAACAAACTATTCGAAATGAAAGAGTGGTAATTGTAAACTCAGTAAACAAGGAAAAGGACAAATAAGCAGATAATTACAGGGCAGTAAACTTGAGATGTGGTATGTTCCAAGCTATTAGCGGAGAGATAGCGTGGAATGACTTTAGAAAACAAATAAGCTTGAGTGAAGCTTTTAAAGGTAGGAAAGATCATATGATAAAATTGGAATTCAAGAGGACAATTTGGGGCAAATATTCATTTATAGGAAAAAGGAATTAGGGGCCAGAATAATTTATCAAAGAAAATGTTCAATAAATTTCCAAGATCTTTAATATCATTTAAGAAAAGACTAGGTAAATAACTGATAGGAAATCTGCCACCTGGATGACAGCAGATCAATGTTGTCTGATTATAGACTGAATGACTCAGGTAAGTACACACTGAGACAATTGGTTAGCACCAATGCAGGATCCTTGGATCAGACAGTAGCAGAAGCATGTATTTACCCACATCCCTCCAGATGCAATATCTTGGATGTAAATAGGCTTTGGTGTGGGGTCTTGGGAAGAGAATGGAGAAAGATAGGATATCAAGGAGACAGACAGACAGACAGACAGACAGACAGACAGACAGACTCAGCTACTTATAGCAAAAGCTGGGAAAACCTAGTTACATTTGGCATTTAAAATTTTGAAGTAAGAGACATAGAAGTAGGTGATGTGGAAGTGCTATCTGCCAATAAAGGATTATTGAGCCATGCAGTTCATGTACACAGGCTTGCAGACAATGCTGCAAACCACGATTCCAAACATGAAGGGGGGAAAAAAGTAACAATAATTACAAGTTTTATGTCCCACTAAATACTTCTATAGTTTTTTGGGAGAACAAGTTACCAGAATTTTGTACTGAAGGAGTTTTTGTATATGCTGGTAAATCTACCGACACAAAATGCTGGCATGTCTGAGCAACTACAAATATTGCCTATTTGAGCCAGGATTGAAGGCCAGCATTTCTGTTGTCTAAGCCACTTAGCTTTAGAATGAATGAATACCTTGACTTACACACAAAGGCAGTCATACCCTTACAATAAAATAATAGAAGCTGTCCACACCAGGTCTTTCTACATTTAAGTTTTTTCCACTTCTCAACATATTAAAAGATTTAAATATATGGTCTTATGTTATCCAGTCTACAAACCAGTAAAAGTAGCACAAGATGACCATAGAAACTGTGCAGTATATGCTTCATTCATAAAAGCACAACAAAAGAAATTATGGTAGGTCTATTCCTTTCCAGGTCTAAACCTATCCCTGTTAAAACCAGAGTATAAAACAGTAATTTAATACTGAAAAATATTCTACATTTTCCTTAATTTCTAACCAAGTGAAATATATACATATTCCTATAAAGGTGTCCCACTTCAATATAGGTAAGACTGTTTGCTATTGTTTTTGGAGCACGTGCTATGTAATGAAATTAAATCCCTTCCTACAGCCAGATATGTTTCTACTTAAATTAACTGACAATTTCTATGATGTACAGATAGTGCATTTAAAAGCTAATGAGGATACTAAGAATTATCATTTTATCCAAAAGTTGAATTCTCAAATATAAAGGAAATAACTATCCTGATGAAAAAATAAAAGAAAGAATACAGAACTACGACAGAGTGAAAAGTTTGCATATCTAACTAACCAAGGAAACTTCACTCGATATTTTGTTCTAATTTATTTATCCGGAGACTTATGCTGCTTTTCAGTAATATAGAGAACATAGAGGATTGGACCAGCAAATCCCAAGAGTAAGGAACAAATAAGAAGCTGAGGCCATTTTAAACCCCAGTCAGCACCACTGCATCTTAAAATAGCAGCTGATTCTCTTGATACATCTGGCAAGTCCTGGACAATGAGCGGACTTGAGGGATCTTCTTTAACAGAGGAACTATCAGCACATTCATTTGTACCTGTGGAAGTTGAACCAACAGTCTGGGTTAAAATTTTTTCTACATATGTATTGTTACTCAATAAATCAACTGTATTTTGTCCAAGAGGTTTATGGTTAACAATCTGTTCCTTCTCATCCACGATGTTACTGTGGTTTGCACTCGAAATGTCTTCATTGCTACAGTTGCTCGTACTGGACAGTTCATCACCAGGAACAGGATCATTGAAGTTGATCAACAACTTGTCTTCATCCTTACTTCCACTACCATGAACACCTGCTAATCGTTCAGTCACAACTGAGCCAGGTTTTAGAGGGACTTTCAGAGATCTGCGAGCAAATATTTCGTTGTCTCGAAGAATACCATTTATTCGTTTAAGTTCGGCAACCTGAAATTAAATAAATGTTTTTTTAAATACTGAAATGATAATTTTGGCAGTACTTAAATTTACTTATGAAATGGTGATGAAAATGAAGGCAACAAGAATTATGAAATGCCAATGATCACACTTTCTGGTCCAGTCATATTGAGAGTGCTATTATATTACACCACAAGGTCATGAGGTTAAGGATTATGGTAGTGATTATTATTGTTTTGAGAGGAAGTAGAACTGGGTAATCATCCTCTCTTAACACTAATCACATGAAAAAATGGAAGAGATTCAAACTTTCGAAGAATGAAGGTATCAACAAAAGAAAGGCAAGGGTCATGACCTGCATGAAAATGGAAAGACTCCCTAGGTCCTGCAAACCTAATATTGTCAGGGACAGAAGAGAACAAAGTGTTGGCGAAGAGAAGTCGGATAGGAAAGAGAAAATGCGAGGAGCCTAACACTAGTAAGTGGAAATAATGTCAGACTCAGCTAGGGACCCTTTGGATGCTGACCTATGCTCCCAAGTTGAGATTCCCTGAGGTTTACCCACTTTAGTTGGTACTAACTACAGGCAGGAGATATTGTGGATGTATTATATTGTCCTCGCCCACTAGAAATATTAACGATTTACATATACGAGTAGCACCTTGTTACTCCACACACTGGGGACTGAGGGCATGGTCAGAACTCAAGAAGGGCTGGATTACTAGAGGAACAATAGTATTTACTGTAATACTTTACATACTAATAAAATATGTATTTACTGTATTTACAATACCTTAAACGCCTAAGACTGAAGAAAAGTTATATCCCTCTATTACCTTTTAAAGATTTGCAAATCTTGGACAATTGCCTGTGTATCTTCATTTTGATAGTCATTCTGATACATTTCCCCAGTCAATGACTGGAAAACAGGTTGTTGGTTTTCATTTTCTGATACATTTCAACTGTACTGTCAGCCAAAGTTTATACCAGGATTTTCCAAGTGTTGATGCTTTAAGTTTTCCCAAGCCTCTACAATTGTGCAAATAGCATCCTTTATATTAAAAGATTTCCTTGCCTCAAACAGGTCTTCTGTCTTCTCCACAACTGGATGAAATGTATTTCCAGCAATATCTCCTCTTCAGGTATAAAATTACCTCTCGATTCATAGGTTGGATGATAGAAGTGATGCTGGGTGGAAGAAAGGCACCTTCTTTCCCCCCTCCTTTTTTAGTTCCTGTTCAAATGGATGCAATGGCACATTATCCAACTCCAAAGGGGCACCTACAGGGAGTTGTTTTACCTTCAAATGGCACAAACTGCTCAAAGAAGTATGATTTAAAAAGACTACTGTTCACTGAGACTGATTGTTGATGGGGAGAATATGTTGGCGGGGATGTTAAATTAATATTCTTAAATGCCCTCAGAATGTTAAATTTGCCCATTATAAATATCGGTAATTTACGACTACCGTTAGCATTGTTGCATCTGTCGTGTCCACTCCAGAAATGAGCTCAGGACCACCACTCTTCCGAGGATCGAACCTGTGGTCAGGAACATAGGAATGGTGTCACAGACATAACCAGGTATTAAAGGGGAGAATATGAGTATATATTTATACCTATGTAATGGTAATGATACAAAAATAGTATGAATAATATTAGAGGAGAGATTCAATGTAAAATGAGAATCATAAGGGTTTGGAATAAGAAAATATTGAGTGTAGAAAAGCAGCATAGTTGTGCAATGAGAGGAAATGGCTTGGTCGAGCAGTGGTTAGTTACGACGGTGGGGTACAGCACCCTCCTAGTGCGTAGAAAGTATTCTGGAAAGTACGAAGTCACGTTGCACGGACACAGGAGCTTTAGCCCTCTGATTGGCTGAATTCAGTTTCCACAGGGTGGAGAATTTTGATTCCCTTCTCGAAGCTCGGGCATGTCGAGGAGAAGGTATAAAGCCAGGGGGGCACACCCTAAACAGGGTCTTTGGATCAAATCTACCGGGAGTTGTGATCAGAAGCTCTATCAGTCAGCACTTTGAGGTCGTCGCATAATAATAATAATAATAATAATAATAATAATAATAATAATAATAATAATAATGTTAAGCACTTCAAGTTGGGACTTAGAAGTTTACCACTGAGAGTCGACTCTGCCAGGTCTTCGAAGTATATATCATTTTGAGGTTGTGGAGTCACTTGTATATATAATCAACTGTTGGAATTAAATGTGGTATAAGGGAAGCTGTGGACTTCAGTTCTCTTCACGCGTAGCAGATCTCCCAGGCCCATAGAATTAATCTCCAAAACCGCTCGGGGAGCAATCTGATTTAACAACACTTCACGTCGTGAAATACCAATGTCACGACACATTGTTTTTGAGAGAATCCTCGATCGACAACTGTGCGATATTATCAGCATTAGTACCAACCAGTGCGGATTCGTCAAGGGTGCTGGAACAACCGACGCCTTCTTTGCTGCCAGAATGCTCAATGAAAAGCATCGAGAGAAACAAAAGCCACTACATATTGCCTTCCTTGACCTTGAAAAGGCTTTCGACCGAGATCCACATCGTGTGATCTGGTATGCACTTCGTGACCATTGTGTACCAAAAATGCTTATCAGTTGAATCAAGATGCTTTACACAAACACCACAAGTCGTGTACGTCGCGCTGTCGGCATCTCGGAGAGCTTTCCAGTGGAAGTCAGTGGACATCAAGGCTCCACATTGTCCCCATTGGTTTTTGTTCTCATCAAGGACACAATTACATGGGACCTGTAGAGGAGTGTCCCTCAGACTCTCTTAAACGCAGATGATGTCGCACTTGCTGATATCACCAGAAGTGGATTGCAGCATCAAGCTGAAGACTGAAAAAGCCACTTCTCACAGTACGGTCTTAGAATGAACAAAAAGAAGACCGAATACCTGGAAACCACCCCAAACAACAGCTCAATTCGAGTTGATGGAGAGACCTTAACGAAGGCTGTAAGCTTCAGGTATCTAGTAACTCGCCTACAGACAGATAGTGGGACACACGATAAAGTGCGAAGTAGAATAAAGACAGCATGGATGAGATGGAGAGAAGTCACAGGCGTACTCCGCGACAGAAGGATGCCACTACATCTGAAGTCCAAAACATACCGCATGGTAGTACGTCCTGCTGCTTTATACGGTGTTGAATGTCAACCAGCTGACAAAGCTACAGAGCGCCAATTACACACCATGGAAATGTGCATGCTCCATTGGTCGATGGGCATTACACACCTGCATCATGTCAAAAATGACACTGTGAACCCGCAAATAAGCATTGCACCCTTCACTGAGAAGGCACGGGAGAAACGTCTTCAATGGTATGGTCAAGTCCTGCGTGCTGAACCTGGAACAACTGCCAATTTCACCCACACCTTTGAAATTAATGGGCAACGACCACAAGGACGCCCAAATAAGGCGCTGGCATGACACAGTGATTACTGACATGAAGACTCTGGACTTAAGACCA
Organism: Anabrus simplex; assembly: GCF_040414725.1. Classification (NCBI taxonomy): domain Eukaryota; kingdom Metazoa; phylum Arthropoda; class Insecta; order Orthoptera; family Tettigoniidae; genus Anabrus; species Anabrus simplex. Next base: position 370,998,777 of record NC_090268.1, on the reverse strand, counting down.
TATGATGCCCAAGACCGTGCAAAATGGCGAGCCAAGATTAGAACAGTGGACCCTGCACCAGCGGGAATACACTGGGAAGAAGTTCGTATTGTTGCAAGTAATAAAAATCACTCTCTGCTTTACAAGTTTTGTCCCTTTCAGTGTGTGCCAAGTCTTCATGGAAGCATCTTATAGTTCAATCACTAGTTGACTGTTGATTGAAGGGAACAGACGTGTTTGTGCAGCGATGGGTATTTCCGTTATGAGCTTGGCGAGCAGCAATCGGGACATGGGCAAGCAGGCAGGGGGCTGCAGGGTGTTTGCTGGAATGCAGACCTGCAGCAGGCAGTTACCCGGGGAGTGTTGTATCATTGGCACTCATTACCACATTACTTGTTATAGGAGGCTTGGAGTTAAACTCGGGCCCTGTTCAACCAGGCGTAGGGAATGTGAACATGAAGTGCATGGGGTTAAGAGGAACTTAAGATCTGGAGCTAAGCAAATTTTTTTTTTTTTTTTTTTACAAGTTGCTTTACGTCGCACTGACACAGATAGGTCTTATAGCGATGATGGGATGGGAACGGGCTAGGAGTGGGAAGGAAGTGACCGTGGCCTTAATTAAGGTACAGCCCCAGCATTTTCCTGGTGTGAAAATGGGAAACCACAGAAAACCACCTTCAGGGCTGCTGACAGTGGGGTTCATTATAGGATAATATATATAATTCACAAATATTCAGGTCAAAATTTCTTAAGTTTAGACGGGAAAGAGGGTCTAAAGGAGGGGAACTTTCATTTGTGTTACATCGGAGCTAAGCAGTACGTTAAAACGTGTTCTCAATGACTGCGAAATAATTGAGGTGGAGGTAAATAATGCATCCAATAAACAAAATATAGTCATTATTGGAGCTTATTGACCGCCGAAATCAGGTTTAAACACGATCACACGTCTTTCAGCATTGACATGTGCAAAGATAAGCTATGGAATAAAGAACTATAATTGCAGGGATCTAAATTCACCGTCAGTAAAATGGGCTGGGTCACCTACGAGGGAGGGTGTCAATCACAGGAAGCAGTTAACTTAGTGTGGAATAATGACTTTTCCCAAGTTGTTACAATGAACACACAAACGAGTACTCTTAGATGTTTTTCTAGTCAGACCACATGACATAGTTATATCTTGTGACGTAATTCAGGGGATTAGTGACCACAGTGCAGTGGTACTTGATCTCTCTTGGGAAACTTGTAATGCGAGGTATGTGGGAATTTCTAAGACTATTTGGTGCTATGCGAGGGGAGACTCTGTAGGTTTTCAAAACTATCTTGAGGTTGTGCTATATTAATTGGTTACAGGAAGGCAAGGGGATGGACGACATTTGGGAGAAGTTCAAAACCATTCTACATACTGGACTGAATAAATTCGTTCCCAAAAGGATAATTAGAGAAAATTCAGATCCGCCGCACTACACTGCGATTATTAGGAAGCTTAAACGTAAGACTAGGAGAGCGTTCAACAGAAGAAACAATAACAAAGCGTGCAAAGCGGAGTATAGACGTTTTGTAAAGCTTTTGCTAACAGAAAAGAAAATGGCTGAAGAGAAATATCTTGATGATATCCTAAACGAAAATTGGAATTCCTGGAACCCCATTTTAAGGCCTCACTGCAGGGCCGTCAAGTTCTGTTTACTCTCAACGCTGTAATGCTGAGAGCTAATATAGACAGGGGGTGTCCACAGGGAGGAGTATTATCACCAACAATATGGTGTCTGGTAGTGGACGAACTACTTACCAGGTTAAATGTTGGAGGAATATACGCCCAAGGCTATGCAGACGACATAAGCCTGATGGCGGTAGGAAATTTCCCCAGTACGGTTTCCGAACTCGTACAGAGCTCTCTACGTAGGGTGGAAAGATGGCGTCACGAGACAGACTTGTCGGTTAATCCCGATAAGACGGAGCTCGTGGTATTTACCAGGAGGAGGAGGCTAGACGGACTGTCAGAGCCTTTTCTATTTGGAAAAAAATTAGTTAAGACAACCTCGGTTAAGTACCTATGGGTAATCCTTGAGGCAAGACTAAGTTGGAAGAAACAATCATAAGGTGGATAAGGCTCGCAAGATTATGTGGACCTGTCGCAGAGCCGTCGGAAAGACCTGGGGCCTAAGACCTAGGGTGGTCCAGTGGTTCTATATCTCCATTGTACGGCCCATGATCACCTATGCATCTATAGTCTGGTGGCCAGGCTCAGAGAGTAAAACTGAGCACCAAGTTAAACAGTGTCCAAAGACTTGCGTGTCTAGGAATAACAGGAGCACAGGATACTACACCATTATGTGCAATGGAGGCCATCCTAGGTTTTCCCCCCTTACATTTATATGTTAAGGTAATAGCGGGAATGAGTGCCTATCGCCTTTGGTCACTCGGAGGATGGTCCTTCAAAAATCCGAATAGAGGTCATGCCTCTATTCTTACAAGGCTTCACCAGACTTGCCCTATGACAATGATGATCGGGGATCTGATAAAGCCTAGCTTTAATTTGAATTGTAAATTTACAGTGGTGATACCCACAAGGGAGGAGTGGGCCACGGACGCTGGGGCCCGTCTTAAGTCTGGGGGCTGTACATGGTACACAGATGGCTCGCGGATGGAGACGGGCACAGGCGCCGGGGTCTGGGGGCCTAAGACAAGGCTCTTCCTTCCTGTGGGTAAATATGCTACTGTTTTCCAGGCTGAAGTATACGCAATACTAGCCTGTGCTGTAAATATATGGAATATGCCTGGACACAGAAGACATCACTATATGTAGTGATAGCCAGGCAGCGCTAAAAGCACTATGTGCAGTTAAAACATCAAAACTGGTATGGGAACGCCAAAGGATGTTAGATCAGCTGTGTGAGCTTAGCTCAGTTACCCTATTATGGGTTCCTGGGCACACAGGTATCAGTGGAAATGAAGCTGACAAACTAGCGAAACAGGGCTCAATGGGTTCCTTCACAGGACCAGAGCCCTTCCTGGGAGTGTCACTCCGAAGTGTGAGGCTGGCAGTATCCCAATGGATAAACCAGTCTCACCTAGATATTTGGAAGAGGTTAACCATAGCAAGACAGGCACGTGAACTTATCAAAGGGCCTAGTCAAAGCTATAAAAAGGTCCTAATGAATTTGAATAGGACCAGAATGAGAATGGTAGTTGGACTGTTAACAGGCCACAATACCTTACGGAGACACCTACACATCATGAAAATCACCCAGGATCCGATGTGTAGAAGATGCGGTAAGGAGGAGGAGACCTCCGCGCATGTGTTATGTCAGTGCGAGGCTTTTGCAAGCACTAGACATCGATACCTGGGCTCACAATTTGTGAGCCTGGAGGACATCAGGAATGCCAAAATCCGGACACTGGTATCCTTTATAGGAGCACTAGGGCTGGACTAGGCAAACCCGTTCAAGGGGCACAAAGGGTCTTCATAGACCTACGTGTGGAGCTCTGCGAAAACAGGGCTCACCCATTTCTTATCTATCTATCTAACCCCATTTTAAATATATACGAAGACTGAAGGGAGAGAACAAGTCAGTTTCTTCTCTTTGTATAAGAGGCAATTTATTGACGATAACAGATATAAAGTGGAAGCATTACATAAGCACTACGGAAAGGTTTTTTTAATCCGGCGGCACACTTATTCAGGGACAATTTTCCGAAAACTAATAACGATTTCCAAATTAAAGCTTCATTTTTGCGTAAAGGTCTTTCTAAACTCAGAAGAAGTAAATCTTGTGGACAAGATTCTATTTCCGGAGAGGCACTTAAACTCGTGGGTGAAGCAACCCTACCATATTTAATATGAATCTTTAATATATTTTAATATATTTTAGTATATCACTAGCTGCCTCTGTGGATCAGCGGTAGAGTGTCGGCCTCCGGATCCCAAGATAGCGGGTTCAAACCCGGCAGAGGTAGTCGGATTTTTGAAGGGCGGAAAAAAGTCCATTCGACACTCCATGTCATACGATGTCGGCATGTAAAAGATCTCTGGTGACACATTTGGTGTTTACCCGACAAAATTTATTAAATCTCAGCCATAGACGCCCAAGAGAGTTTCGGTTTACTCGGTCTGCCATCTAGTGGGGGCCTAGAGTAAAACAGAACATCGAAATTGACGAGCAGACAGCCAGATGGCGTCAAATTGAAATGTCTGCACACGGTAGCTGAGGCCATATTATACTTATTATTATTATTATTATTATTATTAATCACTGAACAATACAAAGGTTCCAGAAGATTGGAAATCGGCCATTCTTGTTCCTATTCACAGAGGAGGTGACAAGAGCTACTTAAATAACCACAGACCAGTAAGTTTGACGTCAATTGTATGCAAACAAATGGAGCAATTACCAGTAATAGTAGATTATTTGAGGTTAATATGGGACTCTTCTGGAATTATGTTTAAGGGACAGCATGGTTTTAGGGAAGGCTTCTCCTGCAAAAGTCAGCTCTGTTTCATATGCCAAGATATATCGGATAAGCTTGGCAGTGGGTGAAGGATTGATGCAATAGTAATTGATTTTGCTAAGGCATTTGATCTTGTGCCACATGAGATCCTGCTTAACAAGTTAGCGCGTACAGGCATTGACATCACAATTGTGAAATGGATACGAGAACTCCTCAATGGAAGAACTCAGAGGGTGCACGTGGGAGAAACACTATCTTCTCCAATAAGTGCTACATGTGGTGTGGCTCAGAGTAGAGTTATTGGGCCAATTCTTTTCATACTTTTCATGAATGACATGCCTGGTCCAAGAAAACGGAAGTGCGCCTGTTTACCGATGACTGCGTCATATCAGGAGATAAAGACGGAGGACAAACTATTGCTACAGCAGGATTTAGATAAATGACCGCTCCGGCGGTAGTAGGTCTACCCATTAATTAATTATATTTAATATGGATTTTCCTGACCACTAATCAGGAAATGTCCCGGCAGCTCAATATCCTACAATAAAAACTGTAGTCAAAATTGAGTTTGGAATATGTGTAGCGGTCATTTTGACCGCTTAGGTGGTTCTAGTGTTAACTTCTCTTCTGAACTCAGTGCAACATGTTTATTGCCTTCTGCTAGCCAATCTGTGATGAGAAGGCAAACTGAATGCAAAATATTTACTATAAAAAACATCTTGTCAAGAAATACTAGTTACAATAAACACTAAGCAAAGCATCAGAATGCACAGTGTCCTACTGTACACATCAACAAAAATCATGTATAGTCACACAACATATATACTGGATCACTCTATGCCAAATTACTGTGTTCGATTGATGTAATGTGTCCATTCATCTTTACCATCAACAGTTGGCCAATACATCAGTTCCTAAGCATAATCCACACAGAAGTACACACCGCTGGTAAATTACAAATTACAAAACAGCACAATTGGATTTTCAAGACATAGCAGTGCAGTAAGAAGTCAGTCTGCACTCTGTAGTGCAGGCATCGTCATTCGAGAGCAAAATGCCTTCGGAGCCAGTTTGCTCCCCGCTTTCGAGGAACAAGAACAGCTTAGCGAGCAAGTAGGGGAAGTACATATCGTAGTATGTACCGCAGGCCAGGGGCAGAAAGGTATAGCACTTCTTTCTGGACAGGTTAGATTGCGACACGAAACACGTGAACTTATGTGAGGTGACAGTAGCGTTTCTTTATCCTCACACCACACGACATTCAAATCTAGTCGGTTAATGTTGCATTTACTATGGGAGAGTGTTCAGCACAGTGTAGGCCATTGATGCCAACAAGTTTCAAACCTTCCTGGGAAGAAGAGTATTTAATAGTGACGCAAGTGCGATAACAGGTATAACTTGAATACAATATTCTCTCACCCATAGGTAACTAATGCAGATATCGAGCTTGAATAATAATTATTAGTTTACGGTTATTATTATTATTATTATTGTATGTATAGCTGTGAAGTGTTATATCCATTTAGTATTATTATTATTATGATACGACCTGTAAATTAATATCATGTAATTTATCCTTACCTGTATATATAAAATGTAATCCATAATTGTGAAACACACTAACTTCCAGAATGGTATAGGCACGAGAACAATGAAGAATATTCTGTACATTGTATTCTATGTATTCATACACTCTAGAATTTTCACGAAGATAGTTTTTTGTAATATAGCTTTCAAGAAGTCTGGCCAGACATTTATATAAGGAGATGATCTTGATGGTAAAAGTCAGTTGTGGTTTGGAAGTTATTGGAAGAGAGTTATTGTTTAGTAGTAAGTGGCTGACATGCCGAGCCAGGCAGTCTCCATGTTGAATTGATCAGTAGTCATCTGTTTTCAACTGTGTTTCAATGTGTAACCTCTGTGAAATTTGGTGTCAGTTTTCAACTGTTTAAAGATGGCAGCTTTGTTGATATCCTACAAGTGAAGTGTGTTTGTTTTATGATACACAGTGATTTAAGGTTGTGTGTGTATTAATTTGTGAATATATGTAAATATAAGTATATTACCAACTAACAGCACCTTGTGTGCATCTGTGGCTACATTAACAGTTCAAGAAAATGTTTAATATGGAAAAAAAATATTGAGTCACATTAAAAAAAACATCAGAAGAATATAAAGAGGTTTTAATGTCACTATATGACGATTTTGAGAGTAGGTTTCACGATATTCAGGCATTAGAAAAGGATATGCAGGTGTTCGCTATGCCCTTCTCAGTGGATGTGGACACTGTTACACCAGAACTGCAGCTAGAACCGATTGACTTGTGTGATGCTCAAATGAAAGAGATATGCAAACACTAACAGTTTGACTGAATTTTATGTTCGTTTTCCATGGGAGAGATTTCCTAGATTGTACATATTCAATGCCCATATTGTAAGTATAGTTGGATCAACGTATTTACGTGAACAGATGTTTCATTAATGAAGATTTGTAAATCTAGACACAGAAGCAGCCTCACCAATGAAAACTTGAAATGTGCTTTGCTACTTGGCAGTAGGCAAACGATAGTACGAAACATTCTACAATACTCTCTAAATGAGCCCAAAGGTCCCGTGAAGGAGAGGAGTACACCAGTGATATGTTTCAGTTTGCGTGGTTAATTTGTTGTCAAAGTCATAAATGCCATACAAATATTGAAACAGATGTTAACGAGAGTGTAAAGAATATGTACAAATTACCAAAACTGTATTTTCTTTCAGTAAATGTACGTGTCCCAAAGCTTCAGTTAATTGTAAAAATGTATTTATTCAGGACATATTGCACATTGCTGTACATTTCCTTTGTCAATGAATAATTTTCTTGTCCTGTTATACTCTGTAATCTGCATCCTATTCATCTCACACGATCCATGCTCCAAATTATTATTATTATTATTATAGCTGTTGTTCACATGATAACATTTCCAAGTGGCAAGCACAGTACCGCCATGGTATGCAACCCGCCTGTCCACTGCTCTCTCGTCACGTGACAAACAGCCGTCCCGAGCGGAGCAAGTAACACCGGCTCCCTAGAGCAACTACGCCATGACCTCTGCTGTAGTGTATCAGCATGACAGATATAGACTTACAGATCAGTTTGACAGAAACTGCACAGTTGTTCAACTGCAGGCTAGCCATACCCAAAGATATCTCAGGTTCATGCAAACCAGGATACATTTCCAGGACATGGAGACTCTATCAAGACATCAATGGTGTGAATGACAGACCTCATACAGGTCATTCTCGGGTCACAACACAATGAATGCTACCTGCAAATTGTAGCCCATAAACATCGCATCTCGTCAGGGTTCCACAGTGTGATCTTGTCTAAGTCACAGGACAGCATGTCTCACCTCAAACTACAGTGAAAATTGTGCTTTTATTTTGCATTACATTCAGAAGTTAGACAATGAATTTATGTTTACTGGTACAGTGAAAGGTAGCAAATATTTATCACATGATAGCCTATACCTGGATTAGGAATATAATCGTGTGAAAGTGACTAGCGGGGTGCATATTTGTCTTGTGATAAAGTAGTTATGGATAAGGAAAAAGTAATTAAATTAATTACTAAAGAAGACAAAATTAAAATCCATCGCAAAATGCTTTCACATACGGTCTTTAAGTGCACAGAGGTGGCGCGAATCAAGACCGACTGAGAATTGGAGTCAGTCTTGAGCGAATGTTGAAACTCACACCTTCCAGCTTTGACTTGATTACTTAAGTTGGTCCTGGTCGAAGTTTTGCTGAATTAAAAATGGAAGCCAAAGTCATTCCTTGCTGTTGCATTTGGATGAGTGTAACATCCAATTTATTGTCTAATAGTGTGACAAAAAAATAATACTTATTAACCCAAAATAAAATGCTTCGACTAACATTCCTTTCAGAAAGAGTGTGACCTGCAATAATACTTTGATATTTTTATGGGCCCCCATACAAATATTTCCATATTTGTTGTCTGGTGTTTTTCACACCTTTCAGTGCACTATTATTTTATAAGCCCCAGTGGAAAAGGTTTTCATATTTGTCCTCATGTTTTTCACACCTTTTAATACTTTCCTTTCATCTTTAGAACGCCTTTGCTGGCGAGTTGTAGTGTTTACAGAGCACTACGTCTCCTGGTATGGGCTATATCAAATTTGTTACTTTCATTGACCTGTCTCAGTCTCATCCTTGGCTTTGACAATATGAAAGTGACTGAGGTATGAGTGATACTAGTAATACCATTCCTTATACAGCCAGTCCCTGTTATGAATGGTGTGAAAATATTGCTCATAGGGTCGGTTGGTGCAGACATTTCAGTGGGCTTGGCAGAATGATATGTAATAGCAACTGCTGGCTCGGTGAGGAAAGCAACGGGAAATTACCTCACTCCTCATTTCCCTAGTACGCCTCTTCAGTGACGCCTAGGCTATATATGACAGCTGTTGGCGAAGCTGCAGAGGATCAAACCAGCCTTCGGGCTGAATACCCAACATACATACATACATACATACATACATACATTTCATCTTTAGAAATGGTAGATATAGTTTTCACTTTACCCGCGGATACACGACGTAAAATGCCCTCATGTCGGAAAAAAATTGTATCTAGTGTTTCCATAACCCTGTTGGATAGTTTTCATTTGTATGTTCAGTAATAGATTGTTCTGCCTAACACATCATTTTTCTTTGTAGCATGCAGAAACGTCTTAACGAGGTTTTACTGTATTGTATATACAGAAAGCTGGACCAGGTAGATCGTCACTCCAGAAGGCCTGCATGACGTTTTGTACTGTATCTACTGAACTGTACCAAACTAGACTAGCTCACAGAAACTAGATGATGGAAGAGTGGCACCATGTTTGCTTTTGCAACAAAACCAGGATACAATCAGGGTTGGATTGTATAAGATGTTCATTCACATGGTGATGGATCCATCATGTTTTGGGGTGGCATTATAATGGGTAACCAGATACCTATAGAGCCTATTGCTTGCAACATAAATGGTCCAAGATACATCACAGAGATTCTACAATATACTGTGGGGCCATTTACACAAGCTATGGGGAATAATTTCATTTTATCGCATAAGAAATTTAATCTTTTATTTTATCTATATTGAACCGAGATCACAAATACTTATAAAGTTTTTAGAGGTCCCATCTATTCAATATAAAACAATGTTGCCTGAATGTATTACAACATATTAACTTTATTTAGCAGTACTCGTTTCGGCGTTTCTTTAGCGCCATCATCAACTGCAAGAAAGTCATGAAAAACTGGCAAGTAATATAAAATATACATCAACATTTTTGTACAACTAACTCCTATAGAACTTATATTAAAATATATATTTAGATAAAATACAAATTGATTGTCTCATATTTCCACAAGTTCACAACTTGTGGATCAAATGTCACAATTAAAAACAACCTGAAGAAAAATAAGTTTTGTGCGCAATCAAAGTTTTTCATCCTGGGGGTACAGAGTTCGATCTTGTTTCTGGTTTACTTGATATTGCTTAAATTATTCGTTTTATTTTAACACCTTGTGGGTCAGTTCAAATAGCACTGGCCTTCAAGGTTCAAATATACTGAGTTAAAACTGTATACATTCAAGTTTGTTGGTGTTTGGTCCAGGTATGTGGATGACACGTTCGTGATACTAGACGAACGTGTAATTGATGCGTCAACCACTCTCAATAATCTTAAGACACACATATAAAGTTCACTCTGGAATCCGAAAGAGAAGTCAATTTATTTCTTGGACCTGAAGATTAATAGGCCCACTTCCTCATTTTCATTCATTATTTACAGAAATCCTACACAGACAGCCGCCACGATAAAGCAAGATTCGACGCACTCACAATCCCATACATACACGACTTATAATAGCCTGGTGGATTGTGCCTTCAAGGTACCTATGTCTAAGTGCAATTTGAACAAAGAACTGAATATCATCCAGTTAACGGCCAAGACTAATGGCTTTAAAGAGGACTTTATAGAACATATAATTAGTAAGTTTAAGTATCGCCCTTGCACCACTTTGATTAAAGATAAACCAAAACAAAAAGCTTTTTCAACGTTTAATAAAGATGTTTATAAGGTCACGAATATTTTTAAGAAGCGGAACATTAAGATCTAATTCAGAACAGATAACAGAAGGATGGCGCAGAAGTATTACATAACACTACAGCAATTAATACAAGTAATCCCTACTCCGAGACAGGGGTGTATAAGTTTCGATGCAATGACTGTGACCGCGGGTATAGGGCTAGGAGTTGGAAGTGGCCGTGGCCTTAATTAAGGTACAGCCGCAGCATTTGCCTGGTGTGAAAATGGGAAACCACAGAAAACCATTTTCAGGGCTGCCGACAGTGGGGTTCGAACCTACTATCTCCCGAATACTGGATAATGGCCGCACTTAAGCGACTGCAGCTATCGAACTTGGTGCTGAGATCTTTGCCATAATGGCCATTATACCAGAGAGTAGCATAAAGGGCCCATCAAAATAGAAACATCTTGATACTTTCTGACCAACAAGCATCTCTCAAGCGTTCTGGAATCATAAAAGACTTGGAACTGTAAGGGCACAGAGTTTTGAACTACTTCTTTTTACTATTTAACGGTTTTAGTTTGTTGAAGTTGGTAACATGTACATACATAGCAACAAGTGTGTTATTCTTTTTTTTATGAGAATGATGAGTTGTTAATAGTGTCAATGCAAACATTTAATGTAATAAATGGTCTAAGGTACACGTGTATAATATCTTGGACTACATCCAGACAATAATACGAACATGAGTGGTACATAGCGGTGACCCCGATGTGATCTAGAGAAGATATGGCGAATAACGAAAGCGTGCCCGAAGATCGACCAGAAGCAAATAAGGTTAGCATAAAAATTCCACCTTTTTGGACAGAGACCGGAAATTTGGTTTTATCAAGTGGAGGCTCAATCTAGTATTTGTAAAATTAAGGCAGAAGAAACTAAATTTAACCATTTAGTGTCTCAACTAGATCTTAAATATATAGAAAATATATGGGACATTATTAAGGTGGTGATTATTGTTTTAAGAGGAAGTACAACTAGGCAACCATCCTCTATATAACACTAATCAGAGGTAAAAAATGGAAGGGATCCGACACTTCGAAAAATGAAGATATCGGCCAAAGGAAGACAAGGGCCACGAAGGGCGTGAAAATGAAAGACTCCCTAGCCCTCGCAAACCTAATAGAGTCGGGGTCGGAAAAGAACAAGAGTTGACCAAGGGAGGTCGGACAGGATAGATTAAAGTGAGGAGTCTGGCACAAGTAAGTGGAAGCAATGCCAGGACTCAGCTGAGGGCCCCGTGGTCGCCAACCCACGCTCCAAAGTTCGGAGCCCCTGAGGCCCCTTTTAATCGCCTCTTACGACAGGCAGGGGATACCGTGGGTGTTATTCTACCGCCCTCACCCACAGGGGGAGACATTATTAAGGGTAGTGATATGAACAGATATTCATTGGCTAAGGAACGACTATTAAATATATTTAAGGAAAGTGAGGATAAACACATTAAGAGTCTAATTACTGGAATCGAGTTGGGAGACTAGAAGCCTAGTCAGTTATTGCACAAAATGCAAGCTTTAGCCGGAGTAGATGTGTCGGATAAGGTCTTAAAACCTCTGTGGTTAGAAAATCTGCCTGATTCCATTAAGTACATTTTCATTGATAGTGATGAAGGACGTGATAAAGTCGCTATCATATAAAATAATGGAAATGAATCCCCGTCATGAATCATATTCAGTTAAACATGGTGACCGGGAACAACAACCTGCAGTCCGTTACGAACGTCTTGAATTTCGGGACTGGAGGAACAAATATCTTCATTATCCATCGGTCATCAGAGTAGATCTCAGCATAGGGGTGAACATCGCTGTCGTAGCAATAGCCGTAGTAAATCCAGGAAGAGGTTTAACCCTGGAGGCAAATGTTGCTACTACCATTTTCAATTTGGATGCCATTGTAAACAAGAAAAATGTACTCCTCCACGTAGTTGGTCAGGTCAGGAAAACGGGAAACTGCAGCTGAATTAGCAGCAAATTCAGCTGCCCAAGTCAACAGTCGCAAAACTCGCCTATTTGTCATGGACGAAACATCAGGACTGCAATTTTTAGTTGACAATGGGGCTGATGTCTCACTGGTCCCAGCTACACCGAAATCTAAAATTGATTTGACTTATAAATTATATGCTGCTAACAGGACCGAAATTCCTACATTCGGAATTGAACTACATACCATTGATTTAGGACTTTGAAGCCATTTCCAGTGGCCATTTATTGTAGAAAAGGTCAATAAGGCCATATTGGGAGCTGATTTTCTGAGTAAATTCCAGTTACTAGTGGATGTGCGCAACAAGAGATTGATAGATGGTGTAACCAAGATCTGCACTGAGGGTGAAGTGCCAATTGCAGAAGAAAATGCTGTCAGTTCTATGAGTCAAAACATTACGTTTTCAGACTTATTGTTGCAGTACCCAGATATAGCTAAGCCGAATTTAATTCCTGGAGAAATTAAGCATGATATCAAATATCATATTACCACTGAAGGTCCACCTGTGTTTTCTAGGGCTAGACAGCTAGACCCAAAACGTATAGAAGAGGCAAAACAAGAATTCAAATTCATGATAGACAATGGAATTATTAGGCCATCTAAATCCTCATGGGCTGGTCCTCTTCACATGGTTCCCAAAAAGGATGGCACAATACGCCCATGTGGTGATTATAGGCGATTAAATGAAAGAACAGTTCCAGACCGTTACTCTTTTCCCAGGATAGAAGATTTCCACTGTATCCTGCAAGGCAAGAAAATATTTTCCAAAACTGATCTATTCAAGGCATACTTTCAGATACCTATAGCTGAAGAAGATAAGCCTAAGACTGCTATCATCACAGTTTGGACTACATGAGTTTAACGTTATGAAAGTTTTGGCCTTCGAAATGCACCTTCAACATTCCAGCGATTTATAAATTAAGTTCTGTATGAACTGGATTTCATGTTTCCGTACTTGGATGATATTTTAATCGCATCAGCCAGTATAGAAGAGCATAAGTCACAACTACAACTAGTCCTGGAACGGCTTCCTAGGAATGGATTTCGTATCAATATCTCAAAGTCAGTATTTGGTGTAAATGAATCAGGCTTTCTTGGATATTGGATAACACCAGAGGGCTCTCGTCCCCTACCTCAGAAAGTACAAGCAATTTTGGATTACAAGTTACCTGACAAAATCCATGAGCTTCGTACATTCCTTCGTGTAGTCAACTACTACTGACGTTAACTGAAAGACACTGCACAAACTCGAGCCGTTCTGCATGACTACCTTAATGGAGCAAAAAAGAAGGACAACAGACCTATTCAGTGGACTGAGGAAGCAAAGAAAATGTTTGAAAAGTGTAAATATGATATCGTAAATGCAGCATTATTAACTTTTCCTAACCCTGACCTGCCTCTAGCACTGTTCACTGATGCATCAGATTTTATGGTTGGTTCTGTACTCCAGCAATTGGAAAATGGAAGTTGGAGACCGATTTCATTCTTTTCACAGAAGCTGGGTCAGTCGCAGAAGGTTTATAGTACCTATGACAAAGAATTGTTGGGAATTTATCTTTCTGTAAAGAAGTTCAAACATCTACCGGAGGGTAGAAACTTTATCTTCAATGACCACAAGCCGCTCACGTTTGCTTTCAAGCAAAGAAACGAAAAAGCATCTCCTAGGCAGATGAGACAACTGCAGTACATATCACAATTTTCAACAAATATTCGTCATGTCAGTGGTCAAGACAACATTGTTGCCGACGCATTATCTAAGAGCTGATGAAGTATCAATAATGGACAATGATAAAACTGCTAATAGCCAGCTTCAAAGTGAAGAATTGCAGCAACTTCTGAATGACAATAAATCCCTACAGTTTAAGCAATATCAGCTTACATCAGGAGGAAAGCTTTGGTGCGACATTTCCGCTGCAAACATCAGACCTTACATTCCGAAGCCATTTCATCGCCAAATATTTCTGCATTTACATGGTTTCGCTCATCCTGGAATAAAGACTACAGTGAAGATGCTAACTACTCGATTTATTTGGCCTAGCATAAGATGTGATGCACGACAATGGACTAGATCCTGTATCAGCTGCCAGAAAGCAAAGACCACTCGACATACTAAATCGCAACTTGAAGAATATGAGGAGCCTGATGATCGCTTCTGTGTTGCACACATTGACCTCATCGCACTGCTGCCACCGTCCAATGGCATGACCTACTGTTTAACCTGTATTGAGCACTTCACATCCTGGATAGAATTTATCCCTCTTGAAGATATAAGAGCGGGAAAAGGGTCAAAAGCTTTCTATCAACACTGGATTGCAAGATTCGGTGTTCCATTACGTGTAATCACTGTTCGAGAAGCACAGTTCAGATCTCAATTGTTTCAAAACTTGGCTATAATTTGTGGGATAAAACTTCAGCATACTACACCATATCATCCCCAGTGTAATGGCAAAGTTGAGAGACTGCATAGGACTCTGAAGTCAGCTATCAAGGCTCGTAATACCACTAAATGGACAGAAATCCTACCGACTGTCTTACTAGGACTGCGGACCGCGCTTCGAGAAACGTCAAGCCATCCAACTGCACAGATGGTATATGGGAAAACTATCAAACTTCCAGGTGAATTTTTTGAGGAACCAACAACCAAGATTTTTTTTTGCTATTTGCATTACGTCGCATCGACACAGATAGGTCTTATGGTGACAACGGGATGGGAAAGGACTAGGAATGGAAGGAAGCAGCCGTGGCCTTAATTAAGGTACAACCCCAGCATTTGCCTGGTGTGAAAATGGGAAACCATGGAAAACCATCTTCAGGGCTGCCAACAGTGGGGTTCAAACCCACTATCCCCCAGATGCAAGCTCAGAGCTCTGTGCCCCTAACTGTAAAACCAACTCGCCCGGTAAGCAATTACTATCTATGGCTGAGGCATCAATGAAAACGATTTTTAAAAGTCAATGAAGGGGGAATAGTAGGTGTAGTCACAGAGTTGGGCCAAATAAACACACCAAGTGAAGTCAATGATGGTACTTCTACCCCAACAATGTCTATGGATTGTGTTGCTACTTTATCTCCTGTTAGTACTATTACTGCTTTTGAAACCCAACAAACGGCTACAACAAAGAAGTCGTCCACAAAGAAGAGGAAAACAATGCACCAGATCCAGCGCACCAGGAACAAGAGTATGAACTGCCTAAATGGCTCCAAGACAGCAATGGTGAACTAGTGGAGCTTCTTGAGCTCTTATAATGAAGTAATGGACATGATTCGTGATTATACAACTATCTATGCTTTTCAAAAGGGTGAGCCAAACCTGAATTTTATGCTAAAGTTGCCGCATTATGGAAACTTGTAAAAAAATGGCTTGAGCGTTTCTTTGGAGAAATGAATCTATGTGTGGATGAATCCGCAATACCCTATTTTGGTTGGCATGGCAGTAAACAACACATGCATGGGAAACCAATTTGTTTTGATTATAAGGCATGGTGTGCATGCACACGACTGGGTTACCTCATTGAAGCAGACGTCTATAAGGGAGCCAATACTCGAAATACAGTATGTAACCTGAAGTTGGAGTTGGTGGACCTGTTGTGTTGAATATGATGGAAAAATGACCAAAGAAAAATATAGTATTTTCTTTGATAATTGTTTATTAGCATAAATCTTCTTGATAACTTGAAGGAAAGAGGTTTCAAAGCAACAGGTATGGTTACATATAATCCCACCGAAAATACCCCTCTGACAAGCATTTTCAAGGAAAAAACCAAGAGGATCATTTAACCAAGTAACTGCAAATGAAAATGATGATGATGTTTGTTGTTTAGAGGGTCCTAACATCTAGGTCATCAGC
Organism: Anabrus simplex; assembly: GCF_040414725.1. Classification (NCBI taxonomy): domain Eukaryota; kingdom Metazoa; phylum Arthropoda; class Insecta; order Orthoptera; family Tettigoniidae; genus Anabrus; species Anabrus simplex. The sequence continues at coordinate 370,982,392 of NC_090268.1, read as the reverse complement.
CCCTAATGGTACGAAATGATACGAAATACAATAACAATTTTAAAGTACAAAATTCATCCACTAACCAGAATTCAAAACGTGATGATAAAGTATGAAGGAATGAATATGAATTTAAAACAATCAGTGGATCCAACCCACAATGCCTCACCTGACCAGAAACAATATTACGGACCAAGGGACTGTTTCCAAAGCACAATCGTGAATCAATGATGCTTGTTGTCTAAAGGAGTTCAATATCCATGTCAACGGTCCCTCATAATGGCACTTATCGCTAGTAGGTAAAGGAGAACCATGGTATTTGTCAGGTTGCGGTACTAATCAAAGGTAGCATAAACTCGCCGAGTTCCGAACATTATGGTACGAATCTCATCTGCAACGCAAACCCATAGTGTTCCTCACCTAGGTGTACTGATCACGAGCGCCGGTATTCCCGTGGTGTTCCGCATATAGTGGGTACTAATCATAGGCAACGAAGATCCACTGTGTCACTCATATTGTGTTATTAACTACAGGCAATGCCCAGACCCGTGGTGTTTCTCACTTAATGGTAGGCCTACTAATCACAGGCAACATAAGACCATGGTGTTCCGCTTTTAGTGGTACTAATCACAGGTACTGGAAACCTACAGTGAACCCCGCTCTACTGCTACGAATCACAAAACTATTGAGTACCTAACAGAGTGGTACTACTCATAAGTAAAGGCGACCCATGGTGTTCCCTGCATGATGGTAGTACTAATCACAAGTAGTTCTTTGGTTCTGATGCAATCATCCCTTGGTCGCCCCTTTTAGTCTCCTTTTACGACAGGCAGGGGATACCGTGGGTGTATTCTTCATCTGCGTCACTTCAAAAAATGAAGTAACGGAGGAAGAAAGGCAAGGGTCACAAAGGGCGTGAAAAGGAAAGACTCCCGAGGCCTCGAATGCTCTAATACCGTCAGGGTCGGAAAAGAACAAGAGTCGAACAAGGGAGGTCGGACAGAATAGATGAAAGTGAGGAGCCTGGCACAAGTAAGTGTAAGCAATCCCGGGACTCAGCTAAGGGCCCCATGGTCGCCAACCCACACTCCCAAGTTCAGAGCCTCTGGGGCACCTTTAGTTGCCTCTTACGACAGGCAGGGGATACCATGGGTGTATTCTTCACCTGCATCTCCCACCTACAGGGGTAATGAAAATGGTATCACCCAGATCCATTATAATGATAACATTGTTAACTTTGCTTGTACTCAAGTAAGTATTGTTCGGAGTTCAGAAGAATGCACATGCCCGGTGAGGCGAAGGGGTTTTCGCCAGCAGAGTCAGTGACGTAATCGTTAGCAACCCCACTACTACCCAGGCGACTTTCTATTATCTTCTACTGGCAACTCTTCGCTCCTATCAGTTGTAATACAGCTGTGTCCGTTCATTGCTGTTGCGTTGTTCTGCATTCGTTCGTGTTCCTTTCTCAGTTTGTCATTTATCCGTTGTTATTGTCGTTGCTCATCATTCTTTCATAGCTGTTCAAAATCCTAAGATTACTGTGTTCCCATGCAGGCTACATTTTCATTTTTTCCTCGGTACTGTACTTAAGGCCTTTCATTCACTCTCAAACTGATCATTCTATTAACTTCATCGTTCATATTTTCACATAGTGTTCAAAGCATTTTTCTGAGTACCATATTGATAACCTTTATACTAACCTACTGCAATAATCTGCACTTATTTATTTGAAGATTAGTGATAGAAAGTGCAAACTTTATTATTCTCAAAGTGTGTATGTTGCAGACTTAATGCACTGTAAAGTGATACTTACGAACTATGTTAATGCAACGAGACAGATATCACAACCCCAAAACATACATTATTAAGTGTAATTCAGAATTATGGTAATTTGATATGTTAGATGTACAAGCTGGGAGGTTTTCCATAGTGGATACTTTTTGCATGTAAATGTGCAGCATTTGGAAATTATATTTTAATTGTGGACTAACAAAACGTATTAAGAAGAGGAACCATGTTTTACCATGTACTTTTATCTTTGTTATGTGCAATAGTTCAAGTGTTAGTGGGGAACTTTCTAGTCTAAGGTTTATTTGTGTAAGATTCATTATCGTATGCTTGTTTATAACAAAGGTATGATGAAATGCTTAGGTGTGGATATATTATAATAGAAAACAGCTGGTTGATTTCAAGTCAGTGGGAAGGTATTCAACCCAGGTGCAGTTCCCTACCCTTTCTAGTCATTTTAGCCCGATGAAGGTGACCACAACACGGCCTGATGTACACGTCCTGGGAGAAAAGAAGGATTTATCATGCTTTATTAAAATTGGAGAGATTGATTTTGATGAAATTTCCAGACATTTATTATTATTTACACCGGGCGAGTTGGTCGTGCGGTTAGGGGCGCGTACCTATGAGCTTGCATCCGAGAAATAGTGGGTTCGTGCCCCACTGTTGGCAGCCCTCGAGATGGTTTTCCGTGGTTTACTACTTTCACACCAGGCAAAAGCTGGGGCTGTACCTTAATTACGGCTACAGCTGCTTCCTTCCCACTCCCAGGCCTTTCCGATCCCATTGTCGCCACAAGACCTATCTGTGTCGGTGCGGCGTAAAGCAAATTGTGAAAAGAAAGAAAAAACAAAAACAAATTGGTAACCTTTATCATTACTAAGAGTAATTCTTTCACTAGAACCCAAACATATCGAAGCAGTGGTGCCCGCCTCAAAATAAAATTCCTTATCCGTGAAATAATAGCACTGGGCTGAACAGGAAGTTGGTGCTTGTAGCCACATTCCTCATTCTTGCATTCTTCTCATCTCAATCAATCAATCAATCAATCAATCAATCAATCAATCAATCAATCAATCAATACTGATCTGCATTTATGGCAGTTGCCCAGGTGGCAGATTCCCTATCTGTTGTTTTCCTAGCCTTTTCTTAAAAGATTTCAATGGCATTGGAAATTTAGTGAACATCTCCCTTGGTAAGTTATTCCAATCCCTAACTCCCCTTCCTATAAATCAATATTTGCCCCAAGTTGTCCTCTTGAATTCCAACTTCATCTTCATATTGTGATCTTTCCTACCTTTATAAAGACACCACTCAAACTTATTCGTCTACTAATGTCATTCCACGCCATTTCTCCACTAACAGCTTGGAACATACTACTCGATCAAGCAGCTCGTCTTCTTTCTCCCAGTTCTTCCCAGCCTAAACTTTGCAAAATTTTTGTAACGCTACTCTTTTGTCGGAAGTCACCCAAAACAATCGAGCTGCTTTTCTTTGGATTTTTTCCAGTTCTTGAATCAAGTAATCCTGGTGAGGGTCCCATACACTGGAACCATACTCTAGATGGGGTCTTACTAGAGACTTATATGCCCTCTCCTTTACATCCTTACTACAACCCCTAAACACCCTCATAACTATGTGCAGAGATCTGTACCCTTTATTTACAATCCCAATTTATGTGATTACCTCAATGAAGATCTTTCCTTATATTAACACCCAGATACTTACAATGATCCCCAAAAGGAACTTTCACCCCATCAACGCAGTAATTAGAACTGAGAGGACTTTTCTACACAGTAAAACCCGTTACCAAAACAAGATGATAAAGCTAGGCAAGTAAAAAGTATATTCTGATCAATCAAACATGATGTGACATATTGTACAATACTTATATGGGAGGGGTTGATAGAATGAATGAGAATGTTGCAAATGTTCGGGTGAATGTAAGAGGCACAAAATAGTATTGGCAATTGTTTTCCTTCCCTCTGAATGTTTCTGTCGACAATGCTTGACAACTACACAGATGGGTAAAGATAAGCAAATCAGATCTATAGACATGATACTGTATAGACTTTTGGGCTTATGCCGTGTCATGAAAATGAGGAGAAATTCTTTACGTTTCGCAGAGACTGTGCCTTTCTTGTAGACAGTTGAGATTTTCTTCTGATGACGCAGAGCACAGTTATCTGTGAAACGTAAAGAATTTCACCTCATTTTCTTGACACGGCATAAGCCCAAAAGCCTATAAAATATCACGTCTGTAAGTACGGACCGTGAAAGCATTAATGGCAACAAATCAGATCTACCTTATCTTGGATTCACAAGTCAAATTTGTCTTGCATACCTACAGAAGTACCCCTCATGTGCAACTGCTGGAAGGCCTCTATGCTCAAGAGAGCTGTGGATAAGAGAGTCACAGATTTCATCTGTTTTGATGGTGAAAACCAGTTGATATTCAGTAATGGGAAGCAATCACGAGCAGACACTGCAAAAAACAATGCAAGATTGAAGTGGAACAAATGTAAAATTGTGCTATATGTTCAGCGTTTTGCTGTGCTTCACAGAAAACAAGTAACCAACAGAACTCGACCCTCTCTACTACTGTGGACAATACAAAGTAATGTCAATTATCTTTGGACTCTCCTGTATGTTGTTTTCTAATAAGTTTAATATGAATTTATGATTGTTCAAAATCTTGTCATTTCTTATTTCAGGGACTATGTCCAGCACCATGGTTAAATGGTTAGCATGCTGGCCTTTGTTCACAGGGGTCTCAGGTTCGATTCCCGGCAAGGTCGGGAATTTTAACCATCAGTGGTTAATTTTGCTGGCATGGGGGCCTGGTGTATGTGTCGTCTTCATCATCATCATCATCATCATCTGCTGTATCACCTGATCAAGTTGTCAAAAGGATTGCTGGATTGTATAAAGTAAAACACAAGAAAGAACTCAATCGGTTAATAAGAAAAGAACTAACCTACATGAAAAGACATAATACTGGTTCATCAAATATTTCTGCCCCTTTCACCAAAGAAGAGCTCCTGTCTGCTCGGAAGACAACAAAAAACTGTAAAGCACCTGGTTTTGATGGCATTCACCCTGAATTCCTCAAGCATTGTGGGAAGAACACAAGGAAATGGTTGTTACGGTTTTTGTCAAATATTCTGATTACAGGCAAACTTCCTCCAGAGTTCAAACGAACCAAGATTCTGGCTATTCTGAAACCAGGTAAACCTTCCGATTGTCCTGAAAGTTATCGTCCAATTGCTCTAACGAGTGTTTGTTACAAACTTCTGGAACGGCTCATCTACAATAGAATAAGCCCTATAATTTTACGATCGCTCCCAGCAGAACAAGCCGGTTTTAGACCTAACCGTAGTTGTGAAGACCAAGTTCTTGCGTTAACAACCCACAAACGACTGAAGAGTGGTGCAGTGTTCATAGATCTTACAGCCACTCATGATACGGTTTGGAGAGAGGGAGTTGTGTATAAGTTTTTTAAACTTGTTGTATGCAGAGTAATGTCACAACTCATAAACAACATGCTATCAGATAGATTGATCCAGGTAGTTCTGGATAACAAACGTAGTAAAGTTAAAAAGCTCAACAATGGTTTCCCTCAAGGATCTGTGCTCCCTCCATTGCTGTTTAATATGTACATTGCCGATATACCCCGCACTACATCACGCCAATTCGCTTACGCGGATGACCTAGCAATAGTTACTCAGCAATCCAATGTGAATGAGATAGAAGCAATTCTGAACAGAGACCTTGTCATTTTGAGCGAGTACTTTGATAAGTGGTGTTTGATGCCTAGCACCAGCAAAACGGAAACCTGTCTCTCACCTTAATAACAGGCAGGCAAACATTGAATGTTTCCCTTGACAACTCTCCCCTACCACACAATCCTAACCCCAAGTACCTTGGAGTAACTTTTGATCGGACACTATCCTTCAGGAAACATTTAATGAATACCGCTGCTAAACTGAAGACCAGGAACAATATCATTCAGAAACTTGCAGGTTCTACATGGGGAGCATCAGCATCCACTCTTAGGTCGTCAGCACTGGGACTGGTATACTCTTCAGCAGAGTATTGTTCTTCTGTTTGGCTGAATAGCCCTTATGTTAAGAATATTGATGTTGTTCTGAATCAGACGATGCGCACTGTCAGTGGCGCAGTCAGATCTACTCCTCTTTTCTGGTTGCCAGTCTTGAGCCACATAACACCTCGAAGGATTCGCAGACAAAACAACCTAATTCCCGAATTCAGGAAGATAACAATGAACCCAAGTCTTCCCATTCATTAAGACATGGTTGTTAGGTATGGACGTCTGAAGTCAAGATCTCCGCCCATTCAGACTGCAAGGGAACTCATCAATAGGAACTTTAACGGTTCTGATGAATGGCAATTGGAGTGGACCAACTCGGCTCCAGATGAATGGCAGACCCTCTTTATCGTACTCTATAATCTTCATTTCCGTATTGACGAATTGCACAATTAAAAATAGGAGAGGATTTCCACCAATCAATACTTATTTATTGCATATATTAAACTACAGGACCGGTTTCAACCTCATATACAAGGTCATCTTCAGCTGAACCATACATACATATTTATATAATGAAGCTTTAAGATTGTGTTGTTAAAGGAATGCATATGATGATGATGTACATTTAGTCACATACAAATGGGGCACGTCTTAGCGTGAACTGGCGTATATGTCATTCTGTACAATATTGCAACTGTATGTCTAAAATATTATGTTGAAGGTCTTAAAATTAGTGTATAGAATATGTCTTTACTTAAACTAATATATATATATATATATATGTACAAGATAAATACAATATATAAAAACACTTCATGCATATGAACATTCGTTCTTGTTTGTTGGTCAATACATCGACTAACTTCCGTATTTAAGTCTTATTTACAGTTGTACACTTCAGCTGCTATTCTTGGAGTTTGTAAAATTGCATGGGTAAAAATTTTTTGTCTTGCTGTGTATATGTGGGATAAAACACTTTCAATTTTAAAAAGGTGCCAAATGTATGGATGAAATTCAACTAAAATATGTTCAGCTCTGCTGTGTGTGTTGCCCTTTTATTGGAACCAATTCATGTTGTCCTGTGGCGTCCGTAAATTTGGATGACATTGGGTTCAAAGTAGTGGCTCCTTTCCCATTTGTAGCTGTGCAATGATGTTATGTTTATCTGCAGAAGATAAGATTGAGTTATAAGCGATATCGTGTTGGAGGAATGTCTAACGGTTATGTGTGTGAATTGGAATATGTACTTACTGTTGTTGGTGTAGCTGAGTTGTGTTTGACGTGCGAGCCTGTAATGTACTACTTCGTGTTCTTCTTGGGCTCATGCTAGCTGCTGTGAGGGGAAGGGAAGGAGGGGTATGGAGAGTTGTTGTTGTGGGGGTAGGGGTGGAGCTGGGTGTGTTGTTTGGTGTTTTTCTGTTGCGTGTCACGTTCTGTTTATCGATTAACTTAAGGTAAGGGTTTTTTAGGGCAGGGATAACTGTATTGAAGATGATGTTAGTTTTTTCTGTGATTTCATTTATGTTGTAATTTGGATTGGTGTACTGATCTAGAGTGATGTACAATTCTTCTGTTATGTTGAGCAGGGGGCCTTTGGGGTTTATGTTTAGGATTTGCATATCGCTAACGATGTTTGTAAAGCTGTGTTTATAGTCTGCGACATGTTGTCCTATTGAGGAACACATAAACGCGGTGAAATACAATCATTTTTCCTCGGTAGGACAACATGTCGCAGACTATAAACACAGTTTTACAAACATCGATAACGATATGCAAATCCTAAACATAAACCCCAAAGACCCCCTGCTCAACATAACAGAAGAATTTTACATCACTCTAGATCAGTATACCAATCAAAATTACAACATAAATGAAATCACAGAAAAAACTAACATCATCTTCAATACAGTTATCCCCGCCCTAAAAAACCCTTACCTTAAGTTAATCGATAAACAGAACGCGACACGCAACAGAAAAACACCAAACAACACACCCAGCTCCACCCCTACCCCCACAACAACAACAACAACAACAACTCTCCATACCCCTCCTTCCCTTCCCTTCACAGCAGCTAGTATGAGCCCAAGAAGAACACGAAGTAGTACATTACAGGCTCGCACGTCAAACACAACTCAGCTACACCAACAACAGTAAGTACATATTCCAATTCACACACATAACCGTTAGACATTCCTCCAACATGATATCACTTATAACTCAATCTTATCTTCCACAGATAAACATAACATCATTGCACAGCTACAAATGGGAAAGGAGCCACTACTTTGAACCCAATGTCATCCAAATTTACGGACGCCACAGGACAACATGAACTGGTTCCAATAAAAGGGCAACACACACAGCAGAGCTGAACATATTTTAGTTGAATTTCATCCATACATTTGGCACCTTTTTAAAATTGAAAGTGTTTTATCCCACATATACACAGCAAGACAAAAAATTTTTACCCATGCAATTTTACAAACTCCAAGAATAGCAGCTGAAGTGTACAACTGTAAATAAGACTTAAATACGGAAGTTAGTCGATGTATTGACCAACAAGCAAGAACGAATGTTCATATGCATGAAGTGTTTTTATATATTGTATTTATCTTGTACATATATAAGTTAGTTTAAGTAAAGACATTTTATACACTAATTTTAAGACCTTCAACATAATATTTTAGACATACAGTTGCAATATTGTACAGAATGACATATACGCCAGTTCACGCTAAGACGTGCCCCATTTGTATGTGACTAAATGTACATCATCATCATATGCATTCCTTTAACAACACAATCTTAATCAAAGCTTCATTATATAAATATGTATGTATGGTTCAGCTGAAGATGAACTTGAATATGAGGTCGAAACCGGTCCTGTAGTTTAATATATGCAATAAATAAGTATTGATTTGTGGAGACCCTCTTTAGTCGCCAACACCCACCACCTGGTTTTAATCTCCCCAGAAGAACTTGGGCTCTTCTCAACAGAGTCCGTACCAGTCATGGACGATGTGGGTCATTGTTGCAGATGTGGGGTATGCGCTCCTCCCCTGAGTGCGACTGTGGTGAGAGAAAACAGACCATCCGTCATATTGTCACCGAATGTCCTAGGAAGTCATACTCCGGTCAGCTGAAGGAGTTTGTGTGTGCTTCTGACGGGGTTGTACAATGGTTGGACAGCTTGGATTTAAGTTTATGAACTGTTTTAGAGGTTGGTTGATTGTTTAAGGTGTTATATTGTTTGTTATATTTTTGAATATTTGTATGTAGAGTTATGTACTAGCCATAAGCTAAACAATAATCATCATTTCATCCTCATCACGACGCGCAGGTCACCTACGGGAGTCAAATCAAAAGACCTCAACCTGGAGAGCCGAACAGGTCCTCGGAAACTCCCGGCACTAAAACCCAATTGCCATTTCATTTCAGGGACTTTTAACATAATTTAGTCACAATCTGCATATATGTTTTACAAAATGAACATGGAAGTAGCATAAGTAGAGGCATGATAATTTTGCATTAACGATAAGCGCGACAAGAAATATTTTGAAGCGATTTGGAGATATCTTTACGAACCGTATGATTCTGGTTAAGAAATTAGCGATTTTGTTTTCGTGAATTAGAGTGAATTAAAGCGACAAGGCCAGTTTAAAGCGAAATTTACTTAGCCTATTTTGCGATAAAAGCGAAAATGCAGCGAAATTCAAGTAAAATAACGATCTTGAAATTGTATTCCAATATTACGTATGTGAAGGGAAACAGAGGACAGAATGAGGATTTCTCATTTCGACAGAAGTATCTCTTGATGTTAATATTCTATAAAATCCATTAATAATATGGCCACATAGGGTGAAAGCTACGTCCATGTAGGTTATAATAATGGGATATGGCCCCCGGAGAGGCCTGGCGCGGGTCTTTTTATCGCTGACGGCCTATTAGGCGACCTGCATGTCTGTGAAGATGAGAGCCCCCCGAGCCATTGGAATTAACCAATTAAGTTTAAAATCTGCGACCCTGCCAGGAATCGAACCCAGGACCCTTTGAACCGGAGGCCAGTACGCTGACCATTCAGCCAACGAGTTGGACTCCATGTAGGTTGAAAGGGTAATTTGTTATGTAATCTTGATTATGGCTATAGGATAGCTCTAAACAAGATTCCATAAGGAATAATGAATTATCATCTTCGGTTCAGAGGGCCCCGGGCTCCATTCCAGGCCGGGTTGGGGATTTTAACTTTGAATGGTGAAATCCCCTGGCTCGAGAACAGGGTGTTTCTGTCATAAACATAAATAATGAATAATTATTGTTTATCTTTATTTATCTATCTTCCACATAAATAATTCACAAATCTCACAAATTAAAATGTTTATGAATAATTTTAGGAAATGATTAACGTGAAATTAAGGCGATGGGGTCAGCTGTATTTCGTGAAATAACACGAAAATGTTTCCTTTTCGCGAAATCGAACATAAATTAATGCAAAAAGATCATGCCTCTGAGCATAAGACTTCTTTCTATTCCACATTTATAAATCTCATACATTAGTACTATTAAGAACTACCGGTACAGCGTAAGTTCAGCATATGCAGCCTTTCTTCAGCGCAGACACCTAGATACATTTGTTACTTTCTCGCAGACGACGTGACAGTACAGTGCACAAGGCTGCCAACTTTTGCACTTAAGAATGAGTGGCAGGGACATTGTTAGGTGTGGCACTTTTGAACTTCGGAACTAGTGATACGAATGGGGAGGGGGTGGGAGGTGAAGCAGCTGTTAGGCCTCTAGCATTCTGCATTCTATGTTGGACAGTAGTGAAAAGGTGAATTAATTTAGTATGACGGCTCATGACAAAGCCATTGGTCTGGATTGGTTAGGTCCAACTAGTGACAAAATCATTGGTCAGGAGACTAATCAATTAGGCCTCTAGCATTCCATAGGGTGATAGCAGCTCATTCGAGCTGAATTAGTTTAGCATGCTGGGTGGTGACAACACCATTGGTCCGGATTGGTTAGATCAGGCTAGTGACAAGACCATTGGCGACTGTTAGGCCTCTACCATTCCATAGGTCGATAGCAAAGCATTCTATGCTGAACAAATGTATGCATGTAACCTCAGAGCATGTTTCAAAAGTAACAAATTTCTCATCGTTGCAGTAAATGATAATTTGACGAATATTGTGTGTCTTGTACTTCACACCTCAATGTATTTAAATATAGTCTATGGCAAGCTATATTTCAATTATCTATTTGTCTCACCTATTAACTCTATTAAAGACAAGTCTGAGACAGAAGAATGAAAGAAACAAACATGATTATACCACATGAACAAAATCTGTTTCATGCTACTCGAAAAAGCATAAATGAAGTATTCTAAACTACAGGGCCCTTTTTTATGGCCTGCTCCGTGTGTAAGGAGAACACGCACAGAAGGCGATAGCGCAGCCGGGTGACTCTTGCCGAGAGATATATAGCTTCATGACCGGCTAAGATGATCTAATGCAGTACGGTAGCGATAATCATTGCTTCACACACAGCATAGTTCAGTTCATCTGCGGCATTGGTAGCGTGTTAAATGTATTTGCTTTAAAATAGTGTCGTTTCTGTAGGAATACTAATCGTGTGTTTAACGAGTGATATATACAGTAGAACAGCGTGTTTTCGTTGTGTTGTGCTATGCAAAGCATTCTTCTTATACAGAATGCCACTTTCGATTCATTCGCAAATTTCCTGGAATCCTCCCTCCCCATAGGAGTACGGTACGTAGATTAGTAAAGAAGTTCCGCACCACCGGGTCCATTCTTAACAAGAAATCACGCAGGAGACAAACAGTTTTAACAGAGGAAAAGCTTGATAAAATAGGAGCTCTCCTGGAAAGAACTCCAACAAAATCCGCGTCGCATCTCGCCGTACAAGCTAATGTGTCATTACCTTCTGCCCACAAAGCAACAGAACTGTTAAAAGCAAAACAGTACGAACCCAACCCTGCCCAATATTTAAAAGGACCTGACAGTTTTGCTACGGTTCGGTACTGCAACTGGTTGCTTCAGTCAGTTCACAATGGGTATGTTGACCCAGAACTTTTATTTTATACTGATGAAGTATGGCTACACCAAAGTGGCTATGTAAATAGTCAAAATCACTACTAGTGTGCAGAAAATCCCCACCAGCTGCATGTCCGTCCACGTCATGATGTAAAAATAGGAGCTTGGTGCGCAATAAGTGCTTGCAGAAATATAGGGCCTACATTTTTCCGCGAAACAATAAATGCTGATCGATATATAGACTTCATTCTCAGACCATTCTTTCAAGAGCTGACGGAAGAAGAAAGGAGTAATGGTTACTTTACGCAAGATAATGCGACAGCACACACTGCTAATCGGTCTATGGAGGTAATACGGGAAGTTTTCGAAGATCGTGTGGTTAATTATCCCCCTAGATCTCCTGATTTAAATCCCTGTGATTATTACCTGTGGGGGAAGCTGAAGGGAAAAGTGTGTGTGAACAATCCTCACACAAGAGAATATTACACATTTCGGACATCACACGAGCTGAGATTCGTCGAGTGTCTGCAAACCTATTTATGAGGTGTCAGGCGTGTTTGACAGCTGAGGGACAACATTTTGAGCATTAAATGTAATGCCAGGTAGGTTTTAGACTAATAGTTTCTCTAGAAATGAATTTCTGTAAGTGTGAATTGCCGTGAGTAGTGGCGAGGAAAAGCGTGCATTATACCAGCTAGCGACCGAGTGTCATTGCGCCAGCCGTACCGTGCTCTGAGTGGTGCTGCCAAGCATGCTAAATAAAGACCCTGTACAAAAGCTTTCTCATATAGATGTCCACAAAGACAGGTCAAGAGTTCAATATTTTACAGCTCCCAGCTGTTACTACTGTGATTTGTTAGCACTAATATTGAATCAATTTTTATGAATCTAATGGTGCAGTGGTAATCACTCTGTTAAGGAGAATGCAGCCTTTTAACACAAGTAAGTAATTGCTATACCTTAGGATTATTACCAAGCAGAATGAATTTTGGGATGAAATATAGGCATTAAAATAGTAATGTCATTACCGGGCAATTGAACTGCAGAGACAAACTTAAGAGAGTATCTCCTGGTTCCAATTTCTTTTCATAGTATGATGTAGGGTTATGAGAACGCAGTGCATAGCCTCCGTCTTTGTATTCATCATAGCTGTCCTGTAAAAGTGTATACTGCGTTTCTTCGTAATGACTTGAACGGTGGTGACAGTTTTGCCTGGAAAACATACAAAAGAAATCATTATCAATACACGATATGAACAAAATAAATGTTCAACTACTAATATTAAATGACATAAAACTAACCTTTGTCGTTTTGCTTTCCCTGGATTTAACCAATATTTAAAATTACTACCCATAATTATGACACATCATAGTAGTTAAAATCTTGCATCGCTAGCTGATGTCCTTAGTTGAGATAGCTGAAACACTTCCCTCACGCAATTTCTGACACATAGCTGAATCTTCAGTTATCTACAATACCGTCAAACGGACGGATGAACGTGCCTAGCAGACATTAATACAATTGACAGTAATGATTTCATGGATGTTACACAACTGAATCGAGGTATTCCACAGAAAATAAAAAGTCTTTCCTACGGGAACATGAAAGTGACTACTAGCGCTAATGGTGGCGAAATAATAAGGTAGTGTGCCACCCGTGCTGTGTGAAGTAATCAAAACCGACTCCAACCCTCAGACCGCAATATTAAAAAAAAAAAAAAAAAACATGGCGGCTGCAGTAGCCGAATTTCTGGTATTGGCTAAAGTGAAAATTTCACGTACAATGGCGGTAATTTAAGATGACAAATGTAACATCACAGGGAAAACCACTGTTGCACGTACGAAAACACGTCGGCAACAACTACCCATCACATATAACCGACTAGATGTACATTTATTCTACGGTACATATATGGACAACCCCAAAATAAAAAGGAACAGGAAGTTGATTATTTAGAAATTACACTTAGTAAAATAACACTATATCTTCAATTTCACTTCGGAGGATAATGGGTAGAGAATATAAAACTGTTTAAAGAGGTATATTTTATAACATCATTTTGAACTTTAAAAATAAATCACTGCGCTAAATTTATCAATTTCTTCATATGCATGACAGGTATGAAAGCATAACTTGTTTCCTTTTGCTCTCGGGAAATGAAACATTTTAACAAGAAAAAGAGTGAATTCGTGAGGCGGTGGTACTGAGGCAGTCCTGGAATGAATCAAGCTAATGTTTGAAGGCGAATGGGGTGAATCAGGCCAGAAAAATAAATGAATGTAAAATATGATTTAGGTCTACCTTTCTTACTGCAGAGCCTTAAGGCCTTATGTTTGTTCACTTTAACTCCAAGTCCCTTAGTTAATTTTCGTTTTGTGTGCCTGATTCTCAAGTTTCTTTGCCAATTCTCTGAACACATTTTTATCATGCAGTACTTTTAAAAAGTTATTAAAAAATAATTTTTCAAACACTCTCACACATCACTAAAAATTTTTATAAAGGCATGCCACAATTGCATTCATCCCTTAAATTGCTCTCTATAAACTGAATCCCTAATGTAATCACAGCATCGCTCTGATTTTCCAACTGTCAATATGTTGCTAATGCTGCTAATGAGTACCTGGACAAGTCTATCAATGTCACAACATAAACACATCAAAAAAGATGAAGGACTCTTCAATCCACCCCTGTTGAGTTCACTGAAGTAAGATAGAAATTTCTCCTTGTACAAACTGATGGTTAAGTCGTCTTTAGATTGTAATACTTGCTTACCTGTGTGCATTTTCCACTTAACTTTAACAATGTAGGACCACTTATATTTGTTACAAATATATCTGCATAACTAAACAACTGCAGTCAATGCGGGAGTAAAAGCTGAGAATGTTTCATTACTAAGATTACCCTAATTGTGTGAGGTGCTCCTAATGCCATAGCCTATATCAACATATCTCTTTATAGTTTTTAAAAAAGTTTCTAGAAAGACAAGCTTAGCATTACCAGGGCCATTAATTGGGCTAGCATCATCATTTTGTGCGTATTTTCCTTCAATTGGGTGCTGAACAATAGAAATTGTCCACCACTTAGAAACTAATTTCAAAAACTGGACAGTCCCATCAGAAATAGCAACACCCTCACTTTTAAGCATATCCAGTGCCCCTGTGGTTTTGGTGTCAAATATACCTACTCATAGCAAGAGCAACATTCTGTCTCTCTATACTCTTGATAAGTTTGGAGCCAACATCATATTTGTTCCAGAGTAGAACAGGTCTCTCATATCAGGTAATTTTCCTCAACATCTGTGTACCGGTACTGAAAAGTAGATTGGTTTGCAGTAGAATGTAGCATACGGTACTTCCTATTTTGGGGATTGTCTGTTCAGTGTTAGGAATGACAAAAGTTTGACTGGGTTGATTTAACCAATTGTTTCTTACATATTGCAGCAAATGTACACTGTCAAACAGAAGAAACAATGACTTGGAGGGATTAGCTGGGCTTGCAATGCAGGATTTTAGAATACCACCGCCCAAGAGCTCAAAAATCTTGCATATCATTCTGTAGTTATATCTAACAGACTACATCAAACTGAAGCTCGTCCATAAAGGTTAAGTCATCAATAGTTAGAGTAAATAGAGTTTTTGCATTTGTGTTTCTCACAGGGAAAAGACCTGTTTGGTTTTGGACAAGAAATTTCACAGATAAACATGGTGAGGTAGTGCCATTATGTTTATTCTTCTCTAAGATTGATAAGCCTCTGGATGTGAGTAAGAGTAAGTGTTTGAATGTAAAGAGGAAAATATGAAAGCCTGAATGGTAGTGACAGAGTCTCCTCCTGGGCCATTTTCAGCCAGTCCTATTATTTTACCTGCTTTATAAGTGAGTTTGGAATTGACATAGATCTCGTCCAGCAAAACAGTGACAAATTTCTCATCATCATTCAGGAGCTTAATTTTTTCTCTTAAAAATGATTTTTGCAAAGGTTCGATACCAGAACTGTTTGGACCTATTTAGAACAAGAATTGTCTCAGATAAACATGGTGAGGTAGTGTCATTATGTTTGTTCTTCTCAAAGATTGATAAGCCCCTGGATGTGAGTAAGAAATACTTGCAGCCAATATTAAAAGATCTGATGAATATTTAATTTGACAATAAAAAGCAAGTTCCAACTGTTCTAATGCAAACTTTACCTTTCCAGCCCTCTCTACATTCATATCAGCATCAAGTAGCTAGCCCTCCTTTGTAACATTTATCACTGAAGTTACTCTTTCAGAGAGAGATACATTTTCCTCCTTATATTAGCAAGACAACTCACCAGATTCTCCAGCTTGCTCCTACCGGGCGAGATGGCCGTGCGGTTAGGATCGCACAGCTGTGATCTTGCATCAGGGAGATATTGGGATCGAACCCCACTGTCGGCAGCCCTGAAGATGATTTTCCGTGATTTTCCATCGTCACACCAGGCAAATGCTGCGACTGTACCTTAATTAAGGTCACTCCTAGGCCGTTCCTGTCCCATCGTCGCCATAAGACCTATCTGAGTCGGTGCGACGTAAAGCAAATAGCAAACCAGCTTGCTCCATCTATCATGCTTGTAGGTTTTGTTTCCATTAGACTCCAAGATCCAGGCAAACTTTTCCACAGGCAAGCACAGATTCTTGTAAAATACACTTACATCTACATCGCTGGACACTTTAATGCACACAGACACTGATGGAATATCTCGATATCCATTATCATCTATTTTAATGAAACTAACATAGCCTTCCTTCACAATCGTTGTGAATGGATTTACCTGCCTATTTTTAATTTCACGTATGAAAGAATCAAAATTTGCAATTGCATCCTGTTCACACCATTCATTAAAATTCTCCTCATCTCTCTGTAATATCTGCTGCACAGTTTCTTCAGGATCTTTTCTTCCTTTACTAAGCCTCACTGTTAGATATGGTGGTTGTTTAGGAAACATTGTGGGGTAAGCATCATTACATAATTTTGGATATTTTCCAGGAACACAAATAGGTTCTCCATTTAGAACTGGGAAAACATCTTCCCTAACTGGAAACGTATCCTTAAAATGGTGTATGCACACTACTGTTTTACTATTGACTTCAAAATTGTCACGGTGTACACTCCTAATCCACTTTTCTCTTAATATTTTCTCCTTAGGAAACTTAAAAATAGTAGTACGAGATGCATTGGTGTAGTTTGATTTACAGCATGGCACACAGCATGAGCGACCCATACTAAAATAAACACATTTTCACATTCTTGCACACAATTACACATCCTGAACGTCCACTGATACATAAAATACACTCCCACGGTTAAATTCTACTAATAACCTAACGTTTATCCTGAACTTTCATTAAAAACACCGACCTTAACGTGATAACAAAAAATCAAAACAAACGCACGTTTCCAACAAATCCGGCTACTCGATTCGCCATCTTTGAATGATCGAGAGTAGCATAAAGTTCTGAGGATTGGAGTCGGTCTTGAACTAATGCACATCAGTGGTGTTGATTCAAGGGAAGATTTATTCGTCACTGGCTGATGAACCCGTGTTTCGCTACGGGATTCTCAGTGTAACGGTTCAAATCCCGTTACAAGATAATATGTATATTATTATTATTATTATTATTATTATTATTATTATTATTATTATTATTATTATTATTATTATTATTATTATTATGTCCTTATTGTTATTATTTTATCTATGAGATTACTATTATTTTGTTATAATTATTATTTATAATTGAGTGTATGCATATATACGTATATGTAGATTAACATTAAATACCTGTACAGTGAGAGTTTCGATGTATCAGATGTTGGATGTGACGTTGTTATATTTTGCACTACTGGCGATTCTGCCAAGTCATTGCTACGTCATGGCTACGTCATCGTGAGCTTTTAGAAATTCGCTCAGAGAGTCGGCCGCCCCAGGGGATTTCACCATTATATGCAACGGTTTGAGGCGTTGTGGGAGTATGTCATTGTTATTTCTGGAGATTACGTAGCTGTGTCAACCAACGTCTATAAAAGGTGGGTGCATATTGTAGCGTCAGTCATTACTTAAACGGAAGCAGTACAGTGAAGAAGTCTACTAGATGAAGAGGCCTCAGTCGGTCAGTCAACGAGTGTGAACGAGAGACGGAGAAGACTCAGTGAGCCATTAATCATTGGTCATTGAGAGAGTGAGGCCAAAGGTTGGTCGGTCACTTAGTTGAAGACACGGACGCAAGGGCTTACCATGGAGTCAGAGAGGGATACCACCTACTATGAGGTAATACCATATTGACTTACAAAGAAGTCAGATGATATGGAGAAGAAGCAGTCACAAGGATGTATCACCAAGTTAGGCGTGACACATCTACAGTAAACACCAGATCAAAAGAATACGTCGTAATTACACTAAAAGTGTTGAAGGTACAGTCAAGTGAATCAGTGAGGGAAATATTTCGTATAAATTGTTAAATGTCCGGTCTAGAAGAATTCAAATTCATGCCTAGTTTCTTTCAGTTGCAATGTCATAATTTTACATTCTCATCTGTTTTATCGCAACAAGACTCACTATTTTTTGATATATTATTTAAAGAATATATATTGTTCTATCAAACGAATTCATAGTTTTATTTCATTGACAGTAAAATATCTTAACATCAAAATTAATGGGGAAACCGAACGCCAATCTCCTTTTCCCAGAACTTATATGGTATGTTGTCAAAAGTAAGCTTATTACCCCACACCCTAAAGATAGTCAAGAGTCTCATTCTATTATTGCTGCACTGAGTGGCAGCTGGTGCTCTTCAAATAACGTATGTGTAAGTAAGCAGGTAACAAGTAAGTGTGAGTATAAGGTCCAACGAGTGTGTATTTTATTTAATGAATGTTAATTTTCATAATTTCCATTTTTAAATGCAGGTATTGCGTAGAGGCGCGCGGCTGTGAGCTTGCATCCGGGAGATAGTAGGTTCGAATCCCACTATCGGCAGCCCTGAAGATGGTTTTCCGTGGTTTCCCATTTTCACACCAGGCAAATGCTGGGGCTGTACCTTAATTAAGGCCACGGCCGCTTCCTTCCAACTCCTAGGCCTTTCCTATCCCATCGTCGCCATAAGACCTATCTGTGTCGGTGCGACGTAAAGCCCCTAGCAAAAAAAAATGCAGGTATTCAGATTTTTCAAGTTAAAATCAGTTTTATATGTTTGTAAAATTAGTCAGCGACTTAAGGAAAATATCACATCAGAAAGGCTGTCTTTGTGGTTTTCTTAACTCAAGTCAACATAGGTCATTAAAAAAACATCAGTAGGAATGTAGCGATTAAAGGCGATGTTATCATATAAAATACTCAATCAAATGAAAAACCGTACATTTTTTCACTTTTAACTAACAGTACTACGGTACCGATCTAACAGTCCAAAGTTCCAGAGCTGGAATGACCAGGCCGCAGACAGCCGTGAACACTCCTCTGCCATTATTCCGTTAAATATGCTCACTGCTCATTCCAATCAGTGCCTCAGAGTAGGGACTGAATAGCTCGAATGCAATGATGAACCAGTGTGTTACGTACCAGTAGTATCAGAAGATTTATGAACCAGAGGAATGGCATGCTAAAGAAGAAAGTTATCTAACTCCCCAGCTACTTCTACCCGCCAATATTCAGGCAGGTTGTTACACTCGTTATAATCGGGCGAGTTGGCCGCGTGTTTAGGGGCGCGCAACTGCGAGCTTGCATCCGGGAGGTAGTGGATTCGAACCTCATTGTTGGCAGCCCTGAAGATGGTTTTCCGTGGTTTCCCATTTTCACACCAGGCAAATGCTGGGGCGGAACCTTAAGGATAAGGCTGCTACCTTCACACTCCTAGCCCTTTCCTGTATAATTGTTGTCATAAGAAGTACCTGTGTCGGTGTGACGTAAGACAAATTTTAAAAAACTCGGTACGCAGCATTAATCTTATCTATCGGAGATGAGTGGCAACAGAAGACGCAAAGAACATCACAACAAACAATGGTCAATATAATGTTATTGTTGATCTATTTTATGAGCTCTCTATTCTGTAGACCTTCACATTTAGTTTTCTTTCGACTCTGTGATATTAGGGCGTCTTATAAAAGTATTCATAGCGTAGTTCCTTATCCTCCGACTTAACATACCGGTTTTCATTAACTTCTGTTTACCTATTTTCTCACGTTTCGGCGCTTATATGGACTTAGTAACAATCCAAATTCATGAACATCTCTAGAATCACAGCCGATACGTTAAAATGTATAAGACATAAACGATCGGAAATGTAATACCATATAACTTTACTTATGTAGTATTTATCGATACAACCACTAACAACACAATTATTTGAGAATGACATTGTAGGCCTTCCCCTAAACTACCATTTCACTCAGCGTGAATATAATTATTTATTATCTATATTGTAGCGACTTATTCCTCGACTTCGCATACCGATTTTCATTAAGACAGGCTTACTAATAACATAAAAATTCTAGGCCTTCCCCTAACCTACTATTTTCTCAGCGTATTTAAAATTGTTTACGACCTATATTGTAGCGACTAATTCTCCGACTTTGCATACCGATTTTCATTACATTCTCTTCAGCCGTCTTCTCGTGATGCGTGTACATACATACTTACATACATACATACATACATACATACATACATACATACATACTGTATCACTTATGCGCGGTATATGTCGTATTTTTAGATAAATAATATTTAATCATCACGCAAGACATTAACTGCGAGCTTGGTCTGTCTACGCTCGGTGGAGGGAGCCCGCCTGAAGTAGCTACAGCTGTATGAGTGACGTGGACGCAGGAGCACGATAGGCTACCAGCCTGTTCTGCCACGTGCTACCCTGCAAGGACTGGCGTGTTCTAGAAGAAACGTCACACCTTCCCGAATGTTCGAATAGGAAATTTTCAAAACTCTAGTAATAATGATCGTATCAACCCGAAAGATATGTCATCTTGTAGAGAATCATGTAAACGTCTCTAATATTAAGTTTCAAGTAAACCCATCGATGGATTCTCGAGTTATTCACTTCATAGAAAGCATGATATCTGATGACGTAGAAGCACAAATCGTATATAAGACGGGCTCAACCCAACCAAGTCAGTCGGTCATAGCTGGGAGTCCAGTCTGACTCACCACGCTGCACTTCTATGTTCGTCGAGACAAAGTGCTGTCAAAATCTATCTTCGAATTCTATAAGTCTTCATAGTGGACTTCGATTCTGACAGTCAATTGAAACTTAGATTTTGTGCGTGTATTGAAACTCCGATATGTGACAAGTCTTGATAATTGTGAACTTAGTTTCGTACTATTTTACTATTGTGGAACTCTTATCAACGAGTGTTGTTAATATCAAAGTGACACACCGCTGCATTATATTATTAACTGTGGAATTTCTTAAAACTCAGTCAGTTTATTTATTTGCATTTATTAAGTAGAAGTGATCATGAAAGTGTTTATAAACTTTTTCACTTTTCACTACCCTACATGAAAGTGATTACCTATTACACAATATAGACTCGTGTGCTTCGACACATCTGATTAACTCTGTGTAGAAGTGAACGATACGCATTTCAAAATGAAGTGAATTTACAACTGTGTATAATTATTGCAAACTTTATTATTTATTCAAATTCTGGGTTGAAGTGAACGAGTTGGATTTGAACTGTGCATAATAATTGCCAATATTATTTTTCCTCAAAGTGATTAATAATTGATTAATTCGTTGGATAAACTCTTGTGCAGTCGTATATTTATTCTAGGTGTGAAGTGCGATCATATTTCAGTGGAAAGCAACCACGAACTGTGCATAATACACTGACTGACAGAGCAAATGCAACACCAAGAAGGAGTGGTTCGAAAGGGATGAAAGTTGGGGAAGAACAGAGACGGCACGGACGAATAATTGATGTTTATTTCAAACCGATATGCAGGTTACACAATGCGCACGGCATCGACTCAGTAGGATGTAGGACCACCGCGAGCGGCGATGCACGCAGAAACACGTCGAGGTACAGAGTCAATAAGAGTGCGGATGGTGTCCTGAGGGATGGTTCTCCATTCTCTGTCAACCATTTGCCACAGTTGGTCGTCCGTACGAGGCTGGGGCAGAGTTTGCAAACGGCGTCCAATGAGATCCCACACGTGTTCGATTGGTGAGAGATCCGGAGAGTACGCTGGCCACGGAAGCATCTGTACACCTCGTAGAGCCTGTTGGGAGATGCGAGCAGTGTGTGGGCGGGCATTATCCTGCTGAAACAGAGCATTGGGCAGCCCCTGAAGGTACGGGAGTGCCACCGGCCGCAGCACATGCTGCACGTAGCGGTGGGCATTTAACGTGCCTTGAATACGCACTAGAGGTGACGTGGAATCATACGCAATAGCACCCAAAACCATGATGCCGCGTTGTCTAGCGGTAGGGCGCTCCACAATTACTGCCGGATTTGACCTTTCTCCACGCCGACGCCACACTCGTCTGCGGTGACTGTCAGTGACAGAACAGAAGCGTGACTCATCGGAGAACACGACGTTCCGCCATTCCCTCATCCAAGTCGCTCTAGCCCGGCACCTTGCCAGGCGTGCACGTCTGTGCTGTGGAGTCAATGGTAGTCTTCTGAGCGGACGCCGGGAGTGCAGGCCTCCTTCAACCAATCGACGGGAAATTGTTCTGGTCGATATTGGAACAGCCAGGGTGTCTTGCACATGCTGAAGAATGGCGGTTGACGTGGCGTGCGGGGCTGCCACCGCTTGGCGGCGGATGCGCCGATCCTCGCGTGCTGACGTCACTCGGGCTGCGCCTGGACCCCTCGCACGTGCCACATGTCCCTGCGCCAACCATCTTCGCCACAGGCGCTGCACCGTGGACACATCCCTACGGGTATCGGCTGCGATTTGACGAAGCGACCAACCTGCCCTTCTCAGCCCGATCACCATACCCCTCGTAAAGTCGTCTGTCTGCTGGAAATGCCTCCGTTGACGGCGGCCTGGCATTCTTAGCTATACACGTGTCCTGTGGCACACGACAACACGTTCTACAATGACTGTCGGCTGAGAAATCACGGTACGAAGTGGGCCATTCGCCAACGCCGTGTCCCATTTATCGTTCGCTACGTGCGCAGCACAGCGGCGCATTTCACATCATGAGCATACCTCAGTGACGTCAGTCTACCCTGCAATTGGCATAACGTTCTGACCACTCCTTCTTGGTGTTGCATTTGCTCTGTCAGTCAGTGTATATGAATGGTCTTCAGTGTCGTTATTTCTAAAGCTTATGTTCATGAACTGTGATCTATTTCTTTTCTTAATTCGATGTTATCCGCATCTTCATCTTTAAATAATATTTAAATTCTATCTACAAGGTTCTAGTGAAGATCGACATCATATTACGTCAATATTAAATCGAACGTTGGTGTCAAATAAGTGTGGGGGGCTGTGCAATTGCGGACACTCGTGTGAGTAATAAAAATGAGTGATTACCCCGCAAGATCATCGGAGAACGTCGGAGACCGTCCAGAACTTCAGAGGTACGAGTTCGATCCCATATCGGATCAACCCGTTCTAGCTCCATTCCATGGTGAAGAACGAGGCCTGCAGAACGAGTTCCACTCCAGTTCAGCATGGTGACCTGGGGGGTAAGGGTTACTTGGTAGGCTATGTTGAAGACGACGAAAATCTACACCAAGATGATATCCATTTCAACATGCATTTATTTGAATAAAATTCATTCTTTAAAAGAACTTTCAAGTTTTCTTGTAGGAAGGACCCTTCCTCCTGTACCAGTCCCTAGCTATAATTTACCTGGAACTGCCCTGAGATATAACTCGTGCGATTAGAGATTAAATAGTAAATCCGGGCTATATTTTACTGGTACAATACAGACAGACAGACAGACAGACAGACAGACAGACAGACAGACAGACAGAGAGACAGACAGACAGACAGACAGACAGACAGACAGACAGACAGAAATTACGGAAAATTAAAAAGTGCATTTTCTTGTTGCTGTGGACACGAACGATACAGAAATATCATCCCTTTTAAATTCTGAGTAATGTTCAGACGTTCTTATTATATATTGAAACGGGAACGCCCTACGAGCATTCACGTTTCATTCTCTTATTAAGAGGAGCTCGCTAACACCCGGCCGTAAGTATTTAAAACTTGCGCCGAGCGCACAGGCATAGTGGGAACTGCAAGCAAGCTCGCGACGTTCTAGAACACCGGCCAAGGACAAGCGACGTCACGCAGAAGGTTCCTTCGTGTTCCATAGCATTGCTGCATGAACGAAATATAATATCAATATTTCAATAACGTCACCTTGCAGGCAGGGATAATGAACGCTGCTAGCCGAAATTTCGTGTCAATCGGTGTGAAGACGGCCAGGATATAAAATTTTCTTGGGGCCCACATGTGTAGCCACGCCCACCGGCCTTCGGCAATATAAGCGAGTCGCCAGCCTGGGGTAAAGCAGAGAGTGTGCGGTATGCAGCTGCAGTGTGCCGTAGGCAGAGAGTGAGGGGAGTCGGCAATAAGCCGTGAGTTCAGTGTGCGCGTGCAAGTAAGCACGTCGCGACATAATTCGTCACTCGGTCCGGCTGTATACTTGAGTTCAGAAATGTTAGTGTTAAAAGCTTTCTCCGCAGCCTTGACTTCATTTAAAGACTGTGTTTCTCGCATAAACTGTGCCAGCCTTGATTTCATTTAAAGACTGTGTTTCTAGCATAAACTGTGCCAACCTCGATTTCATTTAAAGACTGTGTGAAAACAGCGATAGTGTTTCTAGCCAGCCTTGATTTCATTTAAAGACTGTGTTTCTAGCCAACCTCGATTTAATTTAAAGACTGTGTGAAAACAGCGATAGTGTTTCTAGCATAGACTGTGCCAGCCTGCATTTCATTTAAAGACTGTGTTTATCCATTTTCGGAACTGTGTTCGTAATAAAACCGTGCCGACCTTCATTTCATTTAAAGACTGTGTCTATCCGTTGAACTGTGTTCGTAATAAACTGTGCCAACATTCCCTCTTAAAGACAGTATTAACTTGTGGAATACAGTATCGTGATTTCTTTCCGAGGAACCATGCCAATTCCCATCATAACCTGTTCAGAAGTGCCAGTGATAATCTTCTGAAAATTACGACGTAACAGAACTTGGACAGTCGTTTATTTCAACAAGTGTGTGAATATTGTGCAGAGACTGTACCCGGTGAATTTAATTTTCTTTATGAAGTGCTTAATCACTGCACCTCGGAAGGTCCTAGATTGTTTTCGTTTGTTTATTATTCCAAATACGATAATTCCTTCCATCTTATCCTCGTGGAACTGTGACTCTAACTTTATCCTTGCTGCTAAAGTGCGTTCAACATCATTGACTGTGGGAACTATTTCGGCGTGCTTCGCCTTAGAGAGGTGTCACACGAGTGTCCCATGACGTTCAATGTGGAAGCTCCACATTTCCCCGTTCCTGCCTCAGGTTCGAGTCATCAACACTAAGACAGAGAAAACACCAACGACGGAAGACAACGCCGACGCCGAAGCAAGACGACGCAGCCGCCGCAGGACGAGGTCCTCTCCACGCCTTCAGGGACAACTCCACAATTCAGCTGTAAAAGGTGACAATTCTTTGCATATCTATTGAATAAACTGAAGAATCCACTTAATCATGAAATTTTTTTTTCTCACTACCCTTCTCTCTCTCACTCTCTTAGCATGGGCCGTACACGCCTTGTCGTTCCTCATGCTCTCCGATAAACTGAAGTACGGGCGTTCCTGTTTCAGAGAGAAGGTAGTGAATATTGGCGCCCAACGTGGGGCCCGATTAAAGAGAGTGAAGTGATAAAAATTAACTTTGAAATCAGTGATATCTTAACTTACCAATTCAAATAAAAGTGCGTAGTACATACGTTAATTCCAGTTCAGTGAATGTGTTAAAATTTTACGAAGATCAATTCAATGACTTTGGCGAAATTTTAAACTTTTGGCACAGAACTCTGATTAAGTTTATGGCACAAGTGATTTTTTTCTCTCTCTTTCTCTTTCTCTTTCTCTTGTTATGTAAAACATTTCAGGCACAATTTTTATGCACAGTCTCATATAAATTTTTGATATTTATGTCAGTGAAACATTGAACTTTACCATTGGACAATAATGGTGATATATTTTTTTTTGCTAGGGGCTTTACGTCGCACCGACACAGATAGGTCTTATGGCGACGATGGGACGGGAAAGGCCTAGGAGTTGGAAGGAAGCGGCCGTGGCCTTAATTAAGGTACAGCCCCAGCATTTGCCTGGTGTGAAAATGGGAAACCACGGAAAACCATCTTCAGGGCTGCCGATAGTGGGATTCGAACCTACTATCTCCCGGATGCAAGCTCACAGCTTCGCGCCTCTACGCGCACGGCCAACCCGCCCGGTAATGGTGATATTTAATTTTATGCACAAGTGTTTGATATTTTGTGTTGGTGAAATTTTGAACTTTACCATTGGACAATAATGGTGATTTTACGTATGAAGTGAATGATTGTATTTTCTGCATTTTGTGAAAATAACGACATTAATATGGAAAATATACTAGCTGCCATTGAGGCTTTAAAAATCAGTCTAAATGACAGGATTACGGAAAGTAACACTAATCTCTGGCGTAGGATTGCTGAATCTAATAATACTTTAGGAGCTCAACTTAAAGAATCTAACGCGGCCCTGGAAGCCACTAAGGCTAGTATAGGTCAACTTAGGGAGTCTAATGAAGTAACTAATCGTAATATCACTCAACTAAGGGAGGCTAATGAAGTAACTAATCGTAGTATCACTCAACTAAGGGAGTCTAATGAAGTAACTAATCGTAATATCACTCAACTAAGGGAGGCTAATGATGCTAACATTGTAAAATTGACAGAATCTGTTGATCAAAAGTTTGCAGAAGTTAATAAGAATTTGGAACGTAGGCTCAATAGTGCAGGTGCCGAAATTGAAAAACGATTTAAAGAATCTAACAAAAGAATGGATTCTAAGTTTACGGAAATAAATGAAAGATTAACACGTGACTTAGAAACCATTAAGCAAGATATAAAATCACAAGTGGCGGAGGACTTAAAACTTGCTTTCCCGTCTTCTTCTCAGGAAGTCCTTAAAGAAGTAGAAAGCTTAAAGGAAGAATTTCAAGAGTCCCATGCTCAATTATCTCTTGCGCAAACTAAAATCGCTTCTATTCAAGACAAACTTCATGAATCTGTTAAAAATAATTTCATGAAGTTGGGAAACGAAATTACTCTTCTGAAAAGTCAGCAAGAGGATGCCGATAAACGTGTCAAGACTCAGTTAGATAATGCTCACACGCAGATTACTCGTATCTGTCGCGATGTAGCAGAAGTGAAGACCGACATAGAAAAGGAGGTCAAGGAAATTGAGAATTCCGTACATTGGAAAATTAAAACCCTAAAACTTGAACTCCAAGGAGGTATAGAAGCTCTCAACAGCAAAGTATCGCAAATCGAACAGGTTGTTTCATCATCTAGCCTTCACAACACTAGTGGAGAATCCATGAATGTTTCCACAGTTTTTAAAATAACTGAGGAAAAACCAGCCAAATTTTCGGGGAAGGAGGAGTATACTGCTAAGGAGTTTCTCCTCAACCTCGAAGAGTTCTTTCAAGAAAATCACGTTAAGACCGACCGCCGATTACGAATAGCGTCTCGATTGTTAGAAGGCAAGGCGTTAATGTGGTTTACCGCTTTTAAATTCAGTATTAACACTTATGAAGAGTTTAAGGAAGCCTTACTTAGACGATTTTGGAGTGCTGAGGCTCACCACCTGATAAAACTTCAATTATACTCCAGAAAGTATAACACATCCGTTAATTCCTCGCTATATTCAGATTATCTTATATCTCAGCTTAAAAAGATGCAGTTTTTCGACCCTCCTTTGCCGGAGCAAGAACTTATTCAGGTCATAACGCTGCAATTTCCACCAAATGTTCAGGAAATATTGGTGGCAGCAAACGTCCAGGACTTGGAGCAGCTCGATGATGTCCTGAGGAAACTCGATACTGCGCACACTCAGAGCGAAGCAAAAGCAGGTCGAACCAAAGAAACTACGACCAACTTTACGGAAATGAAGACTCCGGTTCAAGTAAATCCAGAACCGCGAGAAGAAAGAAAAACTCGCCGAGATATTCCGTTTCGGTACAGAAGATCTAGGAATCGTCCCTACGAAGGGAGGGCTAAGTTTCAACCTGGACCTTCATGGAGGCAGGCAGCTAACCAACCCAATGATAATAGGAACTCCCAGCGGGAAGAATTAGAGAAACGTTGGAGAGAGACTACGGAATATGTAAGGAATAAGAACAGGGAAGAGGGCTTACCTGGAGCAGCTTCTTTGGAATCCCAGGCAGAGATGCAGAGAAGAAATGAGAGAACGGAAATGGATCCAAGAGCTACGGGTACCAAAAAAAACTTTGTCGAAGCAATAAAGAGATTGCCTGAAAACCCGGAGGGAGGAGAAGTAGTATGTAGCGCACTCATTGACCATTGGTATTTAGAGGATGCAGATTTACTATATGAGGATTCAACACCACGACAGCCTCAGATACAACGCGGCTTACCGATTATTATCATTAAGTTAGGCAATATGATTGTCCACTCTTTAGTAGACTCAGGATCGCAAGCCTCACTAATTTCGCAGAAATTAATAGATGTGGCGCAGGAGACGACCTACATCTCCATCTTGCCGGTTGCTCAAGTTAAGGTTAAAGGCACAGTTCCTGACAGAGCTATTAAATGCAAATTCCAAGCGTTTCTTGAGTTAGAAATTGGTGGTGTTAAGTTCCAACATCTATTTTTGATTTTGACGCAAATGAAATTTGACTTAATCCTTGGATCAGACTTTCTCATTCAACATGGGGGAATCATTGATTATCCCGCTAATGTGATTAAATGTTTCCACGTCGAATCTGTAGGGCTACAGTTGGTTACTTATAATGACGTGAAGAATCCGGAATGTGAGACCCCGGTGGACATAGTAGAAGGCAAGATGAGCGAGGCTCCGCCTGTCGAAGAAAGCGTCCACGAAGAGGGGAGACCCGAGGAAGTGGGACCCGTAGAGGACCAGATGGCGTCCATCATCGATGATGAGTTGAACGAGGACCACTACAACTTCACGCTTTACGCCAATGTAGCTGAAAGCCTAGATTACGATGATGAAGTAATAAAGGCAATCCAAGAGCTTTTCAAGAAGTTTCCAGATGTACTTTCCGAGAAACCTGGAGTCATTAAGGGTTTCAAGCACCACTTAGATGTTACTGACACTTCACCTTATAAGAAACGGCCTTATCCGATACCCATGAAGTACTTGGAAGAAGCTCGGGTCATCATTTAACAGATGGAGAATGATGTAATCATATCAAAATGCGTCACACCTTACATTAATCCTCTGGCTATAGTGAGAAGACTGTTCAAATCTCTGAAATACTTTACTAGGAGATGAGCGAAAAGAAAATCGCCCAGCAATTTTCTTTTTCCCGAGCAGGGGGGGGGGGGAGATGAAATGGGAACGCCCTACGAGCATTCACGTTTCATTCTCTTATTAAGAGGAGCTCGCTAACACCCGGCCGTAAGCATTTAAAACTTGCGCCGAGCGCACAGGCATAGTGGGAACTGCAAGCAAGCTCGCGACGTTCTAGAACACCGGCCAAGGACAAGCGACGTCACGCAGAAGGTTCCTTCGTGTTCCATAGCATTGCTGCATGAACGAAATATAATATCAATATTTCAATAACGTCACCTTGCAGGCAGAGATAATGAACGCTGCTAGCCGAAATTTCGTGTCAATCGGTGTGAAGATGGCCAAGATATAAAATTTTCTTGGGGCCCACATGTGTAGCCACGCCCACCGGCCTTCGGCAATATAAGCGAGTCGCCAGCCTGGGGTAAAGCAGAGAGTGTGCGGTATGCAGCTGCAGTGTGCCGTAGGCAGAGAGTGAGGGGAGTCGGCAATAAGCCGTGAGTTCAGTGTGCGCGTGCAAGTAAGCATGTCGCGACATAATTCGTCACTCGGTCCGGCTGTATACTTGAGTTCAGAAATGTTAGTGTTAAAAGCTTTCTCCGCAGCCTTGACTTCATTTAAAGACTGTGTTTCTCGCATAAACTGTGCCAGCCTTGATTTCATTTAAAGACTGTGTTTCTAGCATAAGCTGTGCCAACCTCGATTTCATTTAAAGACTGTGTGAAAACAGCGATAGTGTCTCTAGCCAGCCTTGATTTCATTTAAAGACTGTGTTTCTAGCCAACCTCGATTTAATTTAAAGACTGTGTGAAAACAGCGATAGTGTTTCTAGCATAGACTGTGCCAGCCTGCATTTCATTTAAAGACTGTGTTTATCCATTTTCGGAACTGTGTTCGTAATAAAACCGTGCCGACCTTCATTTCATTTAAAGACTGTGTCTATCCGTTGAACTGTGTTCGTAATAAACTGTGCCAACATTCCCTCTTAAAGACAGTATTAACTTGTGGAATACAGTATCGTGATTTCTTTCCGAGGAACCATGCCAATTCCCATCATAACCTGTTCAGAAGTGCCAGTGATAATCTTCTGAAAATTACGACGTAACAGAACTTGGACAGTCGTTTATTTCAACAAGTGTGTGAATATTGTGCAGAGACTGTACCCGGTGAATTTAATTTTCTTTATGAAGTGCTTAATCACTGCACCTCGGAAGGTCCTAGATTGTTTTCGTTTGTTTATTATTCCAAATACGATAATTCCTTCCATCTTATCCTCGTGGAACTGTGACTCTAACTTTATCCTTGCTGCTAAAGTGCGTTCAACATCATTGACTGTGGGAACTATTTCGGCGTGCTTCGCCTTAGAGAGGTGTCACACGAGTGTCCCATGACGTCCAATGTGGAAGCTCCACATTTCCCCGTTCCTGCCTCAGGTTCGAGTCATCAACACTAAGACAGAGAAAACACCAACGACGGAAGACAACGCCGACGCCGACCGCAAGACGGCGCAGCCGCCGCAGGACGACGTCCTCTCCACACCTTCAGGGACAACTCCACAATTCAGCTGTAAAAGGTGACAATTCTTTGCATATCTATTGAATAAACTGAAGAATCCACTTAATCATGAAAATTTTTTTTCTCACTACCCTTCTCTCCCTCACTCTCTTAGCATGGGCCGTACACTCCTTGTCGTTCCTCATGCTCTCCGATAAACTGAAGTACGGGCGTTCCTGTTTCAATATATATATATATATATATATGTGTGTGTGTCCTTATGATAGTATATCGCAACACGTAATTTTTATACAGAGGCAGTATGGAACGACTTCGTCGTTCTAAACGATACTGTTGTGTCGTGAACTGTCATCATTCAGACGTTATAGTGATCCTAGTGTTAAGATTTTTGCATTCTCATGGAAGGAATACGAACAAGAAAGACGACAAAATGGATATTGGCAGTTAACCGAATGAAGTAAGTATCCTGACCAGAAATATTTAATACATATATAACTGATCGCTTCAAAATTAAAGTGGTGTAAGTGATCATTAAAGTAGACGTAGACCATGTTTATTACAACTCCAAATTTACATAGTCCTATAATTAATTTTGATCTAATTCCAGAATTCACTCCCTTCTGTAAATAAATCCGAATTCAATCTTGCGAAAAATATTAAGGGGAGTTATGACTAAATTTTGAAACTTCTGTTTTGAATCTACTTGACCACATTTAGGTAAGTTACAAATAAAGGCATATTTTATACCAAATTAGAGATATGTAGGTATTGGTTCAAACGTTTCTTCCGGTCTTCTCATATACGGCACTAGCAAGATACCAGTGCTTTGCTACGGTTTTAAATTTAAATTTACCTTTCAACGTTTTAAATTTTGGGGAGTTCACTTTCGGCTAGTCTATATAAGATACATCGTTAGTTCGTACGTCAAGCGGTTTTGGAGAAATGATTATAGTTTCAGATCTAACACTCATTTCAACCCCATACAATTGGAATGTTTTAAAACAGTATGTTATTTCACATCTAGGACTTTAACGTTTGAGCGTAATGTGCCGTTTCCATATGATCTGAAGACGGCGATACGAGTGCCGATGCAGGAATTGGACCCCGTTGAGACTCAAGAACATGGCGTCTGAGTGGTCTGGACATACGTATATCTATACATATCGCGAGTGCAAAATGTTGATAATGAAGAAATGGACTTTACTAATATATTAAACCTGATAGTGTATAATTTTAGTCATGTAAGATTAATTTTAAGTATTATATGGTCTTTAATTTGTATATTATAAGTCGAAACCAAAGGGAAGTAAGATGAATAAGTAATACGTATGATGAGGTGTCAATAGTTTATAAGTATAATGGTGGCGACATCTATGTATCGATCATAAAAGGTGTATTCTTTGAAATAAAATTCATGTGTACATTAGAATATTCTGTTGCATATCTCTGTTGAAATAAAACATTATAAAGCAGATTATCATTGTGAGTATTGAAAACGTTTTATCCCTTTCCACCCTAAGATATTTTCTTAGAAATTTGAATTTTTTCTTACTTAAATGTACGTAATTTTGAACCTAGATTTAAGGAAAAATAGTAAAAAGATATTTTCCTCACCGTTCTCGTGGAAAACCACCCGCACGATCGTACTAGTTGGGGTTTGTTTGAGCACATTTCTATGACAATATCTGGTAAGTATATATCTATTAAATTACTTAATTCTATTTCGTTCTTTAAGATACTTCTACATTTCAACACTAACATTTTTATGTCATCCCTACTTGACTTCCAGATCTCTGTACCCTTCCAAACAAATTTCCTAACTTATACGTACCACTGCGGTTTAAGTGAAAGGCATCTGGGCAGAGATCCCTACCTCCTACCCACCCATTAGGATCTAGAAATGTCACTCTAAGTTTCCCACATACCCACTCCATAGTCTCATTTAAATCCCTAATTACCCTTCAGTCGATATCCCTCCCATACAGTATTCCACTGATAACAATCTTGGCTTCCTTAAACTTCACCTGTGCTGCATTTACCAGATCCCACACATCTCCAACTATATTGGTACTTATATCAGCTTGCCTTACGTTGTTAGTACCAACCCGAAACACTTCACCCTTCTCCTTACCCTCCACCCTCTCTTCTATTCTTCTCAACATCTGCCTCAACCTAATTCCTGGATAACACTCTACCCTGGTTCCCTTTCCTCCATACACTTTCCCCACATGTCTGATGATGGAATCCCCCATGACTGGAGCCTCAACCATACGCCACCTCATTTGATGCCCTCCCCTCCTGGTCAGCTCTATCTTTCCTGATAGCTGGAGTACTTCCTCCTCCATTTCCTCCCTCTTATGACCCTGTTCCACCTGTCTTTTTATATCCTCTACTCTACATTTCCCTTTGTTTTCTTTACCCTTCCTCCTGCTTCCACAAACACACATATCAGCAACAGTTCCCTGTTCCTCATTTTCCCTCTGTTGTTCTACCTGGAGTGAGTCGTACCGATTTCTCACAGACACCTGTCCTGAGTTCTGATCCTGAATAGAACCCTCAGCCTGCAATATCTTTCCCCTTAGAACATTAGACCACCTGTCTTTTACAATTCCCCCTTTCCTTCCCATCCCTCTTTTACACCTACTGTAACCTGTACATTGTTTGAGGGAGGCCTAATTTCCTCCCTGTCTTCTGTGAGAAACCTAACTATCTCTCTCAAACACTCCAACTCCACCCTCATACACCTCAATACCCCGCCACACCCACCGTTCCTACACTTGCACTCCTTGGCCATTCCTTACGCAAAAAATGAAAAGAAAAGGAACAATAAAATAACTTGTTACGGTATGTGCAAACAAATAAACAGAAGGAAATATTGTCTGGGATAGTACTCAAAGATCACACGACAATAAGGTAATTAATATACTACTACACTACAGTACCACATAGTCGTACTCTATTTTTATCCTACAACACCTTAACATGATAAAAAACTGCAGTTAATTACTGAATACCGAAAGGAATACGTAAGAATTACACAATTATTCTAAAAGTGCAGTTAAGCTTATCCTAATTACCAGAACAGAATTCTAGTACGAGAGTTTAACTAAAGTTATATAGTATTACGTTTCCAATCATTCATGTCTTATACATTTTTACCGTACCGGCTCTGATAGCAGAGATATTATTGAATTTGGATTGCCAGGAATACCATTGCACGCAACATAGTTTCTGTTAGGCACGTAAATGAGCGAATGATGTGGATAGATTTGTCAGTCGGAGGAATTAGGACTAGAATTGTCTCCGTGTATTCACCATGTGAGGGTGCAGATGAGAATGAAGTTGACGAGTTTTATGAAGCATTGAGTGACATCGTGGTCAGGGTCAACAGCAAGTATAGAATAGTGCTAATGGGCGATTTCAATGCTAGAGTTGGGAATAGAACTGAAGGATATGAAAGGGTGATTGGTAAATGTGGGGAAGATATGGACACTAATGGGAATGGGAAGCGTTTGCTGGACTTCTGTGCTAGTATGGGTTAAGCAGTTATGAATACATTCTTCAAACATAAGGCTATTCACCGCTACACATTGGGAGGCTAGGGGTACCAGATCCATAATAGACTATATCTAAACCGACTTGAATTCAGGAAATCTGTTAGGAATGTACTAGTTTTTCGGGGATTTTTCGATGATA
Organism: Anabrus simplex; assembly: GCF_040414725.1. Classification (NCBI taxonomy): domain Eukaryota; kingdom Metazoa; phylum Arthropoda; class Insecta; order Orthoptera; family Tettigoniidae; genus Anabrus; species Anabrus simplex. The sequence continues at coordinate 370,947,782 of NC_090268.1, read as the reverse complement.
CAGACCACTATCTGATCTGTAGTGAACTAAGTATCTCTAGGCCTAGGGTAGAGAAAGTGAAATCTGTCTGCAAACGAATAAGGGTAGAAAATCTCCAGGACGAGGAAATTAGACAGAAGTATATGGATATGATTAGTGAGAAGTTTCGAACAGTAGACAGTAAGCAGGTTCAAGATATAGAAAGTGAATGGGTGGCATACAGGGATGCTGTAGTAGAAACAGCAAGGGAATGCCTAAGAATAACTGTGTGTAAAGATGGCGAACATCTCGGTGGAATGATGAAGTGAAAGCAGCTTGTAAACGTAAAAAGAAGGCTTATCAGAAATGGCTCAAAAACAAGGGCCGAGGCAGACAGGGATTTGTACGTAGATGAAAGAAACAGAGCGAAACAAATAGTTGTTGAATCCAAAAAGAATCAATCAATCAATCAATCAATCAATCAATCAATCAATCAATCAATCAATCAATCAATCAATCAATCAATCAATCAATCAATCAATCAATCAATCAATCAATCAATCAATCAATCAATCAATCAATCAATCAATCAATCAATCAATCAATCAATCAATCAATCAATCAATCAATCAATCAATCAATCAATCAATCAATCAATCAATCAATCAATCAATCACCACTGATCTGCAATTAGGGCAGTCGCCCAGGTGGCAGATTCCCTATGTGTTGTTTTCCTAGCCTTTTCTTAAATGATTGCAAAGAAATTGGAAATTTATTGAACATCTCCCTTGGTAAGTTATTCCAACATCTCCCTTCGTAAGTTATTCCAATCCCTAACTCCCCTTCCTATAAACAAATATTTGCCCCAATTTGTCGTCTTGAATTACAACTTTAACTTCATATTGTGATCTTTCCTACTTTTAAAGACACCATCCAAACTTATTCGTCTACTGATGTCCTCCCACGCCATCTCTCCACTGACAGCTCGGAACATACCACTTAGTCGAGCAGCTCGTCTCCTTTCTCCCAAGTCTTTCCAGCACAAGGTTTGCAACATTTTTGTAATGCTACTCTTTTGTTGGAAATTGCCCAGAACAAATCGGACTGCTTTTCTTTGGATTTTTTTCCAGTTCCTGAATCAAGTAATCCTGGTAAGGGTCCCATACACTGGAACCCTACTCTACCCTTACTACAACCCCTAAATACCCTCATAACCATGTGCAGAGATCTGTACCCTCTATTTACAATTCCATTTATGTGATTACCGCAATGAAGATCTTTCCATATATTAATACCTAGGTATTTACAATGATCCCCAAAGGGAACTTTCACCCCATAAAAGCAATAATTAAAACTGAGAGAACTTTTCCTATTTGTGATTCTCACAACCTGACTTTTATCCCCATTTATCATCATACCATTGCCTACTGTCCATCTCACAACATTATCAAGGTCATTTTGCAGTTGCTCACAATCTTGTAACTTATTTATTATTCTGTACAGAATAACATCATCTGCGAAAAGCCTTGTTTCTGATTCAATTTCTTTACACATATCATTGATATATATATATGAAAACATACAGGTCCAATAATACTGCCTTGAGGAATTCTCCTCTTAATTTTTACAGGGACAGATAAAGCTTCACCTACTCTAATTCTCTGCATTCTATTCTCTAGAAACAGAGCCACCCATTCAGTCACTCTTTTGTCTAGTCCAACTGCACTCATTTTTGCCAGTAGTCTCCCATGATCTACCCTATCAAATGCCTTAGATAGGTCAATCGCGATACAGTCCAATTGACCTTTTGAATCCAGGATGTCTGCTATATCTTGCTGAAATCCTACAAGTTGGGCTTCAGTGGAATGACCTTTCCTAAACCCAAACTGCCTTCTATCAAACCAGTTATTAAACTGAGCTGTCGGTGCCATCTGTTGACGATTATGATAAGCTATCAGTAAATACTGCAAACTTGCATAGAAACACATTCAGGTGACACTGCATGTGACTTTCATCTTGTTGCCCCCAACAGTTCTTAGAAACACTCGGAGCAAAACAGTGTCAAGCAACCAGGAGACCCAGATTATCATGGATTGTAGGAGGAAGCTTGTGTTATCGAGTGATTCTGAAGGATGTCCCAGTGATCCTGATGTAGACCCTAACTATTTTCCTCACATAGCATGTGAAATTTCCTCTGAAAGTGGAAGTGAGGTAAGTGTTGTTTGGCATTATTTTGACCATAACAAAAGTTTCCGCCATTGTTGCTGGGGTTATGTAACTTATTAAGTCATTAGGTTATGTTTTAGGAACCGTTATAACACACTCTAGGATATATATCAAATGGCTTTCTCAGTTCAAAATTTACTCTGGTTAGTTTCAGGCCTTTGTTGACCAACATTCGCAAATATGCATTGTGGGGCTTGGCACTATATTGTTCCAATTTTAAATCTGTTGCTGTCAGTCATCATTTTTCTCAAGAAAGTTTACATTGCCATTTGCGACCAGAGGTTTATACGAGTTAACAGAAAAACTAGTGCATAATTTTGCAGCACTCTTGTTAAATTAATCGTTATTATTAGTTATTAGTCTCGTACTAAGACTTGGTGTTTTGCATTGTTTAGGATATCCTGGATCATTCAAGGTTACCGTTACATTCGCCTGAGAAGGGTCCGAATTCCAGGAAGAGAAAGAGGCGTATTAAGATGATACAGATGAATAAGAAGAGGCGAAATGAAGAAAGAGAGTATGTAGCGCATAAGACCGGATAAGTTGGTCCAGGAGCAAAAGCTGGAAAGATTTTGGTAATAACCTGAAAAGGCTAGGTCAAGCAGCGTGGAAACCTTTCTGGACAGTATTAATGAATCTTAGGAAGGGAGGGAAAAAGGAAATGAACAGTGTTTTGAGTAATTCAGGCGAACTCATAATAGATTCCAGGGAATCACTGGAGAGGTGGAAGGAATATTTTGAACATCTTCTCAACGTTAAAGGAAATCTTCTTCGTGGTGTTGCGAACAGCCAACCTCATGGGGAGGAGGAAAATAATGTTGGTGAAATTACGCTTGACGAAGTGGAAAGGATGGTAAATAAACTCCATTATCCTAAAGCAGCAGGGATAGATGAAATTAGACCTGAAATGGTGAAGTATAGTGAGAAGGCAGGGATGAAATGGTTTCATAGAGTAATACAATTAGCATGGAGTGTTGGTAAGGAACCTTCAGATTGGACAAAAGCAGTAATTGCACCTATCTATAACCAAGGGAACAGGAAGGATTGCAACAATTATCGAGGTATCTCATTGGTTAATATACCAGGTAAAGTATTCACTGGCATCTTGGATGGGAGGATGCAATCAGTAGTTGAGAGGAAGTTGGATGAAAACCGGTGTGGTTTCAGACCACAGAGGGGCTGTCAGGATCAGACTTTCAGTATGCGCCAGGTAATTGAGAAATACTACGAGAGGAATAGGCAGTTGTGTTTATGTTTTGTAGATCTAGAGAAAGCATATGACAGGTTACCGAGGGAAAAGACGTTCGGCATACTGGGGGACTATGGAATTAAAGGCATATTATTAAAAATAATCAAAGGCATTTATGTTGACAATTGGGCTTCAGTGAGAATTGATGGAATGAGTTCTTCGTTCAGGGTACTTACAGGGGATTCACCTTTGCTGTTCGTAGTTTACATGGATCATCTGCTGAAAGGTATTAGGTGGCAGGGAAGGATTCAGTTAGGTGGAAATATAGTAAGCAGTCTGGTCTATGCTGACGACTTGGTCTTAGTGGCAGATTGTGCCGAAAGCCTGCAGTCTAATAACTTGGAACTTGAAAATAGGTGCAATGAGTATGGTATGAAAATTAGCCTCTCGAAGACTAAATGATGTCAGTAGGTAAGAAATTCAACAGAGCTGAATGTCAGAATGGTGATACAAAGCTAGAACAGGTTGATGATCTATATAAATAAACTTGTAGGGGGTCCGCTGTCTGTAATTTCGTTTGTTTTGCCAACTTTTCAGATATTTATCCGTTTTAGGTCAACTCAAGACCGAATAAATTTCCAATAAATTTCCAATTTCTTTGAAATCATTTAGGAAAAGGCTAGGAAAGCAACAGATAGGGAATCTGCCACCTGGGCGACTGCCCTAAATGCAGATCAGTATTGATTGATTGATTGATTGATTGATTGATTGATTGATTGAATCGGTGGTTTTTATTTTTCGTGTCTGTTTGTCTCCTTGTCTGTTTGTCTGTTTGTCTGTTTGTTCCACCATCACGGCGAAACGGCTGAATAGATCTCAACCAAACTTCATATTTAGATGATATTCATCCCGAGGAAGGTTTCGATATGCATATCATATATAAATCTTTGAATAGACGGGGGGTTTATAGGAAAACCAGAACGGTTTTCCTCCATTTTCTCTTATACTGTTGATTTTCTGTAAACTCCGTGGACCGTATGTGAAAGGCATCTTCATTATAAACAACTTTCGTTATGTTCATAAGTTACCTGACTCTTCAAATGACGGAGAAATTTACTATTTTCTGCGGGTATCTTGCTCTGCATTGAGTGACCGACAGACCGACAACGAACCTACAGGTTACCATGGCAAAGTCTCTGACTGCATGCCAGCAGGGAAGTAACGCATTGCTATTTTCCTCATCATGCCTTAAAATTCGTGGTTGTTCCTTGGGTAGAAGGCAAGAAAGGCGTCAATCGGCCATTCTGCGGGATATTGGCGGAATATCGTTGGAGGTTATAACCATCCTCCAATAGCTCAAGTAATAACACCATTACTCATCTTCTCTGTTTACCTAAGAATCCCTGCACCTAAATTTCTCCTCTGTTACCGCTTTCTTATATCCATAAGTCACACGAGCATAATTTATTGAGGGGCATTTGATTTTCCAATACATTCACTTGGCATTTACATATTTGTCGTCATCCGGCTATCCTCAGTTATAATCCATTTTCTATTAATGTCAGCTTTCTTAGATGTATTATTTTGCTTCCTTAATTACTCCGTTTGTATGCGAGTGCTAATCACGAAAGCTGGACACTCTTTTCTTTGAGGAAATATTCCAAGCTATGCAAATGTGTAACTTTTGGCCCCGGAAAATATGGAAATATGGATGCAATTTTAAGGACGGTGCAGACCTTCGTTTCGGGATAATTGGTGGCTAATCGGTAAGTCGGATCACAAATCAGAAAGCACAATCGCCTTTCATTTTGGAGAGATCTACAACTTTGGTCCTATGACTTTTTGTCACATTTCTCTCCCTTATACGTTAAATAGAGATGCATTTCTCGATTTCATTTTAATTTTGTACTTTTACACGTATATGTTATCATTTTGCACACTTATAGGAAAGATAGAATCATGACATTCGGCTTGCACATTAACATGACCAGTGGCCATGTGATAGCCAAATTTTATGATTCCATCTGTCACATGAGTATCAAAAATATAAAGTAGTATGTGAAAACTGTACAAAATTTCACCCCATTCAATGACTCTAACTCCATCAAACCATACATATAAGAGATACGAGAAGACGTCATCCGACCAACCATGTAGAACACTGAACGAGTCGTCTGATGGTGAAGTCCGTTTGTAGGTGCAATTTAATGCAGTCTTACTCACTGCATTTACAGTAATTTATGGAGAAATCCGTATACAATGCAGAGTACCGTAGCGAAGCACGGGTACATTTGCTAGTTTCAAATATTTAGGTTGTGTGTTCTCCCAGGATGGTAATATAGTAAGTGAGATCGAATCAAGGTGTCGTAAAGCTAATGCAGTGAGCTCGCAGTTGCAATCAACAATATTCTATAAGAAGGAAGTCAGCTCCCGGACGAAACTATCTTTACATCGGTCTGTTTTCAGGCCAGCTTTACTTTACGGGAGCGAAAGCTGGGTGGACTCAGGACATCTTATTCATAATTTAGAAGTAACAGACATGAAAGTAGCGAGAATGATTGCTGGTAGAAGCAGGTGGGAACAATGGCAGGAGGGTACTCGGAATCAGGAGATAAAGGCTAATTTAGGAATGAACTCGATGGATGAAGCTGTACGCATAAACCGGCTTCGGTGGTGGGGTCATGTTAGGCGAATGGAGGAGGATGGGTTACCTAGGAGAATAATGGACTCTGCTATGGAGGGCAAGAGAAGTAAACGGAGACCAAGACGACGACGATAGCGGAGTACAGTTCGTTAAAAGTGAGAAAATGTGTGCTTTTTCATTTGATCGAATATTTCATATATAGCATTGCTTTTAATCGCGACATTCCTACTGACTTCATTGTAATGACCAGAGGCGGGAGGTATCGAACTAAATGAGGCCACAACACTAGTTGCAAATCGAGGATTGTGGCGACGTTTAGTAAATTCACAGAGGCTTGCAGACTGAACGCTCAAAGGCATAACAGTCTATAATGATAATGTATGTAGGCCTATGTAATGTATGGATTTTTGTTGCTAAGTCCATTTCAGCGACGATTCACGAGAAAATGGGTAAACAGACTTTAATGAAAATGGGTATGTAAAGTCGGGGAATAAGGAACTGCAGTCTACGCATAAATAATTTGATTCATCCTGGTTGAAATGGTAGTTTAGGGGAAGGTATCTAAAATTAAAATTTTAATATCCTATATTAGCCTATTGGTCATATCGAAAAGTGCTGCATAACGAAAGTTATAGAGAACACAATTTCCGATCATTTATGCATTATTCAGTTTTACAGTACCGATTGTAATGATTGGTGGTGATGGTGATGAAATTGTGAAGATGATTATGAAAATGAGCAAAAAGTTCATGAAGGACCTATCGCTTGCATAATAATACAAGAGGGAGTCTTGAAAGAAAGGAAGGCCGGGCTGAGTGGCTCAGACGGTTAAGGCGCTGGCCTTTTAACCCCAACTTGGCATGTTCAATCCTGGCTCAGTCCGGTGGTATTTGAAGGTGCTCAAATACAACAGCCCCGTGTCGGTAGATTTACTGGCACGTAAAAGAACTCCCGCGGGACTAAATTCCGGCACCTCGGCGTCTACGAAGACCTTAAAAGTAGTTAGTGGGACGTAAAACAAATGACATTAATTATTATTAATTATTAAAGAAAGGAGGGATCACTTTACACTTGATACTCTAATATTGCAGAGTCGATAGAAAACTAAATGCGAAGGGCTGCAATATAGAAAGCTCATAATATCTGTTCAACAATAACATTACTTTGACCATTGTTTCTTGTGACTTGCTTTGTGTCTTCCGTGCCGTTCCTCTCCGATAGATTGGACTACTGCTGCGTACCCAGTGTAACAGCCTGCCTTAATATTGGTGGGAAGTAGCTGGGGAGATAGATCCTTCTCTCCTTCACCATGCTATTCTTCTGGTTCAAAAATGTTCTGATACTACTGGTACGTAACTCACTGGTTCAACATAGTATTCCAACTATTCGATCCCTCCTCTGAGGCACTGATTTGAATGAGCAGTGTGCACACTTAACGGAATAATAGCAGAAGAGTGTTCGCGGCTGTCTGCGGTCTGGTCATTCCAGCTCTGAAACTTTGGAGTGTTAGATCGGTAGCGTAGTACAGCTCGTTAAAAGCGAGAAAATGTGTGATTTTTCATTCGATCGATTATTTCATATATAGCATTGCTTTTAATCGCGGCATTCCTAGTGAGGTCATTGTAATTTTTTTTTGCTAGGGGCTTTACGTCGCACCGACACAGATAGGTCTTATGGCGACGATGGGATAGGAAAGGCCTAGGAGTTGGAAGGAAGCGGCCGTGGCCTTAATTAAGGTACAGCCCCAGCATTTGCCTGGTGTGAAAATGGGAAACCACGGAAAACCATCTTCAGGGCTGCCGATAGTGGGATTCGAACCTACTATCTCCCGGATGCAAGCTCACAGCCGCGCGCCTCTACGATCACGGCCAACTACGTCATTGTAATGACCTATGCTGACTTCAGTTGGAGAAACCACAAAGGAAGCCTCTCTGAGAATTCCATAGCGAAACACGGGTATACCAGCTAGTTATTTATATATAATGGCATAGGTTTATATGATTTATAAATATCTATATAAGCCCTATATAAAATAAGAGTTTTGTTTGTAAATTGCTCAGAATTTAAAAATAATGGTATTTCTGTATCAGACGAGTCTACAGAAACAAGGAAATGCACTTTCTAATTTTCCGTCATTTTTGTGCGTCTATCTGTCTGTCTGTCTGTCTGTCTGTCTGTCTGTCTGTCTGTCTGTCTGTCTGTCTGTCTGTCTGTCTGTATGTATGTATGCACGCGCATCAGGAGAAAACGGCTGAAGAGAATGTAATGAAAATCGGTATGTAAAGTCAGGGAATGAAGCAATACAATCTAGGCTATAAATCATTTTAATCACGCTGAGTGAAAGGGTAGTTTAGGGGAAGGCCTAAAATTTAATTCTCAAATATTTATGTTATTCGTGGTCCTATCGATAAATACTACATTACTAAAGTTATATAGAATTGAATTTCCAATCACTTATGTCTTATACACTTTTACCGTACCGGCTACGACAACAGAGATATTCATGAATTTGTATCTTTTGAACTAAGTCCATATCAACGCCGAGCCACGAGCAAATGGGTGAACAGAATTTAATGAAAATCGGTATGTATAGTCAGCGAGTACGAAACTACAGTCTAGACTATAAATAATTTCATTCGTCCTGGATGAAATGGTAGTTTAAGGGAAGGTGCCTAAAATTTCATTTTTAAATACCTACATCATTGGTTCTATTGAAAAGTACAGTACTACATAACAAACGTTATAGAGAATACAATTTCCGATCAATTGTGTTTTATTTAGTTTTGCCGTACCGACCATGGTAAGAGTGGCATTTCAGAGTCGGAAGAAAACTAAATGTGAAGGCCTACAATGTCGAAAGCTCATAAAATGAATCAACAATAACATTACACTGACCACTGTTGTGATGTTCTTTGTCCCTTAATGCTGCTATTCATCTCCGATAGATAGGATTTTATTTTGCTAGGGGCTTTACGTCGCACCGACACAGATAGGTCTTATGGCGACGATGGGATAGGAAAGGCCTAGGAGTTGGAAGGTAGCGGCCGTGGCCTTAATTAAGGTACAGCCCCAGCATTTGCCTGGTGTGAAAATGGGAAACCACGGAAAACCATTTTCAGGGCTGCCGATAGTGGGATTCGAACCTACTATCTCCCGGATGCAAGCTTACAGCCGCGCGCCTCTACGCGCACGGCCAACTCGCCCGGTATAGATGGGATTACTGCTGCGTATCGAATATAACAGCCTGCCTGAATATTGGCGAGAAATAGCTGGAGAGTTATATAATTTACTCCTTTAGCACGCATTTCTCCTGGTTCATATGTACATTTTCTGATACTACTGGTACGTAACACATTGGTTCATCATAGAATTCCGGCAATTCGATCCCTACTCTGAGGCACTGATTTGAATGAGCAGTATGCAAACTTAATTGAATATGGCAGAGGAGTGTTCACAGCTGTCTGCGGCCTGGTACTTCCAGCTCTGGAAGTTTGGACTATTAGATCGGCAGGGTAGTACTGTTCGTTAAAAGTGAGGAAATGTGTGGTTTTTCATTTGATCGAGCATTTCATATGATAGCATTCCTTTTAAGCGCATCATTCCTACTAGCGTCGTTGTAATGACCTATGTTGACTTCAGTTGGGAAAACCAGTAAGGCAGTCTTTCTTAGAATGTAAAAAGGCAGGTGGAGTGTGAGTGTCTTCCATTATAATGAAAATTCCCCAACTTGATTGTGACTGATAGTAAGCAAGATTGCCTATCATTACAACGAAAATTACCTAACACCGTCTCGACATAAGGAAAGACGTTTGATGACTTCCCCATCGCGTTTCTGGCGTAACCCTAAGAGCTATGCAATTTAATACAACCTTACTCACAACGTGTGCACTATATAACCTATAATTCTGTATACAATGTAGAATTCCGTAGCGAAGCACGGCTACATGAGCTAGTGTAGACATTATTTTTTGACAAATACTGTGTTTCTCATACTAAGTTTCCTTGTATTATTCATTTCCAGTGATGTGGAAGAAAAGTTTAATACACCCAATTTTTCTATGTCCAAAAGTGTAAGTCCCTCCCTGAAGACAGACACAAGCCGAGATGGTCACATTCAATTCAAGGCTTTACACGTAGCTTTGCAAATCTGTTACAATAAAGATAATACATTTCTGGTGAGATAACTTGTTTGCAATGCCCTATGTCTTCTGGAATAGGCTAAAACGAGTGTACGTTATTAATTTCACTGATCTCGCTCAGCCTCATCTTTGGCTTTTAAGATATGAAAGTGACTGAGGTATAACCAATGCTAGTAACGCTGTACCTTTTATGAATGGTATTAAGGATGCAGGCCTAACTTGTAAGGTCAGTTTGCGTGTGCATTTCAGTTGGCTTGACGGTGCAATAGCACTTCCGGCTCGCAAGGAAAATGCATGGAGTTCCCTCTTAAAATCGTGATGAAAGTTTTACGTATGAAAGAAATAGTCAAAATGAGCATGTCTTAGAAAATCTGGAATTCGCCACCTTTCCAGTCGTAAACAGGACAGAACGAAATCCTCACAATGATACCTGGATGATAAACAGAACTTTATGTTTCCGAATAGCAAACTATATTCATGTTGTTTCAGAAGAATTTTTATACCATACCATAAAGTTACAAGTACTTATGCTTATTTATTCTGGGGCCGATGACGTAGACGTTAGACCCCTTAAAACAATCATCACCATCATCTCATCAGCATCATCATCACTTATTTATTTACCGTTGGTATTTAGCTCTGGGAGTGTCCGAGCACATATTCGGCTCGCCTGGTACAGGTCTTTATGGTGATGCAAATGATGAGATTGGGAGAGGGTGAAACCCGGTGTTGGTACTGCACCTTTCCCCTGTCCCTGATGGCCTAGCCCGGCGGAGACGCTGAATGGTTCGACCGAAAAAAAACAAATATGTCTAATAAAATTATCATACAAGATCGGGACTGGATCTAGAATCAGTCAATCAGTCAATACTGATCGAGGTGGCAGATTCCCTATCTGTTGTTTTTCTAGCATTTTCTTAAGTTATTTCAAAGAAATTGGAAATGTATTGATCATCTCCCTTGGTGAGTTATTCCAATCAATAACTCTCTTCCTATAGTCGAATATTTCTCCGAATTTGTCCTCTTGAATTCCAACTTTATCTTCATACTGTGATCTTTCCTACTTTTAAAGACACCGCTCAAACTCATTCGTTACTGAGGTCAGTCCACGCCATCTCTCCGTTGACAGATTGGAACATACCACTTGTGACGTACCCACTTGGCCCACAGATGAATGACAAAATTATAACGTGGCGGGTCACTTTAATATTAAAATAAATAAATGATATGTCATTGTTTCTCCATAAACAGTATCCCAAGGGCGCCAGTCTTCAAGCTTATGACTTGAAAACAAAAGTAGATAATTAATAATAATAATAATAATAATGCGTAATGAGACTCAAAAAACTCCCAGGGGTGAGGTGAACGGAACACAAATCATTAAGTACACTAACTTGGAATTTAAGGATCATTAATAATCATTTCATAAAATACAAATTAGAACAGCTATTTATTAAGATAAAAAACGTGACGTAACGGCGTTTTAACGACATCTGAACTTACGGAAGCAAAAGAAAAATTGAATGAAATTAATTTTTAAAATGAACTGTTGCGCGAAGACTTGCAGTAACTTATGCCATAAGCTCACCATATGTAGACTCTGTTGTCTTGAAGCTGATGATATGTGGATCTCGTACCGGCTGCCTTCTCTGTTGTTGGGTTCCAGTCCTACTTCTACATTTCCTGTCCTTAACACTTCCTACTGTACTCCTTACATAAAGTCGTAATGAGTCCTAATTTTAAGTGCAAAACCACCATGGGTTATGTTCATGGAGAGAATACATTCGTATTCTTCCGCATTACGGAACAGTAGCGTAGCTAAATTCATAATAAGAGCTCTCCTGCCCTATAGTAGTCAAAGCCGGTCTCCCGTTGACTACCTCTCGTCATTGAGATAACAAGTCCTAATGAGAGTAACTTTTGAGTAGAATATACTCAGATGCGAAGTGAACTAAGTTAAAATCTTCTCCGATGTGTAGACGTTGAATCGTAGTAAGAGTATGAATAAGAATATAAATGAGAAAGTCCGAATGTCCTCTCCAGCCCTTGTCGGTGGTATTTATCGGTTCTAAAGTCTCCTTCCATCAGCCATATCACATGGTCCAGTAAGATTCGAGGTCTCATCCCTTCTCCCTTGTATAGCTGTCAATCCATCACGTTGCTTCATTACGTTCATTCACATAGGCTGAACTTTCCCGCTGAAATAAAGCGTCCCGAAGCTGAGTTTGAAAAGTGGGTGTTAATAATGTATCAACTGTCTCTTCATGAGGTGGAGAGGGTAATATCTCTCGTAACCTCGATGACGTACTTTTCCTGGAACTGGGCTGAAATTAGCCTGCTGACTCTGGTCACCTCACAACGGCTATTGGAAAATTTACTGCAAGTTATAAATATGCGTGATGTTGAAATACTTTACCCAATAATTTGTTCGTTCAGAATACGTTATAGCCGCGATACAAAGAAATGAAATGATGATTGAAATGGATGATAAAAACCCTATATATATACACATATTAATTTAAAAATGACCTATCAGTGATTAAATATATACATCTTGTCAATTAAATATATAGTTCAATAATTAAAAATATACAGTGATGTCCCAAACATCACACACTTAGTCGAGCAGCTCGTCTTATCTCTCCCAAGTCTTCCCAGCCCAAACTTCGCAACATTTTTTTAACGCTACTCTTCTGTCGAAAATCACCCAGAACTAATCGAGCTGCTTTTCTTTGCACTTTTTGCGATTCCTCGATCAAGTAGTCCTGGTGAGGGCCCCATACACTGGAACCATAATCTAATTGGGATCTTACCAGAGACTTATATGCCCTCTCCTTTACATCCTTACTACAACCCCTAAATACCCTCATAAGCATGTGCAGAGATCTGTACCCTTTATTAACAATCATATTTATGTGATTGCCCCAATGAAGGTTTTTTCTTATATTAACACCTAGGTACTTACAATGATCCCCAAAAGGAACTTTCACCCTATCAACGCAGTCATTAAAACTGAGAGGACTTTTCCTATTTGTGAAACTCACAACTTGACTTTTAATCCCGTTCATCATCATACCATTTCCTACTGTCCATCTCACAACATTATCGAGGTCATGTTGCAGTTGCTCACAATCCTGTAACTTATTTATTACTCTATACACAATAACATATTCTGCAAAAAGCCTTACCTCTGATTCCTCTTCTTTACTCATATCATTTATATATATAAGAAAGCATAAAGTTCCAATAATACTGTCTTGAGGGATTCCCCTCTTAATTTTACAGGGTCAGATAAAGCTTCGCCTACTCTAAACCTCTGACGAGTGTGATCTATTTTATAGTAATATAGCAAACCATTCAGTCACTCGTTTGTTTAGTCCAATTCGTGAATGAGAACTCAGCGAGATAAAGGAGGTAAGAACATAATTTTTTCGTCAAAAAACATACAGTTCAAATTCAAAAAGAACTGTAACCCGTATGAAACTCCAAATTATATATTACTGAAATTCACAAAATAAAATTCGATACTAAAGGTCGTCCAAAGTATACGGGTCGAGAACCCGGGCATATAAAGTTCAATAACTTCGGAAACATGAAATCTACCTATTTGTAACGGAGATCGAGATAAGTCGACTGCGATTAGCCCGCAGGCTGCGATTACGAACCGTCTCTCTCATGAATATATAATGATCGATTCAAATATTGCCCTCATTATACTAATTCCGAATTTGTCTGATATAAACATTATAAAAAGAACACTTTGTTTGGGACTGGCCCTAAGTGTGATCCCTCCAAAGGCACTAATTCTAATGTACGATATCCGGATCATGTTCATAAGAGCTCTGAAATAGTAACTAACACAAATAATCGACACCACTCTCTCACACATAAGACACATATACACAATTAACACAAATAAACCACTTCTGAAAAAAAAAAAAAGATATGTTATACCCTTTGCTGCATCGGAGTGAGCGGGAAGTGAAGTTCTTGTGACAGTCAGAGTCACAATATACCGGCTATTCTTGGCTACGTGTTCCCAAAGCAGGTGATCAGCTGGCTGGCGAGGGAAGAAACAATCTCCATCTTGGTCTGTGTGTTTTAAGCAACCGTCTCTAGCGCAACTACGACCCTCTCAAGCAACGGGACTATGCGTAAACTTTCACTCAAGAACATCCACGGGACTTTTTTTTTCTGCTAGTTGCTTTACGTCGCACCGACGCAGATAGATATTATGGCGACGATGGGACAGGAAAGGGCTAGGAGTGGGAAGGAAGCGGCCGCGGCCTTAATTAAGGTACAGCCCCAGCATTTGCCTGGTGTGAAAATGGGAAACCACTGGAAACCATTTTCAGAGCTGCCGACAGTGGGATTCGAACCTACTATCTCCCGAATACTGGATACTGGCCGCAATTAAGCGACTGCAGCTATCGAGCTCGGTGAAACCACGGGACTGGGAAGTATTTCCTATTTACTTGGCAAGCAAAATTTTACCAGCGGGAAGACAATCTCGGCTTATAGGTCCTTGAATATATCATTCATCTGGTCTGGGGTACACACTGTCACAAACCAGGTACAAGTTATTACGTCAGCCATAATACTACTATCCAAACTCTATTTAATATTAAAATAAAACTGGAGTATAACATGCATCCAGTCCCCAAACTTTATCTATATATATATAAAAGAACATGTCCTGACTGACTGATTCATCATCGCCGAGCCAAAATTACTGGACATAATGAAATGAAGTTTTGAGGATACATTTGTAGTACAATGTAGGTGCTCGCTAAGGGAGGATTTTTGGATATTCCTTCGCTAAGGGGGTGAAAAAGGGGGTGAAATTTTAAAATGAGTGTATTTTTATCTCAAAACTTTAATAGTTTACAGATGTAAAAAATGGTATAAAGAATCTCCTTTAAAAATAAGGAAACACGTATTTTTTTATTTTCGTAAAATCCCAACAGGAGGGGTGAAAAAGGGTGAAAGAGGGGTTGAATGCCTTTAATGATGATACTTATATCTCAGAAACTGAGAGATATTACAGACCTGAAAATTGGTATTTGGGATCTGCTTTAAATATAAAGAAGCACGTATTTTTTGTTTTTGGAAAATACAATTGATGGGAGGGTAAAAAGGGGGTGAATTTTTAAAATGAGTGTATCTATATTCCAAAACGTTAAAAGTTTACAGATGTAAAAATTGGTATTTAGAATCTCCTTTAAAAATAAAGAAACATGTATATTTTGTTTTTGGAAAATCCCAATAGGAGGAGTGAAATAAGGTGAATAAGGTGTTGAATGCTTTTAATAAGGATACATATATCTCAAAAAATGAAGATATTACAGAGCTGAAAATTGGTATTTGGGATCTCCTTTAAATATAAAGAAACGTGTATTTTTTGTTTTTGGAAAATCCAATTAATGGGGGTTAAACAAGAGTGACAAATTGGGGTGAATTTTTAGAAAGAATATATCTACAGTATCTCTCAGAAACGTAAAATGTTACGAACTTAAAAATTGGTAGTTGGATTCTCCTGTAAAAGGAAAGAACCATAGGTGATTTGTTTTTGGAAAATCCACTTAAGGAGAACTAAAACAGGGGTGAAGTTTTAAAATTAGCATTTCTACAGTATATCTCAAAAACTTAACATGTTACCGAAGTGAACAATGGTACTTTTTATCTCTATTCAAAATAAAGAAACATGTATTTTTGTTTTCGGTAAAACCACTTGGGTGGAGTGGAGGTAAAAGTGACTGAAAATGGGGTTGAATTCTTTTAATTAGGATACTGATAACTCAAAAACTGAAGATCTTACAGACGTTAAATTTGGTATTAGGAATCTCCTTTACAAATAAAGAAATAAGTATTTTTTGTTTCCGGAATTCCACTTATAGCGGGGGGGGGGGTGAATTGAAAAATTAGTTGAATTATTTGTATGAAGATACTATTATCTCAAAAACGAAAGATTTTGCAGACGTGAATATTGGTATTTGGAATCTGCTTTAAAAGTAAAGAAACACGTATTCTCGAAAAATCCAATGAAGGGGGTGGGTGAAAGAATTGAACAATTAATTGAATTAATTCTATGAGGATACTTACATCTAATAAAAACTAAAGTTGTTACAGACGTGAAAATTGGTATTTGGATCTCCTTTAAAACAATGAAAAACGCGTTTTTTGGGGGGAAATCATCTTGGGGGATGGGGGTGAATAGGAGTTGAATTCCTTTTATGAGGACACATGTCTCAAAAACTGAAGATGTTAGAGTCGGCGTAATTGGTATTTAGGAGATCCTTTTTTTTTTTTAATTCGTTAGGGCCATCTATGGACCACGGTGCTTGTGTTTTAGCTGTTTCTTGAAGTCATCGTCGTTGTTTGCCACAATTGGTGTTCTTAGCGGCTGGTTTGGCAGCTGTTTTCTTGTTGGTACCTCGAGCTTTCCTGATGGCCCAGTAGTCCTTCATTTTCCGGCTAAATTCAATCTTACGTTCCTCAGACCATTTCCTGGTCTCGTCTTTTGGTCTGTGGGTAACTTCTGTGAGGGATGTTACAAAGGATTTAGTTTTAAGAGTTGTATGATAGTTACTCCGATCAGCTATGTCGTTTTGATTTATGTGGAGTTCCGAAAGGTCCTTCTCCACTTGCTTCATCCACACGAACCCAGTAGCTTTGCCCTTGTTAGCAGCCTTGAAGATCCTATGAGATAATCTATTTGAGTCCATTCTGGATAGGTGTCCGTAAAAAGCCAGTCGCCTTCTTCTGATGGCATCTATGAGATTTTCTTGGTGTTTATATAGCTCACGATTTGGTTGATACCATCGGCTTCCATCTGGTAAAATTCTTGGTCCCACTATCCGTCTCAGGAACTTTCTTTCTTGTATCTCGAGGGCTCTTAGTGGGGTCTTCTTAGTTAAATATAGACACTCTGCTGCATAGAGGACTGACGGTCTGATTACTGCATTGTAGTGTCTTAGTTTGACATTCATCGACAGATTTTTTGAAGCATACAGCTTTCTACAGGCATGGTAAGCCTTATCTAGTTTGAGTCTCCTGTGTTCAAGAGCCATTGTTTCACTGAGGTCCTCTGAGAACCATTCCCCAAGGTACTTTACACTTTTGACTCTCTTGATGTAGATATTATCACTGACTCTCATCTTTCCAGGGGCATCTTTGATGTTAGTAACAAACTCGGTCTTTCCTATGTTGATCAAAAGACCCGTTTTAGCCGCTATTGAGTGCAGTGTTTGGAGCTGAGTAGTAGCCTCCTGTATGTCATTTGCCAATAAAGTCAGATCGTCTGCAAAGGCTAGGCATGGTATCCTCAGGTTGTCTGCTTTAATCCCCATCCGTAATCCAGTGTTCTCTGGAAGGAATCTCATCCACTCTCTAATTATCTTTTCCAGAACGCAGTTAAATAATATACATGAGATGCCATCTCCTTGTCTCACCCCTGTTTTAATGGCGAAACTCTCCGAGAGTTGTCCTCTAAACTTTACTCTGGCTGTGGTATTGTGCAAGGTTGCTTGCACCAGCCTGTTGATCTTGTCGTTAAGTCCTAGTTCTCTTAATGTATTGTAAAGAGTAATTCTATCTACTGAGTCGTATGCTTTCTGGAAGTCGACAAATATAGCTACCCATTGTCGAGCTCTTGATTTGCTGTATTGAAGGATGGTCTTCAGATTTTGTATCTGCTCGGTACAGGACCTCGATGCTCTGAACCCTGCTTGATATCCTTTACTATTAAAGAAACAATAATTTTTTGCCGAGAAATTCACTTAAGGGGGAGGAGATGTGAAAGTAAGTGGAAAAAAGTGAATTATTTTTATGGGGACACTTACATCTCAAAACTGAAGGTAACAGACTTGAACATTGGTATTTGAAATCTCCTTTAAACCTAAAGAAACACCCCTTCTTTTCTTTGGGGGGGGGGGTGAAAATCAACTTAACGGCGGTGGGGTGAAAAAGGAGTTGAGACCGATAATTTTACTGTTCATAATGTAATTATTCTGATCATAAATCGATCATTTTTAATATTTCCTGGGTTTGTTTTCAAGAGCCATCTTTTACTTTGGTGAACTTAAAATTAGATTACAGTAGATTCTCCTGGCGTATAAATTAAAATGTAAACACATTTGAAATAAACGATAAGAATGATATTGACAGTGCAATTGTTCACCTCTGTAATAAGGTCAAAATGCACGGAAGTATATCATTCGTATCGCCAGAAATCCCGTGCACTTGCCTTCGCGCGACAATGGTACTGATCACATTGTCAGCAATGACAATGGCAAAAGATGTAATTTGCCGCCAAGTAGCGGTCTTGCAACTTGCTGTGGGGTTCAGAACATCAATAATAATAATAATAATAATAATAATAATAATTGTACCGGTTGGTACACCTCTACGCCGCACATTTGAATTTTCCGCCTTAAAGTACTTCTCTACTGGAGAAACCCTGAACTTTAACAACTGAACTAACTCTACTGGTTATCAGAAGATGTCACTGTGTGTTTTTGATTTGCTTTTGTTTTTCATTGATCAAGAAGTGTGGACATTCTCTAACAGATGTCTCTACCAAAAACTATGATAACGCACTCTGGTGTAAAGGAATGAACTTTCTTGGAGAAATTTTGTATTCATAAGTTTTGTTTGTTCTAAATTTTGTTCTGTGGTTTGTGGGTTGGCAATATAAATCCTTTCTTTCCGCCTGTTTTGAATGTAGCCAATCAGTAATTTCTGTAATTTTCCTCCAATCATAGCTTTCTTCTTCGAATTTCCATGTGTAACTCTTAGCTACCCAATAAAGTTGAGTGGGTGTGTCTTTATTATTCATGAAAGGTCTCGAATCTTCCACGAGGGTTTAAAACTGCTGATTTTCTCGGATCATGGCCATTCGTATAACATCTTTCTCAGTGTGTGAATATGTAGCAGGGAGTGGGAAGCGCCTAGTTCTTCAGGCAGCAGCTCGTCAACAAGGTAATGGCCTCTTAACACCTTTATTTCTTGCTAGCTCAGCAGTTTAACTCGCGGGGAAGGTTTGAAACCTTTAATATGTAACCAACCTTTTCGAAATGTAAATCCCATTTCAGTCTATGTAAAAACTACACATTTCTTTAACTGTAGAGCGGGGATATAGAGTGCTCTCCCTCTTGATTTCCCCTTCATTTTGAAGTTGAGGTGACTACGTTTTCATAACCGTTTCTTCTCTTCCTTAATGTATTAAAGTTTTCTCATACGAGTCACCTCCCTAGCTTGGGGTTAGCCCCTGTGTATCGGCCTAGCGCCACTTAGGTTTTAAAATGTGTATTTTTTCACTACATCTCTCCTAAAACTACTTAGCTAAATTATTTACCTCTAAATCTACTCGGCGTCCTCCCACACGCACGCGGATAGCCGGCAAACGTGCAGGAAGCACCGCACTGCAAATTACCCTATTCCCTATTCCCCTATTCCTACCAACCACCTAGAAAAAAATAGTAGACTGGTCTCTGCGTCAGCCCTGGTATGGAATACATGCCCACCAACCCGTTGGTCGCAGGGACCAGCCTCGCCACGTGAGAACTGATCTTATTTCTCACCTACACCTGCTGACAATGTATTCCTTACCTACCATGTGTGACAAGCCAGCTTGGCGGAAACCAGACCCATCACATGGCTTGTCACACACTTCCGCTATATACGTCACACCTTCTCTGTTCATTGTCAGCTCACTACCTTCCCTCTTCTTTTTCTTTTCTTGCCGTGCAGACATGCTCAAGCCTAGCTTCTTTGGGTTGGGTCAAGCCCCAACCCCTCCCTCTTCCCTTGATACGCCACCTTCTCCTCTCTCGCACTATTCCCGCCCACTACATCTCACCTTCTTGAACTTAAGACTTAAACATCAACAATTTTTTTTCACTTACACACTAACAGACAGTTTCCATTCCAAGTCCATCAGTTCACTCAGTCTTCACAATCTACAGCACCACACTTACCTCAAACTGTTAGACTTAATTTTTTTTATACTGCCAACATTTTCTCCCTAATTACAGTTTCCCTTAATCTATCTAAATTACTATTACACACATCATCTTTATCCTCCCTCCTCACACAAATACTTTTTTTTACACCTCATATACACACAAACAAATAGTACTCCATTCCAAGTTCATTAGTTCGCTCAACCATCTCACAACTTTTTTTTTTACCTAAGCTTCATTACAACCATCCACGATAAACTTAAACTATATAGCAGCTTCTTAAATTTACACTACCCTTAAGCCAACTCAACCTCCCCTATTCTAAACTCTTACCTAATTTTCTCAGTCTTTCCCTTGTTACCAACTCTTCTCTTAAACACCTCTACTCTCATATTCCTCAAGACATTAATCTATCACCTCCTCCCATCTTACTACTTCGCTATCTACTTCCCAACACCCTGCCCCAGGCGGATCACCTTTTCCACAGGGCAAGGTGCTCACCCCCTTTCCCCTAACACTACAGCCCCCTTTTCTGATATCATCCCCTTCCCGCATCTGCTCAGGGCGGTTATCCATTCCTCTGAGCAGAATGCCCTCCCCCTTCCTCCCTCGGCAAGAACCACATTATCTGCACATCCCCTGTTACTCCCTCAATTTCTTTATAAATCTAGCTCTCGCCACATTTAGGAATTTCGCTATATTCGTTCCTTTCTCCCACTCTCTACATAACCAAGATGTCATCTTATAACTTTCCCCTATCAAATCCAGCTCCTTCTTACTTAGTAGTTTAATCTTTATCTCGTCCAAAGCTCGGCATTGATTAAAAATATGCAGATCCTCCCACATCCCTCCACCTAACACGCATCTATCATTATTCTCACTGCCTACCCATCCCCTGTTCCTCGGAACCCCCAATATCCACCAATACAAACCTCTCTTATCCCTTCTACCCTCAAACTCCGTTTTAGGGTTTATTACTTCCACCAATTTATTTAATACTGATAAAGAAACTCTCTCTCTACATTCCCCTATTAAGCTCTGTCTTTCAATATCTAGTAGTCTTCCCTTTATCCTTTCTCATACCCATTTATTCCTACTCCCCCCAGGCCTCTCCATATTCCCCCAATCCAACCTGTTGTAACCATTTTTTGCACTTATTCACCCAGTAACCTTCACTCGTCATACCTTTCTGAAAATTAAACGTTTCTTGTACTAATGCCCCGCCCTTCCCTTCCTCCAATCTAATCCCATACTTAAACACCCTCTTAGCTATTTCAACCTCTACCGATTCTTTACAGACTAATCTGGCACCGGCATTGGCTGTACAGTTCAGTAGGTCCATCATAATCTTACTAAATTTCGCCACCACCTGGTTTAGTTCACCCCTGCCCTTCTCCATTCCCCATACTTCGACCCCAAATAGCATTTTGCCCATTACCAGTGATTTAAACACCGTTTTCTGAATTTTGTATTTAACATCTGGGAATTTCTTCTCTAAAACCCCCACTACCGCAAGTGCTCCTCTACCTTTGAATTTTGCGTTCCTACACTGATTTTTCCAAGAACCATTCTTTCTAATTATTACACCTAGATACTCCATTTTTCCTCCTGGTCTATTTTTTTCCTGGTCTAGCCTCCAAACTTCCTTATTCTTTCTCCCACCCCTTTTCATACATACCATTATCTGAGTCTTCCTTGCATTTACTTTGAGAGACCACTTCCTAGTATACTCAACTACCTTGTCCAACCCTTTTTGCAACCCACTTTCCTTCAACGCCAAAATCAATAGGTCATCCGCAAATAACAACCCCGGAACCTCCATTTTTCCTATCCAAGAGCACTGCCATGCCTCTCCACCATGACCCTCTAAAATATTATTTATAAATAATATAAATAATATCGGGGATAGTTTACACCCCTGTCTCACCCCACTCTTCGATTCAAAACACTTACTCAACCTTCCATCCTGCAATTTAATCATCACAAACACTTCCTCATAAATTGTCTGTATTGCCATCCTCATTTTTTTCGACATTCCAACCTCCCTTAGTCTCAAAAATAGCGCCTCCGTACTGACCGTATCGAAGGCTTTTTCTAAATCAATCGCTGCTACATATAATTTACTCCCTGCTATCCTCACATACTTTGTAATCAAAGTGTCCAGAATCCGAACATTATCGACTGTGTGCCTTCCTTTCCTAAATCCATTTTGGAACTCAGATATCCTACCGTACTGTTCCGCCCAACTTGTTATCCTATTCGCCAAAACCCCTGTGTACACCTTCGACAACGAGTCTAGGAGTGTAATTCCTCTATAGTTGTTAGGATCGCTCCTAGCTCCTTTATTTTTATAAATAGGGCATAATACCCCCTTCCTCCATTCTCTAGGAAATTTCCCCTTTTCCAGCAACCTATTAAAGAACTTCACGATCCCCCTCATCATCGATTCATTTGCCCCAACCTCCTTCCATACACTATTGGGAATATCGTTCACACCTCCTGCAGCCTTGGGTCTAGCATTTTTTAATACTCTAATTACCTCCTGGCTCGTTATCTCCCCATCCAAAATTGTAATGCCTACCTCCAATTCACTTCCTATATATGACTTGTCTAATTCTCTACCCAATTTCCCCTCCCCTTCTAAAAGCCTTTTAAAATGCCTAAGCCACTCGTTTTCTCCTATTTTATCCACCTTCCCCACCGGTTTCGTTCTTCTGATCTTGTTTATTACCTCCCATATCCTCTCAAATTTCTTCTCTCTACAATATCTATTTATTTTATTAACTTCCGCCTCCTTCCATCCTCTTTTCTTCTCATTCAATACCTCCTTATATTCCCTTCTCAATTTACAATATTCCTTCCTCTTTTCTTGCTCACCGTCCTTCCTAAACTCCGCTAGGGCTCTCATTACAACCTCGCGTTTTCTCCTGCAGTCTTCATCAAACCATCCATTCATTTTATTCTGTTTTCCATCTACCCTCCTCCTTACTTTCTTTCCCACCCTCCATACAGGGAGTTCTATTAATTTTACCACGCTATCCATGTCGTTCCCTTCTGCCGCCCTTTCAATTCCTACCCTTAATATATCTCCCTCCTCTTTCAAATGCCGTCCCAATTTCTCTTTAGTATTGTCATCCCATAGATACTTCCATCCTCCATTCCTATATCTCTCCCTACTTTCCTCCATCTTTCCCTTCTCATCAGCAACCAAAGTTCTCAATTTTATTTTGATAGGCATATGCTCAGTTAGCCCACATTCTAACACCTCAAAAATTATTCTCCTTAACGCTATCTCTGAGCTTATTCCTATATCCACTACACTTCCTCCATTTGTTGTAATATACGTCAAATCTCCCCCACTATCCCCCTTCATCCACCCATTTAAAATGTGTATTTAGGAGTGCAAGTTCACGCCTCCAGTCCTTTCTGTACCGTGGGCCAGTAACTTAACCTGATTTTTTTTCTTTCCTTCATGCGAAGGCCCTGTAGGTTGGGTACAAAATACCCCTGTTTCTTTGTAAGTGTGCCTTGTGGGCAGTTAGAAGTAAAGTTTGTTATGGCCTTTGATAGGCTTGTAAAATTGAGAGCAGGTCAGCTCTTTCTGGTATTTTGGAAGGTGCCTCTAGGAGGCTTGACATTACTAAGCGGGAGCAAGAGCTCCATGTAATTAAGGGTTTTTTACCCTTTGGTATTTTGTGGTTGTGAGCTGAGAGCTCAAGGATTGATGAATGTGGGCCCGTAGCCCAGAATTTGTAAAGACCCCTTAACTGGTGCTTTCTTTGTAAAGTTGCATTGTACCTGATTTTCTTTGTTTCACCTAGTGGAAATTGTTCATTGTTAAAATTGTTATCAGTTGAAAATATAACCTTTATTTAAATTTTAAAATTCATCTTTTGGACTTGTAGTTAGACCCGTTCCAGCCCGCACCTTCTTTCACCTCTGCTGTTCCACAGATACCTCGGAACAACAACAACAACAACAACAACAACAATAATAATAATAATAATAATAATAATATTCTGACCGGGCGAGTTGGCCGTGCGCGTAGAGGCGCGCGGCTGTGAGCTTGCATCCGGGAGATAGTAGGTTCGAATCCCACTATCGGCAGCCCTGAAAATGGTTTTCCGTGGTTTCCCATTTTCACACCAGGCAAATGCTGGGGCTGTACCTTAATTAAGGCCATGGCCGCTTCCTTCCAACTCCTAGGCCTTTCCTATCCCATCGTCGCCATAAGACCTATCTGTGTCGGTGCGACGTAAAGCCCCTAGCAAATATATATATATATATTCTGAACCGTCGTCAAAATGTGCGGACCGCACTGGAAAAGGGTCCTAGCCGGGTAATGACTACGAATGCAGTCCGTCCGCGGTTTCAGTACCGCCAAGGCACCCAAGACGACACCACGCCGGATCTCCTCAAGGATTTGATCCATATTAAAAATGCTTATAGGAAAAGTTGGCAAAGATTTAGGAATCCAACTGACCGGGTGGAATACCTTGACCTAGCCCGGGAAGAACGAAATCGATTGCTGGAATGAAATATTGAAACATGGGAGGAACTTTGGCGTAATCTCTCAGAAAACGGGTCAGATCACGAATTTTGGCGGATTCTCTCAGAAAACGAGTCAGATCGCGAATTTCGGCGCATTATATATAAAACGTTAAGCATTCAATTATAAATTTCAGTATAATATCGTAGCGAAGCACGGGTATCTTGCTAGTTAAAAAAATGAAAACAACTAAATGAAAACAAACCAATGACCCTCTGACTTACATTACAATTACTATTTACATTTAACGAAAGGACCACATGTGAATCTGATTCACTATATTTCATGCTTATAAACAGTTCATCTTATCGTTATCTCCATGTCTGCCATCAGCGGTGCCCTCGGAACCGCTCCATGGGTTTAATTTAGCTCATGACTGCGTTGCTGTTGACGAATCAATGGAGTCTGCTGGTTCCGTCCCTGTGGTCCCATGATGCACTGCCTTCAGTCACGTACTGCAGATGAGTCCCTGTAATCTGGTAACAGTTGTCAATCTCAATTCTCTTCACCGCTTTGTTCGTGCACGAATACACTCTCGTGACCGTAGTAAGGACACAATTGACAATATCCCCTATCGAGACATTTGTCCGGTCAAACGATAGTTACCAAATTAAGGGATATTTTCACGGTTCCGATCTAGTCCTTCACAGCGGTTAGCCGTCATTAGCCGCACTCAATTTATTACACCGCACGAACTTGTATTAAAACATTTATTACCTGAGCAAATGTTGCTCGGGTGAGTTTAAAAAAATAGTTACTAAGTCTCCTCCATCACTGATCCAATAGGCTTTGTTGGTCACGTCTTCGCGGAAAGTACGCATTCCTCGAATGTCACTTAGCTACTGAGATACTGAAGATTGTTACACTCACGCTTTCTTCTTTTATAGGCTGAGGGTAAAGCCGCGCCCAGTAGTACATCCCCGAGATACAAAAGGCTCCATTTGTGTTCGGCCAGCTACCTCGCAACGGGTATTTCAAACAAATTGGAAATAAACAAAAAAGGCCCAGTTACATCACTTTAATGGCTCATTCTACTTCGAAAGTATCAAAATGAATTGTTCTCATCTTGGATCTGTGCGATATGGCTCTGTGACTTATGTACGGGGTCTAATTCAAATGATTCCAGACCTGGATATTTTGTGTTAGAGGACACCCTGTCGTTGTTCATTAGTTCCCCGCTTTCAAATCTCTCGCTCTGTCTCTTGCATGCTGTTTGCTGACTCTTTCTTCTCCTCGCTTACTCAAGCCATCGACGGGGTTTACACCAGTAGAATTATGGCGTCCTGTCTTGGTTCGTTGAGGGAAAAGCGCCGCACCGTGCTTGCTACGGGTTCGACACGTTTATACGCACGGTCACCCAGCATTCCTATGCTCGTTCCTTAGCGCTAAATTCAAAATGTTCCACAGTGTTAAATCAATCCAATTGGACCGTGATATGATACGGTTCAGTACATAGCCTACTACTGTCGATCAACACAGGAGTCTGCTCAATGCTTAACGTCGCCATCCGACCGACTAATCACCATCACACTGTCATATGCCCTCCCTGCATATGAACAATGCGGAGTGGTTTGGAATTTAACCCAGGTTTCTGGAACGCAATTCATTAATAAAGAAATTGTGCACCATCTTCTCACCCGACCCTGCCGACAACCTTCCGATGTGGATTATTTTTCATCCAACGCGGCTCGAACCAGATAACCACATGTCAGTCCACAGTTTTTTCTATAAGTTGCTTTACGTCGCATTGCCACAAATAGGTCTTATGGCGACGATGGGCTAGGAGTGGAAAGGAAGCGGCCATAGCCTTAATTAAGGTACAGCCCCAGCATTTGCCTGGTGGGAAAATGATAATCCATGGAAAACCATCTTCAGGGCTGCCGACAGTGGGTCTCGAACCATCTCCCTAATGCAAGCTTACAGCTGCGCGCCCTACGCTGAACGGCCAACTCGCTCGATAGTCCATAAAGGCTATTTCGTAGCTGTTTGGGCAAAAGGTCATATCTCACAATGCTCTTCCTATCCATTTTTTCCTTAAGACAGGTCACTACTCACAGCTACATAATGGATATGCAGTCCATCAAAATAATGTTCATTGTGTTCATTTTCGTGTGCTAATATGTAAAAGAAAATGAACTTTAAATACATTATACTGTAGGAGTGTGTAAATAAGTAATGCAAAAATACATTTCTAGAGTGCGGTACGATTTGAACAATCAAAACCACTTTTCGCCATGCGTACGCTGCTGAATTGGTACTTAAACGGCATCCAGAATGCCACAATACAACCTCAGCGACCACGGAAACTATGGATTCGACGCTAATACTGGTCGTTTTCGATTATTCTTGTACGTCATTCCCTCCCCTAGATTTGCTAGAAGGTGTTTTACTCCTCCAGTATCTTTTCGAGATAGTAATTCGTATTTGCACGAAGTTTGGTTGAGAACTATTCTGGGAGGTACTATACACACGTACATCTACAATTTTGGTAATTTCCTCTTTCACATCTTTTACTTTTAGGATTTGTATTACCTGTTTCAAGTGTTTTTTATAGTTTTCTTCATTCTGACGTATATTGATTGTTTATGAACTCTTTTGCAAATTTGTAAATTTAGAAATATTGTGATGTGTATAATTGTATGTTCGGCTTAAGATTATTTTGTTTTGCCTTAAAGTATTTCCTTACGGCAGCCCAGATAGTCTGGGAAGTAGTTGATCCTTTCAAACAAATAATAAAAATAAGTTACAAAGAAACGTATTTACGCGTCGCATTATAGATATGATGTACACGATTCCAACTATCACTTTGACTATCACCAACCAGCCGATCGACACCGAAAACTGTGTAAAAAACTTTAATCTCAATGAATTTGGACATCTTCTTTATCACCCCTTCTGAATCACCATGCCGATGGGTGCTGAACTTGGACTTAAACGACATCCGGAGTGCCACTATTCATCTCAGTGACCCCAGAAACTATGGGTTTGACACTAATATAGGCTGTTTTAGATTATTTTACATGTCATACCCTCCCCCAGGGGTGTCTAACCCCTACGGTATCTTTTCGAGATAGTAACTCATATCCGGACCGAGTTAGGTTGAGAGATGTGATGGGGTTTGACCTTCAACTTAAAGGCATCCGGAGTGTCAGTATTTATATAAGTGACCAAGAAAACTATGGATCCGGCAGTAATATTCGTCGTTTTCTATTATTTTTTAGTATCTTCCCCTCCGTCCGCCTCTGTGGTGTAGTGGTTAGCGTGATTAGCTGCCACCCCCGGAGGCCCGGGTTCGATTCCCGGCTCTGCCACGAAATTTGAAAAGTGGTACGAGGGCTGGAACGGGGTCCACTCAGCCTCGGGAGGTCAACTGAGTAGAGGTGGGTTCGATTCCCACCTCAGCCATCCTCGAAGTGGTTTTCCGTGTTTTCCCACTTCTCCTCCAGGCGAATGCCGGGATGGTACCTAACTTAAGGCCACGGCCGCTTCCTTCCCTCTTCCTTTCCTATCCCTTCCAATCTTCCCATCCCTCCACAAGGCCCCTGTTCAGCATAGCAGGTGAGGCCGCCTGGGCGAGGTACTGGTCATACTCCCCAGTTGTATCCCCCGACCAAGAGTCTGAAGCTCCAGGACACTGCCCTTGAGGCGGTAGAGGTGGGATCCCTCGCTAAGTACGAGGGAAAAAACGAACCTGGAGGGTAAACAGATGATGATGATGATGATCTTCCCCTCCGGCAGGGGTGCTAGGGGTGTCTTACCCCACGTTTTTTTTCCAGATAGTGTAGTAAGTCATGTGTGCAACAGTTTTAGTTGAAAGGTATGCTGGAATATAACACATACATCGATAGTCTTGGTCATTTTGGACATTCCTTTTTTTTTTCAGCCCTTCTCAACCTCCATTCCGACTGGGCCTGAACTACGATTTAAACAGTATCCAGAGTGTTACGGTGTTGGAGGAGTCCTGCCCCCCACAGTCATTTTTGTTTGTTTGTTTGTTTGTTTGTTCGTTCGTTCGTTTCATTGTATATTTGAAAGCTATGCTGGATCATACATTCACCAATAATCTTGGTTGTTTTGGACTTTTCTTTTTCATTTTTCACCCCTTCTCACCCCCATTCCGATGGGGACTGAACTTGGACTTAAACGACATCCCCTGTTCAGCTCAGCGGCCCCGAAACGTATGCCTTCGACACTATTTTCGATTTTTTATATATGCTGTCCCTTCCCAACCACAACCCCTAGGGTAGCTTACCCCACATTGCTTTTCCCGAGACAACGATATGTGTAGCACAATCTCTCCTTTGCTTAGCCTACATTTATGCACGTACCTACTTCGAACACCAGGCCTGTATTCTACTGCAAAATCCTTGAACTGACTTTGCATGGTTACTGCTGGTCATTTCTTCATTCATTTCCTAGGGTGGGGAAGTGTGATGCCAATATCTCCAAAACGGTTGGTTTTAGGCTCTTAAAACTTTCGGGGCCCATAAGGCCTTACCGTGTTTTTCTACACGTCGTGAGGCTCAAAATGAGCTTTGTCTCGTCCTTGTACGGCAAATAGAATATTTCGCCTATATTAGTCTATGTTAATGTGCCAAGGGGCCTAAATGCAGGGAATGGCGAGGGATGTTAAAATTTCTTGTAGATGGGTTTACCCGAAGGATTCTAAAAGTTAAGTATACACAGTTTGGTTCAAATTGGTGGAACGGTATGGATTTGTATAAGGAACAGGCAGGCAGACATACATTGTGCTTTATATATATAGATCTGGAAGTAGGTCCAGTAGAAAACTACTCTGTAAGCAAATTAAGATTTTCAAACCAGTGCATTCAAATATGAATATCTTTTTCGTCATCATAAAATGTCTCGTATATGCCTGATTTATGCCAAATCGAGGGAAGTTTGTTCTAACTAACTGTAACCCACAAACTTTAAATGTCTTGCATCTGGAATTTGTCTTGTCCTGTCTTAGAGTATACCCTGTGAGAATTTTGGGGCTACAGCGCCGACTATAACAAAGAATAGTTAAGTGATACGTATATGCTGATTGCTATGATTGCTTTTAAATGGTGTAGACATATGCACCGTCAGATCTGATACCATCAGTCGACTTCACGCACTCGAAATATACCTTTATAGAACAATATTACGAACAATATGCTCGTTTTAAAAATTTCGTGTGGGTATTTCTAGCCGAGCGCAGCCCTTGTAAGGCAGACCCTCCGATGAGGGTGGGCGGAATCTGCCATGTGAATCAACTGCGTGTTGTTGTGGTGAAGGATAGTGCATGTGTGGTGTGTGAGTTGCAGGGATGTTGGGGACAGCACACACACCCAGCCCCAGGGTCGTTGGAATTAACCAATGAAGGTTAAAGTTCCCAACCCGGCCGGAAATCGAACCCGGGACCCTCTGAACCGAAGGTCTGACCATTCAGCCAACGAGTCGATCGTATGCTGGTTAGAAAATGTTACACATACAGCTGTGAGTTCCTGCTAAGTGCTGGTGCATTACGCGAACTTCTAAGGGCCATTAAATGCCGGAAATTCAGTCATTTGGGTTATGTCTCCCTCCACTTCCTCTACTTTTTCCCACAACCTGGTGCGATCGCGGGTGCGGACTGTGTCGCACATGAGAACTCGGCCCTGTTTTACGCTCGGATACCCTCCCTGACGCCAACCCAACGAGGAAGAATCTATTCACTATTGAATGTGTTCGTGGTATTTGGTAGTGTGATGTGTTGTATTTAAAGGGAGATCTGCGCATTGAGACAAGCACAGACACACTGTCCCCGGGTCAGACTTGGTTAATTTCCCAACCGGGATTCGAATCTGGGACCTTCTGAACCGAACGCCGCAACGCTACCAAGGAGATGGACATTTGGGTCATTTACTGTGAGGCCAAGAACATCAGCTGCTGCATATTGCTCTTCAAGGTCGTAGTGGTGAGGACAGAAGAAGAAAATCATGATTGTTCAGCATCGAGGAGTGGGCAGGCACTTTAATAACTAAACAACTTCTTAGTATATCTAAAGATAGATGTAAACTTGCCAGATTGGTAGCGAACATTAGGGAAACAGGATGTGGTACGACAGTTCGGACACATAACAAAAATGTGCGCCTCTGTGGTGTAGTGGTTAGTGTGATTAGCTGCCACCCACGGAGGCCCGGGTTCTATTCTCGGCTCTGCCACGAAATTTGAAAAGAGACACGAGGACTGGAACGGGGTCCACTCACCCTCAGGAGGTCAACTGAGTAGAGGGGAGTTCGATTCCCACCTCAGCCATCCAAAAAGTGGTGTTCCGTGTTTTCCCACTTCTCCTCCAGGCGAATGCCGGGATGGTACCTAAAGGCCACGGCTGCTGCCTTCCCTCTTCCTTGTCCATCCATTCCGATCTTCCCATCCCCCACAAGGCCCGTGTTTAGCATAGCAGGTGAGGCAGCCAGCGCAAGCTTGAGGCGGTAGAGGTGGGATCCCTCGCTGAGACAGAGAGAAAAATAAACCCTGGAGGGTAAACGGATAAAGAAATAATAATAATAATAATAATAATAATAATAATAATAATAATAATAATAATAATGGAGCCTCCGACCTCAGCCTTCTTAGAAGTGATTTTTCGTGGTTTCTCACTTCTCCACCAGATAAATGTCGTGGTGGTACCTAACTCAAGGCCATGGCCGCTCCTTCCCTCTTCCTTGTATGTCCTTTCCTGTCTTCCCATCTCTCCCCACAAGGCTCATGTTCAGCATACCAGGCGCGTCCGGCTGGGCGAGGTACTGGTTCTCCTCCCCAGTTGTATCCCCGAACAAATGTCTCACGCACCAGAACACTGCCATTGAGGCGGTAGAGGTGGGATCCCTCGCTGAGTCCGAGGAAAAATCAACCCTTGAGGGTAAACAAATTAAGAAAGAGAAAGAGAGAGAGAAAGACAGAAAGAAAGAAAGAAAGAAAGAAAAAGGTTAAAATCCCTGACCTGGACGGGAATCGAACCAAGGACCTCCTTGCACCTAGTACAAGTGCACTAACCGTAATTATTTTTTACTACAGCCAGTGGTAAGAAATGAAGTAACATATTAAATATGCATTATGTCCGCCTGTGTGGTGTAGTGGTTAGTGTGATTAACTGACACCCCCGGAGGCCCGGGTTCTATTCCCGGCTCTGCCACGAAATTTGAAAAGTGATATGAGGGCTGGAACGCGGTCCATTCAGCCTCAGGAGGTCAACTGAGTAGAGGTGGGTTCGATTCCGACCTCAGCCATCCTCGAAGTGGTTTTCCGTTGTTTCCCAGTTCGCCTCCAGGCAAATGCCGGGATGGTACCTAAGTTAAGGCCACTGCTGCTTCTTTCCCTCTTCCTTATCTATCCCTTTCAATCTTCCCATCATCCCACAAGGCCCCTATTCAGCATAGCAAGTGAGGCCAGCTGGGCGAAGTACTGGTCCCTCTCCCCAGTTGTATGCCCGACCCAATGTCTCACGCTCCAGGACACTGCCCTTGAGGCGGTAGAGGTGGGATCCCTCGCTGAGTCCGGGGGAAAAACCAACCCTGGAGGGTGAAGAGATTAAGAAAGAAAGAAGATGAAACATGCATTTCACTTAAATGACTTAGCCATGGAGTAGGTGCTAATTATGAAACAATTGAAGTAAATAGAACAAAAAATCTGGAGGCGCCGGGTATCGATCCCGGTACCTCTCACATGCTAAGCGAGCGCTCTACCATCTGAGCTACGCCCCCAGTTGGCTAAAGTAAGTATTTTTAATGTCTTGTGCGAATGATCCAGTTTCTTTGGGTCCTGTGCGTGTGTACAGCTGGCGTACGATCACCTAATCTACTTTCACTTCTCCGTGAACCGGGCGCTGGAAGACATTCTTGAGCTAAGGCCACACTTGCTTCAACTTGACCGCTTCACGACCGCGGCCACGGAATCTCCAGTTTTGGAGTCGGAACGATAGGAATGTGTCATTTCTTTCAGAAATATCTAATGAATTGGCCGGGATTACAACAGCAGTTGTCTGATTGTAAAGCTGGTTACGGCTTCACTCGGTTACTTCACCTGAGGGCGGAAGCTGAAGAATATATCCACGGTATCCCCTGTCTGACTAAAGAGGCAACAGAAAGGGGGACCATCGAGCAAGTGACTGCATGGTTTGGGTCACTTAGCTATCACCTTGCATTCGGGAAATATTGGGTTCGGACTCCAATGTCGGCATTCCTGAAGATGGTTTAACGTGGTTTCCCATTTTCACACCAGGCAAATCCAGGGTACATCCATGGTCGCTTCTTCGTACTTGTAGCCCTTTCTTATCCCATCATCACCATAAGATCTATCTGTGTCGGTGTGACATACAGCAAATTGTAAAAAGAAATAATGAAGTCCGCCTCTGTGGTGTAGTGGTTAATGTGATTAGCTTTCCCCTCTATCGAGGCCCGGGTTGGATTCCCGGCTCGGCCACGAAATTTGAAAAGTGGTACGAGGGCTGGAACGAGGTCCACTGAGCCTCAGGAGGTCAACTGAACAGAGGTGGGGTTCGATTCACTCTTTAGCCTTCCTCGAATTGGTTTTCCGTCTTTTAACACTTCTCCTTCAGGAAAATGGCGGGATGGGAATTAGGGCCACAGCCACTCCCTTCTCTCTACTTTCTTTTATACCCTCCAATCTTCACATCATAGCAGGTGAGGCCGTCTGGGCGAGGTGCTGGTCATCCTCCCCAGTTTCATCCCTCGACGCAAAGACTCACACACCAGGACACTGCTTTGAGGCGGTAGAGGTAGGATCCGTCGCTGAGCCCGAGGAAAGAACCAACCGTGGATGGTAAACGCATTAAGAACGAAAAGATAAACTAAAGGCGGACCGGGGGGCTCTCAACTAGTAAGTGTGGGTGAACAACCACGGTTCCACTAGCTGAGGGTGACATTGCTTCCGCTTACTTCTGTAAGGTTCTTTACTTTATTCTTTTCTTGGCCAACTCTTGTTCTTTTCCGACCTGTACAGTATTAGATTTTTCGAGGCCTAAGGAGTCTTTCATTCTTACAGCCTTCGTAGCTCTTCCCATTTTTTTTTTTTTTTTTTGCCGACATCTTCAATTTTAGAAGGATCGGACCTCTTCCCTTTTATCCTCTGATTAATATTGACGGAGGATGGTTGTTCATTTGTACTTCGTCCTAAAATAATCACCACCACCATCACCTTTCCCGTCTTTCGCCAGTACCTTCAGTCTTCGTGCACCCGAATTCTTTATTTCATCTCTCTGATCAGTGTTAAGAAATAATAATAAATAATGTTATTTGTCTTTAGGTCGAACCTCCGTGACTCGTTAGGCAGCGCGTCGGTCTCTCACCGCTGGGTTCCGTGGTTCAAATCCCGGTCACTCCATGTGAGATTTGTGCTGGACAAAGCGGAGGCGGGACAAGTTTTTTCCCGGGTACTCCGATTTCCCTGTTATCTTTCATTCCAGCAACACTCTCCACTATCATTTCATTTCATCATTAATCATTGCCCCAGAGGAGTGCGACAGACTTCGGCAGCCGACAGATGTCCCATCCTCACCGCAAGATATGGGCTTCATTCATTCCATCCCTGACTCGGTCACTGACTGGAAAACAGGTTGTAGGTCTTTAGGTCCCAATAACTACTTTTACGGTTTTCGGAGACATCGAGGTGCCGGAATTTAATCCCGCAGGAATTCTTTTACGTGTCAGTAAATCTACCGACACGAGGCTGAAGTATTTGAGCACCTTCAAATACCACCGAACTGAGCCGTGATCGAACCCCTCAAGTTGTAGTCAGAAGGCCAGCGCCTCAAGCGTCTGAACACTCAACTCGGTAGAGTGTTAAGAGAGGATGGTTGCCTAGCTGTAAGTTACTTCCTCTTAAAACAATAATTACCACCATCAGCACATGATCTGTGATGTGTTAGCTGTAAAGCAAAATCATAACCATCTCCGCGCGGGCCATGAAAGCGCATGGAGGAGAGGAAGGGAAAGCTTTTCTGTAACCACAACTCTAAGTGGGAGAGAGTGATTAGCTCTATGCTCGGACGTCTTTGTCCCCAGAAAATATTCTGGTACTCCAGACGTGGAAATCTCAGACCAAAATATTCGAATTCCGGTGTGGAAGGGGGGAATTGAACCCACGTGGGAACCAAGCACACTTTTATCACCTGAGCTAGGTGGCACCTAGTATACAGGTTGTAACAGTAAGATAGGCCAAACTTACAGGACACATTCCTCACATGTAGAAGAAGAAAATATGTTATGGGGACACGGGTTCTTTACATTAAATATTCAAAATGCCCCCTTGCTTAGTGTACATCTGATTAAGTTGTAATTCTTAGGTTCACCGCCATGCACGATGGAGCTCCTCCTATTCCCACTGTTAACGTCCGTCGACTTCTGAGTAACAGATTCCGTGGCAGATGGATAGGTAGAGGTGGACAGTTCTCTGGCCTCCTCGCTCTTCGAACCTAAACCCATTAGACTTTTATTTGTAGGGGCATTTGTTTCGAACCTCGGTTCAAGATGCAGTGAGTCTTCGTGCCCGTATTGTGGAAGGCTGAGAAATCGTACGCTCTACTACAGGAATATATCAGCGCATCGGGGAATCAATGCGACGGCGGGTTGATGAATGTATCAAGGCTAATGGAGGGTGTTTTAAACATTTCAGTTATGAGAGAGTTTCGTGTGGTATGCTGTTATGTTCTGTTCATGTGCGTACCGAGAGAGTTGGCCGTGCGGTTAGGATCGCGCATCTGTGAGCTTGCATTTGGGAGATAGTGGGTTCGAACCCCACTTTCGGCAGCCCTGAAGATGGTTTCCCATGGTTTCCCCATTTTCACACCGGGCAAATGCTGGGGCTGACCTTAATTAATGTCACGGTCACTACCCTCCCAGTTCAGTCCTAGCTCTTTCCTAATCCACCGTCAAGGAGAACCTATGTGAGTTATTGCGATGATGAACAAATAGCAAAGAGAAATGTCTTATTGATAACGAGCAAACTGGCTAAAGTACCCGTTCTTCGCACTGATTTATGAGCAAGAATTAAGGTGGTTAATGACGGAAAATGAAATGTGAATTATACACTCACTGGCGAATGGCTAAATAAATAAATAAACTACAACTCACAGCAGTTCTCAAATAGACGACCTTATATGGAAAAGGGTGAAAGTGCCAAAAAAAAAAAGTTCCAATAAAAGCCAATAATAGGCCTACAGTTCCCTTGCAAACGGACACTTTCATCCTTCTCTACCAAAGGAGACCAGGAATAATAACTACCTACGGTCTTCAAAGTGCAAGTACATCAAATAAATTTTATATCATTACATAACAATATTTAACTTTTAAAATTGTCATTTATTTAATTAAGTGGCTCAGAAATTGGACTGTGGCTCTACCTATTGAACTTCCTACCAACTAAATTAATGATCTTGGGCACATGCACCGTACCCCCGCACTTTTAATTCCCAATCGCCGGTACTGCATGGATGTCCTCATAAGTTGACCAACGAATACCCAATCACCAAGACGAGAGGATTATTATCGGAATAAAAGCGGCCACGGCCACACACACACACACACACACGCGCGCGCGCGCTGCGAGAATGCTGCGTGATTGGCCAGGTCGTATTTTCGTAGTGTTATAACGAGACGCTTGTCCCATATGCATATTTGAAGTATGTTTCTGAAGACTTTGTTTGGAACATGGCATTGCACAGAAGTGAACAATGGATAGTAACAGGTGCAGAAAGAGGCTGTGGTGTTATCGAAGGATATTGAAGGTACGATGAGTACAGATCACAGAGGAGGAAGTACTTAACGGAACTGGTGACAGGAATACAATATGACGACATTTGAACAGGCGAAGAAATAAGTTGGTCGGACACATTTCAGACGTCCTGGATCTGTTCATTAGGTTTTTAAGGAGAGGTTATTAGCTATGAGTAATGGAAGGAATGCAAAATATCAGGATGACAGATTAGAATAGCTGTAGAATGCAGCAGTTACGTAGAGATGAAGAGATAAGCGCAGGTCCGGCTACTTGGCTGAGGGGTCAGAGTCACGACTTTCGGTTCAGAGGGATCTAGGTTCGATTCGATTCTCGGCTGGTTGGGGAATATTAGCCGCGTCTGATTAATATCTCTCGCTCTGAGATCCCCTTGTGGGTGGCAGCGGTATCCCCTGCCAATCGTAGAGGCCCCAGGGGCTCTTAACTTGGGAGCGTGGGTTGGCGACCACGGAGCCCTCAGCTGAGTCTCCTGGCATTGCTGCCATTTATTTGTGCCAGGCTCCTCACTTTCATCTATCCTATCCGACCTCCCTTGGTTCACTCTTATATCCCTAAACCGATGGTATTAGAGCATTCGAGGTAGTCTTTCATTCTCACGTCCTTTGTGGCCGTTGCATTTCTTTGGCCGAGAGAACATGTCTTAGCAGACAAAGTAGGGATTCCCATACTGCGAAAAACATAAAATTAAGCAATTTCCTCAAATTTGCCGAAAGTTGAAGGGCTGAAGGGCCCAGAAAGGTTTCAAATTGTGAGTCCTGGATAGCTCTATCAAACTAAGAAACAAATTTCGAAAATCACGTTCGGCCTAAACACAGTTCCAGAAAAATAACCTAAAATTACTTGTTTCTTTACTCCTTTTCTTTCTTTCTTTCTTTCTTTCTTAATCTGCTTACCCTCCAGGGTTGGTTTTTCCCTCGGACACAGCGAGGATCCCACCTCCATCGCTCAAGGGCAGTGTCTTGGAGCGTGAGACATTGGGTCGGAGAATACAACTGGGGAGGATGACCAGTACGTCGCCCAGGCTGCCTCACCTGCTATGCTGAACAGGGGCCTTGCGGGGGGATGGGAAGATTGGAAGTGATAGACAAGGAAGAGGGAAGGAAGCGGCCGTGGCCGTAAGTTATGTACCATCCCGGCATTTGCCTGGAGGAGAAGTGGGAAACCACGGAAAACCATTTCCAGGATGGCTGAGGTGGGAATCGAACCCAGTTGACCTCCCGAGGCTGAGTGGACCCCGTTCCAGCCCTCGTACCACTTTTCAAATGTCGTGGCATAGCCGGGAATGTAGTTATAAGGGCTTAAGTGAAACTCTGCATTGCCTCACATTAGCGCTCGTAGTAGTAGAAAAAGGCAAACTGCTAATCTAATCGAACAGATAACGATGATTGAGAAAAGGATTGCAATTTTTAGGAATAGATAAATAATATATTCTCATACATTATTATATTTTATTTACGTAAAATTCGTAGCTCATATTCCTAGGATGTTTTCAACAGTGAGTTGCTTGCCTGAAGGGCTAGAACTGTGGATTTTTCGAAGTGTCGGATTCCTTCCATTTTTTCTCTCTGATTAGTATTATATAGAGGATGGTTGCCTCTTAAAACAATAATCATCACCACCACCACTCTCGCTCTGAGACTGGATATTTGTGTAGTGTCAATATGCACCTCATCATGTAAGCACAACATTCTGCACTATCAGAAACACATCCCCCTGTGGGTGGGGGCGGTAGAATAACACCCACGGTATCCCCTGCCTGTCGTAAGAGGCGACTAAAAGGGGCCCCAGGGGCTCTGAAATTTGGGGCGTGGATTGGCGACCACGGGGCCCTTAGCTGAGTCCTGGCATTGCTTCCACTTACTTATGCCAGGCTCCTCACCTTCATCTATCCTATCCGACCTCCCTTGGTCAACTCTTGTTCTTTTCCGACCCCGAAGCTATTAGGTTTGCGAGGGCTAGGGAGTCTTTCATTTTCATGCCCTTCGCGGCCCTTGTCTTCCTTTGGCCGATACCTTCATTTTTCGAAGTGTCGGACCCCTTGCATTTTTTCCTTCTGATTAGTGTTATATAGAGGATGGTTGCCTAGTTGTACTTCCTCTTAAAACAATAATCACCACCACCACGTATCAGAAACACACAATACTAGACATATCAC
The DNA here is from genome assembly GCF_040414725.1 of Anabrus simplex. Lineage (NCBI taxonomy): Eukaryota > Metazoa > Arthropoda > Insecta > Orthoptera > Tettigoniidae > Anabrus > Anabrus simplex. The sequence goes on along the minus strand of NC_090268.1, from coordinate 370,909,182 downwards.
TATAGTAACGGTTTTTGTCAGGAAGGGCATTCGGTCGTGAAAGAGGGCCAAGTCCACAACTGCAACAAAATTCGCACCAAGGATCCTAGGCGGGGAGAATGGTGAAATCGAAAGTTATCGCAAATAAACTATTATGGATGACTGAATCAAACCAGTGTAAAGATTGTGGTGGCAGGGATTACTGCTGTAAGAGGAAGTACAACCGGGCAACCATCCTCAATAAAACACTAATCAGAGGGAAGAAATGGACGATGTCCGACACCTCGAAAAATGAAGGTATCGACAAAAGGAAGGGAAGGACCGCGAAGGGCTTGAAAATGAATGATTCCCTAGGCCTAGGAAACCTAGTACCATCGGGGTCGGAAAAGAACAAGATTTGTCCGAGAGAGGTCGGATAGGATAGATGAAAGGGAGAAGCGTGGCACAAGTAAGTGGAAGCAAAGCCATGACTCAGCTAAATGCCCCGTGGTCGCCAAACCACGCTCCCAAGGTAAGAGCTCCCGGGCCTTTTTTAATTGCACCTTACTACAGGCAGGGATATCATCGATGTCACTCCCCGCCTCCTCGGCAGCTAATGAGTCAGTATATGGAATCAGTTACTCTCCTGTGTACCGCTGGTCGATAGTAATTTTGCAAATTTGAAAGTGAAAAGCTCTGTATTTGACGGCACAATCAACCGGGTTTATTTTTTATATTTTGCTCTCTATGTTGGAATTTCATTCCTGCATATCCATTACCGAATAAATGCATTTTAATGAAAGGCTAATTCGATTTTTTAATATGAGGCGATGTATGAATTAAACAGAGAAAGAGAAAGGCAAACTAGGACATACTGTATATCTCTTGCCATTCAGATATTCCTGAATATCCGCAGAATGTTAGAATTAATCTATTCTCATAAGCGACTTAACAACACATAAAAATGGATCTCATCTCTAAGACATTACGGTGATAGTGATTGTATTTTAGAGGCAAGTACCACTAGACACAGCCTACTGTGTTTTCTTGATGGATACAGTACTTTTGCATCCATCTCTTGGCACAGGCCAGAGTAAAGTGTAGCTTCCACCGAAGTCCCAGTCAACATCCATGGTTGTGACAATATGAAAGTTGCTGGGGTATGGGTAGTGCTGAGTAATGACATTTAGAGCATGACTAGTGCATCTGAGTGTTATGAAAGGTGCTGCTCATAGGGTCAGTCGTACTGCAATAGTACTTTCTGACCCAGTGAGGAAAGCAATGGCAAACTACCTTATTCCTCATCTTGCCTAGTACGCCTCATTTTGGTGCTGCCATTGGTTTTAGGAGTTTCCTTATAACCGCATAACCTTTGGTGGTGCTATTTGAGGATCCAACCAGCCTCTGGGCTGATGACTTAACAGACACCACTAGACACCATTCAGTGTCATTACTGTAAAGGATCAGAGACACATAGTGGAATGTTCGTAAAATGACACATAATGAATTCGGACCACCGATGAGCTAATGTGATTATATAAAATGATGTCTGACGCACACGGTTACCCAAAGATACTCTTTCTGTTGTTGTTGTTGTTGTTGTTGTTGTTGTTGTTGTTGTTGTTATCTAAGTGATCAGTCGTTAAAACCCCCTGTGGGTGGTATGTATGTATGTTCACTCCTCAGCCCAAAGGCTTGCTGAATCCTCAACAGGTCCGCCATCAGCTGTCATAGATGGCCTAGGCATCACTGAAGAGGCGTACTAGGGAAAGTAGGAGTGAAGTAGTTTCCCGTTGCTTCCCTCACTGAGCCAGAAGTTCCTATTACATGTCAGTCTGCCAAGCTCACTGAATGCACCAACTGACCCTATAAGCAATATTTTCACACCATTCATAGCAGGGACTGGCTGCATCCCTGTGGGTGGGGGTGGCAGGAAAACAGCTGTATGCGTGACGTAGCCGCAGGGGCTAGTTAGATCACCCGCCTGTCATGCCACGTGCAGCTAGCCTGAACTCGTATGTTCCAGATTCAAGCGTCACACCTTCCGGAACATTCGATGGAGGAAAAATTTAAAACTCCTTAATAATTGGGGTAGCGACTTGATCAACATGTCATCATAAAGGGAATTACATAAACGTCGCAATGCTTGAATTTCAAGAAAATCCGTCGAGGGATTCAGGAGATAACCAGCTTCACGGCATATGTGACGTAGATGTCCCAAACCAAATATAAGGAGGGCTCCATATAGCCTGATATCTCAGTCAGTCAGTGACAGTCGAGTAGTCAACGTGGCCCTGTTCGCTGCCAGTATCGTCGGAAACTATCTTCGTGTGGTTATAGTCTCACTGAGGAACTCTGAATTTTTCTGAGTCTTTATAAATGGGATTTTAACTTTTCGCCACTGATTGTTCAAAGACTTGTAATCTTTACCAGTGATGGACTTTAATTTTTTTCCAGTGATTATATTTAACAGTGATGGACTCTAACTTTTCGCCAGTAATTATCCAAAGACTTGTAATATTTACCAGTGTTGGACTTTAACTTTTCGCCAGTGATTATTCAAAGACTTGTAATATTCACGAGTGATGAACTCTAAATTTATTCGAAGTTTCCATGAGCATAGACTTGTGATCTTTGCCAGTGATTACTTGAAGACTTGTAATTTTTTCATTGATGAACTATAACATCATTGAAAGTCTTCATGACCACGGACTTGTCACTTCCATGAGTGTTAAAAGGTGGATTCTTGAAAGTCTTTATGAACTTTGTCTCGTGATTTTACTAGTGGTGAGAAAACTCATTACTCAAGGTTTTCATGAACTTTGATTCATTCTGCGAGTGACGAAGAGTACATTTACGGAGTTTGCATTGATTCTACCAACCTCATTGTACTTGGGTAATGTGATTACCCTCAACATCGTCAGGAACCAGCGGAGGTCATCACGAGCATCGGGAACTTGAGGCGTATTCCATGCAACCAACCTGAATGGTCCGTCCGCATCTTGATGGAGTACTTGGGCATCTTCTGGAACGTGTTCCAGCCGGTGCGGCCTGGTGAGCTGAAGACCCGGGCCATTTAAAGGGCAATGTGGAAGACAACCCCTATCTACCATGAGGTGATGTGCAATTTAACATGCATTATATGAATAAAATCTCGTCAAATCAGATTCAAATTTTTCTTGTAGATAGGACCCTGCCTCCTGTACCAAGCCCTAGCTATTATTCATCCAGTTTAGCCCTGAGAACTATTCCATGCTTGCGTTGAAAATAAATCTTAAAGTCGGGCTCTTTTACTGGTACAATATATACATAACACATATCACACTATCAACCACTACAGACATACAGCGATAAATTCATTCCTCTACACACAGGCTTGGTGTCAGAATGGGCATCCACCCATAAATCAAAGACTAATCCTCACGTGTGACACAGTTCACACCCGCAAATTCAGCAGGGTATGGGACATGTGGAAGATGGAGAATATTTTTTAAATATCCCTCTAACTCATGTAAATAATAACAATCCATTGCTTTAGAAATCGTGAACAGAAATTTAGATTTGACGCCATTTTGGCTACCTGTACGTCAATTTCGATGTTCCATTTCACTTCAACAGATGGCTGAAAACCAGCTTTCTGTTGCGTGATCTATGACTGAGTTTGAAGTAATTTGTCCGATAAACAAATTTGTCTCCGGAGTTCTTTCACATTCCGGCATGAAGTTTAGAATGGATGTTTTTTGACCTTTCTAAAATCAGATTATCTCTCTGGGTTTGAACCTGCGATCTGATGTAGGTTTTCTGTGACGATGTAACAGGAGAGGGCTATGAATGGGAAAGTAACGTCCATAGTACTTCCTGACAAAAAGTAACCGAGTAAGAGCTCGACCGAAAGGAAGCGGCACATTGTGATTTGTAAAGCCGGGCTGAGTGGCTCAGACGGTTAAGGCGCTGGCCTTCTAACCCCAACTTGGCAGGTTCGATCCTGGCTCAGTCCGGTGGTATTTGAAGGTGCTCAGATACGACAGCCTCGTGTCAGTAGATTTACTGGCACGTAAAAGAACTCCTGCGGGACTAAATTCCGGCACCTCGGCGTCTCCGAAGACCGTAGAAGTAGTTAGTGGGACGTAAAGCAAATAACATTATTATTAGTGATTTGTAAACACGTGGTGTACGGGAATTTTCATATTAATGTGAGTAGCTGCCAACCACTAAGGCCCGGGTTTGCTTTCCGGCTCTGCCACGAAATTTGAAAAGTGGCATGAGGGCTGTACAGGGGTCCCCTCAGCCTCGGAAGGTCAACTGAGTAGAGAGGGATTCGATTCCCTCCTCACCCATCCTCGAAGTGGTTTTCTGTGGTTTCCCACTTCTCCAGGATGGTACCTACGACCGCTTCCTTCCCTCTTCCTTGTCTATCCCTTCCAAACTTCCCATTCCCCATAAGGCCCCTGTTCAGCATAGCACGTGAGGCCGCATGGGTGAGGTACTGGTCCTCTTCCTGAGATGTATCCCGCGACCAAATGTCTCACGTTCCAGGACACTGTCCTTGAGGTGGTAGAGTTGCGATCCCTCGCTGAATCCGAGGGAAAAGCTAAACCTGAAGTAAGAAGAAGAAGAAGAAGAAGAATACGACATAATGAAGGTTTTAAAGGGCATGTCAGTGACGTTCAACAGTTCTGCTGGGTTTGTGTACAAAAATCTGGTACATAAAGCGATGGTATTTCATTTGAAGTCTTAGAAGTTCTAATTCAGGACCAATCATACGGAAATGTAATGAAATGATAAATCTCGCCGATAGACTAAGGTTACATTTACAATCGTTCAATATATACATTTTTTTTTTGCTAGGGGCTTTACGTCGCACCGACACAGATAGGTCTTATGGCGACGATGGGATAGGAAAGGCCTAGGAGTTGGAAGGAAGCGGCCGTGGCCTTAATTAAGGTACAGTCCCAGCATTTGCCTGGTGTGAAAATAGGAAACCACGGAAAACCATTTTCAGGGCTGCCGATAGTGGGATTCGAACCTACTATCTCCCGGATGCAAGCTCACAGCCGCGCGCCTCTACGCGCACGGCCAACTCGCCCGGTATATACAATTTTAACATTAATTGTTATCTTCTTCTCCATCATCTGTTTGCCTTCCAGGGTCGGTTTTTCCCTCGACTCAGCCTCAAGGGCGGTGTCCTGGAGCTTCAGACTTTGAGTCGGGGATAAAACTGGGGAGGATGACCAGTACCTCGCCCAGGCGGCCTCAACTGCTATGATGAACAGGGGCCTTGCTGGGGGATGGGAAGAGTGGAAGGGATAGACAAGGAAGAGGGAAGGAAAAGGGCGTGGCCTTAAGTTAGACACCATCCCAGTATTAGCCTGGAGGAGAAGTGGGAAACCACGGAAAACCACTTCCAGGATGGCTGAGGAGGGAATCGAACCCTCCTCTACTTAGTTGACCTCCCGAGGCTGAGTGTACCCCGTTCCAGCCCTCGTACCACTTTTTAAATTTCGTGGCAGAGCCGGGAATCGGACCCGTGCCTCCAGGGGTGGCAGTTAATCACACTAACTACTACACCACAGAGGCGGATAGTAATTGTTATACTCCATTTAATAATCACTATAATACCCTTGATTCTATTTGTCGGTGATTGGTTCCACCGTTTTCGAAGACGTCGAGGTGCCAGAATTTTGACCCGTCTGAGACAGTCGGCTAGTATGTACGCCATTTCGACATTCCGGAATGTTTTTCTTCTTTTTTACATTTTAGACTAATTATGTAAAAGTTCCTGGAGGCGCCGGGTACCGATCGCGGTATCTCTGACATGCTAAGCGAGCGCTCTACCATCTGAGCTACGCCCCCAGTACAGCAGCAAACTTTGTCAAGTCTATTTTTCTCATCGCCGTCTACTATGTCTGCGCTAATACGCCTTCTCATTCGCCCAGTCACACATGTAAACGAGCGAACACGGCGTAGTTACCAGTTCAGGCGCTTGGAGCGCTGAGAAGCTGGGATTAGTCTGCTTGACGAGACACGCTCAGTGATCATTGCTAAGAGTGCTGGTATAATTTGAGCCTATGTTTACCTTATTTGGATTGTTTCTTTGGTCGTGAACCGTCTTAATGTGTATGTACATAATATCGTTTACTGGTGTGTGCTTTAATGTAAGATGAAAAGCAGATCGGGAAGTGAGATTTCGTTTCATGAATTTCCTCTCGACGAGCAACAACGTCATAAATTGCTAAATGTTTTTTCAAGAAAGGATTTCTCGACGAATTTCAATTCGAGATCATCGAAACGATATGATTGCCACACCGAATAAATCAACACTTTCATGCTACGTAGGACATAATTATGAACTGCGAGACTGGAATAACACTCTTACTAAAAGAGCGCCTCTTAGCAGAAAGTCCGTGCCTAACTGAATTTAATTGTTGGTAGTCCATCGAACAGCAGATGTTATATGACACGAAACTCAACACCTTCTTTCAACAGAAAGACGCTTAACTCCATGTTGAGCGAATAAAAACTACTCTAGATGTCTGTCATGCAAGTGAAAGTAGAAATCGAATTACCCTAGTCAATAACCTTTTCTGTTTTATCATTTCTGCTGTGACTACAAAATAAAGGTTACAGCAACATTTTTCTTCTTCAAGAAGCTTTTAGGCACAGAGCTACATACTTTAACACTGAAAACAATAAAGGAAGTGGAAGCTTGCGGTTTTTTCGTGTTGCGCATTGTGAGTGACAATCTTAAGACTAATGTTAGCAGGATAAGAAGAATGTCTTCTTCAGAACACATTAAACCGAAGATCTGTCATCCTGTTGATAGTGAAATGCCTCTTCTTGCTTTCGACAATGGCACATTCTGTCAAGTAAGAAATTATTCACTAAAAAAAGTTATATTTGATGGTTCCCAGGATATAAACGGTAATTTCATCAATAAACTGTATCAGATGCAATCAGATGAAACTGTGAAACCGGTCCATTTTTCATACATGCACAACCATCGAGTCGTCTAAGTTTAAGAAAATGAATATGTGACGCGCAAAAGATATTTTCGTGGCTGAAGTAATAACAGCCCTAGAATATTTCAAAGGCCATTCGTATACAGATATGTAGGCACCACTGTCAAATACATGTTATTGATAAAAAGTTGATTCGACATACGTGTTAGTAAAACAAATGTAGCAACATTGCAGCCGGACAGGATGCTTGATTCTTTTGACAAGACCAAGGTGTTCAACAGTGCTAATGGACTTGATTTATAAAAGATGTTAAAACAGCAGGCTGCAGTACCCATCTTATTTGCCACTGTGGATTTTGAAAGTTATTCATGATTTAGCATTGAAAGCACAACCATTTGTGCATAAAAATCCTGTTGCGTCTATGAGTGACTATTTAGGCTAGTGCCCTGTGTTGCGTGATTTTTGTCACTTCAGTTATCATGAAATCGGACATTCATAGTTATTGAGTGAAGTTATTTGCGAGTGTGCTATTCCTGTATTCTTAAATAACATAGCCACATAAATAACATAGATCTTTGAATGATTTGAACGCGAGAACGCGAAACATTTAAACAGAAAAGTGTGTGAAATTATTTATTTTCTACAGTATTTACTACCGTTAACATTATTTTGTAAGGTTTTTCCGCTGCAGAGGGGTACGTTATTCACTGAATTTCTTTATTAAACTGTAAGGTGTGATTAAGATATATTTATTGAGTGAGTGACTATACATTAGAACAGAAATATACAAAACACTTAACGTGTGCTGCAATGCACAATAGTGTTTCAATGCCAGCGAAGCAGCGCTCGGTGGTAAAAATAGGAACTAGACCCATATCCTCGTATTGCTGTATTGGGAAGGCGTATTAGCTCAGTCATACTAGAGGGCAATGGTTTTTCTAGACATGTTTACATATGTCTCCCAGATGGAGCGGAGTGTTGTTGCGTCAAACTCGCCGAGTGGGTGTGTCCCGCTGTGGTTGTAACGACTGGAACTCTGAAGCCAAAGACCTCACGTGCTTTGAAGGAATGAAACACAGTACGTTTTTTTTTTCAACTGCTACTCATTGTAAGCTAAAGTTTCAGATATGAGATCTGTGTCGCGTATTCAACTCGCTCCGGAATAATAATAATAATGTCCGCCTCTGGTGCAGTGGTTAGTGTGATTAGCTGCCACCCCCGCAGGTCCGGCTTGGATTCCCGGCTCTACCACGATATTTGAAACGTGGTACGATGACTGGAATGGGGTGCACTCAGCTTCGGGTGGGTCAACTGAGTGGACGGGGTTCAAATCCCGCCTCAGCCATCCTCGAAGTCGTTGTCCGTGGTTTCCTACTTCTTCTCCTGGCAAATGCCGGGATGATATCTAACATAACACTACGGCCGCTTCCTTCCGTCTTTCTTGCCTATCCCTTCCAGTCTTCCCGTCCCCTACAAGGTCCCTGTTCAGCATAGCAGGTGAGGTCACATGGGCGAGGTACTGGTCTTCCTGCCCAATTGTATTCCCCGACCCAAAGTCTCATGCTCCACGACACTGCCCTAGATTCGGTAGAGGTTGAATCCCCCGCTGAGTCCGAGGAAATAAAACAACCCTGGACGATAAGCGCATAAATAAATAAATAAATAAATAAATAAATAATACCGAGCAAGATGATGTGCAGTTTAGCTCATGTAGCTGTCAGCTTTCATTAGGGAGGTGGTGGATTCGAACATCAGCGTCGGCACCCTGAAAATGGTTTTATATTGTTTCCCATTTTTATACCTTCACGGCTGTTTCCTTCCCAATTCTAGCCCTTTCCCGTCATTGCGTCGCCAGTAACTGTTATATGCCGTTTAATGATCACAATGTCATTGATTCTATGTCTCCGTGAGTAGCTCCACAATTTTCGAATACGTCGAGGTGCCACAGGTTTGACCCATCTTAGACACTCGGCTAGGATATACGCCATTTCGACACTCCAGGTCATTGCTCTTGAGGCCGGTAGAAGTGGGATTCCTCGGTGAGTCTTCGGGAAAAGCCGAAGAAGAAAGAAAGTCAAGTGAGGCCTCATTGACTTCCTCCTTCAAACAAGACCCCATAGCCCAGTGTCCTGGAGTGTGAGACATCGGGTCGGAGGGATACAACTGTGAAGGAGGATCGGTGCCTCGCCCAGGCACCCTCACCTGCTATGCTGAACAGGGGCCTTGTTGGGAAATGGGAAGATTGGAAGGGACAGGCAAGGGATAGGTAAGATAGCGGTCGTGGTCGTGAACAGGGTCAGGGGCCTTGCGGGGGGATGGGATGATTGGAAGGGTTAGACAAGGAAGGGGGAAGGAAGCGGCCGTGGCCTTAAGTTAGGTACCATCCCGGCATTTGCCTGGAGGAGAAGTGGGGAAACCACGGAAAACCACTTCCAGGATGGCTGAGGTGGGAATCGAACCCACCTCTACTCAGCTGAACTCGCTAGGCTGAGTGGACCACGTTCCAGCCTTCGTACCACTTTTCAAATTTCGTGGCAGAGCGGGAAATCTAGCCAGGGCTTCCGGGGGAGAGACAGGTAATCTATGTCTCTGTGAGTAGCTTCACAACTTTCGTAGAGGTCGAGGTGCCAGAAGTTTGTCCCGTCTTAAACACTCGGCTAGGATATACGCCATTTCGACATTCGCGGGTGTATTGATTGTGCGTATTTCTCTGGGATTCAGAAATATGTCAACATTAGCTCTTCATCCACTTTTTCACGATTTAGATTAATTATGTAAAGACGGGGCGAGTTAGCCTTGCGGTTAGGGGCGCGCGGTTGCGAGCTTGGGTCCGGGAGATAATGGGTTCGAATCCCACTGTCGGCAGCCCTGAAGATGTTTTTCCGTGATTTCCCATTTTCACACCAGACAAATGCTGGGCCTGTACCTTAATTAAGGCCACGGCCACTTCCATCCAACTCCTAGCCCTTTCCTATCCCATCGCCGCCATAAGACCTACATCTGTGTCGGTGCAACGTAAAGGCACCAGCAAAAAAAAAAAAAAAAAAAAAAACAATTATGGAAAGGTAAAAATGTCTGGAGGCGCCGGGTATCGATCCCGGTACCTCTCACATGCTAAGCGAGCGCTCTACCATCTGAGCTACGCCCCCAGTACAGTAACGAAGTTTGTCAAGTATGTTTTTCTGGACATGTTTACAAATTTCTCCCAGATGGAGCGGAGTAGTGTTGCGTTAAACTCGCCAAGTGGGTGTGTCCCGCTGTGGTTGTAACGACTGGAACTCTGAAGCCAAAGACTTCACGTGTTTTGAAGGAGTGAAATGCAGTATGTCCGCCTCTGTGGTGTAGTGGTTAGTGTGAATAGCTGCCACCCCCGGAGGCCCAGGTTCGATTCCCGGCTCTGCCACGAAATTTGAAAAGTGGTACGAGGGCTGGAACGGGATCCATTCAGCCTCGCGAGTTCAGCTGAGTAGAGGTGGGTTCGATTCCCACCTCAGCCATCCTGGAAGTGGTTTTCCGTGGTTTCCCCACTTCTCCTCCAGGCAAATGCCGGGATGGTACCTAACTTAAGGCCACGGCCTCTTCCTTCCCCCTTCCTTGTCTAACCCTTCCAATCATCCCATCCCCCCGCAAGGCCCCTGACCCTGTTCAGCATAGCAGGTGAGGCCGCCGGGGCGAGGTACTGGTCGCCCTCCTCAGTTGTACAATTCGACCCAGAGTCTGAAGCTCCAAGACACTGCCCTTGAGATGGTAGAGGTGGGATCTTTCGCTGAGTCCGAGGGAAAAGCCAAACCTGGATGGTTAACAGATAAAGAAAGAAAGAAAGAAATGTTCAGTTTTCTTTTTCAATCACTACTCATTGTAAGGTAATCTAAACTTGTAGGTATGAGATCTGTGTCGCGTATTCAACTCGCTCGGTAATAAAGGTAATACCGAGCAAGTGGCTGTGCGGGAACAAGCAAGAAAAGTGTGACCCTAAACCCATCTCCTTACCTCCCATAATTCTCCGATTTTCCCAATTCCTCTCCCCCCGCCCCCTCTGCAACGCAAGCAGTTATAAAACATAAAACCAAATAGGCCCGCCTTTGTGGTGTAGTGGTTAGCGTGATTAGCTGCCACCCCCGAAGACCCGGGTTCGATTCTCGGCTCTGCCATGGAATTTGGAAAGTGGTACGAGGGCTGTTCAGAGGTCAACTGAGTAGAGGTTTGTTCGATTCCCATCTCATCCATCCTCGAAGTGGTTTTCCTTGACTTCCCACTTCTCCTCCAGGCAAATGCCAGGCTGTCCATTCCAATCTTCCCATCCCTGTTCAGCGTAGCAGGTGGAGCCGCCTGGGAGAGGTACTGATCCTCCTCCCCGGTTGTATCCCCGACCCAAAATCTCACGCTCGAGGACATGGCCCTTGAGGTGGTAGGGGGTGGTATTCCTCGGTGAGTCCTTGGGAAAAGCCGAAGAAGGAAGAAAGCCAAGTAAGGCCTCGTCGAGGGACCTTCATGGCCTGTACGAAGATTGCTTTGCTTTGCTATATATAGAACACATTCTCTGTAATCATGTAACCTATGGAAATATCCCTGTTCGTTCGTTCGTTCGTTCGGAATCCTTTTATCCTCCAGGGTCGGTTTTTCCCTCGGACTCAGCAAAGGATCCTACCACTACCGCCTCAAGGGCAGTGTCCTGGAGCTTCAGACTCTTTGTCTGGGGATACAACTGGGGAGGATGGCCAGTAACTCGCCCAGGCGGCCTCACCTGCTATGTTGAACAGGAGCCTTGTGGGGGATGGGAAGTTTAGAAGGGATAGACAAGGAAGAGGGAAGGAAGCGTCCGTGGCCTTAAGTTAGGTACCATTCCCGGCATTTGCCTGGAGGAGAAGTGGGAAACCACGGAAAACCACTTCCAGGATGGCTGAGGCGGGAATCGAACCCTCCTCTACTCAGTTGACCTCCCGAGGCTGAGTGGACCCCGTTCCAGCCCTCGTACCACTTTTCAAATTTCGTGGCAGAGCCGGGAATCGAACCCGGGCCTCCGGGGGTGGCAGCTAATCACACTAACCACTACACCACAGAGGTGGACATCCCTGTACAAATTTTATTCATAATATCCACTGTAAATACTTTCTGTACACTTAAGATTATGTAAAAATTCGATTCACAACCCATTGTAATTACTCCATGTAACCATTAGACTATGTAAAATATTATAGTTTGCTGTAGCTGTAAATAATATCAATAAACCCCGTTCACTGAAAAAACCCACCTGTAATCCGCACCAAACTGTCAACACAACATGAAACAGTGTAAATGGTAATACAAATGGACACACAGTAAATTGTAAACTAGAAAATTGTAACTGAAAAATGCAATGGAAATAGTGTAAAATGGAAATTGGAAAATTGTAACTATAAATTGTAACAAAAATGGAAACGGTGTAAATTGAAAACAAAAATTGCAACAGAAAATTGTAAAGATTCTGGTGAATTTTGTAACTATAAATAGAAAAACTGGAAAAATCAATAAAGCACTTAGCCACCAGGCCGAAACCCCCACCCAGCTCCTTCAGCGAATCAAACCTCTCTACCCATCATCTAACTCCTTCAAATCTCCATCATCATCATCACCATCATCTGTTTACCCTCCAGGTTCGGTTTTTCCCTCGGACTTGGCGAGGGATCCCACCTCTACCGCCTCATAGGCAGTGTCCTGGAGCTTCAGACTCTTGGTCGGGGGATACAACTGGGGAGTATGACCAGTACTTCGCCCAGGCGGCCTCACCTGCTATGCTGAACAGGGGCCTTGTGGAGGGATGGGAAGATTGGAGGGGATAGGCAAGGAAGAGGGAAGGAAGCGGCTGTGGCCTTAAGATAGGTACCATCCCGGCATTCGCCTGGAGGAGAAGTGGGAAACCACGGAAAACCACTTCCAAGATGGCTGAGGTGGGAATCGAACCCACCTCTACTCAGTTGACCTCCCGAGGCTGAGTGGACCCCGTTCCAGCCCTCGTACCACTTTTCAAATTTCGTGGCAGAGCCGGGAATCGAACCCGGGCCTCCGGACGTGGCAGCTAATCACGCTAACCACTACACCACAGAGGCGGCTTCAAATCTCCAAACCCGTCGAATCTTTTGGCCAGAGAGAAGGCGTTACCTTCTAGTTGGCCCGCTCCTCCCATTTAGGGAGGGGAATGAAAACATTTCTTAGGTAGTGATGGGACATTCGATTCATTTTACTGAATCGATTCATTTGATTCCGTTCACGTTACTGAATCGATGTCCGCCTCGTTGGCTGAATGGTCAGCGTAGTGGCCTTCGGTTCAGAGGGTCCCGGGATCGCTTCTCGGCCGGGTCGGGGATTTTAACCTTCATTGGTTAATTCCAATCGCACGGGGGCTGGGTGTTTGTGCTGTCCCCAACATCCCTGCAACTCCCACACCACACATAACACTATCCTCCACCACAATAACACGCAGTTACCAACACATGGCAGATGCCGCCCACCCTCATCGGAGGGTCTGCCTTACAAGGGTTGCACTCGGCTAGAAATAGCCACATGAAATTATTATTATTATTACTGAATCGATACAGTGATCCGATTCACGGCACATTAGTCACCGCTCCTACTGCATCTGTGTAGTATGTACTGGTAAGACAGCAGCAACAGCATTCAGTACTCGCTGCTGCCATCTGGTCTTCATACTATGAACTCCATTCTTAGAAAAAAATTCTAGTCACTCTAATACATCGAAGATTTCCGGCAACGCAAGATGTAGGAAGGTAGCAGCCATGGCCTTGATTAAGGTACAGCTCCAGCATTTCCTGGTGTGAAAATGGGGAATTTACGGAAAACCATCTTAACGGCTGCCGACTGTGGGATTCGAACCCACCATCCCCCGAATGCAAGTGCATAGCTACGCGATACTAACCGCACGTCCAACTCGCTCAGTCATGTTTGAAAATATGTATGTTTTTATCAGCTGAGGTTTTTTTAATCGTCATATTTTGTATAGGCTACCCGAGATGTTCAGTAGCCCGCTGATTTTCTGATTCAACATACTGTTGGTTAAGTTATTGCGTCAGTCGGCTCACTTACTGTCCACATATGATTGAAGTCTTGTGCAACGATGTGACATATGAAATGAGAGAATACTGAGCCGTTCTTCCCAATATAAAACAGGTACTTTGGAGTGGTCATGAGCATGACTCATAGTCATAGGGCAGGTTAGAGTCGAGTTTAATGGTCAAATGTCAACTAAGTTATAATACTAAGATTCATGAAACTAATAAATAGTATAACTTAATAGTCTACCTACTTACTAGCTACTTCAGAATTATGTTTTGACTACCTTTTTAGCACTGCAAATAAATCCACCTATTATTTAAACCTCCCTGTAAGAAGAGGACAGTGAATGCAAGTGGGTATTATTTTCAAATGAGCTGAGCTCGAGAGTCCATTATAGCATACGATTCTTTCAGTGTATCATGGCTCTGTGTGTATTGCGTCAGAGGAATTTCGGCTCCCCGCCAATGTCCAGTGTACCGATAATGAACCGTGAGTGTGTCTCACTGATCCGCGACTGCGTACGATTCTTTCGGTGTGCCATGGCTCACTGTATGTCTCGCTGCAGCAGAAGCTCGGCTCTCCGCCAGTGTCCAGTGTGCCGATAAGGAGCCGTGTGTATCTTGTGTCTCACTGAGCCGTGCTCGTTCACGATTCTTTCGGTGTGCCATGGCTCACTGTATGTCTCGCTGCAGTGGAAGCTCGGCTCTCCACCAGTGTCCAGTGTGCCGATAAGGAGTCGTGTGTATCTTGTGTCTCACTGAGCCGTGCTCGTTCACGATTCTTTCGATGTGCCATGATTCACTGACTCGCTGCAGCGGAAGCTCGGCTCCCCGTCAATGTCCGGTGAATGCGCCACTCAGCACTGTCCTCTAGGAGTAAGCTGAATCGTGTGCCGTGAGCTCGCCGTTCCTGTGAATCGATTCACTCGGACACTTGAATGAATCGATACACTGCTTCGAATCATGCATTCAGTAGCCAACACTATACCTAGGTCCTAGATGAGGTTTGGGTCACGTAGCTGCCCGCTTGCATTCGGGAGATAGCGGATTCGAATCCTACTGTCGGCAGCCCCGGAGATGGTTTTACATGGGTTCCCCTTTTTAACGCCAGGCAAATTCTGGGGCTGTACCTTAATTAAGGCCACGTCCGCTTTCTTCCCGCTTCTAACACTATCCTATCGGCACCATAAGACGTATGTGTGCCGGTGCGACGTAAAGCAAATTTAAAAAATCGTACAACTGTTACAAAATCACATTGTCAACACATTCTTTAGGCACAGAAACATGGACATAGTTTTTAAAATCCTATTTAGCGTATGGCTTTTAGTGGTGGGAGTGTCCGAGACATGTTCGGCTCGCCAATTCTGTAGGTGCTTTTCGCGGTACACCCCAATGGGGATGAGCTATATATACCACTGTATGAGGGTGTTGTCTGTGGGTGTAGGTGTGTTTTAATCACACTACACTCTCCTCCACCACTGACACTTACAGTCTAAATCAGTTCCACAGTTAGTTTTGCTGTCACTATCACAGCCACTCAGTTCACAGCCCGTGTGCAACATTCTCACAATACCGTACGACGAACACCATCCGTTCACTATCAACAGTCTTCATTCACTGTCCCCTGCCGATCCCTCGGCGAACTTTCCCACATTGCACCAGCCACAGCGCTCACTCACAGCAGCCGGACATGAGAGACTCCAATGCTTGGTGACAGACAGACAGAATGGCAAAACGATCACTCAGTTCCACGGACAGAACATTCAGACGGGCTGATAAACAGACTGCCTCCTGAAGTCCGGCTGAAGCTCGACTGTCACTATCCACTGCGGCACTCCACGATAACACTCACTCTCAGACCGAACTGACTGTACTGCCCAACTCGTCTGGCCCGCCTTGCATAGGGAGCCAGTGGTTCCAGAACAGTGCGAAAGATATATACGCCCAGAAACCCCTCAGTCTCCAATTGTCTCGATATTTCAGGAAATCGCCAGAGGCTTCCAGTGAGTCCCCAAACAGAGCCCATCCTTCCAGGAGTAGACGCGCGCAGGCTGCGCCAATAGTCCACCTGTACGTCACTCGCTTATAGACGGGGCCAGATCAGCTCACTCCTCGCGGCTCGGAATCAGCATGGCGGACAATGCCACAATATGTATGGGATCTTGAGAGTTAAGAGGCTTTATATGTATTAGTAGCTCAAAATAAAATCTCGTGCATGGTCCTGTATGATCCTCGGTTTAATATTTTACCAGATTTAATTTTAATTATCAAAATACAGGGGTTGCCGAAATTATATTGAGACTTTTGCTCTTTGTGTAATGGTTATTTTATTTATTTATTTATTTATTTATTTATTTATTTATTTATTTATTTACTTCACAGGTTTCCACCCAATACATGGTTCAGATTTGGTATAGCCTAAACGACACACAATAAAAAACC
Source organism: Anabrus simplex (assembly GCF_040414725.1). Taxonomy (NCBI): domain Eukaryota; kingdom Metazoa; phylum Arthropoda; class Insecta; order Orthoptera; family Tettigoniidae; genus Anabrus; species Anabrus simplex. The sequence continues at coordinate 370,892,774 of NC_090268.1, read as the reverse complement.
AGCCAAATAAAATAAACTGAAAATAAAAGGCAATCATTCCCCATATGCACTGCCATATGGCCATGATCAACCCTTATTAGGGATCCATAGACCTTGGCATGCAATGGGCATAAACGGTCAAAAAACAGAGTAAATAAATAAAACGAAACAAAATAATAATAATAATAATAATAATAATAATAATAATAATAATAATAATAATAATAATAATAATAATAATAATAATAATAATAATAATAATAATAATTGTACCGGGCGGTACACCTCCACGCCGCTAAGTCAAACTTTGCGCCAGTTGAAACTCCTCTACTGGAGGAAGCCGGAACTTTATCTACTGTGTTAATTTTCAAGTTTCTCAGAAGATGTCACTACTTCTAAATTTTGAAGTTTCTGAACTGGGTCGTTTTTGATGTATTTTTGTTTTGCCTGTAGTAAGAAGTGTGGACATTCTCTTCTAGAGGACACTACTGAAGAATTACAATTGTGCACCCTAGTGCGAAGTGAAAGAACTATGTTTTTGGAGAAATGTTGAATTCATAAGTTTGTTCTTTGTTAAATTTCTTTCAGTCATGGTTTAAGTTGGCAATATTAACCCTTTCTTTCCCCTTGTTTTGATTTTACCAATCCCGAATTTCTCGAATTAATTTTCCACCAATAATGTGTTTCTTCTTCATCTTGTGTAGGGGTTTTCTTGGTTAGCCAATAAAATTCTTGTGGGAGGGTGTTCTCATTCCTGAAACGCCTCGAACTTTCCGCGAGAGTATATAAACTGCTGATTTTCGGGTCTCCGCGACTTCAGTAACATCTTTCAGTGTGTAAAGTACGTAGCAGGGGGCGGGAAGCGCCTCTTTCTTCGGGCAGCAGTTCAGCCACCAGGTAATGGCCGTTTAATAACTTCTTTTCTTGTCAGTTCAGCAGTTTAACTCTCGGGGCAGGTCCGAAGCCTTTCCGCCATGTAACTTTTCCCTAAAATGTAAAGAAATTTAGTATCTATTCTATCTTTTAAACTACATATTGGGATAGAGAGTGCTTAACCCTCTCGATCTCCCACTCATATTGCATTGAGGTGAACTTATTTTCACAACCGTTTCGTCCCTTCTAATGTAACGTAAATTGTTTCCTTTTAAAGTCACCTCTTTAGTATGGGATTAGCCCGTGCAGTAACGGCCTAGTGCCAAGTAGGTTTTATATAAAGTGTATTAGGAGTGCAAGTAAGCCTCCTTTCAAATTGATATTTTAGAGGCCATGTAATATTTCTGTTTCTTCTCTAAATAGGCCTCAGTAGGTTGGGTATTTTTACCCCTGTGTATGTGTCCTTGGAGGACAGCTTGAAGGTGGAGTTTGGTGTGGCCTTTGATAGGCTTAAATTTTGAGAGCGAGTTGCTCTTTCTTGAAAATTGAGTTGTTGTATGCCTCGAGGAGGCTGTATCGTGTAAAGAGGAGTAAGGGCTCCTAGGCATGATTGGGGTTTTCTGCCCCTCTGTTGAATCTTGTTTTTGGGTGAAGTTGGGCTAATCGCTCAAGAATTGTGAGTCCGGGGCTCGAAGCCCAAATCCTGTAAATACTGTAAATGTACTTTTGTTGTCTTGCTACTCTGTACCTGCCATTCTTGTTATTTCTTGATTTTGCAAAGAAAAATATAACCTTGTTAAATTTTAAACTAACTTTAACTTAGTATTTTGAGACCTATTCCCGCCCGCACCTTCTTTCACCTCTAACTACCACGGATAACTCCGTAACAATAATAATCAAAGAAAAGGAAACGCGATTCACCTTGGACATGCCATGAGATCCATCGGATACTCCGGAAATGGGCCCCCTAGGTGAGGGTCACCACAGTAGTCATCTTCCGTCCCTGCATGACATTTTCAATGTCAACGACCTTCTTGTCCCTCCTGTCTAGTCACGCCACCTTTGCACATTTCATTCCTCATACCATACTACTACTTCACCTACTCCTGCTAGCTGAGTCAAGACTTACATCACCAGCCGCTTATGTGCAATTTAATCCTTATACTACTACACTCTGTTACAACTCATCATATTTCACTATGCTTAATATCATTTAAATACCCAGCCATTCTCCACATTAAATTTTGCCATTACCAACTTATTAAAATAAACACAATCACACTTCCTATAAACAAGCACCACTTGTCTATTCTCCTCCCTCTCAGCACTTAAATTCTGTCATTCCGTATTCCATCACTTCTCCATCTCCACACTTAAACATTTCAACGGATTCCCTCCATACAGATAAAATTATATCACTAACATACCCAATATCTACATACATTTACCGACTCAATAATATATACCTCCAGCTCCACCTCATCATCACCCTCTCTCTCACAATGAAGAAAGCTACTTTCATCGTAAACCACGGATCACTTACATACCAAATACAGCTTACTCAAAATCCAAACACCTACCTCCATAAACCACCAGCTCCATCTCATTCTCATCCTCTAACTATAAACACACCTCCAGAACACATTTCACCAACAATTTCATCACCACCTCATCCTCACCCTCTCTCTCTTAATGAACACACTTCCAAAACACATTTCACCCATACTTTCAACATAAACCAGCGATCACTTACCAAATACAGCTTACTCAAAATACAAATACCTACCTCAATCATCCCCATCCGCTATAATCACTCCTCCAAAACATATTCCCTCCATCAAGCCATTCTCCACATTAAATTTTGCCATTACCAACTCATTAAAAGCATAATCATCACTCCAAACTCTTCTTCATAAAAATAGCATCAACTCACCATTACTTTGAAATCATAATTACCATCCACGTGATAATCTCATACCGCCACCTCAATCTATTCTTCTTACAAATGGCGTAATATTACCATCCAACTTCCCAATCACATACCTCCAACTCTCTCTCTTCTACATCATACTTTCCAGTCTCATACCTATCACACACCTCGTTTTCAACAACAAATCATTCAAACCACCAGCTCCACCTCATTATCATCTCTTTCGAACCATAAACACACCTCCAGAACACATTTCACCAACAATTTCATCATATCCACTATAATCACTCCTCCAAAACATATTTCCTCTATCAAGCCATTCTCCACATTAAATCTTACCATCACCATAAACGACCGATCACTACATACTGCACCCTTGAAAATTGGTTATTGGTTTGTGTGGAAAGAATATTTTATTACTTGGGTGGATCAATGCATAAAATTGTCGTCCAGGAAGGTGATTTCAACTCTGCACTGTCTGCTAGCCAGCAGGGAAACAGGTTTTTCCCGTGCCGTGTATGCGAGTCTGGTTTTTTTTTGTGCCTTGTTGAAGACAGCAGAGGGGTGGCACGTGGACAGGAACCCAACCAGATTAAAAGCGATCAATACTTTAAGATTTTGACGTCATGATATTTAACCAATTGAATCGCAAGGTTAGCCCGATCGCAAAATCTCAGCCAATTAAATTTAATTAACAAACACACCTACGTCTTGAAGAAATAAATACCCATGTACTTGGGGAAATCATTCTCTTTGTCATTCTGCTCATTCGGCTTATTCTGTTCTGCTAATTTGCTCAGTTGCTCAGTTGTCTACGGGAATAATTGTATGAGCACATGTGTTATTGGAAACGACGTATCCGACGTGGAATATTACCAGCATTCATTGAGGAAAGACGATAAATTTTCTGCTTCTGAGGAAATTTTGTGACGCCGAAATATCGGAAACGCAGCAGTTCAGATTTCTTTAAATTTATAAATCTGAAGAAAATTTTCTAAAGTAGGTAAAACTGTGCCATCTTGAAGAATCGAGTGTGTGTTAGGAATTATTTCTAAGACAGATCTTTTAGTTTCAGCTTTCACCAGAAGACGCAAGATCCCCAGCAATCCTGAAATATCTCGGAAGAATGGATTTTCAGCATTACGACGGAGTTTGTATTTGTCCTAAGTCCTCGCCTGCTGCAGCCATGTATCATTAAAATGTGAGGCATAATTCAGCCCGGGAGAGAATAACATCGGAGATGGAGTTTGGTTAAATATTCACTGATCATCAACCGAGTCCAGAAGCCAAGTCTACTACAGCTAAGATTTTAAATTATATTTTTCTCTGTTTTCTGTTGTAATAATTATGTAGACGTAGTCCTTGTTTGAATATTTGAAATCATTTCTAATAGTCTTTGTAGTTAGGAATTTCACTCTTCTTTCACTGGTGTTGGTAGATTTGATGTGTGTGAGAGTGTAATTGGGACCTATAATTTGTTCTATTTGAGTGAGTGCTTCGTGACATGCTCTCACTGTCCCATGATAAGTCTAGGAAAGTGTTAAAAATATTTGACCCACGCGATAATAGTTATTAATTTATAAATCAATGATGGAATGATTTTTGAATTATTTGGGACAGAGTATCGACGTGTTCTGTGAATTTAGGATTTTTCCTTGATGTTTTGTGGTTTACCATAGATTCGAGATAGAATAGAGTCATCTATGATTTCATTAAACCATAGCCTGCGATGACGCGACCGTGCGCGTATAATAATAATAATAATAATAATAATAATAATAATAATAATAATAATAATAATAATAATAATAATAATAATAATAATAATTGACATTATTACGGTCTAATAGAATGTTTAAAGGTCATGAGTGTAATTATTACTGTGCTTATAAGTGATTAATGTGTGCTATATTGAAGTAGATGTTGGCCTGGAATATTGGTCGTGGTTTGAATGTCCACAAATTTTGCATTTACTGTTATTGGTATTTTTGAGACTTGTAAATGGATCTTAAGATAGGATTTTATTTGTGTGTCCATTACATGAGTCAGTTAAGGAAGAGAGTGTGTTTTTGAACGTAATTTCTTCTTATGCAGCACATGTTGATCAATAATTTGAGATAATAAGAGATTAAAAATAACGTAGTCGTGACTCATAGACCGTATGCGCGAATGTTTATTTATCTGTGACTGTAGGCAGTTCTATGGAATTTTTGGTGATGATTTCTACTGTAAAATTATCCTGGAACATCGTTGTGGAATCTATTTCATTGGAAAAGTGATAATCCTGTCACAATCACACGTCAGACGATCGAAATGGTAGCCCTTGTCTGATATGGTCATCGAGAGAAGCTCTCATATTTCAAATAAAATTTAAAATTAAAAATCATGAGATAGGATTCGATAAATCTATTTAATAATATTGCCGTGGACCAAAGCTTGAATGTGAGATGGATGAATGATTGATTTTGGTGATAATTGTGATTTCCATGGTTATATTTCGTCAGGATATGTGTACGCTGAGCGCGTAAAGTTTCGATTATTTTGTTGTTTTGTGGCGAGCATATTTGGCTCAATTATAAATCTTTAAGTGATTTTATGACGGAATAAGATAGATTAGGATCTTTGCTTCGAGGGAAAATACTTAAGCAAGGATCGCGTCAATGAACTAAGCTCACAAAATGTAAAATATTTAACGTTACAATGCGAGGATTTTAAGCCTTTATTGTGAGTTGTGCACAACACTAGGTCAATTGATATAAAATTAAGAATTTAATGAGTTGGATACTGGATCTCAAAATAATTTAATTATATAATTTGAAGCTTAAATAATTAATTAGATTAATATTTAATTAATAGAAATGATTTATTTGATTTTCCGTCTGAGGTGAAAATTTTGACTCACGGTAAAATGAAGCGCAGAATATTGTTAATTTCAATGATAATTTAAAAAAGGAAAATAATTCGGATTTTCATATTTTGAGATAGGATTATCTCCAATAATAGTTTATTTAATTTTCTAAGACAATTCATTAAGACCCACTTTCGTATCTTTACAGAATGAAATTTTATGGAGAACTGTGAGATGAATTCCAGCAGGGAAGAGATAAATATTTTATTTCAAGATTTTGAAAATATTTATAGAATCTGGAAAGTGCTGATATTTTATTTAATAAATGTTAAAACCCATTTCTTTTTAGTGTTTTCATTTGTCGTCAGTCCTTAGATTGTCCCTGACCCCTATAATTTAGCGTTGCCTGTAAGCGAACGTTCCGCCTCTGGGAACTTTTGCTTACCGGCTGAGCTGCCCGGCAAAACGGGGGCAATACCAAATACAGCTTGCTCAAAATACAAACACCTACCTCCATCAACCATCAGCTCCACCTCATTCTCATACTCTCTCTAACCATAAAACACCTCCAGAACCAATTTCACCAACAATTTCATCATATCCACTATAATCTCTCCTCCAAAACATATTAACTACAACTACTTACTAACATTATTGGAGTTTCTGCTTCTTGTTACAATACCTTCATCATTTTTTTTATCCCCCACAGGTCCCTTAAGCTCTTGTTTCTTCCTAATCCCATCTTGCTTCCTCTGCTCAAACACAGTTCAATTCTCTGCCTGGGTACCTCTACCTTGTCCTTTTCACTCTGCTCATCCATTACTTCACTGCATTCACTTCTCTGACCGTCCTCTTCATTTGCTGTGCCCACAACTGTATCCCTAAACTTTGCTATTCTCACCCCCTTGTCCACCGCTCTTCCATTTTCACTATTCACTATCACACTTTCACTAAGCTCCACTCTCTGCCTTTCTTCATTCAGCTTCCTGTTTTCCGTGGTATTTTCCTTATCACCTTGTCCGCTTCTCCAACATTGCTGTGTATAAGTTGCCTTTCTTCAACTCTCTTCCCATACTCATCTCCTTATCTTCCTCCTGTGTCACCTTTTCCTCTAGGTAGAGTAATTTGGTCACGGTCCAAATCCTTTTCCAGCAGCCATTTTTCACTACTTGTTCCTGTCCCGTGTTAGAAGCTCTCAAACCCTGGAGTGTAGCCCGAATCATATGCTTCTTAAGAATTTTGGTATTCTTGATCCCTTGACTTCCCATGTGTCTCCTGATCCATATTTTCCCCTCTGTATATTACCCGCATTTCCCATCACTATATCGGCCATCAACGTGGAAAACAGTCGCACTTTAATCGGCCTATTTCATTTTACTTTCTTTATTCTCGCCACATCGTCCATGTCTACTTCACTAAAATTAATTTTCATTTTCCCCTGAATCAGGTCCACCACTTTATAAATTGTAAGCAGTTTGTCCTCCCTCTTCCCCTCGGGCACACCGAATATAAATAGGCATTTCTTTCTCCGATTTTGTGTACTGATTTCTACTTCTGATTTAAGCTTCAGCGCTTCCTCTTATAATATTCTTATTTTCTCCCTCAATGATGCAACTTCTTCGGCGTTATTTCTCACTTTGGCTGTTGTGTCCTCTGCCTTTTCTCGAAACCATTTCTTCATTTTCTCGAACTCCTTCGTTTGTTCTTGTATCAAATGTTTAAGTTGCTCAAATGGGCACACCTCTTCAACAACCTCTTTTACAACTCTTCTGATTAGCTCCACATCTTCCCAACTCATGCTTCCGCTGGAGTTCCGCCCGGGATTCATTTCAACTCCTCCGATCCATAGCATTACTATAATCACCGCCGCTGTCAGTATCAACTGTCCCTTCATTCCCAATACCATTCTACTCCCTCCTAATTTCACTTCTTCTTTCTTCTTTCTTCCCAGCCATCTTCCTATTACTGCCTTGTATTTTTCAACACCGATCATCTTCTTTAAACCCCTCAGTTCTTTCTTACTTTTTCCTCCGGCACTCCCCTCTCTCACTACCGGGACCTTCTACTCAACACGTCCTCTCTTGTCGAACGCTTAGGCTATACTGGTTAATTATTTGGAACACGTGAACATACAGAAAGTGAAGAGTGATGTATGGGTGATGTAGCCATACATATGCAATGGGTTGGGATACAGTACCATATCTGAAGTAGCTAAACCATATGAATGGAGAGTTGCTATAGTAGCCCCTGTGTATAAAGGAAAGGGTGATAGACATAAAACTGAAAATTACAGGCCAGTCAGTTTGATATGTATTGCATGTAAGCTTCGGGAAAGCATTCTTTCTGAATGTATTAGGCATGTTTGAAAAATTAATAACTGTTTCTATAGAAGGCAGTTCGTGTTTTCGGCGCTGATATGGACTTAGAAACAAAAATCAAAATTCACGAATATCTCTGTTATCATAGCCAGTACGGTAAAAATGTATAAGACATAAATGATCGGAAATTTAATACTGTATAACTTTAGTTTGAGAATTAAATTTTAGGCTTTCTCCTAAACTACCATTTCACTCATCCGGAATAAAATTATTTATAGCCTAGATTATAAGAACTTATTCCCCGACTTTGCATACCGATTTTCATTATGATAGGGCCACTTATAACATACATATTTGAGAATTAAATTTTAGGCCTTCCCCTAAACTACCATTTCTCCCGGCGTGAATAAGATTATTTATGGCCTATATTGTAGCTACTTACTACCGGACTTTACATACCAATTTTCATTAAATTATCTTCAGCTGTTTTCTCGTGATGCGTGAACAGACAGACAGACAGACAGACAGACAGACAGACAGACAGACAGACAGACAGACAGACAGACAGACAGACAGACAGACAGACAGACAGACAGACAGACAGACAGACAGACAGACAGACAGACATAACGGAAAATTAAAAAGTGCATTTCCTTGTTACTATGGACACGACCGATACAGAAATACCATCCTTTTTAAATTCTGAGTAATGTACAGACAAAACTCTTATTATATATATAGATGTTAGTGGTAAGAATCAGAGAGCATTTTCTAGGGCATTTCGACTTAGCCTACTTGTGTGATCTTGGGTAAAAGCATTGACATGAACATCCAGGTAAAAACAGTCAAGGGCGTGTGATGAATACAGAACGGAAAATTTGGTGGGCTGTGTTAATCCAAGTACCTGATTATGAAAAGGTGGAGTGATGGAACGCAACAGATTTCTTTAGTTCTTCTTTCGGGTTGAATCGTGTTGCTGTTTTTGTACATTCCCTACAGTCTGCCGACGTTTCGAATACATTGCAGTAGTCTTTGTCAAGGCGATTGAATTACTCCTACTCGATCCGAGGTAATCCGCCTCACAGGGGCTAATCTAAATAAATCTACATACCGTGGAAGCTTTACATCTAAGGAACAGATTTCGTTTTGAATGAAGTGGCAAAGGCGAATAGTGAGGACATAAATACGTAGGAAGTGTTAGGCAAGGGATGATTGCTTATTCGGTTTCAGAGGACTGACGGATTGTTGATTATGATTCAGAGGACGCATGACGTTACACATTTTGTTCGGTGGATACTTATTATGTGGTGACTCTCAGTCCGTACTCATTGATAGTGGATCATGACTGTTGTCAGTGTATCGTGCTGCCAAATCCAATATTTATGAAGTTTGACTGAGCACATTTATTATGACAGTGTTGTAAAGTGAGGGATGGACTGTGGACTGTCTCAACTCTGTCGCACAAGAACTATCGTTAGTCTAACGGGCTATGTGGGAATAGCTCGATAAATATTACCAAGTGCATCAAGTGGAATGACACTTTATGTCAGCGGTGACTAGTCATATCATGCACGAGAGAGGATAATACAGCGTGAGTTTGGAGACATTTCTTCGCAGGGAGGTCGAGCTGAGGACGGCTCTGGAATTACAGAACATGAGACTTCAAATCTAGGCAACAGCAAGAAGCTATGGGAGTGAGTAACTATTGATTCTGAAGATGGAAAGAGGAAATGAAAATCTATACCTGTTTTCCAGTCAATGACCGGGTTAGGGATGGGATGATAGGAATTGTGCCGGCTGCCGAGGCCTGTTGCACTCCTCTAGGGCTGTGATTAAATGACTGACAGACGAAATGAAATGATATTGGAGAGTGTTTCTGGAATGAATGACGACAGGGAAAACCGGAATACCCGGAGATAAACCTGTCCCGCCTCCGCTTTGTCCAGCACAAATTTCACATGGAGTGAGCGGGATTTGAACCGCGGCATCCAGCGGTGAGAGGCCGGCGCGCTGCCGCCTGAGCCACGGAAGCACCGAAGATGGTAAGAGGATGGGGAATAATACGTTGGATTAGGGTTGTTCTGATTTTTACAGAAAATTGTAAATATTAATTTGTAAAATTTCATACGTTCTTGTTCATCTTTTAATATAGAGAAACATTACAGCCAAAGAGTTAATCACATTTATTTTGTATTTATGACGACGTTGTAAGCTTGATCCTACCATTCTGTAACGTTTGAAGGGGGCGATAGGTAAGGCCCAGTAGCAGAGTATCAGTTTTGCAGCTCTATGAACACGACCTGAGTGCAATGTTTTGTACACTACCATTATTATTATTAATATTATTATTATTACTTGATAGATTCTAAGGTGACATTCGGCGTCCATTTACCTGCATTTCCGGCAAATTATATTATTGTTATTATTATTATTATTATTATTATTATTATTATTATTATTATTATTATTATTATTATTATTATTATTATTATTATTATTTGCTATTTGCTTTACGTCGCACCGACACAGATAGGTCTTATAGCTAAGATGGGACAGGAAAGGCCCAGGAATGGGAAGGAATCGTCCGTGGCCTTAGTTAAGGTACAGCCCGGCATTTGTATGGTGTGAAAATGGGAAACCACGGAAAACCATCTTCAGGGTTGCCGACAGTGGGATTCGAACCCACTAACTCCCGGATGTGAGCTCACAGCTTCGCGCCCTTAGCCGCACGACCAACTCGCCCGGTATTTTATTACTATTATTATTATTACTGTCGTCATTTATTCATTCACTTATTTTAATTTTATTTTGTTGGAAGTCGGCAAATGTCAATTACATTCAGTTATGGTACGGAGAATTAATATTCATATTTTTTAAAAAATGTTTTACATTTAACACGCAAGCGTAAGGGGACGTACCTAAGTACAGTAGATTACAATTGTCATCCAACAGTGATGCAATGGTAACTGGTATACTTCAACGTACTCTTGGGAAAGCTACATTCATAGATGTCAAGGAATGTCTCCCAACAACAGTTAATTATGCACTAAACGGTTTGTAAGGAAATATTATAAAAACTGTTCTGATTTTGTTCAGTTGACATGTATACGACAAGGGAAACGCAACTATTATTTTTCAGATTATTATTATTATTATTATTATTATTATTATTATTATTATTATTATTATTATTATTATTATTATTATTGTCCCGGGGTTTCCCGTGGAATGCAGAGGTGAAAGAAGGTGCCGGGGTGAATGGGTCTAACTACTATGTCGAGAATTGAATTTAAAACTTAAACTGAAGGTTACATTTTCAAAAACTTCAAACTTAACATTTTTTTCGTGACAATATTAAAGGTACAAGTAGCAATCATTAAACAAGATTGGGAAAAATACAAGATTCAGAATCTTAACTCTTTGGGCTTTAAGTCCCTAGCTTTACAATTTTACAAAAGGAAGAGGAATTATTTAATGAGGGGGCAGAAATCCCCTAATTCAAGAACACTTGCTCCCAAAATCACAATATCTAGCCTCCCAGAGGCAAACTTTACAGTTACAAAACTTGTAAAAGAGCTAACCGGCTCTAAGTTTCTTACTGCCTACTCAAGACAACATCAACTTACAAACACTGGCCTCTCAGGGCACAACTTGCGATATTAAAACTGGTTTATACAGGGGTATTTAATACCCAACCTACCGGGCCTTCATGGAAACGAACAGGTTAAATAACTGGCCCAAACACAAAAGGAATGGAAGCACACGGCGTTCCAATATAATGAACACTTAAAAACCTAAGGGCTCTAGGCCGATGGAACAGGGGCTATTCCCAAACTACTGAGGTGACTCGTCTAGAAATTACTTTACCACATTACAGAATGAAAAATAGTTATAAAAACGTAGTCACCTCAAACCAAGATGAAGGGGAGCTCGAGAGGGTACATCACTCTCTATCCCCGATTTACAGTTAAAGATTTCTGAAATTTTTACATTAGCCGGCTGAAAGTTACATTTCTAGAAAAGAAGGTTACATAGTTAAATATTCGAACCTTTCCCTCGGGTTACTCTGCGGAGTTAGTAAGAAAGAAAGATGTTATGTGGCCATTACCTCGTAGATGTACTGCTGACCGATGAAAGAGGCTGCCCGCCTCCTGCTTTGACACACACTCTCAGTAAGATGACGATCAATTGGCCAAGAGACGTGAAAAGCCGCAGTAAAAATCCTTTTCTTTCACTTCGCACCAGGGTGCGTAATCATAGTTTTTTGGTAGTGTCATCTATGGGAGAATGTCCCAACTTCTTGATGAATGGCAAACAAAACAAGGATAAATTCAGTCAGTGGAGGCAACTGCACAATAACAAAATTACTCGATATTTTAGTGGTGACATCTTCTGATTAAAGTTGCAAGTAGGTGTAGTTTCAGTTTCACTGTTTTACCAATAGAGGAGTTCTTTAGGCGCTGAATTTGAATGCGCGGCGTTGGGGTGTACCTCCCGGTACAATTATTATTATTATTATTATTATTATTATTATTATTATTATTATTATTATTATTATTATTATTATTATTATTATGTTATTGCCGAACTGCGTAGCTCAGGTGGTAAGAAGCTGGCCTTCTGGTCCTCACTTGGCAGGTTTGATCCTGATTCAGTCCGGCGATAATTGTAGGTGCTCAAATACGGAGGCTTTGTGTTGGTAGATTTACGGCCACGTAAGGGAACTCATGCGGGACAAAATTCCAGCACCTCGGCGTCCCTAAATCCAATAATAATATTATTATTAACATAGAAATTGCATTCATTTATCGTGCAAAATAACCCAATACTGCTTGTTATGGCTACTAACTTCGAATTCACGAGAGAAGTTGATACTGGATAATTTAAACAGTTGACGAAAATATAAAAGAATGTTTCTTACTTGTAACTGGCGGTTAGGCTAGATCTTGGGCAAATTGCTAAGTTCATGACGCGCTGTGGTCGACATCTGCTCCAGACACCACTGGAAGTAAGCACTACACGTCACTAGCAGTGCGAGGTAATTTGGTGGCGAGTAATTGAAACGGCCTGGTCCGCTCAAATCTGCTGGAAGTGATAGAGACAGAGCAGCTCAAGGACTGCAGGGTCAGGATTTATAATGTACTATAGTGCCTGAATACAGGAGTACATTTTGTTGTTATTGTGTACGATGTTCAGAGGCAGACACAATATGAGAACAGTTTTGCCAAAATATGAAAATTAAAATTCTAAAATATGAAACACATATTTCGTTGGTAAAACATATTTGTCTCCAAAACATTTAGAGTAGGTTTATATATATATTTACAAAACAAGCCTTTAAAGATTAAGTTTTGTATATGTTTAATATACGATAACAAACAAACATAATAATCCCGTAGCGTTACAACCCTGATGGGCCTTGGTCTAATAAGCGACAGCTGTTCAGACCGAAGGCCTGCAGATTACGAGGTGGTGCAATGTCAGTGTAACGAATCCTCTCGGCCGTTATTCTTGGCTTTCTATACCGTGGTCGCCATCTCACCATCAGGTAACTCCTCAATAGTAATCGCGAAGGCTGAATGGACCTCAAACCAGATCTCAAGTGCAGGCAAAAGTCTCTGTCGTGGCCGGGAATCGAACCCGAGGCTTCCGGCTGAGTGGCAGGTACGCTACTCCAAAAGCGTGCGACAGGTTTTAATACTGCCAACTTCTTCTTCTTAATCTGTTTACTCTCCAGGGTTGGTTTTTCCCTCGGGCTCAGAGAGGGATCCCACCTGCACCGCCTCAAGGGCAATGTCCTGGAGCGTGAAACATTGAGTCAGGGATACAACTGGGGAGGATGATCAGTACCTCGCTCAGGCGGCCTCACCTGCTATACTGAACAGGGGTCTTGTTGTGGGATGGGAAGATTGGAAGGGATAGACAAGGAAGATGAAAGGAAGCGGCCGTGGCCTTAAGTTAGGTACCATCCCGGCATTTGTCTGGAGGAGAAATAGGAAACCACGGAATACCACTTCCAGGATGGCTGAGGTGGGAATCGAACCCACCTCTACTCATTTGATCTCCCGAGGCTGAGTGGACCTCGTTCCAGCCCTCATACCACTTTTCAAATTTCGTGGCAGTGCCGGGAAACGAACCTGGGCCTCCGGCGGTTTCAGCTAATCACATTAACCACTACACCACAGAAGCGGACTAATACTGCCATACCAAATGAAATAGAATAAATTACAATAATTTTATAGTGTGGAGGGTGTTGGCCGCACCGTTAGGGTCACGTAGCAGTGAGCTTGCATTCGGGAGATGGTGAGTTCGAATCCCACCGTCGGCAGCCCTGAACATTTCCCGTGCTTTCCCATTCTCACACCAGGTAAATGTTGGGGCTGTTCTTTAATTAAGGCCACGGTTGCTTCCTTCGCATTCTTGCGTAGCTGAAAACTTTCGACGTGTTAGGGCGGCGCTAAACCACTAGGGAAAAAAATCAAAATAAATGACAATTTTATAGTCTGTTAGCATCATGAAACCTTTATACTGTGAGAACAAAATAAATTAATGAGTTTAAACGTGGCAGTGTAATAGTGGTAAGAGAAGGTGGATGTTCCTTCTGCGATAGCGCAGAAAGATGTGGAAAGGATGTATCCACAGTGCATCGGTGTTGCCAACAATGGTTACGAGAAGGCACTCTCTCAAGAAGACTGCGGTCTGGTGTAATATGGGCAACTACAGAGAGGAAAGACCGCCGTGTTGGCCGCAAGGCTATGGGGGATCGTACTGCATCTGCAGCACCATTATAGTTTCAGATGGCACCAGAGTGACATAGCAAACGGTAACAAATCGCTTACTTGAGGGATAGCTCCGAGCCTGTCGTCCTGTAGCGTTCATGCCTCTAACTCCGAATCACCGTCATCTGCGATTTCAGTGGTGTCAAGCTAGAGCTCGCTGGAAGACGGAGTGGAGATCTGTTGTGTCTCACATGAGAGCCATTTCTGTCTTCGTGCTAGCGATGGCCGTAGTTTGGTAAGGAGGTCAGGTGAGCACCTGGAACAAAGCTTTCTGCGGTGTCTACACACTGGACCTACACCAGGAGTTATGATCTGGGGAATGATTTCCTTTGACTGCAGGAGCACTCTCGTCGTTATCCCACGACAGCGAATTTGTACGTCAGACTGGTGACTGAACCGGTTGTGTTACCATTCATTCACAGTATTCAATGGAGGAGTTTCCAACAGGATAACGCTTGTCCTACATCGCTGCTGTACCCCAGCGTGCTCTATAGAGTGTCGATCTTGGCCTGAGGGATCACCAGACCTTTTGCCCACTGAGCACGTATGGGACATTATGGGATGCCATATCCAGCGTCATTCAATACCAAGCATTAACTGTTGCTTATTTGACTGCCCAAGTGCAACAATCGTGGAACTCCATCCCAAAAATTGACGCACGGTACCTGTAGGACACAATGCATGCAATATACCAATCTACTCAGAAGGTATCCCTGAACATCCTCCGAAAGTTTGTCGGTGGAGTTCGGCTTCATCTTGTATAGTCTAATGCACTCTCCCAATAAGCTTGAAATTAAATGCTGAGTTTCGAAAAAATCTGTCGGGCCATTTTCCAGTTATGTTCACGAAAACAACCAGACAGACAGACAGACAGACAGACAGACAGACAGACAGACAGACAGACAGACAGACAGACAGACAGACAGACAGACAGACAGACAGACAGACAGACAGACAGACAGACAGACAATTTGAACTAAACATACTTTAGACTTTTTGAGATAAGAACTTAGTATGAGGTAATAATTTGAAGTGTACAGAAAAAAACTCTCACCTACATTGAACCCAACTGGTTTCAATATAATTGGCAAATAAATAAAAAGTCATGAAAATAATATATGGGAAGAATATTTTATATTTTAACATGATGTGCGCAGAAATTCGGCAAGCTTAATTATGTCTCCATAGCTACACGTGTAAAGGATTAGTGGACGTTGCAATATGTAGGTCACTGAAACTTTCCATTCAGTAGAAAGAAAAGCTTGGGAACGATGTGACACAGAGTCAAAGATATCTACCGGCGGAAATTTTGAATCAACGAATAACAGATCAGCGTGCAAATGACTAGTCGGAATGACAGCAGTAGTTTCAAAATAACAACACTGCAAAGGAAGGCTGAAGTCCAGAGGAAAGGATTATAAAATGTGAATAAGGCACTTATAATAATGTATAAATTAAGATGTACTGGCTGTTTGTGAAGTTGAAAAATGTAAAAATCAGAGATACGAAGTATGGTCTTAGGAAGCCCTGATACATATACCAGGAAGCAAGCAAGCTGCGGGTGACGCCACGCTATGACTGGTGGATAATCTGATGGTTTGAATTGAACTGGAACACAGTGTTGCCAACTTAGCGTTTTACCCCTAAATTTAGGGGGATTTAAATCATCCCAGGGGGGAATGTTGAAGGATAGAAGAGTCAGGAAGACTGTTAGGAGGAAAATTATTTTTTGAGGAATTTTGAGGATCTATGGGAGTGACATAATTATTTATTTCATTGCAATAGCATGCTTGGTTCCGCTAGTGTGTTCTTTTAATCTTGAGTTTGTTTGCTGTTGGCCAGTCTGCCTGTCTCAGGCACTGCAATTAATAGTGCCACGTCATGATTTTCTATTCTAGCAGCTCTTAACGTACGATCCCTTCACATGCCTTGGGATTACCTCTTCTAGTCTCTGTTACAAACGCAGCAGTCGCTTTATTCCTTATATTTTTATTGACTACTAGCGGATAGATGTATTTATATAAAATCTACTGATATTTTTAATTAATAAGAATTACAATCTACTGATACATCAAAACATTGGTGACATACATTGCATGTCCCTCGCCTTCTCTCCCTGTCCCTCATTCTCCTAGGTAACCGAAGGAGCATTTGCTCTCTTTTGGTAGATGTTAAGGGGAATCACGCATTTCGGGTCTTGCTACGCTAGTGGAGTAAACGTCACTAATTTTCAACATGTAGGAGGAAAATCCTCGCAGTACGTAAACGTAGCAGTTTGACAGCGTAACTCGATGCAGTTTTCACTGTGACTGTGCAGTTCATGCAGTTGTAAGGCTATTTGCGAGGTGTGTTAAAAAAGTAAGGCGATATCTGTGATGTGTGAATAACTTTGTGGAGTGATTTATTATTTCTGTGAATAATGGCAGTTCTACTATTAATATTATTTGGGAGTTATTCATTTAGAGGGATTTTAAAAGTGATCTGGAGGAATTTGAAACTTAGAAGTTGGCAACACTGACTGGACAGTCGTATTTTTTCGAATGCCGTCTCAAAACGGGGAGTTAGTGGGCTGAGCATTTCTGTAGGCAGAGATAATGACTGTAATATTGCAGAAATGAACTTAATCCGCAGGGATTATTCTAAAGGGGAATATTAAAATGGTTAATGATTTCATAAAGTGGCACAGAAATAGCTGTGTGTAAGTAGTTTGTTGTGTCAACAAAGTGAAATTAAATACCGGTAAGCAAAGTCGTGAATTAACTCAGAACTGTATGCAGATCTTAATCATCTGAACTACCAGATTCCGGAGGTGAACAGACTACAGGACTGAACTATTATCCAGATGGAATTGTGAAAGGGATAATTACATTGTGCCATTGACTGTGTTATGTGATCCATGTTAATATCTGTATCTTACGCTCAGTGGACTTCGTATCACGCGCGACGTGTAGTGAAACTGTGACGCGATATCGTATTATTTCGGGACAGTGTAGCCTACATCGGAAGCTGATCATGGAGAAGAATTCTAAGGATTGTAGCTGTACCAGTGTCATGATGGTGTAAGCACGGCGTCGTTGGGCCGACTTAATGGCCTAAATTGGTGCACTGCTGAATCTTGGAACGACGTGGACAAGGATGAGTACATCTGATTTTATTTAATCTGTGAACAATAATAGCTAGTTGTCGTGTAAATATGTATATAGTTATCTAGCAAGGGTCATCTAGGTTAGAATAAGTCATTTTGTGGTACTAATGCCTTGGTGACATTTATTTTTTGTGTAAATACTTCTAGAGTAATCAAATGATGTCAGTTATATCCTCAAAGTATGTTCTTGAGCGTGTGAGAGAAACAATCTTCTGTGTTAATCAAATATCAGCGTGTGTTATTGTAATGGGGAAATAAAATTAGAAGGTATTCAGTATATTAACGTAAATTTGTATGGGCATGTTGTAATTAGTTGTACGTGGTGTATGAAATATCACTGTCTTCGGTCAAACCCATGAGAGTCGTGACAAAGAAACGAACCAGCGATCATCAGCAGCAATCGCAGTTTTTATTTAGAATCTTCAGAATAAGAATTTAATTTAATAAGAGTCGAGATTGATTAATAGTGCTGTGTGGAAGATATTATTGTGGTTTTTCATTTCATTAGTTGATTAGGGACGTATGTCTTTTCTTTAACTAATAGAACGGAAGTGAGAGGCAAAGACGATAAATGAGAAATATAAGAGAGACTCGATAAGACACATGTATGTGAAGTGAGGCAAGAATTGTGTACGATAGAAATATTAGTCCACGTGAGATATGAACCAGTAGAGTTCGAGGAGTGCCCGAGGTAGGCCTAGTTAATGATAATGAAGAATAAGGAATGTTTATTTGCTGTATCAAAGAGCCAGCCTGAACGAGCGACCCGTGTGATTTAGTGTCAGTGAAGTGTCGAATGATATATGATACTCTTGAGAATTTAGTTCCCTCACAACCGTATCTGAATGAGAGCATGGCCACGTTGGAACAGTGTCTTAGAAGAATACCAATATTTACACGTACATTTCATAAATAATTACATTGATGAGATAGGTCCACAACACTAGTTTAATTTGTTACAGAACGTTATTTGGAATGCAATTTTTAGTCAGATAGTTACGAAATTTCAGGTGTGTTGCATCAGATGTCCAAGAAAATCGCATTTCGATTCTCGACAGGTCACGGTTCGGGTTTTCCCCATTAATGGATGCTGCAACGGATTTTTTATATGTGCTCATATGTATTGTTGTTTTTGTATGTGTGACAACGCAAATTCTGATTTGTGGTTGTTTATATTTTGTCGACTGTGGATTCAGTTCCATGTGGTTGCCATGTCCAGGAGGCAGGGGTTTTATTACCATTGCAGTAAAGCCAGTGTAGTCTAGTTAGAGTTTTTTGGAGAGCTTTACTTTGTCTATATCACGTAGGGTCCTTCGCTACAAATTTATTATTAGTGTGTTGTTTTTCAAGGTAGAGTTTACCTGTTGATAGAACAGAGTTACTAGACTGTTAGTTGTTGTAAGTTTATATGATTGAAATTTTAGTTCGATCTAGTCATGTCAGTGAATTTAATCGCACATACTAGTTCAGTCCTCAGGAATGATTCGGCGAAATGAAGATTTAATTTTAAAAATAACACATATCCAATTTTTTCGAACAATAATGTTAATAATTTCAACAACGAAACCCTACAAGAGGGTAAAAAAACTGTAATGATTTGTAAAGATGTATGTCCGTATTCTTTTTGTATTTTAAAGTAATGTAACCAAATTTAAACCACTCGATGGATAGATGTTCATTTTTAAGATTTCAAGATTTTGAGGGAGTGTTTATAGTGTTAAAGAATTAATGAGTGGAAACTAGATTAAAATAAAACCGACTTTAATATATTGAAATATGTGATGCATTTTGTGCTCTATTGAACAATAAGACTTGGAAGATATAACGGAATTATTTAATATCCGAGTGGATGTGTCAGTGTGAATTTTATGTCAACTGACTCTGTGATTTCGGCAGTGATTTATTTTATTTTATAACACTTTATCTATTTTCATACTGCCAAACATTTAAATAAAACTAATTTTTGCAAAAGAGTTCTCATTTACTTTTGTTTACCCTTAATCTTTCCTTGCCTAATCATTTAAGTTTTGTTATTTTTAATTTTCGAAATATCACCAGGGTATACCCGTTTACGACCCTGGGATGAGCAGCCGGTGCCCAATATTAGGCAGGAAGGGTATATACTAGGTGATGTATCCGTGCTTTGCTACGGAATTCTACATTGTATACAGAATATTCAGTCAGGCAGTTATAGTCGGTACGCAGTATCTATCGGAGTAGAGTGGAGCATAAGAGAGAAATAACATCACAACAAACAATGGTCAATGTCATGTTATTGTTGATCAATGTTATGCGCTTTGGATATTCTAGGCCTTCACATTTACAGTAGTTTTGTTCCGACTCTGAATACCACTCTTATCATAGTCGATACGGTAAAACAGAATAAATGGTCGGAAATTTTATCCTCTATAACTTTTGTTATGCAATACTTTTCTATAGGATCAATAACAGAGGTATTTAAAAATTTAATTTTAGGCGCCTTCCCCTAAACTACAATTTCAGCCAGGGTGAATAAAATTGGTTGTAGCTTTGACTGTCGTTTCTTATTCCCCGATTCTATATACCGATTTTTCATTAAATTCTGTTAACCCATTTTCTCGTGGCTCGGCATTTATATAGACTTAGCAACAAAAATACAAATTCATTAATATCTGTGTTTTCGTAGCCGGTAACGGTAAAAATGTGTAAGACATAAATGATTGGAAACTTAATTCTATGTAACTTTAGTTGTGTAGCATTTATCGATAGGACCACTAATAATATAAATATTTGAGAATTAAATTTTAGGCCTTCCCCTAAGTTAACCATTTCACTCAGTGTGAGTAAAATTATTTATAGCCTAGATTATAGTGGCTCATCCCCCGACTTTACATACCGATTTTCATTCAAATTTTCTTCAGCTGTTTTCTCGTGATGCGTGTACATACATACATACAGACAGACAGACAGAAATTACGGAAAAGGAAAAGTGCATTTCCTTGTTACTGTGGACATGACCGATACAGAAGTACTATTCTTTTCAAATTCTGAGCAATGTACAGACAAAACTCTTATTTTATATTTTATATATAGAGATAAGAGTCGGTCGTAAGGTGTAAAACCACGTGGTCATTGGTCAATATCGAGAAGGAATATTGTGAAGATGATTATAAAAATCAGAAGAAAAAATAATAAAGAAACGTTCCCTTTAAAAATAACGATCGTTTAACGAATAAGACAAGAGGGATTGATGAAAGAAGGGACAATTGTCTTTACATTAGATGCCGTACTATCGCAGTCGGAAGAAAACTAGATGTGAAGGCCTACGATATCGAAAGCACATAAAACTGATCAACAATAACATTACATTGATCACTAAAGGCGTGCTTTGTCTCTTCTCCTGCCACTCATCACCGATAGATGGGATTACTGCTGCGTCCGAGTAAAACAGCCTGCCTGAATATTGCCGGGAAGTAGCTGGGGAGTTAGATAACTGTTCTTTTTGTTGTGTTTTTAGCGTGCTATTCCTCTGGTTCATAAATTTCCTGATAAGTAATGGTACGTAACACACTGGTTCATCGTAATATTTCAGCTATTCGATTCCTACTCTGAGGCGCTGATTGGAATGAGCAGTGCGAAAACTTAACGGAATATGACAAAGAGCGCTCACGGCTTTCTGCGGCCTGCTTATTACGGGCACGTCAGCTAGTTTAGTTTATCAAAATAGTTAAGAGAAGTTTCTATTATAATAATGGCGTATTAGATTATGCCTGATTAAATGTAAAATGAGTATGTCTCTAACTCTGCAGAATACACATATCATCTTATCTTTTCTTAACAAATAGCAAGGATGTGGAAATTAGCTGAAGATCCTCATTGCTTTTTGACAGTGCTTCAGGACAAGAACTGCGAGTTGTAATTACTGTGTGTGCGTCTCGTTTACTCCTCTTCAAATTAATTCTCTAACTAGACTGAGGCTCCTGTGAGGCAGCAGCTCGTCTCTTTGTGAGCGAACAAAGAAACGGTCTCCTTTGTGCTCTTATTGCATTGTGATAGTATGAACTATTCTTGTCCTCACGTGAAGTTCTGCGAAATGTCAGATGAGGGGTTCTAAGATACCTAATAAGAGGTGGTGGGTGGATACGGTGGGCCTCCTAGGCTGTAACGCAGTCTCTTTGGCCAGGGAGATTAGTCTTGATGTTATGATTTGCGGAAAAGGCGAAATGGATGCGGCCGTGGTTTATAATGGAACTGTCCTGATTTCGTATTAGTGCAGGAGGATAGAAAACCATGGAAAATCATTCTCAGGACAGCCACCAGTTCCTCCGCCTGTCGAATATAGAGTTTCAGGCTAGCCAAAGCTAATTAAGACAAATCAAAATCAATCGCTACTGATCTGCATTTAGGGCAGTCGCCGAGGTGGCAGATTCCCTATCTGTTGTTTTCCTAGTCTTTTCTTGAATGATTGCAAAGAAATTGGAAATGTATTGAACATCTCCCTAGGTAAGTTATTCCAATCCCTAACTCCCCTTCCTATAAACGAATATTTGCTCCAATTTGTCCTCTTGAATTCCAGCTTTATCTTCATATTGTGTTCTTTCCTACTTTGAAAGACACTACTCAAACTTAGTCGCACCGAGCTCGATAGCTGCAGTTGCTTAAGTGCGGCCAGTATCCAGTATTCGGGAGATAGTAGGTTCGAACCCCACTGTCGGCAGCCCTGAAGATGGTTTACCGTGGTTTCCCATTTTCACACCAGGCAAATGCTGGGGCTGTACCTTAATAAAGGCCACAGCCGCTTCCTTCCCAGTCCCAGCCCTTTCCTCTCCCATCGTCGCCATAAGACATATCTGTGTCGGCGTGACGTAAAGCCATTAGCAAAAAAGAAAAAAAACGTATTCGTCTACTAATGTCATTCCACGCCATTTCTCCGCTGACAGTTTGGAACATACCACATAGTCGAGCAGCTCGTCTTATTTCTCCCAACTCTTCCCAGCCCAAGGCCGGCCCCGTGGTGTAGGGGTAGCGTGCCTGCATCTTACCCGGAGGCCCCGAGTTCGATTCCCGGCCAGGTCAGGGTCTTTTACCTGGATCTGAGGGCTGGTTCGAGGTCCACTCAGCCTCCGTGATTAGAATTGAGGAGCTAGCTGAGGGTGCGATAGCGGCCGCGGTGTAGAAAGCTCAGAATAACGGCTGAGAGGATTCGTCGTTCTGACCACACGACACCTCGTAATCTGCAGGCCTTCGGGCTGAGCAGCGATCGCTTGGTAGGCCAAGGTCCTTCAAGGGCTGTAGTGACATGGGGGGGGGGGTTCCCAGCCCAAACTTTGCAACATTTCTGTAATGCTACTCTTTTGTCGGAGATCACCCAGAAAAAATGGAGCTGCTTTTCTTTGGATTTTTTACAGTTCATTAATCAAGTAATCCTGGTGAGGGTCCCCATACACTGGAACTATACTCTAGTTGGGGTCTTGCCAGAGACTTATACGCCCACTCCTTACATTCTTACTATAACCCCTAAATACCCTCATAACCATGTGCAGAGATCTGTACCCTTTATTTACCATCCCGTTTATGTGATTACCCGAATGAAGATCTTTTTTATATTAACACCTAGGTACTATCGCTGTTAAGCCGCAGCTTATTCTACTCGGTGATAAGTGGTGACTTGTTCAATCAATTAATCACCACTGATCTTGATTTAGAGCAGTCGACCTGGTGGCATACTGTATCAGTTGTTTACCTAGTATTTTCTTAAATAATATAAAGAAGTTGAAAATTTACCTAATATCCCCCTTGGTAAATTATTGCAATTCCTAATTCCTCTTCATATAAACGAACATTTCCCCAATTTGTCCTCTTAAACTTATTCGTTTAATAATTCACTCCATGCCACCACTTAGTCGAGCAGCTGGACCTTTTACTCCCAAGCATTTCCAGCTGAAAGTTTGAAACATTTTCGTAACATTATTCCTTTGTCAGAAAATACCCAGAACAAACAGTGCTGCTTCGCTTTCGATATTTTCCAGTTCTCGCAGCAAGTATTAGTGGTTATGGATCCATACACTGGTACCATACTTTAACTGTGGTATTAAAAGAGATTTAAATGCTCTCTTTTTTTACATTCTTGCTCCAACCACTAAATATCCTAATAACCATATGAAGAAATTTCTAACCTTTACTTACAATCCAATTTATGCGATTACTCCAATGAAGATATTAAAACCTATGTACTTACAGTGATCTCCACGAGGTAATTTCACGCCATCAACACAGTAATTAAAACTGAGAGAACTTTTCCTCTTGTTGTAACCCACAACCTGACTTTTCACCCTGTTTACCGTCACACCAGTCTACTACCCATTTTACAACTTCACCAATTTATGTTTGCAGTTGCTCACAACCCTGTCACTTATCATCATTCACAAAATACCTTGTCTCTGCGTCCAGTTATATACTCATACCATTTATACAAAGTTCCAGTAACACTGCCTTCCCCTATCAATCATTATAGGATCAGATAATGCTTCACCAATTCAGCTAATTAATTTACGGTAGTAGTAAGCTTAACGTATAGTATTTGTAAGTTGTAGTGCTGAGCACTGGAAATACTAAAGTTGTGTGTGAATTTGTATATGATGATGTTGGATTTAGAATGTTAAACTAGAACATTTCCTGTAATATTTCCTTTCCATGAAATTGCTTGTTGTACTTTTGTTGTTGTTGTTGTTGGGTAATTACGTTTTAATTTCACTTTATTATCACACTCCTGTAAGTGACCACTGCCACCGGGATATTTGTTAATAATAATAATAATAATAATAATAATAATAATAATAATAATACCGGGCGAGTTGGCCGTGCGCGTAGAGGCGCGCGGCTGTGAGCTTGCATCCGGGAGATAGTAGGTTCGAATCCCACTATCGGCAGCCCTGAAAATGGTTTTCCGTGGTTTCCCATTTTCACACCAGGCAAATGCTGGGGCTGTACCTTAATTAAGGCCACGGCCGCTTCCTTCCAACTCCTAGGCCTTTCCTATCCCATCGTCGCCATAAGACCTATCCGTGTCGGCGCGACGTAAAGCCCTTAGCAAAAAAAAAAAATAATAATAATAATAATAATAATAATAATAATGTTACGTGGCAGAGCAGATCGTGAATCTTAAGTCTGTTCTTTCCTATCCGAATCTCAGAAATAAGAAGTTTGTGGTTACCTTCGTCGACTTCAAAAAAGCCTATGATTCTATAGATCGACATATTACAACTTCCGGGCCTCGAATGGACGATCCACGCACAAGAATGCCTCCGCGAAATCTGGTAAACAACCACGGATGAGACTATAATGAATGCCTAACGAGATTCGAACCGCTCCCCTCCTACTTTCTGTGCTGGCCTCGGCAGCTCGAGCACCTGGGGGGTGGTACGTTCGCAAGAAAAAACAAATACTTAAGATGGAGCGTTATATAATATGAAAGTAGGATCTCTGGGTTCAACTGTCAACTGGATACTGCTTAGCACTACTACAAATAACAAGAATCATATAATGGGGGTTACGAAGACTAATTTATTCAGAGTTATGACATAAAAAAGAACAACGCTATACAACGAATTCTCTGCATACGGGAGGAAAAGAAAATAATTAACACTTTAAATTGACTCGCCTGAGGGCGTCGTCTGCACAAAGGTATAATTGAGGTTTTGCGACCACTATCGTCTATCTTTCCCTCATTAGTTCGTACCTTTGTCATTAAATTTATTATTCTGTCGATCACACCGTGTTAATCTGAGCTGATGGCCCCCCTACTTGATACATTCTATTCTTAGCACGTAATTAACTGGTTCCTACACTACATGATTGCCATAAAATATTTACATAATACACAGACAAAAAACACATACCAGTGAGCTAGATCCCCGGACTTCCCTTATCTGACACCAAGAGAAACAACGTTGAACGTCGGTTCTGTTTAAACTCAAAATAATGCACACCAAACACTAAACACACTCATATGTACACATCATGTATAAATGGGGCCATTCCTGTAAGAAAAACATGGTTATCAATATCTTCTGCCTTAGCGCAAGCTTAATGGAAGCTCGCACAAGGTGGCCCACTCTGACCTGGGCTCGAATTGGACGCCTTCCGGCTGAGAGGTACATTTCTGAAATCCCTAAATTATCTACGGTCTCATACTACCGGATATTGGGGGGGATCCATAATCATTTATTAATTACCTTCTAAATCACCGTGATATTATCATTTACACAAGGGTTCTTAGCCGAACCATTTAAAAAAAACGAACAGGCACGGTGTGAAACCCAGAGCCCCGAGTCTTACTACAGTAGCACGGCAGGGCCGCTTTGTTGCGAAGGGAGAGAAGCAAACACACACACAAAGAAAAGAAGGGAAGGTCATTCGCTTTACTGCTACCATCACTCATTCATTGGCTACGCCGGATTCCTGACCCCTCTCAATTACAACGGCCAGCTCTCCTTTCTCGGAGATACTATTTCTGGCCCACTTAATTTATTTATTCATATTACCGCAGAATTCCCAAGAAATACTCATTTATTCTCTTCCTTCTCATTCTTATCGTTGAGCGCCGACTGTGGGCACCATCACTTCCGAATTATCTCATTGTAAAACTATCTGGGCATTCGGCCCTCTCATTAGTCTCATATCACGTATCTTCTTTCCTTGGGCATAGGACTCTCATGATTCCTCTGTTCCACGCTTCTCATTCATTATCTTCGCTCATCGCCCAAAAGTTATGTATATTTTTTATTTTGACCATACATTAAAGACTCCGGCCTCCCTGGGTCTCATCTCGGTTAAAGACAAAAAACCCAGACAATTCTGGTCAAATAATCAAGAATCACGGGAAACTCTCAAATTGTCCCTCGCAATTACCTAAATAACATAGTATGTACGTCTCTTAGCCGGGACTTCTTCTCTCTTGCTGCACATGTCATAATCATTGTGTGAGCTACGCATGCATCGTCAGACTGAACCATGAGTTTCCCCAGCATATACGATAGCCGTAGTGGACATTAACTAACAACCTTTGGACATGGTTTTCCCTGCTCATCAACACAATTGTTCCAACCACCCCTAGGGAAACTAAAATATTCTTCTATCCTTGTTTCCCATACTTGCTAGGATATTCTACATATTACTAATAATAACCCCTCACGAAAAACGAATCACTAAGGAAGAAATGGGTCGTCCGGGGAGTTAGCTCCCTTGAATTTACGTTATCATGATAAAGAACAATAACATTTCCATACTAGGACATGCATTATTTTACAACATTTAGGTATTACAAAGGAAAAGCTCATCCTATGACCCGGTTATACTTTAACGTGCTAAGAAGATCATATTTTGACATCAACTCATCTGTTTGGTGGCCGTGGTTTTTCCTTCCACGGGAGACCCATGGCGGAGCTTACTGCTGCATGGCTTCGGCGCTGGAAACGAGCTTGTTGTCCTTCGACCCTGGTCCACACAAGTCCGTCATCTTGGTTGGCTCGTTCACTGCTGCAATCTTAAAGTAATCCAAAGGGGTAACACTCCACAACTCGTCACGCGGTCCACTGTTTACCGCGACATACACACAGAATTTACACAATAAACAGGCAGGTCCTTCTAATCACAGGCGATTGCATTCAGTCTGAATCGGGTGGCTCACAGTACTTGAGGACCCTGACTCAGAGTAGCGATTTGGATTATACCAATTTATTGATATCACGTACTCATTTAGGCCGGCATTGTCCATAGCCGACTCCCGCTACTCGTTCATAAATTATGCTCGCCGCTTAATTAATTGACACGCGGCACTGAGACATTTGCCTAGGCTCTCCTGGTGATTACTTGGCTTCCCATGTACACTTCACAAGGCTTTTTATAATTCACGGCCGCGACGGACACAATAACTCTGTCTTAGTAAGCGATCAATAGGTTTCGGACTGTAAAAACTGGAACACAATGTAACACACTGTCCCTCTCAACGACCCGCTAGCAACTGTGACCAGCGAGGGCTAGCCCGGCCTTTATTATCTTCCCGCCGGAGGACTGGGGGCGTACACATTTCACGGTTCATTAAGGACAACAGCTCCTTTCATCCCAGGAATTCAAGACATTTAAATGATGCGTATTGTAACCCTCTCTTCCTTCTTCCGTTGAACCAGGTGCGATCGACCTGCGATGGGCAGTTCTTACGTAATTTGACTCCCGCCTTTAATTATTTCATTAGCGTCCTTTGGTGGGTGGAGTCATCTTTGAGCGCGATTCTTAGCTTAGGGGATGTTTTACATTCACAGGTGTTTGCAATACGTCACAGCTGGACATCTGGTGACATAATTTCCCCCCTTGAATAACGTATTCCAAATTTTCAGTCTGGGATACGCAGAAAATTCAGCTCTATTCATTGGTGTGCCTCCCATAATTTTCCCATGTCTGGATCAAAATATCCCATAAATTTTACGCGCCAGATTCGACGTTGGCATCCGTGAAACGTGCAGAAAAAACCGAGTGTTCCTTCTGTTAGTTTGGAACACTGGGAAACTAGGCCACACCTCGGGGCGTGTTTGACTACCTTACCGTCGCGTCGTATCTCCAACTCTGTCTGCAAGTTGAGAGGGTTTTTTCAAGTGGGCTTAGCTCCAGCCCAACCTTTCCTTTGTTTTCCAGGCGCTCTTTTGCGGGCTTCGTTCTGTCCACACGCCGCTCGATCCCTTCGCCCATCATCCTACCAAAGACGCGACTTGTAGAAATGATTTTAATAGGGTAGAAAGGCACCTATGATTTCAATGAGCTGTACAGGATACTGTACGGTTTCAATACACTCCTCCAATTTCTAAAGGAGATGGGTTTAGTTAACAAAACGAGAGCAATTATCCAACAGACGGTAACCAACACAACCTCTAGAGTGAAATTCAGGGGAGGAAATCAAGACAGGTGTTAGACATTACATGTAACTAATCTCATTATTAGACCCGTATTGAACTATGCTATGATATACTAACAATTTGTTGGTTATTTGTATTGAAAAGGTGGATCAAAATAACCAACAAATTGTTAGTATATCAAGGTGTTAGACAGGAAGACGGATTATCGCCTCTACTCTTCAACTGTGTACTGGAGAAAATAATTCGCGAATGGCGCGAAGAGATGTCCAAGGAAGAGGTCGGGATAGGACTTCAAAAAGGTTACAAGAGAACTGGCCTGACGATAGACTGCCTAGCTTTTGCAAATGATCTTGTGATATTCTCTGATTGCCTACATACCGCTGCAAAACAAATCAACCTACTTAAAACCAAACCAGAAAAGGCTGGCCTCCAGATCTCCTTTGAAAAAACAAGAGTTTATAACGAATATCCAGCCAGCGCCTAAAGAGTTAATTTTAGAACAGGGGAAAATAAAACGAGCAGAAAAGTTTAAATACTTAGGCGAGTGGATATCACCTAACAACTCTGAGAAAGTAGCAATCACATCTAGAATCAACAAGATGGAAGTGGCATACCAACTAACTAGAAATATCTACAACAAAAGATCAGTGTCCATCAAGGCCAAGCTTAGGCATTATTGTTCAGTCATTCGTCCAGAGGCCCTTTATGCAGCAGAATGCCTTGTATTGAATAGGAAGGGTTTAATTGAAAAGTTAGAAGCCAAAGAAAGAAAAATCCTGAGAAAGATCCTAGGACCAATCAGAGAAAATGGTGAGAACAGGAGACGGCATAACAATGAACTGTAATTGCATGTGGAAAGGATAATGGACACCATTCGGAAACGGAGGATTAATTTTTATGGCCACATAATACGTATGAGCTCGCAGAAATTGACCTACCGGATCTTATCCTACTTTGTAAACAAGAAAATCAAGGGACCCAGGTTCACCGAAGCTGAAAAAGGTCTTCAAGAAATAGGAATCACACATGAAGACATCCGGGAACGTGTTCCTCTCCAGAAGAAAGCTCGAGCATACCAGCGATTCCAAGAAAAGCCGAAGTTGAAAACAGGCAAGAAGTGAACTGATGAAACAAAGGAGGCTCACAGAAAGCGAATGCGAGAATACTGCCAAAAAATTAAAGCTCAAGGATGCAAACGGTTGAAACAACGTGGTCCACAGCTGGCCGAAACGAATAATAATAAATAATGTTACGTGCCAGCCCCATGGTATCCCTTTTCGGTACTTCCAGGAAGGGGCTGGTGACTCAGACGACCTGGAATCTTCCAGCCTGCTTGTGGGATGGAGGCGGCCTTTCTGTGTACAGTATTGTTCTTGGCGGCCGGCTTACCTGTGAGTTTCTTGGAGATTCAACGGGAATGTTCTGCCTGTAGTGACATCGCGAAATTCCTGAGTCAAAGCAGGCAAGCTATAAAAAGGGAGGCTAGCCGCAGACAGTCAGTCAGTGTTGTACTCGGAATCAATACTGTTAGGCTCCGAGGTGGAATCAGTGTACTGGGGGTTCGGTGGCTGGACTGAGGGCGGCGGCAGAGGTGTTGGCTGTCGCTAGAGTCCCACCGAGGTCTGAACGAGCGATCTGTTTTTGTGGTGTCGGAGAGACCAATGAGTGCGTGAACTGGACACAACAGAACAGAAGACTGTACTGTGTGTTCGTGTAATTCTGTGGACTGAGCACCGCCGTGAGCCAGCGAGGAAATACGCTATCGTGAGTGTCTAATCGAATTGCTCTCAGTTTGCTGGTAGTAGTTTCTAAATATAGTCCACATTCCTCTAACAACGCATCTCGGATTCAATGTGCCGCGACGGTGGATCGATGCACGTATCAGTATTAATGGAGGGCACTTTGAACATTTCATATAATGAAGAGTTTCATGTGGTGTGTGCTGGTATATTCTGTTCCTGTGTGTTTCCCGTGATTAATGCGGAGTTGTAGAAAACCATACTGGGGGACTATGGGATTAAGGGTATTTTATTAAAATCAATCAAAGGCATTTATGCTGAAAATCGGGCAGCAGTGAGAATTGATGGTAGAATGAGTTCTTGGTTGAGGGTACTTACAGGGGTTAGACAAGGTTGTAATCTTTCACCTTTGTTGTTCATAGTTTACATGAATCATCTGCAGAAAGGTATAAAGTGGCAGGGAGAGATTCAGTTAGGTGGAAATATAGTAAGCAGTCTGGCCTATGCTGACGACTTGGTCTTAATGGCAGATTGTGCCGAAAGCTTGCAGTCTAATATCTTGGAAGTCGAAAATAGGTGCAATGAGTATGGTATGAAAATTAGCCTTTCGAAGACAATTGATGTCTTCTTCTTCTGTGGTATTCAATCCTAAGATTGGTTTGTAGTGGGTTTCCATGAACTCCGGTCTGTGGCTAATCTCTTCAAGTGGAATGCTTGGAATGGAAGTGTTCTAACAGCAGCAACATATGTTGTGGGAAAGCCGAAAGCACAGAGCAGGAAAGCCTGGATAACCAACGAAATAATTGAGAAGATAGACATAAGAAGAAAGGTTAAGAACTCTGCGACTGAAGAAGGACAACAACAATACAGGAAACTGAGAAACGAAATAAATTGAGAGGCGAAGGCAGCCAGAGAAAAATTTCTGGAATTGCAATGCATGGAAGTAGAAGAACTAGTTAAGAATCATGAATTTGGGACAGCGTTTAAGGTAGTCAAAAGGTTCTTTGGGGACAATAGGATTAGGTGCAATGGACTGAAGACAGATGATGGAGAACTGGTGTATGAAGATTCTGAAATTGCCTCAAAATGGAAAGAATACATGTATATGGAGGGAAACATACACCTAGTGAAATACTAGAAAATGAAGAGCTAGTAGATAAATAAAATGACGGAGATGAAATAATCCTAGATGAATTTAATCAAGCAATGGAAAGAATGAAAAAAGGAAAGGCCTCTGATGTTGACGATATACCAGCAGAGCAGATAAAAGCCACTGAAGACAATGCTAAACTGTCCTTTCAAAGTAAAATAAATATTTTAACAAATACCTACATAAGTTTAGAAACAAGAAAGGCTTCTGTAAAATTCTTTGTCTGGAGTGTACTATTTTATGGTTTTGAGAGCTGGACTACTGGAAAAAGGAGAGAGATTCATTGGAAATAACTAAAATGTGGATTAGGAGGAAAATGACGAAGACTGCTGGACAAAAAAAAAAAAAAAAGACTTATCGAGATGATTTGATTTGTGAAATGTATAACACGGGACATATCCCGTAAGAAATCCAAGAGAATTGGATGTCAGATTGGTGATAAGCTGGAACCGGTAGATAATTTTAAGTATTTAGGATGTGTGTTCTCCCAGGATGGTAATATAGTGAGATCGAATCAAGGTGGTGTAAAGCTAATGCAGTGTGCTCGCAGTTGCGGTCAACAGTACTCGGTAAGAAAGAAGTCAGCTCCCGAACGAAACTATCCTTACATCGGTCTGTTTTCAGACCAACTTTGCTTTATGGGAGTGAAAGATGAGTGGACTCAGGTTATCATATTCATATGTTAGAAGCAACAGACATGAAAGTAGCGAGAATGATTGCTGGTACAAACAGGTGGGAACAATGGAAGGAGGGTTACTCGGAGTGAGAAGATAAAAGGCTAAGTTAGGAATGAACCCGATGGATGGAGCTGTACGCATAAATCGGCTT
Source organism: Anabrus simplex (assembly GCF_040414725.1). Classification (NCBI taxonomy): domain Eukaryota; kingdom Metazoa; phylum Arthropoda; class Insecta; order Orthoptera; family Tettigoniidae; genus Anabrus; species Anabrus simplex. The sequence goes on along the minus strand of NC_090268.1, from coordinate 370,860,299 downwards.
CCGTGGTGGGGTCATGTGAGGCGAATGGAAGAAGATAGATTACCTAGGAGAATAATGGATTCTGTTATGGAGGGTAAGAGAAGTAGAGGGAGACCAATACGACGATGGTTAGACTCAGTTTCTAACGAGTTAAAGATAAGAGGTATAGAACTAAATGAGGCCACAGCACCAGTTCTAAATACAGGATTGTGGCGACGTTTATTAAATTCACAGAGGCTTGCAGACTGAACGCCGAAAGCCATAACGGCCTATAATGATGTATGTATATAGAAAATGAGTTCTAACATGGAAATTTGTATCTAATCTTGCACCCGTGGGGATGATAGCCATTAGGTCCTGGACAAAACATGATTCATTTTATTTTGGTGGCAAGGGTATTAATAGCGCTCCGATTTCTGATTCCTTAATTAGGAATATTCAATAGTAATCCGGGAGACTGAACTTTTCTCCTCCACAACTACACAACGTACAATCTGCAGCAGGGGCGGTCGTACCTTATGTGCTGAAGTGCTGCAGTACATTGTCTATTTGAAAAATAAATTACTTAAATATTATCTACAATCAAATACAGTGCAATGAAAAAGACCCCGGCCAAAGAATAACAAATCATTCAACTCTCCTCACAACCACGTAAGTCGTGCGCTCCATGCCGGGTGCTGGCTGTGCAGATCACAGCTCAGCGTGGCTCAGCGAGAATTTCTAAGCCTTTTGCCGCAAAGCAGGAACTCCGGCATTTGCGCATGCGTGCCCAACTTTTCCGATAGGCTGTAGAAACAACAGCCAAGACATCACTCACAGCAAGTCTTCGTTCGACTACATAGAGGCAGCACTGGTCGCACCAGAATTTTGATCTAAGTGAGAACGTGGCAGGTGACTCAGTGGTGGTATTTGAGTTGATCGCTCAAAACATACGGGAAACAAAATACTGTACAGAAAGCCATCAGGTCTTTTAATACTCCCAGCTTGCCTATTCCATAGCCACATTTGTAAATCGATGAACTATAAAAAATGTACTTTTTATGTTGTCAAAATAAGGACATGTTATTGTGATGTCCTTTAATTACAAAATGTCTATTTTATAAATTTCACTAAGTAAGAGGTGAGCTGCATGTACCATTTCAACCACATACCAGCCCTCCTGCCATTCTTAAATTTATGGCAGTACCGGGAATCGAGCCCAGGCCCCCGAGGACGCCACCTAATAACACTAACCGTTACACTACGGGGGCGGACATGAGTTTCACTATAACAATATAACATGTAATTTTGCATTACGATGTTGCTGATTTTATTTCAATGATTTTTATAACGTTGCGAAGTTCTGTTTCTGCGCGCTCACACCAAGAGTTTCTGAGTTCGTGAAATTTTTGTGATCGAAGGTGTCACTGTGTGTTTAATTACTTTTGAATGAGGAATGTGTATATGTGTTGGGGTTATTTGCGTGTTTGTTCAGTATGAAAAATTCAGTGGAGAGCCTCATCAAAAGCGCATATGTTTCTAAATATTTTTATTTTTGGACGGGGGATGGGTTACAGCACACAACTGATTTTCTGCACCAGCCGCCACTGATCTGCAGCATTTAATTTTTAGCTGAGGGAACTCTTGAAATATTTCTTGATGAATTGTATTTTCTAAGTCCGTATAGACAACGTCAGGATTAATATGATCATTATTATCAATGATCAATATGCTGCAACTATAATTCAAGAAGAATAGCTCTTGCTGGACTGTCCTTTCAAAATAAAAGAAATATTTTAATAAATACCTACATAAGCTTAGAAACAAGAAAGGCTTTTTTAAAATTCTTTGTATGGAGTGTACTATTTTATGGTTTTGAGAGCTGGACTACTGGAAAAAGGAAAGAGATTCATTGGAAATAACTGAAATGTGGATTTGGAGGAAAATGACGAAGACTGCTGGACTAAAGAGAAAAAAGACTTATCGAGATAATCTAAAGGAAGTCAATGAACAACGGAGACTGATAAAGGGTATGGAAAGAAGAAAGTTAGAACTTGTAGGTCGTATCTTGAGACAAAATGACTTCCCAGTAAACGTCTCTGAAGGAAAAATATTAGGAAAGAAAGGAAGAGGAAGACCAAAGAAGTTATCAGCTAGTAGTATTTATTTCCGAATTTTCTTTGTATTTGTATTCTTGTTGTTGTTGTTTTAGTGGTATTGTTAGGTAGTTGGTTTTTAGCTTTATTAAGACTTGTAATGTTACGCTAGTAGTAAGCTCAACCTGTAGTATTATAAGCCGTAATGTTAAACGCTGGAAATACTTAAGTTGTGTGTGAATTTGTATATGATGATGCTGGATTTACAATGTTAAACTAGAGTATTTCTTGTTATATTTTCTTTCCATGAATTTGCTTGTTGTACCTACTTTTGTTGTTGTTGTTGCGTAATTACTTTTTAGATTTACTTTATTATCACACTACTCAGTAATCACTGCCACGGGGATATTATCCAATTGAATGTATTTGTTAATAATAATAATAATAATAATAATAATAATAATAATAATAATTCGAGGATGCGAGAAACGTGATGGGATGTAAAGATTACAACGAAGTGGAGAGAACAACAGGAATGACAGGAGAATGGTTTGCTGCGACAAGGCCTAGCTTTTAGTGCAAGAAGATGATACTTATGGGAACCAGATCGAGCATTGTTAAATTCAAGAGCCGAAATTAATGGGAAACAACTTCTGCTCCGGAAGTTGGGCTTTGAAACAAACTCGAAAACTCCGTATTTTTCAAACCTAGCCCTCACTTATGAACTCCCCCTGTGTGTGGAGGCAGTAGAATATATCCTACCTATCGGACGATGCAACTAAAAAAGCAACCCGAGAGATTGCCATCATGGGAGCGCTTGGCAAACACGGACCATTGCTTCCACTTATTTGTGCAAGGCTCCCTTCTTTCATCTTCCCCATTCGTCCTTACTCGATGAACTTCTGTTCTCGTCCGACGCCAGCGGTATTAAGTTTATTAGGCCTAGGGTTCCTTTCACTTTCACGCCCTTTACGACTCTTCTCTTTCTTTCACCGACACCCTCATTCTCTGCACGGTTGGACTTCTTCCATTTTTAATGTGAAGAGAGGATGGTTGCCTAGTTGTGCCTCGTCATAAAGTATTAATAATCACCACCACTATTCTCCTCTCCAGCGGTAAACACAAGAAAAATTGGCAAAGAAATGAAACCTTAGACCTCGAGTTCCTTTAGATTTTCATATTAGGAATAGAATAAGAATTAACAAGGTGATTCGGGCAGCATTTCTTCACCCGTGTACTTTATTATTATTATTATTATTATTATTATTATTATTATTATTATTATTATTATTATTATTATTATTATTATTTTTACGGAATTTTGGTGGACCAGCAGTGGTGAAAGAAGGTGCTGGGTGGAATAGGTCTCAACTACGAAATTAAAGTTAATTTAAAACTTTAACAAAGGTTATATTTTCTTTTCAAGATCAAGAAATAACAAGTACAACAGGCACCCAGTTGCATATCAACAAATTAAGAAGGTACAATTACAGTTTGTTGCAGGATTTGGGCTTCGAGCCCCAGACTCACAATCCTTGAGCAATGAGCCCAACTTTACCTATGTACAAAGTTCAACAAAGGGGCAGAAAACCCCAATCATGCCGAGGAGCACTTGCTCCCAATTACCCAGAAAAATCTCCTCGAGGCACACAAAAAATCCACTTTTAAGAACGAGCAAACCCGCTCTCAAAGTTCAAGCCTATTCAAAGGCCACACCAAACTCCACCTTCAATCTGCCCTCCAGGCACACAAGAACAGGGGTAATAATACCCAACCTACTGAGGCCTATTCAGTAAAGAAACAGGTCAATTACATGGCCCAAAATTCTGAGTAGAATGGAGGCGTAACTTGCACTCCTAATACATTTTTAAAACCTATTTGGCACTAGGCCGCATACACAAGGGCTAATCCCATACTAAAGAGGTGACTTGTATAGGAAGGCTTTATTACATTAAGAAAGGAAGAAACGGTTGTGAAAACAAAGTCACCTCAAAACAATAGGAGTGGGAGCTCGAGAGGGTTTAGCACTCTCTATCCCAATTTATAGTTAAAGAGTCGAAGTTTTACCAAGTGTCTATTACATTTTAACAATAGTTTACATGAGAAAAGTTTTCGAACCTGCCCCGAGGGTTAAACTGCTGAGCTAGCGAGAAATGAAGTTATTAAACGGCCATTACCTTATGGATGAACTGCTGCCCGAAGAAAGAGGCGCTTCCCGCCCCCTGCTACATAATCACACTAGGAGAGATGTTACTGAAGTGGCGAGGAGACCCGAAAATCAGCAGTTTATATACCCTCGTGGAAAATTCGAGACGTTTCATGAATGATTACAACCCGCCCACAATCTTTTATTGGATAACAGCAAAAATTAATACACCAGACGAAGAAGAAACACCTTATTGGTGGAAAATTAATTACAGAAATTCCTGATTGGCTACATTCAAAACAGGCGGAAAGAAAGGATTATATTGCCAACCTACAACTGACAGAACAAAATTTAGTTAAGACAAAACTTATGAATAGAAAATTTCTTCAGGAAGGTACATTCCTTTACACCAGAGTGCGATATTAGTTTTGGTAGAGACATCTGTTAGAGAATGTTCAAATTTCTTGATATGGAGCAAACAAATCGAAATAGACACAGTTCAGAACACTTCAAAATTTACGGTAGTGACATCTTCCAAGAAATCTTTGAATTAGTACAGTTTGTTAAAGTTCAGGCGTTCTCCTGTAGAGGAGTTTCAACTGGCGCAATATTTGAATTAGCGGCGTGGAGGTGTACCGCCTGGTACAATTATTATTATTATTATTATTATTATTATTATTATTATTATTATTATTATTATTATTATTATTATTATTATTATTATTATAGATTCGTTATGCCCATTCATAAAGATCGTTGGAAATTTTTCATTGGCTTGATGACTTTCGTCTTCCTATTCTTTCCAAATCTGTTCATGAACTGCCCGACTCGTTGGCTGAACGGTCAGCGTACTGGCCTTCGGTTCAGAGGGTTCCGGGTTCGATTCTCGGCCGGGTCGGGGATTTTAACCTTAATTGGTTAATTCCAACGGCACGGGGGCTGGGTGTATGTGTTATCTTCATCATCATTTCATCCTCATCACGACGCGCAGGTCGCCTAAGGGAGTCAAATCGAAAGACCTGCACCTGGCGAGCCGAACATGTTCTCGAAGACTCTCGGCACTAAAAGCCATACCCCATTTCATTTTTACTGAGCGAGTCACTACCCCGTTCGGATCACGTAGCTGTCACGTAGCTGTCAGCTTGCATTCGGGAGATAATGGGTTCGAACCACACTGTTGGCAGCCCTGAGGAGCCCTGATAATAGAAAAGGGGACTACTTTCATGGATGTTGATAAAATACGAAATGCGTTTGAAATATATTTACAGAAAACCGGTTGTCAGGAGGAATCTGCGCAATATAAAAACATTATTCTTCCTGACCTGTTTTAACAATGTATTGGGATTGGTACTTGATATGGATTTTGCCCTGTTTTATGGCTGGGTGACCTTCCAGACGCCAACCTTATGGGAAGGATTTTATTCACTATTTCATGTTCCTGTGGTGGATGCTAGTGTGATATGTTGTATGAATGGGAAGTGTATTAAGACGAACACAAATACCCAGTCCGCAAGCCAGATGAATTAACTATACGAAGTTAAAATCCGTGACCCGGCGGGAATCGAACGTGGATTCCTCTAAATGGAAGCCTGGTAAGCTAAAAATTAAGCCAAGATGGCGGAGTTTTGTTCCCTTTTATAACGACCTGTTGTTAATGGTCGACATTCTCTCTTAACACTGTAACTTGTGTTATTATCATTAAAATAATTATCTGTAGCTTCCAACGTTTGTTCATTTCCTACTTTCCATTTCCGATCAGCTCTAGGGGTTTGACTATATCGCTCCCAAATCTGTACACTAATCTTTCTCTTTTGACAGGTCAAGGACTGAGATGTATCGTAGTGTACCAGCTGCTGTTCTCCTGCTGGTGCGACGCGACGTGCGGTTTGGACGTGATGTGGCGGCGAACATGGAACAGGTGTCGGACCTAGCGCAAGGTACAAGCTGATTGTCTGGACATGGACGTAACTCACGTCAAGTCCTAGCAATCTGTCACTCCATCAGCACAGTACTTACCTTCCTGTATGTCCCGGTCAAGGAAGTAACATGTCCTGTGTAGTTAATAATCGACGGGGAGATTAAAGAGAAAATAGGGGCTTTATTGAACATTTTGGGATATGGAACCTAGGGTCTGAGATGTAAAGGAAACGCGAGATTAGACATATCTAGCACTATTATTGTTTTACGGATCATTTTTAAAAGTATTTACCGGGCGAGTTGGCCGTGCGGTCAGGGGCGCGCTGCTGTGAGCTTGCATCCGGGAGATAGTGGGTTCGAATCCCATCGTCGGCAGTCCTGAAGATGGTTTTCCGTTGTTTCCTATTTTTACACCAGGGTGCTTCCTTCCAACTCCTAGGCCTTTCCTACCCCATCGTCGCCATAAGACCTATGTGTGTCGGAGCGACGTAAAGCCACTAGCAAAAAATAAAAAATGAAAGTACGGTATTTATTTATTTACTTTCGAAAATAACGGCCTAAGTCAAAAAATTAACCAAAGCGAGTTAAGCCAGAAAACACGCCCAGAAGGGATAAATGTCGCTTTTTATGTTGAGGGTCGCAATGAATTCGTCTTGAGATGCATTGACCTAGAACATTGTATAACCTAGGAGGGGAGGGCGACCAGGCAAAATCTCAGGTGTGTTGACGTTGTGTTCAGTTCTGCCTATTGTCTTCTCAGAAACATTGACCAAAGATTTGTCATTTATTTTCTCCTACGCTAATTAAAGTAGGAGTAAATGCTTTGAAAATGTTTGCTTAGAACACCATCTTCCAGCACCAGTTCAAACGACGTACCTTATTTCAATTACATCTTTATAAATAAATAATGTTTAAGACTGTGTGTCAGCCGGGCTGAGTGGCTCAGATGGTTGAGGCGCTGGCCTTCTGATCCCAACTTGGCACATTCGATCCTGGCTCAGTCCGTTGGTATTTGAAGATGCTCAAATACGTCAGCCTCGTGTCGATAGATTTACTGGCACATAAAAGAACTCCAGCGGGACTGAAATTCCGGCACCTATGCCTCTCCGAAAAGCGTAAAAGTAAGTTAGTGGGACGTAAAAACAACAACATAATTATTAGACTGTGGGTCTGTAAATTGATAATCAAAACAAACTTGTGACGCAAGAGCCCATTGCAATCCAAGGTCTGCCAAGACGACTAGCACTCAGCCAGATGACCTGCAGATATTGAAGTGCACATGGTCAGAGTGACAATCAATCAATCAATCAATCAATCAATCAATCAATCAATCAATCAATCAATCAATCAATCAATCAATCAATCAATCAATCAATCAATCAATCAATCAATCAATCAATCAATCAATCAATCAATCAATCAATCAATCAGAAATGATATGAATCTAGGACTGTCGCCCAGGTGGCAGTTTCCCTATCAGTTGTTTAACTAGCATTTTCTTAAATTATTTGAAAAAATGGAAATTTATCGAACATCTCTCTAGGTAAATTATTCCAAGTCCTAATTCCTCTTTCTACAAACGAATATTTTCCCCAATTTATCCCCTTGAACTCCAACTTTATCTTAATGTTATGATCTTTCCTACTTTTAAAATTCCACTCAAGTTTATTCGTCTACTAATGTCATTCCACGCCATCTCTCCATAACATACCGCTTAGTCTAGCAACTCGTATCCTTGCTCACTTCCTGAAGTGTATTAGTTGGCTTTCGCGACCGCGTCCGCAACGTCTCATAACAGGCAGCTCCTGAGTTAGTCGCACGAGGTTGAGTGCAAACATTTTCGAAGTTTTGAACACCTTTACAGTTCAGAAGCACCAGTGCTTTGGTCGTGTAATGAGGCGCCCGGAAACTAACATTTGGCTGTTTCTCTTGTTACAAGGGAAGATATCTGAGAAGGCTACGAACACCTTGAAACTTGTTCAGGGTGTCTAGTGAACAACTGATCCTGGCTGGCGAGAAAATAAAATTGTCACTATTGTAACGGCCTCTGGGTTTGTGGGTTTCGTAGACCTCTTTTTTACAAATAAAAGACAAATTTATTTACACTGTTTACGCCCACATTAGGCCATCAAAATCAACCTTATACAATAAAATCTTCAAAAATAAGTACACCCAAAATTAAGTTCATTTTTTAAAACTTGATGATTTCTTCTTTGCCCAAACATCTTCATTCTAGAAGATCTTGCAGCCCATTCTTCTGCTGATATAACATACCGGTACTGTTTACGTTTTGATGTTTTAAGTGATAGTTGTGTATATTTGTTGTTTAGAATCTTCTTCTCTTCTCTGTTTTTAATTAGCTCTGTAGTAATTTTCAATTCATCCAAATCTATTTGTATTTCTTTAAACCAAGTGTTTTTTGTTTTACTATTCGAAAATAAATCAAAAAAGCTGTTTTAGGAGTCTACAATTTGGCAAACGGTACATGTGTCCTCCGTTTCCTCACCGAGTCAATAATATTACGGTATATGGGTAATACTGTACATTGTATTCAGTAGAACGTCGTACACTTGGAATGTGGATAATAACTCGGTGTAGTAAAACGAGTGAACTTTTCTTGTCTTCTAACAAAGTCGTATTTCATGTACTGTAGATGCACCTTCATTTACCTGAAAACTGTTTGCGCTGTTTCGATTCCGCATAGTAACGCCTATCACGCTCTTTTCGTCTCATATCTTTATACCTTCATCATTCACTTTCGTCGTTTCAACTCTTTCTTTTGAACTTTTTGCCCAATCCTAATCAGATCTTTCTTTCCTGTTATTAAATTTGTTATTCTATAAAATCGACCGCGATGTATTAACAACGACAGCTAACTTCCAACTGAGCACGCGAGTCAGGTGGTGGTGGTGGTGAGGCCTTAGGGGCTCTGAACTTTGGAGCGTGGGTTGGCGACCATGGGGCCCTCAGCTGAGTCCTGGCGTTGCTTCCACTTACTTGTGCCAGGCTCCTCACCTTCATCTTTCCTATCCGACCTCTCTTGGTCAACTCTTGTTCTTTTCCGACCCCGACGCTATTAGGTTTGCGAGGGTTAGGGAGTCTTTCATTTTCACGCTTTCCGTGGCCCTTGTCTTTCTTTGACCGATATCTTCATTTTTCGAAGTGTCGGATCCCTTCCATTTTTCTCTCTGATTACACTAATCAGAGAGAAAATCTGTAACGATTGTGAAAAACCGGGTAAGGGACAATGCACTTCCTAACCATTATTTTCCTTATGACTGGTCACGCCTCTCAGCCACGTACGGATATGCAGTCTATCGGAACAATTGTCGTTGTGTTCATTTTCATATGCTTATGTGTACAGGAAAATGAGCCTTACATACCTTGTAGCATAGGCCTGCTGCAGAAATGTATGCATGATTCCCTCCTACAGTATAATGCATGTAAGGTTCATTTTCTTGTACACATGAACGCAAGGACAATATTGTTCTGATGGACTGCATATCCGTACGTGGCTGAGAGGCGTGACCAGTCTTAAGGAAAATAATTGTTAGGAGGTACATTGACAGTTACCCGGTTTTTCACAACCGTTACAGAAATATGGAAGGGACCCGACAATTAGAAAAATGAAGGTATCGGCCAACGAAAGACAAGAGGTACGAAGGGTGTGAAAATGAAAGACTCCCTGGGCCTCGAGTGCTCTAATACCGTCGGAGTTGGAAAAGAACAAGAGTTGACCAAGGAGGGTCGGATAGGATATATTTAATTACTTCATTCATTAAATTAATTACGTATATACTTATTTATTTATTTAATACCCGGTTTACAACAAGGTAGTCACCGGGTGAGTTGGCCGTGCGCGTAGAGGCGCGCGGCTGTGAGCTTGCATCCGGGAGATAGTAGGTTCGAATCCCACTATCGACAGCCCTGAAGATGGTTTTCCGTGGTTTCCCATTTTCACACCAGGCAAATGCTGGGGCTGTCCCTTAATTAAGGCCACGGCCGCTTCCTTCTAACTCCTAGGCCTTTCCTATCCCGTCGTCGCCATAAGACCTATCTGTGTCGGTGCGACGTAAAGGCCCTAGCAAAAAAAAAACAACAAGGTAATAGACCCCAATTACAATAAACCTAAAAGTCTTTAAATTACATTGACACAAATATTAGATCTCAATACATAAAAATACAATTCATCATAACTAAATTATGAATTATACTGCATTGATACAAGTCTTATGTTTTATAACTAAAAGTAAACTTAATAATTAAAGTATTCATTAAATTACATTGATACAAGTCTTAGATAATAAATAAAAATAAACTTCTTAATAACTAAATTATTCAGTACATATAACTTTTTGACAACTTTCAACGTGATGTTAATGCTTAGTGTCGTGGCAGTGTAGCTGAAAAATGTTTTATGAATTTAGATATGGACATGTCGGTCCAAGTTATTGTCTATGCTAACAGCTTCATTATAGTTGTTACATAACCTATAGAGTGGTGAATGGTTGTGGGCGGTCGTCAGAGCTCTTTCAGTCCTAAACGTGCTGCGTTCTCTTGATTGCAAGCGAGGTACGCGAAAATTCAATAGAGACAGTGAATTCATATTCTCTATTTTATTGCTTAATAATTTATGCAGGTACTTGGCACAAGTAAGTGGAAGTAATTCCACGACTCAGCTGAGAATCCCGTAGTCACCAACTCACACTCCCAAATTCAGAGCCCCTGGGCCCCTTTTAGTTGCCTCTTCCGACAAGCAGGGGATACCTTGGGTGGTTATTTTACCGCCCCCACTCACAGGGGGAGCGCGCGAGTCAACACAGCGCCATCTTATAACAGATTATGCGCGTGACGTCACATATTTAGCACAAATTTTACCTTACTTTGAAGCGCTATTTCATAAAATCTACCTTTCATATTTTCAATATATTTTTGCAACAGTTAGTCTCCTCCTTTCTCTGTCAATTGAGACATTAAACATAATCGTAAGTTAAATACTCTCAGCAATATACGTGTTCTACCCAAACACTCAAGGCGTCTTAAAATTTTTCTTTCCCATACCCGTTGTCGAGGAACGTAAGTCTGCGTTTCAAACTTACGATAGCCAACATGATCGCCAACGTTCGATAACGGATATCTGGCACAACGAGTAGAAGAAGGAATGGTTAATTCCTCTGCCTCGGGGACTCTGGTTTGTGTTCTACATCTGTACATAGCACCTCACTACCACACAAACACTCAGTAGTGAATACATCCCTTCACAGAGGGTTGGTGTCAATAAGGACATCAACCAGAGTGTCCGGCTCCATGGCTGAATGGTTTGCGCGCTAGCCTTTGGTCACAGCGGCCCCGCGTTCGATTCCCGGCGGGGTCAGGAATTTTAACCATCATTGGTTAATTTCTCTGGCTCGGGGCTTGGTGTATGTGTCGTCTTCATCATCACTTCATCCTTATCATGACGCACAGGTCGCCTAAGGGAGTCAAATCCAAAGACCTGCACCTGGCGAGCCGAACTTGTTCTCGGAGACTCCCGGCACTAAAAACCATACCCCATTTCATTTTTACTGAGCGAGTCACTACGCCGTTCGGATCATGTAGCTGTCACATAGCTGTCAGCTTGCATTCGGGAGATAATGGGTTCGAACCACACTGTTGGCAGCCCTGAAGAGACAGTTTTTCGTGGGTTCCCATTTAAAAATGAAGAAAATGCTGGGGCTGTACGTTTATTAAGGCCACAGTCACATCCTTCACATCTCTAGCTCTTTCCTATCCCATCGTCGCCATAATATTTATATATGTGTCAGTGTGACGTAAAAAAATCGTAAAGAAGGGGCATCTGCCCGTAAAACTGGACCAAAACAACATAAGTACTGTTCCTCAATAAGGTGGTGAAAAGGCCGGTTGGAAGAAAATTTTAAAATATCCTTTAATATTTTAGCTAAATATTATAATAGACTTGTGTAATAGTAATAATTAGTGATGTGCGCGAGTGATGCCTGGAATCGCGGTACTCGATTCTTTCGAGTCCAGGCTCGGACTCGCTTCGCTTGCGAAGGCTCGATGATAGCATGACGTCACACGTTCGCTCACTCGCCGGCTCGTAGATGGATGAAGCATGCGTACAAGCGGTCGCTGAGGGTTTATGGGATTGCGACAGCGCGGTACGATATGAAAAAACTGAATGAATGCGCAAAAGGAATAACTTAAATTTGATAATTACTTGAGAACGATAATAATGCCACTTAATACGCATAATAAGATATGAAAATATCCGTTTACGGCGTCTCGCACACACGTCACTGAATATGCCATCTATTCTAATATTGATAATATAGCTTATCTGGCCTTCATAGCCCAACTTGGCCGGTTCGATACTGGTTTATTCCGGTAGTATTTGAAGGTGCTCAAATACGTCAACCTAGTGTCGGTAGAATTATTGGGACGTAAAAACTCCCGGGGGACTAAATGCGGTACCTCGGCATCCCCGAAAACCATACAAATGTACGTACTTGGACGTAAAAGTTATAACATTATTATTATTATTATTATTATTATTATTATTATTATTATTATTATTATTATTATTATTATTATTTCAAATCCCTGTCACGGTATGTATGTTGTAATTAGTGTATTTTAAACATGTGCTATTTGTAGACTATAGACGGTATTTCTGCACACATTGTATTGCTTCGCTACTGGTAAATGATATCTCATGTAGCCATTATGCATATACACGGGCGTAGATGTGCTAATATGATCGGTAGTATGACAGATTTATTGTAACCATAGCCTATTGCTAACCGCGCCAAAGCCTACAATCGTCCGGGGGAACAGGTGAATTAGAGGAGTTTATATGTACATCATACTTTCGGCAGATATAATGTCGGGTATTAAGATGAGGCGTCCAGAATGTGACGTACGTTCACGCAGCAAATCAGCGGACAGAACGTCATTCTGTTCTAGCTAAACAGCTGACAGTTTGTTAGTAAGTCACAACCTTTAGTGCCTATGATGATAATAATAATCATAACAATCGAATTATTGACGACCGATGACTGAACAACATCAATCATCAGCAGCAAACATGTTGCACTCCACACCACAAAAATATTCTGTGGGTGACCCTGAATGCCGTGCACTGCAGTACAGTAGATTTTAGTTCTAAGGCATGTCCACAGATAGCGACACCAGTATGCTTGGACTCGAGTCTGGAGTCGAGTAATACCGATTCTAACAGCACATTACTCGATTCTACTCGATTCCGTCGCTAGCCCATCACTAGTAATAATGTTCAAAAAAGGCTTTCACGGCCGCAGATCTTATAATCACAGCAATAGAACCAGCTTTTGGGTGGTTAGGCCGTGTGCATAATGCAGAGTTTCGTCCAGACGTGCCATTTGGACTCATCAGCTGGAATGGCACGCCCCTCCAGGACTCTGCATAGCAGAGGCAGACCAAACTGTGTGGCCCCGCCGAGTTAGCAAATCAAGTTTGCTAACCTGCTAAAGGAGAAAAGATTTGTCCGTTCAAAAAATGCTCCCCCATTGAAGATACAACATCAAAAAAGGCTTTCACGGCCGCAGATCTTATAATCACAGCAATAGAACCAGCTTTTGGGTGGTTAGGCCGTGTGCATAATGCAGAGTTTCGTCCAGACGTGCCATTTGGACTCATCAGCTGGAATGGCACGCCCCTCCAGGACTCTGCATAGCAGAGGCAGACCAAACTGTGTGGCCCCGCCGAGTTATCAAATCAAGTTTGCTAACCTGCTAAAGGAGAAAAGATTTCTCCGTTCAAAAAATGCTCCCCCATTGGAGATACAACATCAAAAAAGGCTTTCACGGCCGCAGATCTTATAATCACAGCAATAGAACCAGCTTTTGGGTGGTTAGGCCGTGTGCATTTTTTTGAACGGAGAAATCTTTTCTCCTTTAGCAGGTTAGCAAACTTGCTAACTCGGCGGGGCCACACAGTTTGGTCTGCCTCTGCTATGCAGAGTCCTGGAGGGGCGTGCCATTCCAGCTGATGAGTCCAAATGGCACGTCTGGACGAAACTCTGCATTATGCACACGGCCTAACCACCCAAAAGCTGGTTCTATTGCTGTGATTATAAGTAATAATGTTATTTTCGTAACGTCCCTTCAGTTGGTATACATTTAAAGAGATGGGTCGGTGGATGAAGAGTGGGTTCTGCTGTGGCACTACTCCTCTGCATTTGGGAAACGGAACAGAGCTGAGCCTCACGGCTGGCCCCAACCGGACAGGACGACTTCACTTCTCTTGGGGAGCGGACGCATACTTCCCGTCGCAGCAACTTCAAATCTTTTGCTCGGCCGGGTGGCCTTCATCTATATTCGCTACCCAGCCGACCTCAATTCAAACATATAGGCTGGCACCTAGTTGGAGGTCAGTCTTCCCAACACCACCATGCACACCTGTCTTCTCAGCGGTGTTGATCCCGCTCTCACCGATACTGACATATATCACGAACTCCGCTCAACCGGCGCCCCCGTCTACGATGCCTGCAGACTGTTGGATGGCACTACTGGATTACGGTCATCAACGGTTCTTCTTTATCTCCCCAGCGTGGACGATGTGACCCGTCTCCTCGACACCGGCGTTACTATCTATCAACGCTTTTACCAAGTGGAGCCTACTCCTCCGAACATCATCGCCCAACTCAACACAGATCCTGCTAACCTGCTCGCCGAAGTTGATTCTCCACCCAGGACGCCGCAAGAAGAGTCACTGCCCCCTTTTCCCACTTCCACGACCACCACTACCACCACCACCATTACGACTTCAGTCTCTACCCCTTCCAATACTCCCCCCGCTACTGTAACAACCTGTCATCCTTCGTCAATAATGATATCCTCCCTTCCTCTTACTTCACTTCCCGCACAATCTATCCCCCAGCAACCCGCTACGAACGTCTTGGATTCCCACGCAGCACCGCCACCGCCACTATCTCCATGCCCTGACGCCGCAGCAACCGCCGAGTCTCTGTCATCGCCAACGCAACTACCACCATCATCCACAGCTATGCCTAGCTGTGTACTTCGCGGCATCGATCCTACAATCTCATCACAGGAAATACTCCGGGAACTTCAAGCAGCTGGTGTCCCCGCCCGCCGTGCGTCCAGGATCCAGAACGACTCCGGTCCTACATACATGGTCAGACTACACCTTCCAACTGCCAACGATGTACACCATCTTATTCACAACGGAGCAACTATCTACCGCCATCGGTATAAAGTGGAACCCTCTCGTTCATCGCCCCTACAACTTCGTAATTCCTTTCCCAACACGTCTCGTCGCCCCCGGCCAGCCCCTCCATCCTTCGAACCTCGTCAACCAGTTTGTCCGCCCCTTCCCCCGACAAGTTTCTTCGCTCCACCCCTTCCGACGTACGAACTCCTTCGTCTCCTCACTACCTCCCTTTGTAATCTCACCGCTACCCTCAATCTTCTAACCTTTCATCTCCACCCAGGCACACCGCTCTAACCTCCACACCTTGTACATAGCCCATCTGTCCTTGTAAATCTGTCATTAAAACCATCGATAACCGACACGTCCTTTCTTCTCATCTCCATTACTTACTCACATCGCCTTTTTCCCCATCTCCCTCTTTTTCTCACTTCTTCCCAACCCCGTCATCTCTCCTGGCCAGAGAGAGGGCGACACCCTCTAGGTGGCCCGCCCCACCCCTTCAGGGTGGGGAATGAAAGCATTGAAACAACAACAACCCAACCGGAGATCTCCTCTCCATACTCGAATCTTTTGCAACTCCGGGGGAACGTAACTTTTTTTCGGCCGGGTGACTGCTCATCTTTAATTTAGCACCCCGCCGAGACAATAAAGCACATAGGCTGGCACCAAGTTGGAGGTCGGCCTTCCCATCATGCTGTTCACCTGTGTTCTTCACGACGTTCCCGTTGTACTTTCTGAAGATGACCTCCTTACTGAACTTCATCCCACCGGCGCCTATTCTGTCACCAGGCTCTACGAAGGGACTCAACCAGCACCAGCTATACTTGTGTATTTTCACTCTTCAGCAGACCTCTCCACCATCTACAAGACTGGAGCCCGTATTCGTGGTCGTCTTTATCCAGCAGAACCCACTCCAGAGGATATTCAAGTCCAGCTCCAGCTACAGGACGACGAACCCTCTCAGCCTGCAACAGCCGCTCTGATCACCGTAACCACGCTATCTTCCTCCACCTCATCACCACAACCTTCGTCTTCCATTTACACCACTCCTGCCACTACTACCACTACTATCACCACCATTACCACTTCAGCCCACCTGCCTATTACTACTACTGTCATGTCTCATTCCTTCCCTCTTATGACGTCTATTCTTCCCTTCCCTCCCAACCCTGATCTAACACATCCGCAGAGCGCATCTCTTCAGTCACCTGCCGAGGGAAATTCTACTACAGATGCTCCTGGAAACATCGTACATCTTCCACCGATACCACCGCCTTCTGCCTATGCTAACACCTATAGCTGCGTGGTTTGCGGTGTAGAGCCTAGCATACCATCTGCAATCATCGCCCAGGAACTCCGCCAGGCAGGACTACCCGTGCGAAGAGCTTTCCGCATTTACAACGCCGACGGTCCAACATATCTAGTCAGACTTCTCCTTCCAACTTCTGACGACGCCGCACGACTCATCGCCACTGGGATCCACCTCAACGGCCGTCACCATCGGATCGAACCATCTCGTTCACCTCCCCAAACTTCGCCTCGTCCCACCACATCTCGTAGCCGTCCCCGGCCTGCCCCACCTCCCCAACCACCTAGTCCATATCTTCGATCTTATCCACCCCCACCTCCACCCGGTTATTTTTCACCACCACCACCTTCCTTTGACATCATTCGACTTCTCCTCACTTCTCTTGTTAACTTCTCCTCCTTCTATCATAGCGTTGCACTTCACCTATTTCCCTCCCACCTTGTCTAAACCTTCGCTACATAGCATCGCTGTCCTATCTATTCATGTCTTGTATCCAATCTCAATCTAACCCAGTATAATTACCCCACTTCGCCACCTCCACACTTTAATTACCTCACCTACTCCCATCTCCTTCTTCTAATACCCCTCCTCAACCCCGTCATCTCTCCTGGCCAGAGAGAGGGCGACACCCTCTAGGTGGCCCGCCCCACCCCTTCAGGGTGGGGAATGAAAGCATTGAAGCAAGCAAGCAAGCATCCCCAACCGTCCATCTTACCTCTGCATTCTCGAGGAGCGCTGGTTTAAAAATCTCCGAAGACTCTCCTCATTATTTTTGTTGCCGGCCGGGTGGCTCTACATCTTTAACTCAGCTCCCCGCCGGACTCTCAAGCATATAGGCCTGACACCGAGTTGGAAGTCGGCCGTTCCCACACCATGCGCACCTGTGTCATCCCCGATGTTAATCCTGCCATATCCGAAGAAGAGATTTGCTACGCCCTCCGCACCGCTGGCTACCCAGTCCACGATGCCCACCGGATGTTGGATGCCTCAACTTCATCACCATCATCGCAGGTTCTTCTTTATCTACCTACGTTGGACGACTGGAAGCGCCTCCTTGACACGGGAGTGTCTATTCACGACCGATACTACCTAGTGGAGCCTACCAGCCAGCCTATATTAGCCCAGCTTACAGCAGATCCCACCACATTGCCTGTCGTCAACGCGCCTCACCACAAGCCTCTGCTACAACAAACATCGCCCTCCTTTCCCCCTCATCACACACCACCTACTACTACCACCGCGACCACTACGATGTCAGCCACTACTCGCCACCATATTCCTGTTACTACCGTTACGTCATGCCATCCTTCCCCTGTAATGGTATCCTCCCTCTCTTCTATCCTGATTTCTGCACAACCTCGTCCCCAGCAAATTCCCGACAACATCCTAGCCTCCCCCGCCGTGTCACCACCAGACGACACCGCAACAGCCGCCGCAACATCCTCGCAACGGTCGCAACCACCACCTCTGGACACTATGTCAAGCTGTGTCATCCGCGGCGTAGAACCTACCATCTCAGAACGGGAAATTCTCCAAGAACTCCAGGAAGCAGGCATCCCCGCTCGTCGGGCGTTCAGGATTTACAACGCGTCCGGGCCTACTTTTATGGTCCGAATTCACCTTCCCACCGCCAATGATGTGGAACAACTTATCAACACTGGTGCCTACATCTTTCAACGTCGCTTCAAAGTGGAGCCCTCACGTTCCCCACCCCAACCTTTTCGCCATACTTCCAACACTCCCTTTCGTCGCCCCCGGCCAGCCAGTCCTCCATTTCAACCTTGTCAACCCGTCCGTCCACCCCTACCTCCACCTAACTTCTTCTATCAACCTCCTCTGCAACTTGAACTCCTCAGACTCCTCACCACCTCATTATGCAATATAACCGCAACATTACACCTTCTAACTCTTCAATTCCATCCTAGCCCTCCCATCTAAAACTTGTCAATCATTGCACTCTCCTCAAAATATTTAATCCTTGCACACATCTCCGATCATTCACTACTATCAGCACACACCTCCTAATTCCATACATCAAATTACCCACCTCCCTCTTTCCTCACATCTTCTCAACCCCGTCATCTCTCCTGGCCAGAGAGAGGGCGACACCCTCTAGGTGGCCCGCCCCACCCCTTCAGGGTGGGGAATGAAAGCATTGAAGCAGCAGCCCAACCGTCGGCTGTCCTGTGAGTGGTTTTCCGTGGTTTCCTGTTCTCCTGCACTAAGGCGAATGCCGGGACAGATCCTAGTATAGGCCACGGCCGCCTACCCTCTCACCTTATCCGTGCATCTCCACCGTAACAAATCTCCCGGCCTGAGAGACGGCGTCACCGTTTAAGAGACCCGCCTCCTCCTTCAGGGGAGGAATGAAAACGTTTTAGTAGTAGAGACGTTGGTAAACGAACTTTAGAAATGGGACAAACAATATACAAACTGTGTCAGCAGCGTACAAACTCCATTTGAAAAAAAAAAAAAAAAAAACGGTATGTTTTAGAAATGCTTGCGATGATGCTTGTCGTTTTAAGGGGCCTAACATCGAAGGTCATCGGCCCCCTGTTTTAGAAATGAAACTGCACTAAGACAGGGAAGTGTGCGGTCGCAATTTTTGTTTCTAATGATTATTGACGAAGTTGCAAAAAGGAAGCATATAGGAATAGGGAGATGAAGTTACTATTTGCTGACGATATTCTGGTCTGGAGAACAAACAGCAAAGAAGTACAAGAACAAATTGATGCACTGAACAAGAAAATTGAAAAGTATGGTATGAAAATCAGCGGAGAGAAAAGCAAGACTATGGTAATATCAAGACGACAAAGACAAGGGAAACGCATTGTGAAAATAGGTGGTAAAAGCCTTGAAATTGTTGACAGTTTAAAATACCTAGGGAGTGAATTAGTGCAGAATACAAGGCTAGACATGGAGATTAGCAAGAGGGTGCAACAGGGCAATGTATTCTACCAGAGTGTAAGAAACCTTATATGAAATAAGGAAGTGTAAAATGATAGGTAATGCACACAACGTATTATGCATCCGTATTGACCTATGCGGCGGAGATATGGACAATGACAAGTAGGCTAGAGAGGAGAGTAGAATTCATGCCATTGGGAGGAAGTAGCTGAGAAGATTTTCCTTTGCTAGTGGTTTTACGTCGCACCGACACGATGGGATAGGAAAAGTCTAGCAGTGGGAAGGAAGCCGCCGTTGCCTTAATTAAGGTACAGCCCCAGCATTTGTCTGGTGTGAAAGTGGGAAACCACGGAAAGCCATCTGCTGGGCTGGCGACAGTGGGATTAGAACCCCTAACCACATAGCCAACTCGTCTGGTGTATCGGAGAAGTATGACAAGGAAAGACACATTGAGAAAGGAAGATTTGAGAAAGGAGGTCGGAATGGAAAAACATAAATGAGAGAACTGATAGGAGGAAGCTAAGATGGTTTTGACTTGTAAAGAGGATGGAGGAGAAAAGAATACCAAAACAGATGAAGATGAAGTTCGGGGGGGGAGGGGGGAAGAGCGAGAAACCTTGAAGAAGGTGGATTGATTCAATAAAGAGGAGTGCAAGAAGAAGAAGAAACCTTGACTGGGACGAAATGATGGAAGAGGAATGGAGAGAGGAAGATGAAGAAGTGCCGTAAATGCCCCGACCCAGCAGGAGCTGGATAAGAGGAAAGGATGTTGACGATGATGATGATGATGATGATGATGATGATGATGACGGTGAATAAAGAGACGTTGGGGGCTGGAATTTTGTTGTTCAGGAGTTTCTTTAAGTGGTGCAAAGACCAACGACAAATTGCCATATTTAGACACCCTGTAATATTACCGGATTCAGCACGGATGGAAATTATTATTTTACTAGCGAATGTACCCGTGCTTCGCTACGGTATTCTACATTGTATTCGAATATCGAAGTAAATAGTGTACATGCAGTAAATAAGATAGTTTTAAAATTGCATGTCTCTTAGCGTTATCCGAGAAAGAGCATGGGGAGGTCCCCGTACGTTTCCAATGTAAAGTGTTTGTTACGGATTTGTGATATAACGGCAGGCTCACTTGCCTACTGGCATTCACAATCAGGTTGGGAAGTTTACATTATAATTGCAGGCCCCATTGCCTACTATGCGGACAGAATCGATTTGGGGAGTTTTCGTTAAAATGGCAGCCCCCCTTTCCTACCTCCAGACAGATTACAGTTTTTATTATAATGGCAGGCAATTACCCTACTATCACTCGAAATTGAGTTGTGCAGTTATCATTATAATGACAGGCCCCTTTTCCTACTGCCAGCCAGCGTACTGCCAGTCACACCAAGTTGGTGAGTTTCCATCAAAATAGCAGGCCACTATGCCTAATGCCAGTCACATTTTAGATGAGTACATTTCTTTATAATGGCGGGCACCCTTGCCTACTGCCAAACACAATCGGGTAGGGGAGTTTTAAACAAAACTGCATGCTCACTTACCTTCTGCAAGTCAAATCGAGAAGGGAACTATTCATTACAATTGTAGGCCTTCCTTACTAATGACAGTTACACAGGAGTTGGAGAAGGAACCCTTTCCTACTGCCAGTCAAAGTCGGTGTGGGGAGTACTGATTACAATAGCAGACCGACCCTTTCTCGATCGCTAAATCGACATCAGTGAATATATATAGATCGACATACGAAAGTATATGCGTGTTTACAATATTGAAGACCTTCATTTACAGATTAACTGCTACTAAACGTACGTCATATCGACAAAGGATTATACCATAAGACACGCCGGATTTAGTGGCCTAAATGGCTGGTCCAATGATATGTCATCTATTCTTGGGTCAGATTTAGAAACGTGGAACAGGGTAAAGGTTTTGTAAGATCATCTCACATTACATTACTTTTCGGATAATAATGTGACAGCTACATACGTAGCATTTGGCTCACATATGGCTACTGAGTGGGCCAATTTTCGTGAAGAGTTTGATGATTCTGTATTTCATATAAGTAATTGAAAGTATGAATAATGCATGTGAAAATTCCAAATTGACTTAACATCGATTAATAGAGAAAAATCAAACGTAAAAGGGATACAGATACGGCATAAAGTCATAAGACCAAGGTTGTAGATCATTCCAAATTGAACGGAGATTGTGCAATCCGTTACGTGATAGGGATTTCCGAAGGTCTGCACCATCATTAAAATTGCCTGCATATTTCGATATTCTTCGGGGATAAAAAATGAAAAATTTAATGATATAGGATTTTTCATTCGTTACAGGCTAAAACGTATAATTTTGTCAAATTTCAATTATCTTCTTATTCTTCTGGCAGATTATGCCACAATGTGGATTTTGGGCGAGGCGGGTAAAAATTAGGACTTTCAGGAAATCAAAAATTATGGAGATTGTTATTATTACCCCTTAAACGGAAAGCTGTACGAAAATTTCGCCAAAATAGTCAGTGTAGAGGTACACAGTCGTTACGATTTGATTTATATAGATAAGGAATCTGCTCCATGTAAAACACCTTTTGGGCTATGTCCGCTGGACTTAACCTGCAAAAGTGACCATTCATGATATCTCCCTTATTAATCCTCCTGACGAAAAAATGCACATGAAAAAAAAGGTTCACATGAAAAAAAAGGTTTAGAGGTGGAATTCCATCAGGTTTGGTCGATTTCCAGTCAGGTTGGTCTTGTTCTGTATATATTGTGGAAGAGTAAAATCACCATTTCGGTTCCTTATAAACCGCCAGTCCATTCCGGAACATGAAATGTTATTTACGTTTAAAACCTACCTTTGGACAGGTGGATGCTAAGTATAAATTTTGTTTCGAATGTCTTCAGTAGTTTTCAAGTTGTAAGGAATACGCTTTACACGCACCCGCTCGTGAGTTAAGTCCGATGGGACTTGTACAGAAAAACGGTCCTTTAATGATATCTCCCTTATTGATCCTCGTATCGAAATGATGCACATGAGAAAAAAAGGTTTAGACATTAATTTCTACCAAGGTAGGTAGACTTCCATAAACTTTTGTTGTGTATATTTTTTGGAAGTGCAAAATCACTGTTTCGGTTTCGTATAAACCCCCAGTTAGTTCAGGGATTTAGAAACAATATTTGCCCTGAAACCTATCAAGGACAGGTGTATTCTAAATACGAATCTTGGTGGAAATGCATCCAGTAGTTTCTAGCATTCACGTACATACGGCGTAATTAAGGAAGAAAATAATACAGTTAAGAATGTTGAAACTAATAGAAAATGGATTATAACTGAGGACAGCCGGATAACGACAAATAAATAAATGCCGTGAGTTATGGATATAATAAAGCGCTAACAGAGGAGAAATTTAGGTTCAGTGATTCTTAGGTAAACAAATATGAAGATGACTAATGGTGTTATTACTTAATCTATTCGAGGGCGGTTATAACCTCCAACGATATTCCGCCAATATCCCGCAGATGAGCCGATTGATGCCTCTCTTGCCATCTACCCAAGGAACAACCACGAATTTAAAAGCATGATGAGGAAAATGGCAATACGTTACTTCCCTACTGGCATGCAGTCAGAGACGTTGCCATGGTAACCTGTAGGTTCGTTGTCGGTCTGTCGGTCACTAAATGCAGAGCATGATACCAGCAGAAAATTGTAAATTTCTCCGTCATGTGAAGAGTAAGGTAAATTATGAACATAACGAAAGTTGTTTATAATGAAGAGACGTTTCACGTACGGTAAACAAAGTTTACAGAAAATCAATAGTATAAGAGAAAATAGAGGAAAACCACTGTGGTTTTCCTATAAACACCCCGTCTATTCAAAGATTTTAAAATAATATGCATATCGGAACCTTTCCTGGGATGAGTATACTCTAAATATGAAGTTTGGCTGAGATCTATCCAGCCGTTTCGACGTGATGGTGGGAAAACCACTCTGGTTTTCCTATAAACCCCCCGTCTATTCAAGGATTTTAAAATGATATGCATATCTAAACCTTCCCCGGGATTAGTATACTCTAAATACAATGTTTGGTTGAGATCCATCCAGCCGTTTCGACGTGATGGTGGAAAAACCATTCTGATTTTCCTATAAACCCCCCATATATTCAAATATTTTAAAAAGATATGCATATGGAAAACTTCCCCGCGATGAGTATCCTCTAAATATGAAGTTTGGTTGAGATCTATCCAGCCGTTTCGACGTGATGGTGGAAAAACCATTCTGGTTTTCCTATAAACCCCCTGTCTATTCAAGGATTTTAAAATGATATGCATATCAAAACCTTCTCCGGGATGAGTATACCCTAAATATGAAGTTTGGTTGAGATCTATCCAGCCGTTTCGACGTGATGGTGGAACAGACAAACAGACAGACAAACAGAAACAATTTTATTTATATAGATTTTTACACTCGTTCTTCACCCCCTTTCCATCCCCGCCCAAAGGAGTCCTATGAGTGCCTTACACAACAGTATATTTTTTTCCCAGATATTAAGTCTTATTTGTACCTATTTTGGTTG
This sequence comes from Anabrus simplex, assembly GCF_040414725.1. NCBI lineage: Eukaryota > Metazoa > Arthropoda > Insecta > Orthoptera > Tettigoniidae > Anabrus > Anabrus simplex. The sequence continues at coordinate 370,836,168 of NC_090268.1, read as the reverse complement.
ACAGCTATGCCCAAACGTACATGCATAATCTCACTGCTCTAGAATCCTGGAGCTGACGTTGCCATGGTTACGGCAGTTCATTTTTTTATCCGATTCCTAGAGCAGGGGTAGTGTGGTGCCAATATCTCCGTAACGGTTGGTTTTAGGGCCTTAAAACATGGTTTTCGGGCCCGTAGGGCTTACCGAGTTTTGTTCTTTGCGTCAAGAGGATTAAATTGAGCTTTGTCTCGTCCTTATACGACAAATTCGATATTTTGCCTATAATAGTATAAGAGAAAATGGAGGAAAACCGTTTTTCCTATAAAACCCCCGTCTTTTCAAAGATTTTAAAATGATATGCATATCGAAACCTTCCCCGGGGTCAGTATACTCTAAATATGAAGTTTGGTTGAGATCTATCCAGCCGTTTCGACGTGATGGTGGAACAGACAAACAGACAGACAAACAGACAAACAGAAACAATTTTATTTATATAGATTACAATTTGCTTGACGTCGCACCGACACAGACAGATCTTATGACAACAATGGAACAAGAAGGGGCTATGAGTGAATAGGAAGCGACCGTGGTCTTAATTAATGTACAGCCCCAACGTTTGCCTGGGGTGAAAGTGGGAATCCACGGAAAACAATCCTCAGGGCTGCCGTCAGTGGTGTTCGAATCCACTGTCTCGCGAATGGAAACTGATAGCTACAAGACCGTAACCGCACGGCCAACTCACTTAGTCCGGGGTCGAAACCGCTGCCTTTGGCGACAAAATATCAATGACTAACCCATTACGCAACGAGTTATAAATATTTTATTGACATCCAGTCAATTAGAAACATTCATTCCAGAAGGAATAAGCAAATGCATTATGTGCAAATGACAAAAGGTATAGGTTGTTCTTCTCTGTTAAATACTGTACATTTCAAAAATATAATTCTGATATCGCAAAACTTGAATAAACTTATTTAAAATGTAGTCCTATTAATATATTTCAGTTATACTCATATGCGAATTAGCCTATATTTACTGAATAAGTTGTGGAGTACCTTATTAAATTAAAATCTGAAGCTGGTCTTTCTGATACTTTATCATTTTAATTCGTTATTATGTAAAGTATAATTTAAAATGGTGTCAGGTAAAATGCTACTCATATTACTGATTGAATTTTAATGGTCCCAGGTAATTAGGTAATCAAGATTAGATTAACACAGATTTGTGTGTTAATTCCAAGTGTCCTAGATATTTATACTACAAATTGATTGTGATCGTTTGTGAATATAAACTATTTTAAGTTAATGCATAATTTTTTAATATATTAAAAATAGGGTTAACCTTTGTATGACCTACAATTCACGAAAATAAAGTGTTAAGAATAGTTATATGGGCAAAATCTTCAAAAATGCGTCTCAAGTACATCTACTGCCTATCAGATTTTAAAACATGGAAAAACTGCGAAAATCATAGTTCTAATTAGAAGTACCATTAGTAATAAGACTACTACTCTTCTTTTATCTAAGCTGGTGGGCTGATGACCTAGGTGTTAGGTTCCTTTCAACAAGTATCATCATCTAAGCTGTTTAAAATCGCAGCTGTAATACCTTGACTCATAACCTAATTTGTTAAGCAATTAAAATATTTTGAACCGACCAAGTTAGTCGTGCGGTTAGGGTCGCATAGCTGTGAGCTTACATTCTGGAGATAGCGGGTTCAAACCCCACTCTCGGCAGTCCTGAGGATGGTTTGCCGTGGTTTCCCATTTTCACACCAGACAAATGCTGGGGATAAAATTACGGCCTTGACCGTTTACTTCCCACTGCTAGACCTTCTCTATCCCATCGTCTCCATCGAGTCAAACAGCGATAAAAAAGATTGAATCCAGAAGGGAATATTTCATTCCTGTCATTTTCATGTCTAATGGAAATATATTCGAACTCTCATTACTAGTTCAGAGAGGATGTATGCTTGGCTTCATCTGCCCTGTCGGTCATGAATTACGCGAGTCCATCACCAAACCAATATCATGCAAATAGCTTGGAAAATAACTAGATGGAACTAGGATTCATGTTCGGATCGGCCAAATGGACCTGTCGGAATTTTGTGTTCATCATGTTGGTTTACGAAACGACACCATTTTAATACACCGGGCATAGCTCATTTTACACCTCCCTATTTAGTTCCTGGAAATGTGTTACCATATTTGTGATAACGGCCAGCCTTGTGGAGTCCCTTGACCAGAAGCTCCGAGTTAGATACCTCTTTCATTGAACGATTTCAATCTCAATGGTTAAAGCGAGAGTTTTATTCAACTTCAAGAGATACAGTAGTTTGATATGAATGGTAGCGAACGCGGTCAAAATGTCAAGTAATACGGCTGAGGGAATCACGCACTGACCACGTTACTCGCTAATATCTGCATGGCATGTAATTAAGTAGCAGTCTCCTTGGCAGGCAAAATATTCTTGAAGAGCTGTCAGTCTTATTTTAAATTACTTCTCTCAGGATGGTAGTATCATCATCATCATCATCATCTGTTTACCCTCCAGGTTCGGTTTTTCCCTCGGACTTAGCGAGGGATCCCACCTCTACCGCCTCAAGGGCAGTGTCCTGGAGCTTCAGACTCTTGGTCGGGGGATACAACTGGGGAGTATGACAGGTACCTCGCCCAGGCGGCCTCACCTGCTATGCTGAAGAGGGGCCTTGTGGAGGGATGGGAAGATTGGAAGGGATAGGCAAGGAAGAGGGAAGGAAGCGGCCGTGGCCTTAAGTTAGGTACCATCCCGGCATTCGCCTAGAGGAGAAGTGGGAAACCACGGAAAACCACTTCCAGGATGGCTGAGGTGGGAATCGAACCCACCTCTACTCAGTTGACCTCCCGAGGCTGAGTGGACCCCGTTCCAGCCCTCGTACCACTTTTCAAATTTCGTGGCAGAGCCGGGAATCGAACCCGGGCCTCCGGGGGTGGCAGCTAATCACGCTAACCACTACACCACAGAGGCGGACTAGAAGTTGTAGTAAGGAGGTAAAAGAATGGGCATGTAAGTCTCTGGTAAGACACCAACCGCCTCTCTGGTTTATTGGTTAGCACGATTACCTGCCACCCCCGGACGTACAGGTTCGATTCCCGGCTCTTCCACGAAATTTCAAAAGTGGTACGAGGGCTGGAACAGGGTCCACTCAGCTTCGGGAAGTCAGCTGAGTAGAGGAGGTTCGATTCCCACCTCAGCCATCCTCGAAGTGGTTTTCCGTTGTTTACCATTTCTTCTCCAGTCAAATATCGGGATGGTACCTAACGTAAGACCACGGCCGCTTCCTCCTTCTTGCTTGTCTATCCCCTCCCATCTTCCTATCTCCCTACCAGGCCCCTGTCCATCATAGTAGGTGAGGCCACCTGGGCGAGTTACTGGTCCTCCTCCCCAGTTTTATTCCCTGGCCGAAAGTCTCACGCTCCAGGACACTGCCCTTGAGGCTGTAGAGGTTGTATCCCTCGCTGAGTCTGAGGGAAAAACCAATTCTGGTGGGTAAACAGATTAAGAAAGAAAGAAATAAATAATATTTTGAACTTGTTTAAGCCGGACTGAGCGGCCTTCTAACCCCAACTTGGCAGGTTCGATCCTGGCTCAGTCCGGTGGTATTTGAAGGTGGTCAAATACGATAGCCCCGTGTCGGTAAATTTACTGGCACGTAAAAGAACTCCTGCGGGACTAAATTCCGGCACCCCGGCGTCTCCGAAGACCTTAAAAAGTAGTTAGTGGGACGTAAAGCAAATAACATTCTTATTATTGAATTTATTTAATTACTCAATCCAGAGGTAACTCTCGACTCTGCACGGAAAGAAATAAATGTCACATTTTGATGGGTGATCAGAAAGAAGTCCGCGGCGTTAAGCCACGTTCCCCAACGTGAGAGAATGGGTTGGGGGAGCAATGGCACAGAAGGAACCATTTCCTTGAATTTCTGCACTCGTGGTGGGACGTTTATCTACATATTTTTCACTACTGAAATTAATTTATCCACGTCAGGAAAATTTCCACGAATTTCTTCCATAACTCTATTTAGTGCATGTGCAATACATGTTGCATGTATCATTTTAGGGTAGAGAATATGCAGTCTTTTGCCAGCTTTCACCATAGGGGTCCGGCTACTTAGCTAAATGGTTAGCCACGAAATTTGAAAAGTGGTATGAGGGCTGGAACGGGGTCCACTCAGCCTCGGGAGGTCAACTGAGTAGAGGTGGGTTCGATTCCCACCTCAGCCATCCTGGAAGTGATTTTCCGTGGTTTCCCACTTCTCCTCCAGGTGAATGCCGGGATGGTACCTGACATAAGGCCACGGCCGCTTCCTTCCCTCTTCCTTGCCTATCCCTTCCAATCTTCCCATCCCTCCACAAGGCCCCTGTTCAGCATAGCAGGTGAGGCCGCCTGGGCGAGGTACTGGTCATTCTCCCCAGTTGTATCCCCGACCAAGAGTCTGAAGCTCCAGGACACTGCCCTTGAGGCGGTAGAGGTGGGATCCCTCGCTGTGTCCGAGGGAAAAAGCCGACCCTGGAGGGTAAACAGATGATGATGATGATGATGATGACTACAACTTCTAAATACTCTCGTAACCGTGTGTATTATTATTATTATTATTATTATTATTATTATTATTATTATTATTATTATTATTATTATTATTAAAGTCTAGGTGCTTGGATAAATGGTCAGCGTAGACCACATGTCTGATTCCAGTCCGGGTCGGGAATTTTAACTACGTATGGTTAATTCCTTTGTCTCAGGGATTGGATGTTTGTATTCGTCTGCATGTATTCTGTGCAATTAGGCTTACACTACAGAGATGATCGGTAGACGTTAAATAATTAATGGCTTTACGCAACCCATTGAATGTCAAACTTCAAGCACTCTGGTACTTCGTGAGACGTTAACTACTTTCTTTCTGTCTTTCTTTCTTTCCTTATCTGTTTACCCTCGAGGGTTGGTTTTCCCTTCAAACTCAGCCAGGGATCGCACCTCTACCGCCTCAAGTGCAGTGTCCTGGAGTGTGTGACATTGGGTCGGGGACAAATGGGGAGAACGGCCAGTACCTCGCCCTGGCGGCCTCACCTGCTATGCCGAACAGGGGCCTTGGACGGGGAAGGGAAGATTGGAAAGGATAGGCAAGGAAGAGGGAAGGGTGCCATTAATTTCAGTGAGGGATAGAGGAGAAGAGGTATTGGAGAAGAGTAAAAATTTCCTGGAGGCGCCGGGTATCGATCCCGGTACCTCTCACATGCTAAGCGAGCGCTCTACCATCTGAGCTACGCCCCCAGTTGGGCCATGTGTAGCCATTATGTACTGCTCCAGTCAATAAGTATCTTGCACGCAGGATACGTTCGAACCTAGCAACTTTCACTTACATTCTGAGTTGAATCCTGGGAGGTGCACAGTCAGGTAGCCTCCAGGCCACTACACACACACAAAAAAGCTAAGCTTGAAAAGTGGTACGAGGACTGGAACGGGGTCCACTCAGCTTCTGGAGGTCAACGGAGTAGAGGGGAGTTCAATTTCCGCCTCAGCCATCCTCTAAGTGGTTTTCCGTGGTTTCCCACTTCTCCCCCAGGAAAATGCCGCGCTGGTACAATCGCGATCACAAGAATTCCGGGTGGAAAAGGAAACCGGTAACGTTTGAGCGAAGATATTAGCCACCCCTGAGGATCAAGGAGAGGTAACCAAGGCAACGTCACATGTGTTCATCGTCCAGGTGTGCCCGGTCCTGTTACGCACTCAGAGGTCACTCCAACCACCATTTTGTCAGGAACTGATTAAGATGTTTCTTTCTTCCTTTCTTTCTTTCTTAATCTGTATACCCTCCAGGGTTGGTTTTTCCCTCGAACTCACCGAGGGATCCCACCTCTACCGCCTCAAGGTCAGTGATCTGGAGTGTGAGACATTGGGTCGGGGATACAACTGGGGAGAAAGACCAGTACCTCGCCCAGGCTGCCTCAACTGCTATGCTGAACAGGGGCCTTGTGGGGGGAAGGGAAGATTGGACGGGATGGACACGGAAGAGGGAAGGAAGCGGCCGTGGCCTTAAGTTAGGTACCATCCCGGCATTTGCCTGGAGGAGAAGTGAGAAACCAGGGAAAAAACTTCCAGGATTGCTGAAGTGGGAATCGAACCCACCTCCCGAGGCTGATTGGTCCCCGTTCGAGCCCTCATACCACTTTTCAAATTTCGAGGCAAAGCCGGGAATCGAACCCGGGCCTCCAGGGGTGGCAGCTAAACACACTAACCACTACACCACAAAGGCGGACTATGAAGTTTCTTTGGTTAAATATTCTGGCTATACTGCTTCTTCTAATCAAGGAAAACGTTTAATTAACTGTAATTTACTTGTGAACAAATGTGCACGATGTAATCCCACCCCAATACGTGTGGCATTTAATTGTTTGATCAGTGCTGACAATAACTCCATAGGAACGGTTTCCCAACACCCTTGCGATTAACAAAGTAATGAAGAACCATTCTTTCCGTTTTTCCCTAATTAGTTTCTTCCAATCTGTGGTGTAGTGGTTAGTGTGATTAGCTGCCACCCCCGGAGGCATTTCCGGCTCTGCCACGAAATTTGAAAAGTGGTACGAGGGCTGGAACGGGGTCCACTCAGCCTCCAGTCATCCTGGAAGTGGTTTTCCGTGGTTTCCCACTTCTCCTCCAGGCAAATGCCGAAATGGTACCTAACTTAAGGCCACGGCCGTTTCCTTCCCTCTTCCTTGTCTATCCTTTCCAATCTTTCCATCCTCCCGCCAGGCCCCTGTTCAGCATAGCAGGTGAGGCCGCCTGGGCGAGGTACTGGTCATCCTCCCCAGTTGTATCCCCGACCCAGAGTCGGAAGCTCTAGGACACTGCCCTTGAGGTGGTAGAGGTGGGATCCCTCGCTGAGTCCGAGGGAAAAACCGACCCTGGAGGTTAAGCAGATTAAGAAAAAAAGAAATTTCTTCCAATCATTTGAATTATTAGAAATGTATTATTTTTGTGCAAAACTAGTGCACTGTTTAAGATTATAAAAATACAATTACTTTCGTGAGCAGGAAGCGTTCATTTTATTTATTTAAATTTTTGTTAGAAAATGCACTCCTTTGTTCCTTTTAAGACACTTTACTCTGATATTATGAGAGTACCTTCTTATTCTTATTGTTCTTAATCTGCTTACGCTCCCTAGGACTCAGCGAGAGATTCCACCGCTACCGCCTAGGGCAGCGTCCTGGAGTGTGAGACATTTGGTCTGAAATACAACTGGGGAGGATGACCAGTACCTCACCCAGGTGGCCTCACCTGCTATGTTGAACAGGGGCCTCGGTGGGGGATGGGTATATTGGAATGGTTAGACAAGGAAGAGGGAAGGAAGCGGCCGTGGCCTTAAGTTAGGTACCCTCCCGGCATTTGCCTGGAGGAGAAGTGGGAAACCACATGAGAATATCTTATTTTTATTATTATCATCTAGCATTTGTTTCTGGATTGGGAATAATATTCTTCATTTACATGTCTTTTAAATGTAAGCACTGTCTCTGTCTTGTACTTGTATACGTCGTTTTATCCCATTTAATTTCTATCCCATTTCCCGTATTTAAATTAAGAAAAAGGAATGGTATAATATTTCAGTAAAAGGGTAGGCCCTAAATCTGTATATGAAACAGTTACCTTCTTTCATCTTAACTTCTTGCGTTCAAATTTGATATCCGTTGTATATTTTAGTGCAAAGTATATTAATTCTTCTTTTAACAGTGTCTGCATAAGTATTAGGGAAGTTTAATTTAAAAGGGCCAATATGGACGAAAATATGGGTCATTCTTTCTTACAGTGGTTGAGCGCGATAATAATGAAGTCATGGTCGAGACCGCTATCATTTCAGCCAGCCTTCGCACGCAATAATTACAAAGAAACTGGAGAATTTGACGCTCAGTGAGTCGATATACACAGTACGTTTGTTGTCTTCAAGGACTCCCCTCATTACCCTCTCTCGTCGTTGTCAAGCCAGTGGGAACATGCGGGCAGGTGGGGAGCAAGTACCTTCCCATCCGCGTGTTTCGTTCATGCTATAGGATATCCCGTACTTCGCTCTCTCCACCTCCCCTTCACTCTTCAGATATATGCATGTGTTACGTGTCTAATGGATGTGACCAATGAGAGAGAATGTATAAGCAGGTACTGGGCGGTTCTGAGGGCTGTACTGATTTCTTGCCTGAAATGAATATTTCTGTCCACGTGATAATAAAGTTCTCGAGTGTACCTAACTTAAGGCCACGGCCGCTTCCTTTCCTCTTCCATATCTATCCCTTCCGATCGTCCCATACCCCCATAATGCCCCTATTCAGCAAAGCAAGTGAGGCCGCTTAGTCCCCCTATTCAGTTGTATCTCCCGACCCAAAGTCTTACGCTCCATGAAGGTAAACGGATTAAGAAAGAAAGATAAACACACTCAGACTACTGAATTAATAAGAAGTTCCCAAATTATAGGTCAGCCCTCATAGAACTTATGTTAAAGCAGTATATTGTACGCACAATCAGTTCCGAGTTTTTCACTTATTTCTTGCCAATAGTTGTCTTTCATGGGCCCTGTTTCGTAAAACTAATACCATTACCTAATAATATGAAAACTCATAAAAATAATTATTAGTTAACCAAATTCTGTTTCATAAAAATGTACACATTATAACTGTTCGCTCTCCTCATCAAGACACTTGGGGAGATGAACGTTATTACCTTGGGACACATGAATATCAAATAAACTATTTGTGGCTTGCCCGTAAATTGCCACGCAAATAGAAACAATTAACATTCCATGGTTTCCTACTTCTCTATGTGATGTTTGGGCGCCATAGTTACAGTTTTAAACAAAACTGTAAACCAAAATTTATATTTACTAGCATAGAGACTTATACTTAAATCACAGGGGTAGGATTTTAAATAATTAACCATTAAGTATCGCTTAAGAAAGAAAACGCAATATAAAATACAAATGAATTTATTATACAAAAATGAGATGAATCGGAAAAGTTCCTTAAAGCGTGGAGGGATTTAGAATTTACTTTACTGAATTTAGTAATTGCTTGCTTTATCTAATTGAAGCTCACCAATTGCAGCTTTCGTTGAAATCATCGGGTTTCCGTGGTTACTCGTTCTCTTCTTCTCGATATAGAATTTGCTCCATGGGCATCCTTCCTTCCTTCTCTGATCTGGTACGGGCTATCTGGACTAGCACTCCCTAATTGCCTAGTCTTGAAACTAGACATTCGCCCTATACTTGTAAAAACTGATCAGCGTTGATCGTAAGAGGAGAAAATTCAGAGATATGATTTTTTCCATATTAGTAGAAATCTCAATCCAACTGAGCTATACTATTTATACGGTACAGACTTGTACCAAATTCCGTAGACTTGAACTAAACATAGTTCTTCGTCCAGAAGATTTACTGAATATAACAAAAGCCGTAAGCTTGTTTCGTCTCACGTAGATCCGATAATATAACCGCAGCTAAGTACTGTATCGAAACGAGCACATACCGTCTCAAAATCAATAACGTCGTTCACAGTAGATGTTCACAGTAGAAGTTCTAATAGTAGTTAGGATCACAGCAGAAGTCGTAGTTAGGTTGTTAGGTGCCGTTCTCGTGGTGAGAATCTCTATATATCCGGGCTCACCCCCACTATTGGTAACAGTTCAATCTCATAACTCATATACAACGAAGTATCTGATTCGCAGATCGAATTATCAACTCCCCTTCTCTTCTTTCTTGACAAGTCCAGTAGGCGTGGCGATGATGTAGCTGACCAGCTTGCAAGCCTCGCGCGCGGGTCGCTGTTTACTAGCCTTGGCTCATGAGTTAAACCCAGTGAGTCATGCAAATTTCCACGCTCAAGAATAACCTTTTCCGTATACACAAATATGAGATGAAATGACAACTATATTTCAACATATTAACCAAATCCAATACATAATAAATTCCTATCTTTCATAATATAATAATAAATAATAAATGATTATAATATATATAACTAGATTGCAAAAACCTTATTTACAAATGCTTGACGTAGAATAAATATGTTATTACGAATAATTGCCGATGGCGGATAAACTTGATATCAAATGATATCGCGTAAAATGATATTATATTAAATTAGTAGGGCTGGAGAATCCTGGACGGTTACATACGCCCTCCTGTTATTTACAGATATAACATATATGAAAATAACACACTACAACAAAACGGCTGATATATACAACATTACATCCTACGAAAACTTAATAAAAACATACATAATAAAATCTTGTATCTCACTGTAGAGTGTTTGTTTCAACGATACCAGATAACATTAGTAATAATTCCTGCCGATTTTCTTCCGAATGTTTGTCAGCAACACTCATAATATTTAAAACATAACAACAGGTAAATAACTCTGTCTTTGCACTTCACCATCAAAGTGTTCGGCAGTTCCAGGTTATCATAATATATACACCACACACACACGTAATCACACGTGGCCTACCTCTCTTAGATGGCCGCAAGCAATTTCTTGTTTTCATTGCAAAAAAAATATACGATTAAAAAATTATTGCATTAATTTCCTTCTGCAGTTTACTCATGGCTTCTACAATGGTGTCAGGTCTAGGTTCACAACCTATACATGAATTCATGTTTTCTAACTCAAGTATATATAATGTTATCAAAACAACACCTGCGAGACGTTACACTTAATTCGCAGAAATATATCGTCTCAGAGAACGAATATTATAAGTGCCCAACATAACAAGATTACCATCTTTCAGTCTGTATGCACAAGGACCAACCCGACAATGAATCTGGAATGGACCCTGATACAACAAAAAGAATTTCTTCGTCACCTTCTCTTCACTGGACGAGAGCATGGGAAACGTGACAAAACAGAATCTCCTACCTGAAATTCGTCTAACACCTGACGTTTCTGCTGTTTGCTACGCTTCTCAGCCGCTTTAATCAAATTTTCTCTCGCTAATCTGACATATATCTGAGAGTTCCGCTGAGGTTCCTGTGTAGTACCTAGTACTTTTGTCAGCTCATTCCTTGGATTGCTGCCAAAATGAACCTCTAATGGGGTGAATTTCGTACTATCATGCTGAACCCTGTTAATCCATTTCTCAATCAACGCTAAAGAACCAACCCACGCAGTGTGCTTGTCATGAACTAAAGATCTAAACATCCTACCTAATTCCTTCATCGTGCGTTCACACATATTCCCTTGCGGATTCCTAATTGAGGAAAAAACATGTGTGATACCTAACTCTGTCATCACAGTCTTCCACTTCTTCGAGGTAAACTGAGATCCGCTATCAGATAATAACCTACTAGGCGTACCTAATTCCTGAACATACTTGTCACTAATAAACTTACTACAACTAAGACCTGTCGCTTTTGGCACGATCAACAAAAGATTGACACACTGACTACTCGAAACTTCAATAATACCATCCTCTAACATGGCTTCTATTTGATTGTCTACTGCTTTAGCATATTTATGTGGTATCGGATATCTCGGTCCAGCGAATATACTTTTATCCAGCACTGAAAATGAGTATTCATATACATGTGTTTTGCCACGTTTCGATGAAAATACTTCCTTGTGTTCTCTCAACACATACAACAATCGGTCCCTCTGACCTTCTTCCAAATTGCTACTATCTACCGCTTCTCTCAAAGCATCATCATGGTTCTCCTCTAACCATACTTCACACAACTTAAAATCCGCTCTCTCTTCTTCATCTTTTGAAACCTCATTAACACACCACATGTTACAAACCTCCACTTTCGTCTGAACTTCGGCATCCCACGTGACTTTAACATCCTCATTATCCCACCTTAAATATACTATCGCCTCATTGTAATCTAACCGAGCTGAGTATAAACTTAGCCAGTCAGATCCCAAGATAACATCAAATATAAGATTCGGAATAACAAGACATACCCGAATTTTCGACTTCCCGTTAATACAAATAGGTATGGCAACTTGCTTGCATATTTGCTTGGATCTTTTACCTACAGCAGTGACGATATATGTGGATTTCACAGGCATTTCTTCAATCTCCATATTATCATTTTTTCTGTCCTCATACCACTTCAAACTTACACATGATCTTTGACTGCCTGAATCCAATAAAGCCTGATACTGCGCCCTCCATAAAACGATCGTAACAACGGGGTTATCACTTTTACTACCAGCTAAAACATGATTCATTTCCACCTCCCTTAATAACTCATCTCTGACATCGAGATCATAATTCATGTGCGTCATTACACAATTTCTCGCAACATGTTCTGAAGACTGATAATCTGATCCCTCATTACCGTCTACTATCAGTTTAAATTACTGTGTCTCCTTGTATCCTGATTTCGGCTAGTGCATTCCTCAACATTACGTTCCCTCTGAAAATTCCTATTTTGCTAGTGTGACTGATTACCTACAGGTTGTTGTCTCGGTTGAAACTGACCACGGTGATTGTGTTCTTGTCTTCGGGGTGTAGTTTGATAGTTTGTGTGCTCTCGTGTACTATTACTATTTTCTAACGTATCGAAACTTGCTAGCAATCTTTCCATTCGCTGAATAGACTCTATCTGTTGCATACAGCTAGCTTCGCGGATTTTGTTGGGAAAATGCCTGAGTAATAACTTCACAATATCTCTCTCCGCTGACATCCCATCTACGTTTTTACAAATCATAACACGGGCCAAAAAAATATTCTGTCATTGAAACTCCTTCGTGTGGCCTAAATTTCCCAAAGACAATGCGTTCTCTTTCCCTGCTTTGTATAGCTTCACTCCAAAATTTTTCCGTGAAATATTTCTGGAATTCCACCATACTGATCATGCTGCTCTTATACACCGCAAACCATGATTTTGTTTCCCCAAAAAAGCTTTACCAATTATTTCTAACGCTTCTTCCCATTCAATGATTCCTTCTTCGATTCGCTTTTCAAACTGTTTCTTAACAGTGTTTAAAAAATCTAAAGGGGGTGTCTGCCTCCCATTAAATTTAGGTAGTTCAGTTTCATATATGAAATTAGTACCATGGCACTGACTTCCTATATTACCTTGCTTTTCTCTGATTTCTTTACGTATTTGTGCCTCCGATCTATCAATACGTTCATTTATCCTTTTCACTTTAGTTTCTAAGTCATTCGCAATGTGTTCCTGTCTTTCCTTGGTGGTTTTAATTTCAACAGCATATTCCTCTGCTTTCTTAAACTTTTCATTACATATTTTAGCATTAATCTATACCTTACCACACAGATCATCGTATTGTTGTTGTACTCTTTCTCTAACTTTACTATTTTTTTCTCTACCAACTCTATGACTTCGGTTTTATGTTCAGTTAACTTTCTTTCTACCACTTTCTCATGTTGGCTGCGTCTCATCTCCTGTTCCGCTAACTGATTCTCAAAAAGTTTCTGCTGCTCTAGTGCTTCATCTAATCTACGATTTAAAGCATCCATCTTAGTATTAACTTCTCTGCTAAGTTCGGTTTTAGTCTGATCTATTTCTCTGCTAATTTTGGTTTTCGTTCTCTCTACTTCCTTCTTAATTTCATCTATCCCTTTCGTTTCCTTCCTAATTTCATTCATTTTCTGTAATATCCCTTGCATCATCAAAAACAGTTGTTGAATATTCATTTCACTATTCATATTACCTTTCTCGCCCTCCATCCTAGCTACATCAGATTCTGTGCTATTTTCCATGCTCCCACCACTCTCTACCTATTTATCTACTTCAATGCTTTCATCAACAACATTCCTAGAATTCAGCGTCTCGCCTCCCTTTGCTAAGTTTCCGCTACGTAATTTCATGTCCTTTTCACCTTGTGCAGCCATGATTCCCCCAAAATCACACATACAAATTATATGGACACTCACTTAATCCCCACAAACACAGACTCTAATTTACTGCTTTCTTTCCACGAATACTTAATGGTTTTCGAGCGGCACGCTGGTGCGACAAATGTAACTGTTCGCTCTCCTCATCAAGACACTTGGGGAGATGAAAGTTATTACCTTGGGACACATGAATATCAAATAAACTATTTGTGGCTTGCCCGTAAATTGCCACGCAAATAGAAACAATTAACATTCCATGGTTTCCCATTTCTCTATGTGATGTTTGGGCGCCAGGGTTAAACAAAACTGTAAACCAAAATTTATATTTACTAGCATAGAGACTTATACTTAAATCACAGGGGTAGGATTTTAAATAATTAACCATTAAGTATCGCTTAAGAAAGGAAATTAACGCAATATGAAATACAAATGAATTTATTATACAAAAAAAATGAGTTGAATCGGAAAAGTTCCTTAAAGCGTGGAGGGATTTAGAATTTATTTTACTGAATTTACTAATTGCTTGCTTTATCTAATTGAAGCTCACCAATTGCAGCTTTCGTTGGAATCATCGGGTTTCCGTGGTTACTCGTTCTCTTCTTCTCGATGTAGAATTTGCTCCATGGGCATCCTTCCTTCCTTCTCTGATCTGGTACGGGCTATCTGGACTAGCACTCCCTAATTGCCTAGTCTTGAAATTAGATATTGGCCCTATACTTGTAAAACCTGATCAGCATTGATCGTAAGAGGAGAAAATTCAGAGATATGAATTTTTCCATATTAGTAGAAATCTCAATCCAACTGAGCTATACTATTTATACGGTACAGACTTGTACCAACTTCCGTAGACTTGAACTAAACATAGTTCTTCGTCCAGAAGATTTACTGAATATAACACAAGCCGTAAGCTTGTTTCGTCTCACGTAGATCCGATAATATAACCGCAGCTAAGTACTGTATCGAAACGAGCACATACCGTCTCAAAATCAATAACGTCGTTCACAGTAGATGTTCACAGTAGAAGTTCTAATAGTAGTTAGGATCACAGCAGAAGTCGTAGTTAGGTTGTTATTTGCCGTTCTCGTGGTGAGAATCTCTATATATCCGGGCTCACCCCCACTATTGGTAACAGTTCAATCTCATAACTCATATACAACGAAGTATCTGATTCGCAGATCGAATTATCAACTCCCCTTCTCTTCTTTCTTGACAAGTCCAGTAGGCGTGGCGATGATGTAGCTGACCAGCTTGCAAGCCTCGCGCGCGGGTCGCTGTTTACTAGCCTTGGCTCATGAGTTAAACCCAGTGAGTCATGCAAATTTCCACGCTCAAGAATAACCTTTTCCGTATACACAAATATGAGATGAAATGACAACAACTATATTTCACCATATTAACTAAATCCAATACATAATACATTCCTATTTTTCATAATATAATAATAAATAATAAATGATTATAATATATATAATAAGATTGCAAAAACCTTATTTACAAATGCTTGACGTAGAATAAATATGTTATTACGAATAATTGCCGATGGCGGATAAACTTGATATCAAATGAAATCGCGTAAAATGATATTATATTAAATTAGTAGGGCTGGAGAAGCCTGGACGGTTACAACATGGCTAATAAAGAGTCTTCACTCATAATATTAATTCATTTGTAAACTGATACAAATGGTGGTTAGAATAGGTTTGTTGCATGTGTACTTGTTTTGCGTTTGTTCCTAGCGGTAGGCTAGTGCTTGACTACAACCGGCTATTAACCCATAAATGTTCGAGTGGTTTACTTGATATTTTCGTTGTTATGGCCGATACACATGAGAATGGGTAAAAGCTGCGAAAATAATGTGAGAGAAGAAAGTGCTTGAATTAAAGCATCAACCATTCGCAGCCTACTTCTCACTCTATAACACTCTTCTCCTCAGTTTTTTATTTTATGTGCTCTTAAAAATCTCTATGGAGATAGACTGCAAAAATCTTGGTTTGATGATGGTATAAGCCAAGATTTTAAAGGATACCTGGAGTCTCCAAGCAAAGTGCACCAGGGAAATGTCTCCAAACATTAGCCATCTTATTGTTCGAGTTACCCTAGCATTGCTGACACCACCAGGCCAATTCGCACTAACACAGTAGAACTGTAATTTAGTTCACATATGAGCATTACTTTCAAGGAATATTTCCCATATCTATCAATAAATTCTGGTCTTTATGTACTTATCACAAATACAATGATATTGTATATTAATACTACACCCTTCCGGGCCTCGAATGGAAGACTCGCGCTTAAGAATGCCTCGACATAACGGGGTAAACACCCACGGATGAGACTAGAGTAATTTGCGGCTCGACTTGCCTGACGAGCTCCGAACCGATCCCCTTCCTCCTTTTTTTCTACCGCGGCAGCTCGAGCACTTGGGGAGTGGTTACGTTCGAAAGAAAAGAAAAAAACACCAACAAATATTTAAGATGGAGCCTTATGTAATCTGGAAGTAGGGTTCTCCGGGTTCAACTGTCTACGGGATACTGCTTAGCACTGCTACAAATGACAAGAGGCATATAATTGGGGGTTACAAAGAATAATTTATTCAAAATATGGCATGATAAAAAATGGATACAACCCTATACAATGAATTTCCCGCATACGGGAGGGAAAGAAAATAATTAACACTTTAAAATTCGACTCGTCTATGGGCATCGTCTGCACAAAGGTATGACTGAGGTTTTGCGACCACCACCGTCTATCTTTCCTTCATTAGTTCGTAACTTTTGCTGACTTTTTATATTCTTCTGTCGATCACACCGTGAGATGAGCTGATATCCCTACACCTATTAGTTTTTGTTCTTAGCACGTAATTAACCGGTTCCTGCACTACATGATTACGATATTAAAAGATATATTTACATAATACATAGATAAAACACACATACCATTAGCTAAAATCCCCCCGGACTTCCCGTATCTGTCACCAAGACAATGCAACGTTGAACATCGGTTCTGTTTGAACTCAAAATGAATGCACATTAATACTACACACACACAGATATATACACATCATGCATAAAGGAGGCTATTCCTGTAAGGAAAACATAGTTATCAGTATCTTCTGCCCCCGGCGCAAGCTTAATGGAAGCTTGCCCAAGGTGACCCCTGCTGATCCGGGGGTCGAACTGGATGAATCCCGACTGAGAGGTACATTCCTGAAAGAAAAATCCCTAACTAGCTACGGTCTCATATTACCGGATATGGGGGGGGGGGAGATCCATATTCATTTATTAATTACCTTTTAAATCACCGTGATATTATCATTATATAAGTATTCTTAGCTAAGCCATTTAAACCAAACCAACGAGCACGGTGAAAACCCAGAGCCCCGAGTCTTACGACAATAGTACAGCATGTCCCCTCTGTCACGAAGGGAGCGGAACAGACGCGCACAAAAAAGAAAGGAAGGGAGGGTCATTCGCCGTACGCCAACCGGCACTCATTCATTAGCTACGTCGTATTCTTGACTCCTCTCAATTATAATGGCCAGCCCTCCTTTCCTCGGAGACACATATCTCTGGCCCATTTGTTTATTCATCTTACCGTAGAATTCCCCTGAAATACTCATTTATTCTATACCTTCTCATTCTTTTCATGAGCACCATCACTTGCGAATTATCTCATCATAAACTATCTGGGCATTTGGCCCTTTCATTACGTCTCATATCGCGTATCTTCTTTCGTTGGGCATAGGACTCTCATGATTCCTCAATTCCACGTTCCTCATTTTCTTCGCTCACCGCCCAAAGTTATGCATATATTCATATTTCTACCATACATAAGACTCTGGTTTCCCTGGATCTCAGCCGGTTGCATACAAAAAACTCCATACTTTCTGGTTAAATAATCAAGAATCACGGGAAACTCGCGAACTGTCCCTCACTATTATACATAAATAACATATTTTTATGTACCTCTCTCGGTCAGGATTTCTTCTCTCTTGTTGTACACGCACTTATTATATGTGTAAATTACGAATGCATCGTCTGATTGACCCATGAGCTTCCCCAGCAAATACGATAGCCATGTCGGACATTAACTAGCAACCTCTGGACATGATTTTCCCTGCTCATTTATTATTGTTCCAGCCACCTCTAGGGGAACTCAAATATTCTCCTATCCTTGTCTCCCTTACTTGCTAGGATATACTACATATTACTAAGAATAACCACTCACGATAAACTAATAATTAAGAAAACAAATGGGTTGTCCGGGGAGTTAGCTTCCCTTGAATTTTAAGTTAACGTGATCAAGAATAATAAAATTTCCATATTAGGACATGCATTATTTTACAACATTTTAGATATTACAGAGGAAAGCTCATCCTATTACCGGTTCTACATTATCGTGCTAAGAGATTTATATTATGACATCACTCATCTGTTTGGTGGCCGTGGTTTTTCCTTCCACGGGAGACCCATGGCGGAGTTTACTGCTGCATGACCTCGGCGCTGGAAACGGGCGTGTTGTCCTTCAGCCCTGGTCCATATATGTCTGACATCCTGGAGATCTCGTTCACAGCTGAAATCTCAGAGTAATCCACATGTGTAACACTTCACCACTCGTCACACGGCCTGCTGTTTACCACGACACGAACACAGAGTTTACACCACGAACAAGCAGGTCATGCTAATCACAGCGAGCGCGTTCACAGCATGAATCGGGTAGCTCACAACACCTGAGCACCCTGACTTAGAGTAGGTAGCGATTTGGGTGATATCAATTTACTAATATCACGGACTCATTTAGGCCGGCATTGTATATAGCCACAACCCGCTACTCGTTTATAAATTATGCTCGCAGCTTATTTAATGAAACGCGGCACAGAGACATTCGCCTAGGCTCGCTTGGTTTCCCGTCCACGCCTCACAAAGGCTTCGTACTTCACGGCCGCGACGGACACAATAGCACTGGCTTAGTATGCGGTAAGTAGGGTATGGACTGTAAACTGGAGCACAACGACCCGCTAGGAACTGACTTCAGTGAGGGTCAGCTCAGCTTTTATGGTCTATTCACCGGAAAACGATGGGCGTAAACGATTCACGGTTCATTAAGGACAGCAGCTCCTTTTATCCCAGGAATTCAGAACATTTAAATGGTGCATATTGTAACCCTCTCTTTGCTCTCTTATTTGAACCAAATGTGTTCTCCCGACGATCGGCAGATACCACGTAATTCGCTTCCCGCTTTTAATTATTCCATGGGCGTCATCTGGCGGGTGGAGTCAATTTTGAGCGCGACTCTTAGCTTGGGGGACGCTTTCTCGTTCACATGTGTTTGCAGTCTGTTAAATCTGGACATCTGGTGACCTTCTTTCTTCCCCTGAATAAAGTATTACATATTTTTAGTCTGGGATACGCGGAAAATTCAGCTCTATTCATTGGTGTGTCTCACATAATTTTCCCATGTCTGGATCAAAATATCTTATTATCTTTACGCGCCAAAATTCGACGTTGGCACTCGTGAAACGTGCATAAAAAACCGGAAGTTCCTTCTGTTAGTTTGGATCCCTGGCAGAATAGGCCACACCTCAGGGCGTGTTTGACTACGGCCGCGTCGCGTCATATCTCCACCTCTCTCTGCAAGTTGAGAGGGTCTTTTCGCGGGGCTTGGCTCCTGCTCAGTCTTCCCTTTGTTTTCCAGGCGCTCTTTCGCGGGTTCCGTTCTGGCCGGGCGCCGCTCAATCCCCATCGCCCATACTACTACCAATGACGCGACCTTTAGAAGTGGTTTTAATGAGGTAGAAAGGCACCTATAATTCCAATGAGCTATACAGGACACTGTACGGTTTCAATACCAACCCGCGGAGTGCTCTCTCAAGCTGCTGGTTTGAGGTTAATGATTCATTCCTTGCAGTGGAACATTTTATGATATTACCAATCCTATCCAGCAAATACTAAAATGTTATGTAATCTAACCTGAATCTCTCATTGTATTCATATGTATGTTCCATACCAGTATAGGCAGTTCTTGGTCAAAATTTATTGGACGGTGGATAACTACACCCGTTCCTCATCACTATTTGAAACTGAGTCGAACATTTCACTAATCTTCACGATTTTATGTCAAAATATTATATCGCTCACTTTGGTTTCACTAATAATATGGATTAAGAGTCAAAATACACTCATAGAATTAATCCCAATAATATGAGTAACTGTTATTAGTCATGTTGGTTATGAAACAATTACATACAAACATTATCATTATAGACCTTTATGCCTTTCAGCGTTCAGTCTGCAAGCCTCTGTGAATTTACTAAACGTCTAACAATCCTCTATTTGCAACTAGTACTGTGGCCTCATTTAGTTCTATACCTCTTATATTTAAATCGTTAGAATCTGCGTCTAAGCATCGTCGTCTTGGTCTCCCTCTACTTCTCTTATCGTCCACAAGAGAGTCCATTATTCTCCTAGGTAACCTATCCTCCTCCATTCGCCTCACATGAAGCCACCACCGAAGCCGGTTTATGCGTACAGCTTCATCCATCGAGTTCATTCCAACTTAGCCTTTATCTCCTCATTCCCAGTACACTCCTGCCATTGTTCCCATCTGTTTGTACCAGCAATCATTCTCGCTACTTTCCTGTCTTTTACTTCTAACTTATGCATAAGAAATCCTTAGTCCACCCCGCTTTCGCTCCCGTAAAGCAAAGTTGGTCTGAAAACAGACCGATGCAAAGAAAGTTTCGTCCGGGAGCTTACTTCCTTCTACAGAACACTGATGATCGCAACTGCGAGCTCACTGCATTAGCTTTACTACACCTTGATTCAATCTATCTTAATACATTACCATCCTGGGAGAACACACAACCTAAATACTTAGAATTATCTACCTATTCCAGCTTTGTATCACCTCTCTGACATTCAATTCTGTTGAACTTCTTACCTACTGACATCAATTTAGTCTTCGAGAGGCTAATTTTCATACCATATTCATTGTACCTATTTTCAAGTTGCAAGAAAATAAACTGCAGGCTTTCGGCACAATCTGCCAGTAAGACGAAGTCGTCAGCATAGGCCAGACTGCTTACTACATTTCCACCTAACTGAATCCCACCCTGACACTTTATACCTTCCAGCAGATGATCCACGTAAACTACGAACAGCAAAGGTGAAAGATTACAGTCTTGTCTAACCCCTGTAAGTACTCTGAACCAAGAACTCATTCTACCATCAATTCTCACTGCAGCCCAATTGTCAACATAAATGCCTTTGATTGATTTTAATAATCTACCCTTAATTCCATAGTCCCCCAGTATGGTGAACATCTTTTCCCTTGGTACCCTGTCATATGTTTTCCCTAGATCTATGAAACATAAACACAACTGTCTATTCCTCTCGTAACATTTGTCAATTACGTAGCGCATACTGAAAATTCTGATCCTGACCGCCCCTCTGTGGTCTGAAACCACACTGGTTTTCATACAACTTCCTCTCAACCGCTGATCCCACACTCCCTTCCAAAATGCCAGTGAATACTTTGCCTGGTATACTAATCAATGAGATACCTCGAGGGTTGTTGCAATCCTTCCCGTTCCCTTGCCTATAGATAGGTGCAATTACTGCTGTTGCCCAATCTGAAGGTACCATAATCTTTTTGTTGTATGAAGCCATTTCTTCCCTGCCTTACCACTATACTTCACAATTTCGGTCTAATTTAATCTATCCCTGCTGTTTTTTGACAATAGAGAGTATTTATCTTTTCCACTTCCTCAAGCGTAATTTCGCCAACATCATTTTCGCCTTCCTCATAATCTCCGTTGTTCGCGAAACCACCAGGAAGATTTCCTTGTAAGTTGAGAAGATCGTCAAAATATTTCCTCCCCCTGTCCAGTGATTCCCTGGGATCTATTATGAGTTCACCTAAATTACCCAAAACACTGTCCGGCTCGTTGGCTGAACGGTCAGCGTCCTGGCCTTCGGTTCAGAGGGTCCCGGGTTCGATTACCGGCCGGGTCGGGGATTTTAATCTTAATTGGTTAATTCCAATTGCACGGGAGCTGGGGGTCTGTGTTGTCTTCACCATCATTTCACCCTCATCACGACGCGCAGATCGCCTACGGGCGTCAAATATAAAGACCTGCTTCTGGCGAGCCGAACCCGTCCTGGCATATCCCGGCACTAAAAGCCATGAGACATTTCATTTCATTAACCCAAAACACTGTCCATTTCCTTTTTCCCTCCCTTCTTCTTCCTCTTAATCTGCTTACCCTCCAGGGTTGGTTTTTCCCTCGGACTCTGCGAGGGATCCCACCTCTACCGCCTCAAGTGCAGTGTCCTGGAGCGTGAGACATTGCGTCGGGGGATACAATTGGGGAGAATCACCAGTACCTCACCCAGGCGGCCTCACCTGCTATGCTGTACAGGGGCCTTGGTGGGGGATGGGAAGAGTGGAAAGGATAGGCAAGGAAGAGGGAAGGAAGCGGCCGTGGCCTTGTGTTAGGTACCATCCCGGCATTTGCCTGGAGGGAATGTCGGAAACCACGAAAACCACTTCCAGGATGGCTGAGGTGGGAATCGAACCCACCTCTACTCAGTTGACTTCCCGAGGCTGAGTGGACCCCGTTCCAGCACTCGTACCACTTCTCAAGTTTCGTGGCAGAGCCGGGAATCGAACGCGGGCCTCTGGGGGTGGCAGCTAATCACACTAACCACTACACCACAGAGGCGGGCCCCTCCCTTCCTAAGATTCTTCATTACTGTCCAGAAAGGTTTCCCTGCTGCTTGACCTTGCCTTTCCAGGTTTTTACCAAAATCTTCCCATGACTTCTTTTTTTATTCAACAACTATATGTTTCGCTCTGTTTCTTTCATCTAATGTAAAGTAACCCGTTACAAATATTTCTCTGTATTATCATTATTGGTATTGTACCGGCTGGTACACCTCTACGCCGCACATTTGAATTTTCCGCCTTAAAGTACTCCTCTACAGGAGAAACTGTGAACTTAAAACTGTATCTACTTAAACTTTTGCTCTGAAGATGTCACTGTGTTAATTTCAACGTGTTTTTATTTACTATTTATCAAGAAGTTTGGACATTGTCTCATAGATGTCTCTACTAAAAAAATATGGTCATGCACCCTGGTGCGAAGTGAGGGAACTTTCTTGAAGATAGTTTGTACTCATAAATTTTCTTATTACTAAATTTCGTTCTTTCATTTGTGGGTTGGCAATATTAATCTTTTCTTTCCTCCAATCAATTATTTCTGTAATTAATTTTTTACCAATCGTGTCTTTCTTCTTCGATTTTGTGTGTAACTGTGTACTGTAGCCAATAAACGCCTGTAGGTGTGTCTTAATTATTCATGAAAGGTCTCGAATTTTCCCCGAGGGTATAAAAACTGCTGATTTTCTTGTCTCTCGGCCACTTCATCAACTTATAACCTCGTGTATGGACATGTAGCAGGAGGCGGGAAGCGCCTCTTTCATCCAGCAGCAGCTCTTCAATAAGGTAATGGCCCTTTAACATCTTTATTGTCTTGGTAGCTCAGCAGTTTAACCCTCGGGAAAGGTCCGAATCTCTTTACCATGTAAACTGTCTTTTCGACATGTAAATTTTGCCGTTTGATGTAAAAACTTCATTAAAACCTGTAACTGCAATTCGGGTATAGAGAGTGCTTTACCCTCTCGAACTCCCCTTCATATTGATTGGAGGTGACTACGTTTTCTTCCTTTCTGTAATGTCTTAAAATTTTCTTATACGAGTCACCTCCATAATTTGGGAATAGCCCCTGTTTCATCGGTCTAGTGCCTCGTAGGTTTTAAAAAGGTTTCATGTAGGAGTGCAATTACACGCCTCCATTCATCTTGGTATTTCGGGCCGTTTACTTTACCTGTTCTTTTCTGCTAAGGCCCAGTAGGTTGGGTACAAGATACCCCTGTTTCTTTGTAAGTGTGCCTTGAGGGCAGTTAATGGTGAAGTCTGTTCCGGTCTTTGATAGGCTCAGAAAATTGAGAGCGGGTCAGGTCTTTTGTTTGTGGTAAGAGTGCCTCAGAGAGGCTTGATATTCAAAGTGGGGAGTAAGTGCTCCATGTATGGAGGGGATTTCTGCCCTTTGGTAAATATGTGTTTGTGAGCTGAGAGCTCAGGAATTGTAAATCTTGGGGCTTGAAGCCCAGATTGTTAAATTATCTCTAAATCTTGGCCTTTCCTGGTTTTGTACCTGATTGTCGGTTATTTGTTGGCATGTTGTTATTTGTTAAACTTTGAAATGCTATTTAAAAATTGTTAAGTTTTGCTATTTTCGAAAATATAACCTTTAATGAAATTTTAATTCATATCTCGGCTTTGTAGTTAGACCCATTCACCCCGGCACCTTCTTTCACCTCTGCTAATCCACCAAACCACGGTAACAGTTATTATTATTATACAGATGTACTGATATTAATAATAATAATTGTACCGGGCGGTACACCCCTACGCCGCAACTTTAAATCTTGCGCCAATAGAACCTCCTCTACAGGAGAAACTTGGAACTTAAAACTGGAACAACTTATAAATTTACTCAGAAGATGTCACTACTGTATTCTTTTTAAGGTGAAGTTTCCTGAACTGGGTACATTTCTACTTGTTTGTTTTCCGTTCGGCAAGAAGTGTGGTCAGTCTCTCATAGATGTCTCTGCCAAAAAAACTATGATCATGCACCCTGGTGCGAAGTCAAGGAACGTTTTTGAAGAAATTCTGTATTCTTAAGTTTTCTCTTTACTAAGTTTCGTTCTTTCATTTGTAGGTTGGCAATATTGATATTTTCTTTCCGCCAGTTTTGAACTTAGCCAATCCAGAATTTCTGTAATTAATTGTTGACCAATCGTGTCTTTCTTCTTCGATTTTGAGCGTACCTTCTATTCTGACCAATAAAATTGAGTGGGTGTGGCTGTTTTATTCATGAAAGGTCTCGAACTTTCCCCGAGGGTATAAAAACTGCTGATTTTCTTGTCTCTCGGCACTTCATCAACAGCTAACCTAGTGTATGGACGTGTAGCAGGAGGCGGGAAGCGCCTCTTTCATCAGGCAGCAGCTCTTCAGTAAGGTAGTTGCCGTTTAACATCTTTATTTTCTTGCTAGCTCAGCAGTTTAACCCGCGGGAAAGGTCCGAAACCTTTACTATGTAACCTATCTTTCAAACATGTAATTTTCTGTCGTTTTTGTAAAACTTCATAAATCTGTAACTGTAATTCGGGGATAGAGAGTGATTTACCCTCTCGAGCTCCCCTTCATATTGGTTTGAGGTGACTACGTTTTGTAACTGGTTTTCTTCCTTTCTGTAATGTCTTAAAATTTTCTTATACGAGTCAGCTCCATAGTTTGGGAATAGCCCCTGTTTCTTTTTTTTTTTGCTAGGGGCTTTACGTCGCCACCTACACAGATAGGTCTTATGGCGACGATGGGATGTGAAAGGCCTAGGAGTTGGAAGGAAGCGGCCGTGGCCTTAATTAAGGCATTTGCCTGGCGTGAAAATGGGAAACCACGGAAAACCATTTTCAGGGCTGCCGATAGTGGGATTCGAACCTACTATCTCCCGGATTCAAAGCCCCTGTTTCATCGGCCTAGTGCCTCTTAGGGAAAGTTTCATGTAGGAGTACAAGTACACGCCTCCATTCTACTTGGTGTTGCGGGCCATTTACTTAACCTGTTCTTTTCGGCTAAGGCCCAGTAGGATGGGTACAAGATAACCCCGTTTCCTTGTAAGTTGTGTCTTGAGGGCAATTAATGGTAAAGTCTGTTATGGCCTTTAATAGGCTCAGAAAAGCGAGAGCGGGTCAGCTCTTTAATGTATTGTAAACGTGCCTGTGGGAGGCCGATAGTGTAATGAGGAGCAAGGGCTCCGCGTATTATGATATTTCTGCTCTTGAAACAAATTTTGGTTTTTGAGCTACCACTAAAAATTGTAAAACTAAGGTCTTGTAACCGAAATATATTAAAGATTTAAAATCTTGAATTCCTTTTTCTTTGCCGAATCTTGTATTTTTTTAATTGCTATGTCATTGTTATCTCACTAAGTGAGAATTTGTTAACTTTTCGAAAATATAACCTTCCATTTCAGTTTAAATTCTTTCTTGTCAAAGTAGTTAGACCCATTCCCCCCGGCACCTTCTTTCACCTCTGCTGTTCCACAGAAATCTCCGGAACAATAATAATTATTATTTAATTGGTGTTATTATAATTATTATATTTGTATTATTAATATTATTACTATTATTGTAACTATTATTATTATTTGATTCAATTCTATAATCTGATTTCACTAATTATCGCTTGCTTTATTGTATCTCATTGATTATGTATATATACATATGTGTGTTATGTTAGCATCAAAATAATGTAGAGTGAGGCTTACTGCCTAATATCAGATGTGGATATATTATTTGTGATACTACTTTTAAAACATTGCAACATATGGTGCAAAACTGTTACAGTAACTGTCGAGTTATCGCTCTGTCATTGTATACTTTTAGCGATGAGATAATATTTAGGGAGTTCTTCATTTTCCTGGGGCTATTTCAACAAAATATGTAACATTTGTAGGTGGGTGGGGAGTGACATCATGTCTGTTTTTAACTTTGACGTGGGTTTAATACCATGTGACAACTAAAGTCTATACATAGGGCTATATCCTATAACAGCTTGTCAATTGGAAACAGTTGGAAGGAGAGTGAGGCCATAGTTCGTTATCCACATGTGTGAGCGCCACACTTACAACTTACTGACCGGCCGTGCCGCCCCCCCCCCCCTTCTGGCGAGGAAAATAAGAACTAATTCCTGGAATTTCACGTACAACAAGGCTGTCTTTTTCCCACTTAATAAGTAGTTCAATGTAATTTACTTTCATGCACAATTAGTTCTTGTCAGACATTCTTTAGTTTTGTTGAAACAGATTGGGGTTCATAGTACATTAAATGGCTGTATTGCTGCTACTTAATGTATAATGCCTGATTATAAGAGAACTGTTAGTGATGTTTTGAAAGCGTACGTTCGTCAACTGACGGAATGATTTTGTTTTACAATTATTATAACACACTCGTAGTCGCAACTAAGTCTTCAAACGACGAAACGCAATAAAATGAAAGTGGTGAACTTAAAAACCAACCTCTTGTTAGTTAAATCAGGAACAACACGAATTAAATTCATTGAAGACATACGTAAAGTGTTTGTCTTCGCAATCACACCATTGGCTAAGATAATCATTCAGAACTTAGTTCACTTTCTGGAGGAGTATACGAAACAACTAGTCCTACATCAATCCACAATTAGGAAGAATTATGTCCCCGTGTTTTTTTAATTTTGTGACGTAAGGCAAACTAAGGGAAACTTCGTGTTTGAAATTTCAGGAGGGGACGAAAGAAAGACAAATCATATCTACGATCTATAAATTCATAACCTAACAATAACGAAAAGTATACAAAAGTTGCTACATTTTTCAATGATTCATGTACTTTTTGTGGCTATCACGCATTCTTTACGATCATGTTCTCGCGGCCTGCACTTAGTGTGTAAAGTCATGGAAGGTTTCAGCATATTACATCCCAAGTTGATGCATGTCATTTGTGTAGCACATGAACTTCATAGAGTGGCTGAAGCAGTGCAGGCTTTCTTTCCTGAAATTAACGTTTTGCTCTCAACAGTGAAAAGAGTATTTTGAAGGCTTCACGTCGCTAGAATATTATTTTTTTGGTACAGATAGTAATGTACCGCTCCCGGCTTCACCAGTTCATACAAGATGGGGAACATGGTTCGAAGCTTATAACGCCAAGTATTTTGAAGTAGTAAAAAAAGTAGTTGAAAACCTTGATTTGAAGAAGCTGCTTCTATTAAAAGAACACGAGGAGTCTTGGGAAAATATGGTGTTCATTTATTCCAGTACGAAGTTCATATTTTCAGCGATCAAGAAATTGCAAGAAAGAGGTCTAGGTCTTTCCCTTCACACCCGTACTGGTATTATAGAACAGGATGGCTGAGGAGGTAATCGAAGTCCCCTCCACTCAGTTGATCTCCCGAGGCTGAGTAGATCCTCGCACCACACTTGTCTTGTCTCAGAAAAATGCAGAGTGTAGTGTTAAGAAAACTGGGGTCTCCACAATCTTAAAAACATTCCTGGCGTTCTCCAAGACAAAGAAATAATTGACGGTCTCTGATTTTGTTAAGTTGGAGCATATGATGTAAGGAGAGTGTTATCTTTTCTTTCCTTCTTATTAATCTGCTTACCCTCCAGGGTTGGTTTTTCCCTCGGACTCAGCGAGGGACCCCAACTCTACCGCCTCAAGGGCAGTGTCCTGGAGCGTGAGACATTGGGTCGGGGGATACAACTGGAGAGAATGACCAGTACCTCGCCCAGGCGGCCTCACCTGCTATGCTGAACAGGGGCCTTGTGGAGGGATGGGAAGATTGGAAGGGATAGACAAGGAAGAGGGAAGGAAGCGGCCGTGGCCTTAAGTTAGGTACCCTCCCGGCATTCGCCTGGAGGAGAAGTGGGAAACCATGGAAAACCACTTCGAGGATGGCTGAGGTGGTAATCGAACCCACCTCTAATCAGTTGACCTCCCGAGGCTGAGTGGACCCCGTTCCAGCCCTCGTACCACTTTTCAAATTTTCGTGGCAGAGCCGGGAATCGAACCCGGGCCTCTGGGGATGGCAGCTAATCACGCTAACCACTACACCACAGAGGCGGTCAGCATTTTAATTCGTGTCAAAACACATAACTTGGCTTAGCTTAGCATAGCTTTCTATGTGTGGTGGCATTCAGGTTACCTCGGCCCCCGTCAATGTCAAACTTGATAGATTCTGGTACGTTATGAGATGTTAACTACTTAGTTCCATTAATGTCAGTGAGAGAAAGAGGAGAAGAAGTACTAGAAGATAAAAAATCTCCTGGAGGCGCCGGGTATCAATCCCGGTACCTCTCACATGCTAAGCGAGCGCTCTACCATCTGAGCTACGCCCCCAGCCGTGCACTGCGTAGTTTCTTAGCTATTATATAGTGCTCCAGTCAATAAGTACCTTGCATGCAGTACACGTTCGAACCTAGCAACTTTCACATAGCCTCTGAATTGAATCTTGGCGCCAAATTCGAATATTTATTCGTAACCTCAACGACAACAATAATACTTCGATTATTCCACGTCGTGTAAATGTGGCAGATATAACCTTCAAGGAGGAGATTTTTTTGGAAGCATTCGTTCTGCTACAGTGAAAGAGTACGGTTGGGGATGATGGGATTGAGAAGCTATTGTTCGTATGTATTTTCTATATGTGTACACTTTCTTTCTTCCTTACTTAATTCGTTTAACGTCCAGGGTTGGTTTTTCCCTCGAACTCAGCCTCAAGGATAGTGCCCTGGAACGTGAGAATTTGGGTCGGGGATACTACTGGGGAGGAGGACCAGTGCCTCGCCAAGGCGGCCTCATCTACTGTGGTGAAGAGGGGCCTTATGGACGGATGGAAAGATTGGAAGCAGTAGTCAAGGTAGAGGGAAGGAACCAGCCGTGGCCTTAAGTTAGATACCTTCCCGGCATTTGCTTGGAGGAGAAGTGGGAAACCAAGGAAAACTACTTCGGGGATGGCTGAAGAGGAAATCGACCCGCCGCCTCTACTCAGTTGACCTCCCGAAATGAGGCCCTCGTACCAGTTTTCAAATTTTGTGGCAGAGCCGGGGATCGAACCCGGACTTCCGGGAATGGCAGTTAATCACACTAACCACTACACCACGCAGGCGGACGTATACTTCATAGTATTCTAATTTATTTCATGTAATCCGTTCACACTACTTTTTACGTCGCACCGACACAGATAGGTCTTATGGCGACAATGGGACAGGAACGAGCTAGGAGTGGGAAGGAAGAGGCCGTGGCCTTAATTAAGCTACATCCCAAGCATTTACCTGGTGTGAAAATGGGAAACCACGGAAAACCGTCTTCAGTGCTGCCGACAGTGGGATTCGAACCCGGTATCTTCCGAATACTGGATACTGGCCACACTTAAGCGACTGCAGCTATTGAGCTCGGTCCGATCACACTCCAGGGTTGGTTTTCCTTGCGGACTCAGCGAAGGATCCGACGTCTACCACCTCAAAGGAAGTGTCCTGGACCCTAAGACATTGGGTCGGCGGAATACAAAAGGGGAGAAGCGCCAGTACCTCACCCAGAGGGCCTCACCTGCTGTGCTGAACAGGAGTCTTGTAGGCGATGGGAAAATTGAAAGGAAGTGGGAAGGAAGCGACCGTGGTCTTGAATGAGGTACCATCCTGACATTTGCCGGGAAAAGAAGTGGGAAACTTCGGAAAACCACTTCGAGGATGGCTGAGGTGGGAATCGATTCACCTCAATTCAGTTGACCACCTGAGGCTTGTAACCGTACAACAGGGTTACAGACTCCATTCTGTATTTATTATTATTATTATTATCATTATTATTATTATTATTATTATTATTATTATTATTATTATTATTATTATTAACCTGATTCATTAGATTTTATATATTCTGTTTCTCATCATTTAGACTGTAATAATTAGGTATCGCGTATATTATTGTATTTAATCATAGGTTAAGTGAATATGTTTGTAATTATTCTGTATTGTAGTAAGTGAGATTTGTTGGTTTCATATTGTCATGCTGTGGCTTGTAACTTTGGCTAGATGAGCTGGCATAGTATTTTGCAATCGAGGCTATGTTTAGCTGTGCAAGGAGTTTTCCCGGTGACGCATTCGGCATAGTCATTCTTGGACCGCTTGGGTACGCTTAGACGACACATGACTGATGACATCAGTGCGTGGACACGTGATTGCGACCAAGTGTCAGTATTCGCCAGCTACTGTATGTGGAAGTGGAAGGGATGAACAGGAGTAGGGAGAGGAGTCGTCATCGCGAGGTTATATAAAGTCAAGGCGACGGTGGGGAGAGGTATTCTATTCGTACTCAGTTCATAAGCAGTTCATATCGTGCAGATCATATGTAACAGTCAGATGTATCAAATGGAAGAAGTGGTCTTAGTGTGATGGTCAGAGCTAAGAGTTGCGTTTGAAGAGGTAATCATCGAGGAAGTCTACAAGTGGTGCTTGTATCTGAGCAGAGACGGGTACTATGCTGATAAAGAAACATCATCTTCTTGTGAGGATGGACTTCACAAGATGTTTCAATAATATTTTCCAATTATTTAAAATATATTGAGTGGACGTAATTACATTGGAGCTCCCTACACGCGTACATGGTATGTAGGCCAACTCCTTGTTATATAAGAAGATTACAACAGACGGCTCCCGACTTCAGCTCACAGGTTTTCCCAAGAATTTCAAGTTCAACAGCGGTGTATGCAGACAACAGGTAATTAAAGCATCAGACATGTTATGCATTCATAACATGAAGAAGAGTGTAATCAGCGGCGATATCACATCTCACTTCAAGTTCATGCCAATAGCTTTTTTTGTTTAGATTAAATTTTCCTTTTATTTGTACCGCAAATCTCACGATATATTTCTTTTGTTAAATTAAAAGACGTAAATGATTGTTCATTGTGACGTAAATTTAGTCATAAACTCAGTTTTATTTTTAATTATAATAAGTGATTCCAGTTCCATGTACAATCCTCAATTGTGGAAATGCAACAGTAATTTAATATTGTCCTGATCCATATCCCTGTATATTGCCAGATATGTGAGTTTATCACCTCACGCCTTGAGATAATTGATATAAGAGGTATGCTCTACCGAATTTTGTTGTTTTTCTTAAAAAAGCAACTGGCGCTCAAACAAATGTTATGTATATTGTGTGAAGGAGATGTAAGTATAAGAGTAGTGGTTGGAGTAGCCACAAAGTGTCGCCAGCAACGTGGGACTCGAAAGGTTTAGAAAAAGTGTTTCTGAATGGCAATATACATGGATCAGTTCTTTTAATGAGTACGCACATGTTAAATTCACCGAGTAATGTTAGGAAGGTCATTTTGTTGAAGTTTGTATTTAAGGGGTAATGTCAGAGGAATTGCAAGGGGAAATAGCTTTGAGATCGCGAAAAATAAGTAGGAAACCGAAGATGGACAAGGATAGCAATATGCAGTCAGGTGATGAGGCTGAGGTTATTGTGTCCAAGGAAATCCAAGGTGGTAACATAAATAGGAAGTTGGTGACTAAGGTAGGACATGCTGAAAGTCAGAAAATAGTAGAAACTGAGGAAAACGCTGTCACGCAAGATCAAAGTAAAGGGGTGATTGACCTGGGTTTATTTAATTTGCTGATGTCCAAAATGACTGAGCAGAATAATGCTATGAGTGAGAAAATTGAAACGGTCATTAGTGAGAAAATTGAATCTCAGAATAATATTATGAGTGAGAAAATTGAATCTCAGAATAATATTATGAGTGAGAAAATTGAATCTCAGAATAATATTATGAGTGAGAAAATTGAATCTCAGAATAATATTATGAGTGAGAAAATTGAAGCGGTCATTAGTAAAAAAATTGAAGCTCAGAGTAATGCCATAAATAGTATTAATAAGAAGATTGATGATGTTAGTAATAAGATAGATCATAAGGTGTTAGAAATAAGTAAGCAAATTAATAATTTAGAAAGTAAGGTAAATAGGGAGTGTAGTGACATCAGAGCTGAGATGGAATTGGGTCGGAGCAATCTCCATGCGGAAATAGAACAAATTAGTGAGACATGCATCAAACAGATTGATGAATTAGGCGCCAAGATCGAGTCTAATAAAGGAGAAATCAATGAGTTAGTAGAAGAAAGGTTTGAAAAGATAACCAATACAGTGGGGCAAGAAACTAGGAAATGTATTAGTAGGGTAGAACTGGTGGAAAGAAAACTTGGAGAAGTAGGTGATCTAGGGAGTGAGCAGAAATCATTATCACAGAAGGTGAGAGAATCGAAAAAAAAGTTGGAGGAATTAAGAAAAATTCAAGAAAAGACTGAGGAAACAGTGGAAGAAAAATTTCTGAGTTGCCAGAGAGTACTCCAGCAAGAAGTGCGTGATAGTAAGAATGTACGTGAGATAATTGTAAATAATGGTTTAATCACTAGAGATCATGACTTACCTAAGTTTTCTGGGAAAGAAATTAACCCGATGGAATTTATGAGAGTAGTAGAGAAGAAATTTGCTGTTCAATTAAGAGACAATATTATTAGCTGGGAAACTGTATTGGAGATCTTATCTAATGCTTTCGTAGGAGAGACTAAGTCTTGGTTTCAGGTATATAGAAGCTCGATGTCTAGTCTAACTGAATTTAAAGAAAAATTCATAGCTAAATTTTGGAGTGAAGGTGTTCAGAGTAGAGAGAGAGAGAGAGTAATGTTTGGCAGGTATAATTCTAACGAGGGTGTAAGAATGACAGAATATTTTTTAGCTCATGTTTTGGTGTGGAGAAATTTAGAATGTATTGGACCTGAGGCTGATATAGTTAGACTTATGGCTAAGCACTATCCCGATAGAATAAGAGAAGCTGTTTGTATGCAAAGAGTGGAGACTATTAAGGAAATGGAGATTTTGTTGGAAAGTTTTGATGCTTTAGGTAGTAGCTTGAATAATAGTAGAACACTAAATAGGAATGTAGAAGGAAGGAGTAACCAATCTAATAATCAGGACAGGACTGTGAATAGTCGTAACTACAGAAGAGAATATCAGGAGAGACCTAATAATAATTTCCACAGGGAGAGAAATTATCAAAATAGTTCGGAAAATTTCAGGACTGGGAGGCGTGATTATGGTAATCAACCAGAAGCTGGGAGGCGGGACAATACAGGCCATAATAATAATAATAATAATAATAATGACGCTAGAGGAAATAGGCAACAGGGGAGGCCGACTGAGGTGTGTAACCAACAAGTCGTAACCGTACCAA
Source organism: Anabrus simplex (assembly GCF_040414725.1). NCBI lineage: Eukaryota > Metazoa > Arthropoda > Insecta > Orthoptera > Tettigoniidae > Anabrus > Anabrus simplex. The sequence goes on along the minus strand of NC_090268.1, from coordinate 370,802,419 downwards.
GTACTTTAAACGAGCAACGGACTGTATAAACAGGTCACTGAGACAGTCCGTAAATGGTGAGTTCACGTATAAGGTAGATAAGTATGACAATGTCGACCAGCCTATAGTTGTAAGTGAACATGATTGTGACCTAAGTAGCAATAATTCAAATGTTTTAAGTGACGACTTAATCGTAGACAATAAATTTTATAAGTGTAATTTAAATTTAGATATAAGGCAAGATTTGTTAAGTGATCTTATATTATGTAATGAGGATAATTTAAGTAGTGTTACTGTTACACCGACGATTGAACTGCTGATATGGGGCAGAAAAGTTAAGATTTTGTTGGACTCTGGTAGTGAGAAGTCATGTGTAAATTCCAAGCTGTATGAGGAAGTTTTGAGAGAGAAGTATGAGGTAGCGGAAATTCCAGTGAGGAATACGTTCATCGTAACAGCTGTTGGAAACAAGTCTCAAAGAGTGAATAAACAAATAGCTGTCCCCATTAACATAAGTGGAGAATGTATTTTCCAACCATGCTTAGTAGTGCCTAATTTAGTTTATGCCGTTATTTTAGGTACCGACTGGTTAACGTGTCACAAGGCTAAATTAAATTTTGATCTGTGTAATGTCAATCTTATTTGGGGAAAGAGTAGCAGGGAAGTCAGTTTACCATATGATGTTTTGTCAGAAATTAGTGCGAATAAAGTGTGTTCTAGTACGGAAGGATCTTGTGAAATTCCTAATATTAGGAAAAATATTGATGTCTGCCATGTGTCCATACAGAGAGATTCTAGAGATGAATTGTATGAGACAGTGGAGAAATGTAATTTAGCGGAAAGTCAGAAGGACGAATTGTGTGAATTATTGATATCACATAATGATGTTTTTAGCGATCGGCCTGGTAGAACACATCTTTACGAACACAAATTTAATGTTATTGATAACTCAACTTTTGGAGGACCGAAATATCCCATTCCGTTAAAATACGCTAGCGCTGTTGAAGAGCAGATTGACATTATGCTAGATTATAATATAATTCAACCATCATGTAGTCCTAATTTAAATCCACTTGTTATTATACCTAAGAAGGGTAACACGGTAAGATTGTGCATGATAACTTTTGTAGGATTACATTGGATGAATTTGAGCTTGGTGACAAGGTTTTACTCAGAGTGCCACTCCCGTCATCAGCAGAAGCTGGTCAATTTTCTAAGTTTTTCTTGTTATATCAGGGATACTTCACCGTAGTGAAACGGATTGGGAAATGTGCTTATTCATTAGAAGACAAGGAAGGAAATATCGTAGGCACATACAATATAAGAAATCTTAAGAAATATATCATGTGAGTTTGTTGATTAATTTTCATTATTATGTTAATTCACCATGTTTTATGAAGCTGGCATTGCGAACAGGACTTCAGTGAAATTAGCGTGTGTTGTGATATTAAGTGAGCACGGCAGTGCAATAAACTCCAGTGCTTGGAGACAGTGTATATAACGAAATGTCTTCGAGAATTACTTTTGAACACTCAATGAACGTTTGAAACGACAGAAGTGAGAAAGAAATGTAATCTGTATGTAAATAATACTGTATAATCAAAGTGAAAATGATAATTGATAAATGTTTTATATGTGTAACAACGAACATCCAGATGGATGATACTATGTACCAAATTTGTAAAGGGCATTTTTATACATGTATCTATGGTGTACTCGATTTCAGGTGATTATGTATATATTTCATGAATCAATCGATTCATTTAATCGATTATTTCATGAGGGAGGCGTTCTGTAACCGTACAACAGGGTTACAGACTCCATTCTGTATTTATTATTATTATTATTATCATTATTATTATTATTATTATTATTATTATTATTATTATTATTAACCTGATTCATTAGATTTTATATATTCTGTTTCTCATCATTTAGACTGTAATAATTAGGTATCGCGTATATTATTGTATTTAATCATAGGTTAAGTGAATATGTTTGTAATTATTCTGTATTGTAGTAAGTGAGATTTGTTGGTTTCATATTGTCATGCTGTGGCTTGTAACTTTGGCTAGATGAGCTGGCATAGTATTTTGCAATCGAGGCTATGTTTAGCTGTGCAAGGAGTTTTCCCGGTGACGCATTCGGCATAGTCATTCTTGGACCGCTTGGGTACGCTTAGACGACACATGACTGATGACATCAGTGCGTGGACACGTGATTGCGACCAAGTGTCAGTATTCGCCAGCTACTGTATGTGGAAGTGGAAGGGATGAACAGGAGTAGGGAGAGGAGTCGTCATCGCGAGGTTATATAAAGTCAAGGCGACGGTGGGGAGAGGTATTCTATTCGTACTCAGTTCATAAGCAGTTCATATCGTGCAGATCATATGTAACAGTCAGATGTATCAAATGGAAGAAGTGGTCTTAGTGTGATGGTCAGAGCTAAGAGTTGCGTTTGAAGAGGTAATCATCGAGGAAGTCTACAAGTGGTGCTTGTATCTGAGCAGAGACGGGTACTATGCTGATAAAGAAACATCATCTTCTTGTGAGGATGGACTTCACAAGATGTTTCAATAATATTTTCCAATTATTTAAAATATATTGAGTGGACGTAATTACATTGGAGCTCCCTACACGCGTACATGGTATGTAGGCCAACTCCTTGTTATATAAGAAGATTACAACAGACGGCTCCCGACTTCAGCTCACAGGTTTTCCCAAGAATTTCAAGTTCAACAGCGGTGTATGCAGACAACAGGTAATTAAAGCATCAGACATGTTATGCATTCATAACATGAAGAAGAGTGTAATCAGCGGCGATATCACATCTCACTTCAAGTTCATGCCAATAGCTTTTTTTGTTTAGATTAAATTTTCCTTTTATTTGTACCGCAAATCTCACGATATATTTCTTTTGTTAAATTAAAAGACGTAAATGATTGTTCATTGTGACGTAAATTTAGTCATAAACTCAGTTTTATTTTTAATTATAATAAGTGATTCCAGTTCCATGTACAATCCTCAATTGTGGAAATGCAACAGTAATTTAATATTGTCCTGATCCATATCCCTGTATATTGCCAGATATGTGAGTTTATCACCTCACGCCTTGAGATAATTGATATAAGAGGTATGCTCTACCGAATTTTGTTGTTTTTCTTAAAAAAGCAACTGGCGCTCAAACAAATGTTATGTATATTGTGTGAAGGAGATGTAAGTATAAGAGTAGTGGTCGGAGTAGTAACAGGCTGAGTGGACCCAGTTCCAGTCCCCGTAACCACTTATCAAATTTCGTGGCACAGCCGGGAGTCAAACCCGGGCGTCCGGGGGTGGCAGCTAATTACACTAACCACTACAACACACAGTTATTATTATTATTATTATTATTATTATTATTATTATTATTATTATTATTATTATTATTGTACCGGTTGGTACACCTCTACGCCGCACATTTGAATTTTCCGCCTTAAATTACTCCTCTACAGCTGAAACTCTGAACTTTAAAACTGAATTAATTCAACCGTTTATCTGAAGATGTCACTGTGTTAATTTCGAATTGTTTTTGTTTACTAATTATCAGGAAGTGTGGACAGTCTCTCACAGATGTCTCTACCAAAAACTATGATCATGCACTTTTCTTGAAGATATTTTATACTCATAAGTTTTCCTATAACTAAATTTCGTTCTTTCATCTATGGGTTGGCAATATTAATTTTTCTTTCCGCCAGTTTTGAACTTAGCCAATCCCGAATTTCTTATATTAATTTTGGACCAATCGTGTCCTTCTTCCTCAATTTTTGATCTGTAACTTTAGATGACCAATAAACGTCTGTGGGTGTGTCTTAATTATTCATGAAAGGTCTCAAATTTTCCACGAGGGTATAAAAACTGATGATTTTCTCGTCTCCCGGCCACTCGAACAACATCTAGCTCAGTGTGTGGATATGTAGCAGGGGGCGGGAAGCGCCTGTTTCTTCAGGCAGCCGTTCTTCAACAAGGTAATGGCCGTTTAACATCTTTATTTCTTGCTAGCTCAGCAGTTTAACCCTCAGGGCAGGTCCGAAACCTTTAATATGTAAACAATCCGTTGAAACATGTAAAATCTTTCCGGTCTTTGTGTAAAATTTTCATATAACTTTAACTGGAAATCGGCGATAGAGAGTGCCTTACCCTCTCGAGCTCCCCTTCATCTTGAATTTGAGGTGACTACGTTTTTGTAACCGTTCTTCTATTCCTTCTTAATGTGTTAAATTTATTCTGTATACGTGTCACCTCCAAAGTATGGGAATAGCCCCTGCTTATCGGCCTAGCGCCACTTAGGTTTTAACAAGCTTCATGTAGGAGTGCAAGTTCACGCCTCCATTCATCTTGGTATTTTGGGGCCATTTAATTAATTTGTTCTTTTTCCACGAAGGCCCAGAAGATTGGGTACGAGATACCCCTGTTTATATTTGTAAGTTGTGCCTTGATGGCAGTGAATTCTGAAGTCTAGGTAATGCCTTTAATAGGCTTGAAAAATTGAGAGCGGCTCAGCTCTTTCTTGGGTTTGAAAATAGCCACTCGGAGGCTTGAGGTTGAAAATGTGGAGCAAGTGCTCCGTGTAATGAGGGGTTTTCTGCCCTTTGGTAATTTGTGGTTGTGAGCTGGGGCTCAGGAATTGTAACTTGGGGCACGAAGCCCAGAATTTCTAAAGACCGCCTAACTTGTGCTTTCGTTTGTAAAAACCATTATTGTACCTGAATTTTCATTGTTATTTCACCTAGTGAAAAGTTGTTAAATATTGTTGTCTGTTGAAAATATAACCTTTATTTAAAATTTAAATTCATCTTTCGGACTTGTCGTTAGACCCATTCCAGCCCGCACCTTCTTTCACCTCTGCTGATCCACCAAAACACGGTAACAATTATTATTATTATTATTACACTGACTGACAGAGCAAATGCAACACCAAGAAGGAGTGGACAGAACTTTATGCCAATTGCAGGGTAGACTGACGTCACTGAGGTATGCTCATGATGTGAAATGCGCCGCTGTGCTGCGCACGTAGCGAACGATAAATGGGACACGGCGTTGGCGAATGACCCACTTCGTACCGTGATTTCTCAGCCGACAGTCATTGTAGAACGTGTTGTCGTGTGCCACAGGACACGTGTATAGCTAAGAATGCCAGGCCGCCGTCAACGGAGGCATTTCCAGCAGACAGACGACTTTACGAGGGGTATGGTGATCGGGCTGAGAAGGGCAGGTTGGTCGCTTCGTCAAATCGCAGCCGATACCCATAGGGATGTGTCCACGGTGCAGCGCCTGTGGCGAAGATGGTTGGCGCAGGGACATGTGGCACGTGCGAGGGGTCCAGGCGCAGCCCGAGTGACGTCAGCACGCGAGGATCGGCGCATCCGCCGCCAAGCGGTGGCAGCCCCGCACGCCACGTCAACCGCCATTCTTCAGCATGTGCAAGACACCCTGGCTGTTCCAATATCGACCAGAACAATTTCCCGTCGATTGGTTGAAGGAGGCCTGCACTTCCGGCGTCCGCTCAGAAGACTACCATTGACTCCACAGCACAGACGTGCACGCCTGGCATGGTGCCGGGCTAGAGCGACTTGGATGAGGGAATGGCGGAACGTCGTGTTCTCCGATGAGTCACGCTTCTGTTCTGTCAGTGATAGTCACCGCAGACGAGTGTGGCGTCGGCGTGCAGAAAGGTCAAATCCGGCAGTAACTGTGGAGCGCGCTACCGCTAGACAACGCGGCATCATGGTTTGGGGCGCTATTGCGTATGATTCCACGTCACCTCTAGTGCGTATTCAAGGCACGTTAAATGCCCACCGCTACGTGCAGCATGTGCTACGGCCGGTGGCACTCCCGTACCTTCAGGGGCTGCCCAATGCTCTGTTTCAGCAGGATAATGCCCGCCCACACACTGCTCGCATCTCCCAACAGGCTCTACGAGGTGTACAGATGCTTCCGTGGCCAGCGTACTCTCCGGATCTCTCACCAATCGAACACGTGTGGGATCTCATTGGACGCCGTTTGCAAACTCTGCCCCAGCCTCGTACGGACGACCAACTGTGGCAAATGGTTGACATAGAATGGAGAACCATCCCTCCGGACACCATCCGCACTCTTATTGACTCTGTACCTCGACGTGTTTCTGCGTGCATCGCCGCTCGCGGTGGTCCTACATCCTACTGAGTCGATGCCGTGCGCATTGTGTAACCTGCATATCGGTTTGAAATAAACATCAATTATTCGTCCGTGCCGTCTCTGTTTTTTCCCCAACTTTCATCCCTTTCGAACCACTCCTTCTTGGTGTTGCATTTGCTCTGTCAGTCAGTGTATTATTATTATTATTATTATTATTATTATTATTATTATTATTATTATTATTATTATTATTATTATTATTTTGTCCAGCTCCATGGCTAAATGGTTAGCATGCTGGCCTTTGGTCACGGAGGTCCCTGGTTCGATTCCCGGCAGGGTAGGGAATTTTAACCATGATTGGTTAATTTCGCTGGCACGGGGGCTGGGTGTATGTGTCTTCATCATTTCATCTTTATCACGACGCGCAGGTCGCCTACGGATGTCAAATCAGAAGACCTGCAGCTGGCGAGCCGAACATGTCCTCGGGCACTCCCGGCACTGAAAGCCATACGCCATTTATTATTATTATTATTATTATTATTATTATTATTATTATTATTATTATTATTATTATTATTATTATTATTATTGTGGGAGAAAAGTTAACTTTTCCAATGAGATTTCAGTTATTCCCTGCTGATTCGGTAATTACCAGTTTTGTGGATGGATACTGGGGAGTGCACTACGTCAATCTCGTGCGTTCAGTCATCAGTTCACTAGCGCCACAGCAATAATGACAAGCGTGCCTGTGGGATTATCAACCAGAGTAGAGTGGAGTTTGGTATTCTCGAATCTCGAAAGTGTTTACCATCACTTGGGATATCAACGTGTAATGCATTAACATACAAATAATGTATCCTGACATTTAACATATGAACTAAAATAGTTATACTAATAACGAATACATTTCCCACAGCAAAACACAAGAGTCCACTACACACCAGAAATGTTCATTATACAGTCCACATTTAAAATTTTGTCTAAGCCACAAAGTATGCTAATGTTGATTAGCTCCCTAGTAATAATAATAATAATAATAATAATAATAATAATAATAATAATAATAATATTGGTTCGAACCCCACTGTCGACAGCTCTGAACATGGTTTTCCGTGGTTTCCCATTTTCATACCAGGCTAATGCTGGGGCTGTACCTTAATTAAGGCCACGGCCGCTTCCTTCCCAGTCCTAGCCCTTTCCTGTCCCATCGTCGCCATAAGACCTATCTGTGTCGGTGTGACGTAAAGCCAATAGCAAAGAAAAAACAAATAATTTTATTTCTTAATCTGTTTAGCCTCCAGGGTTGGTTTTCCCTTCGGACTCAACGAGGGATCCTACCTCTACCGCCTCAAGGGCTGTGTCCTGGAGAGCGAGATTTTGGGTCGGGGTATACAACTGAGGAGGAGGGCCAGTACCTCGCCCGGGCGTTCTCACCTGTTATATTGAACATGGGCTTTGAGGGGGGTAGGAAGATTGGAAGGGATAGACAAGGAAGAGGGAAGGAAGCGGCCGTGACCTTAGGTACAATCCCGGCATTTGCCTGGAGGAGACGTGAGAAACCTCGGGAAACCACTTCGAGGATGGCAGAAGTGGGAATGGAACACCCCCTCTACTCAGTTGATCTCCCGAGGCTCAGTGGACCTCGTTCCAGTCCTCGTACCACTTTTCAAATATCGTGGGAGAGCCGAAAACCGAACCTGGGCCTGCGAGGGTGGCAGCTAATTGCTCTAACTAAAAGAAGTAATGGTGCAGCAGGAAAATAGTGAAGACAGTTTTCCGGATTATAACCTACTACCTTTTCTTCCCAATGTAAGCTTACAGCTGCACATCACGTGACCACCTACGTTGGAATTCTTCTCCTTCTTCCTTGATTTCCCTCAATATATCGGGTTCGGAACATGATGGCAACTTCGTACAGTTTTACGGCCGAATGCCCTTCCTTGTGCCACTGCCTTCGTAATATACAGGCCGTATTGTAGAAAGCGCGCCAAGCCCATCAGCTGATCAACTGAGGCGAGCTAAGCGAATGTTACGAATTATACTTGTGAATGTAATTCATTAGGTTTGGGGGCATTCTTTGGATAATTGTGACTGCTAAAAGACAGAAATTTGTATTTAAATATATGGCGTATTTGTTCTTTAAATTGATCACTTCAGAATTTACGTAAACAGCTGTTATTAAGATAATGAGACCTCATAGTTTAGGTTAGGTATTGTTCCGACCTTATGTGGACAGGTCCCTGAGAACACGTGGTGCTAGGAACCACATGCTGGTTCATACACATAGAAAGATGAACTGTACTTAATTATACATATACTAGGTTTATTACGCTATATACACGTCGTGATACATTTGTTTAACCTGTCGCTCACGCGATGGTTTAGATATTTACAGAACCTTTCCGCATAGCACATTTTAACATAGTACGGCAGCCATGTTGTCTTCTCTAGTCACTCCTCGCTCACCCGATTGCACGCGAAGGTGCCCGAACACTTCCGACATAAAAACAGCCGCAGGAAGTTGCGCAGCGCCAATGCAGTGGCGCTCTGGTCAATCACAAACATACCACCACACCTAAATGTATCACATTTAACAATAACAAGAAATGTTGAATTTAAATTGAACACACTGTCATATTATGAAGTTCTTTCACCATCAATACATATACCGATACGAAACACGCACAACTTCAACCAAAATAACCGAGCAAAAATCTACACAGATGTTCAAATAAAGAAATCTAAATGAACAAATTCAAATCCTACAATGAAAAGTACAGCACTAGACACAAACAATAAAGGACACTGATCATAATTAAAATCTTACAATACAAAAGCAAAGAATTGAACACCAACACGAAATGAGACACTGAATGTATTTGCAAGTATCAGTCTTGAGCTGGCAATGGACATAACTTATGTACAGAACGCCTCAAAATTCCATTGCTGGTGCGAATTGTAACCGTACGCACTCGTCCGTCCTTCCCAGGATGAGTTTCCTCGACCGTTGCAAGTCGCCAAGGGAGAGGAGGATTGTTGTCGTCCTTAACTAAGACGATAGTTCCAGGCTGAAGGTTAGGCTGACTCGTCAACCATTTCTGCCGCTGTTGTAAGCTATTAAGATAGTCATTAGACCACTGTCTCCAAAAGTTCTGCTGCAGCGCCTGAATGTAGCGCCATCTGGAAGTATAACAGTGCACACTATCACTAAGGTCAGGTTCAGGGAAGGATAGCAGGGGGCTCCGATCGGAAAGTGGCCAGGAGTCAGGTATGAGGGTTCATCAGGGTCGTCCGAGAGCCTAACGAGTGGTCTTAAGTTTAGGCATGCCTCTATTTGGCAAAATAGGGTATACATCTCGTCATATGTCAAGCAGGCATTGCCAGCGGTTCTTCGCAAATGATGTTTCATGGATTTCACTCCAGCTTCCAAGAGTCCCCCGAAGTGAGGCGAATCAGGAGGAATGAAATGCCAAGTGAATCCCTCTCGCGCTGCGTTGTTAAGCATTTCTGTCTTCCACTGTTCCGACTGGTACACCTTCAACAATTCATTTCTAGCTCCTAAAAAGTTAGTAGCATTGTCACTGTATAGGTTTATACACCTCCCCTTCTGGCCGCGAATCTCCGTAAGGCGGCAATAAATGCCTGTGTGGTCAAGCCCCGGACTAATTCCAAGTGTATTGCCTTGGTGCAAAGGCAAACGAACAATGCTACATAGCATTTTACCTTGACCTTACTCCTGGTTGCACCCTGTTTAATGTACAACGGGTCAGCGCAGTCAACTCCCGTATTCAAGAATGGCCGCGATGGAGTCACTCGAGGAGAAGGTAGCTGCCCCATGAGCTGCGTTGCTGTTGAGGCTCGTAGTCTGAAACACTTCACACATTGGTGAATGACAGTCCGTACCACTTTCTTTATGCTCACTACCCAATATCTTGTCCTAAGAGAAGCTGCTACATGATTCGCACCAGCATGTAGCAGCCGAATATGCTCGTCAGCCACAATCAACTTGGTTATATTATGACGCTGGGGCAATATGATTTGATGCCTTTCTGCAAATAGTTTCAAAGAGTTTTGTAAGCGCACCCCTACTCGTAATACATCGTTCCCATCTAGGAATGGGTTCAGATTTCTTATTGAACTTTGCAGTGAAACTGATGAGTTCGACTTCAACTCGCCTATTTCCCTTGCGAATGTCACACGTCGAGCAAGTTTGATACATATCTGAAGTCCCATTGCTAGCTCTTCTGCAGATAATGGTCCCGTTCTTCTTACGTTGTGTCTTCTGAAATTGAAGACAAATCTGTTGCAATAAGCCATCACCCTCTGTAGACGACGAAGAGATGAGAACCGTGCCGTGACTTCGTCAGATGGAGTGGCACTAACTAAACATTGTACCGTATCCCTTCTTTCTGGAAGTTCGTCTGCAGAATCGTTTGAATCCTTGTGGGCCAGGTACTTGCGTCTTGCACTAACCATGCCGGTCCATGCCACCATTGTTCATTAAGTTGTAAGCTGAGTGGTCCTTCTCCCCTTGAAAGAACATCGGACGGGTTGTCTTCTGACATAACATGACCCCACTCGGCTCTTCCAGTCAACTGCTGTACCTCAGAGACACGATTTGCGACGAACGTTTTCCATCTTGTCGGTTCAGCTGCAAGCCACGAGAGTACTATTGTCGAGTCAGTCCACAAGAAAGTGTTGTCGATTTTCAGATTCAGGGTGTTGGTAGTCTTATCCACCAGACGTGCCAACAAAAGAGCCCCACACAGTTCTAACCTAGGTAGAGACTGTTGTTTCAGAGCAGCAACTCTGGATTTCGAACATACCAAATGTATCGAAACTTCACCGTGTTGATTGGTACTGCGGATATACACACACGCTGCGTAGACCCGTTCAGAAGTGTCTGAGAAGCCATGAACTTGTATCTGGACAATTCTTCCCGTGCAAAGAATCAACCTGTCGACATGAATGTTGTTCAGTGTTGGAAGATCAGTAAAGATTTTAATCCAGCCCTCAAGTAAAGGAGATGGTAGTGGTTCATCCCACCCTAGTTTTTCTGGCCACAACTGCTGCATGAAAATTTTACACATTACGATTACTGGTCCTACGAGCCCTAGTGGATCAAATATAGAGGCTATAATTGAAAGCACCTTCCGTTTCGTATGGCCTCCATCGTTCTCCTTGATTTGAGCCTCAAACTGGAACTTGTCAAGAAAGGTATTCCACAGCAATCCTAGCGTTTTAATATTGTTTTCCTCATCAAATCGTGGGGGTAAGTGTGATTCTGTCAGTTCTTCTGGTATCGTCTCAAGTACAGCGGAGTGATTCGAAGTCCACTTGCGGAGGAGGAAGCCTCCGCTTTGCAGCAACTCTTGTATTTCTCCACGCAGCTGTATAGCATTTTCAACTGTATCGCTACCACACAATACATCGTCCATGTAGAAGTCCCGCTTCAACACGCGAGATGCTGTAGGAAACACGTGCGCTTCTTCTTCAGCCAGTTGAGTTAGACACCTTGTGGCTAGGAAGGACGCTGGGGATGTACCGTATGTTACAGTCTTCATTTGGTAGGAGCGTAGAGGCTCGGATGGATGTTTTCGCCAGATTATGCGCTGTAAGTTAACATCCTTGTCGTCTACTCTGATCTGACGGTACATTTTTGTAATGTCTGCCGTCATCGCAATCTTATGTGTGCGAAACCTTATCACAATTGATAGAAGATCTTGTTGAGCAGTAGGTCCAACCGCGAGAGTGTCATTGAGGGAAACGCCATTGTCAGTTTTGCAGGACGCGTCGAATACAACCCGTGTCTTAGTAATGGTACTCTCAGCCTTCAAAACTACATGGTGTGGGAGATAGCAGAATGCTCGTTCGTCTTTGGATATATCTGGGGCCAGCTTCATATGACCCAGGGTCTCATACTCCTCCATGAAGTTCACGTAATCAGCTCGCAGATCAGGTCTCTTCTCAAGCTTCTGTTCAAGTAGTCTGAATCGTTTCTCCGCTATTTTGTAAGAGTTTCCGAGTTGCAGACCTTCTGCCTTCGTAGGCAACCTCACAATGAAACGTCCACTGTTGTCCCGTTTGGTGTGAGTTATGAAATGCTTCTCGCAGTACTGCTCCTCCTGGGTTAGGGGCATTTTTCTCGTTGTCACTTCTTCTATTGCCCAGAATTCTTCCATCTTCCTATTGAGGTCATCGTCCTGTCTGAGGAAAAATGATGAAGTGGGTGGAGTTTCTGCTCTCTCACTAGTCCGAGCCCGCGACTTTATTGGACCTGACAGTATCCATCCCAATACAGTGTTCTTCAAGATGGGTAGCTCATCGCAGTTTTTCCGCCACCCTTCTTGCAACAACTGCATAAAAATCTCCGCACCGATGAGCATGTCCACTGGTCCTGGCTTGTTGAAGTGAGGATCCGCCAATGTGATATCCTCAGGCAGGTTCCACAATTTACAATCAATATCGTTCGCTGGAATATCGCCTGTTATGTGAGGGAGTATAGAACACATTATAACAGTTTCGAATCTGGACACATTAGAAATGATACGAAGGTCAACACCTTGAGATGCGGTGACAGCAGTGTTATTTACACCACTAATTGGAATACAGTTTCTATGTCTCTGCAGCCTCAGCTTACTTGCAAGCGACTCGGTTATGAAATGTGATTGCGATTCATTGTCAAGTAGAGCTCGGCACTGGTGAATTCGACCATTGTTGTCTGCAACTCCTACTATTGCAGTGGACAGCATTACTTGAGACTGTGGCTTGAATTTTATAATAATAATGTTATTTGATTTACGTCCCACTAACTACTTTTACAGTCTTCGGAGACACCGAGGTGCCGGAATTTAGTCCCGCAGTTCTTTTACGTGCCAGTAAATCTACCGACACAGGGCTGTCGTATTTGAGCACCTTCAAATACCATCGGACTGAGCCAGGATCGAACCTGCCAAGTTGGGGTTAGAAGGCCAGCGCCTTAACCGTCTGAGCCACTCAGCCCGGCGGCTTGAATTTTAGTGTGCAGTAACTAGCATTACTCCGACCTTGTTCGTCGTCTCTAATACCGGTACCTCTACTAGCTTGGGTATCCTTGTTTGTAGCCGTTTGCTTGTGTGTGGCACTGTCAAAGTGAATCAAAGTGTGATGTCTACGTTGGCGAGTCTTACAGCTATCAGATTTGCACACGTTGACACTATGATGCCTAAAACAGTTAAAGCATAAACCCTTTCTCTTGACAAAATCATACCGTTGTCTTGTGTTAGCTTGCAGAAATCCTTCGCACCGATGTAATGGCTGATCTAAGTCACAAAAGTCACATTTCCCCCTTGTAGATACGTATGAGTTAACTCGAATTGGGCTTTCATTGTTTCTCACATACTGGTGCTTAGCTGCATTTGCCGCGCTCCCCCTCTGTTCCCGTGTTGCCATCATCAATTCTAACACTTGTGCCCTCTCTTCCAAAAAGGTGGATACCTCAGCGAGTCTCGGAATATCATTGCTTGGTGCTTTCATTTCGAACTCTTTACGGGTAGCCTGATCTAACTTGTCTAACATCAGCTGCTGGAGTAAGGCTTCGTGTAAAGGCACTGAAAGGTTGAGGTTCTGAATAGCGTTTAAATTGCTTACTAAGTGGTTGTTCAACTTCCTAAGGTCTGATGCTATATCTTTGTGACATGTAGGTAATGACACTAGAGCCTTGATATGTTGTGTTGCTATCAGTTTTCTGTTGTTGTACCTCTTACATATGATTTCCCAAGCTACTAAAAAGTTAGAGTTAGAAACAGGAATGTTCTGAATTAATTGATGAGGCTCGCCCTTGAGTGCTGAAAGTAGATAATGAAAACGCTGAACGTTTGATAGTTTTAAATTGTCAACAATTAAAGCCTGAAAGGTGTCTTGAAAATTAGTCCAAGTCTCATACTGCCCATAAAATGTAGGGAGGTCAATGACGGGCTATCGTATTTCCATGGAATTCTGTTGGGAATTACCGCAAGAATGCTGAGATAACTGATCGATATTCTGCTCGGGGGCTGTGCTCTTTTCTATCAGTGTAGTCATCCTCGCCTCCAATTCGTAATAGTTTTCTTCGAACTGTTCCCTATCCCGTTCGTGATTTTCGCAGTTCTCGTCGTCATTAATCTCGAGTTTACATTGAACATGCTTATATTCTTCCCAGAGTGAAGGCAATTGTTTCAACCTGCTACGTACTGCATTAATATCGGAGCCCGCCACAAACTTGTCTACATATTTACTGATACGTGTCAGTGACCCTTTAATGACCGCTAGTTGTTTCACTAACAGGTTTTTCTCATTAGACTCCATGATATGAGTTAGGAAAAAACAGGAAAATTTAAAGGAATGATTGACCTCTGGTATACTGCTCCGATGTGCACTTATCCTTTGTCCGCCTCATCTAGTTCAGCATGCCGCAGAGATGATGATACACGTGCTCCAATATTCTCTCTACAGGTTGTCAGCACTCGAAACATACACTCACAAACACCGCAGGACCACGTAATATTATAGCATTACGAAACTTTCAAGAATCCGGCCCGGTATGACCATGTTCCGACCTCATACGGACAGGTCCCTGAGAACACGTGGTGCTAGGAACCACATGCTGGTTCATACACATAGAAAGATGAACTGTACTTAATTATACATATACTACGTTTATTACACTATATACGCGTCGTGATCTTGAGATTTGCCGATGATATTGTTATTTTATCTCAGACTGCAGAAGATCTCGAGAAGTTGCTGAATGGTATGGATGAAGTCTTGGGTAAGGAGTACAAGATGAAAATAAAAAAGTCCAAAACAAAAGTAATGGAGTGCAGTCGAACGAAGGCAGGTGATGTAGGAAATATTAGATTAGGAAATGAAGTCTTAAAGGAAGTAGATGAATATTGTTACTTGGGTAGTAAAATAACTAACGATGGGAGAAGTAAGGAGGACATAAAATGCAGACTAGCACAAGCAAGGAAGAGCTTTCTTAAGAAAAGAAATTTGCTCACTTCAAACATTGATATCGGAATTAGAAAGATGATTTTGAAGACTTTCGTGTGGAGCGTGGCATTGTATGGAAGTGAAACATGGACGATAACTAGCTCAGAAAGAAAGAGAATAGAAGCTTTTGAAATGTGGTGTTACAGAAGAATGCTGAAGGTGAGATGGATAGATCGAATCACGAATGAAGAGATACTGAATCGAATTGGCGAGAGGAGATCGATTTGGCTAAATTTGACGAGAAGAAGAGATAGAATGATAGGACACATCTTAAGACACCCAGGACTTGTTCAGTTGGTTTTTGAAGGAAGTGTAGGTGGTAAGAATGGTAGGGGTAGACCAAGGTATGAATATGACAAGCAGATTAGAGCAGATGTAGGATGCAATAGTTACGTAGAAATGAAGATGTTAGCACAGGATAGGGTGCCATGGAGAGCTGCATCAAACCAGTCTCTGGATTGATGACTCAAACAACATACACGTCGTGATACATTTGTTTAACTTGTCGCTCACGCGATGGTTTAGATATTTACAGAACTTGTCCGCATAGCACATTTTAACATAGTACGGCAGCCATGTTGCCTTCTCTAGTCACTCCTCGCTCACCCGATTACACGCGAAGGTGCCCGAACACTTCCGACATAAAAACAGCCGCAGGAAGTGGCGCAGCGCCAATGCAGTGGCGCTCTGGTCAATCACAAACAGGTATGATCTCTTCACGTGGTGAGCAATATAAATTAAAGGAACGTAATAGTTCTCGTGGAATTTATTCATATACTGTAATTGTAATCGTATAACATGTTTTTGTGGAAATAAAATGTGTTGCGATTTTAAATACAGCGAGTGAAAGTTCGCAGTTGCCACAATGCTAAGAAATTGTGTGTACCACGGCGCAAATACAACTATACTAGTAAACATACATTAACATTTTCTTCACACGAGGGCAGGTTACCTTTATGAAAAGCGAAAATCCCTACCGAAGAAGTAGCTGTTACGAAGAATAAAGGAGTATGTTTCACTTATTTTTCCAAGCTGATGATGAGTTCTGCTTTTGACTTTCTTATTACACAGATTTATAGCAGGCGTTTTATTGCTAACACAGAACAAGCATAAAACTGGACATTAACTAATCGAAACTACATATAGTTATTTCTTGGGTTAGTAATGTTGAGTACGCGCTGCCTTTTCTCCCCAAAATTGATGCGAGTAAAAACATTTCCTCGGCAATTTATGTGACTGTGGAAAGAAACCAACAGATCCTGCTGGTCAGTGCAATGATGTTTGGGAAAACATGGGCTATTCCTAAATGAAATATGGTACAAATGTTTGTGTGGAAGAAAGGGCCTGAAAGATAGTGCCAGAGCTGTCAAGGAAAAAAAACAAGAAAGGTACTGTATTTATGGCCATCTAGAGGTATGAAGGTAAAGTCTATTATTATTATTATTATTATTATTATTATTATTATTATTATTATTATTATTATTATTATTATTGTACGTTGTTGTCTCCATACTTTTTTGTCCGGCTCCATGGCTAAATGGTTAGCTTGCTTGCTGGCCTTTGGTCACAGGGATTCCGGGTTAGATTCCCGACAGGGTAGGGAATTTTAACCATAATTGGTTAATTTCTTTGGCACGGAGGCTGGGTGTGTGTGTCGTCTTTATCATAACTTCATCGTCATCACGACGCGCAGGTCGCCTACTGGCGTCAATTTAAAAGACCTGCACCTGGCGAGCCGAACTTGTCCTCGGACACTCCCGGCACTAAAAGCCATACGCCATTTCATTTTTTTCCGTATTTTTGTTAATGCATAGGGTGTAAAATAATTATTCGTTGGTTACGATGACAAGCTTCGACCGCGAGGCTCGCTCTTCAAACCTACTTCTCCTAAAATTACATAGGCCTGACTTACAACTTATGATGCTATTACACGTGTTAATGATCTCGCCTGTTATACTAATACAACAATTGTGAATATATCATAATTGCGAGGTACAGACGTGTCATGTGCTTGCGTTGCACGGGTCGGACGGAGGAAACAGTTTGCCTCTTTGCGTGACGTCATCGGAGCTACATTACGGCCTGTACATTACGAAAGCAGTGCTTACGCTAACCTAGAGGTGGAGGGACCCATTCACTATTGCGTTTTAATGGCGTGGTTAGTACTGAGGTGTGTTGTATATAGATGAAGACGAACATACACACAGTCCCCAGGCCAGAGGAATTATCCGTATGAAGTTAGCATCCTGGGCTCGGCCAGGAATCGAATCTGATACCCTCTGAACGGAAGGCCTGGACGCTGACTGTTCAGCCAAAGGGCAGAACTGCCTTAGAATTCTAGAGTGTAATCTTAGATCTTGAGTCAAAAGAGTAGTACCGTATGTGGTCCTGTGGGTACGCTTCTTGCCGGTGGATGTGTGCTATAAAAATACAGGAAATGCCATTTTTTCTTTCTTGTAGGCCTAAGTCCGATGTATGTCGTTTACGCTGGGCAATGTCTGCACAAACGGATAAGTCATTCAAGGTCATAAATGCGAGTTCTCGTCACTTTAAATTGGGCAAGCACGAACTAAGGGTGACAACATTGGTCCTCCTGGATTGTTGGAGGTTGGCGTTTGGCTGATGACTCCACCCGTAAAACATCCTTTTTATTAATTAATTTATTTATCGGAAAGTGCATAGATTTTACACCCAATTAAGTACCTTATTAACATTTAGTAACAATTTGTATCTATGAAGTTAAAGTTTAACCAAAACAAAGTTAAAAATCAACAACAACAAAATAGAACAAAATTAACATTATATATGATACTATTTACAATTTAAAAGAAATGAAAAATGCACTAAGAAATTACATGATAATACAAAGCAAAAGACAATACAAAAAACGAAGAAACTTAAAACACGAATGAGTACACTGGGAAATATGATGAATACCAGAAAGAAGGAATATCACAAATTTACAAATTGTAAAGGCAGGCTTCTAGTTTCTTATTGAATTCATTGTTCGATTCGGTGAATATACTGACTTGTTTTGTTGCAGTGTTATAAAGCGTTGTCATTTTTACGAAAGGTGAATTTGACTGATGCAATGTTTTTGGCCTTTGAATATGATCTTGTCTGCGGAATATGGAATGAAATGCGTTTTAACAGGTCCAAAAAATCAAATCGTCCCACTAAAATTTCTCTTAGTATTTGTATAGAAATTAGGGACCGTTCCTTAATAACTAGGTTGATGTGAAGAAAGGGCAAAGAGTATTAAAAGTTTTGAAATAAAGATAACGTAGGAACTTGTTTTGTACAATTTCAATAGCAGTCACTTGTTGCTTTGTATACGGGCTCCAGATTATTACAGAATGGAAGATAATTAGATATCGTTACAGAACTGCCTCTCAAAAAAATGGGCGTAACTTTAGTGACTTTCCATTTCTCAGGAAAGGATGAAGTGCGAATAGAAAGGTTAAAAATGAAAGTTAATTGATTAGCCAATAAATCGGTACAAGTCCTAATTATATATGGAGGTATGCCATCAGGACCACTCGATCTTTTAGGCTTTAGTTTACCGTGAATATCCTTTTTTCACCTCTTCGGCAGGTATTTCACTGACATGTAATATCTCAACACAGGGAAATAGAGGAATGTCATCCAAGGCCAAATTATCCAATATGTAGTTAAAATCTGATCTGACGTAAACTGACGAAAATATCGAATAATGCCATGAACAACATCACCGCCCTCGTTATTCTCACCATTATACTCAAACGTACTTCATCCTGATCTCCTGCGTCGCTTATTTTCATTGTGCCTCCAGAAATGTGTTATATCGCATTTTAAAGTAACCTCTAATTCACTGATGTAATCTCGATATGCGGAATTTATCTTTACTTTCAATTCAAACCTTGAGGTGTTTGAATCGATCGTCATAGTACCTGGAAAATTTCTTTTTGGCACACTTCCTTTTTCTTTTGATTATCTGAATGATATCGTGATTAAACCAGACTGGAAATTTTGATTTTTTTAATGACACTTACAGAATATGTGGGTCCAGGTTCAAATCACTAAACTTACATACTTTTTATAAAATAACTCACATTTATCGGAGCACTATTCACACACAATCTTAGCCAACCATTATGAGAAGATCTTGTTGCGAAATCGAATAAATAATTATCCGGACTGTCCTATTTCGGAAAAGCACTAAATAGAGAGGAATGGTGATGAATTTTGAAGAAGACCAGGGCGGACAATGTGCTGTCGAGCTACTGATGATGATAATGATGAAGCATAGGTCTACAAATAGTCATGCCGAAAATACTTCGTTTCTGCAAGACCATACTGTGCCCTACAGGACCCTATGGTTCCGGCCAGGCGAATGCCGGTCTCGAACCCAGAGTACAGTAGTGAAAGGACTCTCACAAACGTGAGCTTGTGCACATAGTCTTACCTGAACACATATCCACGCTTGGCCGCACAATCGCGCACTTCTCAGGGATAACATGGGTGAACAAAGGGCAATATTAAGATAAAACACTAGGATATGTGACTAATCAGGTAAGAATCAGCTAAAATAAAATGAAAAAAATATCTAACAGAAAACATCGCTGCATTCAAAGTTTTACAATCAGGGATTTATTACATAAAAATATACTTATTACAAATATAAGAGCTTTCAAATATGATTGGGGTAAAGATAATGTTGAGCCGATGACAACCAGTTCACTGCCTTCACGAAACAGCTCTGCTGTAACAAGCATGTTACAATTGTGTGAGTAATGGAATCAATAGAAAATGGATATCTGCTGAAATACACATCTAACAGTAATTTCCATAAAATTTACTATGCCTCGTACCATCGAACCCCGGTGCAAACAAATATAAACACATAAAGTACAGTGTCCTGACCCGGTCTCGAACCCTGGTCCCATGAAGAGTAAGGCGTAGAATATTCATATACAAACAATATAAAAAGGAACACAACCAACATGTCCAAGGGGTCAATATCAAACGGGCCAGTGTTAAAATTAAAGTAGAACAAACAGAACAAAAATCTCTCCCTGCGTTCAAAACATCAAGGTCGTCTTTTCCCCCTTACACACTCGACAAGCTGCAGACAACCATATAACCAAGTTTCAAGACTGTGACGTCAGGCACAATAACCCTCACCAGCCAAGCACTCGACAAGCGGCAGCCCACACAATTTATGAGCCCAGCTGACTGACTGCGTGCTAAGAAACTTCGCCTTTCAAAGTACCTCACATAATCTGGCTGCTAAAAGCACTCTTTTAAATACACACGGGCTATCCGCCCTCATCTCAATATCACCAGCAATATAACAAAACTTATTTCCGCCTCCCATGGGCTCAACCTTGATAATACAAAGGCACAATACAGTAAGCTATAGACACATGGCCATAATAAGGCATCTCAAATGCATCCAATACACTGTCAAACTGTGCTGGGGCTCTCTCATATCAATTCATACAGTCAGCTACATGCATAATGCCCACATCTCTCAAACATTCGGACTCGCTCGCCCTGTCAGTAAAGCTAGGTGAATTAGGGGTAAATCCTGGTCTCAACTGTACAGCCTACGTCTGCAGAGACAAATGCCTAAACGCGACACAATAAACGGTTTGACTAACCTAGCATGACCAAGGGAGTTCGACCTGACCCATGAAAATAACACGTACGCTAATATTTTTGTATTTGTATATTTGTATTTATTAATGAACAAAACAGGCGTTCAGCCCCGAATACATGTTCACAATAATCATAAATAAATAAATAAATAACTAATAATAAACGCAGTCCAACCCAAGCCACCACTCTCCACCACATACAAAATAAAATGAAATGAGCACCTCATCAGCCTGTTCTATGTTTACAATCTGCTGCTGGTGTTGCAACTTGCTGCTTGTTATCACTCACACGTACCCACTCATCACGCGACCTTCTTGCTTCAGCATTTCCATCACCTCTATTGTTCCCTGACCTACTCCAAAATAAGCTACACCAGCAACATTACACTATTGCATACCAAACCAGCCATGACACTAACATTGCATTCAATCTTTCAGATTCCACCTCCTATAGTACAAGTCTAAATAATAACAACAATATTCCGTCATTGCATTCCAATCCATCATACCACAGCTTTTACCAATCAGCGTTAACATTGCTTCATATCATTTCACTCCGCCATAACACTCCATAATAAAATTACCTCTCCATCTCCCAAAAATTTCGACCATGCATAACAAATACCAATCACGCCTATACCAACACCTCTCCAACATCATACTCCTTCCTCCTCTCCATACAAACAAACCACAATTTACAAAATTGTAATAAAATCACCTCTCTCCAGCTCCAAAAATTCAATACTCATACCAGACACCAATACAATAATACCCCCTCCCAACTTCCACGAATTCGGCCGTAAATAAACCATCTCAATACCATACCATACATCACCTAATCATACATACTAAGCCTCCAATGCTTCCGACACCATATCTCAGCAATACAACACATACCAACACCTCTCCAACATCATATTTCTTCCTCCTCTCCATACAAACAAACCAAAATTTACAAAATAACAATAAACTCACCTCTATCCAGCTCCAGAAATTAAATACTTATACCAGACACCAATACAATAATACCACCTCCCAACTCCCACGAAGTCAACCATAAATAAACCATCTCAGTACCAAACCATACATCACCTAAATACTAAACCTTCAATACTTCCCACACCACATTCCAGCAATACAGCACCAACTCCACCTTATATACCACCTCTACTTATATCACCACTTCTCTCACACTACATTCCAACGATATAACACTTTTCCAACACCACATTTACCACCACTCCTCCAACTCCAAATATCACAATAAATATATCACTTCACCATTACCACATCTCAGCCTTCACAAATTATTTACCATCATAACCTAATGAAATTACAATGAATAACCAATACCAGTCACGCATATACCAACACCTTTCCAACATATTTCTTCATCCTATACCACTTCTCCATTACCATATTTATACCACCACTCCTCCAACTCCACATATCAACAATAAATATACCACTTCACCATTACCACATTTCAGCCTTCACAAATAATTACCATCATAACCTAATAAAATTACAATGAATAACAATTACTAACATATCATAAAACAAACAGACCATGCAATCCTGTCCTCTTACCCAACTCCGCCTAACTAAGTACTCAGTCCCTATATTCCCTAATCCATTAGAATTTTAACATACTATCCCCTTCCCTTATACAGATAACTATTCCACCCCCCTATTCCCCTGCCCACCCTCTAACTCACTCTCCTTCATTTTACTCTCGCAGGCCTTTTTTGTCGCACAAAAATACCTGTTCAATTCACCCCCTTTTTCCCATTGTTTAATAATCCATCTCAGTATTGCGTTCTCATCCCCTCTCCCCAGTATTTCCCGATGCTCGGCACTCAATAATCCATGTCTTAACCCCCTCGTTACCTCACAGTCTCTTAGCAAGTGAAACTCATCATTCACATCTCCACAAAGTACACACCTTGTCTTATCCCTGCCCTGTAACCAGCCTTTATTCCTTGGCAGACCTAAAAGCCACCACATCATCCCATATCGTTTTGACCTATCGACGTATCTAATATTCAACCCTGCTATCTCCTCTATTTTCGTCAAAACAGTCAGCGAATTTCTTAGTCTGCTTTCCCCCAATAATTTCTGCCTATGGATATCTCTAATTCTCCTTTCCAGTATATTCATCCCTCTCACTTCTGTCTTTGACCAAACCTCCCCCCACAGGTGTCCTAATCCTATCCTCTCCAAATATCCCTTTATTTTTTCTAACCATCCACCCTTATACATGCTCTTAAATTGCTGTACATATGCTGCCTGTAAAACTCTCCCACCTTCCTGTCTTTTTAAATTCATCCAATATCTAACTATTCTTTTCACACCCTCTGATTCCAAATCCTCCCCACACATTAATTCCGCCCCTACATTTGCTGTACACCTCGGTAAGCCCATCACTAACTTGGCAAAACTACTAACAATCCTTCTTAGTTCCTCTCTTTTCTCATCCAGCCCCCAAACTTCTGCTCCGTATAATACCCTCCCCACGATTACCGACCTGAACACGAGTCTCAGTGTTTTGTAACTGATCCCCGGGTACTTGAGTAGCAAATTTCTGACTGCGGCTAAGGCTGCCAATCCTCTATATTTCACTCTTTTGATCTGGTCACTCCAAGTTCCTTTATCATTAAAAATAACTCCTAGATATTCCAGCTTCCTTACCTGTTCCAATCTTTCTCCCTGAATTACCCAATTCCCTTCTATCTTTCTTCTTTTGTTCACCTGTACTACCAATATTTTAGACTTATTTCCATTAATTTTCAATCCCCATTTCCTCGCAAATAGCATCACTGACTCTAAGGCCCTATTCATCGCCCCTGAAGTTAACGTCATCAATAACACATCATCCGCAAATATCAGTCCTGGCACTTCCAAACCATTAATTACTGGTACAGCCCAATTTTCTGCCCCAAACCCCTCTAAAATATCGTTGATAAATAAAATAAACAGTATGGGCGATAACTTGCATCCTTGTTTTAAACCCACCTTGGACTCTAATGGTCCACTCATTCTCCCTTCTCCCAATTTTACACAAAACCTGACGTCCCTATATATTCCTTCCACTGCCCTCAACATCTTCTCCAAAATCCCTAACCTTCCTAATTTCTCTAGTAGGGCCTCTCTATTTACCTTATCAAAAGCTTTCTCAAAATCTATTGCTGCTACATAAACCGTACTTCTAGCCATATTCTTATACTTTTCTAAAATAGTCTTTACTATCATTATATTATCCACTGTTCTTTTCTTTTTCCTAAATCCCCCTTGGTAATCTGTCAAAATTTCATTTTCTTCCGCCCACCCGCTTATTCTGTTCGCTAGCACCCCAGTATATATTTTACTCAAAGAATCCAACAGAGATATACCCCTATAACTGTTCACATTGTTCCTACTACCCTTTCCCTTGTATATAGGGCATATAATTCCTGTTTCCCATTCCCTAGGGTAATTTCCTCCCTCGAATATCCTATTGAATAGTTTCACCATGCCCTCTATCATTATCTCATTTTTACTAATTTCCTTCCAAAACTTATTATTTATACCATTACACCCCCCGGCCGACTTCGCTCTGGCTCTGCTTATCACTCCCCGGATTTCCTCTCTTGTGATTTCTTTATCCAAGTCATAAATTGCCACTCCCCTATTCCTCCAAATTACTTCTTCTCCCGAACCTCTCCATCTATCACCCCCCTTTTTTCCTAGTAATTCATCGAAGTGCCTGACCCATTGCACTTCCTCAATACTCGTTCTCTCCATATTCCTTCCACCCTTAATAATTCTATTAATCTTATCCCAGACTCTCTCAAAATTGTTAGTCTTGCAGTCATTATTTATGGCTTCCATTTGTTCCTCTAACCACGTCTTTTTTGTCTCAGAGATTTTCTTTTTATACTCCTTCCTCAATCTACAGAAAAACTCCCTTTCTTGGCTCCCACCTTTCCTTCTATATTCTCCTAACGCGTCCATCACCTTCCTCCGCAATCCTTCACACTCCCTATTAAACCATTCTTCTCCCTCTTTCTTATTTCCTTTTCTAGCTTTCACCTTCTGCGCTATCATCTTTATTGGATGTAGCAACAATTCCAAGGCTTTATCAGTATTATTCTCTTCTAACGCCCCTTCCCACCCATATTTCAAAAGATGTAGCTCCTCCTTTACTACCCTATTCCAATCCCGGCCCACCTTCTCTGTCCATTTATACTTATTATAACCCCTCCCTCGTTTATCCTTTGTCTCATTTTCCTTCATTGTACACTTCTCTTCCTCTCTTTTCAGCATAACCCTCACCGGGAAATGGTGTGACTCAATCCAATCTCCTATTTCCATACTTACAACTTCCTCAATCATCCCTTCCGAGCTCAAAACCATATCTATCACACTACCCCCTTTCTCCGTAACATATGTCAATTTCCCCGTCCTGTCACCCTCTATCCACCCATTCAGAATATACAAGTTTCCCACAGCACACATCTCTAGGAGCTTCTCTCCATAACTATTTGTAATTTTGTCCTCACTCCTTCTGCTTTCTAACAAACACATTCCATCCTCCCTACTATAAACTGGGCTCTGTTCTCCTATTCTCGCGTTCCAATCCCCAAATAACAACATATCCTCCTCCCCTGGATACATTCCCCTTATCCTACCAATATCCACCAATAACTCTTCAAAAAAATATTTATTTGCATATTCTGAATTACTAGGGTGGCAGTAAACAAAAGCTAAATTTATTTTCTTCCTCCATCCCTCTCTCCCTCCCAAATTCAATCTCAGCCATATGGTTTCCATCATATCGGTCTCTATATCCTCTACTCTTTCACTAATTTCTTCCCTAATTAGAACTATCATCCCTCCTGGTGCTCGTCCCTTATTCCTCTCTTTTCTTCTATATTTATATTTTATCTCAAACCCCTTCCATGCAATCTCCCTCCCTGTTTCCAACCACGTCTCCAAGAGTGCCACAACATCGAAACTTTCAATTACTTCCCTAACTTTCTTGTTTCCTAATTTGCTCCTTACTCCTTCAATATTCACACATCCTATCTTCCAATATTGTTATAACTTTCCCTCCCTCCCTTCTAGGTCTCCCCCTCTATTCTTACTTCTAGTATTTATCGACCTCTCTCCCTCTGTATCCTCCATCCCTTTACGTACTTTTCCCCATATGTCTTTTAAGCTCTTACTCCTGACTTTACTCATAATTTTTTTACCTTCTTGTCGATCTGTCTCCTCTTGACCTTTGTTGTTCACTACACCACTACACCCTGTACTCACCCCTTCTTGCTGCTCACCCCCACTCACCCCCTCACTATTTTGGACTTCTGAATCCACCTCCCTTTGTCCTTTCTTGCTCACTGCACCTCTACACTCTCCTCTCCCAGTTTCTTGCGGCCCACTCTCACCGTCCACTTCACTATCTTGGTCTTCTGTCTCCCGGCTGCACTGCCCATTCTCTTCCGAGATGCCCTGCTCTCCTGCCACGTCCCTCCTCCTCTTCTTTTCTTCTTTCTTCTTCCCATCTTGCCTTGTCCTCTCACCACTCTCAACCCTCTCGTTTTCGTCCATTTCCTTTAGCTTAGTCACTGAATGAACTCTGACCCATCGCCCGTTTGTCACCTCCAACCTCAGACCTCTTATTCGGGCCTTTAGCCCCTGGTTCCTCGCTCTCCATAGGTGCCTATTCAAGATCTTCGCGTTTTCACTTCCTTCTCTTCCCATGTCTCCTTTCACCCCTATTTTCCGCCCTTGTAAATTCTTGCTGTTCCTTAACACAGAATCTGCCATTAAGGTTGAGAACAATTTAACCCTAATTGGCCTCCGACCTTTGATTTTACCAACTCTCTCTACATCATCAATGTCTACCTCACTAAAGTTTATCTTCATAACATCACGTATAGCTTCCACCACCTTAAATATCAGCTCAATCTTGCTCTCTCTCGCCCCTTCCTCAATTCCATATATAAATATGGCTTTTTTCAATCTCTCCTGCCTGTACCCCTCCGCTTCTTTCTTCATCTTCATCACCTCCTCTTTCAGATGTTTCACTTCCCCTCTCAATAACTCGATTTCTTTCTCGTTATTGACCACTCTCCTGCTCGATTCCTCTGTCTTCGTTTCAAGCCATTTCTTCATGTTCCCTATCTCCCTTCTCTGCTCCTCCATCATGTCCTTTATTTCCTGCACCTTATCCCATTGACACTTCTCCTGCATAACTTCACTTACAACCACCCTGAGTGCGGCCAAATCTTCCGTACTATATTTTCCACTGGTATTTGGGCCTGGGTTTACTTCCACCCCCCCAATAACCAGTAACACTGCTATCACTGTCACCACCAGCACCGCTTCACTCATTTTCAATCCGTCCGTCACCAATCCACTCCTGGCCTCCTTCTTCTGCCTTGCCTGCCATTTCCCAATAGCGGCCCGGTACTGTTCAATGCCGACCATGTTTACAGCACGCACTTCGCTACGCAACCTCTCTCCTCGACCGCTCGAGCTAGACTGTGACGTACGCTAATATAATACTATCGAAATAAAATATAAACACACCAACAAGGAATCTACAAACTATCATCTACCCTAATGTACGGGGTTCGAGCTTGAGGCCTAGCTCTTTATTACCAAGAATTTTCCTACCATAAACTAACCTGTTGGCTGACGGCCCCCCTATTCCTATCTAAATTTAAATGACATGCTTGAAACAGAATTGGAAAGCTCTGACCTTATATGATTGATGACATGACGGAGCGGCCCTTCCTGTGGACCACTGAATTTACCACATCATGACAAACTGCGACGCTTGCAGCAGATACTGGTGAACAATTGGAGACATTCTATCTTGCGTGAGTCCTTCGTACAGCTCCTTAGATCGTTGGAAATAGTCCCCTTCGACGTCGCGCTGATCAGGTACGCCCAACGTTCCTGGATCGATTCCCGATGTCGTGCCAACTTCAGCTCCCGTTGTGGCTTCCTCACAATGATGATGTAGAAGCTCGTTCTGGCTTGATGCAGGGGTAATTCCTCGCAGATTCAGTAGTACTAGTTGTATGTGCAGCTCGAAGATAACACGTTGTTCGCGGTGCAGACTTGCAGCATGACGACTTCGTTCAAGCAGCCTTACGGTCAGAGAATGAGGCTGATGTGCCAGGCGGCCTTGCATTTATAATCAGGTTGGCGTAGCCACGCCGCTTGATCGCGTGCAGGATACGCGCGCCCGCCACTCGAAGTTTTCTCGCACAAAGCACGTCAAGTACCCTACTTAACGAATGCATTTATGATTGCAGCCCTAATGCATATCAAAATTAAGCAGAAATTATGCAGGTTGCAATTCTTGTATCAGATCCAATGCATCTCTTCCGTAACCAAAGATGTTAATTTAATTCTTTCTTCCCTCCGAAGGTAAGTTTTGCCGGGATCCGGGAAGCGTCCCCAATCTTCATTAAGAGGCTTGGCTTGGGACATAACTCCCTTTAATGAGGTTCTGGAGATTTTCATAATGACGCTCTAGCTCTCTTCCCACGAGAACGCTTCTTCTGGAATCTTTTATGAAATAAACTATAAGACAATGACTCCCTGGGTGGTCTTATGTAATCCCAATATCCAATACTAAAATCTATACTATTGGTCCACGAACAGAATGGTTCAATATATCGTATGCAATGAATTTCATGCATACCATACATAACAAAATCCACAGCCTGTTTTCAGTCATTCGACCTGGTCAGGAATGGAATGAATGAAACGCCATCTAGCGGCGAGGATAAGAATTGTGCCGGCTGCCGAAGCCTGACGCACTCCTCTGGGATAATGATTAATGAATGAGAGATGAAATAAAATGATATTGAAGAGTGTTTCTGGAATGAAATATGACAGGGAAAGCCGGAGTTCCTGGGGAAATATCTGTCCCACCTCCACTTTGTCCAGCACAAATCTCATGTGAGTGACCGGATCTGAACCACGGAACCCAGCGGTTTGAGGCCGGCGCCCTGCTACCTGAGCCCTGCCACCTGAGCCATGGAGGCTCTCAATACAATACATCACAAATAATATTCCCGAAGAAAATTAATTTGTAATCCAGGGATTGTATAAAGCAAACAACTGTGATAAATTCGAGGGTTACGAAGTCACCGATTAGATATCTTCTTCTTCATCTGTTTACCCTCCAGGTTCCATTTTCGCCCTGGGACTCAGCGAGGGATCCCACCTCTAACACCTCAAGGACATTGTCCTGGAGCTTCAGAGTCTGGGTCTGGGGATACAACTGGGGAGGATGACCAGTATCTCGCCCAGGCGGCCTAACCTGCTATGCTGAACAGGGGCTTTGCGGGGATGGGAGGATTGGAAGGGATAGACAAAGAAGAGGGAAGGAAGCGGCCATAGCCTTAAGTTAGGTACCATCCCGGCATTTGCCTGTCTGCGCACGTCTGGTGAAAGTGTGGCGCAAGCGACACAGGCAATTGGGTGTGATCATTCCAACTAAACAATTAGGCAATATAATAGTGATCACTTATTGCTGTTGTATGTGTACTGGGGGCGTAGCTCAGATGGTAGAGCGCTCGCTTAGCATGTGAGAGGTACCGGGATCGATACCCTGCGCCTCCAGGAAATTTTCCTTCTTCTTCTTGTTTCCGAATTTGGCCAACTGTGGACCGCGTGAAAATGCTTTCTGGCCAGCCTTCTTCTTTTCTCTTCCTAGAACTTCTTTATTCGTTCACTCCTTATTTTTCTCTGCTCCTCAGATATTACAATTTTGGGCTTGTTCTTCCGCTGCTCTTCATGGAATATGTGGTCATCTACTCGAGTTCTGAACTTCCTTCTGCTGAGGATCAATTCTGATGTTATTTTAATTTCTTCTGCGTCCTTCTTAATCTCCTCCACCCATTTCGTTGTCCTCCTCAATTCAATTATACACTGACTGACGGAGCAAATGCAACACCAAGAAGGAGTGGTCAGAACTTTATGCCAATTGCAGGGTAGACTGACGTCACTGAGGTATGCTCATGCTGTGAAATGCGCCGCTGTGCTGCGCACGTAGCGAACGATAAATGGGACACGGCGTTGGCGAATGACCCACTTCGTACCGTGATTTCTCAGCCGACAGTCATTGTAGAACGTGTTGTCGTGTGCCACAGGACACGTGTATAGCTAAGAATGCCAGGCCGCCGTCAACGGAGGCATTTCCAGCAGACAGACGACTTTACGAGGGGTATGGTGATCGGGCTGAGAAGGGCAGGTTGGTCGCTTCGTCAAATCGCAGCCGATACCTATAGGGATGTGTCCACGGTGCAGCGCCTGTGGCGAAGATGGTTGGCGCAGGGACATGTGGCACGTGCGAGGGGTCCAGGCGCAGCCCGAGTGACGTCAGCACGCGAGGATCGGCGCATCCGCCGCCAAGCGGTGGCAGCCCCGCACGCCACGTCAACCGCCATTCTTCAGCATGTGCAAGACACCCTGGCTGTTCCAATATCGACCAGAACAATTTCCCGTCGATTGGTTGAAGGAGGCCTGCACTCCCGGCGTCCGCTCAGAAGACTACCATTGACTCCACAGCACAGACGTGCACGCCTGGCATGGTGGCGGGCTAGAGCGACTTGGATGAGGGAATGGCGGAACGTCGTGTTCTCCGATGAGTCACGCTTCTGTTCTGTCAGTGATAGTCACCGCAGACGAGTGTGGCGTCGGCGTGGAGAAAGGTCAAATCCGGCAGTAACTGTGGAGCGCCCTACCGCTAGACAACGCGGCATCATGGTTTGGGGCGCTATTGCGTATGATTCCACGTCACCTCTAGTGCGTATTCAAGGCACGTTAAATGCCCACCGCTACGTGCAGCATGTGCTGCGGCCGGTGGCACTCCCGTACCTTCAGGGGCTGCCCAATGCTCTGTTTCAGCAGGATAATGCCCGCCCACACACTGCTCGCATCTCCCAACAGGCTCTACGAGGTGTACAGATGCTTCCGTGGCCAGCGTACTCTCCGGATCTCTCACCAATCGAACACGTGTGGGATCTCATTGGACGCCGTTTGCAAACTCTGCCCCAGCCTCGTACGCACGACCAACTGTGGCAAATGGTTGACAGGGAATGGAGAACCATCCCTCAGGACACCATCCGCACTCTTATTGACTCTGTACCTCGACGTGTTTCTGCGTGCATCGCCGCTCGCGGTGGTCCTACATCCTACTGAGTCGATGCCGTGCGCATTGTGTAACCTGAATATCGGTTTGAAATAAACATCAATTATTCGTCCGTGCCGTCTCTGTTTTTTCCCCAACTTTCATCCCTTTCGAACCACTCCTTCTTCGTGTTGCATTTGCTCTGTCAGTCAGTGTATATTTAAATATCCTTTTAGTCAGGCGGTTGTCATTCATTCTGACGAGATGTCCGTAAAATTTCAGTCTTCGTTTTCGCATTGTGTCCGTGATCTTTTCGGAATACTTCTAGAGATCCTCATCTCTCCTTTTCCTCCACGTACCATCCGTCGTTTTCTGAGGTCCAAGATCCAGGAAATTTTTATTGTAGCAATTTTTGATTTACGGGTCCAAACGTGGTGATGGTTAGCCATTTTATTCAGTTTAATAATAAAGACCGCCTCCATGGTGTAGTGGTTAGGGGGAATAGTAAAGGGCGGATTTTATTGACATGTCACATGTTTGCTTGAAAAGTCACATTTTTGGACAAATTTAAGATACTGACGCGCAATAAAGTCCGCCTCTGTGGTGTAGTGGTTTGTATGATTAGTTGCCAACTCCGGAGGCCCGGGTTCGATTCCCGGCTCTGCCACGAAATTTGAAAAGTGGTACGAGAGCTGGAGCGGGGTCCACTCAGCCTCGGGAGGTCGACTGAGTAGAGGTGGGTTCGATTAACACCTCAGCCATCCTGGAAGGGTTTTACGTGGTTTTCCACCTCTCCAGGCAAATGCCGGGATGGTACCTATCTTAAGGCCACGGAAGCTTCCATCCCTATCCCTTTGAATCTTCCCATCCCTCGCAAGGCCCCTGTTCAGCATAGCAGGTGAGGCCACCTGGGCGAGGTACTGATCATTTTCCACAGTTGTATCCCCCGACCCAATGTCTCACGCTACAGGACACGGCCCTTGAGGCGGTAGAGGTGGGATCCCTCGCTGAGTCCGAGGGAAAAACCAACCCTGGAGGGTAAACTGATTAAGAAGAAGAAGACGCCCAATAAATTCATATTTCCTGCAATAATCTAAGGATTTACATAGACTATTGAGTGAATTTCTGCGGCAAGCTATTCAGCGAGGGAATCTTGCTGTAGTAGTTAGGGAGTCTATTTGTGGATTGCATATTACTCTGCATGCGGGATTTTGCAGGTGGCAGGTAACTGGAATTAAAAACTAGGGGTCTTCTTTGGATTTCCTAATGAGGAGCACAAAGGGATTGACAATACTCAGGAGAGGAGCATCCTGTTTTTGCATACGTAGCTAATGAACTGGTATTTCTGTTTCCTAGGAAATAGGGGACTGTTTGGCTTGTTGTTTTGAGACTACTTCTTCAGTGTAGTTTCAACATGCCTAAACCGAAGTGTTCAGAGCGTGTGAAATTAAGGCAGTTTATTTAGGAATTTGGAGAGCAGAATTCTTTTAATAGTTATGGTGTTATTCATATTGTAAACTGTGTGAATTGAAGGTATGTGCTCAGAAACGTTTTAATGTGCAATAACACTGTGCTACAACCAAACATAAGAAGTGCTTAATAAAATCTTCCTGGGGAGAGAATAGGCAGCGTTTGGTTTTTGAAAGGGCCTCATTTGCAGCTACTGCTCCGTCAGACAACAGATCAGAATTGTGTAATGATCTCTGCAGGAAGTTTAAGGAAGCGGAGATTGTTATCAGTGGAATACTCTGTAGGATGGTCCGACTCGTTGGCTGAACGGTCAGCGTACTGGCCTTCGGTTCAGAGGGTCCCGGGTTCGATTCCCGGCCGGGTCGGTGATTTTAACCTTAATTGGTTAATTCCAATGGCACGGGGGCTGGGTGTATATGTTGTCTTCATCATCATTTCATCCTCATCATGACGCGCAGGTCGCCTACGGGAGTCAACTCGAAAGACCTGCACCTGGCGAGCCGAACATGTCTTCGGACACTCCCGGCACTAAAAGCCATACGCCATTTCATTTTTTCTGTAGGATGGATACTGACTGGAGGGTGATTGGGGATTTAAATGAGACTATGGAGTGAGTATGTGGGAAACTGGGAGTGAGATTTCTCGACCCTAATGGGTGGGTAGGAGACAGGGATCTGCGCCCAGATGGCCTTCACTTAAACCGCAGTGTTACATATAAGTTAGGAAACTTGTTTAGAAGGGTTATAGGGAGGTGCATTCAGGGAAACGGGGTGGACTAGGGAGCGGTGTTAAGCGAACAGGGAACTGGAAATCAAGTAGGGATGACATCAAAATGTTAGTGCTCAACTGTAGAAGCATTGTAAACAAAGGAATCGAATTAAGTAATTTAATAGATATATACTTACCAGATATTGTAATAGGAGTTGAACCATGGCTGAGAAATGATACAATGGATGCAGAGATATTCTCACGGAACTGGAGTGTGTATCGTAGAGATAGGATAGGAATGGTAGGAGGGGGAGTATTCATTCTGGTGGAAGAAGAATTTGTAAGCTACGAAAAAGTTAAGGATGAAAAACATGAAATTCTTGGTGTAAGGCTCTTCTCTAAAGATAATAGGCAACTTGATGTCTTTGGAGTGTACAAACCGGGAAAGGGTAGCGCTGATGCTGATTCAGAATTATTTGATAAGATAATCAGCTATGTTGGAAATGATATGGAAGGGAATGTGATAGTAGTAGGTGATCTCAATTTACAAAATGTCAATTGGGAAGGTAATGCGAACGACAGGAAGCATGACCAACAAATGGCAAATAAGTTAATATGGGAAGGGCACCTGATTCAGAAAGTGATGGAACCAACTAGAGGGAAGAATATTTTGGATGTAGTGCTGATAAAACCAGATGAGCTCTATAGAGAAATCGAAGTAATAGATGGTATTAGTGATCATGAAGCTGTTTTTGTCGTAGTTAAAAATAAATGTGAAAGAAAGGAAGGTATTAAAATTAGGACTATTAGGCAGTACCATATGGCTGATAAAACAGGCATGAGGGAGTTTTTGAAAAGTAACTATGATCGCTGGAAAATGGTAAATAAAAATGTAAACAGACTCTGGAATGGGTTTAAAGCAATTGTTAAGGAATGTGAAAATAGGTTTGTTCCTTTAAAGGTGGTAAGGAATGGTAAGGATCCATTATATTATAACAGAGAAGTAAAGAGACTAAGAATGAGGTGCAGACTGGAAAGAAATAGAGTTAGAAATGTTTATGGAAGTAAGGAGAAATTGAAGGAACTTACTAGGAAATTGAATCTAGCAAAGAAGTCAGCTAAGGATAACTTGATGGCAAGCATAATTGGTGGTCATACAAATTTTAGTGAAAAATGGAAGAGTATGTATGGGTACTTTAAGACAGAAACAGGTTCAAAGAAGGACAATCCAGGAATCATTAATGAACAAGGGGAGTGTGTATGCGAGGATCTTCAAAAGGCAGAAGTATTCAGTCAGCGGTACGTAAAGATTGTTGGTTACAAGGATAATGTCCAAATAGGGGATGTGAGTAACACTAAAGAAGTATTCAAATTTACCTATGATAACAATGACATTTACAGTAAGATACAAAAGTTGAAAACTAGAAAAGCAGCTGGAATTGATAAGATTTGTGGGGATATACTAACGGCAATGGGTTGAGATATAGTACCATATCTGAAATGCTTATTTGATTATTGTTTGGTTGAAGGAGCTATACCAAATGAATGGAGAGTTGCTATAGTAGCCCCTGTGTATAAAGAAAAGGGTGATAGACATAAAGCTAAAAATTTTAGGCCAGTCAGTTTGACATTCATTGTATGTAAGCTTTGGGAAAGCATTCTTTCTGATTATATTAGACATGTTTGTGAAATTAATAACTGTTTTGACACAAGGCAGTTTGGGATTAGGAAAGGTTATTCGATTGAATCTCAGCTTGTAGGATTTCAGCAAGATATAGCAGATATCCTGGATTCAGGAGGCCAAATGGACTGCATTGCTATTGACCTATCTAAGACATTTGATAGGGTAGATCATGGAAGACTACTGGCAAAAATGAGTGCAATTGGACTTGGCAAAAGAGTGACTGAATGGGTGGCTATATTTCTAGAAAATAGAACTCAGAGAATTAGAGTAGGCGAAGCTTTATCTGACCCTGTAATAATTAAGAGGGGAATTCCTCAAGGCAGTATTATTGGACCTTTATTTTTTCTTATATATATCAATGATATGTGTAAAGAAGTGGAATCAGAGATAAGGCTGTTTGCAGATGATGTTATTCTGTACAGAGTAATAAATAAGTTACAAGATTGTGAGCGGCTGCAGGGTGACCTCGATAGTGTTGTGAGATGGACGGTGGACAATGGTATGATGATAAACGGGGTTAAAAGTCAGGTTGTGAGTTTCACAAATAGGAAAAGTTCTCTCAGGTTTAATTACTGCGTTGATGGGGTCAAAGTTCCTTTTGGGGATCATTGTAAGTACCTAGGTGTTAATATAAGAAAAGACCTTCATTGGGGTAATCACATAAATATGATTGTTAATAAAGGGTAAAGATCTCTGCACATAGTTATGAGGGTGTTTAGGGGTTGTAGTAAGGATGTAAAGGAGAGGGCATATAAGTCTCTGGTAAGACCTCAGCTAGAGTATGGTTCCAGTGTATGGGACTCTCACCAGGATTACCTGATTCAAGAACTGGAAAAAATCCAAAGAAAAGCAGCTCGATTTGTTCTGGGTGATTTCCGACAAAAGAGTAGCGTTACAAAATTGTTGCAAAGTTTGGGCTGGGAAGATTTTGAAGAAAGGAGACGAGCTGCTCGACTAAATGTTGTGTTCCGAGCTGTCAGCGGAGAGATGACGTGGGAGGACATCAGTAGACGAATAAGTTTGAGTGGTGTCTTTAAAAGTAGGAAAGATCACAATATGAAGATAAAATTGGAATTCAAGAGGACAAATTGGGGCAAATATTAATTTATAGGAAGGGGAGTTAGGGATTGGAATAACTTACCAAGGGAAATGTTCGATAATTTTCCAATTTCTTTGCGATCATTTAAGAAAAGGCTAGGAAAACAACAGATAGGGAATCTACCACCTGGGCGACTGCCCTAAATGCAGATCAGTAGTGATTGAGTGAGTGAGAATGATGGTTACTTCAAACATTCCCTTGAAAAAACTGAACAGTACCAGCTTCAGGTCCTTCTTAGAGAAGTATATCA
The DNA here is from genome assembly GCF_040414725.1 of Anabrus simplex. Taxonomy (NCBI): domain Eukaryota; kingdom Metazoa; phylum Arthropoda; class Insecta; order Orthoptera; family Tettigoniidae; genus Anabrus; species Anabrus simplex. The sequence goes on along the minus strand of NC_090268.1, from coordinate 370,766,291 downwards.
GTCAACCTGTTCCCAGTCAATCCAGTTTGAGAAAATTTTATATCTCGAGTTTCCATGAAGTCCGCCTCTGTGGTGTAGTGACTAGTGTGATTTGCTGGCAACACCCGGAGGTCCGGAATCGATTCCCGGCTCTGCCATAAAATTTTAAAATTGCTACGAGGACTGGAACGGGATCCACTCAGCATCGGGAGGTCAAATGAGTGTTCGATTTCCATCTCAGCCATCCCCGTAGTGGTTTTCCGTCAATTCCTGCCTCTTCCCCAGGAAAATGCCAGGATGGTACCTAACTTAAGGCGACGGCCGTTTCCTGGCCTCTTCTTTACCTATCCTGTCCCCCACAAGGCTCCAGTTCAGCATAGCAGTTGAGGCCACCTTGGCGAAGTACCGGACCTGTCCCCAATTGTATCCTCGTCCAAATGTCTCTTGCTCCAGTACACCGATTTGAAGTGGTAAGTAGTAGGATCCCTCGCTGAGTCCGGAGAGAAAACTAACCCTGGATTAAATAAAAATGTACCGAGCTCGATAGCTGCAGTGCGGACAGTATCCAGTATTCGGGAGACAGTAGGTTCGAACCCCACTGTCGGCAGCCCTGAAAATGGTTTTCCGTGGTTTCCCATTTTCACATCAGGCAAATGCTGGGGCTGTACCTTAATTAAGGTCACAGCCACTTCCTTCCCACTCCTAGCCCTTTCCCGTCCCATCGTCGCCATAAGACCTATCTGTGTTGGTGCGACGTAAATCAACTAGCAAAAAAAATGTAATAATACTCTCCCCTTTATGGGTAAGGATCTCATATCCTAGATATTAATGAATTTTCAGGTCACGTAATTATATTGTATAATAGACGCGTCGATCATTCAAATAGGTTCTACAAACACATACGTTTCGTATTCTTTGTTCTTCTTCGAGCGATGATTGTTCTTGACCACTTTTGCCATTCTGATTTTAAAACTCCCTCCCTCTCTTCCTTTCCCCCACCCGAGTGTAATGAGACGTTCCGTAATTTCAATTTTGATAAAATTTCATTCATCCATTCATATATATTTTTGTGGGATTTCCCTTTTTGGTGTGATTGAAGACTTCCACAGGTGTCTAATATTAACAATTCTCCTTTATAAAGCAAGACTTAAAACGTAATGAATTAGAAATCCCGGAGATTGCGCGCCTTAAAAGGCAGGGTTTGATTGATTTCAGCGCTTTTTTATGAAAGACATTAATGTATCCACATTTCTTGGATTGATGTGGAGAGGGCTTACGAGAGATTTATAGAACGAAGAGAATTTTCAGGTAATAGTTGTGACTAACTCCTCATTGATTTCTGTAAAAGTATGAAACTGAATTAAGATGAAATAATATTGACATTCTCATGAAATAAAATACTCAATCGTAGGACTATGAACTGTACTCACACTTAATTCTTACCTGATTACTTACACATACAATATTTGATGGGCGCCAGCTACAACTCTATGCAGCAATAATAGAATGAGTGTCTTGAATATCTCTAGGGTGTGAGGTAATAAGCTGACTTAGACAGCATAACACGTAGGTTCTCGGAAAAGGAGATTGTCGTTTTGTTTCCCCATTAAATTTTACCATAGAAATAAAACGATAAATTAATTTGATATTGCACAAAATATATTCTTTAAATTTTGTCTTAAAATAGTAAGACTTGCTACGATGAAACAGATTAGAATATAAAATTATGACATTAGAACTGAAAGGAACTAGGCATTAAATTTGAATTCCTCTTGACAAGAAATTTATCCCTCACTGGTTCACATAACAGTACCTTCAACACTTTGAGGGTGATTACGACGTATTGCTTTGAGTTGGTGTCATCTGTAGGCATCTCAAGCCTAATTTGGTGATGTATCCTTTTTGTTTCACTGACGAGATATAGCATGGCTTGAAATTAGATTCACACTCCGAATATTTAATCCATGTGGTGACTGACGTCTAAGTGTCCATGTGACTGCTGCTTCTCCATCTCACTGGTTGACTACTACCATCAAATACTGGGGCTGTACCTTAATTAAGGCCATGGCCACTTCCATCCGATTCCTAGGCCTTTCCCGTCCCATCGTCACCATAAATAGCAACTACTACCATCCTAGTAGTACTCCGTATGGCAAGGCTCTGTATCCAACTGATTTCATGGCAAGTCTCTCCATTTATCTCCTTCCCATCAACTGCTTCCAACTAACTGAACTCTCCATCTGACTGACCGACTCAGGCCTCTCCATCCAAATGACTGCCGCTATAATATATAGCTCATATATATATATACATAAGTTGACATCCACACGTAATCTTTAAACATAGCAATGTTTCACGCCCACCCAACTCAAAGTGTTGCAGGTTGCTGTGAAAAAGCCTAAGGCGACTAGGTGTTTCCCTGAATTTGAGTTCATCGTTAAATTCACGCAATGACAGAGCGATGACTCGACAGTTACGCTAGCAGTATTGCAACATACAGTATGTCACTTTCTTATTCATACATTTCATATTGTGAAAAGAGCAGTATATTTTGGACATTCAAATGGATGTTATATTAATTGTATTTTAAGAAATGTATTTCTGGGACATTGTTTTACAATTACATACAAAAATAATATTTATAACAACATATAGTACAAATTACTCGAGAATATAACAAAACATGACCTTTAATACGTCACATTGTTATTCAAACAGATGCCAGTTCTTCAGCTAAACATATGAATGAAATGAACCATAGCACCCATCCTGGTACTTTGTGGAGTAACCTTTGGCTCTAATGACACCTACGCTGCATAGAATTTACTAGCCTCGCTCACGTTTTATGGCTGACACTGTACCATTCTTGGGTCACCACTCGTTTTAACTCATCTTAGGATGAAACCTTTCTACTGTGAACCCTAGACTTCCAAAACGCCCACGAACATTCAATAGGGTTTAAGTCAACAGACTGGGGAGGTGTTTTTAATTGTTTTGGAATGTTCCAAATTAACCAATCCTTCTTCAGAGCAGCGGTATGTTTGGGGTCGTTATCCTGTTGAAACATGTTGAAAATATTTCTATACACTACTTTGAACATCGTGCCCTCAATGAACAGAATATTCCCTACACTTTGTGCCGACATACACCCCCACATCCTCCGTGTTTCGCTGTGGGAATTGTATTGGTTTTTCTTCACACACTGCGGGCAACTTCGGAACCAAACAGGTCGATTTTAGTTTCACCGGACCATATGACATTATTCTAGAACTCCTGGCCCTTGTTTTCGTGTCCTTTCGCAAAGAGCAGTCTTGCAGCAAGGTTTTTCTTAATAAACAGGGCCTCTTCCTTGGTACACGGCCATGGTAACCGTCTCGATGTATAACTCGCCGGACCGTCTGAGTACACATTTTCGTCCCAGTAGCAGCTTCCAGCACTGCACACAGCTTTGGAGCACTTATGAGAGGGTTGGGTTTCGCTCGCCTCACAATCTTTCAGCTTGTGGACTTTGTTTCTTTTGTTTGGGTTTTCTTGGCACATTCTTCACTGACCCTTCATATTTAAAAACTTATTCACGACATTTTGAACAGTGGCATGACTTTTCTTCACCATGAGTCCTATTTTTCTTAGGGAGTTCCTTCTAAGTGCTAAATTGACAATTGTCTGTTTCAGCTCATAGCCAATATCTTTAACATTGTCCATTTCTACAGCACTCTCACAAGTCTAAGACGAACACAACCAGCAACACCCCTCCTTGCACCACACCTACTAAGGTATGCCCCGTTCAATGTTGTCGGGTGATGTCATCTATACTACTGTATGAATAACAAAGTGTAGTGTGGTGTAAGCAATTCTTATTTGTGTAAACACAAATTATTTGCACTCACAAAAAAATTGTGCATTGAGTGGTTAGATCTTGTTATTACATTCACGACACGCAACTATAAATCAATAATTTCCATAACTATATAGGCACATGGAACGCTTTATAACGAACTGGGTTGTGTATGAATAGAAGAGTGACATACTGTACATATCGACATCTGATATTAGGCAGCAAGCCTCACTTTACATGTCTTTGATGTTAATCTACACACACATACACACATAACAAATTAACTACAATCACGCAAGCGATAATCAGTTACTACATAGCAAAATCAGATTACAGAATTGAATTGAATAATAATAATAATAATAATAATAATAATAATAATAATAATAATAATAATACAGAGCCGCCTCTGTGGTGTAGTGGTTAGTGTGATTAGCTGCCACCCCCGGAGGCCCGGGTTCGATTCCCGGCTCTGCCACGAAATTTGAAAAGTGGTACGAGGGCTGGAACGGGGTCCACTCAGCCTCGGGAGGTCAACTGTGTAGAGGTGGGTTCGATTCCCACCTCAGCCATCCTGGAAGTGGTTTTCCGTGGTTTCCCACTTCTCCTCCAGGCGAATGCCGGGATGGTACCTAACTTAAGGCCACGGCCGCTTCCTTCCCTCTTCCTTGCCTATCCCTCCCAATCTTCCCATCCCTCCACAAGGCCCCTGTTCAGCATAGCAGGTGAGGCCGCCTGGGCGAGGTACTGGTCATACTCCCCAGTTGTATCCCCCGACCAAGAGTCTGAAGCTCCAGGACACTGCCCTTGAGGCGGTAGGGGTGGGATCCCTCGCTAAGTCCGAGGGAAAAACCGACCCTGGAGGGTAAACAGATGATGATGATGATGATAATAATACAGATATAATCTTGTAACGGGATTTGAACCGTTATATTGCCCCCATTTTTCCCGAGCTAAGCCCAGCCATCGAGCGAGGAATCCCAAGGTGGACCGTTCGATCGTTGGCTATCACTTTCTAGAGGCATTTAAGGGTTGTTAAGGATTGATGACCAAGCAGGATAAAAAGAAACATTAAAACAACACTCTGACATTTATTCACATAAGCAGACAAATAACAAAATATTCTTGATGATATTTTTCTTTTAACATAACAGAGCTTTCATAATATCGGATTTCTTCCTCGATTTAGAGTGACACGTGTTCATATCTCCAGCTCTACTGTGCTGTAAATGAAACCAAAGAAGTAATTAGGCCACTTGCCTTTTTAAACCAAACACTTGACTGAAAGAATTAAATAAACATGTGTTCAAAGTTTCACCAATTTAAAGTCGTCTCAACACGTGGTTTTCCTTTACGATGTACACAACTGAATTAGTCATTTACCGTATTTAATATTGATCAATGACACCAACATGAACTTCAGTAGCAAAGAAAAACTGTTTCCAAAACTCTCAAAATTAATTAATTAATTATCTTGATTATTATTATTATTATTATTATTATTTATTTTATCATTCAATTAACCTGTTTCATTGTCACACGATCGTGTTCTTATTAATTCTCCACCGCATCATTTACCTAATGTTCATCATTAGCATTTCAGAGTAATGATTTTTAATTAATTATTAATGACTTATTTTCACAATGTTTCAAAGCAATCATGCGGCTGACAAATTTCTACCTTTGATCTTTGCATTTCATTTCTGTTCAAATTAATCTTAAAGTATTTCAGATTTTTAGAAATTTACATTACCAACGTGTGAGCTAGTTAAATAAATTCTGTTTACAAATCGAGTGCCTTCACAAAGTAACGAGATGATCTTTCCTTTTAAATCTCGCTAATTAAAAAATAAATTGAATTCCTTCCTAGTCTTCCTTGACTTAATTTAATTAAACTTTCCCTTAAGGGCATGAAATTATTTCTTAAGGCAACACACAACGATGAATGTGATCCGCGTCACAGCGAGTGCGCGACCAGATCAAAATTAAATGAAATCAACATGGCACAAGAGAAATATACACATTTACACACACACACACATTCACACTTAGGGAAACACGTTTTTATGTACACTATTTACATCGAATCCTGATTTGGCAAATTTATTTATGATTTTTATCGATGGTCGGGACGCGTAATGTCTCGCAGAAATAATCCGTGTACAGAAATTCTCCTACATTAATGGTGGCTAGTGATCGAAGTCATGGGTATCACTTGGTAGAAACACATTTCACATATCAGCGCAAGTTCATCTAATTCATGAGATTATAATGGAAGATTCTAGTAAAATCCATAAGCACTACCATCATGTGGGCTACAGGTTGAATTTACCGCAAGCGTGAGCCTTACTCGCATTATTTTTACTTCCTACCTGTGAAATACACTCGCAAACACGTGCTCCACTAATTATAATCTATCTTGCGCTCCAAATACACAAGAATAAATCAATATCACCACTAATTCATCATTTACTCAATTATGCAACAAATATCCCTCAGGATAGGCCATATTCCAGACCCTTCATGAACAGAGCACATTCCATCTCACATTTAGGAACTCTACAGTAGTTTTATGGCTCACGAGCGTTTACATCTGTTTTACCCGATCTTTAGTCAATATTATTATTATTTAAGTGATTATTACATCTACTGATTCTCCTGGAATGTCGTAAAATTAGATGACTTCATCATAAAAACAACAAGTGATTTTAAAAGACACTAGGTTCGACCCTATTCACTCAAAATGTACACGCAAATTTTCCGTCCGGTAACTTTCAATATTACAAATAAAGTAGATTTATCGTGTGGTCAGTGATTATTAAACTTAAGCTCCTTAAGCATGGGAAGTCATTCAAAGACAACCTACATGTCTACTCTAATAGGTTCCAAAATTTCATTCACACGTACCTAGTCTACCACGACACCTTAAGAAGTAGGAAAATGAAATATTTCTAACTACAGCAAACTGATAGATCTACGACTTAAGAAGAAAGACCTCTAGTTGTACAAAAGATAGGACAGATAAATTAAATTAAAAAGGTACTCAAGTTTTTGTAGAGTTCGATTCCCGTCGACAGTCAGTTATTTCAGCATACTCCGGCCAGTCTCCTTCCCATTACCAGAGACGCCTTACATTTTTACAGCTCCATGGAGGCTCTGCGATGGATGTCCCTCGATGAAATGATGTTGGTAATTGCGGAATTCTTCATCTTGAGATGTTCAATTCCAAGACGTCTTCCGTTGATTGCTGGTCACAAGCTGTAACTAAGATGACAAAATTAAGTATTTTTGCACAAGCACACGCAGAATATAAACAGCTCGTCTACACTGTCACACTTAACTTGGCTCCTAGGTGTTTTTATTCCACAGAATTCACTAATCATCAGACTAAATTCTGGTAGAACGGACGTCGACTTGACTTGAAAATTTTCTTTCCACGTGGTCCGGTAATGTGATGTCTCACGCAGCGAACAAGCATTAAGAAGAGCATAAAGCATTAAGCATTAAGAGAGCGATTCACCTGAAGCAAAGCCTTTTATCTAATTAGCCCAGGAAGGTGTGTTCTTCAGCGAGAACGGTAATTGGCTGATGATCTCCTTTAATTTGCGCAGACTATTCCAGAAACAAGCTGGGTCGCGCGTGCGAAGGTAGTCACGTGGTTTGCTATAACCTTGGCACAGTCTTGCCGATGACGTATCGCACCCCTCTGAACGACAAAAAAACTCGTTCTCGGCTCGCCACGACTTCCCAAGTGATATGTTGCGGCTTCAGGCAGACAATAAAATTTTTGCTTTCCACATGTTAAAATATTCGTAAGATCGCCAATTTTCACGGGGACAATATAGTGTTGTGGTAGTGTGATCAGCTGCCGCCCCTTCACGCCCGGATACGATTCCCGGCTCTGCCACGAAATTTGAAAAGTGGTACGTGGGCTGGAACTTGGTTCACTGAGCCTCGGGAGATCAAGTGAGTAGAGGTGGGTTCGATTCCCACCTCAGCCATCCTGAAAGTGGTTTTCCGTGGTGTCCCAATTCTCCTCCAGGCAAATGCCGGGATGGTACCTAACTTAAGGCCACGGCCGCTTCCTTCCCTCTTCCTTGTCTATCCCTTCCAATCTTCCCATCCCTCACCAAGGCCCCTGTTCAGCATAGCAGGTGAGGCCACCTGAGCGAGGTACTGGTCATCCTAACTAGTTTTATTCCCCGACCCAATGTCTCACGCTCCAGGCCACTGCCCTTGAGGCGGTAGAGGTGGGATTCCTCGCTGAGTCCGAGGGAAAATCCAACCCTGGAGGGTAAGCAGATTAAGAAAGAAATAAAGTATGAAAGAAAGAAAGAAAGAAAGAAATTTAGGGGAAGAGACGACATAAACTCTGCTCCAGGTAAACCTAGGCTATTCACACTATATAGCCTACTCCAGCAGGATGCAGTGTTTCATCGTGATTTTAGGTGATGAACTTGCATACGGGAGTTAATGGGTTCGAACACCTGTGTCGGCAGCCCTGAAGATGTTTTTCTGTATTTTATCACACTCAAGGCAAATGCTGGGGTTTACCTTAATTAAGACTACGGCCCCCTCCTTCCCATTCCTACCCCTTTCATATCCCATTGTCGCTATAACAGCTATCCTTATCGGTGCTACGTAAAGCAATTGTAAAAGAAAAGTCGTGAATTAGCTGTGTGAAACGAGATGTGAATCTGTGAGTGTGCTTACCAGACTACCCATTTTCATCTCTTCTGTCTGACATATCTTTCCAATTTTTATCCTATTCTGACCCTGAACCGAGCACGTTGGCCGTGATTTTAGGGGCGCTCAGCTGTGAAATTGCTTCCGGGAGATAGTGGATTCGAACCCTACTGTCGGTAGCCCTTAATTATTTTTCCGCGTTTTCCATTTTCACAAAAGGCAAATGTGGCGGTTGTTTCCTAATTAACCGCACGGCCATTTTCTTACCACACCTAGCCCTTTCCTATCCATAAGATCTATCAGTGACGGTGCGACGTAAGACCAACTGAAAAGAAAAATGTGTTTGGTTCGGTTGGTCTGTGGAGTGGCTATTGAACACATTCAGATCCCTCCCGTTCCTTCACCCGCTACTCTCGTCCTTCGAGAGAATAGAGGACTTGCTCCTTTTCCGTTTTCTTCTTTCTTTCTTTCTTTCTTAATCCGCGGATAAACCTGGGAAGGAAGACCAGTACCTTACCCAGGCAGCCTAACCTGCTATGCTGAAGAGGGACCTTTTGGGGAATGGCAAGATCGGAAGGGATTGACAAGGAAGAGGGAGGGAAGTGGCCATGGCCTTAAGTTAGGTACCATCCCGGCATTTCCCTGGAGGAAAAGTGGGAAACCACTTCGAGGATGGCTGAGTGGGAATCGAAACTTCCCATTTTCGGTTGATCTACCGAGGCTGTGTCGACCCCGTTCCAGGCCTCAGACGACTTTTCAAAGTTCGTGGGGCGATGACCTAGATGTTAGGCCCCTTTAAACAACAAGCAACAGCATCATAAAAGTTCGTGGCAGAGCCGGGAATCGAACTCGGGCCTTCGGGGGAGGCAGCTAAGCACAATAACCCATACACCATAGAAGTGGACTCCTTTTCCATCGATTTTGATTACAAGGAGCAGCTCAATTGATTTTACCCTTAATACAACAATCGGTCTTTGCTAGCAAGACCTAGTGTTTACAGTGCGCTGTGTCATCTGGTATGGGCTAGAGCAGTTTTGTTACCTTCATTGATCTATCTCAGTCTTATCCTTGTCTTTGACAATATGAAAGTGACTAAGGTATGAGTGACGCTAGTAATATCATTCTTTATGCAGCCAGTCCTTGCTATGAATGGTGTGGAAATGATGCTTCATAGGGTCAGTTGGTGAATTCACTTCAGTGGGCTAAGCAGACTGATATGTAATAGCAACATCTGGCTCAGTGAGGAAAGCAACGGGATACTACTTCTCTCCTCATTTCCCTTGTACGCTTCTTCAGTGATGCACAGGCCATCTATGACAGCTAATTGTGGAGCTGTTGAGGATCCATCAAAACTTCGGGCTGAAGAATTAACTTTAAACACAATACAGCGATCGGGTATGATGCGCATTGGTATCACCCAAATATCACTATAAAATTTGTCACAAATGGAACATAATAATTGCTTTTACACATATCAAGTGAAAAATCTGCGGCAAATTAAGAAATACCGTCGTTATTTAAGAAATAGAAAACATACTTACGGCTTGTAGACAGGACTGGTTTATGCCGTATTCCGCTCCTGGTGCCGTCTTTTGTTACTTTCTTGAGGTCCAGGGCTAGCACCGAGGAATGCGAGTGCTATGTCTGTGGATCCTCATTATCTTTGTCCATTATGACTAGAGCGGCCAGTTCAAACAGCAAAATGGAGGTGAACAGTATTCATGACGTTATTTTGTTTTTCGATGAGGCAAATGACCAGGTTATTGTTAAATTACAAGACCTTAAGCTCTTGCCAAAGGAAGGGAGATGTGTGAGCAGGAACTGTAGAGGAAATTGCGCTTTGGTGAGGAAGGAGAGGAGTGGATTACTTGGATTTATTTTTAGATGCAGAAGGTGCAAGAATTTCAGAGGCACGTTCTTTAGCAATTCCAAATTAGAGTTGAAAACTATATTCATATTAATGTGGTTATGGGCGTCGAAAACTCGCGTCTTAGTCAGTGCTAATATCCTAAATATGAGGAGGGCCTGTGTACTGCAGCAGTATAGATATTTCCGCGACATTTGTTCGTGGAAATTGATAAATGATAAAGATTACTTTCAGTTCGGTGGTGTAGGTACTATAGTTTAGTTAGATGAAAGTGTCATTACCAAAAGAAAATATGATGTTGGAAGAGTAGTTAAGGAGAAATGGATTTTCGGCCTTTATTACACACACACAAAAAAGGGGAATGATTATTTATGTGGACAACAAAAATCTAAAACATTGACTGACATTATTTTGGAACATGTTCTGTCTGGGACGGAATTATGGACTGACTGTTGGCGGGGTTATTCTAAATTGTCTACTTTGGGGGGGTTTCACCGTTCATACACAAAACCGTTAATCACAGTCGAAATTTCATTGATCCTATCACTGGTACCTGCACCAACCAAGTGCTACTGGGCACGACTAAAACGTTATGCCAGAAACACGGGAGTAATGAACTCCACACTGCTCCCAGAGCATATTGACCAGTTCATGTGGCTGGATCTCTACGGGAAAACCACTAAGGATGCATTCAGCAACTTGGTGCAGCAGATTACAGAGAGATATCGTAAGTACCACAAAAAATATTTTTGTTGAAAGAAATATAACATGATTCCTGGACCAATAAATAACTTAATGAATCAGTTAGGGCACAAGTCCACAACTCGCCCTAACGATATGTCATAATATGTTCTTTTCCTCAAAATATCCATCCTTTTTAGTTCAACACATTTCTCTAACCATTTCCAGATTCCTATAAATTTCGCTTTCTTAGGAGTTAGGACGTTACTCTTTCTTCTACAACCTTTCAGAAACTCTATAAAAAAGTCCATAGGACAACCATTTCCAAAAAAACCACTGTGATCGGTAATCTGTCTCTGTATTTTAGTTCACTAGTCCACAGAATTTTTCTTATGCACATTGGCCATAGATTTTTGTTGCCTATTAAATCTTGCATATCCCGATACAGTTCAGAAAATTATGTCTTTTTTCTTCTCTTTACAGCACTACCGTGAAAATTACAGCACTAGTCGACAACTCGTGATGCAATGAAACATATGCAAAGAACTTCTGTGAACAAAGACATCACACACGAAATTGTTTAAAGTGTAAGACAAAAGACATACGTGTATCACTGTGAGCGCAACACCAAATGTACTTGTAAAGTGGTAAAGTACGTATATATAATATTCTCCAAAAATCAAATATTTCTTAATTTGCCGCAGATTTTTCACTTGATATGTGTAAAAGCAATTATTATGTTCCATTTGTGACAAATTTTATAGTGATATTTGGGTGATACCAATGCGCACTATACCCCAGCGATTTCCATTACCAGCAACAAGCAGCAGCAAGGAGATTCCAGTCGAGCGACCAAGGTGGGTTTTGTGCTCTAAGTTACTCTGGACCACACCCGAACTCTAGTGAAAGTTTAACTCATACGGTGCAGGTTACACTATCTGGGTGTGAAAGCATTTACTAAAAGTATTAAAGAATCTCGATCAGCTGTTGAAAAAGCTGTACTGGGGGCGTAGCTCAGATGGTAGAGCGCTCGCTTAGCATGTGAGAGGTACCGGGATCGATACCCGGCGCCTCCAGAAATTTTCTACCTGCTGTGCATCACGCCAAGAATTATTAGGGTCCGGATTTAGTAATGTTATTGGCTTTTTGTCCCACCAACTGCATTTATGGACTCAGAGATGGAGAGGTGCTGGAAATATTGTCACTCGGGAGTTATTTTCCCTGGCGTTAAATCCACCGACGCATGACTGGTGTGATTGAACTTCTTCAAGTACCACAGGACGAAGTAAGGATGGGCCACGCCTATTTTGATCAAGTGGTCTAGTGGTTAGTGTGCTTAGTTGCCACACTCGGAAGCCCGAGTTGGTTTCTCGGCTCTGCCACGAAATTTGAAACGTGGTACGAGGACTGGAACTGGGTCCAATCAGCCTCGGGGGAACAACTGAGTAGAAGGTTGTTCGACTCCAACTTCAGAAGTCTTCGAAGTGGTTTTCCGTGGTTTCCCACTTCTCTTCCAGGCAAATGCCGAGATGGTACCTAACTTAAAGCAACGGTCGCTTCTTTCCCACTTACCTGCCTATTCTTTCCAACCTTCCTATCACATCTACCACCTCAAGAGCAGTGTGCTGGAGCATGGGACTTTGTGTCTGGAATACAAATGGCGAGGAGGACCAGTACCTCTCCAAAGCTGCCTCACCTGCTATGCTGAATAGCGGCTTACTTTGGGGGATGGGAAGAGTGGAATAGGTAGAGAAAGAAGAGGGAAGGAAGGAGCCGTGGCTTTAAGTTGGGTACCACCCCGGTATTTGCCTGGAGGAGAGCTGGGAAACCACGGAAAGCCACTTCGATGATGGCCGAGGAGGCTATCGTACTCTCCTCTACTCAGTTGACCTCCCAAGGGTGAGAGGTCCCCGTTTCAGCCCTCGAACCACTTTTTAAATTTCGTGGCCGAGCCGAGAATCGAACCCGGGCCTCCACTACACAAGAGAGGCGGACTTCCCATTTTCACACCAGGTAAGTGCTTAGACTGTACCCAAATTAAGGCCACGGTCGCTTCCTTCCCTCTCCTACCACTTTCGTGTCCCATCGTCGCAATAAGATCTGTCTGTGTCGGTTCGACGGAAAGCCAATTGTAAAGAAATAGAAATGTTATAAGCAAAAGGAAGCTGACATTTTTACATAACGTTTGATATCGTGGCCATGGCCACGTTACGTCCAGTTTTATATGAAATCTGAACCGCAGGGATTGGACTTCTCATCTCAAAATTCCCACATACATTGGCCGAGATTCGAACTGCAGGCACCATTGGCTATCCCTTCCCACAGAGAGATGTTATGCAAAGTGGACTAGATTAATTGTTGTTTCACTGTGTTGTTGTGTGTGTGTCAACAAGTCGACAACACCATTGTCATTAACTAGCAAGATTGTGACTTGAACGTTTCTTTCGGGAAAGTGAATCTTATTAGTCGCAATATGCAAGCCAGTTTTCTCGTGAGCACCTACTGTAATGCGCAGAGGTAGCCTGGAAATAATATTTCCCCAGCTGTGGTCATAAGTTGGACATGGCTAGTCTAAGGAGTCTTCTATTTAACATCTTCATGCCTTTCCTCCATTAAGCCAATATTCCCACTATTCTAAAGGTCGGGACCCTTGCTCATTTTCCATCCATTTTAATGGCGAAATGTTCGTTGTGTGATATAGTGGTTAGTGTAATTAGCTGCCATTCTCGGAGGCCCAGGTTCGATTCCTGGCTCTGCCACGAAATTTAAAAAGAGAAACGAGGGTTGGAGCGGGGTAAACTCAGCTTCGGGAGGTTACCTGAATGGAGAGTGTTCGATTGCTACCTCAGCCATTCTCGAATAGCTTTCCGCGGTTTTCCAATCCTTTTTCTTCTTTCTTGATCTGTTTACCCTCCAGGGTTGGTTTTTTCCTCGGACTCAGCGAGGAACCCCACCTCTATCGACTCAAGGACAGTGTCCTGGAGAGTGAGGCATTGGGTCTGGGGATACAACTGGGGAGAATGACCAGTATCTCTCCCAGGCGGCCTCACCTGCAATGCCTCTACACCACAGAGACGGACATTTCCACGTCTCTCCAGGCAAATGTTAGATATGGCTGCTCTAAGGAGTGTTCTATTCAACATCTTCAAGGTCCTTTCCTCTTTTTATCTACTATCCCCACCATTCGACAGGTCGGAACTCTTGCTTAAAGTATCCACTTTCATTTTCAAAAAGGGTGATAATATTGTTTTCTGGAAGACAACCACTATCAACAGAAACGAGAGTTCAGTCGCTAATTCGAAGCGAGAGACCTCTGTGCGTGAGGTGCTCAAGTTATCGTCGAGCACACGTTTGGTGAAAGTGTGGCGCAAGCGACACAGGCGATTGGGTGTGATCATTTCAACTAAACAATTTGGCAATATAACAGTGATCACTTATTGCTATTGCATGTGTACTGGGGGCGTAGCTCAGATGGTAGAGCGCTCGCTTAGCATGTGAGAGGTACCGGGATCGATACCCGGCGCCTCCAGGTTGTTTTTGTTGTGGCAATTGTTGATTTATGGGGCCAAACGTGGTGATGGTTGGCCATTTTATTTAATTCAATAATAATTTCCACCTCCATGGTTTAGTGGCTAGTGGGATTAGGTAGGGGCGGATTTTAATGACATGTCATATGTTTGCTTGAAAAGTCACATTTTGGAGAAGTTTAAGGTATTGACGAGCAATAAAGTAATATTGCTGCCTCTGTGGTGTAGTGGTTAGCGTGATTAGCTGCCATCCCCGGAGGTCCGGGTTCGATTCCCGGCTCTGCCACGATATTTGAAAAGTGGTACGAGGAGGGGCCGCCTCTGTGGTGTAGTGGTTAGCGTGATTAGCTGCCACCCCCGGAGGTCCGGGTTCGATTCCCGGCTCTGCCACGAAATTTGAAAAGTGGTACGAGGGCTGGAACGGGGTCCACTCAGCCTCGGGAGGTCAACTGAGTAGAGGTGGGTTCGATTCCCACCTCAGCCATCCTCGAAGTGGTTTTCCGTGGTTTCCCACTTCTCCTCCAGGCAAATGCCGGGATGGTACCTAACTCAAGGCCACGGCCGCTTCCTTCCCTCTTCCTTGCCTATCCCTTCCAATCTTCCCATCCCTCCACAAGGCCCCTGTTCAGCATAGCAGGTGAGGCCGCCTGGGCGAGGTACTGGTCATACTCCCCAGTTGTATCCCCGACCAAGAGTCTGAAGCTCCAGGACACTGCCCTTGAGGCGGTAAAGGTGGGATCCCTCGCTAAGTCCGAGGGAAAAACCGAACCTGGAGGGTAAACAGATTATGATGATGATGATGATGGTACGAGGAGGGCTGGAACGGGGTCCACTCAGCCTCGGAGTCTAAACAGATTAGAAGAAAAAGAATAAAGTCATATTTCCTGTCATAATCTAAGGATTTTCATGTTGAGTGAATTTTTGTGGCAATTTATTCAGCGAGGGAATATTGCTATAATAGTTAGGGAGTCTATTTGTGGATTGCATATTACTCTGTATGGGGAAACAAAACGACAATCTCCATTTCATAGAACCTATATGTTATGCTGTCTAAGTAAGCTAATTACGTCACACCTTAGAGATTCAAGACTCTCATTCTATTATTGCTGCATAGAGTTGTAGCTGGCGCCCATCAAATATTGTATGTGTAAGGAATCAGGTAAAAATGAAGTGTGAGTACAATACGTAGTCCGACGATTTCCACCTAAGCCATCCCCGTAGTGGTTTTCCGTCAATTCCTACCTCTTTCCCAGGTTAAGGCCGGGATGGTACCTAACTTAAAGCGACGGCCGTTTCCTGCCCTCTTCTTTGCCTATCCTTACCCTTCTTCCAGTCTCCCACGAGGTTCCATTTCAGCATAGCAGGTGAGGCCACCTTGGCGAGGTACCGGACCTCTCCCCAATTGTATCCTCGTCCAGGACACTGATTTGAAGTGGTAAGAAGTAGGATCTCTCGCTGAGTCCGAAGGGAAAACTAACCCTGGATTAAATAAATATTTAGTAATAATCTTCCCTTTATGGGTAAGGATCTCATATCCTAGATATTAATGAATTTTCAGGTCACATAGATTGTATAATAGACGCGTCGATAATTCAAATAGGTTCCTCAAACACGTAAATTTCTTATTCTTTGTTCTTCTTCGAACACTCATTTAACCTCTCGAGGCTGAGTGGATCCCGTTCCAGTCCTTGTAGCAATTTTAAAATTTTGTGGCATAGCCGGGAATCGATTCCGGACCTCCGGGTGTTGGCAAAAAATCACACTAGCCACTACATCACAGAGTCGGACATTATTATTAATGTGATTATAATCATTTTTATTAATTAATTAATTTTCTTTATTTCTTAATCTGTAACGGAAAACAACAAGCCAAACAGTCCCCTATTTTCTAGAAAACAGAAATACCAGTTCATTAACTACGTATGCAAACGAGGATACTCCTCTCCTGAGTATTGCCAATCACTTTGTGCTCCTCATTAGGAAATCCCAAGAAGATCCCTTGTTCATAATTCCGGGAGGTTAAACAGCCAGTGTTCTTTCTTCCCTCTGACTCAGCGAGGGATTCCAACTCTACCACTCCAAGAGCAGTATCCTGGAGCTTCAGACTCTGGGTATGGGGGTACAACTGGGAAGGATGACCAGTACCTCGCCCAGGCGGCCTCACCTGCTATGCTGAACAGGGGCCTTGCGGGAGGATGGGAAGATTGAAAGGGATAGACAAGGAAGAGTGAAGGAAGCGGCCATGGCCGTAAGTTAAGTACCATCCCGGCATTTGCCTGGAGGAGAAGTGGGAAATCACGGAAAACCACTTCCAGGATGGCTGAGCTGCAAATCGAACCCACCTCTACTCATTTGACCTCACGAGGCTCCGTGGACTCCGTTCCAGTCCTCGTATCAATTTTCAAATTTTGTGGCAGAGCCGCAAATCGAACTCGGTCCTTTGGGGGTGGTAGCTAATCACACTAACCACTACACCACCGAAGCGGACTTTTCCACTTCTTCTGCAGGCAAATGTTGGATATGGCTGTTCTAAGGTGTGTTTTATTCCACATTTTCATGCCTTATTTTTATTTACTATTCCCACTATTCCAAAGGTCGGAACTCTTGCTTAACCCTTTATAGGAAAAAACCCTGGGGAACAAAATATATTACTTATTTGATTAAATACCATGTCATTGCGGTCTACTGTTTAGGTTTTGACCAAAATCTGAGTCAATACATTGTTCGATTATGCAATATGGGGTGGTAAGTATTTTTACCAGAGAGCATTTAGGATTTCTTTCCCACTGAGTGTGCACTGGTAAATATATTTACCACTTTGCTTATATGACAACTTTCCACAGTGTTTTGCAAATAATAGGTGCAAAATTCAGATGGAAAGCATGGAACAAGAAGTATATATAATTATAAATGTCACACTGGCTCTGAATATTGCACTAGAATCATGGGGTCATGGGCAGAAAAGACTGACCTAAGAACACAGGCTACATCTATGTTTTACATCTTCTATTTATTATTTTCCAATAAAACTAAGGCACATAGTTCTCCTTAAAAAAATACGATTCAAAACAAGGCATCGTCTAAAATTATTTCTAAGATCGTATAAGAATATCTTACAAAATAGCATAAATATGCATTTTAGCAGACAAGTGCCTAGAGGAGTGGGGGGAATTTTGTGAAATATCCCCCCAATACGTGTCTGATTTGTCACCCCGTCCCCTATGGGAAGCTCTGGTCTATTTTTACATCCATAATTACCTCGAAAATTTATTATTATTATTATTATTATTATTATTATTATTATTATTATTATTATTATTATTCATCTGTTTACCCTCCAGGTTCGGTTTTCCCTCGGACTGAGCGAGGGATCCCACCTCTACCGCCTCAAGGGCAGTGTCCTGGAGCTTCAGACTCTTGGTCGGGGGATACAACTGGGGAGTATGACCAGTACCTCACCCAGGCGACCTCACCTGCTATGCTGAACAGGAGCCTTGTGGAGGGATGAGAAGATTGGAAGGGATAGGCAAAGAAGAGGGAAGGAAGCGGCCGTGGCCTTAAGTTAGGTACCATCCCGGCATTCGCCTGGAGGAGAAGTGGGAAACCACGGAAAACCACTTAGAGGATGGCTGAGGTGGGAATCGAACCCACCTCTACTCAGTTGACCTCCCGAGGCTGAGTGGACCCCGTTCCAGCCCTCGTACCACTTTTCAAATTTCGTGGCAGAGCCGGGAATCGAACCCGGACCTCCGGGGGTGGCAGCTAATTACGCTAACCACTACACCACAGAGGCGGACATTCTTCTTCTTCTTCTTCTTCTTCTTATTATTATTATTATTGTACCGGGTGGTACACCTCTACGCCGCATATTAGATTTTTCCGCCTTAAAGTACTCCTCTACAGGAGAAACTGAACTTAAAACTGGATCTACTTAAACCTTTCCTCTGAAGATGTCACTGTGTGAATTTCGACGTGCTTGTTTACTATTTATCAAGAAGTTTGGACATTCTCTCATGGATGTCACTGCCTAAAAACTGTGATCATGCACCCTGGTGCGAAGTGAAGGAATTTTCTTGCAGAAATTTTGTACTCATGTCCTTACTAAATTTCATTCTTTCATTTGTGGGTTGGCAATATTAACCTTTCCTTTCCGCCAGTTTTGAAGTTAGCCAACCAATAATTTCTGTACCTAATTAATTTTCAGCCAATCCCGTATTTCTTCTTCGATGTTGTGTGTAACTGTGTAATGTAACCAATAAAAATCTGGGTGTGCGTCTTGATTATTCATGAAAGGTCTCGAACCTTCCCCGAGGGTATAAAAACTGCTGATTTTCTTGTCTCTAGGCAACTTCATCAACATCTAACCTAGTGTATGGGCGTGTAGCAGGAGGCGGGAAGCACCTCTTCCATCACGCAGCAGTTCTTCAGTAAGGTAATGGCCGTTTAACATCTTCATTTCTTGCGAGCTCAGCAGTTTAACCCGCGGGAAAGATCCGAAACCTTTACCATGTAACCCATCTTTACAAATATGTAAATTTCTACCAGTTTATGTAAAAAAAGTAAATTTGTAACGGTAATTCGGGGATAGAGAGTGATTTTCCCTCTCGACTTCCCCTTCATATTGGTTTGCGGTGACTGTTTTTTTTTCTTTTCCTTAATGATGTAATTTTTTTCCTTATACGAATCACCTCCATAGTTTGGGAATAGCCCCTGTTTCATCGGCCTAGTGCCTTTGAGGTCTTAAAATGTGTATTTAGGAGTGCAAGTATACGCCTCCATTCTTTTTGGTATTCCGGGCCATTTACTTAACCTGTTCTTTTCCTGCTAAGGCCCAGTAGATTGGGTACAACATACCCCGTGTCATTGTAAGTCGTTCCTTGATGGCAATCAATGGTAAAGTCTGATATTGCCTTGAATAGGCGTGAGAAACTGAGAGCGTGTTAGCTCTTTTCCAGTGTATAAAGGTGCCTCTGGGAGGCTTGAGGTTAAAAGTTGGGAGTAAGTGCTCCAGGTATTAGGGGTTTTCTTCCCTTTGGTAAATATGTGTTTGTGAGCTGATAGCTCAGAAAATGTAAAGGGAAGGCTTGAAGCCCTAATTTTGTTTATACCACCAATCCTTCTTTCCTTGAGTTAATTTTCGCTACTTGTATCTATTGCATTGTTTCTTGTTGTTCAAAAAAAGGAAGAGCAAAAGAAAAATTTAACCTTGTTACAGTTTTAAATTAACTTTGATTTTGGTAGTTAGACCCATTCACCCCGGCACCTTCTTTCACCTCTGCTGATCCACCAAACCACGGTAACAATTATTATTATTATTATTATTATTATTATTATTATTATTATTATTTTCTGTGTACGCCCCTGAACTCAGAGGAACTGAATATCATACAGATTGACTAAATTTGTTTTTCCGAAATACACATGAAATGTTATTTGGATATAAATCCAGTTTTCATAATCTGGGAAGCTAATACATCTTGTGACTGATAAAATGTACGTCCATAACCTTACAGTCTTGCTGCATGTTTTCATATTAATGAACATAACATGTTGGCCACAATATTGTAGGGAGAGGCATATGTAAAACATGTAACTAGAAGCTCAGATGTCTATTTTCCGATATTTATATTACCAATTGCATTGAAAATGAGTACGTTATTAATATGCAAAACGAGCACACTATTTCGCCTTTCTTGGTACTTCATGTGTAGACCAATGATAATTTTGACAAAATCTTTCAAAGTAACCCACAAAATATGTATTCTATGTTAACAAAATAATCAAAATATTCAAAAATATATTGAACCCTTTAGGTCCATATTGAGGGATACCTACCTTCCTTACCTATCAGCAAAGTTCATGAGATCTGTCTCTTGGGTCGTATCGGGTTCTTCGTCACTTGCTGAGGTAAAGGTAGGGTTCAGTAATTCTAATCTATCTACTGGAATGAAAGGTCTATTTAAAAGATTCCTATTTATTCAGGAAAATTCTGAAGCATTTTGGTATGTCAACAGTATCATAGAAGTCAATTGTGTCCACTGGACACCACAATCATTTTTACATAAACGTCAGAACACTGGTGTGAGACTTGAACGTAACTGCCTGACGGGCATTCATACTAGAAACCATTGTCTCAATTATTAATCATTAAGAAAGGAAAGTCTGGAAATCCTTAAATTCGGCTTCCATGTGAGACCACATGTACCATCATAGTGATTCGTTATGGTCCAGCCCTCGTAACACGAACTCTGGACTCTGGGTATAATTAAGGCAGTCCAATTGGTGTGTGCCACACAGTGGTTCTACGGCATGGACCCTTAATTGAATCGATGTGACCTGCGTCTATGTCATGGACCGACATCTAATCTTCTAAGTTACTTTAAAGTCATTGTGGATGATGACCGCAAGGAAATGATGCTACAATGGCATATGGCCCTAATCTAAGTCACTGAGGTTGATGACCCCCTGACCATCCAAGTTTCTAGGCTGAAGGCTAAACACAATTAAGTTACATCGGTTGATGACCAAAGTTTCCACTTTACTATCCCCAGCACATTCACTGCTCAATCAATCAAAGTTCAATAATTACAACAATAGCAATGCTCACAAACTTTGCGGCAGAAAAATCCATTTCCTTCGGATATGTCCCTTTAATCGTTACTTTATATTTAAATATTCCCCCAGAAAAACAAACTAAAATTTCCAGAATGCATCTCCAAGTTATTCGCTTGATTAAAGTTATTTCAAATGCGGTTTCACTGAATTTAATAATTAAATAAATTTAAATGATTTAACGAAATATTAAAGATCAGTAAATTTTATCTCCGCGGACTCTGGTTTCTTCACAAATTCCTACGCATCTGTGATGTAAATTAAATATTGCGATGTTTATCTGGCTGGAAAAGAATTGTTACATAATTCATGTCCAGTTATATATCTTGTCTCGTGATCTCACACTTTTAAAATCTAATCTAGTCCTAACCGTTATTAACACTTGGATATCCTAATAATCTACGTACAAACCAAACAACTCGCCATATAATTACGATGTCATATCTCGTCATTACCATTTATGAATTTTGCACACCCTTCACAGACAAACCGATCATCACAACCACCGCTCTATATTTTGGACAACCCTGAATTTGGTTACTCCGTTCCTTATACTCAAAGTTCGAGATTTCAAATGTTCATTACGTCCCCAATTACAGTATTTCACAATACTCAGATCATTACCGGCTATGAATTTCAACTAAATCCAGCATTTTAACGTTTTCCCTGGCCGAGAATACAGTACAATCTCAATTCCACGCCTGTCCCGTTATCACAGTTGAGGCCTCTCACCCCCCAAGTTCGCTTGGCAGTTACATGAAACACCCGGTTCGTTCTACCTGACTGACTTCTCAAAATGCTCCCTTTAAACTCTGCCGACATAATTAAACAAATACGATATTCTAACCAACAAAATGCACAGATTATGCTTCAAGATGCCCACACTAATTATACGCGTCGCCAATTAATACCGCCATGGATTTCTATGAATTTCTTTCCATTCCCCACATTATAAAATATTCCTCGGGCTATCATGTCCCGGCTTCAATGACAGGACTCTAACCTGATTCGCACATCTCATCTCAACTCATATAAAACATCCCTCGGGCTTCCATGTCCCGGCTTCAATGACAGGTCCAACCTGATTCACAAATCTCATAACAACAAAACTAACCCCTGTTTCCCAGCTCCACAATTATCATCGACAAAGAACTGGAATAAAATCCTTACTAGAAATCTCGACGTCTAATATGGCACAATGCATTACTCATGAATAACTTCGCATAAATGAGATCGTATTTAGTAACTTGATTTTTACGGGAAATGACTGAAACATTCTACTAGATCTTTTTATTGTCAGTCAGACACAGTTTAAAATGGGCATAGAAAAACGTTTCTCTCCATGACCAAATTCATCACCCTAGGTTCTCACCCGACAGCGCGCTTCCACTCTATTGAAAATGAGTAACCATGGATTATTATTATTAACGTCAAATTGCAGACAGGAAAAATTTACGTCGAATGAACATCTTAATTTGACATCACGAAGTATAGGCAGTACACTCACACGGATGACGATCTACATTGGATGTGATATCACTTCGGAACCCTATTCAAAAACTTTTTACAACATTATACGGCACTCGCAAGACTTCAAAAAAATTTTCCAAGTGGGAAATAAAACAAATGACTCTTTTAGTCGTATACTCTCACATTTACAAAACTTAGTAGGGGTGACCACTGCGTCGTATATCCCCATTCAAGTACACCTTTAGAGATCATAAGACAAGATATAAGAGGTAGTAAGATGGAAAGTCACCTACCTCATGTCGTCACGCCAGTGTTCGTCATAGGGCTCACCTGCGACCCTGGCATTTTATTTAGCCATTTTCACATTCATGGCTTTACAAACCATTTTTATATATCTTCAGGTTTCCTGGAATAAAGCATAAAAAAAAAAGAAAATACCCTTCACTTGTTTGCTGAGCGCACACGATGGACTATAATTATTTCCGCACACGAATTACTTAATCACATTAGAATTTATTCAGTACTTTGACCGTCCTATCTGGTACAATTATTTCACTCAAGAAAACTATATCCTCATGGAGACAAGACCTAGCCACACTGGCTGAAATCTGCAGTTAAACTCAGTCTACTTTCGTTGTTTGATTTCGCAGAGCAGCTCAACAATTTTTCGTCCGCTTTGTATCACAAATGCCGGAGAAGGAGACTTCGTCATGGCGTCCCTTCATATTTATAGCAGTTATCCCCTCTCTTCGGATCTCTCCCTTTGCCGCCAGGAAAATTTCTATAAATTTTCTGACTTACCTAAACAGTAATTTCAAAGTTTTGAAAGTGACTACATGCTTGCTACATTTCTGGCGGTAGTGTTCATGGACATTTAAAATTTTGACGGGTTCGATTTGTGAGATAATTGACCCCCTTTGATAGGCACTATATTTTTTTGACTTGGCTTGGTCACGCCATGTACACGCGCTTTGAAATAGTTCACAAAAATGACTTGAGATTCTTCCGCCGTTGACACGTGTGGCTGACGTCACGTACCCCAGAGCGTGGGACCGAAGGTAATCACCCCCTCGTCACGTGTCAAATCCATGCTATCAAGAATCCAACTTTTAAATGATTGTCGATTTATGCATAATGTTCTTAGGGCACAAAGGTCATGGGTTCAATATATTGTATCCTTATATAAATCAGGAAAATCCAGTATCGCTTAAAATGAGCTGTACATCACGGTCAACACAATGCTTAAACGAGTGAAGTTCAAGTGGCGCTCTCTGGTAAACATATGTACCACCACAGAACACGTGTACCACTTCCCGAAGTGGAACGACTCAAAGAGCGTTACTAGACTAGAAAGCAGACAGTTACGGCTACTTAGGGTATTACCATCTGAACAGTTTCTATGGCAACCCAAGTGGTAAATATATATACCAGCAACCTATAAAGGGTTAATATGAAAATGAAAACCTACAACTTGTGTTCCAGTCATTGACCGGGTCAGGGATGTAATGAATGAATCAGATATAGGCTACTAGTACGATGGGGTCGCCACTCCCAAAGTGATTTATTAATGACTGATAGATGCTGTGAAATGAGAATGGAGAGTGTTGCTGGAATGAAAGATGACAGGGAAAACCGGAGTACCCGGAGAAAAACCTGTCCCGCCTCTGCTTTATCCAGCACAAATCTCCCATGGAGTGACCGGGGTTTGAACCACGGTATCCAACGGTGAGAGGCCGACGCCCTGCCGTCTGAGCCACGGAGGCTCCTCTTGCTTAATATATCCACTTTAATTTTCAAAAAGGGTAATGATATTGTTGATTTTCCGTAAAACAACCACTATCAACAGAAACGAGAGTTCAGTCGCTAATTCGAAGCGAGTGACCTCTGTGCGTGAGGTGCTCAAGGTATCGTGGACCACAAGTCTGGTGAAAGTGTGGCACAAGCGACACAGGCCATTGGGTGTGGTCAGTCCAACTAAACAATTTGGCAATATAATAGTGATCACTTATTGCTCTTGTATGAGTATTGGGGGCGTAGCTCAGATGGTAGAGCGCTCGCTTAGCATGTGAGAGGTACCGGGATCGATACCCGGCGCCTCCAGGTAATTTTTATTGTGGGAATTGTTGATTTATGTGTCCAAACGTGGTAATGGTTGGCTATTTTATTTACTTTAATAATATAGTCCGCCTCCATGGTGTAGGGGTTAGGGGCATTAGTAACGGGCGGATTTTATTGACATGTCATACAGTATGTTTGCATGAAAAGTCACTTTTTGGGCAAATTTAAGATATTGACGCGCAATAAATTCCGCCTCTGTGGTGTAGTGGTGGGTTCGATTAACACCTCAGCCATCCTGGAAGTGATTTTCCGTGGTTTCCCACTTCTCCTCCAAGCAAATGCCGGTATGGTACCTAACTTAAGGCCACGGCCGCTTCCTTCCCTCTTCCTTGTCTATCCCTTCGAATCTTCCCATCCCCCCACTAGGCCCCTATTCAGCAAAGCAGGTGAGGGCGCCTGGGCGAGGTATTGGTCATTCTCCCCTGTTTTATCCCCCGACTCAATGTCTCACGCTCCAGGACACGGCCCTTGAGGCGGTGGGATCCCTCGCTGAGTCCGAGTGAAAAACCAACCCTGGAGGGTAAACTGATTAAGAAGAAGAAGAAGAAGAAGAAGAAGAAGATGATGATGATGATGATGATGATGATGACGCGCAATAAAGTCATATTTCCTGTCATAATCTAAGGATATTCATATTGAGTGAATTTTTGTGGCAAGCTATTCAGCGAGGGAATCTTGCTGTAATAGTTAGGGAGTCTATTTGTGGACTGCATATTACGCTGTATGTAGGAATGTGCGGGGGCAGGTAACTGGAATTATAAACAAAAATCTTCTTGGAATTTCCTAACGGGGAGCACAAAGTGATTGACAATACTCAAGAGAGAAACATCCTGTTTTTGCATACCTACTCAGTTGACCTCCCGAGGCCAAGTGGACCCCATTCCAGCCCATGAACAACTTTTCAAATTTCGTGGCAGAGCCGGGAATCGAACCCGGGCCTTGGGGGGGTGGCAGCTAATCACACTAACCACTACACCACAGAGGCGGACACTGGTATTTCTGTTTTCTAAAAATGGGTGACTGTCTGGCTTGATATTTTGAGACCACTTCTTCAGTGTAGTTTCAACATGCCTAAATCAAAGTGTTCAGAGAGTGTGAAATTCAGGCAGTTTGTTTAGGAATTTGGAGAGCAGAATTTTAATAGTGATGGTGTTATTTATACTGTAAACCGCGTGAATTGAAGGTATGTGCTCAGAAACGTTTTAATGTGCAACAACACTGCGCTACAACTAAGCATCAGAAGTGCTTAACAAAATCTTCCTGGGGAGAGAATAGGCAGCGTTTGGTTTTTGAAAGGGCCTCATGTGCAGCTACTGCTTCGTCAGACAACAGATCAGAATTCTGTAAGGATGATGGTTACTTCAAATTTTCCCTTGGAAAAACTGAACAGTACCAGCTTCGGGTCCTTCTTAGGGAAGTATATCAGTCAACCTGTTCCCAAAGATCAACTTTGAGAAAATGTTTTATCTCGAGCCTCTATGAAGATGTTTTAAAAGAGATAAGATCTGAAATTCTCAACCACAGGGTATGACTTTCATTGGACGTACATGTTTAACGTCAGTATTGGCTTTCTGGTGTCGCCTCTGTGGTGTACTGGTTAGCGTGATTAGCTGCCACCCCCGGAGGTCCGGGTTCGATTCCCGGCTCTGCCACGAAATTTGAAAAGTGGTACGAGGGCTGGAACGGGGTTCACTCAGCCTCGGGAGGTCAACTGAGTAGAGGTGGGTTCGATTCCCACCTCAGCCATCCTGGAAGTGGTTTTCCGTAGTTTCCCACTTCTCCTCCAGGAAAATGCCGGGATGGTACCTCACTTAAGGCCACGGCCGCTTCCTTCCCTCTTCCTTGCCTGTCCCATCCAATCTTCCCATCCCTCTACAAGGCCCCTGTTCAGCATAGCAGGTGAGGCCGCCGGGGCGAGGTACTGGTCATTCTCCCCAGTTGTATCACCCGACCCAAAGCCTGAAGCTCCAGGACACTGCCCTTGAGGCGGTAGAGTGGGATCCCTCGCTGAGTCCGAGGGAAAAACCAACCCTGGAGGGTAAACACATTAAGATAAGAAGAAGATTGGCTTTCTGAAAGATGACAAGGCACGTTCTGTGGACCATTTTTGGATAGAGTAGATATAGTCCTTTGGCTGTCTTCTTCATGTAGGAAAAGGCAATAGTTACAAGAAGTAGTATGTTTTGTCTTTTTATCCGATCTGGCCACAGTAACATCACAGCATCATCAAACAGCACTGCAATGGAGGAATGATTTACTTTCTATAAAACCGCACACGTCAGGAGAAACATTTTCCCCTGAAGTAGATGCGTTAATTGCAAATGGCAAGAAAATATTCCTTCGAGTTCAAAAGTTGAAAGGAACTGCTCCTAGTCTGCTTCTTCCACCTCAGCTTGTCCTTACTCGCTGGGGAACTAGTCTCGACGCTGTTCAATATTACTGCAGCAATTATGATTTCTTCAAGACGTTTGTTCAGGAATTTGATCCTTGTGATTCATCATCTGTCAGGATTGTGCAAAATTTGTTTATTTCTGGCAGCTTGGTCGGAAATTTCGCGTTTATATAATCGAATTCACGTGTGATACGAAGAGCAATCACTCATCTTGAAACTGTTGGCGCCCACTAAGTGACACGCTGGATATTGAGAAGAACATTGAGTGTGATTTAAAGAAAGGGAAGGGTAAAAAGGCTGAAAAAGTTTCTGAAAAACTACAAAGAGTGCTGTTTTTCAAATGAAGGTTATTCTATGCTTTGCAAGATAATTGACATTCTTTGTGGACACCATACATCATTTGTAGATTTTCAGCAGCAGTTTTCTCTGGAGGACATAACTTTGTTCAATTTCCCCCATAATATCGTGTGACGTCGAGCGGAGTCGCTCCAGGTTCAGAAACATTCCGTCTGACTACCGAAGAAGGCTAGAGTTTGACAAATTGCAAACTCCCATGATCATCCAGTGCAGTTTCACTGCCAGAAAGAAATAATAAGACCAGGTATGGATATTTTCATCATGACTTTCATACAAATTTGCCGATTCAGAACTAGTTAAATACTTTATCAGATCGTCAACCGTTGCTAATTATTTGATTTTTCAGGATACGTGTGCTACCAAATGTGAAGATAAAAAAGAACATTCGCAGCGTTTACTTTTTGAAAGGGCCTTATGTGCAGCTACTGCTCCGTCAGACAACAGATCAGAATTCTGTAAGGATCTCTGCAGGATGGTGGTTACTTCAAATCATCTCTTGAAAGAACTGAACAGTACTAGCTTCAGGTCCTTCTTAGTGAAGTTTACCAGTCAACCTGTTCCCAATGAATCAACTTTGAGAAAATTTTATATCTCGAGTCTCTATGGAGATGTCTTAAAGGAGGTAAGATCTGAAGTTCTCAACCACAGGATATGAGTTTCATTGGACGAAACAACTAACGTAAATGGGACGTACACATCTAACGTCATTATTGGCATTCTGAAAGATGACAAGACCGTGACCTCAATCTTATACTCCAAAAGGTTTGTCATCCCCAGTTTCTCGGTAAAAACCTGGGGAAAAGCATCGCACATTTTCCTAATGCATTCGGCCTGGTCCTCAGAAAAATGGCTAAGGTCGGACACCATTTGATCCTGAGGCGGCAACACCACGATGGAGTAGTTTATTTCATGAATATGTTAATATTTTTTCATTTTAATTCAATTTCATATTTTTAAAGAAATCAATGAGGAGTTATTCACTTCTATTACCTGAAAATTCTCTTAGGTAAGGTAAGGGTGTATTCTGCCCGAAGGCAGGTCCGAACCTCCGCAGAGGTGTGCCTGAGTCGGAGTTTACGTACGGTAGGGTGGCCAGTTCCTTTCCGCTCCTCCATTCCCTGACCCCCCCCCACCAATAGCGCGTGGCAACCCATCCAAATATTGACCACGCCCAATGTTGCTTAACTTCGGAGATCTCACGGGATCCGGTGTTTCAACACGGCTACGGCCGTTGGCGAAAATTCTCTTAGTTCTATAAATAAATCTTTCTTCTGCTCTCTCCAAAAATTTCCAAGAAATGTGGATAAATGAATCTTTCATAAAAAAAGCGCTGAAATCAATCAAACCGTACGTTTTATGGCGCGCAATATCCTGGATTTCGAATTCATTACGTTTTAAATCTTGCTTTATAAAGAAGAATTGTTAATGTTAGACACCTGCGGAAGTCTTCAATCACACCAAAAAGGGAAATTCCACAAAAATATATATGAATGGATGAATGAAATTTTATCACAAATTGAAATTTCGGAACGTCTCATTACTCTCGGGTGGGGGAGATGAAGAGAGGGAGGGAGTTTTATAATCAAAAGTGGTCAAGAATAATCATCGCTCGATGTGTTTCTCCTGACGTGTGCGGTTTTAGAGAAAGTAAATCATTCCTCCATTGCAGTGCTGTTTGATGATGCTATGATGTTACTGTGGCCAGATGGGGTAAAAGCACAAAACATAAAACTTCTTGTAACTGTTGCCATTCCGTACATGAAGAAGGCAGCAAAAGGACTATATCTACTTTATCTGAAAATGGTCCACGTACCGTGCCTTGTCCATGCTTTGCATAGAGTGGCCGTAGAGTTTCGGATCAACTACCCTGAAGTAGATAAATGGCAAGAAAATATTCCTGAAGGCTACCCTTCGAGTTCAAAAGTTGAAAGGAACTGCTCCTAGTCTGCCTCTTCCACCTCAGCTTGTCCTTGCTGGGGAACTAGCCTCGACGCTGTTCAATATTACTGCAGCAATTATGATTTCTTCAAGACGGTTGTTCAGGAATTTGATCCATGCGATTCAGCATCTGTCAGGATTGTGCAAAATTTGTTTACTTCTGCCAGCTTGATCGGAAATTTCGCGTTTATATCATCTTGAAAGTGTGAGGCTTCCAATAAGTGACACGTTGGATATTGAGAAGAACATTGAGTGTGATTTAAAGAAAGGGAAGGGTGAAGAGGCTGAAAAAAATTCTGAAAAACTACAAAGAGTGCTGCTCTCAAATTAAAGTTATTCCATGCTTTGTAAGATAATTGACATTCTTTGTGGACACTATACAACATTTGGGGATTTTCAGCAGCAGTTTTCTCCGGAGGACCTAAACTTGTTCAAATTTGCTCCCATAATATCGTGTGACGTCGTACGGAGTTTCTCCAGGTACAGAAACATTCTGTCTGACTACCGAAGAGGGCTCTAGTTTGACAAATTGAAAATGCTCATGATCATCCAGTGCAGTTTCATTGCCGGAAAGGAATACTAAGATCATGTATGAATATTTTCATCGTCACTTTTATATAAATTTGCCGATTCAGAGCTAGTTAATTACTTTGTCAGATCATCATCCGTTGCTAATTATTTCTTGAATTTTTAGGATACGTGTGCTGCCATATGTGAAGATAAAAAAGAACTTTGTGATTAACAGAAATTGAATGTAACAAACGAAACTGACAAATGTTCATTTATAGGCCTAAATTACTCAATTGTAATGTGAGGTCGTATTTTTTCCTTTTTCGTTCATACATTAAAGTTTTTTGGGTCACGTTTGCTTGTATATTTCGGAGATATTTACGTCACTAAAATCCGCCCTTAGTGATTAGCTACCGCCCTCCGAGGCCTGACTTCGATACCTGGCCCTGCTACGTAATTTGAAAAGCGGTACGGACTGAACAGGAGTCCATTCAGCCTTGGGAAGTCACTGAATAGAAGGGGGAGGGGGTTCGAATCCCTTCTCAGTCATACTCGAAGTTTCTTTCCGTGGTTTCTCACGTGTCATCCAAGCAAATACCGGGATGGTTCCTGACTTCAGACTACGGCCGCTTGCTTCCCCTTTCCTTGTCCATCTTTCCGATCGTCCCATCCTCCACAAGGCATAGCAGGTGAGACCACCTGGGCGAGGTACTGTTCCTCCTCTCGTGTTGTATCCCCCGACTCAAAGTTTCGCGCTCCAGTACACTGCCCTTGAGGCGGTAGAGGTGGAATTCCCGGCTGAGTCCGAGAGAAAAACCAACATTAGAGGGTAAATAGATTAAGAAAGAAAGAAAATAAGTAAATAAATAATAACAATAATGTCCGCCTCTGTTGTGTAGTGGCTAGAGTGATTAGATACCACCTCCAGGAAGTCCGGAATCAAATCCAGGTTCTGGCCAAAAATTTGAATAGTGCTACAAAGACTGTAACGGGATCCACTCAGCCTCGTGACATCAAACGTGGGTTCGATTTCCAACTCAGCCATCCCCGAAGTGGTTTTGCGTGGATTCCTACTTCTTATCTAGGCAAATGCCGGGATGGAACCCAATTTAAGGACACGGCCGCCTCCTTCCCTCCTCTTTGCCTATCCCTTCCAATCTTCCCGTCCACCACAAGGGTCCTGTTCAGTATAGCAGCTGAAGCCACCTTGGCGAAGTACCGGTCCTTTGCCCATTTGTATCCCCGACCAAATGTCTCTCGCCTCAGGACAATGATTTGAAGTGGTAAAGGTAGGATCCTTCGCTGAGTCCGGAGAGAAAACAAACCCTGGATTAAATAAAAAGGTAATAATCTCCCCTTTATAGTGTGTCCTACTGGACTCTGAAGTTCCGGCCAGGCGAAAGCCGGTCTCGAACCCAGAGTACGGTAGTGAAAGAACTCTCACAAACGTGAGCTGGTGCACATAGTCTTACCTGAACACACTCCTCTTCACTCAGCCGACACAGCAATCTTCTCAGGGATAACATGGGATAACGGGGCAACAAAATATAAACAAGAGGATATGTGACAAATCAGGTAAGATTCGGCTAAATTAAAAATAAAATAAAAATATCTAACAGAAAACTCCGCTGCATTCAAAGTTTAACAAATAGGGATTTATTACATAAAATTGAATTATTTACAAAGGATAGAGCTTTTCATTATGACAGGGTAAAATAACGCTGAGCCGATGACAACCAGTTCACTGCCTTGACGAAAACAAGTGAGCTGCAACAAGCATGTTACAATAGTGTGAGTAACGAAGTTTGGAAAGATGGATATTCGCTTAACTACTCATAAACAGGAATTCCCATAACAATTTACAATGCCTCGCGCCGTCGAACCCCGGTGCAAACAAAAATCACCACAAAATGTACAATGACCTGATTCGGTCACGAACCCTAGTCCCATGACGAGTAAGGCGTCAAAGATACCAATGCAAACAAAATAAAAAGGACACAATCAACATATACACGTGTGTAAGTCTCAAACGGGCCAGTGTTAAAATCATACGTAAAACAAATAGGACATAAAACAAATCTCTCCCTGCTTTCAAAACATGAAGGTCGTTTCTTCCCCTTCCCGGCATACTTGACACACTGCAGACGACCAACTCACAAGCCTGTGACGTCAAGCTCAATGACCTCCACCCTCACCACTCCACTTGCGGCAGTCCCCTAATTTATGAGCTCAAACGGGGCGACAGGCTAAAGTCTTGCCTTTCAAAGAAACATCACACGTAATCTGCTGCTACAGCCCTCTTTTAAATATACCTGGGCTATCTGCCCTCGTATTAATAACTCCAGCAGTCTCGCAAATCTTACTTATGCCTCTCATGGGCTCAATCCTGGTGCTACAAAAACACTAATCATTAAGCAATAGTCACATTGCCATACTAGACATCTCCAAATATATTCAATAAACTCTCAATTGTGCTGGGCTCTCTCATATCAATTGCAAATCTTAATTCTGCCTATCAAGGGCTCATATCTCTTAAATCTTCGGACTCGCTCGCTCTATTAGTGGATCTGGGTGAGTTACTGGTCACGTCTTGGTCACAACTATACACATCTACGTCTGCAGAAACAAATGCCTAAATGCGATCTAATAAAAGTACCTATCTGTAGACTAACCTCCGATGTCCAAAGGAGTTAGATCAGACCCATAAAATCACACGTACGTTAACATAACACAATCAAAATGAAATATGAACACGCTAACAAGGACTCTACAAATAACATCTACCTTAATGTACGGGGTTCGAGTTTGAGGCCTAGCTCTAAATTACAAGGAAAATTGTCCTACCATAACTAATCTGACTGACGGCCCCCATATTCCTATCTAAATTTAAATGACATGCTTGAAACAGAATTGGAAAGCTCTGACCTTATCGATGACATGACGGAGCGGCCATCCCTGTGGACCACTGAATCTACCACCACATGATAGACTGCGGGGCTGGCATCAGATACTGTTGACCACTTGGAGACATTCTTTCTTGTGTTGCGTCTTCGTACAGCTCCCTCTGTAGTTGGAAGGTGTCCCCTTCGATGTTGTGCTGATCAGGTGCTCCCAATGTTCCTGGTTCGATGCCCGTTGTCGTGTTGGCTTCAGCTCCTGGTTGTGGCTTCCTTGCAATGACGATGTCAAACACTCGTTCTGACCTGATGCTGGGGTAATTCCTTGCAGAAATAGCAGTACGGGTAGTAGGTGTAGCTCGAAGACAAAGCGTTGTTCTCAGTACCAACACGCAGTATGACGACTCGTTCAAGCAGCCTTTTGGTCCAAGAATCTCTGATATGCCCGGCGGCCTTAATTTATAATTCCGGATAGCGTCATCAAGCCGCTTGACTGCGTGCAATCTTAGCGCGCCCGGGAAGTTTTCCCGCATTAATTATATCATGAGCTCTAATTAGTGAATGCATTAATGAATGCAGCCCCAATGCATATCAAAATAAAGCAGAAATTATACAGGTTGCAATTCTTGTCTCAAATCCAATGCAACTCTTCCGTAACCAAAGATATTAAATTATTTCTTTCTTCCCTCCTATAATAAGTTTAGCCGGGATCTGGGAAGCGTCCCCAATCTTCATCAAGAGGCTTGGCTTGGGACATAACTCCTTTTAATGGGTTTCTGGAGATTTCTCATAATGACGCTCGCGCTCACTTCACATAAGAATGCTTCTTCTGGACCCCTTTATGACATATACTGTAAGACATTGGCTTCGTGGGTGGCCTTGTGTGATTCCAATATCCAATACTCAAATTAATACAATTGTCCCAATGAACAGAATGGTTCAATAGGTAAGGATATCATTTCCTAGAAAGTATTGGAATTTTCACGTCACATATATTGTATAGTAGACGCGTTGATCATTCAAATAGGTTCTACAAGCACATAAGTTTCTTATTCTTTGTTCTTCTTCGAGCGATGATTATTCTTGACCACTTTTGCCATTCTGATTATAAAACTCCTTCCCTCTCTTCATCTCCTCCATCTGAGAGTAATGAGGTGTTCCGAATTTTCAATTTTTGATAACATTCCATTCATCCATTTTTACATTTTTTTGCGATTTCCCTTTCTGGTGTGATTGAAGACTTCCGCAGGTGTCTAATATTAACACTTCTCCTTTATAAAGCAAGATTTAAAACGTAATAAATTCGCAATCCAGGAGATTGCGTGCCATAAAAGGCACGCATTGATTGATTTCAGTGCCTTTTTTATGAAAGACAATTCATTTATCCACATTTCTTGAAATTATATGGAGAGGACAGAAGAGAGATTTATTTATAGAACTAGGAGAATTTTTAGGTAACAGTGTACTGGTTAGTGTAATTAGCTGCTGCCCCCTGACGCCCGGTTTCGATTCCCGGCTCTGCCATGGTTTCCCATTTCTCCTCCAGGTAAATGCCGGGATGGCACCTAACTGAAGGCCACGGACGCTTCCTTCCCTCTTCCTTCCTTCCACAGGCCCCTTTTCAGCATAGCAGGTTATGCCTTCTGTGCATATACTGGTCCTCCGTCCCAGTTTTATCCCTCGTCCCAAAGTTTCACTCTTTACCGAGCTCGATAGCTGCAGTCACTTAAGTGCGGCCAGTATCCAGTAATCGGGAGATCGTGGGTTCGAGCCCCACTGTCGGCAGCCCTGAAGATGGTTTTCCGTGGTTTCCCATTTTCACACCAGGCAAATGCCGGGGCTGTACCTTAATTAAGGCCACGGCCACTTCCTTCCCATTCCTTGGCCTCTCCTACCCCATCGTCGCCATAAGACCTATCTGCGTCGGTGCGACGTAAAACAAATAGCAAAAAAAAAAAAAAAAAAAGTTTCACTCGCCAGGACACTCCACTTGAGGCGGAAGAGGTGGGCTCCTTCGCTGAGTACGAAGGGAAAAACAACTCTGGAGAGTAAACGGATTAAGAAATAAGAAAGAAAGAAAGAAAGAAAGAAAGAAAGAAAGAAAGAAAGAGACGATCTAAACCCTGCCCCATGCTCGCGTACGTAAGTAGGTCCAACTGGCTGAAAGAGTTAATGGACTATTCACACCATATAGCATACGACAGCAGAATTCAGTGTTTGGTTGTGATTTTAGGTGATGAACTTGCATACGGGAGATACTGGGTTCGAACACCTCTGTCGGCAGCCCTGAAGATATTTTTCCGTGGTTTCCCATTTTCACACGAGGCGAATGCAGGAGGGTTACCTTAATTAAGACCGTGGCCGCTTCCTTCTCTCTCCTAGCCATCCTCGCCATAAGAGCTATCTGTGTCGGTGCGACGTAATGCAACTTGTAAAACCGGGCGAGTTGGCCGTGCGGTTAGGAGCGCGCAGCTGTGAGCTCGCATCCGCGAGATCGTGGGTTCAAATCCCACTGTCGGCAGCCCTGAAAATGGTTTTCGGTGGTTTCCCAGTTTCACACCAGACTGTACCTTAATTAAGGCCACGGCCGCTTCCTTCCCATTCCTAGGCCTTTCCTGTCCCATCGTCGTCATAAAACCTATCTGTCGGTGCGACGTAAAACAAATAGCAAAAAAAAAAGTAACGTGTAAAAGAAAGGAAAGTGGTGAATTAGCTGTGTGCTCCGAGCTGTGCATCTGTGAGTGTGCTAACCAGGCTTATCACTCTTCTGTCTGACATATCTTGGTCAATTCTTGTCCCATTCTGACCCTGAAACCGAGCACGTTGGCCGTGCTGTAAGGTGACAGGAGATAGTGGACTCGAATCCTACTGTCAGCAGCCCTGTAGATATTTTTCCATGTTTTTCAATTCCACAAGAGGCAAATGCGGCAGTTGTCCCTTAATTAAGGCCACAGCCGCTGACTTACTATTCCTAGCCCTTTCCTATCCATAAGACCTGGGTCGGTGCGAGGTAAGGCCAACTGTAAAAGAAAAAAAAGTGTTTAGTTTTGTTGGTCTTTGGAGTGGCCTTTGAACGCACTGAGATCCCTACGGTTCCTTCAGCCGCTACTCTCGCCTTTCGAGACATTGGATGACTTGCTCCTTTTCCATCTTTCTTCTTCCTTTCTTTCCTTCACTCTTTCCTAATCCGGTGATACAACTGGGAAGGAGACTCAGGCGGTCTCACCTGCTATGATGAAGAGGGGCCTTGTGGGACGATGGAAGAGGGAAGGGGGCGGCCGTGGCCTTTAGTTAGGTACCATCCCGGCATTTTCCTGGAGGAGAAGTGGGAAAACACTTCGAGGATGGCTGAGGTGGAAATCGAAACTCCCTCTTCCGGGTTGACTTCCCGAGGCTGAGTGGACCCCGTTCCAGAACTCAGACAACTCTTCAAATTTCGTGGCAGAGCCGGGAAACGAACTTGGGCCTCCAGGTAAGGCAGCTAATCACACTAACCCCTACACCACAGAAACGGACTCCTTTTCCATCGATTTTGATTAAAAGGAGCTGCTCAATTGATTTTACCCTTAATACTACAATCGGTCTTT
The DNA here is from genome assembly GCF_040414725.1 of Anabrus simplex. NCBI lineage: Eukaryota > Metazoa > Arthropoda > Insecta > Orthoptera > Tettigoniidae > Anabrus > Anabrus simplex. Next base: position 370,729,835 of record NC_090268.1, on the reverse strand, counting down.
GCTAGCAAGATCTAGTGTTTACAGAGCGCTATGTCATTTGGTATGGGTTAGAGCAGTTTTGTTACCTTCATTAATCTGTCTCAGTCTTATCCTTGTCTTTGACAATAAGTGACTAAGGTATGAGCGATGCTAGTAATGTCATTCTCGATAGCCGCAGTCGCTTACGTGCGGCCAGTATCCAGTAATCGGAAGATAGTGGGTCCGAGCCCCACTGTCGGCAGCTCTGAAAATGGTTTTCCGTGGTTTCCCATTTTCACACTAGGCAAATGCCGGGGCTGTACCTTAATTAAGGCCACGGCCGCTTCTTTTCACTTCCTAGGCCTTTTCTCTCCCTATATGTGTCGGTGCGACGTAAAAAAAAAAAAAAAAGCCATTCCTCTTGCAGCCAGTCCCTGCTATGAATGATTTGAAAATATTGCTCGTAGGGTCGCTTGGTGCATGCAGTTCTGTGGGCTAGGCGGACTGATGTGTAATAGCAACATCTGGCTCAGTGAAGAAAGCAACGGTATATTACTTCTCTAAGTCCGCCTCTGTGGTGTAGTAGTTAGCGTGATTAGCTGCCACCCCCGGAGGTCCGGGTTCGATTCCCGGCTCTGCCACGAAAACTTGAAAAGTGGTACGAGGGCTGGAACGGGGTCCACTCAGCCTCGGGAGGTCAACTGAGTAGAGGTGGGTTCGATTCCCACCTCAGCCATCCTCGAAGAGGTTTTCCGTGGTTTCCCACTTCTCCTCCAGGCGAATGCCGGGATGGTACCTTACTTAAGGCCACGGCCGCTTCCTTCCCTCTTCTTTGTCTATCCCTTCCAATCTTCCCATCCCTCCACAAGGCCCCTGTTCAGCATAGCAGATGAGGCCGCCTAGGCGAGGTACTGGTCATTCTCCCCAGTTGTATCCCCCGACCAAGAGTCTGAAGCTCCAGGACACTGCCCTTGAGGCGGTAGAGGTGGGATCCCTCGCTGAGTCCGAGGGAAAAGCCGAACCTGGAGGGTAAACAGATGATGATGATGATGATGATGATATTACTTCTCTTCTTATTTCCCATGTACGTTTCTTCGGTGATGCCTAAGCCTTCGGGCTGAGGATGGAACATAAACACAATATAGCAGTCTCCAGTACCAACAAAGAGCAACAGCAACCAGGAGATTTCAGTGGCTACTGTGAAGCGAGTGACCAAGGTGAGTTCTGTGCTGTAAGTTACTCTGGGCCACACCTAAACTCTAGTGAAAGTTTGATCCATACGGTGCAGGTTACACTATCTGGTTGTAAAAGAATTCACTAAAAGTATTAAAGAATATCGATCACCACATGCAAACACTGTACTGAGGGCGTAGCTCAGATGGTAGAGCGCTCGCTTAGCATGTGAGAGGTACCGGGATCGATACCCGGCGCCTCCAGAAACTTTTCTGTTTGCTGTGCATCACGTCTAGAATTATTAGGGTCCGGATTTAGTAATGTTATTGGCTTTTTGTCCCACCAACTGCTTTATGGGTTTGGAGAAGCAGAGGTACTGGAAATATTGTCCCCCAGGAGTTATTTTACCTGGCGATAATCTACCGACACATGACTGATGTTTTTGAACTCCTTCAAATACCACTGGACTGAGCTGGGTTGAACCGCACCAATTTTGGTCATGTCGTCTAGTGGTTAGTGTTAGGTTCGTTTCCCGGCTCTACCACAAAATTTAAAATATGGTACACCGAGGAGACTGCTGTCCAGTCAGCCTCGGGTGGACACTGAGTAGAGGGTGGTTCGATTCCCACCTCAGCCATCCTCCCATCTTCCCATCACCTTTACCGCTTCAAGGGCAGTGACCTAGAACATGGGACTTCGAATCGAGGATTAAAATGGGGAGGAGGACCAGCACTTCGCCTAGGAGGCGTCACCTCCTATGCTGAATAGGATCCTTGTGTGTGAGGGGGGGGGGAAGAGTGTTAGGGATAGACAAGGAAGTGGGGAGGAATAAGCCGTGCCTTTAAATTAGGTACCATCCTGGTATTTGCCTGGAGGAGAAGTGAGAAACAACGGAAAACCACTTCGATGATGGCTGAGTAGGGAATCGAACAACCCTCTACTCAGTTGACTTCCCGAGGATGAGTGGCTCCCTTTTCAGCCCTCGAACCACTTTTCAAACTTCGTGGCAGAGCCGCGAACCGAACCCGGACCTCCACTACACAACAGAGGGGGAATTCCCATTTTCACACCAGGTAAATGCTGGGACTGTACTTAAATTAAGGCCACGGTCGCTTCCTTCCCTCACCTAAAACTTTCCTGTCCCATTGTCGCAATAAGACCTATCTGTGTCGGTTCGACGGAAAGCCAGTTGGAAAGGAATAGAAATGTTATAAGCAAAGGAAGCTAACAGTTGTACATAACGTTTGATATCTTGGCCATAGCCACGTTATGTCCAGTTTTATATGATATCTGAACCGCAGGGATGTGACTTCTCATTTCAAGAATTCCATATACATTGGCCGGGATACGAACCGCAGCAACATTCGGCTATCCATTCCCACTGGGAGATGTTATTCAAAGGGGACTAGATTCATTGTTGCTTCACTGTGGTGTAATGTGTGTGTCGACAAGTCGACAACAAACCAAACCCAAACCCCATGCCACTACAGCCTTGAAGGGCCTTGGCCTACCAAGCGACCGCTGCTCAGCCGGAAGGCCTGCAGATTACGAGGTGTCGTGTGGTCAGCACGGCGAATCCTCTCGGCCGTTATTCTTGGCTTTCTAGACCGGGAAGTCGACAACACCTTTTCTATTAAATAGGGAGACTGTGACTGGCACGCTTCTCTTGAAAAAGTGAATCTTATTAGTCGCAATATGCAAACCAGTCTTCTCGTGAACACCTTATGCACAGAGGTCGCTTGGAAATAATATTTATTATTATTCAGTCTAGCTGGGGTTATAACTTGGACTTGGCTGGTCTAAGGATTCTTCTGTTCAACATCTTCATGGCCTCCCTCCATTCAGCTAATATTCTCACTATTCTTAAGGTTACCGAGCTCGATAGCTGCAGTCGTTTAAGTGCGGCCAGTATCCAGTATTCGGGAGATAGTAGGTTCGAACCCCACTGTCGGCAGCTCTGAAAATGGTTTTTTGTGGTTTCCCATGTTCACACCAGGCAAATGCTGGGCTTGTACCTTCATTAAGGCCACGGCCGCTTCCTTCCCACTCCTAGCCCTTTCCGGTCCCATCGTCGCTATAAGACCTATTTGTGTCGGTGCGACGTAAAGCACCTAGCAAAAGAAAAATTCTTAAGGTTGGGACTCCTGCTCCTTTTCCATCCATTTTAATAAAGAAATGTTCGCATGTGTGGTGTAGTGGTTAGTGTGATTAGCTGCCACGCCCGCAGGCCCCTGTTCGATTTCCGGCTCTGCCACGAAATTTAAAAAGGGTCTACTCAGCTTTGAGAGGTTAACTGAGTAGAGGTTCAATTCCCACCACAGCCATCCTTGAAGTGGTTTTCCGTTCCTTTCCACTTCTTCTCCGGGCAAACGTGGGATACGGCTGCTCTAGGGGGTGTTCTATTCAACATCTTCATGGTCTTTCCTCTTTTTATCTACTATCTACTATCCCCACTATCTAGAACTCTGCTCTTGAGACCCTGGAGAGTAAACAGATTTAGAAAGAGAGAAAGAGAGATTACCTTACCTTTCTACACTGAACCTAGATGAACTTCATCATCATCATCATCATCTGTTTACCTTCCAGGTTCGGCTTTTCACTCGGACTCAGCGAGGGATTCCACCTCTACCACCTCAAGGGGAGTGTTCTGGAGCTTCAGACTCTTGGTTGGGGGATACAACTGGGGAGTATGACCAGTACCTCGCCCAGGCGGCCTCACCTGCTATGGTGAACAGGGGCCTTGTAGGGGGATGGGAAGATTGGAAGGGATAGGCAAGGTTGCGGGAAAGAAGCGGCCGTGGCATTGAGTTAGTTACCATCCCGGCCTTCGCCTGGAGGTGAAGTGGGAAACCACGGAAAACCACTTCGAGGATGGCTGAGGTGGGAATCGAACCCATCTCTACTCAGTTGACCTCCCGAGGCTGAGTGGACCCCGTTCCAGCCCTCGTACCACTTTTCAAATTTCGTGGTAGAGGCGGCTCTAGATGAACTTTAATTTTCAAATAGGTAGATATTTTGTTGGTTGTCCGTAAGACAATCACTATCAATGAAAACGAGAGTTCAGTCGCTAATACGAACCGAGTGACCTCTGTGTGTGAAGTGCTCAAGTTATCGTGGACCACACGTCTGGTGAAAGTGTAGCACATGCGATACAGGCTACTGGGTATGATCAGGCCAATTTAATAGTGATCACTCATTCTCTATGCTGGTGTACTGGGGGCGTAGCTCGGATGGTAGAGCGCTCGCTTAGCATGTGAGAGGTACCGGGATCGATACCCGGCGCCTCCAGAATTTTTCTTTTGTCATGCATCTCGACAAAAGGTTTTGAAACCCTAACAAGAAAGTATGCTTCTTATGATAGTTATGTTGAATCGCCAGGTTGTATGAAATAGCCTATTGCAACTTCATATAGGTTCTGTGTAGAAAAAAAATGGTAATCTCTTTTTCTTTCCTTCTTAATCCGTCTACTCTCCAGGGTTGCTTTTTGCCTCGGACTCCGTGAGGGATCCCACCTCTTCCGCCTCAAGAGCAGTGTTCTGGAGCGAGAATCTTTTGGGTCGGGGATACAACTGTGGACGAGGACCAGTACCTAGCCCAGGCAGCCTCACCTGCTATACTGAACAGGGGCCTTGTAGGGGAATGGGAAGACTGGAAGGAATAGATAAGGAAGAGGGAAGAATACGGCAGTGGCCTTCAGTTAGGTACCATCCCGTCATTTGCCTGGACGAGAAGTGGGAAACCACGGAAAAACTCATCGAGGATGGCTGGGGTTGGAATCGAACCACCTCTGCTCAGTTGACCTCCCAAGGCTGAGTTGATATTGCTACGCAGTTCTCCGCTACTTGCTGCGGGGCTGTACAATTCGGTTCGACGCGACGAATGACATTTTGTGCGTATTTCTGCTAAGTATTTTCTTAAACAATGAAATAAATTAAAGGAAGGAATTAGCCGAAAGTCCGCCTCTGTGGTGTAGTGGTTAGTGTGATAAGCTTCCAATCCCGGAAGCCCGGGTTCGATTCCCGGCTCTGCTATGAAATTGGAAAAGTGACACGAGGGCTGGAACGGGATCCACTCAGCCTCGGGAGGTCAACTGAGTTGAGATAGGTTCGATTCCTACCTCAGCCATCCTTGAAGTGGTTTTCCGTGGTTTCCCACTTCTCCTCCAGGCAAATGCCGGGATGATGCCTAACTTAAGGCCACGGCCGCTTCCTTACCTCTTCCTTGTCTATTCCTTCCAATCCCCCCCCCCCCAACGAGGCCCCTGTTCAGCATAGCAGGCGAGGACGCCTGGGCGAGGTACTGGTCATCCTCCCCAATTGTAACCCCGACCCAATGTCTCACGCTCCAGGACACTGCCCTTGAGGTGGTAGAGGTGGGATCCCTCGCTGAATCCGAGGGAAAAACCAACCCTGGAGGGTAACCATATTAAAAAGAAGAAGAAATAAATTTTAGGAAAGAATTAACTGAAAATAAAACAGGGTTTGAAGAAATTGCTATTTTTTTTTAAATATTTCCATGCTTCAGACGGCTGAAGTGGAATAAAAATAGAATTCTTTCTCCACAAAGTCGCCCCAACACCCACCCCCCTCAAATGGCCCTAGATGCAAATGAATGATGATTGACTGATAGTGGGTTTAGTTAAGGGTCATATATACTCCACATATGCAACGAGAAGATCAAACAGTTTAATAGTTAAACCTAAGGCGCTACAGGCCTCATGGGACTTGGTCTACCTAGCGACCTGCAGATTACCAGGTGACGCGTGATCGCTCTGTAGATCAGTGGCGGAATACCGGCCTGTAGATCTCGTGACAGCAGTTTTTAATATGACAGTCACAGTTGGATTTTTGAAGGGTGGTAAAAAGTGCATTCGACTTTCCATGTCGTACGATGTCGGCATGTAAAAGAAATCCGGTAACACATTTTGTCTTCATCCAAAAACATATTTTTTTTTATAAGTTTCATTACGTCGCACCCACTCAGATAAGTCTTATGGCGACGATGGGTCAGGAAAAGCTTAGGAGTGGGAAGAAAGCGGTCGTGGCCTTACTGAAGGTACAGCCCCAGCATTTTCGTGGTGTGCAAATGGAAGACCACTGATAACCATCTTCAGGGCTTCCGACAGTGGGGTTCGAACCCACGATCTACCGAATACTGGATACTGAGCGCACTTAGCGACTGCAGCTATTGAGCTTGGTCAAAATTATTTAAAAATCAGCCATAGACCCCCATGGGAGATCCGGTTTACTTTGGTCTCTAGTTGGCCTAGAGTAAAACGGAACATCGATAAAGACGAGCATGCAGCCAGATGGCGACAGATTAAAACGCTTTTGCATGCACACGGCAACTAAGGCCATAAGATTATTATTATTATTATTATTATTATTATTATTATTATTATTATTATTGTTCCGAGGTATCTGTGGAACAGCAGAGGTGAAAGAAGGTGCGGGGGTGAACGGGCCTCAAAATACGAAATTAAAGTTAAGATAAAATTTAACAAGGTTATATTTTCTTTTCAAAATCAAGAAATAACAAGCATGGCAGGTACAGAGTAGCAAGGCAACAAAAGTACAATTACAGTATTTACAGGATTTGGGCTTCGAGCCCCGAACTCACAATTCTTGAGCAATTAGCCCAGCTTTACCCCAATACAAGTTTCAACAGAGGGGCAGAAAACCCCATTCATGCCCAGGAGCACTTGCTCCAAATTACACAGTGAAGCCTCCTCGAGGCACGCAGAACCAAATTTCAAAAAGAGCAAACCGCTCTCAACGTTCAAGCCTATAAAGGCCACACCAAACTCCACCTCCAAGTTGTCCTCTAAGGACATAAACACAGGGGTAAAAAATACCCAACCTACTGAGGCCTATTAAGTAAGGAAAGGTTAATTACATGGCCTCTAAAATACCAACTTGAGAGGAGGCGATCCGCGCTCCTAATACATTTTGTTTAAAACCTACTTGGCACTAGGCCGTTAATGCAAGGGCTAATCCCATACTAAAGAGGTGACTTTTAGAAGGAAACAGTTTAAATTACGTTAAGGACGAAACGGTTGTGAAAAATAAGTTCACCTCAATGCAATATGAGTGGGAGCTCGAGAGGGTTAAGCACTCTCTATCCCAATATGTGGTTAAAACAGAAGGAATTGACACCGAGTGTCTTTACATTTTTAAAGGAAAGTTACATGGAAAAGGCTTCGGACCTGCCCCGAGAGTTAAACTGCTGAGCTAGCAAGAAAAGAAGTTATTAAAAGGTCATTACCTTGTGGATGAACTGCTGCCCGAAGAAAGAGGCGCTTCCCGCCCCCTGCTACGTACTTTACACACTGAAAAATGTTACTGAAGTGGCGCGGAGACCCGAAAATCAGCAGTTTATATACTCTCGCGGAAAGTTCGAGGCGTTTCAGGAATGAGAACACCCTCCCACAATAATTTTATTGGCTAGGGTTAAGCAACATATCCCCGTTGAGGGAGATACACCTGATTGGTCATACATTAATTAAAGAAATTCGGGATTGGCTAAATTCAAAACAAGGGGAAAGAAAGGGTTATACAGCCAACTTAAACAATAACAGAAAGAAATTTAACAAGGAACAAACTTTTGAAATAAAAATTTCTCCAAAAAACCAGTTCTTTCACTTCGCACTAGGGTGCACCATTGTAGTTCTTCAGTAGTGTCCTCTGGAAGAGAATGTTCACACTTCTTACTACAGGCCAAACAAAAATACGTCGAAAACGACCCAGTTCAGAAACTTCAAAATTTCCAAGTAGTGACATCTTCTGAGAAACTTGAAAATTAACCCATTAGATAAAGTTCAGACTTCCTCCAGTAGGGGAGTTTCAACTGGCGCAAAGTTTGAATTAGCGACGTGGAAGTGTACCACCCGGTACAATTATTATTATTATTATTATTATTATTATTATTATTATCATTATTATTATTATTATTATTATTATTATTATTATGTCCGACTCGTTGGCTGAACGGTCAGCGTACTGGCCTTCGGTTCAGAGGGTCCCGGTTCGATTCCCGGCCGGGTCGGGAATTTTAACCTTATTTGGTTAATTCCAATAGCACGGGGGCTGGGTAAATGTGTTGTCTTCATCATCATTTCATCCTCATCATGACGCGCAGGTCGCCTACGGGAGTCAAATAGAAAGACCTGCACTGGCGAGCCGAACCCGTTCTGGGATATCCCGGCACTAAAAGCCATACGACATTTCATTTCATTTCATTATGATTATGGAGCCAGGAATTCCCCGCCCCTCCCCCCTTTTAAAACTTGGTATATGTATTTGAATAGGCTTTCCAGCTCATCCTTATTTATAATTGTGTTATTTCGACCCCTTTGCGGTCATGCCTTCGGGCAATTCTTAATAAAGCAAGGAGACTTTTGTGTTTAGGAAGGGGGTAGATGGTATTTAATTTAGGGATGCGTAGTGGGTTGTTGGGGCATGCAGTGTATCTGGGAAGGAAAGCCTTAGGTTAGGGGGGAGGTGTACTTGATTTATGTGGAGCTGGTTAGTAGAGAAAGGAGGTTTGAGAAGTTCTATGGTGGTGATGGTTTGTAATTTGCAGTTTAAGTGATGTGTGGGAGGATTGGGGGATGAGGGGGAGGGTGAGTTTGAGGTTTAATAGAGACGGGATTTGTTGGTGAGACTGTTGTGGTTGGCGGAGTTGCTTGCTTGTTATGTAGTGGACTTTTATAGCTTTTTTGATTAATGGACAACCAGGATATGATGCGGCCTGTTGGCCTTTACAGTTGGTATATTTGGCCTGATCTCGGGGGACTGGGCAAACAGTGTGATGGTGGTGATCATTACGTCTGTTGCAACGGGTTTGACTTGGACACTATGCTGCTGAATGATTTAACTGAAGGCAATTGTAACACATGAATATGAGTGATGTTTGTGGGCGAGGTTTGTTCCGGTTGGTACGGGTTCGATTCTGTTCGATTCATTGGCTGTTGAAGGGCGTGTTTGTGAATGTGGCATGGGCAGGGATTGTTGTGAAGTTTGGGAATTATTTAACTGTGAGGAGTGGGTTTGGTTGGGTTCTGTGGTTGCAGGTTGTATGTTTACTGGGTCTGTTTGGATATACTTTTCTGTGGTTAGGGGTGTGGTTTGGGTTGAAGACGGTGGTGTGATAGTTTGAGAACCGCATTTGCTAGGTGAGAAACCATTCTCCGTTGTTTCTTCTTCTTCTTCTTCAGAGTCTTCCAGGCCTTCTTATTCCTCTTCTACTTCAGGTTCTTCCTCTGATTTAGGGTAGTCTCTCAGTGCCCCGAGCGGATGCGCCGCGCCTCTGTTGGCTAGCCTATGAGAGTCGCTGCGCGTGACGTAGTTAGTCTTTTGGGTCATCGTCCCTCTTCGCGCGGCCGCGCTGGCTCGCTTGTGGTCCGGGCATTCTCGTTCTGTCACTTGAGCGCTTCACTGCTCTTTCTTCGACCTAAGGACCGCAAGGGGTATGGGAGTCTTAAGTATTTGATCAGACGTAGGGATGATGGGTGGAACATGACTATTGCTTGTAGGACACTTGATTGGCGTTATATTGGATTAAGGGATTGTATGAGTCAAGCTGCTCGTAATCTAACATGTTTCGTTAAGCTATGTGCGAAACTTCTCAATCTAATTTGGTCTGTTTTCAGCAGCTTTTAATTGAAGGGCTGAGAACCATAGTGGGCCAAATCCACCAACCTTCGAAATTGAGTTAATGCCATCTAGCGGTTCATTTCTGACTTAGGTATTATCTCTCCAATTGGGCTATCTCTACGTCTTCCCATTTATGTGCTACAGGGTCACAAAATATCATCCAAATTGAACTAGCCGCCGGAGGTAGTGCCATAGTGGGCCAAATCCGCATGACCAATCCCTCGCATGCTCTGAGTCACGTGATATGCGTAGTATCATGGTGGACATCGGCCACAAGGAAAACAGAAGCAGTGATTTGACATGCAGCAGACCCTCCTCCTTCCCTTAATAACAAGTAGCGTTTATTTTTACAAGAGGAAGTTTTAGGTGTATAATGTAGGAATACATAACTGTGAGGATGAGAAAGGGTACATGCACTTGTGGGGTGAAGATACAGCACAAAGGGGCCCAACAGAAGTAGGTTGATGTATTTTGTATTACCTGAGGAACGTCAGCACAACAGTAAATCATTTAATAGCCTATTCAGACACTAGTGGTGGTCAGAATAGGAATCAGTATATTGCATCTTATGGGCCACATCAGTTCATTATTCCCAATTTAAAACTATTGATCATAAGTTCCTAGAACCTGTACATTCATATTTGCCTAATGACAGAGATTTTAGTACCAGCGAAACTTCAAAATGTAAGGCAAAATCACTGTTTTCCGTAGACGATTATGTGACCTTAGTTAAGGAATGTAGGAGAAATAAGCCCTTTAATATGACGAAAATGGAACAGAAAAAATTGTGACCATTAAGGAGCTCTCAAAAAACTTTGTGATTCGTAAGGAAACAGCAGATGGGGAGAAGGATGAGTGGCTCAAAATTAGGTGGTTTCATTTCCAGTCTAATGAACCTCTTAGGATTAAGTTCAGCTACACCCTCAACGAAATGAAAGAATGGAAAATCCTTGATATTTCACCTTCTCATAAGGCCAGGCCATCTGTAAAGGTAACAACTTCAGTACCTTCACCATGGGAACTGAGTCCTGCTTACGCAGCGCCCATTAAGCTGACAAAAGCTAAATATGATGATTTAATTGCCATGCTTCCTTCATTCCACCAGTTAATCATAAGTTGTTTAAGGATTTGCAATATTGTGATGTAACTACGGCAAAATGAAGTACCTTACAGTGGCATGTGGAGTTGGCCCTCTGGCGTATTGTTAAAATTCATCCGTTCTGTTTAGAGCCAAAGTGGGCCAAATCCACTCCAGTGGAAAATGATGGTATTCATTCACTTTTTATTTGTATTAAAAAAACCAAGTCCGCCTCTGTGGTTAGCGTGATTAGCTGCCACCCCCGGAGGCCCGGGTTCGATTCCCGGCTCTGCCACGAAATTTGAAAAGTGGTACGAGGGCTGGAACGGGGTCCACTCAGCCTCGGGAGGTCAACTGAGTAGAGGTGGGTTCGATTCCCACCTCAGCCATCCTGGAAGTGGTTTTCCGTGGTTTCCCACTTCTCCTCCAGGCGAATGCCGGGATGGTACCTAACTTAAGGCCACGGCCGCTTCCTTCCCTCTTCCTTGCCTATCCCTTCCAATCTTCCCATCCCTCCACAAGGCCCCTGTTCAGCATAGCAGGTGAGGCCGCCTGGGCGAGGTACTGGTCATTCTCCCCAGTTGTATCCGGCGACCAAGAGTCTGAAGCTCCAGGACACTGCCCTTGAGGCGGTAGCGGTTGGATCCCTCACTGAGTCTGAGGGAAAAGCCGAACCTGGAGGGTAAACAGATGATGATGGTGATGATGATTAAAAAACCAGATAATCTTTGTCTTTTGCTTTGTAGTGATTAATGGACCTATTAACTATAATATACAAACGTTGTAGTCTCTGTAATCTGTGTCTGTAAATTATAGCAGTGACTAAACTTTAACCTTAATTTTCTCCATTTTTAAAAAATGGCAATTGGCCCACTATGGTTCTCAGCCCTTCAATTAAGGTACAGCACCAGCATTTGCCTGGTGTGAAAATGGGAAACCACGGAAAATCATCTTCAGGTCTGCCGAGAGTGGGGTTCGAACCTACTATCTCCCGAGTACTGGATACTGGCCGCACTTAAGCGATTGCAGCTCGCGAGCTCGGTTGACTGAGGTATGAGAGATGCTAGTAATGCCATTGGTTATGCAGCCAGTCCCTGCTATGAATGGTGTGAAAATGTTGCTCGTATGGTCGGTTGGTGAATGCACTTCAGTGGTCTAGGCAGACTGATATATGACACGTCTGGCTCAGTGAGGAGAACAACGGGATACTACTTCACTTCTCATGTCCTTTGTAACCTTTTCAGTGATGCCTCGGCCATCTATGACAGGTAATAGCGGAGCTGTTGAGGATCCAACAAACCTTCGGGCTTAGGAATGACCATAAACACAATACAGCAATCTCCGGTACCACCAACAAGCAGCAGCAACCAGGAGATTTCAGTGGCTACTGTGAAGCGAGCGTCCAAGGTGGGTTTTGTGCTTTAAGTTACTCTGGACCACACCCAACCACTAGTGAAAGTTTGATCCATACGGTGCACGTTACACTATCTGGATGTGAAAGGATTTACTAAAGGTATTGAAGACTCTCGATAAGCTCTGTGAAACAGTGTACTGGGGGCGTAGCTCAGATGGTAGAGCGCTCGCTTAGCATGTGAGAGGTACCGGGATCGATACCCGGCGCCTCCAGGAAATTTTCTACTTGCTGTGTATCACGTCTAGAATTTTTTTTTGCTAGGGGCTTTACGTCGCACCGACACAGATAGGTCTTATGGCGACGATGGGATAGGAAAGGCCTAGGAGTTGGAAGGAAGCGGCCGTGGCCTTAATTAAGGTACAGCCCCAGCATTTGCCTGGTGTGAAAATGGGAAACCACGGAAAACCATCTTTAGGGCTGCCGATAGTGGGATTCGAACCTACTATCTCCCGGATGCAAGCTCACAGCCGCGCGCCTCTACGCGCACGGCCAACTCGCCCGGTACGTCTAGAATTAGGGTCCGGTTTTAGTAATGTTATTGGCTTTTTGTCCCACCAACTGCATTTATGGGTTCGGAGACGCAGAGGTGCTGGAAATGTGGTGTCGGTAGATTTACCGCCGGGTAAAATAACTCCTGACAATCACATGACTAAATCCGGACCTTGTATTCGGGAGATAGGTTCGAACCCCGCTGTCGGCAGCCCTGAAAAGGTTTTCCGTGGTTTCCCGTTTTCACACCAGGCAAATGCTGGAGCTGTGCCTTAATTAAGGCCACGGACGCTTCCTTCCCACTCCTAGCCCTTGCCTGTCCCATCGTCGCCATAAGACCTATCTGTGTCGGTGCGACGTAAAGCAACTTGAAAAAAAAATCCGGACCTTAATAATTATAACCGTAAAAGCAAGTAGAAAATGTCCTAGAGGCGCCGGGTATGGATCCCGGTACCTCTCACATGCTAAGCACGCTCGACCATCTGAGCTACGCTCCCAGCAAACCAACATCAACAATAAGTCATCACCATTATATTGCCAAATTGTTGAGTTGGCCTGATCGCCCCCAGTATGTGCTCGACTTTCATCACAGGTATGATCCACGATAACTTGAGCACTTCACGCACAGACGTCATTCCCTTCGTATTAGAGACAACTCTCGTATCTTTTGATAGTGGTTGTCTTACGGACAAATACAATATTATCAGCCATTTTGAAAATTAAAGTGGATAAACTAAGCAAGCGTTCTGACCTTTCGAATAGTGGGGGTAGTAGGTAAAAGGAGTGAAGGACCATGAAGATGTTCAATAATGGACTCTACTTAAGAGCAGCATATCCAACATTTGCCTGGAGAAGAAGTGGGAAACCGACGAAAACCACTTCAACGATGGCTGACGTGGGAATCGATCCTCGTCTACTCAGTTGACCTCCTGAGGCTGAGTGGACCACATTCAAGTGCTCTTACTGAACCCTTGAACTTACCATTCCATCGTTGGTCGGCCACGGCTGCTATAGTAGAACAATTTAGAACTCTTGAATCTTGGGTCGTTGCGGGAATAAATTCGGTCACGATCTTAACCAAACGATGGGGTTCAGAAGAAAGCCTAACTACTTGAAATGAGGAGCAAAAATGTGCTTACTAACTTTTATTAAACTGAAAGAGCACGATAACATCGTTAATTTAATATGCATTCTTGCCACAAAAATATATAAAAAATTGAATTATTAATTTTTGAAAAGTTCCAAACACAGTCACATTACATCACGTCACTTCGTTTCTTCCAATGTCGAAGAGTTGCTTCGGAGAAGCTAATATGTTAGTGGACAGCGAAACTGAAAAACTGAAAAAGGGAAGACCTGAAAACCGGGCGCCTATTTTCCAAACAAGAACTGAGAGTTAATCCACACGATCCGTGGAAAATCTGACTTTCAACCATTAGAACGCCTGATTTTCTCTTAATTAAGGTTATCCACCAGTCAAATACCCTTCACGGATACGGAACATCCGCCGAATGGACCCTTAATCGAACCAAACTGACTATCAGTTGCTTTGGATAGGTTGCGAAATATTATGGGAAAGCATGGTGTTCACTACAAGTTAACGGCATCATTCACAATTGAAATAAAATTCCACCATGTATTTGTCATTCATGACACCCTTAAGTGATACGTTAATCCCGATGCTAACTGTGCATCACCCAAACAACTGTTCGGAAGGAACCAACAACCACATGATCCGGGAGGATCTTACGTTAAGTCGTTCTAAAGGAACAAAACTGCGAAATGCAGGAAACACTTACTAATCATGCATTTAGAAGAAATGCCAAACACTGAAGTTAATCAAAAAGTGAAAAGTCACTTGAAAATATTATTATTGAACCGATTTTCAGGTTAGAAATGGGTTTGTTATACTTAATAAAATTACCAGTCCACGCCAAAATTTACTACAAATTTAAGGAATTCTTTCCCTTGACAACAATGCTACCAGTACAGATCTCTCTATTTACTGTCTGTCCCAACACACTACTGGTAAAGTGAATACTTACTTACTTACTATGAATAAGAATGAAAATACGACAAAATTAAAAATGATATAAATCACTGGCTGACGAATCGAAACCGCATTCGCAACTCAAGTCTCATTCTAAAACGCTGAGTGTCAATATGCACACCATCAAACGAAAACGGACGTTAAAACGAGAAACAATGAAGTTCGTAAAAATAAATTAACATCTCACAGTCATACAGCTTAACACGCACGAAGAAACACAGTAAAAATATTTAATCTAGATCGGGTCGGTGTCCCATACTTGGACAGCCCTCATTTATCAACAACAGTCCCGTTATCTCAATGAGAGCTTCGCATAGACCCTCTACAATAAATCATATCGTACTGTAACTGCTACCTTCCCCCAGGCCACTTCACAAAAGAAACAAAAAAGAAACACATCTTAACCGAGACTTGAGTGTGTACAGCTACCATCCCAGACCTATCGTCGGGCTCACTTGAAATCTGTACACCCTAAACCTAATCAGTATATACATGATGCCTTCCAAGTCCTATCGTCGGGCGTGACCTAGGACGTCTCATCACCAATGACTCCAAGAATAAACACGTGACGTCCTAAATCTATCGTCGGGCGTCAAAGTGGGTCGTACTACGTCTCCCTTAACATATCAGGCGAACCGCAATTTCCAACAAACCTCCAACAGTAACACTGAATCTGGTCAGACAAAAAATACGCACGACGGAACTACGTCTCTTATCAAAAGAATGCAAGTCGAAACACGGTAAGTGCCTACCTCTCGAAAAAAATACAACAAGTGTCCACTTCATCATAATATGTGAACTCAAAAATAAATAGACGTGACGAACGATTCTCCACCTCGAACACAATCTCAGCCTGTGCACTGAAGTGTCAGGGCTGCCAATGAAAATTCCCAACACACGTTTCCCTTTTAGTGGATGCCTTCAAAATAATAATCATCACCATCACATTCGAAATTCTCAGATCGCCTATCATCAATTCCAACCATCTTATCCATGACCTCTCCAATGAACAAAATTAAATATAACCCAACCGTGTGTCCAAAGTGCTCTTTAATCCTGGAGGCCGTACCTTATCTTAACAAAAATCACTGGATGTTTACTACCCAGACCTTTACATTTTACTAGAGTCGTTTTCACTTGGAATCATTCTATAAATTTACAATGCTTCACATCATAGTCATCTCAAATTCGGATTGATTGCGGAAAACAATACAGCCTGCCTCACACAGCCTGTTCCTAAATACTTCCTCTACCAAAAATGTCTCAACACTCTTTCTCATCGCTTGATTCCAGCGGTAACGCTTCTCTCTCATCTTCACGTACATATAAATTCATCGCTTTCAATCCCTTTTCCTTCAAGACCCCTTTTCATACTTCGATCCCCTGGTGAAAACGACAACCATTTTTAAGCCCATCTCTGACTTTACTATAATTACGACTTTCGAACCTCAAAAATCCAAGAGCACACATCGACCTTTCGCAATTCAAGTATACACGATGTCTCAAAATTTTCTTCCCGTTAATGACTGTGACTCTAACAAAATTTTATTGACATTATCTAAATATGATTACGATCCTTGGAAAAATAACTGGTTAAATGCAATTTGACAGAGAGGAATTTCCTTATCCCGCGGTAAACATTATTATTATTATTATTATTATTATTATTATTATTATTATTATTATTATTATTATTATTATTATTATTATTATTAACCAGCATTTCTGAATGCAACTGACACCTGAGATTACAATATTCGCCACGACAAATTTACACTTATAACGTTCACAAATCCGTACTTTGAATGATATCTCATCTCAACACAAAATTTTAAGCGTCGCATTTTACCGTTCTTGACATGAAATTTACACACTGAAAATTTTCACACGCTGACCAAAATTTACAACGCCTTTCGCCTGATAATTACGCATATCACCCGACAATCATCTGGAAATTTGGTTAGGACAGACAGTAACTAACTAAACTAACTACAACATAATATAAAATAGACAGACCTGCACATTGGTGACATTCTCAGCATTCTGATTACATCATCTCCAGCAAGCTCGCGCTTAGCCCCTCATTTTCACAGATAACATTTTCATATTTAAAAACTCACTCATCCAAACACTACCCTTCACACACACACGAGATTAAAAATTACCATAAATAATGCACTTTCTTTGTAACTTGCACCACGAACTTCCCTCGTTCTGCAGTCGGCTATAACTGTCTGATGCGTCTCCCAGAGTGGTTTCTCTCCCCGTTGTTTCAACAAGAACAGGTGTTCGGCCGATAAGGGAGTCGAACTATTTTGAATCGCTTTCCCCAGACCTTCTTCACTTACAAGAGTACAGGAAATGATAAAAATAAAATCTGCTGTGTCTTTTTCAACCAGCCTACACCTTCCCAGTTCGTCTGCAAACGTTCACAGCTTCTCCAATTCACTTTTCTTCTTACTAAATATATGGACTTTAGCCACGAACATGTATTGAAATATTGTCGGTCAATCTGGCGCGAAATTCTAATGACGACGGGCACGAGCTCCCGCGGCCTCAAGTTCCAGATCGACACTCCAAAATCTACGGTGGGGGGTTTCTTTTATAATTTCCGGAAGGACGCTATCCCCTCTATGAGGCTCGGTTGTGAAATCTGCCAAATTTGCTTCTAATAGACCAATTTTGATAAGATTTGTCCCAGAACTCCGGACAGACTTGCACTTATGTTAGGTGTTAATTTTATAATTTTTCTACACTCACAACATGAGAAATAAATTGTTTCTGCCCGTGCGTTTCGCGCGTTTTTCTTCTGCCCACGACCTTGGCACGTGTAACTAGCTCGCTGTTCTCACGCTAACACACACTTGGGCTTAACTGCATCTAAATTGTCCCTGGTGTCACTACCTTCACAGAGGGTGTATGAATAATTTTGCTTATATATTTCTTCCTTTACTATCTTGTCAAAATCCCTCGTTGTGCAGAATTCATTAATTTAGAAAATTGTCGGGCACTCGAGTTCCACCGAGGTGTCCCGGCAATCCACGAGCTCGCCTTGCGGGAACCTTCCCACGCAACATCGGGCTCTTGGGAGCGCAAAATGGCTGCCCTCAAACATACAGTAGTTTCTGAATACCAAATAAATATTTGGGAAAAATAAAAAATTTTCTCACCGTAGAATTATGGGTTCATAATCCACCTACAACCACGAAATGTTTACCCAGAAAGGGGAAATATTTAAACAAATATATTCCTTCAAAATTCTAAAGTGTACATGGGAATTTTGATACAGATGAACCATGATTCTACGTAAACTTTCCCAGCCGATCTCACTCTTGACGTAGGGCTCTGTTATTTTCACGTATTTCCCTGTTTTCTTCTTCCAACAATAGGATTGCGTTACAGATGTCATCAACAAAGTCTTCTCTTAAGAATGAACATTGTAAACATTCAGCGTCTTCCTCTTCTTTACTCCCACTGCTTGCCTGTCCTTGGAGTGATGCCTCGACCTGTCTTCCTCTCGACGTGACGATCATGTTTACGGGTTGTACTTCTTCTTCTTCTTCTTCTTCGGTGACCATTTCCCCAGCTGGTAAGGCTGCGTCATCCTGTAGTGGAATTCTTTCTTCGGCTCTATGATAAATCTGTAAATTTAATTGGGTTGCCATCATCTTTTTATTGGGAGTTGCTAGGAGTCTGTTTCTGGCTGTTATCGATGTTATGTGCGTCATTTGGTCGTCTCTCCTTCAGAATCTGGGATGAAAGACTCTGAACCTCTTCCTACTGGGAATTTGAAGTTGGTTTTCTTCTATCAAGCGTCGACATTGACTCCTGCTCAAAATCTGGCGCAAACGGGTTCAGACCGGAGTTTCGTTGGTCTTGCCTATGTGCCTTCTGGAATTCCAAACTTTCAGCCCCGAAACAATCGGTGTTGACGTCCTGGCGCTGTATAGCCCCTTGCCATTTCTTCCTTTCGTGGTCCTTCCTTAACCCGTCGGTGTACTGAACACGTTCACGGTACCGTTCATCCTCATCACGGCGGAAGTTCTGGGTTCGATTATTTCCCCAGTCCCTGCGGTTATTAAGTCCATTCCTGAAATTCCTCTGGTTTTCTCTGTCCCCATCGTATCGCCTCCAGTAAGGGTTCCTCCTTTGTGGATAATTCCAATTACCCCTACGCCTTTTCCAATCCTCATTTCGTGGATGCGAGGGTTCCCAGTTATTCCGAAACTCACGCCTCCGCTCAGTCGGCTGTGGTTTCCCCTGCTCAGGTGCCTCTGGACTTCCCTCTGGGACCTGGCTAACAGTGTTTACATGTTGCTCATGCGATCGTCCCCCTCTGGGTGCTATTTGATTATGGGTATGATCCAATTGCCTAAGGATCATTTCTGCCTGCATGGGGGTCTCTACCTTTGATGCAATGAGCATCCTTTGTACTTCAGGAGGTAGCTGCTTCTGGATGGCCTGTACCAACTCTTGCTCCGAGGGCGGCGCCTCAAGTTCTCTGAACTTTACCATTTGTGCAATAAAGTATTCACTGAACTTTGTAGGGCCTATTGCAGTATAACGACGTGAGTATAGCTCTAATCTAAGACTCTGCTGAATTTCCGTACTCCAAAATTTATTCAAAAACGCCCTCTGGAACTCATCAAAGGTATCAAAGTGGTATCGGAAGCCTTTAAACCATAAAAGTGGTGCCCCCTCTAAATATCTTTCAGCTACCCTCAACTGACGTTCCTCAGGAATCTTGGCGTCCCGGATGTACTCCCTGAGATCCTTAAGAAACCCCTTCGGCGTGGTATGTGGACCTCCATTAAATTTCTTAGGCTGGTCCTCATGTAACTTGATCATGTTAATAACGTTGGTGACCCCTGAGCTTTGAGATCGACTGGTATCTACATTCGAGCTCTGACCGTTATTATTCACATGATTGATATTTGGCAATTGACCACTGAGGTCAGAGTTAACAGCTGTCGAGGTTTGACTTAATACTTTGTCCACCTTGGACTGCATATCTACCACGCTGCTAATCCAACTGCTCACTTCGCTCTTAATGAACCCAACTTTCTTGTCTGTCTCTTCCTGGGCTGACGTGATTTCCCTTAAATCCTGTTCTATACTAACTTGCCTGTCGTTGAATTCCCTGGTATGTTCGTTTTTCATTTCAACTAACTCCTCTTGAATTTCTTTAATTAAAATTTCGGAGTCCTCATTAGCCACTTGGAGTTTACTAATTGCTTCCTCATTAACTTGCAACAATTTCTTCTCCATGGTTTCGGTTTTTGATAATACCTGACTCTCCAATTCCACACTAATTTTATCTACCTTGTTGTTCAGTGACTGAATGTCCGCAGATAATATTTGACGTTGTTCCTCTATTATGGTTAGCGTTTTCCCCTTTTCCTTATCACTGGAGATCCGCATCTCTACGACCTGTTGTGTAATGTCGTCCTTAAATTCAACCTGGCTGTCGATCAGCTGCTTATGCGCCGCCTGGCTTTCCAGTAAATGCTTGTCAAGTTCCTTTCTCATCTCATCCTGACTATCACATAACCTACTGTACATGTCGTGGCTTTCGTCAAAACGCTTGTCCATATCGGTTTTTAAACTGTCATGGATTTTAGAGAACTGTTTGTCGAAATCGTTCTTTAAACTGACCTGCACTTCCGCAAATTGTTTGTCAATTTCATCCCTAATTTCCACTTGGCTATCATCAAAACGCTGGTTGAGTTTACCTATCTCACCCCTGACTTCCTCTTTAAGTTCGGTGCACATAGTGCGTGTCTCATGAACTACATTCTTCAATCCAGCCTTCAACTCATCACTAGACTCTCTACACCTAGCCTGGGTATCCTCAATACTACTCTTTAACTCCTCAATCTTACCATCCAAACTTTCATTATGAGCCTTCATGTCCTCTCTCAAATTCTCACTCTGGACTTTCGCGTCCTCCATCTTACTATTTAAACACTCATTTTGGACTTTCGTGTCCTCTATTTTACTATCAAAATTGTCTATCTTACTATCCAACCTCTCATCACGAACTTTCATGTCCTCCCTTAAATTCTCATTCTGGACTTTCATGTCCTCTATCATCTGCATTAACTTCTCCAAGGTCGCCTGACCTTCCATCTCACAATACCACAAAGAATACAATAATGAGTACGCTGGCTGTTGATGCAACCAGAATACTCCGAACTACTAGGGAAAGAATTCACTACCTACTGCGTTTTCACATACAAACGCTATTATAATTTAATACCGAAACTGACAACATTCCAACAGTTGTCTCATAAAATTTCGTTTAGGTGGCTGGTATCACAAACTTGTTTAATAAAAAGAAAATTCTAAAGTTAATAATTTACTCTGGATAAATATCCCAAATGGTTTCGCTTCCGTAAATTAAGTAAATAACGAACATGTTAACGCATAAACTTTGAATGTAATTCAGCGTTACCACTTCCAAAATTTATATTGGCAACATGACATAAGCTTCAATATAGCTTTAAATACTAATTTCCTAAAATGCATTGTGACTGTTATTATTATTATTATTTACCAAGTAGTTACGCTCCTCGTTAAACGTGATAATATCTAGCACTCTCATTGGGCATAATTCGTTTAACTGTGGCTCAGCCATAGTTCTCACCCGCTTGCATTATTTATAATGTGGCTTAGGCCTCAACATTATTTTATATTTTCCTAACATTTGTTTTCAATGGATAATTTCATTATCGTTATCGTGGCATCGTATCGTTATCGTGACTTTGGGCTCCTCATCGTTATCGTGACATTAAGGCCCCAAAGTTGATGGCGCCACTTCTACTGAACCCTTGAACTTACCATTCCATCGTTGGTCGGCCACGGCTGCTATAGTAGAACAATTTAGAACTCTTGAATCTTGGGTCGTTGCGGGAATAAATTCGGTCACGATCTTAACCAAACGATGGGGTTCAGAAGAAAGCCTAACTACTTGAAATGAGGAGCAAAAATGTGCTTACTAACTTTTATTAAACTGAAAGAGCACGATAACATCGTTAATTTAATATGCATTCTTGCCACAAAAATATATAAAAAATTGAATTATTAATTTTTGAAAAGTTCCAAACACAGTCACATTACATCACGTCACTTCGTTTCTTCCAATGTCGAAGAGTTGCTTCGGAGAAGCTAATATGTTAGTGGACAGCGAAACTGAAAAACTGAAAAAGGGAAGACCTGAAAACCGGGCGCCTATTTTCCAAACAAGAACTGAGAGTTAATCCACACGATCCGTGGAAAATCTGACTTTCAACCATTAGAACGCCTGATTTTCTCTTAATTAAGGTTATCCACCAGTCAAATACCCTTCACGGATACGGAACATCCGCCGAATGGACCCTTAATCGAACCAAACTGACTATCAGTTGCTTTGGATAGGTTGCGAAATATTATGGGAAAGCATGGTGTTCACTACAAGTTAACGGCATCATTCACAATTGAAATAAAATTCCACCATGTATTTGTCATTCATGACACCCTTAAGTGATACGTTAATCCCGATGCTAACTGTGCATCACCCAAACAACTGTTCGGAAGGAACCAACAACCACATGATCCGGGAGGATCTTACGTTAAGTCGTTCTAAAGGAACAAAACTGCGAAATGCAGGAAACACTTACTAATCATGCATTTAGAAGAAATGCCAAACACTGAAGTTAATCAAAAAGTGAAAAGTCACTTGAAAATATTATTATTGAACCGATTTTCAGGTTAGAAATGGGTTTGTTATACTTAATAAAATTACCAGTCCACGCCAAAATTTACTACAAATTTAAGGAATTCTTTCCCTTGACAACAATGCTACCAGTACAGATCTCTCTATTTACTGTCTGTCCCAACACACTACTGGTAAAGTGAATACTTACTTACTTACTATGAATAAGAATGAAAATACGACAAAATTAAAAATGATATAAATCACTGGCTGACGAATCGAAACCGCATTCGCAACTCAAGTCTCATTCTAAAACGCTGAGTGTCAATATGCACACCATCAAACGAAAACGGACGTTAAAACGAGAAACAATGAAGTTCGTAAAAATAAATTAACATCTCACAGTCATACAGCTTAACACGCACGAAGAAACACAGTAAAAATATTTAATCTAGATCGGGTCGGTGTCCCATACTTGGACAGCCCTCATTTATCAACAACAGTCCCGTTATCTCAATGAGAGCTTCGCATAGACCCTCTACAATAAATCATATCGTACTGTAACTGCTACCTTCCCCCAGGCCACTTCACAAAAGAAACAAAAAAGAAACACATCTTAACCGAGACTTGAGTGTGTACAGCTACCATCCCAGACCTATCGTCGGGCTCACTTGAAATCTGTACACCCTAAACCTAATCAGTATATACATGATGCCTTCCAAGTCCTATCGTCGGGCGTGACCTAGGACGTCTCATCACCAATGACTCCAAGAATAAACACGTGACGTCCTAAATCTATCGTCGGGCGTCAAAGTGGGTCGTACTACGTCTCCCTTAACATATCAGGCGAACCGCAATTTCCAACAAACCTCCAACAGTAACACTGAATCTGGTCAGACAAAAAATACGCACGACGGAACTACGTCTCTTATCAAAAGAATGCAAGTCGAAACACGGTAAGTGCCTACCTCTCGAAAAAAATACAACAAGTGTCCACTTCATCATAATATGTGAACTCAAAAATAAATAGACGTGACGAACGATTCTCCACCTCGAACACAATCTCAGCCTGTGCACTGAAGTGTCAGGGCTGCCAATGAAAATTCCCAACACACGTTTCCCTTTTAGTGGATGCCTTCAAAATAATAATCATCACCATCACATTCGAAATTCTCAGATCGCCTATCATCAATTCCAACCATCTTATCCATGACCTCTCCAATGAACAAAATTAAATATAACCCAACCGTGTGTCCAAAGTGCTCTTTAATCCTGGAGGCCGTACCTTATCTTAACAAAAATCACTGGATGTTTACTACCCAGACCTTTACATTTTACTAGAGTCGTTTTCACTTGGAATCATTCTATAAATTTACAATGCTTCACATCATAGTCATCTCAAATTCGGATTGATTGCGGAAAACAATACAGCCTGCCTCACACAGCCTGTTCCTAAATACTTCCTCTACCAAAAATGTCTCAACACTCTTTCTCATCGCTTGATTCCAGCGGTAACGCTTCTCTCTCATCTTCACGTACATATAAATTCATCGCTTTCAATCCCTTTTCCTTCAAGACCCCTTTTCATACTTCGATCCCCTGGTGAAAACGACAACCATTTTTAAGCCCATCTCTGACTTTACTATAATTACGACTTTCGAACCTCAAAAATCCAAGAGCACACATCGACCTTTCGCAATTCAAGTATACACGATGTCTCAAAATTTTCTTCCCGTTAATGACTGTGACTCTAACAAAATTTTATTGACATTATCTAAATATGATTACGATCCTTGGAAAAATAACTGGTTAAATGCAATTTGACAGAGAGGAATTTCCTTATCCCGCGGTAAACATTATTATTATTATTATTATTATTATTATTATTATTATTATTATTATTATTATTATTAACCAGCATTTCTGAATGCAACTGACACCTGAGATTACAATATTCGCCACGACAAATTTACACTTATAACGTTCACAAATCCGTACTTTGAATGATATCTCATCTCAACACAAAATTTTAAGCGTCGCATTTTACCGTTCTTGACATGAAATTTACACACTGAAAATTTTCACACGCTGACCAAAATTTACAACGCCTTTCGCCTGATAATTACGCATATCACCCGACAATCATCTGGAAATTTGGTTAGGACAGACAGTAACTAACTAAACTAACTACAACATAATATAAAATAGACAGACCTGCACATTGGTGACATTCTCAGCATTCTGATTACATCATCTCCAGCAAGCTCGCGCTTAGCCCCTCATTTTCACAGATAACATTTTCATATTTAAAAACTCACTCATCCAAACACTACCCTTCACACACACACGAGATTAAAAATTACCATAAATAATGCACTTTCTTTGTAACTTGCACCACGAACTTCCCTCGTTCTGCAGTCGGCTATAACTGTCTGATGCGTCTCCCAGAGTGGTTTCTCTCCCCGTTGTTTCAACAAGAACAGGTGTTCGGCCGATAAGGGAGTCGAACTATTTTGAATCGCTTTCCCCAGACCTTCTTCACTTACAAGAGTACAGGAAATGATAAAAATAAAATCTGCTGTGTCTTTTTCAACCAGCCTACACCTTCCCAGTTCGTCTGCAAACGTTCACAGCTTCTCCAATTCACTTTTCTTCTTACTAAATATATGGACTTTAGCCACGAACATGTATTGAAATATTGTCGGTCAATCTGGCGCGAAATTCTAATGACGACGGGCACGAGCTCCCGCGGCCTCAAGTTCCAGATCGACACTCCAAAATCTACGGTGGGGGGTTTCTTTTATAATTTCCGGAAGGACGCTATCCCCTCTATGAGGCTCGGTTGTGAAATCTGCCAAATTTGCTTCTAATAGACCAATTTTGATAAGATTTGTCCCAGAACTCCGGACAGACTTGCACTTATGTTAGGTGTTAATTTTATAATTTTTCTACACTCACAACATGAGAAATAAATTGTTTCTGCCCGTGCGTTTCGCGCGTTTTTCTTCTGCCCACGACCTTGGCACGTGTAACTAGCTCGCTGTTCTCACGCTAACACACACTTGGGCTTAACTGCATCTAAATTGTCCCTGGTGTCACTACCTTCACAGAGGGTGTATGAATAATTTTGCTTATATATTTCTTCCTTTACTATCTTGTCAAAATCCCTCGTTGTGCAGAATTCATTAATTTAGAAAATTGTCGGGCACTCGAGTTCCACCGAGGTGTCCCGGCAATCCACGAGCTCGCCTTGCGGGAACCTTCCCACGCAACATCGGGCTCTTGGGAGCGCAAAATGGCTGCCCTCAAACATACAGTAGTTTCTGAATACCAAATAAATATTTGGGAAAAATAAAAAATTTTCTCACCGTAGAATTATGGGTTCATTACAACATTTTTTAAAAATACGCGGCAGAGTCAGGAACCAAACCTGGGTCTCTGGGGGTGGCAGCTTATCACATTAACTACTAAACCACAGAGGCTTATATTATTATTATTATTATTATTATTATTATTATTATTATTATTATTATTATCATCATCATCATCTGTTTACCCTCCAGGGTCGGCTTTTCCCACGGACACAGCGAGGGATCCCACCTCTACCGCCTCAAGGGCAGTGTCCTGGAGCTTCAGACTCTTGGTCGGGGATACAACTGGGGAGAATGACCAGTACCTCGCCCAGGCGGCCTCACCTGCTATGCTGAACAGGGGCCTTGTGGAGGGATGGGGAGGGGAGATTGGAAGGGATAGGCAAGGAAGAGGGAAGGAAGCGGCCGTGGCCTTAAGTTAGGTACCATCCCGGCATTCGCCTGTAGGAGAAGTGGGAAACCACGGAAAACCACTTCCAGGATGGCTGAGGTGGGAATCGAACCCACCTCTACTCAGTTGACCTCCCGAGGCTGAGTGGACCCCGTTCCAGCCCTCATACCACTTTTCAAATTTCGTGGCAGAGCCGGGAATCGAACCCGGACCTCCAGGGGTGGCAGCTAATCACGCTAACCACTACACCACAGAGGCGGACATTATTATTATTATTATTATTATTATTATTATTATTATTATTATTATTATTATTATTATTATTCCGAGGTATCTGTGGAACAGCAGAGGTGAAAGAAGGTGCTGGGTGGAATAGGTCTCAACTTACGAAATTAAAGTTAATTTAAAACTTTAACAAAGGTTATATTTTCTTTTCAAGATAAATAAATTACAGAATATAACAGGTACCAAGTAGCAGATTAACAAATTAAGAAAGTACAATTACAGTTTGTTACTGGATTTGGGCTTCGAGCCCCAGACTCACAATCCTTGAGCAATGAGCTCAACTTTACCTATGTACAAGGTTCAACAAAGGGGCAGAAAACCCCAATCATGCCAAGGAACACTTGCTCCCAATTACCCAGTAAAGCCTCCTCGAGGCATACAGAAAATCCACTTTTATGAAAGAGCAAACCCGCTCTCAAAGTTCAAGCGTATCCAAAGGCCACACCAAACACCACCTTCAATCTGCCCACCAGGCACACAAGAACCGGGGTAATAATACCCAACCTACTGAGGCCTATTCAGTAAAGAAACAGGTCAATTACATGGCCCGAAATTCTGAGTTGAATGGAGGCGTAACTTGCACTCCGTCCGCCTCTGTGGTGTAGTGGTTAGCATGATTAGCTGCCACCCCCGGAGGCCCGGGTTCGATTCCCGGCTCTGCCACGAAATTTGAAAAGTGGTACGAGGGCTGGAACGGGGTCCACTCAGCCTCGGGAGGTCAACTGAGTAGAGGTGGGTTCGATTCCCACCTCAGCCATCCTCGAAGTGGTTTTCCGTGGTTTCCCACTTCACCTCCAGGCGAATGCCGGGATGGTGCCTCACTTAAGGCCACGGCCGCTTCCTTCCCCCTTCCTTACCTATCCCTTCCAATCTTCCCATCCCTCCACAAGGCCCCTGTTCAGCATAGCAGGTGAGGCCGCCTGGGCGAGGTACTGGTCATACTCCCCAGTTGTATCCCCCGACCAATAGTCTGAAGCTCCAGGACACTGCCCTTGAGGCGGTAGAGGTGGGATCCCTCGCTAAGTCCGAGGGAAAAACCGAACCTGGAGGGTAAACAGATGATGATGATGATGATGATGAACTTGCACTCCTAATACACTTTTAAAACCTACTTGGCACTAGGCCGCATACACAAGGACAAATCCCATACTAAAGAGGTGACTTGTATAAGAAGACTTTATTACATTAAGAGAGGAAGAAACGGTTGTGAAAACAAAGTCACCTCAAAACAACAGGAGTGGGAGCTCGAGAGGGTTTAGCACTCTCTATCCCAATTTATAGTTAAAAAGCCAAAATTTACCAAATGTCTATTACATTTTAAAGATAGGTTACATTAGAAAGGTTTCGAACCTGCCCCGCGGGTTAAACTGCTGAGCTAGCGAGAAAAGAAGTTATTAAAAGGCCATTACCTTATGGATGAACTGCTGCCCGAAGAAAGAGGCGCTTCCCGCCCCCTGCTACATAATCACACTAGGAAAGATGTTACTGAAGTGGCCAGGAGACCAGAAAATCAGCAGTTTATATACCCTCGCGGAAAATTCGAGACGTTTCATGAATGATTACAACCCGCCCACAAAATTTTATTGGATAACAGCAAAAACTAGTACACCAGACGAAGAAGAAACACCTTATTGGTGGAAAATTAATTTAAGAAATTCGGGATTGGCTAATTTCAAAACAGGCCGAAAGAAAGGATTAACATTGCCAACTCTCAAACCACAGAACAAAATTTAACAAAAACAAAACTTATGAATGTTAAATTTCTTCAGGACAGTTCATTCCCTTACACCAGAGTGCGATATTAGTTTTGGTAGAGACATCTGTTAGAGAATGTTCAAATTTCTTGATCCAGAGGAAACAAACACAAGTCGCAATAGACACCGTTCAGACACTGCAAAATTACCAAAATTTACTGTGGTGACATCTTTCGAGAAACCATAGAATTAATACAGTTGTTAAAGTTCAGGCTTTCTCCAGTAGAGGAGTTTCAATTGGTGCAATGTTTGAATTAGCGGCGTGGAGGTGTACCGCCCGGTACAATTATTATTATTATTATTATTATTATTATTATTATTATTATTATTATTATTATTATTATTATTATTGTACCGAAGGTACACCAACTCCGTGCATTTAAAGTAAGCACCTTTTAGAAGGCCATCTGTTATATGAACAGTGAAACTAATTTCTGAAGAACTTTGAACGTTGATCGCCAGATTGTCTCTACTGTTGACATGTGCCCCATCTGGTGGGAAGATGGACAAACTATATTTCAAGAGAATATCTGTATTTTTAGGTTTTCAAATCTGAGTTGCTTGTAGATTGTTTTTGGTGTGCTAAGGTTACTAGAACTTCTATTTTTATCCGCCTGCTTAAAATTTTAGCCAATCCGGAATTTTTTTATATTTATTGAACCAACCAATACAAGTCCGCCTCTGTGATATAGTGGTTAGTGTGAATTGCTGCCACCTCCGGAGGCCCGGGTTCGATTCCTGGCTCTGCCACGAAATGTGAAAGGTGGTACGAGGGCTGGAACGGGGTCCACTCAGCCTCGGGAGGTCAACTGAGTAGAGGTGGGTTCGATTCCCACCTCAGCCATCCTGCAAGTGGTTTTCCGTGGTTTCCTACTTCTCCTCTAGGCAAATGCCGGGAGATACCTAACTTAAGGCCACGGCCGCTTCCTTCCCTCTTCCTTGTCTATCCCTTCCAATCATCCCGTCTCCCACCAAGGCCCCTGTTCAGCATAGCAGGTGAGGCCGCCTGGGCGAGGTACTGGTCATCCTCCCCAGTTGTATCCCCGAACCAATGTCTCACGCTCCAGGACACTGCCCGTGAGGCGGTAGAGGTGGGATCCCTCGCTGAGTCCGAGGGAAAAGCCAACCTTGGAGGTAAAGCAGATTAAGAAAGAAAGAAGGAAACCAAAACAAATAGTCGGTGTGTACAGGGTTTTGGCCCAGAGAGTTCTGGAATCATCCTCTCCGCTATAAAATCTGGGACCTGTTGGGCCATGTTGTCTTTCGATCGCTCCAGTCAAGAAGTAGGGTGTGTTCGTAGAGGAGGCAAAGTGTTAGCCTGCCCATCCTAGGCCCCCAGCTCAAGGTAATGGCAGACATCTTGTAAACATGTAATAGCGTCAGAAAGCTACTTTGAGGGGAAGGTTTCAAAATTCTTTCGTATATAATGTAAACTTCAATTTTTCTATGTCAATTTTCAAACAAATCTAAATCCGTGTCCGCCTCTGTGATGTAGTGGTTAGCGTGATTAGCTGCCACCCCCGAAGGCCCGAGTTCGATTCCCGGCTCTGCTACGAAATTTGAAAAGTGGTACGAGGGCTGGAACGGGGTCCACTCAGCCTCGGGAGGTCAACTGAGTAGAGGTGGGTTCGATTCCTACCTCAGCCATCCTGGAAGTGGTTTTCAGTAGTTTCCCACTTCTCCTCCAGGCGAATGCCGGGATGGTACCTAACTTAAGGCCACGGCCGTTTCCTTCCCTCTTCCTTGCCTATCCCATCCGATCTTCCCATCCCTCCACAAGGCCCCTGTTCAGCATAGCAAGTGAGGCCGCCTGGGCGAGGTAGTGGTCATACTTCCCAGTTGTATCCCCCGACCAAGAGTCTGAAGCTCCACTACACTGCCCTTGAGGCGGTAGAGGTGGGATCCCTCGCTAAGTCCGAGGAAAAAACCGAACCTGGAGGGTAAGCAGATGATGATGATGATGATCTAAATCCCTTAGTCTAACTTAGGGAATAAAGAGTGTGAACCCTCTTTTAATTCGTATTCAACTTTGTGCTGAGGTGACTACGATTTCGTAAACTTTAAAATTTATCATTTCCTTTTTGTATTTTGGGGGCTGCCTGGCCGAGGCGGTAAAGGCGTGCCCGGTTCGCCCGGAAGGACGTGGGTTCGAATCCCAGTCAGGAAGTCGTAAAATTTAAGAAATGAGATTTCCACTTCCGGAGGTGCATATGGCCCTGAGGTTCACTCAGCCTACACCCAAAATGAGTACCAGGTTAATTCCTGGGGGCAAAGGCGGCCGGGCGTCGAGCTAACCACTCTACCCCATCACGTGCCGAGGTTAACAATGGTGGAAGCCTTTACCTTCCACTCCTCCAAGGGCCTTCATGGCCTGCACGGAGGTGACTTTGCTTTTTTTATTTTTTATTTTAAAATATTTTCTCCATCTAGTCACCTCCGTGGTATAGGCTCAGCTTCTCTAACTTCGGGCCATAAGCCCACATAGGGTTTTAAATATATTCAAGTGAATTTCAAAGGAATACAAGTTTTTGCCTCCTAACACTTTGATTTCCGGCCAATAACATTAACCTTTTATTTTTCACTAAGGCCAGGTAGAATAGGCACTTATTGCCTTTGTCAACTATTCCTATTTAATTTCCTATTTAAATGTAGTGTGGACTGTCGAGTCCCCGTCTGTGATGTAGTGATTGGTGTGATTAGCTGCCACCCTCGGAGGACCGGGTTCGATTCCCGGCTCTGCCACGAAATTTGAAAAGTGGTACGAGAGCTGGAACGGGGTCAACACATCCTCGGGATGTCACCTGAGTAGAGGGGTTTCGATTCCCAACTCAGCCATCCCCGAAGTGGTTTTCAGTGGTTTTCTACTTCTTCTCCAGGCCAAAGCCGGGGTAATACCTAACTTAAGGACATGGTCGCTTCCTTCTTCTTTGTCTATCACTTCCAATCTTCCCATCCCTCCAGAAGACCCTTGCTCAGCATAACAGTTGAGGCTATCTGCGTTAGATACTGGTCGTCCTTCCCAGTTGTATGCCAAAGTCTCACGCTCCTGTACACTGCCTTGAGAAAGTAGAGAGGGGGATCCCTCGCTGATCTCAACCAACCCTGGAGGGTAAATGTACAAATTAAATATTTTTTACTATGCATTTACCATGACATTTTTACTGTAAAAGAATGTTGAACTAGATACGTTCCATACAACATCGTGATTCAACATAGCAGATCGGAGGAATACTTTCTTGCTATGATTTTCAATACAGAACATGATGAAGATGCGCGACAGACAGAAAAATATCCGGCGGCGTCGGGTATCGACCACGGTACCTCTCACGTGCTAGGCGAGTGCTCTGCGATCTGAGCTACACCCCCTACGCAGCAGAATTGAAAACTGAATGCTGTTATATTGCCAATTTGTTTAAAGTTTGCTTATTCACATCCAGGTGGAGTAGTCTGCATTGTGTGTGCCACACACTCACCAGACGTATGTCCGGCTGCATGGCTAAATTATTAGCGTGCTAGCCTTTGGTCACAGGGGTCGCGGGTTCGATTCCCGGCAGGGTCAGCAATTTTAATTGGTTCATTTCGCTGGAACTGGGGCTGGGTGTATATGTCATCTTCATCATCATTGTATCCTCATCACGACGCGCAGGTCGCCTGCGGGTGTCAAATCGAAAGAACTGCACCTGCACCTCGGACACTCCCGGCATTAAAAGCCATACGCTATTCCATTCATTTCTGTAGTGTAGTGCTTAGCTTGATTAGCTGCCACCCCGGAGACCCTGGTTCGATTCCCGGCACAGCCGCGAAATTTGAAAAGTGGTACGAGGGCTGGAACGAAATCCACTCAGCCTCGAGAGGTCACCTGAGTAGAGGGGGTTCGATTCCCACCTCAGCCATCCTGGAAGTAATTTTCCGTGGTTTCCCCCCTTCTCCTCCAGGCAAATGCCGGCATGGTACCGAACCTAAGGTCACGGTCGCTTCCTTCTTTCTTCCTTGTCTACCCCTTGAAATCTGCCGATCCCCAATAAGGCTCCTGTTCAAGATAGCAGGTGAACCCGCCAGTGGGAGATACTGGTCCTCCTCCCCAGTTGTATCCCCTACCCAAAGTATCACGCTCCAGGACACTGCCCTTGAGGCGGTAGAGGTGAGATCCCTTGCTGAGTCCGAGGAAAAACCACCCCAGGAGGGTAAAAGGATTAAGAAAGGGAGATAGATAACATTACGTAGAGAATCACTCGATGTATTTGTTTACCATCTTTGCCCTAAGTGTCAAGCTTTTTGTTGTATTTACTGTCAATGCCACGAGAATCATAAAGAAGACGAGCACTCTACATGCTTTCACCGGCGTTGCCTAGGATATGGAGTTTATACTTCTGGGTACCATTTCAAATGACGTAATGATTTTGTTTTGTTTTCATCTGCATTCATCCGTATCCTATTTTCTAGCACCTTCTTTCTACGTACTACCACACTATTACCTGTTGAAATCTCAGCCACAATGAAGACGGAGCTGATGGTCATCGGTACGGCGGAAGAGGCAGCCCTTCCCTCTAAGGCTCATTAATTATGTCACTCTGGCGCGGAGGTTAGCTCCTGGCAAGGGTGGAGTAGACAGGGCTCCCTAGCCGCAGTGAAGCCCACATGTCTAGGGGTGACAACCCAGAATAATAAGGCGCCCAAGCCAACAACATGTGTAGTAAGAGAGTGATTCGTCACTGCCCCATGAAGAATGATCTTCACCTGAGCATGGAGGAAAATTTCGCTAAATGCACTTCCCCAGGTGGTAACCTACCAACCGTTGCCTATGGCAACGTTAGCGGACCTTCAGATTCTGGGGAGCCTGCAACAACATGCTTTAAGGATGAGTTGGAAAATCCTGAAATCCTTGGACGTAAAGACAGATCAAGACGGCAAAGTTTCTTCGCAATATTTAATGCTAATTCACTGCTCAAAGTGGATAAACTAAAACATCTGACCGACTCTCTTACACGGCGTAAGATAGTACTGATAGAGTATAGGACACCAGATTCACTGATGAAAATGCCTTCGAGTCACAAGGGTACATAATCGTCAAAGGAAAAGTGAGTCAGCGGGCAATGAAGAATATACCTCAACTGGGTACAGGATTTATAGTCAGCCACAAGGTACTGGATTCAGTCGTCTGTTTTAACTCCCCATCAGTCGTGTATCGACCCTTTCTCTCTCAAATGTGCTAATAAGGGCTACACTTTAGTGAATGGGCACGCCCCAGTCAACCAGGACAAAAAGCGCAACCCAAACAGACCTGACAAATTCTGGGAAGACCTACAAGATATTCTCTCTAAAATTCCAGAGAGACATACCATCATACTGCTTGGTGATTGCAGTTCCCAATTGGGAAGAGTGAAAAATACAGAAATATTGTGGGCAACTTTCAGCCACATAAACGAACTAATCACAACGGAGTACGATTGGTAAGAATGTGCAGGACTTTCGCATTAGTCATGAAATCTACAGCCTTGAAATATTTGCTAAGAAAACAGAAGTCTTCGATCACTCCTAACACCAGCCTGGGTGAATTCCAGATAGATCATGTGGTCATCTCAATAAAATCCCTAAAGGAAATACAAAACGCTAAGGTACTGAGAAGTGTCAATCTGGACTCAGGCCA
The DNA here is from genome assembly GCF_040414725.1 of Anabrus simplex. Taxonomy (NCBI): domain Eukaryota; kingdom Metazoa; phylum Arthropoda; class Insecta; order Orthoptera; family Tettigoniidae; genus Anabrus; species Anabrus simplex. The sequence continues at coordinate 370,695,878 of NC_090268.1, read as the reverse complement.
CTACCACTCAAAAATTAAATTGAGACTTCAACCTAGAAACAACTAAATTACACAGAACCTCCAAGAGGGCCAGAATCGATATAGAGCGACTTAAAAAACGTTCAAGAAGTCGAAGACTGAAACCAACTGAGACCAACTGAAGGAATCTCTTGTCTAGACGGTCAGTGAACTTACCCCTCTTGCTAGAAGAAGGAAAATTTCGTGATGGACTGAATACTGTGACAACACAATAGCTCAAAGACTGGCAGCCTGGATGAAATGGAACTATAAAAAGACCGAGGACAATTGGAGGAACTTTCTGATTCAAAGGAAACTTACAACCGGGGTAGTCTAAGGGACCAAACGGGCCTTCACACACAAGCAACTTTTACAAATTTAATCGAAGAGAGTTTCGTTAAAAATAAATCCAGAGACTTCTACAAAACTTTCAAACAGACATTTGGAAAATAAACTCCACCAATTCTTCACTTCAGAGATTCACAGGGCGAACTGGCTTTTAATGACAAGGGCAACTGCTGCCTCTTAGCCCAGTACTTTACGAATTTACTCAATTGTGATCCATCCAGCGAATATGTTGATTACACACAAACCACACCAAACCCGAACTCGCTGCCTCCTTCACATAAAGAAGTTTGTGAAATCATTCAACTTCTTAAGAATAATAGGTCAGCTAGAGTGGATTCCATTTATGGTTGAACTCTGTAAAAAGTGCTGGAAGCAATGCCGTGGGCGAGCTCACCGAGATCATACAGAACATATGGGAAAACGAGAAATTACCACTTGATTGGACCTCACCTCTGATCCATACCCTTCGTAAGAAAGGAGAGTTTACTGACTTAAACAACTACCGTGGGATTTCTCTCGTCCCGTCATCATACAAACTATTTTCCAAGGTGTTACTAACACGGGCAGAAAGTCAACTGGACAGTCAACTCGGATAATATCAGGGAGGCTTCAGGAACAGTCGATCCTGTGCTGAACAGATGTTCAACCTTAAAACTACGCCTCCGTTGATAGAGAGACACTTAATAAAATTCTCCAGGAACTAGGATTAGACAACAAAACCCGCAGACTCAATCTAGAAATCTTGACTAACGCCCATTCCAAGACTACATTTAAAGACGAAGTCTCGGAAAGCTTGGAGATAAAATCAGGGGTTAGATAAGGGGACGGACTTTCCCCACTTCTTTTCAAATGTGTTTTTGTAACGGTTGTGGGAGAATGGCGCAAAGAGCTGAACGACTTGGGTGTCCAGAGTGGGATATACCTGGGTTATAAGAAGGAAGGGCTGGTTGTAGACTGCCTGGACTTTGCTGACGGCATGGCGCTGATTACCGATTCACTGGATACAGCAACAATACGGGTCAATTGACTCAGAAGACAAGCAGCCTAAGTGGCTCTTGAAGTGTCGTTGGAGAAAACAGAGTTTTTCACCGATTTCAAAGAAGCTAGCAGAGAGATACTTCTAGAAAGGGGAGAAATCAAGAGGAATGAACAATTTAAGTATCTCGGCGGATAGATTGAACCAAACTTATCAGAAAGAGCATCATTATCCTTGAGAGTAAACAAGTTGGAACTGGCCTAACGACTGAAAATAAAAACAATTATGAAAAATGCCTGTCACTCAAACTGAAACTGAAGTACTACATGTTGTTCATACGATCAGAAGCTCTGTATGCCATGGAATGTCTTTCAATGAACCGAAGAGTTATGATGGAGAAACTGGAAGTCACAGAGAGGAGAATTCTCAGGAAGATCTTAGGCCCGCTTAAGGAAGATGAAGAATTCCGTAGATGGCCCTATTCCGAGCTCTACGAACATATATAGAGGCTCTCTGAATGTGCTAGGAAAAGTAAAGTAGCTTTCTATGGCCATATAGTAAGAATGCCTCCCAAAGACTGAACAATCGCCTGTTCATCTTCTGGCAGAACAAGAAGATTCGTACCACTTCTTTGACAGAATCTGAGAAGAACGTTTAAGAACTGGGAATGTAGGATCTTCAAGATAGGCAGTATGTATGACATACTCTGAAAGAAGTCTATGAATTTCAGGAAAAGGCCCGAAAGAAAAGTACTCCTGGACAACGAAAGAAAGGAGTTACACAGGCAGAAAATGCGAGAATATTGGGCAAAGATCAAAGCCCAACAGCTGAACAAGCGTAGTCCAAAGTAGGCCCACTCAAACAAAATCCGTTTACTCTCCAGGGTTGGCTTTTCCCTCGGACTAAGCGAGGCATCCCACCTCCTGGACGTGAGACTTCGGGTAGGAGGATACAACTGGGGTGGAGGAACAGTGGACCTACTTCGTCCAGTTGGCCTCACCTGCTATGCCGAACTGGGGCGTTGTGGGGGATGTGATGATCGGAAAAAGATAAGAGAATGAAGCGATCGCGGTCTTAAGTTATGCACCATCCCGGCATATATCTGGAGGAGAAGTGGGCAAACCACGGAAAAAACACTTCGAGGATAGCTGAGGCAGAAATCCAACTCCCTCTACTCCTTTCGTGGCACATCCTGGAATCGAACCCGGGCCTCCAGGGTGGCAGTTAATCACATCAACCTCTACATTACTGAGACATAATATTTATTATTATTATTAACCTGCTTAGCCTGCAGGGTCGTTTTTCCCTCGGACTCAGCGAGGGATCCCACCTCTACCGCATAAAGGGCAGTGTCCTGGAGCTTCAGACTCTCGGTCGGGGGATACAACTGGGGAGGATGTACAGTACCTCGCCCAGGCAACCTCACCTGCTATGCTGAACAGGAGCCTTGTTGGGGGATGGGAAGATTGGAAGGGATAGACAAGGAAGAGGGAAGGAAGCGGCCGTGGCCTTAAGTTAGGTACCATCCCGGCATTTGCCTGGAGAAGAAGTGGAAAATCACGGAAAACCACTTCCAGGATGGTTGAGGGGGGAATCGAGCCTACCTCTACTCAGTTGACCTCCCGAGGCTAAGTGGACCCCGTTTAAGCCCTCGTACCACTTTTCAAATTTCGTGGCAGAGCCGGGAATCGAACCCGAGCCTCCGGGGATGGCAGCTAATCACACTATCCACTACACCACAGAGGCAGACATTATTATTATTATTATTATTATTATTATTATTATTATTATTATTATTATTATTATTATTATTATTATTGTTGTACCGGGCGGTACACCTCCGCGCCGCTAATTCAAACATTGCGCCAGTTGAAACTCCTCTTCTGGAGGAAGCCTGAACTTTAACAACGATGTTAATTCTAACGTTTCTCAGAAGATGTCTCTACTGTAAATTTTGAAGAGTTCTGAACTGTGTCTTTTTCGATTTATATTTGTTTTCTCTGTAGTGAGAAGTGTGAACATTCTCTTCTAGATGGCACTACTGAAGAACTACAATTGTGCACCCTGGTGCGAAGTGAAGGAACTGTTTTTTGAGAAATTTTGTGTTCATAAGTTTGTTCTTTGTTAAATTTCTTTCAGTCAGTTTTTGGGGTTGGCAGTATAACCCTTCTCTTTCCGCTTGTTTTGAAAGCCAATCCCGAATTTCTTTAATTAATTTTTAACCAATAATGTGTGTCTTCTACGATATGGATATGTTGCTTGATCCTAGCCAATAAAGTTGAGGGGGGTGTGGGTTCTCAATCATGAAACGTCTCGAATTTTCCGCGAGGATATATAAACTGCTGATTTTCTTGTCTCCTGGCCACTTCAGTAACGTCTTTCTTTGTGTGATTATGTAGCAGGGGGCGGGAAGTGCCTCTTTCTTCGGGCAGCAGTTCCTCCATCAGGTAATGGCCTTTTAATAACTTCTTTGCTTGCTAGCTCAGCAGTTTAACCCTCGGGGCAGATTCGAAACTTTTATCATGTAACCTTCCTTTAAAATGTAATAGACACTTGGTATAAATTCCGTCTCTTTAACTACAATCGGGATAGAGAGTGCCTAACCCTCTCGAGCTCCCTCTCATATTGTTTTTGAGGTGACTACGTTTTCATAACTGTTTTTCTTCGTTTCATAATGTAATTAATTTTCCTATCGTGTCACCTCCGTCGAATGGGATTAGCCCTTGCATAAGCGGCCTAAGAGCCAAATAGGTTTTAAAAAGGTGTATTTGGAGTGCTAGTTACGCCTCCACTCAAGTTGGTATTTTGGGGCCATGTAATTGTCCTGTTGCTTTATGGAATAGGCCTCAGTAGGTTGGGTATTTTTACCCCTGTTATTGTGTGCCTGGAGAGCAGCTTGAATGTGGAATTTGGTGTGGCCTTTGAATTGGCTTGAACTTTGAGAGCGGTTGCTCTCTCTTAAATTTGATTTCTGTGTGCCTCGAGCAGGCTTTACTGGGTAATTGGGAGCAAGTGCTCCTGGGCATGATTGTGGTTTTCTGCCCTTCGTCAAACCCTGTGTATAAGTAAAGTTGAGCTCATTGCTCAGGGATTGTGAATCTGGGGCTCGAAGCCCAAAATCCATTAATTAACTGTAATTGTACATTCTTAACTTGTTGATATACAACTGTGTTCCTGTTATACTTGTTATTTCTTGATCTCGAAAAGAAAATATAACCTTTGTTAAATTTTAAATTAATTTTAATTTGGTAAGTTGAGACCTATTCATGCTATGCTGAACAGGGGCCTTGTGGAGGGATGGGAAGATTGGAAGGGATAGGCAAGGAAGAGGGAAGGAAGCGGCCGTGGCCTTAAGTTAGGTACCATCCCGGCATTCGCCTGGAGGAGAAGTGGGAAACCACGGAAAACCACTTCCAGGATGGCTGAGGTGGGAATCGAACCCACCTCTACTCAGTTGACCTCCCGAGGCTGAGTGGACCCCGTTCCAGCCCTCGTACCACTTTTCAAATTTCGTGGCAGAGCCGGGAATCGAACCCGGGCCTCCGGGGGTGGCAGCTAATCACGCTAACCACTACACCACAGAGGCGGACTCACCTCTAACTACCACGATAACTCCGTAACAATTATTATTATTATTATTATTATTATTATTATTATTATTATTATTATTATTATTATTATTCAGACCAGCTAAGATTAGCAGTTGGACATGGCTGATCTAAGTAGTCTTCTAACCAACACCATCAAGCCCTTCCTTCCCTTCAGCCGAAATTCTCAATTTTCCCGTTGGCACTCTTCGTCATTTTCTTCCAGTGTAATAAAAAAAGTTGATAATCTTGTGATATTGCTATTCAGAGAACCACTGTCCGGCTCCGTGGCTAAATGGTTAGCGTGCTGGCCTTTAGTCACAGGGGTCTCGGGTTCGATTCCCGGCAGGGTCGGGAATTTTAATCACCATTGGTTAATTAAGCTGGCACGGGGGCTAGGTGTATATGTCGTCCCTCATCAAAATGAACAGGTTGCCTACGGGAGTCAAATCAAAAGCCCTACACCTGGCGAGCCGAACATGTCCTCGGACACTCCGGGCACTAAAAGCCATACGCCATTTCAGAGAACCGCTATCATGCGAAGCGGTAGTTCAGTCTCTACTACGAAGCGAGTGACCTCCGTGCGTGAAGTGCGCAAGTTATCAGGGACCACACCTCTGGTGAAAGTGTGGCACACACAATGAAGACTACTCTATCTGGATGTGATCAGGCGAACTAAAAAATTTGGCAATATAAAACTGATCACATATTGCGCTTTTGGTTGTACTGGGGGCGTAGCTCAGATGGTAGAGCGCTCGCTTAGCATGTGAGAGGTACCGGGATCGATACCCGGCGCCTCCAGACTTTTTCTGCTTGTCATGCATCTCGATTGAAAGGATCACGTTCTATATTTAAAATCGTAACAAGAAAGTACGGCTTTGATCTCGGCTATATTGAATCGCCGGGTACTATGAAATATTTAAAGTATATCTAGGTTTAGTGTAGGAAAGTAGGATAATCTTTCCTACTTTCATTCTTAATCCTTTTACGCTCCAGGGTCGGTTTTCTCCTCGAACTCAGCGAGGGATCCCACCCCTACTGCCTCAAGAGCAGTGTCCTGGAGCGTGAGACTTTGGGTCGGGGGATACAACTGGAAAAGAGGAGCAATACCTCGCCAAGGATACGCTGAACAGGAGCTTTGTAGGAGATGATAAGTTTGGAAGGGATAGACAAGTAAGAAGGAACCGGTCGTGGCCTCAAGTTAGGTACCATCCGAGCATTTTCATGGAAGAGAAGTAGGAAACCACGTAAACCCACTTCGAGGGTGGCTGAGGTGGGAATCGAAACACATTCTACTCTGTTGACCTCCCGAGGGTGAGTTGACCCCGTTCCAGCCCTCGTACCACACTTCAAATTTCGTTGCAGAGCCCGGAATCGAACCCAGGGCCCCGGTGGTGGCCGCTAATCACACTAACCACTACACCACAGAGGCGGACATGGTAGTGCATACTGAAATGTAATTTATTCCATTGTAACGTTTCGAGAAATGTATCCGTTTTGAAATGCATGGTAATCTGATAAAAGACAAAATTAACAATTCATTCCTTGTAGATCATGAATTTAGATACTGGTATACTGGAAACGGAGCCTCGGGCTTACACCGCTGGGTTCCGGGGTTAAAATCCCGGTCACTCAATGTGAGATTTATCGTGGACAAAGCGGAGGAAGGGGAGATTTTTCTCCGGGTACTCCTATTTTCCATGTCATCATTCATTCCAGAGATACTCTCCAGTAACATTTAATTCCGCCCTTCAGTCATTCATCACTGCCCCAGAGGAGTGCGACAGGTTTCGGCAGCCGGCACAATTCTTATCCTCGTCGCTAGATGGGGTCTTCTTTCGTTTTGTTACTGACCCGTTCAAATGACTGGAAACTAGCTAAGGATTTCCATTTTAAGCTGTAAACGTCGAGTAAACAACTAACGAAACAGTGTTCGTATTATCGTGCTTAAGTTATCGTGGACCACGTGCATACTAGTTTGTTTCTCATTCCCTGTGGGATTAACCACCAGTTATCGTCGTCGTAAGATTGTCGTAGGACAGCCGAAATGCATGGTAATCTGATAAAAGTGTTTTGGTAGGATAGCTCCAATAAGCAAAATATATTCATCCTTTCTCTGTCATTTCTAAGGTCGCTGAACTTACCCTGGATCATTTTCCTACTTTTCCTATGTGTTTTTTGTCACACCGATTCAGACAAGTCTTATGGCAGGATAGGGCTAGTAATGAGAAGGAAGCGACCATGGTCTTAATTAAGATTCAGCCCGAGCATTTGCCTGGTGTGAAAGTGGAAATCCACGGGAAAACGTTTTGAGGGGTCTCTGAATGTAAGCTCTTGGACTTCTAATGTCGTAAGTCCCTCCGAATATCATGTGATTTCACTGCTGGGTAGGTCAAGGTTTACCCACAAGGGTTAGTTTTTCGCTCGGACTCAGCCTGAAGGCCAGTGTGCTGTAGCATGAACTTTTGCTCTGGGGATACAGCTTGGAAGGAGGACCAGTACCACGCCCAGGTGGCCTTACTTACTATGCTGAACAGGAGCGTTGTGAAGGGGTGAGAAGATTGGAAGGGACAGGCAAGTAAGGGGGAGGGAAGCGGCTGTGGCCTTGAGTTACATAACATCCCTGCGTTTGCCCGGAGGAGAAGTGTGAAACCACGAAATCCACTTCGAGGATGGCTGAGATGGGAATCGAACCCTCCTCTACCCAGTTGACCTCCCGAGGCTGAGTGAACTCCGTGTGAACCCTGTTCCCGCTCTCGTACAACTTTTGAAATTTCGTGGCAGAACAGTGAATCAAATCCGGGCCTCCGGGGGCTACAGCTAATCATGCTAGCCAGTAAACCACAGAGGCGGACTATTTGTATTATTTAAATAGACTTGTATGCACGAGGAGTTTACAGGAAGCATGCAATAAAATATATCACTTGTTATTTGGTTTACGGACAAATCTTACGAAATGAACTTTCCTTCAGTGCAAGTTTTCAGCAAGGAATTCTGGAATTACCTCCGGACGGCCATGATGTGTTAATGCCGAGTCTATTGTGGGTAGTGACGGGAAAAGTACAAAAAAGTACTTGGGCTCGATTTCAGTTATCGAGAAAACTTTTTTCTTTCCTATTTAATCCGTTCACCTCCCAGGGTTGGTTTCTCCCTCGGGCTCAGCGAGGTATGCCACCTCTGCCGCATCAAGAGCAATGTCATGGAGCTTGAGACATGGTTCTGGGATACAAGTTGGGAGGAGAACCCGTATCTAGTCCAGGAGGCCTCTCTTGCTGTGCTGAAAAGGGGCCTTGTGAAGGGGTGGGAAGATTGAAAGTGATAGACAAAGAGGAAGGAAGGAAGGAAGGAAGGAAGGAAGGAAGGATTTGGCCACCATGGCCTTAAGTTAGCTACCATCCTGGCTTTGGCCTGGAGAAGTAGTGGGAAACCACGGAAAACCATTTCGGGGACATCTGAGGTAGGAATCGAAGCCCCACCCCCCTCTACTCAGGTGACCTCCCGAGGCTGAGTGGACCTCTTTGCAGCTCTCATACCACTTTTCCAATGTTGCGGCAGAGCCAGGAATCGTCGCAGTTAATTACAATAATCACTACACCGCGGAGGCGGACTATTGAGAAATACTCTACTCAATTACGACTACAAGTTACTTTATAAAATGTAATCAGTAATGATGCAATGCCAATTACTTTACAGAACGTTAGTGAAAAGGAAATCATTGATATTTTACTTCTGGGGCTGGAATAGTACAAATGTTTGCAAGGTAAGGGAATATAATACATCTTGTGTGGTTTTTCTAGCATAGCCTTTAAGAGGCTATTATCACCAGGTTAGACTAGACATGATGCAGTGGAATCTCCGAAATGATCTTTTCCTATCTTTTCTAATTTATTTAATGATTTTTAGAATTTTAAATTATTTTCCATTTAGTTCGCAAATAAATGAATTCGTTCTTAAAATTCTTCACTAATCATCGACGTCTTAGAGGAAAGTACATATCTGTATTTTTTGAAAATTCGCCCTGCAGGAGCACTTGAAGGAATATCTATGTTTAATTTTAAGAACTTCGTTGGCATTTCTTTTAAAGTACTAGGGAAGTAAGAAAGTACCTCATCTAGAACTGCTGAAGTTACCTGTTCCGCTGCAGTAGAACTGAAAAACATATCGTCATAATTTTATTTTTCACATTTCCGCTCGGTGTGAAGTATATCAATTACAAGAATGTGACGATTACGTTTCAGGAAGTCCACCTCTATGGTGTAGTGGTTAGTGTGATTAGGTGCCACTCCCGGAGGCCTGGGTTCGATTCCCGGCTTTGCCACGAAATTTGAAAATGGTACGAGGGCTGGAATGGGGTCCATTCAGCCTCGGGAGGTTAACTGAGTAGATATGGGTTTGATTCACACCTCAGACGGCCTCGGAATGGTTTCCGTATTTTTCCACTTCTCACACACAATCACTACTGATCTGCATTGAGGGCAGTCGCCCAGTGGCAGATTCCCTATCTGTTGTTTTCCTAGCCTTTTCTTAAATGATTGAACATCTCTCTTGGTAAGTTATTCCCCTTCCTATAAATGAATATTTACCCCAATTGGTCCTCTTGAATTCCAACTTTATCTTCATATTATGATCTTTCCTACTTTTAAAGACACCACTCAAACTTATTCCACTGACAGCTCGGAACATACCAGTTAGTCGAACAGCTCGTCTCCTTTCTCGCAAGTCTGCCCAGCCCAAACTTTGCAACATTTTTGTAACGCTACTCTTTTGTCGGAATTCGCCCAGAACAATCGAGCTGCTTTTCTTTAGATTTTTCCAGTTCTTGAATCAAGTAATCCTGGTGAGGGGCACATACACTGGAACCATACTCTAGTTGGGGTCTTACTAGAGCCTTATATGCCCTCTCCTTTACATCCCTACTACAACCCCTAAATACCCTCATAACAATGTGCAGAGATCTGTACCCTTTATTTACAATCATGTTTGTATGATTAAGTTAATGAAGATCATATCATTTCAGGATGGTACGTAACTTAAGGCAACGGCCGATTCCTTCCCTCTTCCTTGCTAACCCCTCCAACCTTCCCATACCCCCGCAAGGCCGCACTTCAGCATAAGAGGCGAGGTCGACTGGGCGAGGTACTGGTCCTCCTCCAAAGTTTCATCTCCCGACCCAAAGTCTCACGCTCCAGGACTCAGCCCTTGAGGCGATAGAGGTGGGATCTCCCATTGAGTCCGGGGAGAAAACCAACCCTGGAGTTTAAACGGATTAAGAAAGAAAGAAAGAAAGGAAGAAAGAATGAAAGAAAGAAAGACTAAACCATTGTTGAAAGCATAACAGGTAAAGTTTGGTCATACTAGTGTGCAGAAAATGAATGGAGATATTTTCTAGGTGATCATGAAGGATATAGAATTTTAAACTAAGTAATAGTAATCGTATGGTCTCAGCCTCCATGTGCAGGTTTTTATTTTGACGCCATCAGTGTTGTGTCAGTTCCCTTTTACTCCACCAGCTGGCTGACCAAGCCAAGTAATATATTCTGTAAAATCGTTAATATGTTGTTTACTTTTCTTGTAGACATTATTAACGTCACTGTGAACAGTTAACACACTTAAATACCTCGGGACATCCTGCGGCTACATAACCTTCATCCACTCGCGCGTTTTTGTATTATGCCGCACATTTCTCGCCAGAGAACTGAGAAAGGCCTTTAAGGGACAGGTATTTCTTAGTTAGTCTTCTCGTCATTATCCAAAGTTCGATTTCAGCCCATCCACCACTCCCTACCATCCCACTACAGTCCGAAAACTGACGGTGCCGGCCAATCTGCCGTTTTGAGAGCGGAAGCAACAGTTATTTTTCCATCCCTCAACAGAACATATAAGTAAACATTTACTTATTTTTGCTAGTATTGCGGAATTATGTTCAGATTTCGGTAAACTAATGTGGCATAAAGTTTTTCATGTTAAAATTTCATTGAAATATAGCTTCATTTTTGGCCAGAAAATAATAACGATGAATTGCCTACTCGGTTGTTCAAGTCTCAACGATACAGCTATTCTAAAGATATTCCTCGAGTTATGGAGGAACTTGGGAAGTAACAGTTTTCGATCTGTGTTATTATTATATATCATACCTGTTAGTACGAATTTCCCTTAAAGGAAAATACATAGATTTTAACGTCTTTTATTTGCATATTTTTTTAAGTAGTTATTTTTGGGGTGAAACACTGAAGAAAAACTTATCTTGAAGGACTGAAAATGTGCTATCATTTTACTAACCAAAAGATAAGAAGTACTGAATTAATTTTGAAGATGTTTGCGGTGTACGTAATAAATACTTCTGTGAATTATTTTATAAATATTTTTGGCCGAAACTGTGCTTGTGAGGTTTCGTCAGATTTGCAGTCCTGATTATTTTGAAGCGGTGCGGGTGGAGTGGAGAAAATTTGATGAAAATGATCAAACATGATGGGCGTTCAAGTTGTCGGCGCGAGCCCGAACGTGTCACCACGCCGCGCGAGCGGATGAAGGTTAAACTGAAAGGAAGGTTGAACTGTTAATAACGAAATACCCATTAACCAGGCATTCATGCATGTACTACTACTACTACTACTACTACTACTACTACTACTTCTACTACTACTAAAATGCTTTCATTCCTCCACTGAAGGGGGAAGCGCCCTCCTAGACGGTAACGCCGTCTCTCAGGCCAGGAGATTTGACACAGTGAAGGAGATGTTCGGAGATGGTGAGAGGGTTGGTGGCCGTGGCCTATGCTAGGAACTGTCTCGTCATTCGCCTTAGTGCAGGAGAATGGAAAACCACGGAAAACCATTCCCAGTACAGAAGACGGCGGGGATCAGCCTAACTCCGTCTCCCGAATACGGAGGCGTAGAGCCGCGGTAGAGTTGTGGCCACCTCTCCTATGCTCGGTTGGTCGGTCGAAGTGAAGAACTGTCGGACCACAGACCAGCCGTTACCATTATTAGGCTGAAACTTACTCTTCATCAGCCGACTCATCTCCATTATCATCATGAATATTTTCATTCCCCGAGATAGTTACCTAGCCAAGGCAGTAACAGCGTGCTAGGTTAATCCGCAAGGACGAGGTTTCGGTTCCACGTCAGTGAGCTGAGAAATTCAGAAACGAGCCTAACGTTCCTCGACGACAAGGGTAAAGGGAGGTATGTTCGTGATAATGGTTCGTCATAAATCTTTGAATAAGCATCATTACGTCCGCTAGAGCGATGAACACCAATGCATGTAGCTAGAGACATCTATTGAGAACTCAGGAAAGTAGTAATAATGTTGAAATGCTCAATGTGAAATACACAAGTTCATGATACTTCAAAGATTTATCAAGAACTTACCTGTATCACGATTATACCTCCCTTTACCCTACATATTTCCTCCTTAACCAAGCTCAGTCTTGATCAATCAATCAATCAATCAATCAATCAATCAATCAATCAATCAATCAATCAATCAATCAATCAATCAATCAATCAATCAATCAATCAATCAATCAATCAATCAATCAATCAATCAATCAATCAATCAATCAATCAATCAATCAATCAATCAATCAATCAATAAATCAATCAATCAATACTGAACTGCATTTAGGGCAGTCGCCCAGGTGGCCGATTCTCTATCTGTTGTTTACCTATACCACTTAGTCGAGCAACTCGTCTCCTTTCTCCAAAGTCTTCCCAGCCCAAGCTTTGCAACATTTTCGTAAAGCTACTCTTTTGTTGGAAATCACCCAGAACAAATCGAGCTGGTTTTCTTTGGATGTTTTCCAGTTTTCGAATGCACTGGAGCCATAATCTAGTTGGGGTCTTACCAGAGTCTTACACAAGCTCTCCTTTACATCCTTACTACAACCCCTAGAAAACCTCATAACAATGTGCAGAGAACTCTTCCCTTTATTTACAGTAGATACTACGGATGTTTTATTTCCGTATTGTGACCGTTCACAACATCACCTATGGTATGTCATGATATCCAGGAGATGAAATATGCCGTTTTCCGCGTCATTCTACGATAAAAACTGCCCAAGTTAGAATTTTTCTGCCCGCTCCAGGACTCGATTTGCAGTATCCAGAGTCGCGCGACCGAGCTCTAGTTGCCGGTAATTAGCAGCAAGGCGGTGCAAGAGCGCTTGTACTCGAAGTTTTCTCACTCCAACCACGAGCGAGATGAAAGAGACGCGTTATGACGTGACAGAGAATCTAGGCCACTAGCTGAGCCCAGAGAGTATATCCAACATTAAAACTAACATTATACCCTGTTTTCCTCGCTCATTCTCCACTGCCAACTTAACGCATTCAGCTGTTTTATTTCTGTTAATTTTTACAAATCGCAAAATACCCAATGGATAATTAAGCGTAAACATTCATTTGAATCAGGGAATTTTACGCATAATTATGAGACCGAAAGTGCTCTACTTAACTGACAGAGCGGTAACTACGCTGTAAACAAGGGCGCGTCTTAATGACTAACAGATGTTGGACCCCAACCGTGACAGCGAACACAAGGAATCCCCTGTGCTCGTCATCATTCACCGCCAGAGACTAAAGGACGCTTTTGAGATTGCTTGAGAGTCTACGAAGCTATTTCAAAAACAGTCACTCAGTGGAGATGGGAATACAGGAGCTACATTTTGATACCCTGTTCGTTACTCTAGGTTGCATATTAACGGACCAATGCGTGAGAAAGGGTTGCATTTTTTCCCCCCACCCTCAGCATTCGGGTCTCTAGCGTAGCGCGCCTATATATTCAAGAGCTGAGAAGGAGACACTACCCAGTGCATTTTCAGTGTAACGCCAGTACGGTAGTATTTCGTCGTGGTTTGTGTGTGAATCGTTTGTGAAGAAATAATCTTGTAATTTGAGCAGTGTAATGCAGTGATTCATTAAAGTCTGTGAATATATGTGGAAATAATCACCCTCTGAGTGAGATGTTAGCGTGTACAGTGTGCCGCAAATTAATAAAATAGGAACGGTACGAAACCGTAATAACCGATGTCCGTGTGTAGAAAAGGTCGTACATCGAGTCTCCTATGTGTCTAAGTTAATACGGCTCAGTTAACATATATAGGGACGTACTTAGCGAAGTGGGTGGAGCGAACGTGCTTGATATCAATATGAATTACCAAGAAAGTCAGTGAACGGCTCACTGTAGACCTAATTGAGGACAGCGCCACGTTAAAGTAATCCGTAGTGCAGTTGAGAGCTCGACTCACGGCTAAGTGCATTAGAACAGGCCTGAACTAGTATCATGAATACGAGAATGCTAATACATTAGTGGCCTAACCACTGTCGTTTCTAGGGAAACTAGTGAAATTTCTGGGCCTATAATTGCTGCCTACAAGAAGAATAGATAAATGAGAACGGATTAATGTCGGGTTTCTGGGACAGTACCGACATTGTGTTGGAATGCTCGTGCTAATGAGTATATCCAACCATATATTTAAATCGTGGTGTGTAATAAACTAACGCATTCACTTGAGATAATTTCCCCTCATTTACATGTCTACGAGAACGCCGGAGTGAACGCCGACGTCCAGCTGAATGCCAAAATTTTGCCTGTGTACCGGAGTGAACTTGTCATCTAGCTGTTTGCCGGAATTTCGCCTGGAACGTCGCTGTCATGTGTATGACCTGCCAGGAAGTCATCATGGGTCTTCACATCGCCGATGACGTGATGCAAGCAGCTTAAGCCCATGGTGTGCCCTCCTGTAAAGCTGTGAACGTGGTATCCAGAAGGCTGAGTACATTTCCAAGTATTTATATCTTTGAAGGTCGTGTCCCATTGTAAATATGTAGATTTTCCACTTAGATGTAACGTAGACTGCAAGCACGCCATTTCAGAGGGATAATAATTATAATTTCATTTTTATTTGAGTCTTTTATAGAATACTTTCATCATGGTTTTGGGACGACCATATTTTACTTCCATCCTTGTATAAGGGTTCGATAATGCATGACGTAATTATAAGGACCTTGGCTTAATTAAGTGTGAAGCGCTGTCAAGTAGAGAAGGCTTAAATATTCTGTAAAAATGACTCCAATTATCGTCTTTCCATAGCATATACGAGTCATCAAGATTTTTCAGTAATTCATTCTTTTTGTGCGCTTCACCTGGTAGAGATCCCTCCTAATTAGTAACTAAGGCACCTGGAACAAGGCATCGAGACAGTGGGTATCTTACATCGTTAATTAATTAGTTCGCGAATGCGCAAGTTAATTCGGACCCTGGTGGCAGGAGATCATCATTAGATCTGCATCGTGGTCAATGTACCGAGAGGAAATGAGATGGCTGAACAGGCTGTAGCCATAATATATAGTGTGAAATGAAAATGTGAAGTTCCCTTGGAATCTGTCATTAAGATACGCGAGGTGCATACGCGATGTGAATATGTTGCGTACGGCCGGATTTAGGGCCGAGATTTGTTGTGAGGCCATTGTGGGCAGTATTGAAAGAAGTGAATAGATTATTTGCCGTGATATAACTGTCTGGGAAGGGCTTGGCAGGCCGCCCCTTGAAAGTGTGTCACGGGCAGCTAACAGCAGGAGTTTTATGAGCCCCTTTAAACGGGGGAGTGAAGGCGTTTTCTTCAGTGAAATAGAACAGATACAAGTGGCATTTTCTTTCCTTTCGGCACAAAGATTACGTGTGTTAATTTAAATAGAGCCAACGTCGCAGAGATTCCAAATGAGCATTAAAGGAAGGATCCCTCCAATTTATTTCTTTAATTATTCACAGCGTGTAGGGAATTCCAGGTCAGATATACCCTGTCTCAGAAGGTCCTGAGTTCATTGCAGGAGACAGTAAAGCTTACTGTCACAAGCGGCAGGTGACTAAGGCCACCTGTAATCCATTGTGTATATGTGAAATGTATATATTCTTGTCCATTTGTTGCAGGTAGTGCTATAATACTTTGTTTATGATGTCTGGTATTGAAGTCGCTAAATGCTTGTCCATAGGTAATATCGTTGAGTAAATAATGTCCTGATATATGTGTTGATAAAATCCTAATGAAATGAGCGTGTTTATTATACTGCATATTTGGCAACGTTTAACTTAAGGAAGGGCTGTAACGCGACTTTCAAAGGATTGGGAGTGTAAATTGCCTATTTCAGTTTATACGATACTAGCAAACTTATATCATAATTTGATGCAAATTGAATATATTAATTCTTGGCAGGTAAACAGATTTACAGCGGGGTGTGTCCATAATGATTAAATATGTGTGTGATTTAATATTAGTGTAGAGTGAAATAATTAGAGAGAAAACGCCTCTCTAAGTCTGAGGTAGTGTAATAGTTCGAGAGGGAACGCCTTCTTAAGTTTGAATATTTAAACGTATAATGAAGTGTAGAAAAAGACTACCGAACATTTAAACGTCAAGATCACCCAAGTTACTGTATGTAAGGTGTTTGTATGGCATACCCATGTAAATAATGTGTTTCACTAGTATAAGTAAAAATTTGTTATACAAGATACTGTCTCTCTTCTCATTAGTAATGAAATGGTATTCCTCTCATAATTAACTTTTCCCCCTTCTATAGAGACTATTACTAAAGAACTTATCGCCCCATCGGACAGTCCATAGACCCGAAAATGCGATACCGGCTCGGCTAGCGAATTATTCTAGTAGGGGAGGGTGAAGCTTCGACAACCGGGCTGAGTTCGAGGCTCACCGATGGTGCTCCATTCTAACGTCATGTTTATGGACAATGGTAACTGGTTCATGTACTGATACCTTGGAAAGGTACAGTATCATCCTGAATATCTTATCTAGATGTTCCTTAAAACTGAAATATATACTGTACCAGTATAGCATACATAGTCCAAGAGTGAAGCAAATCTTGGGTAAATTATAATCAAGGAAATACGTTTTTTTTTGTCAGTTTACCGTGCAGGTTTTGCTTTCTCCTCTGGTCTCAGTGAGGGATCCCACCTCCATCACCTCAAAGGCAGTGTTCTGGAGCGGGAGTCATTTGGTTGGGGTACAACTGGGGAGGAGGACGACTACCTCTCGCAGGTGGTTTTGTGGGGATGGGAAAATTAGAAGAGATAGGCAAGGAAGAGGGAAGGAAGCAGCCGTGGCATTAAGTTAGGTACCATTCCGATATTTTCCAGAAAAAGGTGGAAACCACAGAAAACTACTTCGAGGATGGCTGAAGTGGGAATCGAACACCCTCTAATCACGTGACCTCCCGAGTCTGAGTGGACCCCATTCCAGTCCTCGTACCCTTCTTGTTATTTCGTGGCAGAACCGGAAATGGATCCCGGGCCTCCGGGAATGGCAGCTGATCACACTATCCACTACACCACAGAGGTGGATTAGATAAATATAATATGAAATAATATTAATAAGATACTTTTCAGACTCCAGTTTTTTTCTTTTGCTGTAGTAAAGTAAATGGAGTCCCAGGGTAAAAATGTGCCCTTCTACTCACCTTTTTCCGAGAATGACTGATGGGTCGGGATGTCTCTGCTCCTTACTCTATAGGGGGAGAAGTGATATGGCAGTAGGCTGGATTAGCCAACAAGTCAGACGAGAAACCCCCTCATCACTAATTTGGAAAAGATATCTCTTTTATTTTGTGACTGTGGTTGGGGGTTGGCAGCTACCTACTTACGAAACGGGCCTTATCAGAGTTGTTATTTTTAATCTCTATTAAATAATTATGAAATGGCGTGTATTTGGAAAAGATCGAAAGGGGTACTTAGGGCCTACTACAGGTCATAAGTGAACCAACGGCTCGGTATTTAAAACGTGTGATGGGCTTTTTTCCTTATGACCTGTTTAAGAATAGTGATGCCTGAGTCATTGGATTGGGTACAGAGTATTCTGGACTTTGCCTTCTTCGCTATTTTTCGGATCTGATATCCAATAGTGGGGATACCGAGTTGTCTGCGTGTCTCCCATTCGGATTTCAACAATGGGGCTTTAGTCATTCTGCGTAAAATGTTGTTCTGGAAAGTTTGAATTTTTCCCATTGGAGGTTTTGGAATACAGCCCCAGGCCTAGCAACCGTAGAGCAGATTGGGTATGATACACGCTAAATATAAATGTCTTTTAATGTTATTTGAGCACGCTCGTTGCAGGGCCTTTCTAAATTCCATTTTCAAGTCAGACCTTTGTCCATCGCTAATCTCAAATATTTTATCTGAATGATCCAGGAGATAGGGACATTGTTTATTATAAGATGACCAAGTCCAGTTCTAATTTAGTGAAAACAATACCCTGCCTTTTTAGGGTTTATTTTCACTTTATTTTGGATGCATCACTCCCAAAACAGAGCAATCCAGTTTGCAATGCACGGGTGGCATGTACACTAAACCTCTTAACTGTGTATGTGGAAATGTCGTCCGCATACTGCTGTATTTCTGCATCCTGAATTTGGGGGAGATCGTTCACATGTAGGGCGTACAGGGTGGGGGACAGCATCCTTCCTGTGGCACTCAAGCCTCTAGGTCCAGAGGAGTGGACCTCTCTCCCCCACAGGAAATGTACAATTCCCTTTTATTCAAGTAGCTTTGAATAATTCTGACTAGGTAATTTGGAACATAATATATATCTAAAAGTTTGACCTTCAATTATCGTGTTAGACGGTGTCAAAGGCTTTATCGACATCAAAGAATACCACTGACACACTATGCCTTAAATTGAACGATCTCGTGACATACTGAACCAGGCGTAGTACCGCGAGAGGGACGCTGCACCTGGACCGTAAGCGGAATTGTTCCGGTCTCAGAATGTTGTGGGTTCGAAGGTGGGCATTTAGGCGGTAGAGACTAAGTGTCTCAAAAAATCTGTGTGATAACGGTCTATACTTTTGAGGGAATAATTTATCTTTCTCCGGTTTTGGAATGACAATCATTCTCCCTGTCTTCCAAGCAGTAGGGAAGTATCCCTGTTGGAAACATGCCGAAAAAATAGTAGCCATTAATGATTACTAGTATTAGTATTAGTATTAGTATTAGTATTAGTATTAGTATTAGTATTAGTATTAGTATTTATTGAACATAACAGGCGAATTAGCCACGATACATGTTCACAAAGACAACTGACATCAAAATAAGGAAAGAGAAATACAAAATTCCTGGGCATGCCATGAGGTTCATTGGATGCCCTGGAAACGTGATACTCCCAAGGGAGAGTCACCACAGTAGTCATCCTCAGTCTCTACATGTCACGTCCAACGTCTACACTTTCTTAATATTAAGAAACAAAATAAATGAATAATAAGGGATAATAAATGAAAACAAGAAATAATATTAATGTCAATCTACTGCTACTGTCCGGCCGTGTCAACACCTCTGGTGAGAAGGAGCCGCCCTCCCGATGTTGACACGACCGGCCCTATCCGTGAGGCCCTAAGGAAGACCCCAACAACTTTACCAGATGACAGCGCGTTTCTCTCACCATTCCATTGCGGCCGGCCATGTGAAGCTGGAGCCGCTCTCCTCCCTTATTCCGCCTCTCACATTTCTCCCTTCTTTTACATATTTGGGGTGGGCCCGCCCCACCCCGTTCTCTTACGGTTATGTCCTGTTATCCCTTGCCCATCACTCCTTACCATCTCCTACGATGCGTGAATAGTGAGAAAACCGCACATGCCCAAATGTGTACAACTAAGTATAATTAATGATTACTACCCTGTGAGTTCCTTGTTTGATACCCTGTCATCACCGGGAGACTTATTCTCATTTAGTCATGTTATTTCCCTGCAGACATATGCAGGCGTTACGTCAACAATCTCATTGTCAGGCGGCCATTGTTGTTTGAAAGATCAAGCTTTCCTGTGTACATCACGGGTCCGCCGTTCGTTTTGTTTATCGTCACTGTCAGAAAGGTCTTGAGTTACACATTGACTTTCTATAGTGTCTGCGAAAGCTTCAGCTTTATCGTAAAGGGAAGATACTAGTTCTAGGCGGCCATGAAATGCACGCCGGGGTGTGAAGGGGCGACTCAGACTGCGATTAACCAGCCAAAAGTCGCGGTCTGATTCATTTCCTGTGAGGGAACGGCAGAATTCTTCCCATCTTGCTACCTTACGTTCCAATAAACGTTTCTTAATTTCCCGGGCTAGTTCGTAGCATTCCGCCCAGTCGACTGGGTCTCGAAACCTTTGCCATCTCTTAGGAACTCTGTTTTTCATTTTAATCATATCTAAAATAATGTCGGGTGTGGTGTCATCTCTGCTGCCCTGAGGAAACTGAAACTGGCTTTTTTTTTTTTTTACGGGGGTCCCCCGTAGCCCGCTCCCCCGTCGTGGCAATCGACTCAATCTACATTGTCTCCGACATGCTATTAGTTTCTAGGTAGAAAAGAGATAGCTGGGAAGAGTGGGAAATGATACAAGGAGTGTCTGCCTGTTTCCATGTTAAACACTTTACCAGACGAGGTTGTTTGGTAGGATAGTGTTAAGGTATGGTATTGAAGGGTCAGGGAAAAACCACATAGGCAGAAAAGAGCCTACATGTAAAACCTGACTGAAACTGGCTTGTCGGCCGGTCATATTTATATGGCCGGCAGCCGTTTCCTGCGGAGTCCGCAAAATATTACGCCAGCTCGTATAAAAATTATTATTATTATTATTATTATTATTATTATTATTATTATTATTATTATTATTATTACGGGATTACCCGTGGATCAGCAGAGGAGAAAGAAGGTGCGGGCTGGAATGGGTCTAACTAGAAGTCCGAAAGATGAATTAAAATTTAAATAAAGGTTATATTTTCAATAGACAACAAGATTTAACAAATTTTCACTAGGTGAAATAACAATGAAAATTCAGGTACAATAATAATTTTACAAGCGAAAACACAAGTTAAGGGGTCCCTACAAATTCTGGGCTTCGAGCCCCAATTTTACAATCCTTGAGCTCTCAGCTCACAACCACAAATTACCAAAGGGCAGAAAACCCCTAATTACATGGAGCACTTGCTCCCGCCTAGTAATGTCAAACCTCCTAGAGGAACCTTTCAAAACACCATAAAGAGCTGACCCGCTCTCAATCTTTCAAGCCTATTAAAGGCAATAAAATGCTTTACAAACACTTGCCATCGAGGCGCAACTTACAAGAATTAAACAGGGGTATCTCGTACCTCGCCTACAGGGCCTTAAAAGAAAAATAATAGGTTAATTAAATGGCCCAAAATACCAAGATGACTGGAGGCGTTGCTTGCACTCCTACATGAAACCTTATGAAACCTAACGGCACTAGGCCGATGATACAAGGGCTATCCCAAACTAGGGAGGTGACTCGTATAAGAAAATTTTAATACATTAAGAGTAGAAAATCGGTTATGAAAACGTAGTCACCTCAACTCAAAATGAAGGGGAGCTCGAGAGGGTAAAGCACTCTCTATCCCCGATTTACAGTTAAAGTAATAAGAAACTTTTACATAAGCCGGCACTAAGTTACATTTTTAGAAAGGTAGGTTACATTGAAAAGGTTTCGGACCTTCCCCGAGGGCTAAACTGCTGAGCTAGCAAGAAATAAAGATGTTAAAAGGCCATTACCTTGTAGAACAGCTGCTGGCGGATGAAAGAGGCGCTTCCCGCCTCCTGCTATACTTCCATACACTAAGCTAGATGTTGTACGAGTGGCCGAGAGCCAGGAAAATCAGCAGTTTTTATACTCTCGGGGAAGATTCGAGACCTTTATTGAATGATTAAGACACACCCACAGTCGTTTATTGGGTAGCTTACAGTTACACATCAACATTGGGGAAGAAAGACGCCTTTGGCTGCAAATTAATGACAGAAATTTACGATTGGCTAATTTCAAAACTGGCGGAGATAAAGATTAATATTGCCAACCCACAAATGAAAGAACAATATTTAGTGAAGAACAAACTTATGAATACAAAATATCTTCAAGAAAAGTTCCTTCACTTCGCACCAGGGTGCATGATCATAGTTTTTGGTAGAGACATCTGTGAAAGAATGTCCACACTTCTTGATAATTAGTAAACAAAAACAATTCGAAATTAACTCATTGACATCTTCTGATAAACGGTTGAATTAATTCAGTTTTAAAGTTCAGAGTTTCAGCTGTAGAGGAGAACTTTAAGGCGGAAAATTCAAATGTGCGGCGTATAGGTGTACCAACCGGTACAATTATTATTATTATTATTATTATTATTATTATTATTATTATTATTATTATTATTATTATTATTGTACGGGGCGGTACACCTCCACGCCGCTAGTTCAAATATTGCGCCAATCGAAACTCCTCTACAGGAGAAAGCCTGAACTTTAAAAAAAACTGTATTAACTCAACAGTTTCTCAGAAGATGGCTCTGTGTGAATTTTGAAGTGTTTTTGTTTGTCATTGATCAAGAAGTGTGGACGTTCTCTACCAGATGTCTCTACATAAAAACTACGATTATGCACTCTGGTGTGAAGGAATGAACTTTCCTGGAGAAATTTTTTATTCATAAGTTTTGTCTTTACTATATTTTGTTCTGTTATCTTTGGGTTGGCAATATTAATCCTTTCTATCCGCCTGTTTTGAATTTAGCCAATCCCGGATTTCTTTAATTAATTCTCAGCCAATCATGTATGTCTTCTTCGATATGGATATATAGCTCTAAGCTATCCAATAAAGTTGAGGGGGTGTGTCTACTCATTCCTGAAAGGTCTCGAATTTTCCACGAGAGTATAAAAACTGCTGATTTTCTTGTCTCGGTGCCACTAGTATAACATCTAACTCAGTGTGTGAATATGTAGCAGGGGGTGGGAATCGCCTCGTTCTTCAGTCAGCAGATCTTTAACAAGGTAATGGCCTTTTAACATCTTTATTTCTTGCTAGCTCAGCAGTTTAACTCTCGGGGAAGGTTCGAAACATTTAATATGCAACCTACCACTTTTAAAATGTAAATTCCTCTTCTGTCTATGTAAAAACTACAAAACTCTTTAACTGTAAAGCGGGGATAGAGAGTGCTTTACCCTCTCGAGCTCCCCTTTCATTTTGAAATTGAGGTGACTACGTTTTCATAACCGTTTCTACGCTTCCTTAATGTATTAAAGTTTTCTCAAACGGGTCACCTCCCTAGCTTGGGATTAGCCCCTGTGTATCGGCCTAGAGCCATTTAGGTTTTAAAATGTGTATTTGGAGTGCATGTTCACGCCTCCTGTCCTTTCTGTACTTTGGGCCAATAACTTAACCTGATGTTTTATTTTCATTGCGAAGGCCCTGTAGGTTGGGTAGTAAATACCCCTGTTTCTTTGTGAGCCTTGAGGGCAAATATAAGTGAAATTCGTTGTGGCCTTTGATAGGCTTGAACTTTGAGAGCGGGTCTGCTCTTTCCTAAATTCGTTTTCTGTGTGCCTCTAGGAGGCTTAACATTGTAATTTGGAGCAAGTGCTCCTTGGCATGATGGGGTTTTCTGCCCCTTTGTTCAATTTTGTACCTTGGTAAAGTTGGGCTGTTAGCTCAAGGATTGTGATTGTGGGGCTCGAATCCCAAATCTTGTAACGAACTGTAATTTGTAATTTCTTAAGTTGTTGATCTGCTACTTGGTACCTGTTATACTCTGTTATTGGTTGATTTTGAAAATAAAATATAACCTTCGTTAAAGTTTTAAATTAACTTTAATTTTGTAGTTGAGACCTATTCCAGCCCGCAACTTCTTTTACCTCTGCCTTCCACGGATAATTCCGTAACAATTATTATTATTATTATTATTATTATTATTATTATTATTATTATTATTATTATTATTATTATTATTAATATGGGCTTAATGACGGATCGTTTTGGGCGGGATTAAGATTGTCATTGTTGCGTAACTGGGCCGAAATGGAATTTTTAGCTTCATTTCGAATGTATTTCAGACAACGAGCTAGAATAACATAGAGAGGCGGAAGCGCTGCCTGGGTGAACCTAATAGAACGAACGTCCGCCATGTTTCCTGTTGTCACACAAGCAAGGGGGGATGGCCTTTAAATGACGAATGTAGAAAATGCGCATTTTAGAATCGCTGGGGGAGAATTAAAGTCCGTTGCCGAAAGCTTGAAGCATCATATTGCAGCACGAGGCCAACATCACGATCAGTTGATTGTAGGGTAGTTCGAAATCATCGCACAGTGACATACGAATAGGCCTCGAAATCGGAACAAGAGCGTTACCCTGCTTGGCTGTTGTGGTTAAGCGTAAATTAGAATAAAAACGATGGACATAAATATTTATGACAGGAAACCTTAAAATCATAGGGACCTATAATAGGTTACAACCTCATTCTGTTAATATTTATAAAATTATTGCATCCTCATGAGTACTGTGTTCCTTTCTTAATCTGTTTACCCTCCCGGGTTGGTTTTTCCCACGGACTCAGCGACGGATCCCACCTCTACCACCTCAACGACAGTGTTCTGGAGCGTGAGACATTGGGTCGGGGGATACAACTGTGAGGGAGGGCTGCACCTGCTATGCTGAACAGGGGCCTTGTGGGGGCGGGGAGAAGGAAGCGCCCGTGGCCTTAAGTTAGGTACCATACCGGCATTTGCCTGGAGGAGAAGTGGGAAACCACGGAAAATCACTTCGAGGATGGCTGAGGTGGGAGTCGAACCCACTTCTACTCAGTTGACCTCCCCAGACTGATAGAATCCCGTTACAGCCCTCGTGCCCCTTTTCAAATTTCGTGGCGGAGCTGGGAATCGAACCCGGGCTTCCAGAGGTGGCAGCTGCTCACGCTAACCTGTGCACCACAGAGGCGGCCCATGAATACTTTACCACAATAATCGTTTAGTGTAATTATTTATTATAATATAGGGGGAATATTATGTTTCTCCCATTACCATATCATACTGGGATTACTAGCTTGAAAGTTGTCCATTATGAAGTGTGGCGTAGTTTTAAAAACCAAGGCAACAGACATCTACAATAAAGGCTGTATACATTTCAAAAATAGCAGTTAAATGCTGTATTTATCATACTTGGTGTACGTTTGAACGAAATAAGTGTTTTTTTGTGGTCACGTTTTCTTGGTGGTGGGCGTTCCATTTCCTTTATTTGTAAATGTGAATGAAAATTAAATAGGGCTGGAAATGTACAGAGCATAAGCAACTGAATTGAGTGGGATACCATTTATCTCTTTTCGCCCTCACAACGCATTGTTCAGTTAATTCCTTGTTCTTTAAACGAAATCTGAAACAAAATTCGACAAATAATTACCGTGGCTATTCGTACTTTCGCTAAGTAAACAATAAAATGGATTTAATTACAAACAGAAATTACGAAAAGGAATCTCGGCTATAATTCAGTAATACTTACTTAAAGTACGATATATCCTTGGTTTTATTACTCCGATTAGTACAACCATACGCTGAGCTTACGGCTGGCATTCTTGAAAGCGAGAATCTATCTTTTCATTTCTTAAAACTTAGGGAATTAAATTGGCATGCACGATCTCCCTGTCACCTCAACATATGCTCTCGCGCCAATTCGCTTTGTTTTGACAACCGTTAACATGGCTGCCCCTTATCAACTTGCTTCAAGCAGGGAGCGCTGATGTCAGGTATACAGCCCCTCTATGTTATTCTAGCTCGTTGATTTCAGAGCATTAAAACTCGTATTATTACGATTTACAATAGACCGATCAATAACATTCTTATTATTTAAGTCGAAAGTTTCTAATTTTTTTGAAATGCCACGTGATTTTACTAAAATTTAGATTTAAGTTAGGTGTAGAGAGAGATGGCTCACGTAACCTAACCCATTTAAGATGAAAAAGTAATGGGATCATGGTCGGAATTTAATGCATTTGGTACAATAAAATTAATATTTCTCCTATATGATTTAGTTACTGCTACGCCAATGACATTTGGGCTTGCACCATTTTGAGGGGATCAATGGCATGATGAATATCTATCTATCTATCTATCTATCTATCTATCTATCTATCTATCTATCTATCTATCTATCTATCTATCTATCTATCAATCAATCAATCAATCAATCAATCGATCGATCGATCGATCGATCAATCAATCAATCAATCAATCAATCAATCACTACTGATCTGCATTGAGGGCAGTCGCCCAGGTGGCAGATTTCCTATCTGTTGTTTTCCTAGCCTTTTCTTAAATGATTGCAAAGAAATTGGAAATTTATTGAACATCACCCTTGGTAAGTTATTCCAATCCCTAACTCCCCTTCCTATAAACGAATATTAGGCCCAATTTATCCTCTTGAACTCCAACTTTATCTTCATATTTTGATCTTTCCTACTTTTAAAGACACCACTCAAACTTATTCGTTTACTGATGTCCTCCCATGCCATCTCTCCACTGACAGCCCGGAACATATCACTTAGTGGAGCAGCTCGTCTCCTTTCTCCCAAGTCTTCCCAGCCCAAACTTTGCAACACTTTTGTAACGCGACTCTTTTGTCGGAAATCGCACAGAACAAATCGAGCCGCTTTTCTTTGGATATTTTGCAGTTCCCTAATCAAGTAATCCTGGTGAGGTTCCCATACACTGGAACCATACTCTTTTTGGGGTCTCACGAGAGACAAATGTGATCTCTCCTTTACATCCTTACTACAACACCTAAACACCCTCATAACCATGTGCAGAGGTCTGTACCCTTTATTTACAATCATATTTATGTGATTACCCCAATGACGATCTTTCCTTATATTAATTAATACCTAGGTATTTACAATGATCCCCAAACAGAACTTTCACCCCCATCAACGCAGTAATTAAAACTGAGACTACTTTTCCTATTTGTGAAACTCACAACCTGACTTTTATCCCCGTTTATCACCATACCATTGCCTACTGTCCATCTCACAACATTATCGAGGTCATTTTGCAGTTGCTCACCATCCTGTAACTTAAACTTTGCTTAATCAGCACAGCCACGCCCCCTCACTGTTCGTGAAGTCTATCTTTACTATAGACGGGAAAATTTTTAACTTTGCTAGTTGCTTCACGTCGCACCGACACAGATAGGTCTTATGGCGACGATGGGACAGGAAAGGGCTAGGAAAGGAAGGGAAGCGGCCGTGGCTTTAATTAAGGTCTGGTGTGAAAATGGGAAACCACCGAAAACCATTTTCAGGCCTGCCGACAGTGGGGTTCAAACTTACTATCTCCCGAATACTGGATACTGGCCGCACTTAAGCGACTGCAGCTATCGAGCTCGGTATTTTTTACTTTGGAGGACATATGTAGTTTAAGCCAAGTCTCTCCTGATTCCCTCCCTCACGGAGTTATTGCGTCTCTCGGTATCGAGATTAGACTTGAAAACTATCATTGTAGTCTTCATGCGGCCTATTTACCTCCCAAAGCACATACGCGTATTACAGAGCTAGATCCTTTATTAAACAACCCGCAAAAATTCTCAACTATTATAGCCGGTGACTTGATGACAATATTGTGGTCAGAAATAAACGACTCTATATTTCTAACTGACAGTACTCTTGCAATTCCAAGCACAGACTGTTAGGTGAATAGTCAGAGAGGAATATTAGGTTTAGGGTTCTGTAAAGTACTGCATTCCGCCTCTGTGGTGTAGTCGTTAGTTTGATTAGTTTCGACCCCCGGAGGGCCAAGTTCGATTCCCGGCTCTGCATGAAATTTCAAAAGTGGTCCCAAGTCAGGAACGCGGTCCACTCAGACTCGGGAGGTCAACTGAAGAGAGGGAGTTCCATTCCCACCTCAGCCATCCTCGAAATGGTTTTCCGTGGTTTCCCACTTCTCCTCCAGGTAAATCCCGGGATGATACCTAACTTAAGGAGACGGCCGCTGCCTTCCCTCTCCCTTGCCTATCTTCCCAAGAAGGCCCCTGTTCAGCATAGCAGGTGAGGCCGCCTGGGCGAGGTACTGGTCCTCCATCTAGTTCCATCATCGACCCAAAAACTCACGCTCCAGAACACTGCCCTTGAGGCGGCAGAGGTGGGATCCCTCCCTGGTGTGTAAACGGTTTAAGAAAGAGGAAATACTGCAGTGTAGCATTTATTAGCATCTATCTTCTTTATCTGTTTACCCTCCAGGGTCGGATTTTCCCTCGGACTCAGCAAGGCATTGCACCTCTACCACCTCAAGGGCAGCGTTCTAGAGCTTCAGAACCCGGGTCGAGGGATAAAACTGGGGAGGATGACCAGTACTCCGCCCAGGTGACCTCACCTGCTATGCTGAATAGTGGCCTTGTGAGGGGGGAGGGAAGGTAATGGGAAGATTGGAAACGATAGAAAATGAAGTGGGAAGGAAGCGGCCCTGGCCTTAAGTTAGGTACAAACCCGGCATTTGCCTGGAGGAGAAGTGGGAAACCACGCAAAACCACTTCCAGGATGGCTGAGGTGGGAATCGAACCCACCTCTACTCAGTTGACCTCGCGAGGCTGAGCGGACCCCGTACCAGCCCTCGTACCACTTTTCAAATTTCGTGGCAGAGCCACCGGGCCTCCGGAGGTGGCAGCTAATCACACTAACCACTACACCACAGAGGCGGACATCAGTACCATTCCTTTTCAATATTGTTGTCTGATACTTGCGCAGGTTTTCTGTGTCTTTTAGAGTAGGCAGAAGCGTGATAAAATTAATTTGTCTAAGGGCAATATATTCATTAAATTGTAATGAAAGAATTTTTAAGCTGGTTGGAAAAAAATTTAATAATGAGAAAAATTCTGGAGGCGCCGGGTATCGATCCCGGTACCTCTCACATGCTAAGCGAGCGCTCTACCATCTGAGCTACGCCCCCAGTTAGTGCATATGAGTATTTTATAATGTCTTTTGCGGTTGCTCCAGTTTCTTCGGCTCCTGTGCGTGTGTCCAGCTGGCGTGCGATCAGCGAATCTACTTTCACCTCTCTGCGACCAGGGCGTTGTAACACAGTGGTGAGCAAAGGTCGACTTCTTGAACTCGACGACTTCTAATGTCTTAATCTAGACAATACGGAGGCATTATTACATTGTTTCTAAGACTAGAAACATCCCGCGTTATAAATGTATGAAACATATGTTTGTGTGAATAACATGCCTAATGACCGACCAGTGCTGCTCTTATGGTTTTAATCAGGCGACTGTGTTGTTTTCATGCCTTTTGATACCATTCTTACATGCCCGGGACTTCCAGTTTTAAGTGGAATCCGAGCTAAAAGAAAATTATTTCTCATTTTGAGAACCACATGTGGCCGGGATTCGAATCACGGCCGCCTTGGTGTGATGTCCAAGCAAGCATATTTGATAGAGTAGTCATTAAATTAGGTACCTGGAGTTGAAGTGGATTCTTCTTTATCTGTTTACCCTCCAGGGTCGGTTTTTCCTTCGGACTCAGCGAGGGATCCCACCTCTACCTCCTCAAGGGCAGTGTCCTGGAGTACTGCGGACTCTGGGTCGGGGGATACAACTGGGAAGGTTGAACAGTACCTCACCCAGGCGGCCTCACTTGCTATGCTGAACAGGGGCCTTGCGGGGGGATTGGAAGATTGGAAGGGATAGACAAGGAAGAGGGAAGCAAGCGGCCGTGTCCTTAATTTAGGTACCATCGCGGCATTTTCCTGGAGGAGAAGAGGGAAAAAACGGAAAACCACTTCTAGGATGACTGAGATGGGAATTGAACCCCCGTCGACTCAGTTGATCTTCCGAGGGTGAGTGGACACCATTCCAGCCCTCGTACGTGACAGCGCCGGGAATCGAACCTGGGCCTCCGATGGTGGCAGCTAATCACACTAACCACTACATCATAGAGGCGGACTATTATAAGTTTCACCAAGAATAAGGGGTTATACTGCCCGAAGGCAGGTCCGAACCTCCGCAAAGGTGTTCCTGAGCCGGAGTTTACGTGCAGTAGGGTGGCCAGTTCCTTTCCGCTCCTCCATTCCCTTACCCCCCACCAACAGCGCGTGACAACCCATCCAACTCCTGACCACGCCCAATGTTGCTTAACTTCGGAGATCTCACGGGATCCGGTGTTTCAACACGGCTACGGCCGTTGGCACCAAGAATAAAAGTCCTCTCAAATTTAATTTCTGTGTGAAAGGGATTACTGTATATATGTGTTAATGTAAGAAAAAATCTTCATTTGAGTAATCACGTTAACGAGCCTGTAAATAAAGGTTACAGATCATTGCATATTGTTTTAAGGGCACAGAATGTAGGAGTTGAAGTATTGATGTAAATGAGAAGGCATGGAAATGTTCGGTTAGATCCAAATTAAAGTATGATTCCAGAGTATGGGACCCCACACCAAGATTACTCGATACGAGGACTGGAAAGAAACACGATATTTGTTGTGAGTGACTTTCAACAACAGAGCAGTATTACGAAAATGTTACAAACTTCGGGCTGAGAAGACTTGGAAGTAAGGAGACAAGTTGCTTGTCTAAGCGGTATGTTCCGAGCTGTCGGTGGGGAGATGGCGTGGAATTTGATTGGTAGACGAATAAGCTCGATTGGAGTTTTGTGAGAAAGATCATAATATGAAAATAAACTTGGAATTCAAGAGGACATCCTGGGAAAACTATTAGCTTATAGGATGAGGAATTGGGGATTGGAGTAAGCATGATAAATGTTTGATATATTTCCAAGATCTTTGAAATCACTTAAGAAAAGACGAAGAAAACGATAGATAGGGAGTCTCCAACCTGGGCGATAGCCCGAACAGTAGCGGGGATTGGGAATTAGAAGTATCGTCGCCATAAGACCTATCTGTGTCGGTGCGACGTAAAGCCCCTAGCAAAAAAAAAAAAAAAAAAAAAAAAAATTAGAAGTGGAGGGGGGCATAAAATGTATAGACAATAAAATGTCCCCGGGTCCAACGAGTATCGCGGGAGGGGTGGTGTAGACATCAAAATTGAAGGAAATTGCTATAAAACGTTAAGTTTTTGGTGCTTTCTGAACGAATTTCGATAGAGGGTTGACAGTCTACCAACTTAAGTGCGGTAATAGTAGTACTATACAATGAAACTTTCATCAAAGGAACAATAATTATGCATGTATTACAGTCAAATAGAAGTACAGCGTAATTATACCCTTCAAAAGTAATTTAGTATTTGACTACATCATCAGCATCATCATCATCATCGGTTTACCCTCCAGGTTCGGCTTTTCCCTCGGACTCAGCGAGGGATCCCACCTCTACCGCCTCAAGGGCAGTGTCCTGGAGCTTCAGACTCTTGGTCGGGGTTACAACTGGGGAGTATGACCAGTACCTCGCCCAGGCGGCCTCACCTGCTATGCTGAACAGGGGCCTTGTGGAGGGATGGGAAGATTGGAAGGGATAGGCAAGGAAGAGGGAAGGAAGCGGCCGTGGCCTTAAGTTAGGTACCATCCCGGCATTCGCCTGGAGGAGAAGTGGGAAACCACGGAAAATCACTTCCAGGATGGCTGAGGTGGGAATCGAACCCACCTCTACTCAGTTGACCTCCCGAGGCTGAGTGGACCCCGTTCCAGCCCTCATACCACTTTTCAAATTTCGTGGCAGAGCCGGGAATCGAACCCGGACCTCCGGGGGTGGCAGCTAATCACACTAACCACTACACCACAGAGGCGGTAGTATTTGACTACACGCTAAGAAACAGATACGAACGGTTATTAACTGAGTGAAACTGCCAGATTGACGAAGGCAAGCGCGTGACCTTGGCAAAAATATACCCCTGCTCCCCTTCGTCGCACAACATGCAGCACATTGCACCTCGGGTTCCGCTACGTAGTGGAAACAGCACGGGGATGCCTAGGAACAACTGTATGTAAAGATGGGAAAAAGCGACCATCTTGGTGGAACGATGAAGCGAGAGCAGCTTGTAAACGTAAAAAGAAGGCTTATCAGAAATGGCTCCAAACAAGGGGTAATGTAGACAGTGTTATTGTACGTAGACGAAAAGAAACAGAGCGAAACAAATAGTCGGTGAGTCCAAAAAGGAGTCGTGGGAAGATTTAGGTAATAACCTGGAATTGCGAGGTCAAGCAGCAGGGAAGCCTTTCTGGACAGTAATCAAGAATCATAGGAAGGGAGGGAAAAAGGAAATGGACAGTCTTTTGGGTAATTCAGGTGAACTCATACTAGATCCCAGGGATTCACTGGACAGGTGGAGGGAATATTTTGAAAACCTTCTCAACTTAAAAGGAAATCTTCCTGGTGATGTTGCAAAGAACGGAGCTCATGAGAAGGAGCAAAATGATGTTGGTGAAATTACGCTTGAGGAATTGGAAAGGATAAAGCAGTAGGAATAGATGAAATTAGACCTGAAATGGTGAAGTATAGTGAGAGGGTGGGGTGGAAATGGCTTCACAGAGTAGTAAGATTAGCATGGAGTGTTGATAAGGTACTTCAGATTGGATAACACAAGTAATTGCGCCTATTTATAAGCAAGGGATTGGGAAGGATTGCAACAACTATCGAGGTATCTGATTGATTTGTATACCAGGCAAATTATTCACTGGCATCTTGGAAGGGAGGTTGCGATCAGTGGTTGAGAAGAAGTTTTATGAAAACCAGCGTGGTTTCAGACCACAGAGGGGCTGTCAGGATGAGATTTTCAGTATGCGCCGGGCCATTGAAAAATGCTATGAGAGGAATTAGATAGCCGTGTTTTTTGTTTTGTAGATCTAGAGAAAGCATATGACAGGGAACCGAGGGAAAAGATTTTCACAATACTGGGGGACTATGGAATTAATGGTAGATTATTAAAATCATCAAAGGCATTTATGTTGATAATTGGGCTTCAGTGAGAGTTGATGGTGGAATGAGTTCTTGGTTCAGTAGTAAACAGTCTGGCCTATGCTGACGACTTGGTCTTAGTGGCAGATTGTGCCGAAAGCCTGCGGTCTAATATCTTGGAACTTGAAAATAGGGGCAAAGAGTATGGTATGAAAATTAGCCTTTCGAAGACTAAGTTGATGTCAGTAGGTAAGGAATTCAACAGAACTGAATGTCAGATTTGTGATACAAAGCTAGAACAGGTCGATAATTTTAAGTATTTAGGTTGTGTGTTCTCCCAGGATGGTAATATAATAAGTGAGATTGAATCAAGTTGTAGTAAAGCTAATGCAGTGAGCTCGCAGCTGTGATCAACAGTAGTCTGTAAGAAGGAAGTTCCCAGACGAAACTACCTTTACATCGGTCTGTTTTCAGACCAACTTTGCTTTACGGAAGCGAAAGCTGGGTGGACTCAGGATATTCATAAGTTAGGAGAGGAGTAACAGACATGAAATTAGCGAGAATGATTGCTGGTACAAACAGGTGAAAAAAATGGCAGGAGGGTGCTCGGAATGAGGAGATAAAGGCTAATTTAGGAATGAACTCTATGGATGAAGCTTCATGCATAAATCAGCTTCGGTGTTGAGATCATGTGTTGCGAATGGAGGTGGATAGGTTACCTAGGAGAATAATGGACTCTGTTATGGAGGGTAAGAGGAGTACAGGGCGACCAAGTCTACGATGGTTAGACTCAATTTGTAACGATTTAAATATATGAGGTATAGAATTAAGTGAAGCCACAGCTCTAGTTGCAAGTAGAGGATTGTGGCGACGCTTAGTAAATTCTCAGTCTTGCAGACTGAACGCCGAAAGGAATGCGATCTATAATGATAATTAATGTATGTATGCATGTATGCCTATCAGCCTTTCCTTCATACACAGGGGCTCCTATAGCAACTCTCCATTAATTTGGTATAGCTCCTTCGTGCAAAAAGTAATCAAATAGGTCTTCAGATTTGGTACTATATCCCAACCTATTGTCTTTAGTATATCCCCAGAAATCTTATCAATTCCAGTGCTTTTCTAGTTTTCAACTTTTCTCTCTTATTGTAAATGCCGTTTTAATCATAGGTAAATTTTAATACTTCGTTAGTATATAATAATAATAATAATAATAATAATAATAATAATAATAATAATAATAATAATAATAATAATACCGAGCTCAATAGCTGCAGTCGCTTGAGTGCTGCCAGTATCCAGTATTCGGGAGATAGTAGGTTCGAACCCCACTGTCTGCAGCCCTGAAAATTGTTTTTCGTGGTTTCCCATTTTCACACCTAGCAAACGCTGGGGCTGTACCTTAAGGCCACGGCCGCCTCCTTCCCGCTCCTAGCCCTTTCCTGTCCCATCGTCGCCGTAAGATCTATCTGTGTCGGTGCGACGTAAAGCAACTAGCAAAATAATAATAATAATAATAATAATAATAATAATAATAATAAATTTGAATAGTATGAGAGCTGGAACGGGTTACACTGTCTCGGGAAGTCAATAGGGGATGATTCAATAAATAACAATGCTATTTTTTTTCATCACATTATTTTTACAGTTTCCGGAGCCAGCGAGCTGTCGGAATTTTGTCCCGCAGGAGTTCCTGTTGATACCAGTAAATCTACCGACGTACACCGGAGTGAGCCAGGATCGTACCTGAAAAGCTGGGGTGATAAGGCTGGCGTCTCAAACGTCTGAGCCACTCAGCCCGGGAGGGAGAGGGGAGGATTTGATTACCACCTCAGCAATCCTCGGAGTGGTTTTCCGTGATTTCCCATTTCTTTTCCAGGCAAATGCCGGGGTGGTACATAACATAATGTCACCACTGCTTCCTTCTCCCTTCTTTTTCTATCCCTTCCAATCTTTCCATCCATCCAAAGTGACCTAGGAGAGGTAGTGGTCCTCCTCCCCGGTTGTACCGCAACCAAGTGACTCACGCTCTAGGATGCTGCCCTTCCGGCGTTGGAGGCGGGACCACTCGTTGAGTCCGTGGGAGAAACCAAAACCTGAACGACAAACTGACTAAATGAGACGTTTTTCCTTGCGTACAATTTACCCAAGATTTACTTCACACTCGGACTATGTATACTGGTACAATATATAGTTCAGATTTAAGGAACATCTAGAGAAGATATGCAGTACGATACGGAGATAATGTATCCGTAGTATCTACAGCAAATAAAGGGTGGTTATGAGGTTATTACGGAGTTGTAGTAAGGATGTAATGGAGAGGATGTATAAGTATCTGGTAAGAGTAAGGTTCCAGTGTATGGACCTTCACCAACATTACTTGATTCGAGAACTGAAAAAATCCAAGAAAAGCAACCCGATTTGTTCTAGGTGATTTCAGATAAAGAGTATTGTTACGAAAATGTTGCAATATTTGGGCTGGAAGGATTTTGGAGAAAGGAGACGAGCTACTCGAGTGAGTGGCATTTTCCGAGCTGTCAGTGGAGAAGTGGCGTGGAATGACATTAGTAGACGAGTAAGTTTGAGTGGTGTTTTTAAATGTAGGAAAGATCACTATATGAAGATAAAATTAGAATTCAAGAGGAAAAATTGGTGAAAATATTCGTTTATGGGAAGGCGAGTTAGTAATTGGAGTAATTTACCAACGGAGATGTTCAATGAATTTCAAAATTCTTTACAATTATGTAAGAAGACACTAGGAAAACAACAGATAAGGAATCCGCCACCTGCGCGACTGCCCTAAATGCAGTTTAGAACTGATTGATTGATTGATTGATTGATTGATTGATTGATTGATTGATTGATTGATTGATTGATTGATTGATTGATTGATTGATTGATTGATTGATTGATTGATTTATTGATTGATTGATTGATTGATGAAGACGTGAGCTTGGATGAGGAGAGGATGTATAGGGTTAATGTATGTATAATTGTGATACAGGTAAGTTCTTGATAAATCTTTGAAGTATCATGAACTTCTCTATTTCAGACTGAGCATTTCAATATTACTTCTACTTCCCTGAGTTCTCCATAGATGTCTCTAGGTACTTGCATTGTTCTTCATCGCCCTAGCACACACATGGCACTTATTGAAAGATTTATCACGAACATAGCTCTCTTTACCCTTGTTGTCTAGGAACGCCAGGCTCGTTTCTGAATTTCTCAGCTCACTGATGTGGAACCAAATCCTCATCCTTGCAGATAAACCGAGCGCGCTTTAATGCCTTGGCTAGGTAACCATCTCAGGGAATGAAAACATTTATGATGAGAATAAAGATGACATGCATGAGGCGGGGAACGCAGATTAAGTTTCGGCCTACAAGTAGTATAGCTGGTTCGACAGTTCTCTATTCCGTCCGACCAACCGAGCAGAGGAGGGATGGACACAGCTCTAGCCTGGCTCAACGCCTCTGTTTTGGGGAGACGGCGTGGGGCTGGTCTCTACCGTCGGCTGTCCCGAGAATGGTTTTCCGGCGTTTTCCATCCTCCTGCACTAAGCCGAATGCCGGGGCAGTTCCTAGTATAGGCAACGGCCGCCAACAAGGTCACCTTTTCGGAACACCTGCTTCATCGTGTCAAATCTCCCGGCCTGAGAGACGACGTTACCGTCTAAGAGGCCCGCCTCCGGGGAGAATAGAAACATTTAGTAGTGGTAGTAGTACATGAATGAATGCCTGGTCAATGGTTATTTTGGTATTAATAGTTTAAGCTTCTTTCGGTTTAATTTAGCCGAAGGATGTCACAAAGGATGCGCAAATTTGTTCATAGTGAGGTTAATAATGTCTACAAGAAAAGTAAATAATATATTAACGATTTTACAGAATATATTACTTAGCTTAATAGTTCCTGTGTGGATCAGTGATAGAGTGTCAGTGTATAGATCTTAAGATAGCGTGTTCAGACCCGGTCGAAGTAATCCGACTTTTCGAGCACGGAAAGATTCCATTCTAGTCTCCATACCGTAAAATGTCGGCATGTGAAATATTTCAGTGGCACACTACCCCCAACAACATTCATTAAAACGCAGTTATTGATCACCCAACATAGATCTGGTAGAGTAAAAGTCAGCGTGAAAATTGACTCGCGCGCAGGGTCGATGGTGTCAAGATAAATTCCTGCACATGGAAATGGAGGCCATTGGATTACTACTGTATTACTTAGTTTAAAATCCTATATCCTTCATAATTAGCTAGAAAATATCTCCATTAATTCTCTGTACACTGGTATAATCAAAGTTTATCAGCAAATTGTACTGTATGTATAATGGCTTCATCAATGGTTTAATCTAATATTTCTATTTCTATTCAAATGCCTCCACGTTTTCTTATGAAGTTCCACTACTTTCTTGTATGTAATATGTCCGAAACAAGACATTTCTTGTCTGATATCAATTTCATATAAAATAATTTTATATTGATTAACAGAACATACCTCTGATAACGGAGCAGTTGTTCATATCACTGATTTACATCTCAGAATTTACTTTAAAAATAAAGTTCAAAACGTGAACATTTTTGAAAAGAAAATATGAACCCGTTAGGAAGTCGAAAGTTGGACGTTGAATATCCCACTCTCCCACAGTGTCATTTTATT
The DNA here is from genome assembly GCF_040414725.1 of Anabrus simplex. Taxonomy (NCBI): domain Eukaryota; kingdom Metazoa; phylum Arthropoda; class Insecta; order Orthoptera; family Tettigoniidae; genus Anabrus; species Anabrus simplex. The sequence goes on along the minus strand of NC_090268.1, from coordinate 370,658,672 downwards.
GTTTTAAATTATTTCAGTGCCTTCTCATATTCAATATTCTTTTTTCTTTTCTTAATCTGCTTACCCTTCAGGGTTGTTTTTTCCCTCCGACTCTGCGAGGGATCCCACCTCTACCGCCTCAAAGGCAGTGTCCTGGAGCTTCAGAGTCTGGGTCGGGGACACAACTGGGGAGGATGACCAGTACCTCGACCAGCTGGCCTCACCTGCTATGCTGAACAGGGGCCTTGCGGGGGATGGGAAGATTGGACGGGATAGACAAGGAAGAGTGAAAGAAGCGGCCGTGGCCTTAAGTTAGGTAATATCTCAGCATTAGCCTGGAGGAGAAGTGGGAAATACGGTAAACCACTACCAGGATGGCTGAGGTGGGAATCAAACCCATCTGTACTCAGTTGACCTCCCGAGGCTGAGTGGACCCCGTTCCAGCCCTCGTACCACTTTTCATATTTTCGTGGCAGGGCCGGGAATCGAACCCAGGCCTCTGGGGATGGCAGCCAATTACACTAACCACTACACCACAGGGGCGGACCATATTCAATATTTTGAGCCATATTTTCAGGAGGTCAAACGAAAGGCACTTTGCTATTGTTCACTCTGGCGATGGCAAAGTCAGAGATAAAAGCGCAGTAAGCTCGACACCAGGAAGTGAAATGGGAGGAGATGGACGATTCGCATGGGAACCAAACACTAATAATTAACAGTCAGCCAATGCTGGATTAGTTCAAGTCTTGGCAACCATCATTTATTTGGATGTTAAATTGCTCACAATCAGAGATGAGAATTAATTGAATTAATTAATTAATTAATTAATAGAATTAATTATAACGATTACATCCTTAGTAATTTTTATTTGTAATCGTTACTTCTTTAGCGTGATTAGCTGCCACCCCCGGAGGCATGGGTTCGATTCCCGGCTCTGCCACGAAATTTGAAAAGTGGTATGAGGGCTGGAACGGGGTCCACTCAGCCTCGGGAAGTCAACTGAGTAGAGGTGGGTTCGATTCCCACCTCAGCCATCCTGGAAGTGGTTTTTCGTGGTTTCCCACTTCTCCTCCAGGCGACTGCCGGGATGGTACCTAACTTAAGGCCACGGCCGCTTCCTTCCCCCTTCCTTGCCTATCCCTTCCAGTCATCCCATCCCTCCACAAGGCCCCTGTTCAGCATAGCAGGTGAGGCCGCCTGGGCGAGGTACTGGCAATTCTCCCCAGTTGTATCCCAGACCAAGTGTCTGAAACTCCAGGACACAGCCCTTGAGGCGGTAGAGGTGGGATCCCTCGCTGAGCCCGAGGGAGAATCCGAACCTGGAGGGTAAACAGATGATGATGATGATGATGATGATGATGATGAATCGTTACTTCTTACAAAATGTTTTTTCTTAATGTGTTTACTCTCCAGGGTTGGTTCTTCCCTCGGACTCAGCGAGGGATCTCATGTCTACCTCCTCAAGCATAGTGTCCTGGGGCGTGAGACATTGGGTCGGAGAATACAACTGGAGAGAAAACCAGTACCTCGCCCAATCGGCCTCACCTGCTATGATGAACAGAGACCTTGATGGGGGATGGGAAGATTAGAAGGGATAAGCAATGAGGAGGAAAAGAAGTCGCCGTGGCCTGACGTTAGGTACCATCGCGATATTTGCCTGGAGGAGAAGTGGGAAACCACGGAAAAACACTTTGAGAATGAATGAAGGTGGGAATAGATACCCCTCTATTCAGTTTACCTCCCGATGCTGAGTGGACCCAGTTTCAGCCCTCGTACCAATTTTCAATTTCGTGGCAGAGTCGGGAATCGAACCCGGACCCCTGGGGGGAGTCAGCTAATCGCACTAACCACAACACCATAGAGGTGGATTTCCTTTCTTAATCTCTTTACCCTCCAGGGTTAGTTTTTCTCTCGGACTCAGCGAGGGATCCCACCTCCACCGCCTCAAGGGCAGTGTCCTGGAGCTTCAGACTCTGGGTCAGTTGATACAACTGAGAAGGATGACCAGTACATCGCCCAGATGGCCTCACCTGCTATGATGAACAGGGGCCTTGTGAAGAGACGGGAAGATTGGAAGGGATAGACAAGGGAGAGGGAAGGAAGTGGCCGTAGCCTTAAGGTAGGCACCATTCCAGCATTTGCCTGGAGAAGTGGGAAACCACGGAAAACCACTTCGAGGATGGTTGAGGTGGGAATTGAACCCACCTCTACTCAGCTGACATCCCGAGGCTGAGTGCACCTCTTTCCAGCACTCGTACCACTTTTCAAATTTTGTGGCAGAGACGGTAATCGAAATCGGGCATCCGGGGTTGGCAGCTAATCACACTGACCACTACATCACAAAGGCGGACGTTATTTTCTTCCATTGTAATAAAGAAAGGACTGATAATCTTGCAATATTGCTCTTCAGAGCACCACTACTATGCGAAGAGCGAGTTCAGTCTTTACCACGAAGCGAGTGACCTCTGTGCGTGAGGTGCTCAAGTTACCATGGACCACACCTCTGGTGAAAGTGTGACACACAGAATGCAGACTACTCTACCTGGGTGTGATCAGGCAAACTAAAACATTTGGCAATATAATGCTGATCACTTATTGTGCATGAAGTAGGACTGGGGGCGTAGCTCAGATGGTAGAGCGCTCGCTTAGCATGTGAGAGGTACCGGGATCGATACCCGGCGCCTCCAGAAATTTTCTGCTTGTCATACATCTCGACTGAAAGGATCACATTCTATATTTGAAATCGTAACAAGAAAGGACGTCTTTGACCTTAGTTATATTGAATCGCCGGCTGGTATGAAATATTTCAAGTTCATCTAGGTTTAGCGTAGGAAGGTAGGATAATCACCCTTACTTTCAGCCTTTCTTAGTCCGTTTACGCTCCAGGGTTGGTTTTTCCCTCGGACTGAGTGAGGGATCCCACCTCTACTGCCTCAAGAGCAGTGTCTTAGAGTGTGAGAGTTTGGGTCGGGGGATATAACAGGAAAAGATGAGCAATACCTCGCCCAGGCGGCCTCACCTGCTATGCTGAACAGGGCTTTGTGGGAGATGGGGTGTTTGGAAGGGATAGACAAGTAAGAGAGAAGGAAACGGTCGCGGTCTCAAGTTAGGTACCACCCGGGCATTTGCATGGAGGGGAATTACGAAACCACGGAAAACCATTTCGAGGATGGCTGAGGTTGGAATCGAAATACATTCTACTCTGTTGACCTCGCGAGAGGTCCGCCTCTGTGGTGTAGTGTTTGGTGTAATTAGCTGCCAGGCCCCGGTTCGATTCCCGGCTCTTCCATGAAATTTGAAAAGTGGTACGAGGGCTGGAACGGGGACCACTCAGCCTCGGAATGTCAACTGAGTAGAGGTTTGTTCGATTCCCACCTCAGCCATCCTGAAAGTGGTTTTCCGTGGTTTCCCACTTCTCCGCCAGGCAAATGCCGGGATGATACCTGACTTAGGCCACGGCCGCTTCTTTCTCTCTTCCTTGTCTATCCCTTTCAATCTTCCCATCCCCAAACAAGGCACCTGTTCAGCATAGCAGGTGAGGCAGCCTGGACAAGTTACTGATCACCCTCCCCAGTTGTATCCCAACCCAGAGTCCGAAGCTCCAGGACACTGCGCTTGAGGTGATAGGGGCGGGATAGCTCGCTGAGTCCGAGGAAACAACTGACCCTGGAGGGTAAACAGATAAAGAGAGTGAGTGCACGCCGTTCCAGCACACGTACCACATTTACATTTCCTGGCAAAGCCTGGAATCGAACCCACGCCCCCTGTGGTGGCCGATAATCACACTAATCACTATACCACAGAGGCGGACATAGTAATGCATATTGAAATATAATTTATTCCATTGTAACATTTCGAGAAATGTATCCGTTTTGAAATGCATGGTAATATGATAAAAGGCAGAATTAATAATTCATTCCCTATAGATCATGAATTTAGATGCTGGTGTACTGGAAACGGGGCCTCGGCCTCACACCGCTGGATTCCGCGGTTAAAATCCCGGACACTCCATGTGAGATTTATGCGGGACAAAGCAGAGGAAGGATAGGTTTTTCTCCGGGTACTCCTGTTTTCCATATCACCATTCATTTCAGAGATACTCTCCAGTATCATAGCATTTCATCTTTCAGTCATTCATCATTTCCCCAGAGGAGCGCGACAGGTTTCGGCAGCTGGCACAATTCCTATCCTCGCCGCTAGATGTGGTTTTCATTCACTCTATTACTGACCCGTACGAATGACTGGATACAGGCTGAGGATTTCCATTATAAATTGGAAACGTCGAGTAAACAACTAACGAAACAGTGGTCATATTATCGTGGACCACTTGTACACTAGTTTGTTTCTCATTCCCTGGGATTTATCACCACTTATTGTCGTCGTAAGATTGCCGCTATGACCATAAACATGACCGAAATGAAGTCGTCTGGTTTTGCTAGGATAGCTCCAATAAACAAAATATCTTCAGCCATTCCCTGCAATTTCTGGGGTGGCTGAACTTAACCTGCTTGTTTTTCGTCACACCGACTCGGACAGGTTTTATGGCAGGATAGGGCTGGTACTGAGAGGGATGCGACCGTGGTCTTAATTAAGATTCGTCCCGAGCATTTGCCTGGTGTGAAAGTGGAAATCCACGGTAAACCGCCTTCGGGATTCCCGACACGGGGGTTCGAAAACACTATTTCCCTGAATGTAAGCTCTGGGACTGAGGTGGGAATCGAACCCTCCTCTAGTCAGTTGAACTCCCAAACCTAGTGTGAACCTCGTTCCAGCCCTCGTACCACTTCTGAAATTTCGTGGTAGAGCCATGAATCATACCCGGGTCTCCGCGGGGTGCAGCTAATCACGCTAACCACTACACCACATAGGCGGATTATTTGTATTGTGTGCACGAGGAGTTTACAAGAAGCATATCACTTGCTATTTGGTTTACGGAGAAATCTTACGAAATGAACTTTTCTTCAGTGCAAATTTTCAGCAAGGAATTGTGGAATTACCTCCGGACGGCCATGATGTGTTAATGCCGAGTCTATTGTGGGCAGTGATGGGAAGAGTACCAACAAAAAGAAAATACTTGGGTTCGATTACAGTTATTGAGAAATCTTTTTTCTTTCCGTTTTATTCCCTTTACCCGCCAGGGTTCGTTTTTCCCTTGTACTCCGCGAGGTATCCCACCGCTGCCGTCTCAGTGGCAGGGTTCTGGAGCATGAGATTTTGGTTCGGGGGATACAAATAGGGAGGAGGACCAGTATCTAGCCCAGGTGGCCTCACCTGCTATGCCGAACAGGGGTCTTGTGGGGAGGATGGGAAGATTTGAAGTGTTATACACAGAGAAAGGAAGGAAGGAAGGAAGGAAGGAAGGAAGGAAGGAAGGATGAGGCGGAAAAGATGGGAAACCACGGAAAACTACTTCGAAGATAACTGAAGTGGGAATCGAACACCCTCTAATCACTTGACCTCCCGAGTCTGAGTGGCCCCCGTCCAGTCCTCGTGCCCTTTATTTTATTTCGTGGCCGAACGGGAAATGGAACCCGGGCCTCCGGGGGTGGCAGCTGATCACACTAACCACCACACCACAGAGGTGGGTAAGATAAATATAATATGAAATAATATTAATAAGAGACATTTTCAGGATCCAGTTTCTTTCTTTTTTTGTTGCTGTGGTAAAGTAAATGGAGAGTCCCATGGCAAAAATTTGCCCTTCTACTCACCTTTTTTTTCTGAGAATGACTGATGAGTAGGTATGTCTCTGCTCCTAACTTTATAGGGGGAGAAGCGATCTGACAATAGGCTGGATTAGCCAACTAGTCAGAAGAGAAACCCCCTCATCGCTAATTTGGAAAATATATCAGTTTTATTTAGTGACCGTGGTTGGGGGTGGCAGGTACCTTCTTAAGAAACAGGGCTTATCAGGGTTGTAATTTTTATGTTCTTTAAATAGTTATTAAAATTTGGAAAAGACCGAAAGGTGTACTTACTCCAGGTCGTAAGTGAACCGAGGGCCTCGATATTTAAAAAGTGTGTTGAGCTTCTGTGTCCTTATGACATATTTAAGAATAGGGATGCCCAAACGATTGGATTCCGGACTTCGCCTTCTTCGCCCTTTTTCGGAAGTGATATCCAATAGTGGGGATACGGAATTGTCTCCGTGTCTCCCATTTGGATTTCAACAATGGGGTTTTAGTCATTCTGCGTAAAATGTTGTTTTGGAAAGTTTGAATTTTGCCCATTGCAGGTTTTGGAATATACCCCCAGGCCTAGCAACCGTAGAGCAGAATGGGTCTGATGCACGCTAAATATAAATTTCTTTTAATATTATCTGATATTATTTATTATAAATTTGCGGCCTCAGACAGGCCACTCTTGCCCACGCTCGTTCCAGGGCCATTTTCAAGTCAGACCTTTGTCCATTGTTAATCCCAAATTGATTGATCCAGGAGATGTGGACATTGTCTATAGTAAGGTGACCAAGTTCAGGTCTCCTTTTAGTGAAAACAATACCCTGCGTCTTTAAAGGTTTATTTTCACTTTATTTCGGATGCACCATTCCCAAAACAGAGCGATCCAAGTTTGCAATGCACGGGTGGCATGTACACTATACTTCTTAGCTGTGTATGTGGCAATTTCGTCCGCATACTGCTGTATTTCTGCACCCTGCATTTGGGGGAGATCATTCTCATGTGGGGTGTACAGGGTGGGGGCCGGTAGGTCTACTCCTCCCTGTGACACTCCGGCATCTAGGTCCCGAGGAGTGGACCTCTCTCCCTCACAGGAAATGTACAATTCCCTTTTATTCAAGTAGCTTTGAATAATTTTGACTAGGTAATTGGGAACATAATATATATCTAAAAGTTTGACCTTCAATTATCGTGTCATTATTCGAGAGCCAGCACCTGTACCGTACCCAGGGGTAAATACCCTCTAGGACGATGCCTCCATTCCTGTATGAACATCCGACTAACTCAGGGTTGGGCAGAGTGTGGGTTGGTTGTCGATTGGGTCAGGATAAAAAGTCGAAGTTCTACTCTAAAATAGCAATCAATAACAGGAAATGGAGGTATAACACGAATGAGAAACAATCATAGGGGGTAAGATGGATTTATTAATAAATATCCCCGATCAAGTCACATGAAAATAATTGAATCAAGAAAAATAATAATAATTTGTAGAAAAAATAAACTCAAAGTATAGAAATAAGTTGAAATCAGAAACGTTAATTGAATGAATATTCAAATTTGACATTAAAAAAAAAACAAGTTCAACAAAGAACATTTATATAAATCAAGACTGAGTTTCTTCTTATAGTCCAATGTTTATGTTGTATGGCAACAAGTGTACGCAAACACTGCCATGTGGTATTTCCGTATGGAGTTCCACACTATCGCATCCCAACGATACGGTTTCAAAATTAAGTTACTCCCGAGAGTCGTCAAACTATTTCCGTAAAATAAAAGTTACATTATAAGAAAAATTACGACGGAAAGAAAAATAATTAAGACGCACCGGACGCTATGTAAGTTATGCAAAATACTAGGGGCAAATCCTACACTATATTTACAGCAATTCAAATAATCAAACTAAACATATATATACATCGGATATCGAGAAGTCTTAAATGCTACACTGCTTCTGATGTGAATCCCGGTTCACTACAAAAGATCTAGACAGAACTAGATAAACCAACAATACTTCAGCACTCGGGCTGTTCCCTTTAAAAAACAACGAGACAAGGTATACAATCATAAATAATAATGTAAAACCATCCTGTAAGGGAAAAAACATATAAACAATCCTTGATATCATGAAGAAAGCAATGGGCAACATTGCCTCCTTCTGGTGCGTTTGAGCGCTCAACAGCGCGGTCATACGTCATGTACTTCCGGGTAGATTACAAGCTGTGAAGAAATGTTGAACTCCGCTATGCTAAAGATTGGATTTGGTCTCCCGAGGCCGCCACAAGGAAATACTGTCTCTTTCACACATACCGATAACACAGGCCAGGAATCAGCTTGCCATGAGATAACGCCCATCATCAACTACACGGAAACTCACGTATATTTATTCCTTCTTGGCATGCTTGGGCCATTTAACAACATCAGACTCAATAGTCTGGAATTAACACTGTCCATTCTGATCACAATATACACTCAGAAGACACTAGGCAGGCACACACATCTGCTCAATACTCTTTATCTTGTCAGGCATACAATCAGCCTGCACCAATACATTATAATTCAGCATGCAATTATTATCTCATTATTCCTCATGAATCCCACTGGTCTTTCCACATAATGAGACGCAGTTCGAGTCCTTGGCAGACCATCAGGCAAACGGAATCCAACTTAACTTCAAAGATCTTAATTTAACAACGACGTTCTGCAGCTCCTTCTGGCAGCTTCTGTAAAACCATGCATCATGCAAAATAGCTATACCTGTCTCTCTGAATAACCAAAATAAAATGAATTGATACGTGTTTGACGTAATATAAAAATGAACCTGTCGATCTAGCCCTTCTAGCATATATTTAAGGAAAACTCGGAATATCCTACGCTAAGTACTATATTTACAACAATAACTGATCCTATCAATCCCTCATTTTCCCAAACATCTACTCATAAAGCAAAATGAAAATAAAATAAACATGCATTATTCTCGTATCCGAATCTATCATAGTAACAAAATTAAACAAACACATGCCGTCAGGCTTACTTTGAATGAAAATTAAAATTCTATCTACACTGCCCTAGTACATTAACATAACTTACATATCATGCCGTAAATAATACATGCGTCTTACTTTACATGACTCTCGGGAAACCAGGATAGCAGCTTACATCCCCACTGCTTTATGGGTCTACTCCATGTTAATCACAGCATTAACATGTGGGAATGCACTTCCTTCCTCTACAGGCGTATCCATCATCTTGCTGGAAAATAATTCACTGGAACACAGAAGACTATTATTGATAATCTCTTCGCTGCTTAATGCTGCGAGCCGCAATACCCTTTCTTTTACCAGATCAGCTAACACACTGATTCACATATATATATATATATATATATATATATATATATATATATATATATATAAAACACACTTCACTTAAAGGGTAAAAATACAGTTTAAAAAGCAGCCCACGGTTCGGTACGGAAGTTCCACGCGAATACGCGCCCGTCGCGAAATAGTGAAACAATAGCACGTTTCCACTACACTTGTTACTCAGCGGTCACTAAACACCGTCTTTATCAATTGAAAGCAAACTCTGCCAAAATTATACTATTTCATTTACTCAAGTACAGTAAATTATTGCGACTGCACAATTTAAAGTATCAACGAGGACCAGTTACTATTACTGGAATAACACCACGTTAATCCCGATCACCAGTCACAGAGTTAATGCATCCGCACTGTTCAAATCTTTTCCACAGAGATACAGAGTTGGTACATCCGTACTGCTCAAATTTCAACTACGGAATGACGCTCTCCAGAGCTAAGGGTTACTGAGGAGGCTTCGGTGACGCCAATAATGTTGGGGTTCCCGAGTGTCTGAACCGACCACCAATCAGAGAGTTCGTCATATCTGATGACATAATACTTATTGTAATATATTTACAAAACACAGCTCAAACACTAGCAAATCTCTTCCACCAATTTTTATAATACATTTCCAAATATATCTGACTTCAGAAACTGTGGAAAACCGATCTCTTACAGAAACTGACTTTATGCACAGAGCACGTTGGTCATCCTGGAATTAAGATTTGGCGCGGTGTAGCCTCCAGGTTTGCCAAATCCTTAAGTTCCCATTGGCTGAAATATCTTGCTTGGTCAGCATCTAATACACGTGTCGATCCTTGCCAACGCTTGGGTACGCTACCTTTTCTCATGGTCATACGGAAATATGAAGCAACATCCAGCGATTCACTGTCTTGCTCAACATCCGGTATCAACTATCTTAGGATACGATGCTTTAACATGTTAGACTGTAACTTTTCTGAATAAATTTCACATGTTTGGTCAAATAATATTCCAATTATTATTATGGGCCGGTAGGATACGGTTCACACCTGACCTGAGCAGACGTCACTCCGAGCCAGCACCCTGCTAACCGCCAGCTCACCGTCGTCGCCCGTCAAGACCCAGCCCAGCCCACTCGCTCTCGCCTTCGCCACGAGCCCTTGCCCGCACTCACGGGCAGCCAATCAACGTCGAGCCTGCCAAGTTCTCAGCGCGGTCCGACTTCCCAAATATACTCTGGGATCAGTCTTCAGGGCCACCCTGCGTCACACAAGCAATGTCCTGAATTTATTAAGTATGTCAAGAAACGCTTCCCTGAGAAACCACAGAACACTACAACGACAGACACTAACTCACAAGACACTAACACAAACACCCCCACTACTAACGTGAGTCCTGTACGCACCTCTAACAGATACGCTGCCCTAGAAACTGATGATACTGACTGCCCTGAAGAACCAATTAACACTAACAGCAGAGGTGCACACATCTCAGAACTTGACTTCCCGGCACTCTGTGGACAAACCGATACCACAAATCATGCCAACACCACATCTCTAAATTTCAGCAAGGCAATCAAGCAACACAGTAAACGAGACAAACAAAGCAACCCTCAATCAATCCCACATGACAAGCAACGCAAACCTCACGAACACGACTCACCTACCACTACTACCATCACTACAAACACAGACAACAACACACCTCAACCCACCTCCCCAGCCCCCAAACGTACATCTACCGCCCCACCCACACCTGCTCACACAGCCACGCCTTCCTTTACAAACCAATTCACAAAACTAAAGCTACCCCCGAACACCCCCGATGACATCAGATACTTCATAGAAGAAACACAAGCCCACATGAACTTACTAGTATCCACAACAGTAACAGCTATCCAGTCCATACTCAACACACTTCTACAGCTCTCTATTACAATCATAAACAAGCTCCATGGCTAGAAAGCCTCTCAGGATAACCATATGGAATGCCAACGGCCTAAATAACCCAGCAAAGAAGGCCGAGCTCAAACAACACATCACAGAACACGACATCGACATATTACTAATACAAGAAACAAGACTCAAACCCAACAAACGATTCTCCATTCCACGATACATCACATACAGAACAGACAGAGATGGAGACGGTGGTGGCACCTTGATTGCGATTAAAAGGCGCATTGCCCACAACCATATCTATCTCCCAGCCACACACACACTAGAAGCCACGGCGATACAGCTAGACGACGGACACCAGAGAATTACAATCATATCCGCCTACCTGCCTCCAGGCAAACGTCTCTACACATCAGATTTCGACTTACTCCTAGACTACGAACATGTTATACTGGCTGGCGACCTTAACAGCAAACACACAGACTGGAACAGCAAAACAATTAACCCTCACGGCACAAAACTACGAGCACACAGTATACAGCACAATTACTTCATTACTGCCCCGCTCGAACCCACATTCTACTGGACCCGCAACGGCACACTTCACTCAGACACCAATGACATTGCACTACTAAAAAACATACCCTACAATGCAAAAATAGACACCATGCAACAATTAAACTCAGATCATAGACCAGTACTGCTTGAGCTAGGTATCAAAAAACATGACCGCAATACACACAAGGTAATTAATACAAATTACATAAACTGGGACACCTACACCTCACAACTAGAGCATCTCAAGGAACTGAACCCAGCACCCCCGCTCACAACTACCGAAGACATTGACACAGCGGTCACCCTATTCACTAATATCCTACTCACAGCAGCAAAAGCCAGCTACACTCCACAGCACACCAAACCCTACACGTTACCACCACACTTAATACAACTGATACAAGAGAAAAACAGAGCCCGCACCACATTTCAACGAACACGAACACTGCAAAGCAAAATACACTACAACCGCCTACATGCCAAAACTAAAAAGGAACTAAATAAGCACACCAATGACACCTGGAACAAAAAACTCTCAGAAATAACTACTACTACTAATAATAATAATAATAATAATAATAATAACAATAATAACTACATAAACAACCTCTGGAAAACCACAAAAATATTCACTAAATCAGACCAACCAACCCCCCCACTCAATAGACCAGACGGCTCCAAAACAATCTCAGACCTTGAAAAATCCGAATTACTCGCAGACACATTAAAAGAAAACTTCAAACCTAACACCAACAGAACAAACCCTCAACACGACAACACTGTAAGTAACATAATAAACAACTTCCTGCACACCCCAAACCACTCACCAGTTCCCCCCTTCAAACCAACAGAAGTCAAAAACATAATTAAAAAGCTAGCCGAGAAAAAAGCCCCTGGACAAGATGAGATCCCCGCACCCCTACTAAAACACCTAACCACAGACATGATAAACTTCTTAACACTAATTTTTAATGCAATGTTAACATTAGAATACTTCCCACAACAATGGAAAATAGGAAAAATTATATGCTTCCCCAAACCAGGCAAAGATCCCAAGAACCCAGCCAACTACAGGCCCATCAGCTTACTGAGTATCATTTCTAAAGTATTCGAGAAACTCATTTACACACGTATCAGACACACAATATTCAACAACTTAATTCATGAGCAATTCGGATTCAGACAGTCACATTCCACAACACAGCAATTACTTCGCGTCACAGAACACATCACACAAGGCTTTCAACACAACCAAGGAACAATAGCCGTATTTCTAGATTACAAACAAGCATTTGACAGAGTTCACCACCCCAGCCTCATTTACAAACTAATCAAACTACACTTACACCCCACTTACATTAAACTTATTCACAACTATCTGCTAAACCGCTCCTTCTACATCTCAATAAATAACAAAAATTCTACACCAAGAATCATACAAGCCGGCGTCCCCCAGGGCAGTATTCTTGGACCAATCCTGTTTCTCCAGTACATCAATGACATCCCCCGCACAAATAAAACACTAACAGCTATCTACGCCGACGACACGGCCATCCTGGCCAAAAGCTGGAACCCAGACATTGCCAGCCAACGAATACAGGAACACTTAGACCAACTCGAACCCTGGCTCACCAAGTGGAAAATAGAAGTCAACCTACAAAAAACCAAAGCAGTACACTTCACACGCCGACGTAAACAACCACAACAACACCTACAACTATACAACCAAGTCATACAACAAGTTAAGAGTCACAAATACCTAGGGGTCACACTCGACTCTCGACTCAACCTACAAGAACATACCACGAACACAATACAACGAGCCAAACGCAACACTCAAATGCTCTACCCACTCATCCACAGAAAAAGTGCACTATCACAGAAAAACGTTAAACTCATATATACCACATACCAGTTCTCACATACGCTTATCCAGCCATCGGCTTTCTGTCTATAACAAACATAAAACGCTTACAAAGAATACAGAACTGGCTTTTACACCTAGCAGTTAAAGACTACACCATACCTACTGTACAACTACACAAGATAACTAAAGTCCCATACATACTGGATTACGTCCATGCATTAACCACAAACTTCTACAACTCCTCACAACAACACGAAAATCCATTAATAAACTCACTTGGCCAATATGACGTAGACAGAAGAGATACCATTTACAGACGACCGAAATACGTACTAATAATCAAAGATATACTTACCAACCCAGGCTAAACTCTAGAAATGAAATAACAAAACTCGAGAATACCACACTACACAGAAATTAACACACATACGGACAACCCACACACAAGATAAGGACCGTTTTTGCAACCTCTACACTCAATCTCCCAATCTCTCCGCAGTTAAGCAACATTGGGAGTGGTCACCCGATCCGGGCAACCACAACTTCGATCCTCCCTGTGAAGCCCTTCTAAACACCAACTACCACCGCTGCCAACCTGCTGGTAATTAACACATACCACCCGCAAAACACTTATAAATCATCAGTTATATGATAAATAAGTAAGCGACTTCACATACGATGCAGCGTTGCAAATTTCCAAACGTAACATCAGCTAGGATTAAAACTGCCTGGGAAACCAAGCTAATTAATCCACATCGTATACAGAACTCACTGTGTCAGCCATTCTAAATTACGTGATATTTCCCTGGACACCCCAACACACAATATTAATTAATTAATTAAATAATTACTTAATTAAATTACGTAAGAAGAAATTACGCAACTCAAAATAATAATAATACTTAGCCGCCTTCACATAAAACCTACAACCGCAATATGCAAATTAACACTAACCAATAAAGATAACGACAATTATAAAACATTAAAATCAAGCAACTGAAAAACTAACACATAATTAAGTAATCTAGGCTGTGGACACCCGGAGTAGTGACCACAGCGCACCCTGTCAACACACAACTGAACTACACCCACTATAGACCGACAGAGGAGCTCCGAAGGGAGCACCGGCATCGGTACCTCACACTCACCTATCTCAACGAGATAGGTGAACCATACAGATTCTAGGGATGTACTTCCAACTTAACACTCATAGATGCTGTAAAATTATTACTTAACATCCGCAGATACTTGCACTTTTAAAGTAAAAGTGCAAGTTGCGAACTGTTGACACGATGAAGCGTTACAGACTTCCAAACGTAACATATGCTAGGCAAACCCTGCTCCAACAGGGTGAGCCACATCGTCCACAAAAACAGCTGTGCTAGCCATGATTACTGAATGTAGATTTTTCCTTAGGTACCAACACACATAAACACTACTTACACAAACAGTTAAGCAACATAGGGAATGGTCACCCACTGGATGGGTGTCCACAATAAGTACACTCACACATACATTTAACAAAACACGTTTCTACCTACATACATTAATAATACCAATTTACTGAAAATTAATACACAACAATTAAATCAAACATTCGAGCTTTCACACAACAGCAAAATAACATAAAAGGCCGACAGAGGAGTCTCGAAGAGACACCGGTATCGGCACAACACTAACACCTACCTCTCGAGATAGGTGTACCATACTGAAACCTGGGAAAATCCTGGAGACACTTCAAATACAGATGAAAACATTCATGGACAACATACTTACAACAATACAACAGCTAAATCACTCCCTACTACAGTTAGCCTTCCAACTCTCAAACAACGAAACATGGGTAAGAGACCATTAAAAGTTTCCTACTGGAACGCAAATGGTCTCAACGACCCGGCCAAGAAGGCGGAACTCACACAGTACATCACGCAACACGACATTGACATAATACTAATACAGGAAACCAAGTTAAAACCCACAAAACGATTCACACTTCGGAATTACAACATTTACAGGACAGACAGGGACAGAGGTGGAGGCGGGACTATGGTCGCTATAAAAAGACGCATTTCCCACAACCACCTCTTATTACCAGACACACAACACATAGAAGCAACAGCCATACAAATTCAAAACGGACCAGACACACTAACTCTCATATCTGCATACCTTCCACCCAGAAAAAGACTCATCACCAATGACATCGACATCTTACTAGACTACGATCAAGTTATACTAGCCGGAGATCTTAACTGCAAACACCCTGACTGGCACAGTAAAACCAATAACACATCTGGCAATAAACTACGTAACCATAACTTAAATAACGACTATTTTATTATCGCCCCCGCAGAACCAACATTCTATTACTGGCACAACAATACACTACTTTCCGACACTAACGACATAGCCCTACTGCGCAACGTACCAAGTAACATCACAATTGACACCATGCAAGCCCTACGATCAGACCACAGACCCGTACTCATGCAGCTGGGAGTAGACCCCTATTACAGAAACACGCACAAGAAAATACAAACACACAGAATAGACTGGGACAAATTCAAGGAACAACTTCACTATCTACAAGAATCGAACCCCATACCCACCCCAACTACAACAGCACAAATAGACACAGCCATAACCGATTTCACAAACATTCTTACCACTGCAGCTAAAGCTAGTACACGACCAAAACCAACAGCCAAACAAGGACAGCTACAAGAACTACCGGAACGCATAATACAACTAATACACGACAAAAACAAAGCCCGTACACTCTTTCAAAAAACAGGAACACTACAACACAAGATACAATTTAACAGACTACATTCTAAATCCAAAAGAGAAATTAAAAAATTCCATAATGAACAGTGGACCGCTAAACTGCAAAACATTAAACCTAATAATGATAATAATAATAATAATAACCTTTGGAGAACTGCAAAAATTTTCACTCACACAGAACGCCCAGTCCCTCCCCTAGTAAACTCAGCCGGAACACAAATAACTTCGCACGTAGAAAAAGCAGAGCTACTAGCTAACACACTAAAAACCAACTTCACTCCTAATACTCAGCTAATAAACAATGCCCACGATGAAAAAGTAAAAACCAAAGTAATAAACTACCTAAACACGCCGAACCCCTCAGCTGTCCCCCAATTCAAACCTATAGAAATTAAAAATATTATTAAAACTCTACCTAATAATAAAGCTCCAGGGGAAGATGGAATTCCATCATTACTGCTAAAAAACCTCAATAATAAAATGATAAACATCTTAACCAACATATTTAATGCTATGCTAAACCTAGAATATTTTCCACATCAGTGGAAAATAGCTAAAATAATCTGTTTCCCCAAACCAGGTAAAGATCACAAAAACCCTGCTAATTACCGCCCCATAAGCCTATTAAGTATAATATCTAAAGTCTTCGAAAAGCTAATGCATAACAGGATAAAACAAACAATTTATAATAACTTAATAAATGAACAATTCGGATTTAAACCCCAGCACTCAACCACACAACAGCTACTAAGAGTCACAGAATATATAACACAGGGTTTCCAACATCACCAAGGCACAGCCGCAATTTTCCTAGACTATACACAAGCCTTTGACAAAGTACACCACCCATACCTTATATACAAACTGATAAAATTGCAATTACATCCCACATACATTAAAATCATAAATCAATACCTCACAAACAGAAAATTCTTTGTACACTTAAACGGAACTAACTCACAGCTCAAAAACATACAAGCAGGCGTGCCACAAGGCAGTATTATCGGCCCGACCCTGTTCTTACAATACATAAACGATATCCCACGCAACACACGCACCCTCACAGCCATCTACGCCGACGACACAGCAATTCTTGCCAAAAGCAGAAACCCAGACCTAGCTACAGAACACCTACAACAGCACCTGCAACAACTCGAACCCTGGCTCATCAAATGGAAAATACAGGTCAATATACAGAAAACAAAAGCAGTACATTTTACACGCAGATTGCGACGCCCCCAACAACAATTAACACTTCTAAATCAAAACATAGAATGGGTCCCCAAACACAAATACCTAGGAATCACACTAGACACTAGACTGAACCTACAAGAACACGTAAACCAAACACTACAGCGAGCCAAACAACAAATACTAACACTCTATCCACTCATACACAGCCGCAGCTCACTATCCAGAAAAAACGTACTACTAATTTACACCTCATTCATCAGACCAATCATTACATACGCACTACCAGCAATAGGCTTTCTCTCCAGAACAACCATACAAAAATTGCAGTACATACAAAACTGGGCACTAAAACTTGCAGTTAAAAACTTCAACACAAGCATTGCAGATCTACACACCATCACAAAAATACCATACATACTAGACTTCGCCCTCGACCAAGCCACGAACTTCTACAACAAAACACAGCAACACAACAACCCATTAATAAGATCTTTAGGCCAATACGAACCAGACCGACACGATAAAATTCACCGTTCACCCAAATACATATTCTTAATAAAAGACATACTGCAAAATCCTGACTAACACAATAACAGACAACGCCCACACACCTGAACAGTCATTTACACAACAAGATAAGGACCGTTTTTTGTAACCTTTGCCACGAACCAAGAACCGCCGAGGCGGGTAGCACAATATGCGCAATATTAATAAACAAATGCAAAACAACTGCTGTAAATCTAAATTACTAGTGTCAAAAACAACAGACACACAAGAATGACATCCTATTCTTGCTTACAACCCAGCGACAGGGTCTGATGCACTTAAGAAATATCGGGCGTGGTCAGAGCCTGGATGGGTCACCATCCGGACTCGGCCCCTGCCGCTGGACCTTATTAATTTAGATATACTCCCACAAAGCCATGGCACTCTGCGGATAAAGTTGAATTTTACCATGTCACAAATAACAGTAATCAACGACAGTACAAACTTCACCATTTTTCTTAATTATTATTATTATTATTATTATTATTATTATTATTATTATTATTATCACAAATACTTATATCATTATTATTTTTATACTTTATTTCCTACAACAGGCCAGGTGAGGAGCGCTACATAGCGCACCGGTACTGGCACCGCAACCGGCACTCCCCTCAGGGGTGTCCAAACTGAACATATGGGAAAATTCGCAGCTCAGCGATCATTTTCACCATTTGCATCATTCACCATCATTCATCATTCGTCGCCTGGGAGAGCTCTGGTTCAGTCACTTGTTGGAAGCGCTGTGCTACGTGGAGCAGAGTCTTAGCCGTTAGCCTCCATTGTTGTGTTCACTCATTATTGTGATTCAACACGGAGCGAGCATTTTTGTCAGTGGCTGTCTTTGCATTTATTTGTGATACAGCCATACCCCACACAATTCTGGCTCAAGTTCTCTGCCCTGCGTGCCCGCAACCGCCACTGTAGTGACTGGGGATCCTGGTTCGATTCAAGTCTCGGGCCCCTGCTGGCTCTGCACTGGGGAGCGTGCTTGGAGTTTCTCTTCGCTCTTCTCCTGGACTTCGCCTGCTTCGCTGCTCTGCTGGTCCCGTACCGTAACTGGTAGTGTTAGGTGAGCAACTTAGAGTTGCGGTACGGCCTAGGACTAGTCGTAGGCCCCCTTAATCTTGGTAGTTGCCTCGGCAGCCAACATAACAACCAGTGCGACTTATTGACCGGAGTTCGTGTCTTGTCTGTGGCCCCAACCACTATAAAAACTCGCCCTGACACGAGCACGACAATAAGCTCGCACTTTTCCAGTCCACGTTAGTGTTTGACGTCCCCATCGCTCAACCTTACCCATCTTTCTGACAGGATTGTTTTGGTACTCAACTAGTACCACTGCCCTCCCCCCCCCCTCCCCCCGTGTGTCTCCCCTGCTCCGGCAGGGGAACCCCAACATGGCCTCTTCCACACAGCCGCCCAAATTTTATAACCTTCATGCGCCCGAAAACCACGGAAATGAGCGCCCTGGGCCTAGGCCAGTCATTCTGAAATTAACCAAGGCTAAACGCACAGCCCCTCAGGAACTCTCCAATGCCAGCCTACCAGGAGTTAGCATCAAGTCTACCTATGCTAACTACGTCCCCCCTGAGTCTATTTCACCCAAGTTTAATAGGCCTCAGTCTGAGACAGAGAACTCTCCACCCGTCATGCCTGCTACGCAGCCTGAAATGACTGATATGCAGCCCGAGGATGCTCCCCCCGCTCCCCCCAATACTGACCCCAATTCTGATGGGTTTACGACCCCTCCTCTTAGGCAGGTGAGGAAGCGTAAACGCAAAGAGTCCCCCCCCCCCGTCCCCCAGCCTATTCAGATAACCAATAGGTATGAAATCTATAATACGCTTCCAGATGAGGTATCGTCCGGGCAGACCCCCCTGGACCCCCCCCCCAGTCGGCTACCGAGATCCAGACTCAGCTCTGACGCCTCCTCAGGAACGGGTTCCAGCTCCCGCTCCCCCTCCCCTATTCAGAGTATTGAGGACAGCCAACCTAAGCGCCGCATTCATATTCCACCTGTTTATATCCGAGATATCAAGGATATTAACAGACTTACAAAACTTTTCAAAGAGAAGAACCTGGACTACACAATCAAAACCCTTCATGATGGTATACGGGTTCAAACCCGTACGGTACGTGACTTCAATGCCTTGAAGCTCATCTTAAGAACTCATAATAATCAATATCACTCCAGACCCCTCGCCCTCAATAAGATCAAGAAAGCCGTCATCCGCGGGCTGCATCTCACCCAAGACCCGGAGGAAATCAAAGATGAATTAACTCAAGCAGGTTTCAATGTTAGCGCTGTGGCTCAGATGACGTCGCAGAGGACTAAGAGAAAAATCCCTCTTTTCCTCGTGACGTACACCCAAGCCTCTGATAGCAATATCTTTGATCTCCAGTCCTTGCTGCGCACTACAGTTAAGATTGAAAGGTACCGTGCTCCGGAGGGCCCAGTTCAATGTTACAGGTGCCAAAGGTTTGGCCACACCTCTGGGGGGTGTAACTGCCTCTCTAGGTGTGTACTCTGCGGTGCCTTGCACTCAATTCAAGACTGCCCTATTAAGGGGGTCCCCGACAATAGGCCCAAGTGCGTTAACTGTGGCGAAGCTCACACGGCTAGCTACAGGAAATGCCAGGCCTATCGCAGGCTGATTGAAAGCCAATCAGCCCGGCTCCCTTCTGCCAAGAAGGGAGCTGCGGGTCCCCCCCCGTCCAGACTGAGGCCTAACGTCACGTTTGCCGCTGCAGCCAACCCCAGTTCCTCCACCGAGCCCGAGCCCGAGGAACTTATCACCCCCCCTCCCCCCCTCTTCTCAGAAGCTGCTTTCCCTCCACTGCCTGACGCAGCTGGTCCCTGCCCCCTGCCTGATGCAGCTGGCCCCTGCCCCCTACCTCAGACTCAGTCTGCCTCGCCGCCCACTCAGGCCAACTCTTCCCCCCCTCTCTTCGAACTCACAGAGATCCTCAAGCTCTTTACTGACCCTGCCCTTAGTGGGACTCTAACTTTAATTAAAACCACCCTGAGGCAGCTCATATCTGCCACCACTAAGGAGCAGAAAACAGAAATCATTTTGAATGCTATCTTCTCCTGGCTGCAGAATGACAATTAATACTCCCCGCCACCCCAGAGAATTGAGAGTCCTTTACTGGAATGCAGAAGGTATCAGACAAGACCAAGTGGAGTTCTTGAAGGTCCTCTCTGATGAGTGCATTGATGTAGCCCTCATTGGTGAGACCTTCTTGAAGCCCAAACACTCCTTCACGGTCCCCAATTATATCACCTATCGCAACGACCGCCTAGACCGCCAACGAGGAGGAACAGCTATATTTATAAGGAACACCCTCACACATCACTGCGTTCCTACTCCTTCTGACCTCGTTGGCATTGAGGCCACCACGGTCCAAGTCTGTACCAGTAAAGGACCTCTCAATCTAACGGCCTGCTACTTTCCCCCAGGTGCCGAGTTCGATTCCGCAGACCTAGACCGTCTCTTATTAAACAACGTCCCCACGATCATGGCCGGCGACTTCAATGCCAAGTCACCGCGCCGGAACAGTCGTTGTACCAATCCGAGGGGGAGAAAACTGGAAAGGTACTTAGACCGAAGAAAACTAATTTCTCACGCACCAGACCGCCCAACCTTCTACTCCCACGATTGCAACGTGAGACCAGACTGGCTAGATATTGCTGTTTCACGCAGTATAAACCAGCCACTCCAACTTACCACGCTAGATGTCCTTGATTCTGACCACCGCCCCGTTCTCTTACAGATAGGGACCACTCCCGACTACACCCCCATCCCTATCCCTATTCATCTTCGAAAAATCAACTGGAAGGCCTTTCGAGAATCCCTCTCCAATGCCCTCAACGGCAACCCCAGCATCCGCTCAAAAGACGACATTGACTCCCTGGCGGCCGAATTTTCGGAAGCCATAGTCAATGCCGCCCAATCTGCTACAGTTGGACTTAAATTTCTGTCATATAAGAGGACCACTCTCCCCTCTCACATTCTCCTCCAAATCAAACTGAAGAATAGGACCCGTAGGTTGTGGCAAGAAACCAGGGATCCCCATCTCAAGGCCCAACTTAACAGGCAAATAAGGAATTTACGTATCCTTATTAAGAACCACCATGCCGAGGCCTGGCGGTCTAGGCTTGCGGAATTGAAAACCTCGGACGGCACACTTCATAAAACAGCTCGCAAATTTTTCAAAACCAGGACTGGCATACCCTCCTTATATGGTCAGCGTGGACTGGCCCACACAGATAAGGAAAAAGCCAACGCAATGGCTGACACTTTTGAAGTCACCTGTCAACCTAATGACGACCCTAGCAATGACGAGTTTATTGAGCTGGTGGAGAGGGAGCTTGACCGGCTAGAGGACCCCGGTCTCCCTCCCGACCTCCTGCTCTTTAAGCCGTCCGAGCTGCTCGCCGGTATCAAAAAACTTAAAATTAGAAAATCTCCTGGCCTGGACGGCGTGTCTGCTGCCTTCCTGAGGAATCTTCCCAGAAAGGCGCTTACTTGCCTCACCAAATTATTTAACGCGATCCTGAGACTTGGGCATTTTCCCTCTTCATGGAAAAATGCCAAGGTCATCATGATCCTCAAGCCGCTAGCCGATCCTGCTTTTCCACAGAATTATCGGCCAATTTCGTTACTTTCTATTGTTTCAAAATTATTTGAGTCCCTCCTTCATTCTAGACTCTATCAAATCATAAATGATAGGAAACTTATTATCGACGAGCAGTTCGGATTTAGGAAAGGTCATTCCACGACTCACCAATTGTTAAGGTTGGTTGAAGAAATAACTAAAAACTTCAACCATAAGCGTCACACAGGAGTCTGCTTCCTGGACATCGCGCGTGCCTTTGATAGGGTGTGGCACCAAGGGCTGATATATAAACTTCATCTCCTTGGCTTCCCGCACTATATCATTAGGCTGCTCACCAGCTATCTGTCTGATAGGACCTTCCAGGTGGAAGTTAACGGGGTACTTTCTGATCCTCGCCCCCTGGCTGCCGGAGTACCGCAGGGTGGAGTTCTCTCCCCCACTCTCTTTAACTTATTCATGACAGATATGCCTAAACCGGCACGCGCGAAGGTCTACCTTTACGCGGACGATACGGCCATCTTCTCTGTCTCGTGGCAACCTGCTAGAGTACAATCAAATATTCAGGATGCTCTCTCCACTTTAGAACCCTGGTTCGAAAAGTGGAGAATTAAAATTAATGTCAATAAAAGTTCAGCTACTCTATTCTCCAAAAGGACAAGAAGTGACCCTGACCCCCTGAGTTTCTTTGGTGAAGTGATCAGGTGGTCAGACACTACCAAGTACCTAGGCGTTACGCTAGACAGGGGACTAACCTATCGTCATCATATTAATATTACAGCTGCTATAGCCAGCCAGCGTCTTTCCAAATTATTTCCGTTAATGAAAGCCGACAATGGGCTCACGAGAATCAACAGACTCCTGCTGTACAAGACTACAATACGTCCGACGCTAGAGTATGCCAGTCCTATCTGGGGCTGTGCTGCGAAGTCGCATCTGGAGAAGCTACAGCGCATCCAGAACCGAGCGCTGCGCTTCGTCTCAGACGCACCTTGGTTTACCCGAAATTCAGACCTCCACAGAGACAATAACATAGCCCCTGTTACCGAGCGCATTATGAAGCAAGCCAGGAAGCTCTATGCAAAGCTCGGTAACATCAATAACCCCCTCATTAGGGAACTGGGGAACTATGAAACCGAAGGCCTCCGTCACAAGAGGCCTAAGGTCCTAGTCTCTGCCCCCCCCCACCCCCCATACCACAGGTCACACTCTGACCAGTCACTAATGAATGTAAAAATGACCACCAAACCAAAACAATCCTGCTCAATACCAGTTAATTCATGAAACAGCGCTCAAAGCCCCAATGGGCTGATAGGCTATAATACTCACGGTTCAGGCCCCGCCTGCACCAATGAGATGGTCCTGCGTGCAGCTCAGCGCTCGTGCAGTGCAGTCCTGTAAGCACTAAGCTCCGGCTACCAAGAACCTAGCACCCAGAACGCTAGTTACCCAGCCGCTAACTGCGATACCTACGCTCCAGCCAAGACATAGGGCTATACCAGAGAGCCCCTTCACCACGGGAATAGGCCACCTGCAATACTGCCTATTTCAAATCAACAATCGCTAACTGCCACCAACAATAGGCAGAAACTACAACCGCCTGCAAGCCAAGTTCACGGCAGGCCTAAGCAAATTTATCAGAGCCCTCAGTGTGGTCACTGGTTCGAGGCTTATCCCGTTGAGATACGTCAAAACTAAACCTGCTTCGACCGTGCCCACTGAGTGAGCACCTAACAGCGCGCCGGTCCTCTTATTGAGTTTGACCGTTCCAGTGTTTTATAATAAACACCCAAGTCTCCCCAGCCCTAACCCAGCCTTGTCGGGACCACCTCGGTGGACTGAGTAGCCGAGACACCGACCTTCCCACTGCAAACCTTGACCTCGTACAGTTCTGATCCACCCAACTTCAACGAACCACTTGTAATCCGAACCAAGGAACGCTATTCCAGCTCCTATTCCTTCATCTTCCCTCTTCCATATGACCCATACAGGGATATCTCTCCAAAACGGTTGTACCATCACCGCAAAAACACATATACAGCCATAAGACCCGTCATCCAACACGTACAAATGGCACAAGAGCTCTGTAATGGATGTATCATCATTTTTTCTATTGACAGAGAATTAAGTCACAATGCAATCTTTGCACACCTAAGAACTCTGAACATCCAATACAGAGTCTGCTCTCGATTCACCACAGGCATGGAAACATCCGCGCAAACAGAACCTGACATACAGCACTCAGCAGCTCAGACCGACCCAACACCACTCACATTCACCAAGTACTCGCAAACCAACCCTGACAATCCACACCAAGCAACACAAACAGATGACACTGTAGATGATGCACCCCTCACCTCCCCCCTTTCCCCCCACCAGAAACCGAGCCCGGGACTGAGATCTCATTAGTCTCACAACCGGGCACGGACACAGCAAACAAATACACGCAGATCAGGCGCGGACGTAAAAAACCCGCTCCTAGGCCTGCCAGACAGCCAACACATACACCCACAAAAACAGTGACTCGAACCCATGACCCATCCCGCCCCTCCCTTGTTACACAATGCTTCAACTGCCTTCTACTACATCATTCTGCAGCTACTTGCTCTGCAGCTACCCGCTGCAATAGATGTGGCGGCTCACACCGCCACACTGATTGCACGGTACCGCGGAACCAGCCGAGGTGTGCAAACTGCCAAGGCAGTCATGCCGCCTCATTCCCTGGTTGCCCCTTTATCAAAAAGGCAGTGAAAGAACACTATAGACACGCCAAACACTTACAGTCAAACACTAAACCTACAGCACAACAGCCACCAATACCCTACCTTACTCGAACCCCGGACCCTATATCCAACAGCCCAGAAACCAGACCAGTCAGGACACCACCACCATACTGAACTTATTACTTCTCCTCCTATCGACCCATAACAAGAACCCCCAACCCCCCATGCCAAGCTAGCAACTTATAATAGCCTAAAGTCTCCAAGCATCCCACCCCCGCCAAGTCAGCAAGAACATGCCCTCACTTCCTAAACTGCACAAGCACCTCACTCCTTAAAGCTCTAACAAAACACTGGAACACTCGGAAACCGAGCGGGTGCACTACAACGAACTGCCGCATTTACTATGCTGTATACCTCCAAATTTAACACCGCACACCCACGCAACAACGTAGCGTCAGCTAGTTAAGCGTGGGTCACTGCTTTACGATGTCGGTAAACACCCACTGCAAACTTCCAAACGCAACAGGGCGTGGTTAGCCCTGGGATACCCCAGAGCTACCACAGCCGACACACACGTACCGCTGTGTCAACCTGACACTGAATGCAGCGAATCCCTAGTCACACTCACACACACACGACCATATACACACAATGCACATGACTACAACAATTACATCACAAATAAAACACAATAAAGCATACAGTACACACAAACTGTCAAAGCAACATTGGGCGTAGTCACCCACTGGATGGGTGACCACGAGCACATAAACCGTAAAAAACAACAAACTGCAAAAAAACACACTAAATTAATTCACATAACTGACAACTAACACACACAACAGTCCGACAGAGGAGCGCGGAATAGCGCACCGGTATCGGCATGTCACCAACCATCTATCTCTTCGGAGATAGGTGGAACATACGGATGACCAGGGCGCCGCGGTCTGCCATTTCTCCACCGGCTCTTCGCGCAGCCACTGCTCCTGCCAGCCCACTCCAAGACTAGGGAAGCCCTGAGTACACAGCAAATTTGCCTAGTGCTCAGTGAACCACCTGTTCGTGTCTTGTCCCGGCGAGATCCGTTAACTATACCTGACACGACTGGTGCCCACTGAGTGCGCCTTAAACTGGTCCTCTTCGGAGTTTGACCCATTTCGTGTTACTCCCTCCCTCACCCTCCCTAACCACCCCCCCCTGTCGGGTCAATCCCGGTGGATTGAGTAGCTGGGACCCCGTCAACTCCATCATGACTTCCGTCTCTCAAACCGCACCTCTCCCCCGCCTACGCCATAGTGCCAAGAAATTTGAGAAGATGTACTCACCTATCATCATTCCTCCACCTGTCTCCCTCTCACCCAACGACAAATCTGCTCTTTTAACCTACCGTCACCGTATGAACAAAGTCTTCGCCCCCATCCTACACCAAACCCAGCTCCTCCAAGAACTCTTGAACGGCTTCATCATCATCTTCGCCATTGATCCTGATAGCTATTTTGATATCACCGTCTACCTGGAGAACGAAAACGTTCATTATTTTGTCTGCAAAGAAATGGCCGAGGTTGTTGATGCAGCGGTCCAAGCCTCTCCTACCGTCAACAACACAGCTAACCAAACCCTCTTTTCCCGTCTACCTCCCAAAATCTCCAGATTCACCCAGTCCGACATCACGCTCGCTCCCGACCTACACACACTACCTCCTTCACTCACTCCCCCACTCACAAACACTCCATCATCTACCGAGCCCGGAAGTGAGGTCCCATTAGCCTCACAACCGGTCAAGGTTACTGATTCCCCACCATCCACTGAGTCCGGAACCGAACCCGGAAGTGAGACCTCATTAGCCTCACAACCGGCCAAGGTCACTGACTCCCCACCATCTACCGAATCCGGAAGTGAGACCCCATTCTCACAACCGGACAAGGCTACTCTTAACAAGTACACTCAAACTGGGAGCAGGCGTAACAAACCTGCCTCCCGGTTAAAACCCCCACCAACACCTAACACTCACAATACACCTACACGTCACCGCCCCTCCACACTCATTACACAGTGCTACAATTGCCTGCAATTGGGCCACTCTGCTGCTTCATGCACAGAGGCTACTAGGTGCAACAGATGTGGTGGCGCTCACCGCCACGCTGTTTGCACAATACCTAAAGCCCAGGCGAGGTGCGCTAACAGCGAAGGCAGTCACGCAGCCTCCTATCCTGGCTGCCCCTACCTAAAGCAGGCAATCAAGGCGCACTACAAACACGCACAACACTTACACACACACCCCTCCACAGTCCCGCAGCCTCTCCTCCACACGACCAACACCTCAAACCCAGCACCCACACACACCCCCGCCCCGCCAGGTCTCGATAACCCTACACTTCTCAACCTTCTCCTTATCCACCTACTCACGTCCCTCAACCACACCATGCCAAGTCGCCAGTTAATTATCAACTAATCCCCCCCTGCTCAAGCAACACCCAGCACCATGACGTTTAACTCCTCACCCCGTGTTACACCATCACCCACTCAGACTGCCCTAACCTTCCTCCTAACAATTAGGCAAATTCCCAATACTATTTTATGACAGCAACATTGGGCGTGGTCACCTATTGGATGGGTGACCACTCACCTGATGTCGCTCCCCCTTTCCGTTGGCCTCTCTTAATTAGAGATCCAACGTCACTCCCCAACCCCCGCCCTAACAGGGCACCCCCCGCCAGGCCATATTCTGGTCAGCTCGATCCCCCACACAGTTCCACTCCACACATTTATCATGTCACTTACACCTCAACTAAGAAATAGCACTCAAGGCCTTTAACTGGTCGATGGGCTATAACCATCATTGGTCCTTCGGGACCTCTGATAATAGTGGCTATTCATTCATCGTGTCAGACGGTATCAAAGGCTTCATCGACATCAAGGAATACCGCTGATACACTATGCCTTAAATTGAACGAACTCGTGACATACTGAACCAGGCGCAGTATCCCGAGAGGGGCGCTGCGCCTGGACCGAAAGCCGAATTGTCCCGGTCTCAGAATGTTGTTGGTTCGAAGGTGAGCATTTAGGCGGTAGAGGGTAAGTGTCTCAAAAATTTAGATCTGTGTGATAACGGGGTAATCGGTCTGTAATTTCGAGGGAATAATTTATCTTTCACCAGTTTTGGATTGACAATCATTCTCCCTGTCTTCCAAGCCGTAGGGAAGTATCCCTGTTTGAAACATGCCGAAAAAGTAGTAGCCAAAATTGATTACTGCCCTGTGAGGCAGTGATTTCATTTTCTTCTTTGATACCCTGTCATCACCGGGAGACTTATTCTAATTTAGTCATGTTATTTCCCTGCAGACATATGCAGGCATTACGTCAACAATATCATTGTCAGGCGTCCATTGTTGTTTGAAAGATTAAGTATTTTTGTGTATCTCACGGGTCCGTTATTCGTTTTGTTTATCGTCACTGTCAGAAAGGTCGTGAGTTATACACTGACTTTCCGTAGTGTCTGCGAAAGCTTCAGCTTTATCGTAATGGGAACGTACTAGTCGTTGGCGGGCATGAAATGCACGCCGGGGTGTGAAGGGGCGACTCAGACTGCGAGTAACCAGCCAAAAGTTGTGGTCTGATTCGTTTTCTGTGAGGGAACGGCAGAATTCTTCCCATCTTGCTATCTTACGCTCCAATAAACGTTTTTTTTTAAACTCTCGGGCTAGTTCGTTGCATTCCGCCCGGTCGGCTGGTTCTCGAAAGCTTTGGCATTTCTTAGGAACTCTGTTTTTCATTTTAATCATATCCAAAATAATGTCGGGTGTGGTGTCATCTCTTCTGTCCTAAAGAAACTGAAATATTGAGCAGCCTTCTACTCGGTGGTGCAGGCGGCGCCTGCACCGTGAGCCTTTTAGCCCGTCGACCCCTTTCGGGCCTTGAGTGCTATTTCACCCATCCAGTGGGTGACCACGCCCGATATTGCTTATTGTTATGACGCTTACTTTTTGTTTTAACAGTGCTCAGGACAAGTTAGGTAGGGATGATGAGAGGTGTTGACGTTGTAGGTGCTGGTGCTGGAGTGGGGGCTGGGAGGGTGGTCTGATTGGAGCTTATGATGTATGATGAGGAGTTAAGTTTTCTTGGTTCAGGGCAGGGTTAATACTGGGGGGATTAGGTAATTATTAGCTGTCTACCTGGCATGGAAGGCGGGTTTCGGGTCATGAGTAGTTTGATGAGGAGTAGATTTAGCAGAGTGGAGTTATCCCTTGGTACCGTGCAAACAGTGTGACGGTGAGGACCGCCACATCTATTGCAGCGGGTAGCATCTGAGTAGGAGGCTGCAGAGTGGTTTAAATTCAGGCAATTAAAGCACTGTGTTATGAGTGTGGGTGGGCGGGGTAGTGTGGCTGTATTGGAGGTATGAGGTGTTGGTGTTGGCTTGGGCTTGGGAGCAGGTTTGTTACGCCTGCTTCCAGTCTGAGTATATTTGGTTTGAGTGTCCTTGCTCGGTTGTGAGATTGAAGAGGTCTCACACCCGGGCTCGGGATGTGGCGGGGAGTCTGTGTGTGGTGGTAGTGTGTCCGTGGTTTGTGTTGTCTGATGAGTGTTCTGGAGTGAGGAAAGAGTTGGGGGGGGGGGGTAGAAGATAGGGGTGGATGAATCAGGTGGGAGTGTGATGTCGGTTTGAGTGGTTAGGTGATTGTTGGAAATTTGGGACTGAGTGACCCTAGAAATCTTATGGGGAGGGCGGGAGGTTTGAGTGTTTTGGTGTATTGGTTTTGTGGTTGGAGATGTTTGGGTTTCAGAGTGGTTCATGACTGGAGTGGACTGAGTTTCCGCGTGGTCGATGGAGGGTGAGACTTGAATACCCATGTCGTCAGTTGCGATATCATCTGAGCATATTTTGTAGAACACATTGTGGAGTTCCAATTGATCTCTGTATTGTGGCATGGGAAGATGATGACGTAACCATTATCGATTTCTTGGAGGAGCTGGATGTGTTGTTGGACGCTAGAAGTGGCTGTGGCTATGAGTTTACGGTGTTCATGCAGTGCGTTCCGATGTTGAAGGGCGTCGTGGTGAGGGTTGGGTACCATAGTTTTTTTTTCAAGGTAACGAGTCGATGGGAGCCCAAGGGCGAAGGTAGTGCCCTTTTACTCATCGGTGTCCATGGAATCCCTGATGAGCCAGGAAAATCGTTTTCTGCCTGCACTGGTGGGGGAAAAATCACTCTGTCCTGTCCAAGGTTTGGCAGGTCAGAACTGAAACCCTCTCATCGCTATGTGACTTCGGGTATTAACGTGGGATAAGGGCCCTCTCAAGAAACAGAATTTAGAACGTGAGAGTGGAAATTTGTTATACAGGAGCCAGGGCCCCCGGTACTTGAAGCGAGTGTTGGGTTTCCTGGTACTGATTACCCTCTTTAGCAGGGCGATGCCCTCGTCGCTCGAATGAGAAAGAATCTGAGACTTCGTCATCTTAACCACTCTAGTGATCTGTTCAAATAGAGTAGGAACATTGAGATCTCGATGAATGCTAATGTTAGACTTGTACCATGGAGAGAGGGATATGTGGCGAAGCACCTTGCTCTGGAGCACCTGGAGACGACCAAGAGGCGTCTTTGGAATATTGCACCAGCCTCACATCCGTATAGGATAATTGGCCGTATAGACGCTAAGTAAAGTGATCGTTTGATCCTAATAATTAGGTGTTTGTTGAACAGAATGGGGCTCAAGGCCGCGACACGGGCGTATGCCTGCTGTAAGGCCTGGTCTATATTCCATCTCCAGGTGAGGCCCCGATCGATAATCAAGCCAAGGTACTTCCGCTTGCTCAACCATGGTAACTCTCAACAACGGATATGAAGAAGGCGAAATCTCGGCCGTCTGTACGAAAACAGAATTGCTTGGGTCTTTACCGGATTTATTTTTACATTGTTCTTGTTACACCAGTATAAGAATTTGTCGATTCAAGCTTGAAGTTTGTTGATGGCATCGCAATATCGTCGCTGAGCGGTATAAACTGCGATGTCATCCGCAAACTTTTGAACTTCTACACCAGGAACTTTCGGGAGATCGTTCACGTATAAGGGGCAGAGAATAGGTGAGAGGGCTTCACACTGTGGCACGCCCGCAAGGAGTTGCCGAAGGGTGGATTTAGCACCTTCATAAGTGGCAAAAAATTGCCGTTTCCTAACGTAGGAATGGATAATTTTGATCAAATAAGTGGGAACCTGATAGCGTTCCACGAGTTTAACTATGAGCTTGTCGTGCCAGACGGTGTCAAGAGCTTTTTGAACATCGAAAAGGACCGCTGGCACGCTACGTCGTGTATTGAACGATCCCGTAATATACTGGACTATGCGAAAAACCACTAGGGGAGCCGATCAATTGGACCGGAAACCAAACTGCTCCGGTCGCAGTATATTACTGGTAGACAGGTAACCCTTGAGACGATGGAGAATAAGTCTCTCAAAATTTTTGGAAAGGTGAGCGAGAAGGCTGATAGATCGATAGTTCTGCGGGAACAGCCTGTCCTTCCCCGGACTGGGAATGACCACCATCTTGGCAGTCTTCCAGGCCGAGGGGAAGTAGCCCAATGAAAGACAGGCTGTGAAGATTGTAGTAAGAAAGACTACCGCACGATAGGGGAGGGATTTGAGTTCCTTAACAGTCACACTATCAGCCCCGGAAGACTTATTCTCGCTTAACCGTTTGATACACTTGCGGACCTCCGCAGGTGTGACGTCGGTCACTTGGTCACGTGGCGTCCTAGTTAGCATAAAAGCTGAGGCCTTACGGGCTACCAGTCGTTCAGTAGTGTCATCATCGTGGGGCGCGTCTTGGGTTACATAGTGACTCTCAATCGAGTCAGCGAAGGCCTCAGCTTTTTCCAAAGGGAGAATACGAGACCCCGACGGCCATGAATCGCACGCCGGGGTTCTCGGGGCCGCTTCAGACCGCGAGTTACCCGCCAGAAATCACGGTAGGAATCGTTGTCAGAGAGAGTGCGACAGAGGTCCTCCCATTGTTCAATCTTGCATTCCAGCAGGCGTTGGCGGACGACGTTGGCTAGCTCCTTGTATTCAGCTCGGTCGGCTGGGTCGCCGTAAAGTTGCCACCTCCTCCGATAACGATTTTCGATCTTGATCAAATCCTTGAGGAGATCTGAAAGACCTTCGTCATCATGTGAACCAGAGGTCGAACGAGAATTTTGTGCAGCATCTTGAACGTGTCACCGAGCATTGAGAATTTTACGAGTAAGATGCCCAACAGCCCTGTCGACATCGTCCCGGCTGCGAGGTTCAAATGGGTGCAAATTTTTGTCTACATGAGAGCGGAACTTGGTATAGTCCAATTCGGCACGAAGGTTCCGACGAGTTGGCGCACGTAAACGGTCCCAGGCAAGTTTGAACACAGTGGGATTATGGTCCGAATTGTGCTCCGAAGGGACTAGAAAATCAAGAGTCCTGTTATAGAATTTTGAGACTGTCACATCAATGACGTCTGGTAAACCATATGCTGGATAAATGGTGGGCTCAAGAGGAGCACATACCAGAACGTCAGTATCTCTCATATATTGACTGAGAATTCTACCCTTAGGATTGACCACCCTAGAATTCCAGTCGGGGTGCTGGAAATTGAGATCACCTACTATCAGGGTGGGAACACGAGCGGCGTTGTCTAAAAGAGCTTCAAGATCGGCAAGATGGAGGAGCGCAAAAAGGCGGTAGTGGTAGATTCGATGTCGGATTTCTATGCCACGCGACTCTAGTACGGAATAGGGCAAGGGATCCAGCACGTGATGGGTCAGGGAAGCCTTCACCAACATGGCCACCCCTCCCCGCCTTCATTCTGACTAGAAGTCGACGGCTGTTGTGACAGTCCAGTCGGCCCCTTGGCACTGGGAGGGGCCCCGCCACCGCCAGGCGGGGGCTCCATGGTCCGTATACAAAGCTAGGTCGGTGTAAAGAAGAAGCACTCGAACAACACAAGACGAACACAAAACAAAGAACACAGTACGGCACCACCAGTCACTTTCAGAGAGCACTAGTACACACAATGTTCACTGAACGAAGTCCCGATGCTGTCTGGCTGGGGTACCATAGTTGCCGGCCGATCATATTTATATGGCCGGCAGCCGTTTCCTGTGGAGTCCGCAAAAAATTACGCCAGCCCATTTAAAAATTATTACTATTATTATTCTTACGGGTCTACCCGTGGATCAGCAGAGGTGAAAGAAGGTGCCGGGATGAATGGATCTAACTACAAAGTCAAAGTTAATTTAAAATTTTAACAGAGGTTATATTTTCTTGAAACAACACAATTTAAACAACTTAGTGAAATAACAAAGACATAGCAATTTAGAAACGAGACTTAGAAAGATCCAAGACTTCAGAATTTTAACACATTTGGGCTGTAAGCCCCTGGTTTTACAATTTTGAGCTCCTAACTCAACTTTATAAAAGATTACAATTTTACACAAAGGGCAGAAATCCCCTAATACATGGAGCACTTGCTCCGAATTCTCAATATCAAGCCTCCCAGAGGCATTCTTACAATACTCGAAAAGAGCTGACGTGCTCTCAGTGCTCCCAGCCTACTCAAGGCAACACAATGTGAAAGTCAAATAATCGCTGACCTTACAAGGCACTATTTACAAATAGCAATCTTATTACACAGAGGTATCTAGTACCCAACCTACGGGGCCTTAGTGAAAAAGAACAGGTTGAATGAACGGCCCGTGTACAACAGGAATGGAGTCGGAGATTAAGCTCCACAGAAAAATTTACGGACCTATAGGGCACTTGGCCAATGAAACAGGGGCTAATATAAAACTATTGAGGTTGCTCGGATGGAGATAACTTTAATACATAGTAGAAACAAATGCGGTACCTCAAACCAAGATGAAGGGGGGCTCGAGAGGGTGAATCACTCTCTATCCCCGATTTACAGTTAAAGATTTTATGAAGTTTTTACAGGAGCCGAAAAGAGATTTACATTTGTAGAGAAGTAGGTTACATATTTAAGGTTTCGGACCTTTCTCTCAGGTTAAACTGCGTAGTTGGTTAGAAATAAGATGTTAACTGGCCATTACCTTGCTGAAGACCTGCTGCGTGAAGAAAGAGGCGCCTCCCGCCCCCTGCGTGACACACACACTTAGTTAGATGTTGATCAAATGGCCAAGAGACGAGAAAATCCGCAGTTTATAAACCCTCGGGGAAAGCTCGAGACCTTTCATGAATAATCAAGACACACCAGCTCAATTTTATTGGCTACCTTAAAGTTACACACCAAATCGAAGAAGAAGCCTGTGATAGGCTGAAAATTAATTACAGAAATTCTTGATTGGGTAAATTAAAAACTGGCGGAAAGAAAAGATAAATATTGCCAACCTAAAGATGAATGAACGAAATTTAGTAAAGATAAAACTTATGAATTCAAAGTTTCTTCAAAAAGGTTCCTTCACTTCGCACCAGGGTGCATGATCAAAGTTTGTTAGTAGTGACATCCATGAGAGAATGTTCAAACTTCTTGATGAATGGAAAATAAAAACACGTAAAAATGCATACAGTTCACAATAACAAATGTTACTGGTGCCATCTTCAGAGAAAATTTATTAGTTGGTCCAGTTTCAAGTTCACGGTTTCTCCTGTAGAGGAGTTTTTTAAGGCGCAAGATTTAAATGTGAGGCGTAGAGGTGTACCTCCCGGTACAGTTATTATTATTATTATTATTATTATTATTATTATTATTAATTATTAATTATTATTATTATTATTATTATTATTAATATGAGCCTGATGGCGGATCGTTTTGGGCGGGATTACGATTGTCATTGTTGCGTAATTGGGCCGAAATGGAATTTCTAGCTTCATTTTGCATTAAAATATTATTAAGATGTACAATAGGCCGATCAATATAATTCTTGTTATTCAAGTCGAACTTAACACGTGAATTTATTATAATTTAGATTTAAGCAAGGTGTAGCGAGAGATGGATCACGTAACCTAACCCTTTTAAGATGAAACATAATGGGATCATGGTCAGAATTTAATGCATTTGGTACAATAAAATCAATATTTCTCCTATAGTGTTTAGTTACTGCTAAGTCAATGACATCTGGGCTCGCACCATTTTAAGATGATCAATGGCATGATGATTAAGCTTAGACTTAATCAGCACAGCCACGCCTCCTCACTCATCGTAAAGTATATCTTTACGATAGACGGCAAAATTTTTAATTTTGAAGGAAATATATGGTTTAAGCCAAGTCTCTCCTGGTGCCCTCCCTCACGGAGTTATTGCATCTCTCGGTATCGAGATTAGACTTGAAAACTATAATTATAGTCATGCGGCCTATTTACCTCCCAAAGCATATCTGCGTATTACAGAGCTAGATACTTTATTAAACAACCCGCGAAAATTCTCAGCTATTATAGATGGTGACTTGATGACAATATTGTGGTCAGAAATAAACGACTCTAGTTTGTATTTCTGACTGACAATACTCTTGCAATTCCAAGCACAGTCTGTTAGGTCCATAGTCAGGGAAGGGTTCTGTAGAGTAATGCATTACGCCTATGCAGTTTAATGGTTAGAGTGATTAGTTTCGAACCCCGGAGCCCCAGGTTCGATTCCCGGCTTTGCCATGAAATTTGCAAAGTGGTACGAAGGCGCGAACGCGGTCCACTCAGCCTCGGGAGGTCAACTGAATAGAGCGAATTCCATTCCCACCTCAGCCATCCTCGAAGTGGTTTTCCGTGGTTTCCCACTTCTCCTCCAGGCAAATGCCGGGATGGTACCTAACTTAAGGCCACGGCCGCTCCCTTCCCTCTTCCTTGCCTACCTTCCCATCCCCCAAGAAGGCACCTGTTCTGCATAGCAGGTGAGGCCACCTGGGCGAGGTACAGGTCTCCTTCCTAGTTACTTCCTCGACACAAAAACTCACGCTCCAGGACACTGCTCTTGAGGCGGCAGAGGTGGGATCCCTCCCTGAGTCCGAGGGAAAAACCAACCCTGACGGGTAAACGGTTTGTGAAAGAAGAAATACTGCAGTGCAGCATTTATCAGTACCACACCTTTTCAATTGTTGTCTGATTCTTGCGCAGTTTTTCTGTGTCTTTTAAAATAGGCAGAAGCCTATTAAATTTAATTTGTCTAAGCGCAAAGTATTCATTAAATTGTAATGAAAGAATTTTTAAACTAGTTGGAAAAAATATATTTTAGATACCAGTACCGGTAGTGAGAAAATTTCTGGAGGCGCCGGGTATCGATCCCGGTACCTCTCACATGCTAAGCGAGCGCTCTACCATCTGAGCTACGCCCCCAGTTAGTGTACATGAGTATTTTATAATGTCTTTTGCTATTGCTCCAGTTTCTTCGGCTCCTGTGCGTGTGTCCAGCCGGACGTTCGATCAGCGAATCTACTTTCACCTCTCTGCGACCAGGGCGTTGTAACACAGTGGTGAGCAAAGGTCGGACTTCTTGGACTCGACGACTTCTTCTATCGTCTTAATCTAGAAAAATATGGAGGCAGTATTACATTGTTTCTAAGACTAGAAACATCTAGCGTTAAAAACATATGAAACATTATGTGTGTGTGTGAATAACTTGCCTAATGACCGGCCAGTGCTGCTGTGACTGCGACTGTGTTGTTTTCATGCCTATTGATACCATTCTCATAAGCCTGTGTCTTCCAGTTTTAAGTGGAATCCGAACTAAAAGAAAATTATTTATCATTTTGAGAACCGTCTGCCTCTGTGGTGTAGTGGTTAGCGTGATTAGCTGCCAACCCCGGAGGCCCGGGTTCGATTCCCGGCTGTGCCACGAAATTTGAAAAGTGGTACGAGGGCTGGATCGGGGTCCACTCAGCCTCGGGAGGTCAACTGAGTAGAGGTGGGTTCGGTTCGCACCTCAGCCATCCTGGAAGTGGTTTTCCGTGGCTTCCCACTTCTCCTCCAGGCGAATGCCAGGATGGTACCTAACTTAAGGCCACGGCCGCTTCCTTCACTCTTCCTTGCCTATCCCTTCCAATCTTCCCATCCCTCCACAAGGCCCCTGTTCAGCATAGCAGGTGAGGCCGCCTGGGCGAGGTACTGGTCATACTCCTCAGTTGTATCCCCCGACCAAGAGGCGGTAGAGGTGGGATCCCTCGCTAAGTCCGAGGGAAAAACCGAACCTGGAGGGTAAACAGATGATGATGATGATGATTTTGAGGTCACGGCCGCCTTGGTGTGATGTCCAAGCAATCATATTTGATAGAATAGGTAAATTAGGTACCTGGAGTGAGCTCGATAGCTGCAGTCGCTTAAGTGCGGGAGATAGTAGGTTCGAACATCACTGTCGGCAGCCCCGAAGTTGGTTTTCCGTGGTTTACCATTTTCACACCAGACAAATGCTGGGACTGTACCTTAATTAAGGCCATGGCCGCTTCCTTCCCATTCCTAGGCCCTTCTTAACCCATCGTCGCCATAAGACTTAACTGTGTCGCCGCGGCGTAAAAAAAATGTAAAAGATGAAATAGTCCCAACACATAGCCTAACACCAAATGCTTTTCTAGTTTTCAAATTTTGTATCACATTGTAAATTACTTTGTTTTCGTACGTAAATTTCAATACTTTATCAGTAGGTTTAGTATATTTACATACTCCTGACTGAATACTTCTGCCTTCTGTAAATTGTCCCCCTTGTTCATTAATGATCCCTGGAATTGCCTTCTAGGAACCCGCTAATTATGCTTGCATAATGTTAAGTTCAGCTGATTTCTTCTCTATATTCACAGAGGCGGTCTGAGAGCTATTTACTTACTTACTTAATCTGCTTACACTCCAGGGCTGTTTTATTCCGCGGACTCAGCGAGGGATCCCACCTCTATCGCCTCAATGGCAGTGTCCTGGAGCTTGAGACATTGGGTTGGATGGATAAAAATGGGGAGGATGACCAGTACCTCACCCAGGTGGCCTCACCTGCTATGCTGAACGGGGGCCTTGTAGGAGGATGGGAAGATTGGAAGGGACAGACAAGAAAGGGGGAAGAAGCGGCCATGACCTTAAGTTAGGGACTATCCCGGCATTCGCCTGGACGAGAAGTGGGAAACCAGGGAAAACCACTTCCAGGATGACTGAGGTGGGAATCGAACCCCCCTCTACTCAGTTGACCTCCCGAGTGTGAGTGGACACCATTCCAGCCCTCGTACGTCTTTTCTAATTTAGTGACAGAGCTGGAAATCGAACCTGGGCCTCCGGGTGAGGCAGGTAATCACACTAACCACTACACCACAGAAGCGGACTATTATAAGTTTCACCAAGAAGAAAAGTCCTCTCAAAGTTAATTGCTGTTTTGAAAGGGATTACTGTATCTATGTGTTAATGTAAGAAAAAATCTTCAATGGGGTAATCACATTAACGAGTTCGTAAGTAAAGGTTACAGATCTCTGCATATTGTTATGAGGG
This sequence comes from Anabrus simplex, assembly GCF_040414725.1. Taxonomy (NCBI): domain Eukaryota; kingdom Metazoa; phylum Arthropoda; class Insecta; order Orthoptera; family Tettigoniidae; genus Anabrus; species Anabrus simplex. The sequence goes on along the minus strand of NC_090268.1, from coordinate 370,620,049 downwards.
CACAGAATGTAGGGGTTGTAATAATGATGTAAAGGAGAAGGCATGGTAATGTCCGGTTTTTTTTTTTTTTTTTTTTTTGCTATGGGCTTTACGTCGCACCGACACAGATAGGTCTTATGGCGACGATGGGATAGGAAAGGCCTAGGAGTTGGAAGGAAGCGGCCGTGGCCTTAATTAAGGTACAGCCCCAGCATTTGCCTGGTGTGAAAATGGGAAACCACGGAAAACCATTTTCAGGGCTGCCGATAGTGGGATTCGAACCTACTATCTCCCGGATGCAAGCTCACAGCCGCGCGCCTCTACGCGCATGGCCAACTTGCCCGGTAATGTCCGGTTTGATCCAAATTAAAGTATGATTCCATTGTATGGGACCCCACACCAGGATTACTCGATACGAGAACTGGAAAGCAGCACGATATTTGTTGTGACTGACTTTCGATAAAAGAGCAGTATTACGAAAATGTTACAAACTCTGGGCTGAGAAGACTTGGAAGTAAGGAGACGAGCTGCTTGTCTAAGTGCTATGCTCCGAGCTGTCTGTGGAGAGATGGCGTCGAATCTCATTGGTAGACGAATAAAAAAAGTGAGAAAGATTAGGCTATAATATGAAAATAAACTTTGAATTCAAGAGGACAGCCTGGAGAAACTATTAGTTTGTAGGATGAGGAATTAGGGATTGGAGTAATGAAGTCAAATGTTCGACAAATTTCCGAGTACTTTAAAATCATTTAAGAAAAGACGAGGCAAACAATTGGTAGGGAGTCTCCCACCTGGGCGGTAGCCCTAGCAGTAGTGATGATTGAGAATTACAAGTGGGGCGAGGGGTATAAAATATATAGACAATAAAATGTCCCTGGGTCCAAGAACTATCGCAGGAGGGGTGGGGGTAGACAACAAAATAGAAGGAAATTACTATAAGAAGGTTAAGTATTTGGTGCTTTCTGAACGAATTTCGAGAGTGGGTTGACAGTCTACCAACTTAAGTGCGGTAATAGTAGTACTATACAATCAAACTTTCATCAAAGTAATAATTATGCATGTATTACAGTTAAATAAAAGTACAGCGTGATTATAACTTTCAAAAGTAATTTAGTATTTGACTACACGCTAAGAAACAGATACGAACGGTTATTAACTGAGTGAAACTGCCAGATTGACGAAGGCAAGTGGGTGACCTTGGCAAAAATATACCCCTGCTACCCTTCGTCGCACAACATGCAGCACATTGCACCGCGGGTTCCGCTACGTAGTGGAAACAGCACGGGAATGCCCAGGAACAACTATATAAAGATGGGAAAAAGCGACCATCTTGGTGGAACGATGAAGCGAGAGCAGCTTGTAAACGTAAAAGGAAGGCTTATCAGAAATGGCTCCAAACAAGGGCTGATGCAGACAGGATATTATACGTAGATGAAAAGGAAAAAAAAACAAAAAACAGAGCGAAACAAATAGTCGGTGAGTCCAAAAAGGAGTCGTGGGAAGAGTTTGGTAATAACCTGGAAAGGCGAGGTCAAGCAGCACGGAAACATTTCTGGACAGTAATAAAGAATCATAGGAAGGGAGGGAAAAAGGAAATGGACACTCTTTTGGGTAATTCAGATGAACTCATACTAGATCCCAGGGATTCTCTGGACAGGTGGAGGGAATATTTTGAAAACCTTCTCAACTTAAAAGGAAATCTTCCTGGTGGTGTTGCAAAGAACGGAGCTCATGAGAAGGAGCAAAATGATGTTGGTGAAATTACGCTTGAGGAAGTGGAAAGGATAAAGCAGTAGGAATAGATGAAATTAGACCTGAAATGGTGAAGTATAGTGGGAGGGTGGGGATCAAATGGCTTCATAGAGTAGTAAGATTAGCATGGAGTGTTGATAAGGTACTTCAGATTGGACAACAGAAGTAATTGCGCCTATTTATAAGCAAGGGAACGGGAAAGATTGCAAGAACTATCGAGGTATCTGATTGATTTGTACACCAGGATAATTATTCACTGGCATCTTGGAAGGGAGGTTGCGATCAGTGGTTGAGAAGAAGTTGGATGAAAACCAGAGTGGTTTCAGACAACAGAGGGGCTGTCAGGATGAGATTTTCAGTATGCGCCAGGTCATTGAAAATTGCTATGAGAGGAATAGACAGCTGTGTTTATGTTTTGTAGATCTAGAGAAAGCACATGACAGGGTACCGAGGGAAAAGATGTTCGCCATACTGGTTGACTATGGAATTAATGGTCGATTATTAAAATTAATCAAAGGCATTTATGTTGATAACTGGGCTTCAGTGAGAGTTGATGGTAGAATGAGTTCTTGGTTCAGAATACTTACAGTGGTTAGAAAAGGCTGTAATCTTTCACCTTTGCTGTTCGTAGTTTAGGTGGATTATCTGCTGAAAGGTATAAAGAGGCAGGGAGGGATTCAGTTAGGTGGAAATGTATTAAGCAATCTGGCCTATGCTGACGACTTGGTCTTACTGGCAGATTGTGCCGAAAGCCTGCAATCTAATATCTTGGAACTTGAAAATAGGTGCAAAGAGTATGGTATGAAAATTATCCTTTCGAAGACTAAGTTGATGTCAGTAGGTAAGGAATTCAACAGAACTGAATGTCAGATTGGTGATACAAAGCTAGAACAGGTCGATAATTTTAAGTATTTAGGTTGTGTGTTCTCCCAGGATGGTAATATGTTAAGCGAAATTGAATCAAGTTGTAGTAAAGCTAATGCAGTGAGTTCGCAGTCGCGATCAACAGTATTCTGTAAGAAGGAAATCAGCTCCCGGACGAAACTATATTTACGTCGCTATGTTTTCAGACCAATTTTGCTTTGCAGGAGCGAAAACTGCGTGGACTCAGGATATCTTATTCATAAGTTCGAAGTAACAGACGTGGAAGTAGCTAGAATTATTGCTGGTACAAACAGGTGGGAAGAATGGTAGGTGGGTACTCGGAATGAGGAGATAAAGGCTAAGTTGGGAATGAACTCCATGGATCAAGATGTACGCATAAACCGGCTTCGGTGGTGGGGTCATGTGAGACGAATGGGGGAGGATAGGTTACCCAGGAGAATAATGGACTCTGTTATGGAGGGTGAGAGGAGTAGAGGGTGACCGAGACTACGAAGGTTAGACTCAGTTTCTAACGATTTAAAGATAAGAGGTACCGTATAGGACTAAGTGAGTCCGCAGCACTAGTTACAAATAGAGGATTGTGGCGACGCTTAGTAAATTCTCAGTCTTGCAGACTGAACGCCGAAAGGAATACGGTCTACAATAATAATTAATGTATGTATGCATGTATGCCTATCACCCTTTCCTTTATACACAGGGGCTGCTATAGCAACTCTCAATTCATTTGGTATAGCTCCTTCGTGCAAACAATAATCAAATAGGTCTTCAGATATGGTACTATATTCCAACCCATTGTCTTTAGTATATCCCAAGAAATCTTATCAATTCCAGCGCTTTTCAAGTTTTCAACTTTTCTCTCTTATTGTAAATGCTGTTTTTATCATATGTAAATTTTAATACTTCGTAGAACAGTATTAGTCATCTCGTCTGTAATAATAATAATAATAATAATAATAATAATAATAATAATAATAATAATAATAATAATAAATTTGAAAAGTGGTATGAGCGGGAACGGGGTACACTCAGTCTCGGGAAGTCAAATGAATAGGGGATGATTTAATAAATAACAATGTTATTTGCTTTTCACCCGACTATCTACTTTTACGGTTTTCGGAGCCGCCGAGCTGCCGGAATTTTGTCCCTCAGGAGTTCCTTTTGATACCAGTAAATCTACGAGGTGAGGCTGACGTACTTGAGCACCTTCAAATACCACCGGAGTGAGCCAGGATCGTACCTGAAAAGCTGGGGTGATAAGGCTGGCGTCTCAAACGTCTGAGCCACTCAGCCCGGGAGGGAGAGGGGAGGATTTGATTACCACCTCAGTAATCATCGGAGTGGTTTTCCGTGATTTCCCATTTCTTTTACGAGCAAATGACGGGGTGGTACATAACATAATGTCACCACTGCTTCCTTCTCTCTTCCTTTTCTATCCCTTCCAATCTTTCCATCCCCCCAAAGTGACCTAGGAGAGGTAGTGGTCCTCCTCCCCGGTTGTACCTCAACCAAGTGACTCACGCTCTAGGATGCTGCCCTTCAGGTGATTGAGGTGGGACCCCTCGCTGAGTCCGTGGGAGAAACCAAAACCTGAACGACAAACTGACTAAATGAGACGTTTTTCCTTGCGTACAATTTACCCAAGATTTACTTCACACTCGGACTGTGTATACTGGTACAATATATAGTTCAGATTTAAGGAACATCTAGAGAAGATAATGTATCCGTAGTATTTACTCCAAATAAAGGGTGGTTATGAGTTGTAGTAAGGATGTAAAGGAGAGGATGTATAAGTATCTGGTAAGAGTAAGGTTCCAGTGTATGGACCCTCATCAACATTACTTGATTCGAGAACTAAAAAAATCCAAGAAAAGCAACTCGATTTGTTCTAGGTGATTTCAGATAAAGAGTATTGTTACGAAAATGTTGCAATATTTGGGCTGGAAGGATTTTGGAGAAAGGAGACGAGCTACTCGAGTAACTGGCATTTTTCGAGCTGTCAGTTGAGAGATGGCGTGGAATGACATTAGTAGACGAATAAGTTTGAGTGGTGTTTTTAAAAGTAGGAAAGATCACAATATGAAGATAAAATTTGAATTCAAGAGGAAAAATTTGTGAAAATATTCGTTTATAAGAAGGGGAGTTAGTGATTGAAATAATTTACCAACGGAGATGTTCAATATATTTCAATATTCTTTGCAATTATTTAAGAAGAGACTAGGAAAACAACAAGTAGGGAATCTGCCACCTGGGCGGCTGCCATAAGTGCAGTTCATGATTGATTGATTGATTGATTGATTGATTGATTGATTGATTGATCAGGGCGTGAATTTGGGTAAGAAGGGAATATATAGGGTAAAGGAAGGTATACTAGTGATACAGGTAAGTTCTTGGTGAATATTTGAAGTATCATGAACTTCTCTATTTCACACTGAGCATTTCAATATTACTTATACTTCCCTGAGTTCTCAGTAGATGTCTCTACTTGAACTGGTCTCATAGCTCTAGCGGACACATGATACTTATTCAAAGATTTATCATGAACTTACCAATATCACGAACTGACTTCGCTTTACCCTTGTTGGCGAGGAACGTTAGGCTCGTTCCTGACGTGGAAGCGAAACTTCGTCTTTGCGGATGAACCGAGCACGCCGGTACTGCCTTGGCTAGGTAACCATCTCAGGGAATGAAAACATTTATGATGATAAAGAAGATGAGTTGGCGGATGCAGAATAGTTTTCGGCCTACAAGTGGTATGGCTTGTCCGTGTTCCGACAGTTCTCTATTCCGTCCGACCAACCGAGCAGAGGAAAGGAAGACAAAGCTCTACCGTGGCTCTACGCCTCTCTATTGGGGAGACGGAGTGGGGCAGGTCTGCATCGTCTGCTGTCCTGAGACTGATTTTCCGTGATTTTCCCTCCTCCTGCACATTTCTAGTCTGATATCAATTTCATTTAAATAATTTTATATTGGATTAACAGAATTTACCTCTGATAACGGACCAGTTTTTCATTCGTAATGTCACTGACTTACATCTCAGAATTTACTTAAAAAATAACCTTCAAATCATGAGCATTGGTTTTTAAGGATAGCTTCCTATATATTGGTGAACGAGTAGAAAATATGAACCCGTTAGGAAGTTGAAAGTTGGACGTGAATATCCCACAGTGTCATTTAATCGTTTTAAATTATTTCAGCGCCTCTTCATATGCAATATTTGGAGCCATATCTTCAGAAGTCCGCCTCTGTGGTGTAGTGGTTAGTGTGATTATCTGCCACCCCCGGAAGGCCCGGGTTCGATTCCCGGCTCTGCCATGAAAGTTGAAAAGTGGTACGAAGGCTGGAACGGGGTCCACTCAGCCTCGCAGGTCAACTGAGTAGAGGTGGGTTCGATTCCCACTTCAGCCATCCTGGAAGTGGTTTTTCCGTGCTTTCCCACTTTTCCTCTAGGCAAATGCCGAGATGGTACCTAACTTAAGGCCACGGCCGCATCCTTCTCCCTTCCTTGTCTATCCCTTCCAATCTTTAAATCCCCCACCAAGGCCCCTGTTCAGCATAGCAGGTGAGGCCGCCTGGGAGAGGTACTGGTCCTCCTCCCCAGTTGTATCTCCGGACCCAATGTCTCACGCTCCAGGACACTGCTCTTGAAGCGGAGAGGTGGGATTCCTCGCTGAGTCCGGGGGAATACCAACCCTGGCGGGTAACCAGATCGAGATAGAGTGAGAGAGAGAGAGAGAGAGAATTCCAGCCTTTATTTCCATATTGTGATCTTCACTACTTTTAAAGACACCACTCAAACTTAGTCGTATTCTAATATCATACCATGCCCCCTCTCCACTGACAGCCCGAAACATACCACTTAGTCGAGCAGCTCGTCACCTTTCTCCCAAGTCTTTCCAGCCCAAACATTGCAACATTTTTATAACTCTACTCTTTTGTCGGAAATTACCCACAACAAATCGAGTTGCTTTTCCTTGGATTCTTTCCAGTTCTTGAATAAAATAATTCCGGTGAGAGTTCCATACCAAACCAAACCCCATGGCACTACAGCCCTCGAAGGGCCTGGGCCTACCAAGCGACCGCTGCTCAACCCAAAGGCCTGCAGATTACGAGGTGTCGTGTGGTCAGCACGACGAATCCTCTCGGCCGTTATTCTTGGCTTTCTAGACCGGGGCCGCTATCTCACAGTCAGATAGCTCCTCAATTCTAATCACGTAGGCTGAGTGGACCTCGAACCAGCCCTCAGGTCCAGGTAAAAATCCCTGACCTGGCCGGGAATCGAACCCGGGGCCTCTGGGTAAGAGGCAGGCACTCTACCCCTACACCACATGGCCGTCGAGAGTCCCATACACTGGAACCATACTCTAGTTGGGGGTCTTACCAGAGACTTGTATTCCCTCTCCTTTACGTCCTTGGGCTGATGACCTTCGATGTTAGGCCCCTTAAAACAACAAGCATCATCAAGCACCTTTACATCCTTACTACAACCCCTAAACACCCTCATAACCTTGTGCAGAGATCTGTATCCTTTATTTAAAATCCCATTGATTTGCTTGCTTGCCCCAGTGAAGATCTTTCCTTATATTAAGACCTAGATACTTGCAGTGATCCCCATAAGGAACTTTCACCCCGTCAATGCAGTAATTAAAACTGAGAGGACTTTTCCTATTTGTGAAACTATCAACCTGACCTTTAACCCTGTTTATCATCATCATAGCATTGCCCGCTGTCCATCTGACAATATTATCGAGGTCATTTGTCAGTTTATCACAATCTTTACTTATTTATTACGTAAAGTATTTCTCAATAACTGTAATCTAGCCCAATTACTTTTTTCTTGTACCCTTCCTATCACTGCCCACAATAGAATTGGCGCTAACACGCCATGGTCGTTCGGAGGTAATTCCAATATTCCCTGCTGAAACCTTGCACTAAAGAAAAGTTCATTAGAATCCTGCTGAAAGATTTTTTTATTTCATAAGATTTCTCCGTAAACCCAATATTTAGTGTTATATTTTGTTGTATGTTTCTGTAAATTCTTCGTGCATACAGAACTATTTAAGTAATAAAATTAAACACCATCGCACGACTGCACTGATGGACCTTGACCTACCCTCCAGAAAAATTACATCATATTCAGAGGGGCTTCCTGCATTAAAACCCCAGTCAAGGTCCAAAAGCTTACATTCGGGAAAAAGTGGGTCGGGAGTCCTGAAGACGGTTTCTCGTGGGTTTCCATTTTCACACCTGGCAAATCTTTTTCTTTTCCTGCCGCTTTTCCTACAGCTGTGGGGTCACGGGTGCGAACTGCATCGCACAAGTGGATTTGGCTCTGTTTTACGGCCGGATGCCCTTCCTGACACCAACCCTCTATGAGGGATGTACTTACTATTGCGTGTTTTTGTGGTGGTTGGTAGTGTGGCGTGTTGTATGAATATGAAGAGCAAAGTGTTGGGACGTACACAAACACCCAATCTCCGTGACAGAAGTATTAATCAGAAGCGATTAATATCTTCAACCCGTCCAGAAATCGAACCCGGGACCCTCGGTCTGAATATTAATTAAGGCCACGGTCGCTTGTTTTCCAGTCCTAGCTCTATCCTGCCTAAGACCTGTCTATGTCGGTGTGACGAAAAACAAATAGCAAAAATAGAAATATATCCAGGGTAATTTAACGTCACCAGAAATTGCAGGAAAAGGCTGAAGATATTTAGTTTATTGGAGCTACCCTAGCAAAGTCAGACGATTTCATTTCGATTTTGGCCTAGCGACAATCTTGATGACGACGATAAGTGATGATTAATCCCCCCGGGAATGAGAAACAAACTGGTGTACAAGTGGTCCACGATAACTTGAGCACTGTTTCGTTAGTATCTTAGCCTTGAATCGACGTTTCCAGCATAACATGGAAATCATCAGCCTGTTTCCCATCATTCGACTGGGTCAGTAATGTAATGAATGAAGACCGCTTCTAGCGGCGAAGATAGGAATCGTGCCGGTTGCCGAAGCCTGTCGCTGACTACCACATGCAATGAAATGATATTGGAGAGTGTCTCTGGAATGAAGGATGACAGACAAAACAGGAATACACGGAGCTAAGCTTGTCCTTCTTCCGCTTTGTCAAATACCGTATAGACAATACACGACATTTCCGAATTTTACTTAGGTAAAATGGGGGACATCCGCCTCTGTGGTCTAAAGTTAGTGTGATTAGCTGCCCCCCCCCCCCCGGAGGCCCGGGGTCGATTCCCGGCTCTGCCACGAAATTTGGAACGTGGTACGAGGGCTGGAACGGGGTCTAGTCAGCCTCGGGAGGTCAACTGAGTTGAAGGGGGTTCGATTCCCTCCTCAGCCATCCTCGAAGTGTTTCTTCGTGGTTTCCCACAACTCCTCCAGGCAAATGCCTGGATGGTACGTAACTTAGGCCACAGCCGATTCCTTCCCCCTTCCTTGTCTATCCCTTCCCATCGTCCCATCCTCCGACAAAGCCCCTGTTCAGCATAGTAGCTGATAAGCAGATTAAGAAAAGCCTCTGTTCTTAGCTATATTGAATCTCCGGGGGTGGCAGCTAATCACACTAACCACTACATCACAGAGGCGGTCATACGTTCTTGTTACGATTTCATATATAGAACATGATCATTTCAGTCGAGATGCACGACAAGCAGAAAAAGGCTGGAGGCGCCGGGTATCGATCCCGGTACCTCTCACATGCTAAGCGAGCGCTCTACCATCTGAGCTACGCCCCCAGTACAACGACGTTTAGAATAAACGATCAGAATTATATTGCCAAAGTTTAGTTTGCCTGTTCACACCCAGATAGAGTAGTCTGCATTGTGCCACACTTTCACCAGACTTGTGGTCCACGATAACTTGAGCACCTCACGCACAGAGGTCACTCGCTTCGTAGTAGCGACTGAGCTCCCGTTTCGGTTCATCATAGTTGTCTTAAGAGCACAACAAACTCCTTGAAAATTACAGTGGATAAATTGAGCAAGAATTCCGACCCTTCGAATAGTGGGGATACTAGATGAATGGAGGTAAGGGCCACGAAGAAGTTGAATAGAAGACTCCTTTGACCAGCCATATCCAACATTTGTCTGGAGAAGGGGTGGGGAACCACGGAACACCACTTCAAGGATGACTGAGGTGGGAATGGAACCCCCTCTACTCAGTTGACCTCCCGAAGCCGAGTGGACCCCATTCCAGTCCTCAGACAATATTTTTGTAAATTAGGCGGCAGAGTCGGGGATCAAACCTGGGTCTCGGGGGGTGGAAGGTACACTAACCACTACATCAAGGGAGCTGATATAATAATAATAATAATAATAATAATAATAATAATAATAATAATAATAATAATAATAATAATTGTCCGCCTCTGTAGTGTAGTGGTTAGTGTGATTAGCTGTCAAACCAGGAGGCCTGGGTTCGATTCCAGGCTCTGCCACGAAATTTGAAAAGTGATACGAGGGCTGGAACAGGGTCCACTCAGCCTCGGGAGGTCAACTGAGTAGAAGTGGGTTCGATTCCCACTTCAGCCATCCCGGAAGTGGTTTTCCGTGGTTTTCCACTTCTCCTCCGGGCAAATGCCCGAATGGTACCTAACTTAAGTCCACGGCCATTTCCTTCTTTGTTCCATGTCTATCCCTTCTAATCTTCCCATCCCCGACCAAGACCCCTCTTCAGCATAGCAGTTGAGGCCACCTGGGCGAGGTACTGGTCATTTCCCCAATTGTATCACCCGACCCAACGTCTCACGCTCCACGCCGTTCACGACGAGGTGATCCCTCGCTGCGTCCGAGGGAAAAACCAACCCTGGAGTGTAAGCAGATTACGAACGAACAAATAATAATAATAATAATAATAATAATAATAATAATAATAATAATAATAATAATAATAATAAGGCTGAATGGTCAGCGTTTAGGCCTTCGTTTCTGTGGGTCCCTGGTTCGATTGCCGGCCGGGTCGGGGATTTTAATCGCGTCTGATTAATTCTTATAGCTCGGAGACTGGGTGTTTGTGTTTGTTCCGACACTTTCCTCTTCATATTGATACGGCATATTACACTACCAATCACCACAGGAACAATCAACAGTGATTACATCCCTCCAAATAGGGTCAGGAAGGGCATCCGGATGTAAAACAGGGCCAAATCCATATGTGCTACACAGTCCGCACCCGCGACCGCACAAGTGTGGGGAAAAGCTGTAGAAAATTAATAATAATAATAACGATAATAATAAGCGACATGTGGTGATCACGAGAAAACTGGCGTGCACATTGCGACTAATAAGATTCTCTTTCTTTAAAAAATACGTTCCAATGGAATGGTGTTGTCGACTTCTCAGCACACACACACACACACACACACAACACACAGCGAAGCAAGAATTAATCTAGTCTCCTTTGCATAACATCTCCCAGTGGGATGTGATAGAAGAAGGCAACCGCGGTTCGAATCCCAGCCAATGGATAGGCCTATAGGATTCTTGAATTGAGAAGTCACATCCGTATGGTTCAGATTTCATGTAAAACTTGAAGTCCCGTGGCCATGACCATGAAATCTATCGTCACGTAAAAATATTATTTTCCTTTTCATTTTAACATTCTTTTTTCTTTACAATTGTCTCTACGTCGCACCGACACAGATAGGTCGTGTGGCGACGATGGGAGGGAAAACGGGTAGGAGTGGAAAGGAAGTGGACGTGGCCTTAATTAAGGTACAACCCCAGCATTTGCCCAGCGTGAACAATGAGAAACCACGGAAAACCGTCCTCAGGAGTGCCGACAATGGGTTTCCGATCGACTATCTCCCGAATGCTACCTCACAGCCGAGCTGCCCTAATCGCATGGCCAACTCGCTCTGTTATATATAATATTCCGTCCAATCCCGGAACGTCGGTGGATTCCACGTGGGCAACACTGAAAAGAGTAGTTTTGTGTAATTTGTGACGCCTTTGGAATCTTTATTTACAGTAAGTACGGTAATACATACCGTTTGTTGTACAAAAAAAAAAAAAAAAAAAAAAAAAAAAAGTAGGAAAATGTGTTCATCCCGACACCAGTCATCTCTTTCCTACTCGCTTAAATCCAAATTTTATTGGCGTCATCGACGGGTATGTATCTTATTTGGCCAAGTTTTTCTGCCAGATACCCTTCCTGAAGCCAACCCTTGTGCGTCTTTCAATTGTGGTTAGTAGTTTAGTGTGATGTGCATAGACAAAGAGAAATGTATAGAAACGAATCAAATACGCAGTCCCGGAATCAGAAGAATTGACTATGCGCAGCTAAAATCCTCGCTCTGGCCGGGAATTGAACCAAGGGCCCCCTGAGCCAAAGGTCAACATGGTGACCATTCGACCAAGCACCCACGGCCACGGCCGCTTCCTTCCCTCTTCCTTACCTATCCCTTCCAATCTACCCATCCCCCACCCAGGCCCCTGTTCAGCATAGCAGGTGAGGCCGCCTGGGCGAGGTACTGGTTATCCTCCCCAGTTGTATCCCCCGACCCTATGTCTGACGCTCCAGGACACTGCCATTGAGGCGATAGAGGTGGGATCCTTCGCTCAGTCTGAGGGAAAAGCCAACCCTGCAGGGTAAACAAATTAAGTAAGTATGTGAATTCGTAAATTTGTACAAATCGCTCGGGAATTCACGAAGGTTAAAAGACTGGAAGCAAATACTATATAAATGGAACCAAATTCTTCTTCTTCTTGATCTGTTTACCCTCCAGGGTTGGTGTTTCCCTCGGACTCAGCGAGAAATCCCACCTCTACTGCCTCAAGGGTGGTGTCCTGGAGCTTCAGACTCTTGGCCGGGGAAACGACTGGGGACGATGACCAGTACCTCGCCCAGGCGGCCTCACTTGCTATGCTGAACAGGGGCCTTGCGGGGGGGGGGGGGGGGGATGGGAAGATTGGAAGAGATAGACAAGGAAGAGAGAAGGAAGCGGCCGTGGCCTCAAGTTAGGTACCATCTCGGCATTTGCCTGGAGGAGAAGTGGAAAACCACGGAAAACCACTTCCAGCATGGCTGATGTGGGAATCGAACCCACCGCTACTCAGTTGACGTCCCGAGGCTGAGTGGATCCCGTTCCATTCTTCGTACCCTTTTCGAAATTTCATGGCAGAACCGGAAATCGAACACGGGCCTCCGGGGGTGGCAGCTAATCACACTAACCACTACACTATAGAAGTGGACAAGAAAAATGTAATATGATATAATATTATTAGGAGATTTTTTCAGGCTGCAGTTCTAACGCAAAGTATTCATTACGTTGTAATGAAATATTTTTTTTTAAACTGGGCTAGTGTGAAAAAAATCTCGAGCTCGACAGCTGCAGTCGCTTAAGCGCGGCCAGTATCCAGTATTCGGGAGATAGTGGGTTCGAACCCCACTGTCCGGCAGCCCTGAAGATGGTTTCCCGTTTTTTTCCCCATTTTCACACCAGGCAAATGCTGGGGCTGTACCTTAACTAAGGCCACAGACGCTTCCTTCCCTTTTCTAGGCCTTTCCTATCCCAACGTCGCCATAAGACATATCTGTGACGGTGCGACGTAAGACAAATAGAAAAAAAAAAGTAGTGAAAAAAATATTTTTTAAATAGTGAGAAAAATTCTGGAGGCGGCCGGGTATCGATCCGGTACCTCTCACATGCTAAGCGAGCGCTCTTACCATCTGAGCTACGCCCCCAGTTACTGTACCTTAGTATTTTACAATGTCTTTTTGAGATTGCTCCAGTTTCTTCGGCTCCTGTGCGTGTGTCCACCTGGCATGCTATCAGCGAATCTACTTTCACCTCTCTGCGACCAGGGCGTTGTAACCACAGTGCTGAGCTGAGGTCGGACTTCTTGGACTCGATGGCTTTCTTCTAACGTCTTAATCCACACAATATGGATGGCAGTATTACATTGTTTCGAAGAGTACAAATATCTAGCGTTATAAATATATATGTGTGAATAACTTGTCTGTCCGCCTCTGTGGTGTAGTGGTTAGCGTGATTAGCTGCCACCCCCGGAGGCCCGTGTTCGATTTCCGGTTCTGCCATGAAATTTCGAAAAGGGTACGAAGAGTGGAACGGGATCCACTCAGCCTCGGGACGTCAACTGAGTAGCGGTGGGTTCGAGGCCCGGGTTCGATTCCCGGCTCTGCCACGAAATTTGAAAGTGGTACGAGGGCTGGAACGGGGTCCCACTCAGCCTCGGGAGGTCAACTGAGTAGAGGGGGGTTCGATTCCCACCTCAGCCATCCTCGAAGTGGTTTTCCCGTGGTTTCCCCACTTCTCCTCCAGGCGAATGCCGGGATGGTACCTAACTTAAGGCCACGGCCGCTTCCTTCCCTCTTCCTTGCCTATCCCTTCCAATCTTCCCATCCCTCCACAAGGCCCCTGTTCAGCATAGCAGGTGAGGCCGCCTGGGCGAGGTACTGGTCATACTCCCCAGTTGTATCCCCCGACCAAGAGTCTGAAGCTCCAGGACACTGCCCTTGAGGCGGTAGAGGTGGGATCCCTCGCCAAGTCCGAGGGAAAAACCGAACCTGGAGGGTAAACAGATGATGATGATGATGATGATGATGAATAACTTGTCTAATGACTGACCAGTGCTGCTGTTAAGGTGTTAAATCAGGGCGACTGTGTTATTTTCATGCCTTTTGATACCATGTTCATAAGCCCGTGACTTCCAGTTTTAAGTGGAACTCGAAATAAAAGACAATTATTTCTCGTTTTGAAAACCACATGCCACGGCCGCCTTGGTGTGATGAGCAAGTAAGCATATTTGATAGAGTGGTCATTAAGTTAGGTACTAGGAGTTTAAGTGGGAAATCATGGAATCAACCGAAGACTAACCACGGACAGCGATTTCAACTTGACTGTACTCAATCGTCTTAAGTCCAGCCTGGTCCAGCGTAAAACCAGGTTTTACATTTATAACGTAGTCAGAAATCGAACAGGGAAACTTCGGAAACGAATTATTATTATTATTATTATTATTATTATTATTATTATTATTATTATTATTATTATTATTATTATTATTATTATGTCTCTGTGGTGTAGTGGTTAGCGTGATTAGGTGCCACCCCCGAAGACACGGGTTCGATTCCCGCTCTGCCACGAAAATTTGAAAAGTGGTACGAGGGTACGGGAGGTCCAATGAGTAGAGGTGGGTTTGATTCCCACCTCAGCCGTCCTGGAAGTAGTTTTCCGTGATTTCCCTCTTCTCCTCCAGACAAATGCCGGAATGGTACCTGACTTAGGACCAAGGCCGCTTCCTTTCCCCTTCCTTGCCTATCCCTTCCAATCTCCCCATCCCCGCCAAGGCCCCTGTTCAGCATAGCAGGTGAGGCCACCTGGGATAGGTACTGGTCATCCTCCCCAGTTGTAACCCCCGACCCAAAGTCTCACGCTCCACGACACCGCCCGTGAGGTGGTGGAGGTGTGATCCCTCGCTGAGTCCGAGGGAAAAAACCAACCCTGGAGGGTAAGCAGATTAAGAAGAAGAAGAAGAAGAAGAAGAAGAAGAAGATAACTATTATTATTATTAATTATCTTCCTTTCCTAATCTGTTTACCCTCCAGGGTTGGCTTTTCCCTCGGACTCAGCGAGGGGTCCCACCTCTACCCCCTCAAGTGCAGTGTCCTGGAGCAAGAGATTTTGGGTCGGGGATACAACTGGGGATGAGGACCAGTGCCACTCCCAGGCGGCCTCGCCTGTTATGCTGAACAGGGGCCTTGCCGGGGGATGGGAATATCGGAAGGGATAGACAAGGAAGAGAGCAGGATGCAGCCTTGGCCTAAGTTAGTTACCATCCCGGCTTTTGTCGGGAGGAGTAGTGGAAACCACGGAAACCACTTCCAGGATAGCTGAGGTGGGAATCGAACTCACATCTACTCAGCTGACCTCCAGAGGCTGAGTGGACCCCGTTCCATCACTCGTACCACTTGTCAAATTTCCTGGCAGAGCCTGGAATCGAACCCGGGCCTTCCTGGGGTGTTAGCTAATCACACTAACCACTACACCACATAGGCGGACATTATTATTATTATTATTATTATTATTATTATTATTATTATTATTATTATTATTATTATTATTATTATTATTATTATTATTATTATTATTGCACCGGGCGGTACACCTCCACGCCGCTAGTTCAAATATTGCGCCAGTTGAAACTCCTCTACAGGAGAAAGCCTGAACTTTAAAACACTGTATTAACTCAACAATTTCTCCGAAGGTGGCTCTGTGTGAATTTTGATGTGTTTTTGTTTGTAATTGACCAAGAAGTGTGGACGTTCTCTACCAGATGTCTCTACTAAAAACTATGATTACGCACTCTGGTGCGAAGGAATGAACTTTCTTGAAGAAATTTTGTATTCTTAAGTTTTGTCTTTACTATATTTTGTTCTCTTATTTTTTGGGTTGGCAATATTAATCTTTCTGTCCGCCAGTTTTGAACTCAGCCAATCCTGAATTTATTTAATTAATTTTTGACCAATAGTGTATGTCTTCTTCGATATGGATACGTAGCTCTAAGCTATCTAATAAAGTTGAGGGGGTGTGTCTGTTCATTCTTGAAAGGTCTCGAATTTTCCACGAGGGTATAAAAACTGCTGATTTTCTTGTCTCGGGGCCACTTCAGTAACATCTAACTTAGTGTGTGGATATGTAGCAGGGGGCGGGAAGCGCCTCTTTCTTCAAGCAGCAGCTCTTCAACAAGGTAATGGCCTGTTAACATCTTTATTTCTCGCTAGCTCAGCAGTTTAACTCTCGAGAAGGGTTCGAAGCCTTTTAATATGTAACCTACCACTTTAAAATGTAAATTCCTCTTCTGCCTATGTAAAAACTACAAATATCTTTTACTGTAAAGCGGGGATAGAGAGTGCTTTACCCTCTCGAACTCCCCTTCATTTTGAAATTGAGGTGACCGCGTTTTTATAACCGTTTCTTCTCTTCCTTAATGTATTAAAGTTTTCACATACGGGTCACCTCCCTAGCTTGGGACTAGCCCCTGTGTATCGGCCTAGAGTCACTTAGGTTTTAAAGGTGTATTTTGGAGGTTGGGTATTAGATACCCCTGTTTCACTGTATGTGTGCCTTGAGGGCAGTTAGGAGTAAGGTTTGTTGTGGCATTTGATAAGGCTTGTAAAATTGAGAGCAGGTCCGCTCTTTCTGGTATTTTGGAAAGTGCCTCTAGGAGGCTTAACATTGTAATTAGGAGCAAGTGCTCCTTGGCATGATGGGGTTTTCTGCCCCTTTGTTTAATTTTGTACATTGGTAAAGTTGGGCTAATAGCTCAAGGATTGTCATTGTGGGGCTCGAAGCCCAGATCGTGTAAATTATCCCCTAACACTTGTAATTTATTTGTACCTGAATTTGGCTTATTGTTGACTTGTTAAGTTTTCAAATTCTATGTCACCACTGTTAAGTTTTGAAAATATAACCTTGTTGAAATTTTAATTCATCTTTTGAACTTCTGTAGTTGAGACCTATTCCAGCCTGCACCTTCTTTCACCTCTAACTACCACGGATATCTCCGTAAGAATTATTATTATTATTATTATTATTATTATTATTATTATTATTATTATTATTATTATTATTATTATCCGCTCCACAAAACACTGTCACGATTTTCCGAGACGCCAAGGTACCGGAGTTTAGTCTTACAGGAGTTCGTTTACGTGCCAGTAAATACCAGTTAGTAATTTCGCAAACATGTCTAATATAATCAGAAAGAATTCTTTCCCAAGGCTTACATCCAACACAAATCAAGCTGAGTGTCCTGTAATTTTCCGCTTTATGTCTATCAACCTTCCTTTTATACATAGGAGCTGCTATAGTAACTCTCCAGTCAATTGGCATAGCCCCTTCATGCAGCCAATAATCAAATATTTACTTCAGATATGGTACTATGGCCCAACCCACAGCTTATCTGCGGCTGCTTTTCTGGTTTTCAAATTTTGTATCTCTTTTAAAAAGGCTTTGTTATCGTATATCAGTTTCAATACATCGTCAGCATTTTTAGTATATTTACATACTGCTGACTGAATACTTGTGCCTTCTGTAAATTCTCACCCTTGTCCATTAATGATCCCTGGAATGACCTTCGTGGAACCTGCAAATTATTCATGCATCATGTTAATGTTAATTTCTTCTCTAGATTCACAGAGGCAGACTGAGGGCTACTAATGGCGTACTAATGACTGTCAGAAGATTGACTTACATCACAATGTTTCCAGAACGTGGTATTATACTCGTATTTTCCTACATTGTTTGTTGTATTATACATTATCACTATATTGTAAGAACAACTACCCAGTAAATGAGTGTCAAAAATCAGAGTGACCGAATATTTATGGGAGTATCTGTAGGTTTTGTTGCCATGAAGAGATAGGGTAGTGTCAAGAATTGCAGGAGACCAGGCCAACTGGGCAATACCTTAGCGTTCACGATTTCTTTTCAGAAGGCCAGGGAACGATATACGATGCTGTTTACCTGCAGTCGTGATGAGGTTATGACCTATACCATTAATATTAGAATCATTTTTACAGATTGGGCTGAAGGGAAGAGCAGTGAATGGCGTTGAACATACCTGCATTCCTTCTCCTTCCTTTCGCTTCCGGCTCACTTGTTCGTTCGTTCAAACCGCTGCGCTGTGTTCTGTTGTACGTAACTCAGAAGTGTTTTTTTTTTACAATGGGACAGGAAAGGGCTAGGAGTGGCTACGAGTTGGAAGGAAGCGACCGTGGCCTTAATTAAGGTACAGCCCCAGCATTTGCCTAGTGTGAAAATGGGAAACCACCGAAACCCATCTTCAGGGCTGCCGACAGCTGGAAGTGACCGTGGCCTTAATTAAGGCACAGCCCCAGCATTTGCCTGGTGTGAAAATGGGAAACCACCGAAACCCATCTTCAGGGCTGCCGACAGCTGGAAGGAAGCGACCGTGGCCTTAAGGTACAGCCTCAGCATTTGCCTGGTGTGAAAATGGGTAACCATGGAAAACAATCTTCAGGTCTGCCGACAGTAAAGTTTGAACCCACTATCTCCCGAATACTGGATACTGGCCGCACTTAAGTGACTGCAGCTGTCGAACTTGGTACTCAGAAGTGAGAGGTTTGACAACTCCAAGCAACACGAGACGTCCAGCAGTCTTATTTCGATGGCAACCACAGTGGGTCCGCCCTCGTTTCCAACCATATCTACCCAGCCAGGCAGTAAACGGACCCTCCTCCAAACAGTCAGATAGCTTCTTTGAATATTTCTGCTGTAGGTGGGCGCGGGGAGCTGGCCTGGTTCACTCCGAGAGACTGGCAGGTAGAATCTGGAGTGCCAGGTGGCCTTTAGTGAGGTTAGTTTGTAGAACAATTGGAAGAGTGCTGTGGGATAGAGTACTGTGAGATGGACTGGGGAACTGAATTAGACCAGTCCAAGGACTGATAAAAAACACTGTCTATGTTAGGACGATAGACGAAGTAGTCGAGTTCAGCGGTCTTAGTCAGGCAGCTAAGGATAACATGATGGCAAGCATAATTGGCAGTCATACAAATTTTAGTGAAAAATGGAAGGGTATGTATAGGTATTTTAAGGCAGAAACAGGTTCCAAGAAGGATATTCCAGGAATAATTAATGAACAAGGGGAGTGTGTATGTGAGGATCTTCAAAAGGCAGAAGTATTCAGTCAGCAGTATGTAAAGATTGTTGGTTACAAGGATAATGTCGAGATAGAGGAAGAGACTAAGGCCAAAGAAGTAATAACATTTACATATGATAACAATGACATTTACAATAAGATACAAAAGTTGAAAACTAGAAAAGTGGCTGGAATTGATCAGATTTCTGGGGATATACTAAAGACAATGGGTTGGAATGTAGTACCATATCTGAAGTACTTATTTGATTATTGTTTGGTCGAAGGAGCTATATCAGATGAATGGAGAGTTGCTATAGTAGGGTGATAGACATAAAGCTGAAAATTACAGGCCAGTAAGTTTGACATGCATTGTATGTAAGCTTTGGGAAGGCATTCTTTCTGATTATATTAGACATGTTTGTGAAATTAATAACTGGTTCGATAGAAGGCAATTCGGTTTTAGGAAAGGTTATTCCACTGAAGCTCAACTTGTAGGATTCCAGCAAGATATAGCAGATATCTTGGATTCTGGAGGTCAAATGGACTGTATCGCGATTGACATGTCTAAAGCATTTGATAGGGTGGATCATGGGAGACTACTGGCAAAAATGAGTGCAATTGGACTAGACAAAAGAGTGACTGAACGGGTTGCTATATTTCTAGAAAATAGGTCTCAGAGAGTTAGAGTAGGTGAAGCTTTGTCTGACCCTGTAATAGTTGACAGGGGAGTTCCTCAGGGCAGTGTTATCGGACCTTTATGTTTTCTTATATATATAAATGATATGAGTAAAGGAGTGGAATCGGAGGTAACGCTTTTTGCGGATGATGTTATTCTCTATAGAGTGATAAATAAGTTACAAGATTGTGAGCAACTGCAACACGACCTCGAAAATGTTGTGAGATGGACAGCAGGCAATGGTATGTTGATAAACGGGATTAAAAGTCAGGTTGTGAGTTTCACAAATAGGAAAAGTCCTCTCAGTTTTAATTACTGCGTTGATGGGGTGAAAGTTCCTTTTGGGGATCATTGTAAGTATCTATAAGGAAAGATCTTCACTGGGGTAATCACATAAATGGGATTGTAAATAAAGGGTACCGATCTCTACACATGGTTATGAGGGTGTTTAGGGGTTGTAGTAAGGATGTAAAGGAGAGTGCATATAAGTCTCTGGTAAGACCCCAACTAGAGTATGGTTCCAGTGTATGGGACCCTCACCAGGATTACCTGATTCAAGAACTGGAAAAAATCCAAAGAAAAGCAGCTCGATTTGTTCTGGGTGATTTCCGACAAAAGAGTAGCGTTACAAAAATGTTGCAATGTTTGGGTTGGGAAGAACTGAGAGAAAGAAGAAGAGCTGCTCGACTAAGTGGTATGTTCCGAGCTGTCAGCGGAGAGATGGCGTGGAATGACATTAGTAGACGAATAGGTTTGAATGGCGTTTATAAAAGTAGGAAAGATCACGATATGAAGATAAAGTTGGAATTCAAGAGGACAAACTGGGGCACATTTATAGGAAGGGGAGTTAGGGATTGGAATAACTTACCAAGGGAGATGTTCAATAAATTTCCAATTTCTTTGAAATCATTTCGGAAAAGGCTAGGAAAGCAACAGACAGGGAATCTGCCACCTGGGCGACTGCCCTAAATGCAGATCAGTATTGATTGATCAGTATTGATTGATGGCGATTTTATTGCACCCAGCTTACAGAGAGGTGAAAGTAGATAGCAGGTCGTACGTCAACTCGACACACGCGTAAGAACCAAAGAAACCAGAGCAGCCAAATGAAACAATGAAAAATACAGTCGGGCGACAACTGGGGGCATAGCTCAGATGGTAGAGCGCTAGCGTAGCATGTGAGAGGTACCGGGGTCGATACCCGGGTCCTCCAGCTCTTTTCTCATTAGTTTAACAATGTTTTCATTGTTATTTAGTAAATATTTTTTGTTCGATACTGGAACTTGATACATTTCTTCAATTATTACTCTTTCCTGCCGCATCTGTAATGTAATGGTTAGCGTGATTAGCTGCCATCCTCGGAGTTCCCGGTTCGATTCCCGGCTCTGTCATTGAAATTTGAAAAGTGGTACGAGGGCTGGAACGGGGTCCACTCAGCCTCGGAAGATGAACTGAGTAGAGGGTGGTTCTATTCCCACCTCAGCCATCCTGGAAGTTGTTTTCCATGGTTTCCCACTTCTCCAGGCAAATGCCGGGATGGTACCTAACTTAAGTCCACGGCCGCTTTCTTCCCTCCTCCTTGTCTATCCTTTCCAATCTTCCCATCCCCCTACAAGTCCCCTGTTCAGTATAGCAAGTGAGACCACCTGGGCGAGGTACAGGCCGTCTTCCCCAGCTGTATCCCCTCAACCCAAAGTCTCAAGCCCCAGGACACTGCCATTGAGGCAGTAGAGGTGGGTTCTGTCACTGAGTAAACAGACTAAGAAAGGAAGAAGGATTACTGTTTCGTTCTTTTTTTATTTCTTGTCTGCCACTTACTTACTTTCCAAGCTTTTATTCGTCCTCGGATTAAGTGAGACATATTCTCTAGGTATTCAAGTCCTTCAGTATGACACCGAGACGTTGCAACTGCTGTATCTACTTCAGTAGGTGAGGTCAGGCAAGGAATTAGAGGGCATATGGCCGTCGAGATACGCGCTGTCCTGGTGCACGACTTTGAATTGGGACGAAGGACATACATCCGCCTCTGTGTTATAGTGGTTAGTGCCCCCACCAGAGGCCCGGGTTCGATTGCCGGATCTGCCACGAAATTTTGAAAGTGGTACGAGGGCTGGGACGAGGTCCACTCGTCCTCGGGAGGTCAACTGAGTTGAAGTGAGGTCGAATCCCACCTAAGCCATCCTCGAAGTGGTTTTACATGGTTTTCTCCTTCTCCTCCAGGCAAATGCCGGGATGGCACCTAACTTAAGGCCACGGCCGCTTCCTTCCCTCTTCCTTGTCTAACCCTTCCATTCTTCCCATCCATACACAAGGTCCCTGTTCAACATAGCAGTGAAGACCACCTAAAGTCTCACGCTCCAGGACACTGCCCTTGAAGCTGTAGAAGAGGGATCCCTCGCTGAGTCCGAGGTGAAAACCAACTCTGGAGGGTAAACAGATTAAGGAAGAAAGGAAGAACATAGGACAAACATTTTACAGTTGAATGACAGTGAATTTCATATGTACATATTTGCGGAGTCCACAGACCAGTTACCACCGCGCAGAGCTTCAAACACGTTGTATTAATGTGGTCGGACATTACGACAATATATGTATTAGATTACAGTCATGCCCCTTTTGTGGTCTCTGACAACAAAATGAGACTCCAGTTTCGATGATTCCGGATTCCATTTCAGAATCTTCCAAAGATTTAAGATCTTTCAGAAAAACTGGAAAGGGGTGCACTCAGCCATGATCCAGCAGATACCGCCACCTGCTGTAGGAAAATTCAGAGTGAGTTGTAGTTTTGAGAGGATATCCCTCGCTGAGTCTGTAGGGATCCGCTGGAAAAAATCATTTTTAATATTTGTAATATAGGTTTATCAAATATTCATTGAATTAATTAGAAATACAATGTTTATACCTATAAATGCCTCCGTTTCTCATTTAAGTTGTGGGATATCAATTGTTCTCCAATTTCTCCCAGCTGTGTTATGGATATCCTATATGCACTCAGCAGCTAACATCCTTCAGGATGAGTCACGGGCTACAGACTGCAACTCAGGCGAATTATTGCCGACGAGAGTTCTTCAATAATCCAATTCACACTCCAGAGCATGTCACAAATTACTTTCTTGTTCACAAGCATTCGTCCAAATATTCAGCACGTCCACTGTGTAGCTTAAGAGTGATTGCCGAGCCGAAGTTTTATTTATTTATTTATTTATTTATTTATTTATTTATTTATTTATTTATTTATTTATTTATTTATTTATTTATTTATTTATTTATTTATTTATTTATTTATGCCTTTTTTTCAGTGGCGAAGTTAGGGCTCGAGGCCCTCTCTTCCACTTAACCACATACCAATCAAAACCATACATAAAATTATGAGATATTTAAAAGTTAAAACCAAACAAAAAATTAATAGAATTGAGAGCAAATGTAAATACATTACTAAGTTAATAATAAAACTAATTAAAAGTAAGAGTGTCCGCCTCTGTGGTGTAGTGGTTAGCGTGATTAGCTGCCATCCCCGGAGGCCCGGGTTCGATCCCGGCTCTGCCACGAAATTTGAAAAGTGGTACGAGGGCTGGAACGGGGTCCACTCAGCCTCGGGAGGTCAACTGAGTAGAGGTGGGTTCGATTCCCACCTCAGCCATCCTGGAAGTGGTTTTCCGTGGTTTCCCACTTCTCCTCCAGGCGAATGCCGGGATGGTACCTAACTTAAGGCCACGGCCGCTTCCTTCCCTCTTCCTTGCCTATCCCTTCCAATCTTCCCATCCCTCCACAAGGCCCCTGTTCAGCATAGCAGGTGAGGTACTGGTCATACTCCCCAGTTGTATCCCCCGACCAAGAGTCTGAAGCTCCAGGACACTGCCCTTGAGGCGGTAGAGGTGGGATCCCTCGCTCAGTCCGAGGGAAAAACCGAACCTGGAGGGTAAACAGATGATGATGATGATGATGATGATGATGAAAAGTAAGAACTCTTAATAATGACTTATCCTCAGGCGCGCACACATTCATACTTCAACCATTCAGTTAGCTGTCCTCAGCAGGTAGTCTCGGCAAGTGACCTTAAACCTTTGTAAAGAGCTAGTTTGTCTGACCTGAGCTGGCAGGGAATTCCATAATCTGGCGCCGGTCACTACAAACGATCTATTAATTTTATTTGTGCGGTGCACTGGAGTAGAAAGAGAGGATCTGGAACGTGTATTTAAGTTGTGAAATGATGATAGAAAGGTGAATTTAGAAGAAATATACAGTGGCTGACTTTCCGCTAGTACTCTAAATACCATCGTTAAAATGTGTAGCTGCCGACGTTTATCAGGCTTCAGCCATGAGAGAGCCTTATAGTATGGAGTAATGTGAACATCGTACCCAATATTGTAAATAAATCGCAGGCAGGAATTCAGTGCTCGTTAAAGTTTAAGTGTTTCTTCTCTTGTCATATCAACTAGAACAACGTCACAATAATCAAGAATAGGGAGAACCAGTGTCTGTATTAGTTTGGCCTTAAGCTCAAATGGAAATACATCCCTTTGCCGTTTAAGAGGGTGCAGCGTTCCAAAAATCGTTTTACAGATGATTTTCGTGTGATCAGACCAATCAAGTGTTTCATTCATAATTACGCCGAGATTTTTAACTGTTTTATTGTAGGGAATAATGTTACCATTCAGTAGGATAGGCGGGATTGCAATATTGTTTGAGCAGTTCAGTAATTTTCGTGTTCCTATTATGATTGCCTGAGATTTTGTGGAGTTTAGTATAAGAGAATTTCGTTGTGCATATATACTGAGTCGTCGGAGGTCATTGTTAATATCTTGTATTGTTTCATCTAAGTCTGAAGTCTTGCAGTGTCGATAAATCTGAAGATCGTCAGCATAGAGGTGGTGTGTGTTATTTCCTGTCACCGATGATATGTCATTGATATAAATACAGAAAAGTAAGGGCCCTAGAATACTGCCCTGTGGGGCACCACTAAGTTTCATTTTCCATTTAGAGACCTTGTCGTTTACTGTTACACGCTGCTGACGGTTACTCAAATAAGAACTAAAAAACTTAAGCGCAGCCAGGTCAAAATTTAGTAGTTCCATTTTCTTTATCATAGTCTGAATGTCTATAGTGTCAAAGGCGCTACTGAAGTCAAGAAGGATAAGTATAGTAAGCAGTCGTTTGTCCATAGAATTTCTAATGTCTTCAGTAACCTTCAAAAGTGCTGTCGCGGTACTGTGCCCCTTCTTAAATCCAGACTGCAAAGGGTCCAAAAGAGCATTTAAGATTGACACTCTTCCTCTCTCCTCTCTCTATAATAATAATAATAATAATAATAATAATAATAATAATAATAATAATAATAATAATAATAATAATAATAATAATAATAATAATAATAATAATAATGTGTGCA
The DNA here is from genome assembly GCF_040414725.1 of Anabrus simplex. Lineage (NCBI taxonomy): Eukaryota > Metazoa > Arthropoda > Insecta > Orthoptera > Tettigoniidae > Anabrus > Anabrus simplex. The sequence continues at coordinate 370,594,734 of NC_090268.1, read as the reverse complement.
TATTGCTAGCCTCTGGTGTAGTCACTTTAAGGCAGAACCTCCGACTAAGTTGGGCGTTATCTGCGGTGTATTTGAAGTTACGTGTTACTGTGGTAGACAATAGTGTTGTGTGTAATGTATAAAATTGTAGAGGTGTTGGGGACAATACAGTTGCCCAGTCCCCGAATCCAGGGAATTAACCATTTAAGACTAATTTTGCCGACCCTGCGGGAAATCGGACACTGGACCCTCTGCACCGAAGGCCAATAACCTGACTATTCTCCTGCCCAGCAAGAATTTCCTCCTTGATTACTGTTAATCGAGGATGGTTGTCCAGTTGCCTCTTCTCTACTCTGCTCTACGGCTGTGTATGGAGACTTGTATAATCAGTAGGGGTTATAACGGGTCGCACCCAAAATATGTACAAGCATGTGTACCTTTTTAGCAGACTGGTCAACGTGATGACCTTCAGACCTCGGATTCCCGCGTTCGAATCCAGGTCTGGTCGAAGGACTTTATTCATCAAAAGTTAATTCTCTTGATTCAAGGAATGCGTGACACTGATGTCTCCAACATTTCTGCAACTGACAACAACACTATCTTCTACGACACAAACGTGCAGTTTCCCATACACGGCAGATGCCTCATCGGAAGGTCTACCTTGCAAGGGCTGTACCAAGCTGTACTAGCCACTCGGAAATATTATTACAGCAGAACTGTTGCGCAGGAAATAGAATATTGTAGTCTAGCACTACATGAAGTTTTTTTTTTTGCTATGGGCTTTACGTCGCCCGACACAGATAGGTCTTATGGCGACGATGGGATAGGAAAGGCCTAGGAGTTGGAAGGAAGCGGCCGTGGCCTTAATTAAGGTACAGCCCCAGCATTTGCCTGGTGTGAAAATGGGAAACCACGGAAAACCATTTTCAGGGCTGCCGATAGTGGGATTCGAACCTACTATCTCCCGGATGCAAGCTCACAGCCGCGCGCCTTACATGAAATTATTGCCCTTGTTAATGACATAGACAGTTTCGCATGAGGAGACATAGTTTCTCTTGTATAATCTTACCACGCAAAATAGCGCAATGCCACGGGAAACTACAGAAATGAGGTAAAACTATAAGTAATTCAAAATTTTCTTGAAGCTGGAATAATGAGGAAAATGAAGGTGTACAACAAACAATCTAAATACTATTTGTCAGTGCTTATTAAGAAATTTTCCACTGAAAATACTGTAAGCTCCAATGGATGCAACCTTCTCTCAAAATGACGCTAATACCAGACAGTTTAAATACTCCTTGTGAGTAACTTTTTTGCTAGTTGCTTTACGTCGCACCGACACAGATAGGTCTTATGCCGACGATGGGACAGGGAAGGGCTAGGAGTGGGAAGGAGGCGGCCGTGGCCTTAATTAAGGTAAAGCCCCAGCATTTGCCTGGTGTGAAAATGGGAAACCACGAAAAAACATTTTCAGGGCTGCCGGCAGTGGGGTTCGAACCTACTATCTCCCGAATACTGGATACTGGCCGCACCTAAGCGACTGCAACTATCGAGCTCGGTAGTGGGTAACTTTACTCAATGGTAAGTTTGTATACACTGACTGTGAGTCTTTACAATTCAAACAGGTATAGCTGTATCGTAATCACGTTTAAAATGTATGTTGTCTGGTTGCCAAACTAGTACAATTGATCACGCTATTGAAATTGTAACGGTAGGTGTAAATTTGACGTCCATCTCAGGCTGCAGATTCTTTCCTTTTCCAGTGTTTTGATTGTCCTCTTTTGAGTTTATACGCGTTTCGCGAGTAGATTATGCCAACGGTAAATTTCTACGTTACGTGTTCTGAACGAGAGGTAATAATAGCAAACACCAACTAAAGAGCAGCAATGACAGTCACCTATCAGTTTAATCATCATCATCATCACAGGCATTCACTCGCTGGCGAGTATAACAAAGTATTAAGGTCGCTGATTATGGATTTTTACATGGTGAAGAACCCAATTCTAGAACCACAAGGTGACACATCAGAATTGTCAAAGATCCTTCTTGCTAGAGAAACTTTTAGTAATTCCTTTTCTGACTTTCTTGCTCTGTTCGAGGACGGCTGAGCTGTGAATCAAAATCCCTTTATCAAGTCACCTCCCGAGACTGACGGGACCCCGTTTCAGTCCTCGTACCACGTTTCAAATTTCGTGGCAGAGCTCGGAATCGAACCCGGCCTCTGGCGGTGGCAGCTAATCACGCTAACCACTGCACCATAGAGACGGGTTCTCTTTGTTACGAACTTAATTAAAGTCTAGACTGGGATGAGTATTTTCGTACCATTATTTAAGCAATGCAACGTAACCATGATCGAAATGCATGGTCAAAAAATTACCTGGAGGCGCCGGGTATCGATCCCGGTACCTCTCACATGCTAAGCGAGCGCTCTACCATCTGAGCTACGCCCCCAGATGCTTGGGTTGTTACTTAATTGAAGAGATATTCGATTTTTAAGTTGCACCAACCACACCCAGACGGAGTAGCCTGTATGGCGAATACCAGACTTTCACCTGACTTAGGTGCAATACAACTGGAGTTGCTCACACGTTACTCGAATCCTATTGGTGTTATTACTGTTTCATATAGGGCCAGGGAGTACATCGTGAACAACCGTGTGTGTCTTCTTCTTCAGCTTTTAACCATCCACCGTTGAATTTAAACATTTTCCATATTTTTGCTTGCTTTTCACTCTAGAGTAATTTGACATCAACACCTTCCAACTGCGTCCTTGATGTCATCAGCCTTCTCTTCTCGGGTGTTCTAACATCTATCTTATTTTCCGGTAGTGCTAAATGTAATTGTGTATTTGAGTCCTTCTTCTTATTTGTTTACCTTCCAGGGTCGTCTTTTTCCTCGGACTCAGCGAGGGATTCCACCTCAACCGCCTCGAGGACAGTGTCCTGGAGCGTGAGACATTGGGTCGGGGATACAACTGGAGAGAATGACCAGTACCTAGCCCAGGTGGCCTCACCTGCTATGCTGAACAGGTACTCAGTGCAATACCGTGTGACATGCCACACCACTTATTTAGTTCTCTTCGGGGTTGAACCGTGTTGTTGTTTTCTGCACATTGCCGCTGTACGTAGTTTGATTGCTATCAACAAGGATTGCTGCCTGGGAGACTGATTACCTCGGATCGAGTAGGAGTACTTCAGTCGGCTTGACAAAGAATACCGCAATGTGTTCGAAACGTCGGAAAACTCTATGTAATGTACAGAACACAACAATAAGTTTCGACCTGGAAGAAGAACTGAGGCACTGACATGGGAAAGGTAGTACGTGTTCTTCTTCTTCTTTCTCTTTATCTGTTTACTCTCCAGGGTCCGTTTTTTTCCTCGGACTCAGCGAGGGATCCCACATCTACCGCCTCAAGGGCTTCAGACTCTGTGTCGGAGGATACAGCTGGGGAGGATGACCATTACCTCGCCCAGGCGGCCTCATCTGGTATGATGAACAGCGACCTTGGGGGGGGGGGGAGGATGGGAAGATTGGAAAGGATGGACAAAGAATAGGGCTTTAAGTTATGTACCATCCCGGAATTTTCCTGGAGGAGATTGGGAAACCACGGAAAACCTTTTCCAGGATCGCTGAGGTGGGAGACGAACCCACCTATATTCAGTTGACCTCCCGAGGCTGAGTGGACGCAGTTCCAGCCTTCGTACCACTTTTTAAATTTCGTGGCAGAGCCGAGAATCGAACCCAGGTCTCCGGGGTTGGCAGCTAATCACACTAGCCACTACACCAGAGAGGCGGTCAAGGTAGTAAGTCATAAAATGTAAATTTTATAGGAGAAAAAAATAGTTTTTCCAACATTCTGAAGCAGATGTTGCTGGAAATAAATAATGTAAAATCAAGGAGTATCCATTTATCAGTTTAACACACAATTTGTGGGACACAATATGTTGTGAAAGAAGCCTGTGTAATCACTGTGTCAAATGACGTGTGTGTTTCAAGGTGAAATTTCACGATAAAATAAATTGTATTTTTTTATGCAAGAAATGCAGCATAGCTAGTAAGTCCTGTTTACTGTCTTTCTTTTTTTTTAGAATTGGCGTTACGTCGCACCGACCCACATAAGTCTTATGGCGACGATGGGATAGGAAAAGCCTAGGAGTGGGAAGGAAGCGGCCGTGGCCTTAATTAAGGTACAGCCCCAGCATTTGTCTGGTGTGAAAACAGGAAAACACGGAAAACCATCTTCAGGGCTCCCGGATGCAAGCTCACAGCTGTGCGCCCCTAACCGCACGGCCAACTCGCCCGCTCCTTTTTGTCTGTTCGCTGATGGTTAGTCTCCTTCCAGATGGTTGTAACGTCTGCATGTTGTTGATCGCGTAATAGGAACGTCCTCTTTTGAGGATACTGTGCTCCTTCCACGGTTCTAACTCGTTGAATGATTGCCATGTCTTGACTGAGGGAATTTCGGCTTTTGAAATCCTGATCCAGCACACCGTGCTAATGTTAAGGCGCTCAGTATTTAACTATCTCTTGCTGTCCATGGCGAAGTCACGAAATTCCCCAGGCGTCGTCATGATTACATGAAATGTTCGAACATGTTTAGCCTCTCTGATTTTTTCCGCATCTTCTTCTGGAACTATTGTTGTCCACACGTAGTACCTATTTTCGAAAATAAAATAAAACTGGTATGGACGTCATGGCCGCCTCTGTGGTGTAGTGGTTAGCGTGATTAGCTGCCACCCCCGGAGGTCCTAACTTAAGGCCACGGCCGCTTCCTTCCCTCATCCTTGCCTATCCCTTCCAATCTTCCCATTCCCCTGCAAGGCCCCTGTTCACCATAGCAGGTTAGGCCGCCTGGGCGAGGTACTGGTCATACTCCCAGTTGTATCCCCCGACCAAGAGTCTGAAGCTCCAGGACACTGCCCTTGAGGCGGTAGAGGTGGGATCCCTCGCTGAGTCCGAGGGAAAAGCCGAACCTGGAGGGTAAACAGATGATGATGATGATGATGGACGTCATGTCGAGATGCTGGCAATAACCCCATTTTGAATGGAATAGGTTTTGGAGGCATTCTGGCAACTGAAGGATCAGTATGACGAAATATAATAGCTACAGTATAAACAAGGTTTACACGCAGTTGACTTTCAATGAATGGCAAAGGTTATACCTAATTCCACCAGAGGCACGGGCTGACACACTACCATCTCCATGCCAAACCTCGTGGACTCAACATAGGTTCCGCCTTGCGCCAATCGTAGAAACTAATCTACCGTACCAGTAGAACTGCAACCTTTTCCATGTAATTGGCACGAGCGTTTATTACGTTCTGCATGAAAAATCTAAATGTAATTTTGTTTTCCTTACTACCTTTTCCATGCCAGCGCCTCAAATAAATAACTCTACACACCGTGGAAGATTCACTTCTAAGATATGTTACAACCCTTTACAGATGCGTGGAAAGTGAAGGATCCGCTTGAAGTACGGGATCTCGTGTATAGAATCGCTCCCTTCGATGTGGTTCCTTTAGTTTGAGACTCATGTCCGATGAATAGGGTGAACGCTTCAGGACCTCCCACCTCCTCTGAGCCAACAATTCCCTTACGCGAGCAGCATTGTGACAGGGGGCATTCTTGTGCACGACGTCAACAAAGGCTACTGTGCCTGCCACAAGTCTGGCAACGGATGGAACATGTTGCAGGGGATAACACTGATGGCCTGTAGAGGAACGATGGCTCTGCAATAAATGTATTCGTTGCCCCTCATTCTTTCCAGCCCTTCTATATTTGAAAGCTTATCTGAAATGGACAACTCACCCTCGTATTTTTTCATATTAATCATGAATTCACTGAGTGAACTATAGGTGTCAGCTTCTTCCCCATGGGTAGGTATAATTTAATTTTAAAGATAAAAAGAACGCATTCCTGTAGCATTGGACTTCACCTCGAGATTAGTCGGTTGTCAACACACGACATCAAGAAATGCGTAAGTTTGTTTTGGGAGAAAAGAGTGGTTCATAGTCAAGTGTCCAATCATTCTCAGGGCAAAGAAGTGCGATAAAGGGATAACACAACAGAGAATATGAATAAATCATGTATAAGGAACACAATAAAACGCACCTGTTGCCAGTTGATCAAGAATATATTATCGGCAAACGAGTCGGCAAATGTTTTAGTTTCTCGGAATAAAGTAAAGATCCGAGATGGACAGCAGACAATGGTATGCAGGATACAAGCTGAAAAGTCAGGTTGTAAGTTTCACCAAGAGGAAAGGTCCTCTCAGCTTAATTTCTAGGCTGATGAAGTGAAAGTACTTCACTGTTTGTATCAATATAAGTAAAACATTTGCAATGAAGTAATCACATAAACGAGATGTACTGAAAATAAAGGATATGGATCTCATCATATGATTATGAGAGAATTTACGGATTGTAGTGTGGATGTAAAGGAGACGTCGCATGTACAATCTTCTTCTTTATCTGTTTACCCTCCAGAGTCGGTTTTCCCTCGGACTCAGCGAGGGAACACACCTCTACCGCCTCAAGGGGAGTGTCCTGGGGCTTCAGACTCTGGGTTGGGGATACCAATGGGGAGGGTGACCATTACAACGCCCAGGCGGCCTCACCTGCTATGCTGAATAGGGGCCTTGCGGGGAGATAGGAAGATTGGAAGGGATAGACAAGGAAGAGGGAACGATGCGGCCGTGGCCTTAAGTTAGGTACCATTCCGGCATTTGCTTGGAGGAGAAGTGGGAAACCACGGAAAACCACTTCCAGGATGACCGAGGTGGGAATTGAACCCACCAGTACTCAGTTGACCTCCCGAGGCTGAGTGGACTCCGTTCCAGCCCTCGTACCAATTCTCAAATTTAGTGCCAGAGCCGGGAATCGAACCCGGGCCTCCGGGGATGACAGCTAATCACAATAACCACTACACCACAGAGGCGGACGAGGTGATATTATATTGTATAAATTCCTTGGAGGTACACTTTTATCAGGAACAATTTAACCTATTGATACGCTGTTTGTTCTGGGTATACGCGGAGTATGTACCTATAAGTAAGCGTGATTAGCTGCCACCCCCGGAGGCCCGGGTTCGATTCCCGGCTCTGCCACGAAATTTGAAAAGTGGTACGAGGGCTGGAACGGGGTCCACTCAGCCTCGGGAGGTCAACTGAGTAGAGGTGGGTTCGATTCCCACCTCAGCCATCCTGGAAGTGGTTTTCCGTGGTTTCCCACTTCTCCTCCAGGCGAATACCGGGATGGTACCTAACTTAAGGCCACGGCCGCTTCCTTCCCTCTTCCTTGCCTGTCCCTTCCAATCTTCCTATCTCCCCGCAAGGCCCCTATTCAGCATAGCAGGTGAGGCCGCCTGGACGAGGTACTGGTCATACTCCCCAGTTGTATCCCCCGACCAAGAGTCTAAAGCTCCAGAACACTGCCCTTGATGCGGTAGAGGTAGGATCCCTCGCTAAGTCCGAGGGAAAAACCGAACCTGGAGGGTAAACAGATGATGATGATGATGTACCTATAAGGAAGATAAATTGTATTATTATTATTATTATTATTATTATTATTATTATTATACTGTTAAATAGAGAGAACTGTAGATCCTGAAAGCACGAGAACCAATCCCCTAGTGCGGCGCTCATGTGAGGTCTTATTGTGAAGTACTCCAGTTAAACCGGACTACAGACAACCTGTCTGGTGAAAGAGTGTTTAATACGCAGTGGGCCACTCCATCTGGATGGGGTCCATTCAATTAAAATACTGTACAATACGCGCACAATAACAGTTGTGGTCGTACTGGGGGCGTAGCTCAGATGGTAGAGCGCTCGCTTAGCATGTGAGAGGTACCGGGATCGATACCCGGCGCTTCCAGAATTTTCATTCCGATTTTAAAATCAGAATTCGTGCAGAATGTCAAGCAATACATCTTACAAGCGAGATGTTTGGATTGGAACAGAAACATTCCATTGAAACTTGGGAGGATAATCAATTAATATATCCTAAATCTAAAAATATAATAATGTTGCCGTAAAATCATCAGAATCAGAATAATTTGCAACTCTGTCTCTCGCCTCCCTAACCGGAGACCGCAGGTAGTTACAAAGAAAAAGACTTCGAATGGGCAATGAAACAACCAGGAGCCTCAGTCTTTGAACCATTAACTTTTATTTTGTGCATAAATAACCAGTGGTCTCAATTGAAAAAATGCCATTACCATTAATATGCTGGCGAATTTCAAGTACACTATCGCAAAAAAAAAAAAAAAAAAAAAAACGAGAATGTATTAACGTTACAACTGACACAATGAATACTTACTTAAAAAAATCACCATGTTCTCGTGAAAACTCTATATTAATAAATCCCTTCAAGAAAAGGAGCCTCTATTGTGGGACAATCGAAATTCATGAGCATGACGCAGACTTTGGATATCCCTTCAATCATTCTACCTTATAATAAACTATCATATAAAAATACGGGTCTGTCTCTGTGGTGTATTGCTTAGTGTGATCAGTTGCCACCCCCGGACGCCCGGGATCAATTCTCGGCTTTGCCAGGAAATTTGAGAAGTGCTACATGGGCTGGAACAATGCCCATTCCGTTTCGGAAGGTCAAGTGAGTAGAAGGGACTTCGTTTCCACTATAGCCACCCTCGAAGCGGTTTTCCGTGGTTTCTCACTTCCCCTCCACGCAAATGCCGGGATGGTACCTAACTGCTGGGCCTCCGGGATGCCAGTTATTCACACTGACCACTACACCACAGAGGTGGACTCCTTTAAATATGCTGTTTGAAATATAAACAGTTTTCTTCTTCTTCTTCTTCTTCTTCTTATCCAATTACCCTCCAGGATCGCTTTCCGTCGGACTCAGCGAGGGATCCCACCTCTACTGCCTCAAGGGCAGTGACCTGGAACATCAGACTCTCGATCTGGGGATACAACTGGGGAGGATGACCAGTACATCGCCCAGGCGGCCTCACCTGCTATGCTGAAGAGGGGCCTTGGTTGGGGATGGGAAGATTGGAAGGGATAGACAAGTAAGAGGGGAGGAAGCGTTCGTGGCCTTAAGTTAGGTACCATCCCGGCATTTGCCGTGAGGAGAAGTGGGAAATCATGGAAAACCACTTCCAGTATGGCTGAGGTGGGAATCGAACCCACCTCTACTCAATTGACCTCCTGAGACTGAGCGGACCCCATTCCAGCCCTCGTACCACTTTTCAAATTTCGTGGCAGAGCCGGGACTCGAACCCGGGCCTCGGGATTTGGCAGCTAATCCCATGTCTCATTACCTGCAGACAGCACAGGCACGCATACACACGTACGAACAAGGACAGAGACCCAATATAAAATCGACCCATACCAGGCCGGCGTGTCAAAGCACGCGAAGTATAATTCCGCGCAGGATGCCGACGGATATAATGAACTCACGAGTTTGGTTCGAACACCACGGATACAATGCTGGACTGCCGCAAAAGTAGGCAAGGCTGATCCAGGTATAATCGTAGCAATCATAACTTTCGTCGACCCACATTTCCTCACGTGGACAAACATGGATTAAACCCCGCAGCGTCAAATCATACAATATAACAATGCTCAGCCATGATTCAGAACGATGTGGAAACAGAAGTGCATGGTCTCAAAACTCACAAACACACAGGCCTAAACAAACGGCTAGGTAAATACAACTCTCCGCTCTCGCGCGTGTGCACACAAACAAAGAAAGGAAAATTTATAACTCACACAAAATTAATTAACTAAGAGCCTGCAAAGACAGGTGAAAAAAGATTACTGAAATATAATCACATAGAACCGTTCTTGTAACTATGGCACGGGAAATGAAACAAAATGGAATCCCTTGCAGGCATGGGCGCCCGCAGGATCTTTTCCAGGGGGGGGGGGGGCACATTAACAATTTTCTTGAATATAAAAACCAATATAACGTCAGCAACATTAAATTGTTTACAGAAACTTCCAGTTATAACATATGCTAGCTGACTGTCAGTAATTTCTGTTTATGAAATAATCTAGTATGATATTAAACAATTGAACATCAACATCTTTAGAATTCCAGGGGGGGCAAGTGCCCCCCCTTTCCCCCCCCCCCCCTTGCGGGCGCCCATGCTTGCAGGAGCACATCTGGAATCTCGAAATATTTATGTCAATCAAAATAATGACTCCCATCAGAGAGCCGAGCCTTGAAACAAGTAAATCCACGGTAATAGCAATTCGTAGATCAAGAAGCACATTTTAAATCCCAGATTGTTCATCATTTTCGATCCCTCCATTGTTGGTATCACGAGCAGACCAACTTAACACTCGGGGAGCGAGAGACAGACTGTATATATCAACACAGATGGCTAGAATTCCATTTTCAATGAGAAACTATAAGTTTCACGTCACATTCGGGTAATGGCGACAACGACAGTCAAGGAAAATTAGGAATAAAGGAAGTGCATCACCAAGGCAGGCTTGTTTCGGCACAATCTTTTATGTGCCCGTAAATCTACCGACACGAGGCTGTCGTATTTGAGCACCTTCAGGACTGAACCTGCCATGTTGCGGTCAGAAGAAGGAATTAACTAGAGCAGAACTTAAGACAACAAATCCTTTTGCTGAACTGAGAGATAGAAAATCTGACTGAGTAACAAACAACTAGCATAGATTATTAATTATCTTGTCAGCTGTAACCGTATCACGGACTTAAATGTCCGAAAATTAGGTACATAAACATGAGATAATTACCAGGCTGTTAATTTATATAGAAAAGAGCATTATTGCTCTTGACAGGTGCAATATTTTACAAGAGTACGATTTTCTCCAATCATTTAGGAGCCTGTGTTCCCAAATATACCATAGTCCGGCCTCGCAGAGGCATCAGTTTCTTATAGTGCACTAAAATTCCACTTGACAACCAATCGGTTGGGCTCACATTAAAGTATTCATACACCGTTGCCCGGATGTGGGATTATCTCTTGCTCAACAGTTACATTAGTCACTGTTCCCAAAGGGAATTAACACAAGGAAAACTTTATACTCACAAATAGATAAAGAGGGGCATAATTGCCCATACTACGTGGCCTTAAAGATTAAAAAAAAACAGATTGCACATAAGCGGCCATAAACAAAAGGCAAGCAGGAGAAAAACCTGAACTCCCTACAGAAATTGTTAAAACCCTAAGTGGCCTTACGGCCCGAAGATACACAGGAGAAAATGAAATGAAATGGCATATGGATTTTAGTGCCGGGAGTATCCGAGGACAAGCTCGGCTCGCCAGATGAAGATCTTCTGATTTGACTCCCGTAGGCGACCTGTATGTCATGATGAGGATGAAATGATGAGGAAGACGACACATACAACCCAGCCCCCGTGCCAGCGAAATTAACCAATTATAGTTAAAATTCCTGACCCAGCCGGGAATCGAAATCGGGACCCTTGTGACCAAAGACTAGCACGCTAACCATTTCGCCATGGAGCCGGACACTAAAGCAGAAATATTAATGCCAAGACAAGATTTAAGAAATTTAGAGGTTGAAAGCTTTATTACTCTATCCGGAAGAGGGAGCAACTAAATCTATGGTAGAGACATCTAACTGTAGAACTGGGAGTTCACAAGTTCAAGTCTATTGACATAGATGGCCTTAGCGAAGGCGTGCAGTTTAAACAGTCGGGGAAGGTGTACCCCTGGTACACGTTTAATCAAATTGATTCAGTAGCTTTACATTGCGATAAAATAACCCCTTCTGCGGATTAGTGGTAGAATGTGTGCCTCTTAATCCCATGATAGAGGGCGTAAACTCGGCAGAGATAGTCGGACTTTTAAGGGCGGAAGAAAGATCTATTCATCATTCTATCTCCGCATCTCGTAATTTTAATTTTAATTTTAATTTTAATTTTTCTTTCTTTTTCTTTTCTGTTTTCGTTTTAATTGGCCGACTAGGGGCCGTGTGTGGTGTGCTATTTTATATTTCTAGGCCGTTATCTGCTCCCGTTGTTGGCGCTTAGTTTTTGTTTTTGTAACTGTGGAAACATCTTCTAGTTCTTTGCTCATGCTCCTTTGGGAGGCTGTGCTTTGGCATTGTTGTTGTGATGCGCTAGCATCGAGTGGACGCTCTTTTGAAGCACGGGTATGCTAACTGTTGATACGTGCGCGGTCCGCATTTGTACGATTGTTCCATATTCTGATTCTTTAGATAACGTGTTCCACGTCACAGTATTTATCTGAAACGAGTTTGTATTTGTATGTGGTCGTATGGAAGTGAGGAGTACGATCGTATGCATTGTCGTCGTGTAACACAAAACTTACTATGTCATTGAACGGGATCCTACTTGACGTACAATTTTCTTGCAGTTATGTAAGTAATTCTTAATGTAGCTTCCCATTTTTGTTTTCACTTTAATATTGTGTGTGTTGATAATGAACCCCATTTTCTTTTGATCCATTCTTTTATTCATGGGGTTTCGGGTTCTTGCCTTTCTGTCCTTTCGCTCCCCATTTTTATACGCACGGGTCCAGCTCCGAACTGTTTTAGTTCGTTCCAGTCCATCCATGGCAATTTATGAAGAGAGGAAAGAGAGATAGTTATCTTCGAGTACATGTCGTGTATTGTGTTGTGTTATGGTAGCAAAGAGGGGGGTGGGGGAGAGTAGAAGATCTCCTGCAGGACTAAATTCCGGTACTTCGGCGTCTCCAAAAAGCAAATAACATTATTATTCATTATTAGTTAATTACTTGTCCAGCCATTCAACCTAGGCGCTCTTTATCCCTCTGTGAACTACGGAAACCCCGGAACAAGAAGAAAGGAACGATTTGGCGAAATTTTACCAGAAGAAGGGATTGATTATATAACACGTCCTAGACTTGTTGGGTTGCTTTTGGAGGAACGTGCAGGGGTGATAACGGTACGAGTAATCCATATTAACATAACCAACAGATTATAGTAAATTTACATAGATGAGGAGGTTAACACAGGATAGGATGAAATGTACAGCAGCCGTAAACCAATTTACAAACTGATGATCAATCATCATCATGAATTATCTACTCCTCTGATATCGACTATGGTTATGCCTCTCCATTAATTCACTTAACGCTCTCAGTCTCTCAAAAATGTGTGTAGCCTGCAAGATGCTGCGTCTTTTATTCCAAGATCTTAAAAACATTGTGTCAGATGACTCAAAGAACATTACAATTCATCCATTAAACGACTATCAAGAACAAATTTGTAAATGTTGGCCTTCTACCACAACAGCCTAGGATTACAACTCGGTCGGTTCAAATTACCTTTTTCGTTGGAAATATTTCATTGAAAAATTTCTGTCATTCTGAGTAGTTAAAACTGTGCAACCATCCTCTATCGGCATTAATCAGAGGGGAAAAATAACTGAAGGGGGTACGACACTTCGAAAATTGAAGGTATCGGACAAAGAAAGACAAGAGCCACGAAGGGCGTGAAAATGAAAGACTCTCTACGACTCGCGACTTAATACCGTCGGGGTCGGAAATGGACAAGAATTGACCAAGTGAGATCGGATATGATAGACGAAAGTGATGAGCCTGGCACAAGGAATGCTAGTACTCAGCTAAAGGCCCCGTGGTCCCCAACCCATGCTCCCAAGTTAAGAAACACTGGGCCCCCTTTTAGTCACCTCTTACGACAGGATAGTGCAAATAGGCCGTGCGGTTAGCGACGCGGAGCTGTGAGCTTGCATTCGAAAATAGTGGATTTGAACCCGACTGTTGGCAGTCCTGAAGATAGTTTTCCGTAGTTTCCGATTTGCACACCAGGCAAATGCTGGGGCTCTGCCTTAATTAACGCCACGGCCGCTTCCTTCGCACTCCTAGCCCTTCGTCGCCGTATGGCCAGTCTGTGTCGGTTCGTCGTAAAGCAAGTTGTAATCGTAAGGCAGGCAGGGAATGCTGTGGGTGATTTTCTCCCGTCCCCACCAATAGGGAGATAATTCTCCTATTGCTCTAGCCACATACAATAAACGTTCTATGACAGAGTGCTCAGTGTGTTGGTCTTCGGACTTCGGGGCTAGGGTTTCATTCCTGCCGATTTTAATCCTAGCCCGTTAATTCCGTTGCCTGGAGGACTAAGTGTTTTGCTGTCCCCCAATATTCCTGTACTTCATAATCCGCAGTTTCCCCACATAAAGCATTATCTTCCCAATCTAAACACTAACAGGAGAGTCTTCCTACAAATGCTGCACCCAGCTGTAATACCCACACGAAATTATTATTAGTAAGAATTTACTCATAAAATGGTGGGATGCACAAATATTTAGGCGCTCTCTAGTTATGTCCGAAGTTTAGGACACGGATTCTTGCACTATTGCTTGGCATTCAAGAGTTCCTTTACGAGTGAGACTTGTGTTTGTACTTTATTGTTAATCGCAAAGTAAAAAAAAAGAACATGTTCAGGGGAAAATTCTAGAACTCCAGAAGCTGAAGTGACAATTAATATGTTATGGTTAGATACAATAAGCACAATTCCTGATGCGAACACTAATTAGAGAATGACAATTTTTAGAGTGTAAACACGACCAAAATAAATGAGAGCCAGACTGATTGTCTTAAAGATAAGAGTGCTAGCCTTCAGAGCCCAAGTTGATGGGTTGGTATTTGAAAGTGCTCAATTGTTTGTCTTTTCTTACATATTTTAATTTTTTCTAGTTTTTTTCCACATGTATTCCTATATTTATAATTCTTTACTTGGTTTTCATTTTCTTTTACTTTCTATTTAAGGACGACGACACACACACTCAGTCCCCGAACCAGTGGATTTAACCAATTAAGGTTTAAATCTCTGATCCGGCCAAGATTTGATCCCGAGGCCTCTTGAACCAAAAGCCAGGAGGCTAACTATTTAGTCATACAGCCGGACAAAATTCGCCAGCCTCGATTCGTAAGATATACTGGCACGTAAATGAACTCCTGCGGGACAACATTTCGACACATCGGCGTCTCCGCAAAAACCAGAAATGAGCTCGTAGGATGTAAAACTAATAGCGTTAACACTGCCTGAAACAAAGGAACACATTATCATTACTTGAACAATTGTTACATGGACGATTTTCAAAACATTTGTCAACAATAACATGTACACATCTATGCTGTTAGGAAGTGTTTCAATTATAAAATGTGCTTCAAATTGCCCTAAATGATGTTACCACTTTCTCAACGTAACAGAGCTATCCAATTTAGCATCAAAGTGTGCATTGGACGAATGAATATTTAAGACTAAGAAAAGATGTCTTTGTGGTTTCTTATTACTTTCTTAACCCTTTGGATGCTGACCTAGCAGCATATGCATAGAATGCCATGCATGTTTCAATGGATTTTGCATCACTGTGTAAACAAATCTATTTACGTCTCAGTTTAAAAGATATGGAGGCAAAATTTGGTATGTGAGATCGATATACTTCAAGGAACATAAACATGTGACTTGCATTTCAAAAACAAAAATTTCGTGGAATACTGTGCACAAAAATATCATTATTTTTATTTGAAAGAGGAAAAACATAATTTCAAATTAATTAGTATATTTTACACTAAATCCAAAGTGACTAAGCGAAGATATTTAAAATCTTATCTGGGATCATATATCATCATCATCATCTGTTTACCCTCCAGGTTCGGTTTTTCCCTCGGACTTAACGAGGGATCCCACCTCTACCGCCTCAAGGGCAGTGTCCTGGAGCTTCAGACTCTTGGTCGGGGGATACAACTGGGGAGTATGACCAGTACCTCGCCCAGGCGGCCTCACCTGCTATGCTGAACAGGGGCCTTGTGGAGGGATGGGAAGATTGGAAGGGATAGGCAAGGAAGAGGGAAGGAAGCGGCCGTGGCCTTAAGTTAGGTACCATCCCGGCATTCGCCTGGAGGAGAAGTGGGAAACCACGGAAAACCACTTCCAGGATGGCTGAGGTGGGAATCGAACCCACCGCTACTCAGTTGACCTCCCGAGGCTGAGTGGACCCCGTTCCAGCCCTCGTACCACTTTTCAAATTTCGTGGCAGAGCCGGGAATCGAACCCGGACCTCCGGGGGTGGCATCTAATCACGCTAACCACTACACCACAGAGGCGGACTGGGATCATATATACCAGTTTATACTGTTGCGTGATGCTTGTTGTTTTAAGGGGCCTAACATCGAAGGTCATTAAAGATGTATATTGTTAATGTAGGTCTACTTTCCAATTTATAAACTCATTTCCAAAAATATTGAACATGTGGAAAGAAAGACACCAACAGTGTAACTTGTCAGCGATTGGATATTTTATGAATTTTGGAAGATTAATAGTAATCATCTGAGCGAACTGTGTCTAGTAGCAGTATTTGTTACTACAGAACCGTTCAGAAGATCAGAACAACATACAAAATCAACGAATATTGTCAGGAATAAAAGTGTAAAGAACAGATTTAAATATTCTATGGGTGGAGCATCAGATTGAGGTAGGCCTATGTGTTTTGGCCCTGGAATTTCATAAAAATGGTGGGGATGGACAACATCACTTTCAGGGAATATGCCTTCAGTCCAAGAATCATCTAATTCACTGTCACTGTCATTTCCTTTAGCACTGTCACTATAACTCTTTGACATTGCACGAAATGTTGTAAGCCCATTAGCCAATGGCACGGATCTATCATACTCTGGTGCGCTATCTCAAGACCCAGAAACATCATAATCACCACTTTCCCTAAAATTAGAGTTGTTTACACCTTCAAAGAAACCCAAACGTTCCTCAATTTCTTCTCTCGAAGTAGACCTACGTGACGACATGCCTTGTTGTAATAAATGTACTATTTACAACTTCACTACGATCTAAATAAACTGCTAAGTTATTATAACTACAGTAGAAATATATATATTTATAAATTTAATATCATCATCATCATCATCTGTTTACCCTCCAGGTTCGGTTGTTCCCTCGGACTTAGCGAGGGATCCCACCTCTACCGCCTCAATGGCAGTGTCCTGGAGCTTCAGACTCTTGGTCGGGGGATACAACTGGGGAGAATGACCAGTACCTCGCCCAGGCGGCCTCACCTGCTATGCTGAACAGGGGCCTTGTGGAGGGATGGGAAGATTGGAAGGGATAGGCAAGGAAGAGGGAAGGAAGCGGCCGTGGCCTTCAGTTAGGTACCATCCCGGCATTCGCCTGGAGGAGAAGTGGGAAACCACGGAAAACCACTTCCAGGATGGCTGAGGTGGGAATCGAACCCACCTCTACTCAGTTGACCTCCCGAGGCTGAGTGGACCCCGTTCCAGCCCTCGTACCACTTTTCAAATTTCGTGGCAGAGCCGGGAATCGAACCCGGGCCTCCGGGGGTGGCAGCTAATCACGCTAACCACTACACCACAGAGGCGGACTCAGAATATATTAATTGGTTATTCTCCCAGGTTTCAATGGAATGTTTCTGTTCCAATACAAACAGCTCCCTTGTAACATGTTTGCTTCACATTCTGCACATTAAAAAAAACGCAACGGAAATCCTGGAGGCGCCGGGTATCGATCCCGGTACCTCTCACATGCTAAGCGAGCGCTCTACCATCTGAGCTACGCCCCCAGTACGATTAAAACTCTTACTGTGCGCGTATTGTACAGTATTTTAGTTGAATGGACCACAGATACACGGACATAAACAAACAAGGAAACTGCCATATTGGAACATAGATAACAAGCGCTCACAGATGATACACTACTATATAAAAGTTAGGGTCTGCCTCTGTGGTGTATTGCTTAGTGTGATTACCTGCCACCCCCGGACGCCTTGGATCGATTCCTGGTCCTTCCAGAAAATTGAAGAGTGCTACATGGGCTGGAACGATGTCCACTCCGTCTCAGAAGGTCAAGTCAGAAGACCTCTGCGTATTAAACATCCTTTCACCAGACAGGTTCTGTGCAGTCCAGTTAAACTGGAGTACTTCACAATAAGACCTCAGATGAGCGCCGCACTCAGGCTTTGGGTCTCTTGCTTTCAGGATCTACAGTTCTCCCTACGTACGAGTATAATAATAATAATTAATAATCTTTCTTTCTTTCTTTCTTTCGTGATCTGTTTATCCTCTTCTTCTTTCTCTCTTAGTCAGTATACCCTCCATGGTTGGCTTTTCCCTCGCACTCAGCGAGGGATTCCCGCTCTACCGCCCCAAGTGCAGTGTCCTGGAGCATGATACTTTTGGTCAGTGGATACAACTGGATAGGAGGACCAGTACCTCACCCAGGCGGCCTCACCTGCTAAGCTCAACAGTGGTCTTGTGGAGGGATTGGAAGATCGAATGGGACAGGCAAAGAAGAGGGAAGGAAGCGGCCGTGGCCTTAAGTTAGGTACCATCCCGGCATTTGCCTGAAGCAGAAGTGAAAAACCACGGAAAAACCACTTCTCGGATGGCTGAGGTGGGAATCGAACCCTCCTCTACTCAGTTGATATCCCGAGGCTGAGTTGACCCCGTTCCAGCCCTCGTACCAAAATTTAAATTTCGCGGCAGAGCCGGGAATCGAACCCGGGCCTCGGGGGTTGGCAGCTAATCGCGCTAAGTAGTACACCTCAGAATTAAGCCTTGTTGTTCGCCTCTGTCGTGTAGTGGTTAGTGTGATTAGCTGCCACCCCCGGAGGACCGGGTTGGATTCCCGGCTCTGCCACGAAATTTGAAAAAGTGGTACGAGGGCTGGAACGGGATTCACTAAGTCTCGGAAGGTCAAATGAGTAGAGGTGGCAAATGAGTAGGGGTGGGTTCGATTCTCACTTCAGCCATCCTTGAAGTGGTCTTCCGTGGTTTCCCACTTCTCCTCCAGGCAAATTCCGGGATGGTTCCTAACTTTTCTAGGCCACGGCCGCTTCCTTCCCTCTTTCTTGCCTATCCGTTCCAATCTTCCCATCCCCCACCAAGGCTCATGTTCAGCACAGCAGGTGAGGCAGCCTGGGCGAGGTACTGGTCATCCTCCCCAGTTGTATCTCCCGAACCTATGCCTTACGCTCCAGGACACTGCCCTTGCGGCGTTAGAGGTGGGATCCCTCGCAGAGTCCGAAGGAAAAACCAACCCTGGAGGGTAAGCAGATGAAGAAAGAAGGAATTAAGCCTTGTTACTGACCGAAATAACTTCAAACTGATGAAAATAGAAGACCCTTTCTGGGCTTGTAGACCATTAACCAATTGGCTTCCGAACTCCCAAAGGCAGAGCTTGGCAATTTCTAGAAGAGGTCTGTTGGCTGTAAATGCTGGTAACGGGCGGGGGAGGGACTCCGTGAATGTTACAATACATTTATTAATTCTGGAGTTAGGAACCCGACTGGACTACGATCTATAAGCTTAGAACACATAATGATGCAAGTTATGTAAGGCTAAGTTGTTATTTAACTTCAATGTATATAGCCTGTGAGACTAAATAATAATAATAATAATAATAATAATAATAATAATAATAATAATAATAATAACTGTTACGGAGATATCCGTGGTAGTTAGAGGTGAAAGAAGGTGCGGGCTGGAATAGGTCTCAACTACAGAAGTTCGAAAGATGAATTAAAATTTCAACAAGGTTATATTTTCAAAACTTAACAATGGTAACATAGAATTTGAAAACTTAACAAGTCAACAACAAGCCAAAAATCAAATACAGAAAAATTACAAGTGTTAGAGGATTATTACAAGGTCTGGGCTTCGAGCCCCACAATCACCATCCTTGAGCTATTAGCCCAACTTTACCAAGGTACAAAATTGAACAAAAGGTGCAGAAAACCCCGTCATGCCAAGGAGCACTTGCTCCAAATTATAATGTTAAGCCTCGTAGAGGCACACAGAAATCAAATTTAGGAAAGAGCAGACCCGCTCTCAAAGTTCAAGCCTATCAAAGGCCACAACGAATTTTACTTCTATCTGCCCTCAAGGCACACAAGGAAACAGGGGTATTTAATACCCAACCTACAGGGCCTTCGCAATGAAAATAAAACAACAGGTTAAGTTACAGGCCCAAAGTACAGAGAGGACTGGAGGCGTGGACTTGCACTCCAAATACACTTTTAAAACCTAAGTGGTTAGGCCGGTACACAGGGGCTAGTCCCAAGCTAGGGAGGCGACCCGTATGAGAAAACTTTAATACATTAAGGAAGAGAAGAAACGGTTATGAAAACGTAGTCAACTCAATTCCAAAAATGAAGGGGAGCTCGAGAGGGTACAGCACTCCCTATCCCCGCTTTACAGTTAAAGAGTTTTGTAGTTTTTACATAGACAGAAGAGGAATTTACATTTTAAAGTGGTAGGTTACATATTAAAAGGTTTCGAACCCTCCCCGAGAGTTAAACTGCTGAGCTAGCAAGAAATAAAGATGTTAACAGGCCATTACCTTGTTGAAGAGCTGCTGCTTGAAGAAAGAGGCGCTTCCCGCCCCCTGCTACATATCCACACACTAAGTTAGATGTTACTGAAGTGGCCCCGAGACAAGAAAATCAGCAGTTTTTATACCCTCGTGGATAATTCGAGACCTTTCAAGAATGAATAGACACACCCCCTCAACTTTATTGGATAGCTTAGAGCTACATATCCATATCGAAGAAGACATACACTGTTACCGTATTTTTGTGGTAGGTAGAGGTGAAAGAAGGTGCGGGTGTGAACGGGTCTCAAACTACGAAATTAAAGTTAATGTAAAATTTAACAAGGTTATATTCTCTTTCCAAAATTCAGAAATAACACGAAAGACAGGTACAGAGTAGCAAGGCAATAAAAGTACAATTACAATATTTACAGGATTTGGGCTTCGAGCCCCGACCTCACAATTCTTGAGCAATCAGCCCAGTTTTACCCCAACACAAGTTTCAACAGAGGGGCGGAAAACCCCATTCATACCCAGGAGCACTTGCTCCAAATTACACAGTAAAGCCTGCTTGAGGCGCGCAGAAAACAAAATTTTCAAGAAAGAGCAACCCGCTCTCAAATTTTAAGCCTGTCAAAGGCCACACCTAATTCCACCTTCAAGCTGTCCTCTAAGGACATAAACACAGGGGTAAAATACCCAACCTACTGAGGCCTATTAAGTGAGAAAAGGTTAATTATATGGCCTCTAAAATACCAACTTGAGAGGAGGCGATCTGCACTCCTAATGCATTTGTTTTAAAACCTAATCTGGCTCTAGGCCACTAATGCAAGGGCTAATCCCATACTACAGAGGTGACTTTAGAAAAGAACAATTTACATTACATTAAGGAAGAATCGGTTGTGAGAAATAAGTTCACCTCAAAACAATATGAGTGGGAGCTCGAGAGGGTTAAGCACTCTCTATCCCAATATGTAGCTTAAAAGATAGAATAAATACAAGGTGTCTTTACATTTTAGGGAAAGTTACATGGTGGAAACGCTTCGGACCCGCCACGAGAGTTAAACTGCTGAGCTAGCAAGAAAAGAAGTTATTAAATGGCCATTACCCGGTTGTTGAACTGCTGCCCGAAGAAAGAGGCGCTTCCCGCCCCCTGCTATGTACTTCACACACTGAAAGACGGTACTGAAGTGGCACCGAGACCCGAAAATCAGCAGTTTATATACTCTCGCGGAAAGTTCGAGGTGTTTTTGAAATGAGCACACGCTCCCACAAGGATTTTATTGGTTCACCAAGAAAACCCCTACACAATACGAAGAAGAAACATATTATTGGTGGAAAATTAATTCGAGAAATTCAGGATTGGCTAAATTCAAAACAAGGGGAAAGAAAGGGGTATACAGCCAACTTAAACAATAACAGGAAAAAATTTAACAAGAAACAAACTTTTGAAATAAAAATTTCTCCAAAAAAACAGTTCTTTCACTTCGCACTAGGGTGCACCATTGTAGTTTTTCAGTAGTGTCCTCTAGAAGAGAAAGTTCACACTTCTTACTACAGGTAAAACAAAAGTACATCAAAAATGACCCAGTTCAAAAACTCCAAAATTTCCAAGTAGTGACATCTTCTGAGAAACTTGAAAATTAATACCGTAGATAAAGTTCAGACTTCCTCCAGCAGAGGAGTTTCAATTGGCGCAAATTTTAAATAAGCGGCGTGGAGGTGTACCGCCCGGTACATACACTATTGGTCAAAAATTAATTAAATAAATTCGGAATTGGCTGAGTTCAAAACTGGCGAACAGAAAGATTAATATTGCCAATCCAAAAAATAAAAGAACAAAATGTAGTAAGACAAAACTTAAGAATACAAAATTTCTTCAAGAAAGTTCATTCCTTCGCACCGGAGTGCGTAATCATAGTTTTTAGTAGAGACATCTGGTAGAGAACGTCCACACTTCTTGATCAATTACAAACAAAAACGCATCAAAATTCACACAGAGCCATCTTCGGAGAAACTGTTGAGTTAATACAGTTTTTTATAGTACAGGCTTTCTCCTGTAGAGGAGATTCAACTGGCGCAATATTTGAACTAGCGGCGTGGAGGTGTACCGCCCGGTACAATAATAATAATAATAATAATAATAATAATAATAATAATAATAATAATAATAATAATAATAATAATGGCCTTGCTGACGAGACCTACTGTTGACTATAATTATTAATATTTTTTTTGCTATGGGCTTTACGTCGCACCGACACAGATAGGTCTTATGGCGACGATGGGATAGGAGAGGCCTAGGAGTTGGAAGGAAGCGGCCGTGGCCTTAATTAAGGTACAGCCCCAGTATTTGCCTGGTGTGAAAATGGGAAACCACGGAAAACCATCTTCAGGACTGCCAATAGTGGGATTCGAACCTACTATATCCCGGATGCAAGTTCACAGCCGCGCGCCTCTACGCGCACGGCCAACTCGCCCGGTTACTATAATTAAAACGGGGGACTTTCCCCTTCGTAGAACTCACACCATGACTTTTCAGTCAGTTTGCCATGACTCTGTTGCCTGCTGTCTATCTCACAACTTCATCGAAGACTTTTTGTAGTATCTCACAATACAGCAATAAGGTGTTAAATGTGTGTCATAATATAAGGATCCTATAAATATGATACAAGAATTCACTGTCCGCTCTACCGTCTTAATTTGTTCTTTAGTTGCATCAGTTAAAACAGCACCACAATAATCGAATATTGGAAGAAGTAATGCTTTTTATAAACCATACAATCACGTCAAATGGCTATATGTTTTGATTATGTTTCAGAGGATGGAGCTGGAGCATATTCTCTGATAGAGACACAATTAACATGTTATAATAATTTCGTGTGGCTATTTCTAGCCGAGTGCAGCCCTTGCAAGGCAGACCCTCCGATGAGGGTGGGCGGCATCTGCCATTTGTAGGTAACTGCGTGTTATTGTAGTGGAGGATAGTGTTATGTGTGGTGTGTGAGTTGCAGGGATGTTGGGGACAGCACAAACACCCAGCCCCCGGGCCATTGGAATTAACCAATTAAGGTTAAAATCCCCGACCCGGCCGGGAATCGAACCCGGAACCCTCTGAACCGAAGGCCAGAACGCTGACCATTCAGCCAACGAGTCGGATAATTAACATGTTCATTGCAATTTACATTCATTTTTAATTACATCTAGATATTTACCGAACTTTGTATGGAAGTGTCCGCCTCTGTGGTGTAGTGGTTAGCGTGATTAGCTGCCACCCCCGGAGGTCCGGGTTCGATTCCCGGCTCTGCCACGAAATTTGAAAAGTGGTACGAGGGCTGGAACGGGGTCCACTCAGCCTCGGGAGGTCAACTGAGTAGAGGTGGGTTCGATTCCCATCTCAGCCATCCTGGAAGTGGTTTTCCGTGGTTTCCCACTTCTCCTCCAGGCGAATGCCGGGCTGGTACCTAACTTAAGGCCACGGCCGCTTCCTTCCCTCTTCCTTGCCTATCCCTTCCAATCTTCCCCTCCCTCCACAAGGCCCCTGTTCAACATAGCAGGTGAGGCCGCTTGGGCGAGGTACTGGTCATACTCCCCAGTTGTATCCGGCGACCAAGAGTCTGAAGCTCCAGGACACTGCCCTTGAGGCGATAGAGGTGGGATCCCTCGCTAAGTCCGAGGGAAAAACCGAAGCTGGAGGGTAAACAGATGATATGATGTATGGAAGTTTGGTACCTGATAAAATGGCTGAAGGAATATCTAATGTCCTTGCAATATTTATTGTTTTAAATAGTCCTATTATAATGGCTTTTGCCCGCCTCTTCGGTGTAGTGGTTAGTGTGATTAGCTGCCCCCCCCCCCCCGGAGGTCCGGGTTCGATTCCCGGCCTTGCCACGAAACTGGAAATGTGGTATGAGGGCTGGAACGTGGTCCACTCAGCCTCGGGAGGTCAACTGAGTAGAGGTGGGTTCGATTCCCACCTCAGTCATCCTGGAAGTGGTTTTCCGTGGTTTCCCACTTCTCCTCCAGGCAAATGCCGGGATGGTACCTAACTTAAGGCCACTGCCGCTCCCTTCCCTCTTCCTCGTCTATCCCTTCCAATCTTCCCATCCCCCACCAAGACCCCTGTTCAGCATAGCAGGTGAGGCCGCCTGGGCGAGGTACTGGTCATTCTCCCCGACCCGATGTCTGAAGCTCCAGGACACTGCCCTTGAGGCGGTAGAGGTGGGATCCCTGGCTGAGTCCGAGGGAAAAACCGACCCTGGAGGGTAAACAGATTACGGTACGATACGATAAAACACCATTCGCTCTGTCAGATGCTTAAGCCAACAACTTCCACTTCGGTGTGATAGCATATTTGAAATTCATCGCCACATAAATGGGAATTTCAATATTTCAATCGAGATCATTTTTCATTTGCGTACAAAGTAAAATATCATGATCCAAGTACAGAGCCTCGTGGTACTCCTGTTCTTTTTATTCCCCATTAGAAGTCTTGTTTTTAATAACTAGTCTTTGTCTGCGGTTAGAGAAGTATGAGTTGCAAAAGAGTCTGATTAAGGTGATCGTACAGCAAAATTAGTATTACCTTTACATTTCATTCTCATGTAATCTGTTTACCTTCCAGGGTTGGTTTTTCCCTCCGACTCAGTGAGGGATCCCACCTCTACCGCCTCAAGGGCAGTGTCCTGGAGCGTGTGGCATTGGGTTGGGAGATACAACTGGGGAGAATGACTAGTAACTCGCCCAGGCGTCCTTACTTGCTTTACTGAACAGGAGCCTTGTGGGTGGATGTGAAGATTGGAAGGCACAGACAAAGAAGAAGGAAGGAACCGCCCATAGCCTTAAGTTATGTACCATCACGGCATTTGACTGGAGGAGAAGTGGGAAACTACGGAAAAACACTTGTAGGATGGTTGAGGTGGGAATCGAGCCCACCTCTACTCATTTGACCTCCCGAGGCTGAGTGGACCCCGTTCCAGCCCATGTATCAGTTTTTCATATTTCGTGGCAGAGGCGGAAATCGAACGCGGGCAACCGGGGGTGGCAGCTAATCACACTAACCACTACACCACAGAGGCGGACATTACCTTTAAATTTACGATATGTTAATTCATTATTTTTGTACGTGTCATTGAATTTCTTCTGGCTCAATCCCAGCAGGTTCCTCGTAAGATGTATTGCTTGCCATATTGCACGAGTTCTGATTAAAAATAGGGATAAAAGTCCTGGAGGCGCCGGGTATCGATCCCGGTACCTCTCACATGCTAAGCGAGCGCTCTACCATCTGAGCTACGCCCCCAGTACGGTCATGCGTGTAACTGTGTATGTTTAATACAGTATTTTAATTCAATGAACCACATCCAGGTGGAGTAGAACTTAATGTTCTCACAACACTTTCACCGCACATGTGTGCATGTTGAGGAACTACAGTACAGTTCCGTGCACTTAAGAATAGTGTAGTAATAATCTTATCTTAATCTGTTTACCCTCCAGGGTTGGCTTTTCCCTCGGACTCAGTGAGGGATCCCACCTCTACCGCCTCAAGGGCAGTGTCCTGGAGCTTCAGACTTTGGGTCGGGGGATACAACTGGGGAGAATGACCAATACCTCGCCAGGCGGCCTCACCTGCTATGCTGAACAGGAGCCTTGTAGAGGGATGGGGAGATTGGATGGGACAGGCAAGGAAGAGGGAAGGAAGCGGCCGTGGCCTTAAGTGAGGTACCATCCCGGCATTTGCCTGGAGGAGAAGTGGGAATCCACGGAAAACCACTTCCAGGATGCCTGAGGTGGGAATCGAACCCACCTCTACTCAGTTGACCTCCCGAGGATGAGTGGACCTCGTTCCAGCCCTCGTACCACTTTTCAAATTTCGTGGCAGAGACGGGAATCGAACCCGGACCTCCGAGGGTGGCAGCTAATCACGCTAACCACTACACCACAGAGGCGACGTAATAATAATAATAATAATAATAATAATAATAATAGTGTATTTAATATGACCGCATCTATGGTGTAGTGGTTAGTGCGGTTAGCTCCCATCCTGTCAGGCCTGGTTCGATTCCCGGGTCTGGCACAAATTTGAAATTTGGTACGAGGGCTGAAACGGGTTTCACTCTGCCTCGGGATGTCACCTCAGCTACCCTCCAAGTGGTTTTTCCTGATTTCCCACTTTTCCTTCAGGCAAATGCCGGGATGGTGCCTAACTTAAGGTCACGCCCACTTTCTTCCCTCTTTGGTGCGTATTCCTTCCAATCTTCCCATCGCTCATAAGGCCCCTGATCATCAAGGCAGGTGAGGCCGCCTGGGCGAGGTACTGTACCCTTGGGCATAAAGTCTCACGCTCCAGAACACTGCTCTTGAGATGGTAGAGGGGCGATCCCTCACTAGGTCCGAAACGAAGTCCGCTAAACGAATTATGAATGAAATAGTGTATTTAACGTCCTTTCAAACTAGTCTTAAGAACGACAGTGTTTCTGAATTTGAGTTTCTTTCATTTAGCGTTAAATGTACAAACACAGGTTTCTCTGATATAGCCAATCAAATATATGTCCGCAAAGGGTATGAAGGTCCTTTGCGGAGTGGAATATAACGGAATCCACTACCCGTAACCTCATCACTAGGTGAGTAGTGAGCTCTGTGCCCGTTTACCTTTGCCCTCACGAATTACTCTCTTACTCATTTTTGGAGTAGAGCGATTGAACCTGAGCGCTTTGGGGATATTTGAAAGCGGAAACCTTGTTTCTAAGTTTACGGCTGCCTGACGGGAAATCGAACTCACGTCTTTACGTGTCTACCGAGCACACCCTAACTGTCTCTACTGCGCAACCCCCGAAAATGTTTAATGAGATACCAGTGGGAATCGAGCCGCCAACCTCTGGATATCGATACTCTACCATTAAAATATGGTGTCCTAACCTCTGATAAAAGAATTCAATAATGTTGACCGACTCTGCAGGGATTCGAGCTACAATACAACCGGTGAGTGCTTCGTGAGCTGCACAATCTACTCCTTGCCTGGTCATAAGATAATAATAATAATAATAATAATAATAATAATAATAATAATAATAACTATCCCGGTTTGAATAGCTCAGACGGTTGAGTCGCTGGTCTTCTGATCCAAATTTGGCAAGTTCGATCCTGGATCAGTCAGGTGGTATTTGAAGCTTTTAAATACGTCAGCCACGTATCGATACTCGATAGATTTATTGGCACGTAAATATATTCTGCGGGACTAAATTGCGGCACATCAGCGTCTCCGAATACCGAAAAAGTAGTTAGTGGGACCTAAATCCAATAATAATAATAATAATCATAAAGAGGAGGAGAAGAAGAATGGCCTTCTTGAGAGTCCAAGTGTTTAGGGTAATTAAAACAGAAGACTTTTTCTTCTGTGTAACTCACAACATGACATTTCAATCCACTTGCCATGATGCCATTGCCTGCTGACCACCTCACATCTTCATCGGGGTCTTGTTGCAGTCACTCAAAATCCAATTATACGGTGTGTCACGACGTAAGGGAAATATAAATCTGAAGCAGGGTTTTACTGCCCGTTATGTCTTCTTAATTTGTTCGTTAGTTGCATCAATTATACAACAACACAGTAATAGAATATTGGAAGAAGTGATGCCTTTTTTATTTTTTAAAATACAGTTTTATTTACGTCCCACCGACACAGACGGCTCTTCTGGCGATGATGGGATAGGAAAGGCCTACGAATGGGAAAGAAGCGGCCATGGCCTTAGTTAAGGCGCAGCTCCAGCATTTGCCTGGTGTGAAAATGGGAAACCACGCAAAAACACTCTCAAGGCTGCCGATAGTGGGGATCGAACCCACTATCTCCCGGATGCAATCTCACAGCCTCCCGCCACTAACCGCACGGCCAACTCACCAGGGAATAATGCTTTCATAAGCCTAATATTCATATTAAGTGGTAATACGTTTGGTGGCATTTCAGAGAGATTCGAGTGACATGTTCATTGATATTTAGATTCTCATTTATAATGACACCTAGATTATTTACCGAACTTTTAAATGACTGTTTGATACCAGATACACCAGAATGGGTTCAGTGATATCTAAAGTCTTTGCAATGTTTATTCATTTAGATTGTCCAATTATTTTCGAGTTTCCTCAAACTTATGAAGATGTGTTTTGGTACTCAACATTCATTCGGTCAGTTGACAAGCGAATATCCTTCAGTTTTGTGAGACATATATTTGAAATTCATCAGCATATAAATGGAAATTGCTATATTTACACTGAATTGACATTTCACATTGTTATTCTTCTTCTACTTCTTCATCTTTTTACCCTCCAGGTTTTTTTCCCTGAGACTCAGCGAGGGATATCACCTCTACTCCCTCAAGGGCAGTGTCCTGCAGCGTGAGATATTGGGGGCGGGAGATACAACTGGGAAGGAGGGTTAGTACCTCGGCCAGGCAGCTTAACCTGCTATACTGAACAGGGGTCTTGTGGAGGAATGGGAAGATTCGAAGGGACAGGTAAGGAAGAGGGAAGGAAGCGGCCGTAGCCTTAAGTTAGGTGCCATCCCGGCATATGCCTGGAGGAGAAGTGGGAAACCAATAAAAAGCACTTCCAGGATGGATGAGGTGGGAATCGAACCCACCTCCACTCAGTTGACCTCCCGAGGCTAAGTGGACCCCGTTCCAGCCCTCGTACCACTTTTCAAATTTCGTGGCAAAGCCGGGAATGGAACCCGGACCTCCGAGGGTGGCAGCTAATCACGCTAACCACTACACCACAGAGGCGGACCATTTCACTTACGTACAAAATTAAATCTAATGCTCCAAGTACAGAACCTTCTGGTTCTCCTGTTATTTTATTGCCCATTCAGAAATCTTGTTCTTTATAACTACTTTTTGTCTGAGGTTGGAGAGGAAAGAGATAAAATGTTACAAAGCAGTCTGATTCAGATAATTGTACGACAAAATTAGTTATACCTGTATATTTAGGATACGTTAACTGATTATTCTCCCACGTGTCATTGATTTCTTTCCGGTCCAATCCAAGTAGCTCCATTGTAAGATGTATTACTTACCATATTGCAATAGTTCTGATTTAAAATCGTTATAAAATATCTGGAGGCGCCGGGTATCGATCCCGGTACCTCTCACATGCTAAGCGAGCGCTCTACCATCTGAGCTACGCCCCCAGCACGTTACAGCGTGTAATTGTGTGCGTATTGTAGGGTATTTTATTTGAATGGACCACATCTAGATGGCGTAGCCCTTCGTGTATTCACCACACTTTCACCAGACAGGTTCTGTGCAGTCCAGTTTAAATTGAGTTGTTCACAAGAAGACCTCATATGAACGCACTAGCCGTTTGGTTTTCTTGCTCTGAGGATCTGTAGTTCCGTGCACTTAAGGGTATATAATAATAATCATAATAACAATAATGGTCCGCTTCTGTGGTGCAGTGGTTAGTGATTAGCTGCCAGCCCCGGAGGCCCGAGTTCGATTCCCACCTCTGCCACGAAATTTGAAAATTGGTACGAGGGCTGGAACGGGGTCCACTCAGCCTCAGGAGGTCAACTGATAGAGGTGGATTCGATTCCCTCCTCAGCTATCCTGGAAGTGGTTTTCTGTGGTCTCCCACTTCTCCTCCAGGCAAATGCCGGGATGGCACCTAACTTAAGGCCACGGCAGCTTCCTTCCCTCTTCCTTGCCTATCCCTTTCAATCTCCCCGTCCCCCCTCAAGGCCCCTGTTCAGCATGGCAGGTGAGGTCGCCTGGGCGAGGTACTGGTCATCCTCCCCTGTTGTATCCCCGACCCAATGTCTCACGCTCCAGGTTAGGGGGTAGAGGTGGGATCCCTCGCTGAGTCCGAGGGAGAAACCAACCCTGGAGGGTAAGCAGATTAAGAAATAAATAATAATAATAATAATAATAATAATAATAATAATAATAATAATAATAATAATAATAATAATAATTGTACCGGGAGGTACACCTCTACGCCGCACATTTAAATCTTGCGCGTTAAAGAACGCCTCTATAGGAGAAGCAGTGAACCTGAAACTGGACCAACTTATAAATTTTCTCTGAAGATGGTACCACTAAAATGTTGTTATTGTGAAGTTTCCAGTACTGTGTGAATTTCAACTCGTTTTTGTTTTCCATTTATCAAGAAGTGGGACATTCTCTCATAGATGTCACTGCTAGAAAACTATGATCATGCACCCTGGTGCGAAGTGAAAGGACCTTTTTGAAGAAATTTTGTATTCATAAGTTTTTCTTATTAAATTTTGTTCATTAATCTTTGGGTTAGCAATATTTACCTTTTCTTTCCACCAGTTTTGTATTTAGCCAATCAAGAATTTCCGTAATTTATCTTCAACCAATTCCGTATTTCTTCTTCGATATTGAATGTAAACTTTTCATCTACCAATAAAATTGTGAGGGTGTGGCTGTTTTATTCGTGAAAGGTCTCGAACTTTCCCCGAGGGTTTATAAACTGCAGATTTTCCCGTGTCTTGGCAATTTTCCATCGTCATCTAACTAAGTGTGTGTGTGTCAAGCAGGGTGCGGGAGGCGCCTCTTTCATCAGGCAGCAGTTCTTCAGTAAGGTAATGGCCAATTAACATCTTTATTTCTCTGCCCCGCAGTTTAACCTGAGGGAAAGGTCCGAAACCTTAAATATGTAACTAACTTCTCTAAAATGTAAATCTCCTGTCGACTCATATAAAATTTCATAAATCTTTAACTGTAAACCGGGGATAGAGAGTGATATACTCTCTCGAGTTCCCCTTCATCTTGGTTTGAGGTACCGCATGTGTTTCTGCAATGTATTGAAGTTATCTCCATTCGCGCTACCTCAGTAGTTTGGGATTAGCCCCTGTTTCGTTGGCCAGGTGCCCTATAGGTTTTTACATTTTTTTTTGGGGGGGGGACTCAATCTTTGACTCCATTCCAGTTGTACTCGGGCCGTTTATTGAACCTGTTCTTTTTCACTAGATACCTCTGTGTAATAAGATAGCTACTTGTAAATAGTGCCTTGTAAGGCCAGTGATTATTAGATTTTCATATTGTGTTGCCTGGAATAGGCTTGAGAACTGAGAGCGCGTGAGCTCTTTTTCAAGTGTTGTAAAATTGCCTCGGGGAGGCCTGATATTGCAATTTTGGGAGCAAATGCTCCAGGTATTAGGGGATTTCTGCCCTTTGGATAAATGTATATTCTTTTTAAAATCGAGCTGGGAACCCAAAAATTGTAAAACTAAGGGCTTGTAGCCCAAGAGTGTTCAAGTTCGAAAATCTTGGATCTTTCTAAGTCTTGTTTCTAATTTGCTATATCATAGTTATTTCACTAAGTGAAAAGTTGTTAAAGTTTTGTTATTTTTCGAAAAATATAACCCTTTGATAAAATTTTAAATTAACTTTGACTTTGTAGTTAGACCCATTCATCCCGGCACCTTCTTTAACCTCTGCTGGTCCACGGGTAACCACGTAACAACAACAACAACAACAACAACAACAACAACAACAATAATAATAATAAAATAATAATAATAATAATAATAATAATAATAATAATAATAATAATAATAATAATAATAATAATAATAATAATAATAATAATAATTGTACCGGGAGGTACACCTCAACTCCGCACATTCAAAAGAAGCGCCATAAGGAACGCTATCTCTCATACAAATCTTGAAACAGGTAGTGCATGAAGTTGGGACATTAATCGGAAAATGTCACTCATAAATAACAGAGTATAGTGTTCGAAACAGACTTTCAACGTATTAGGTCGTGTTACGTACATGTAGTACGTGTTGAAGAGATGTTAAGTACAGAATAAAAATGGCCAGCCGGACACCAGTGGAATCCGAACCGACACCCTCCAGATTTCGCTTCGGTTGCTCTACATGTGGCGGTAGAGGTGGGATCCCTCGCTAAGTCCGAGGGAAAAACCGAACCTGGAGGGTAAACAGATGTTGATGATGATGATGATGATGATGATGATGATGATGATGCTCTACATGTACGTAACACGACCTAATACGTTGAAAGTCTGTTTCGATTACAATGCGGTCGTGAAAATTCAATATTCATTGACATGCCCCACAACGGGAGACTTAAACGCACTCTAGAGTGTGCTAGCAGCAGTGCCAGACCTGTAGCTCAGATTCTTTCGAACAGAACAAAGATGGCCTAGGCCACCATAGCTCAATTGGTAGAGCAACCGACGCGAAATCGGGAAGTTGTGGGTTCGGATCCCACTGGTGTCCGGCTGGCCATTTTTGTTCTGTACTTAACATCTCTTCTTCGTCCGCCTCTGTGGTGTAGTGGTTAGCGTGATTAGCTGCCACCCCGGAGGTCCAGGTTCGATTCCCGGCTCTGCCACGAAATCTGAAAAGTGGTACGAGGGCTAGAACGGGGTCCACTTAGCCTCGGGAGGTCAACTGAGTGGAGGTGAGTTCGATTCCCACCTCATCCATCCTGGAAGTGGTTTTCCGTGGTTTCCCACTTCTCCTCCAGGCAAATGCCGGGATGGTACCTAACTTAAGGCCACGGCAGCTTCCTTCCCTCTTCCTTGCCTGTCCCATCCAATCTTCCCATCCCTCCACAAGGCCCCCGTTCAGCATAGCAGGTGAGGACGCCTGGGCGAGGTACTGGTCATTCTCCCCAGTTGTATCCCCGACCCAAAATCTGAATCTCCAGGACACTGCTCTTGAGGCGGTAGAAGTGGGATCCCTCGCTGAGTCCGAGGGAAAAACCGACCCTGGAGGGTAAACAGATTACGAACGAACTTAACATCTCTTCAAATTCATTATTCAGAGTATTGTGTTATTTTAATGTTTCCTAAACTGACTGGATTTATTTATTTTGTTTTGTTGGGCAGCAAGAAGTTCGAAATTTTTTCCATACATGCCCTTACAAAAACTATGGTCATGCACTCTGGTGCACGGTGGAAGAACTAATGATTTAAAGAAGTTTTGTGTTCTTGTGTTTTCTCAACTAAATTAACATTTATTTATTGTGATATTTCAAGGCTTGTAACTATTCCTTCTCGTCCCGCCAACTTTGACTCTGGCCAATGGGAAATTTTCTGTAATTATTTTTCAGCCAATAATAGGCTTCTTGTAACTTTTAAACTATCCAATAAAATGAGAGGGTATGTCCGGATTTAGTCCAGAGCCTTCTAGAAACATCCCCTCGTGTATAGAAGCTGCGGCTTTTTCAAGCTACCTTGTCCTACTGATCGTTGAATTACTGAGTGTGTGTGTGTTAAGACAGGAGGCGGGGAGCCTCATCCTTCGGCAGGTAGTACATCAGCCCAGGTAATGGCCACCAGTTTTCTATCTTTGTAGTTGTCTCCGCAAACTTATTCGAGGGGAAGTTTCTAAACTTTAACTATGCAACCGTTTGATTTCTAAAATGTAAACTCCTTCCTTTTCATGTAAAATTTCACAAAGTTTTAAACTGTAAATCGGGGATAGAGAGTACGATTCGCTCTCGAGTTCCCCTTCAATTTATCTCGAGGTGACAACGATTTTGTAACTGTTTCTTTTTCCTGTAATGCATTAAATTACCCTCTCATTGCAGTCATCTCAGTGACTTGGGATTAGCCCCTGTGTCATCGGGCCGCAAGCTCAATTAGTGTTTTATACTTGGTTGTCAAGGAGCGCAAGTGTACCCCTCCGTGCATTTTGAGTTTGGGCCAGTAATATTAACCTGTTCTTCCTTTTCACGAAGGCCCAATAGTATGGGCACTAGATACCCCTGTGTAAATGTATTGCAAATTGTAAATTGTGCCTACAGAGGCCAGAGATTGTAAGATTTTGTGTAATGTTGCCTTGAGTAGGCTGTAAGAAATCGGGAGCCAGTCTCCTTTGCTGAATTCGGAGAGCTTGCAAACTCTATCAAGTTTTTGTGTGATAGTAGTGATGCCTCTGGAAGGCCGTAAATTTGTAACGGTTGGAACAAAGTGCTCTGGAAATTTGTGTCTAATTAAACGCTTCATCGGCGTCATTATAAAATTATAAATTTGGAGCTCGAAGCCTAAAACTGTTAAATTCCCTATTCTGGGGTTTTCTAATTCTTGTATCAAAACTGTTATTCCACCTGACCTCTTCTTTTCTTCTCCTAGTGAAGAAGCTTTTCAAGAGTGAAATTTGAAAAGAAATATAACCTTTATTTCATCATCATCATCATCATCATCATCATCATGTTTACCCTCCAGGTTCGGTTTTTCCCTCGGACTTAGCGAGGAATCCCACCTCTACCGCCTCAAGGGCAGTGTCCTGGACCTTCAGACTCTTGGTCGGGGGATACAACTGGGGAGTATGACCAGTACCTCGCCCAGGCGGCCTCACCTGCTATGCTGAACAGTAGCCTTGTGGAGGGATGGGAAGAGTGGAAGGGATAGGCAAGGAAGAGGGAAGGAAGCGGCCGTGGCCTTAAGTTAGGTACCATCCCGGCATTCGCCTGGAGGAGAAGTGGGAAACCACGGAAAACCACTTCCAGGATGACTGAGGTGGGAATCGAACCCACCTCTACTCTGTTGACCTCCCGAGGCTGAGTGGACCCCGTTCCAGCCCTCGTACCACTTTTCAAATTTCGTGGCAGAGCCTGGAATCGAACCCGGGCCTCCGGGGGTGACAGCTAATTACGCTAACCACTACACCACAGAGGCGGACATAACCTTTATTTAAGGTTTTAAATAAATTTTTGATGTCGTAGTTAGACCCATTCAAGTCCACACCTTCTTTCACCTCTCTCTGTGATCCACGAAACCCTGGTGGTAATAATAATAATAATAATAATAATAATAATAATAATAATAATAATAATAATAATAATAATATTTAACAACCTTTCAAATGTGTATTGTGAACGATAGTGTTTCTGAATTTCCTCCACCTCTGTGGTGTAGAGGTTAGAGTGATTAGCTGCCACACCCGGAGGCCCGGGGTCGATATACAGGGATTCGAACTAATAATACTGAAGTGGTTCGTGAGGAGCGGAATCTGATCCTTGCTTCAAGCGAGAGTGAATCTTTACTGACAACATGTGTGAACGTCATGTTTGTAATTTGTTCCCAATATAGACGTCATAATAGGGGGGAACGGATATCTGGTAACCTTTCCTGAATGATAAGTATACTGTCCTTCCGTTCAGAGGGTCACGGATTCGATGTCAAGCAGGTCAAGGTAGAACTGAGTATTTGGGTTCGTCTTAATAAACAACTCTTCAACCACATACAACACACTACATAAATCCAGAATAGTGAATACACAAGTGTAGACAGGTTTGACGTCCGGGGGCATCCGGTCGTAAAATTGGGGAAAATCTACACATGATCCGACCCAAATTCGTTGGAAATATACCAGGAATAGAATATGAGGTGGGGGAGGGTGGCTGCCACAGAGATAAGAATTCAATAGCCTCTACCTATCATTCCTCCATAAGCCTTCACGGTCTGTACCAGGTGGCTTCGCTTTAGGATGGAACCGATTGAAGTTTCTGAGAAACACCACATCCCAGTAATTGTTTACTAGTTGTAATGGTAAGTAATGAATGCAATTATTTCACAAGTCCGGACTGAGTAACTCAGGAAGCAGGCTTCCTGAGCTGAACTGTAGCCGTACAAAATTCCGGCACTTCTCTGGCGTCTCTGCAAACCGTAAAAGTAGTTAATGGCATGTTAAAGCAATAACGTTATGTATCTATTAATTAATTAATCAGTTTACTCTCCGGTGTTGGTTTTTTCCTTCGACTCAGCGAGGGATCCTACCTTTAACGCCTCAAACGCAGTGTTCTGGACCGTGAGACTTTGAGTCGGGGATACAACTGGAGAGTACGACCAGTACCTCACTTGGGTGGCCTCACCTGCTGTGCTGAACAGTGGCCTTGTGGGGGGGGGGGGAGATTGGAATGGATGGGCAACGAAGAGAGTAGGAAGCCACCGTGGTCTTAAATTAGGTAGGACCCCGGCATTTGTCTGGAGCATAATCGGGAAAGCACGGAAAACCACTTCGAGGATGCTGAGGAGGGAATCAAGCCACCCTCTACCCAGTTGACCTACCGAGGTGGTGAGGACGCCGTTCCATCCCTCGTACTCGTTTTCAAATTTCGTGGTGGAGCTGGGAATCGAATCCGGTCCTCCGGCGGTGGCAGCTAATCGCACCAACCACTACACAAGTGATGTCGACTATTTATTTATTTATTTATTTATTTATTTATTTATTTATTTATTTAACCAGCGACTGAGTGATAGGATTTCAACTGTGCTATCTATAAAATCCACGGACAATCTGAAACTGTGTGGTTTATTCACTGATTTAAAAATGAAACTGAATTAAAATATAATTAAAATAAAATTTTCAATCGTCGAACTATGTACTCACACTTAGTACTTACCTAATTACTTACACATACAATTGTTTATGGGCGCCAGCTACAAATAAATGTAACGATAATAGAATGAGAAACTTGAATCTCAAGGGTGTGAGGTAATAAGCTTACTTTGACAGCATAACATACAGGTTCTGGGACAAGGACATCGAAGTTTGGTTCCCGCATCAAAGTTTGAGGTTATCAGATATTACTGAAATAAAACAATTCATTGTATTTGATACTAAACAAAACATATTCTTTAAATTTATAATTGAAATGGCAAGACTTGTTGCGATAATATAAAATACTGAAATTACAACTGAAAGAAACTCTAGGCATTAAATTTGAAATCCTCTTGACCGGACAGTTAAAAGTTGTACAAGAAATTTATACCTCACCGGTTCACTTAACAGTACCTTCAACACTTTGAGTGTTATTACGACGTATTGTTTTGAGTTGGTATCAGCTGTAGGTATCTGAAATCTAATTTGGTGATGTACCCTTTTAGTTTCGCAAACGAGATATAGCATGGCCTTAAATTATATTCACACTTCACAATCAACTTTACTAGTAATTCACTGATAATTATTACTCTGAATTACGACGACTCAGTATTCGGCTGTCACTGAACTGACACAAGAAATCGACCGAACAGATACACGAAACACACTCCGAAAATATAATTCATTTGGTCATTTACGATTACGTATACATATCACTGCTCTATGTTCAACTGACGGACTGACCATACGACTGACTATCTCACTGTTCACCATCCGTCTCTTTCCAATTGACTCCAATTGACTATCCATCGACCAAGGCTCCATCCATCTGACTACAACACTTCATGGTCAACCTCTCCTTCCAACTCCTTCCAACTCCTTCCAACCAACTGATTCCCTGCTATAGGATCCAGCCGTATATATAGACACAAGTTGACACATGGTATTACACCAACGACAGAGTTTAAAACAAACATGATGTCACTCCCACCCAGCTACAAATGTTACATATTGTGTCGAAATAGCCTCAGGAAAATTAGGAACTCCCTAAATATTATCTCATCGCTAAATGCATACGGCGACAGAGCGATGACTCGACAGTTACTGTAACAGTATTGCACCATATGTTGCAATGTTTTTAAAAGTAGTTTCACAAATAATATGTCCATGTATGATATTAGGCAGTAAGTCTCACTCTACATTATTTTAATGCTAACACGCATATATATATATGCACAATAAATTAAATACAATGAAGCAAGCGATAATTAATTAATACGTAGCGAAATCAGATTATAGAATTGAATCAAATAATAATAATAATTACAATAATACTAATAAGAATGATGCAGACACAGTACTAATGATAATAGAAATAATATAGTAATATTATTATTATTAACAGTAATAATAATACAGATAAATATTTGTAACGGGATTTAACCGTTACAACTGGAACTTACACCTGCGTAGAATTACACTGGCTCTATTGTTACCACTCTTTAACACACGGAGGAAATCTGGTACTGGAATGTATAATAATACTAATAATACACCAAATAGCGTATATCAACTACTGGAAAAGCCCTCAAGTGTAAACTTACTATATCCCCTTCTAGCTATTTGGAAACTGACGGTATAAACTGTTTTAGAATGGATATGCTAAAACTGATATTGCCATCAGCACAACAGACGACATGCCATCTAAATTTACAGGGCTAGGAAGACAGCATTTCTCATCGATATTTTCTGTCCAAACATTTGGAATGTGCAGACAAAAACAGGAACAAAAATATCCATGTACAAACAACTGACAAAAAAAAAATTCCAATGGAAACTCCCTCTGTAACTATAATTTCTATACTTTTATGATGCACTGATATCATTCCTAAGATTCCGTATAGTTCTTTAGGCACACTCATTCTACTTGAATACTTGAAATAATGTAAGATCCTAGGTACGAGTTTTCTTCTCCATAAGACATCTTCGTAGCATCAGGGTCCAGAGATGAGCGAAAGACGATAGTGTAAAAATGAACCAGGCCCTAATCTAAATGTGTATAAGTGTACTGTATCTATGTAATT
Source organism: Anabrus simplex (assembly GCF_040414725.1). Taxonomy (NCBI): domain Eukaryota; kingdom Metazoa; phylum Arthropoda; class Insecta; order Orthoptera; family Tettigoniidae; genus Anabrus; species Anabrus simplex. Next base: position 370,555,985 of record NC_090268.1, on the reverse strand, counting down.
TATCTGTAAATTATTAATGTATGATTGGTGGCTCCATCTTGCGACTGAATATACCCAGAAAATGTACCGATTTAAACCGTGAAGATTAATAAATGGAGTAAAACTCTTCTCTTTATAAGATAATATATAATATCCGCCTCTGTGGTGTAGTGGTTAGTGTGATTAGCTTCTACCCCTGTGGCCCGGGTTCGATTCCCGGCTCTGCCACGAAATTTGATAAATGGGCTGGAATGGGCTCCACTTAGCCTCGGGATTCAACTGAGTAGAGGTGGGTTCGATTCCCACCTCAGCCATCCTGGAAGTGGGTGCCTGTGGTTTCCCACTTCTCCTCCAGGCAAATGCCGGGTCGGTACCTAACTTAAGGACACGGCCGCTTCCTTCCCTCTTCTTTGTCTATCCCTTCCAATCTTCCCACCCCCCGCAAGGCCCATGTTCGGCATAGCAGGTGAGGCTGCCTGGGCGAGGTACTGGTCATCGTCCCAAGTTGTATTCCCGACCCAGGGTCTGAAGCTCCAAGACAGTGGCCTTGAGGTGGTAGAGGTGGGATCCCTTGCTGAGTCCGAGATAAAAACCGACCCTGGAGGGTAAAAAGATGAAGAAGAAGAAGAAAAAAATAAGAAGAAGACAAGTGAAATTGTAGATTTTCAGAACTTATAGATTCCTTATAAATCCCGTTACAAATATTCTTCAGCATATATTATTATTATTATTATTATTATTATTATTATTATTATTATTATTATTATTATTATTATTATTATTATTATTATTATTTGTATTTCCAATTTTATCGTCTGATTTCTCTATGAATTATTTATCGCCCGCTCCATTTCACTTCACCTATTATATACCATATGTATGTGTCTTAGAACTAAGGGAATTAGTATACGGTGAAATTTGCTGCTACATGTGAACGTGTGTTTAAGGAGTTGCACTAGGTGGTGAAATACAGCCACATTTAGTGCGGAGTCCCATACATCACTGCATTCATTTTGAAGCAGAAAGTGCTCTCAGGGAAGTCTTTTCGTAAGAAACAGCCATACGGTCTTAAGCTGCACGCTGCCCACAAGGTGCAATACTTTTAATCTTGGCTTGAATGAGGTCACGGTCTGATTTACCCAAGCCTTAGGAGTGAACCATGTGATAACAGGTGAGGCTGCCTGGGCGAGGTACTGGTCATCGTCCCAAGTTGTATCCCCGACCCAGGGTCTGAAGCTCCAGGACAGTGGCCTTGAGGTGGTAGAGGTGGGATCTCTTGCTGAGTCAGATGGATGGAAAGTCTTCAGTGATTAGACGTAGTAGATGACTGGAGTGTGTTCCGTATATGTTCAGTCAAGTAGACTTGCGTCGTTTCCGTGACGAGGTGAAGGTAGCGTCTTCGATATGGAGACTAACAGTACGGTTGGCAACGTCCGAAACTGATTGTTTGACCAGTGTGCTGTAATATATACGCCATGCTAATGAGAGGTCTTTCTTTGCTGAAAGTGAATCACCGATAAAAGGATAGGTCAGCAAATCAGGTCTGAGATAACTACTGTACAGCTAATGCCAGTTCCAAGAAACAAGTCACAACAACACTTAAAGTGTTCAAGGTAATGTGAACCAGTGAGGGATAAATTGCCTGTACGAAGAATTCAAATGTCCGGCCAAGTGTACTTTAAATTTAATGCCTAGAGCTGCATTCCATTTTAATTTCATCCTTTTATATTGTAACCAGAAAATGTACCCTTGCTTCGCTACGGTATTCTACAATGTATACGGATATCGAAGTAAATTACTGTACATGAATTGAATATTTTTTTCTTTTAAATTGAATGTCCCTTAGCGTTATCCAAAAACAGCAGGGGGATGTTCCCATACGTTGTTTCCAATGTAAAGTGCGAGTTGTGGAGTTGTGATGATAACGGCTGGCTCACTTGCCTATTGCCATTCACAATCGAGTAGGTAAGTTTTCAATATAATGGGAGGCCCAGTTACCTGCTGCACGGTCACAATCGATTTGGGGAGTTTTCGTTCCAATGGCAGGTGGCCTTTCGTAATTTTAGACAGATTACAGTTGAGAAGTTTTATTATAAAAGCAGGCACCTTCCCTACTACCAGTCAAAATTGAGTTGTGCTGTTATCATTATAGTGACAGGCCCCTTTTCTTAATGACAGTCACACCGAGTTGGTGAGTTTCCATTAAAATAACAAGGCTACTATGCCTAATGCCAGTCACATTTTAGATGAGTATATTTGTTTATAATTGCGGGAACACTTACTTACTTCCAAACACAATCGGTTAGGGTAGTTTTGAACAAAACTGCATACTCCTCTGACTTTTGCCGGTCAAATCGAGAAGGGAATTATTAATTACAATGGTAGTCTCTCCTTACTAATGATAGTTACAAAGGAGTTGGAGAAGGAACCCATTCCTACTGCCAGTCAAAGTCGATGTGGAAAGTAATGATTACAATAGCAGACGCCCTCTAGCTGAGAGTCACTATCGATGTAAAATATTAATTGTCATGGCAAATACACCCTTTCTACAACGCTACAAATCGACTGCAATGAATATACACTGACTGACAGAGCAAATACAACACCAAGAAGGAGTGGTCAGAACTTTATGCCAATTGCAGGGTAGACTGACGTCACTGAGGTATGCTCATGATGTGAAATGCGCCGCTGTGCTGCGCACGTAGCGAACGATAAATGGGACACGGCGTTAGCGAATGGCCCACTTCGTACCGTGATTTCTCAGCCGACAGTCATTGTAGAACGTGTTGTCGTGTGCCACAGGACACGTGTATAGCTAAGAATGCCAGGCCGCCGTCAACGGAGGCATTTCCAGCAGACAGACGACTTTACGAGGGGTATGGTGATCGGGCTGAGAAGGGCAGGTTGGTCGCTTCGTCAAATCGCAGCCGATACCCATAGGGATGTGTCCACGGTGCAGCGCCTGTGGCGAAGATGATTGGCGCAGGGACATGTGGCACGTGCGAGGGGTCCAGGCGCAGCCCGAGTGACGTCAGCACGCGAGGATCGGGGCATCCGCCGCCAAGCGGTGGCAGCCCCGCACGCTACGTCAACCGCCATTCTTCAGCATGTGCAAGACACCCTGGCTGTTCCAATATCGACCAGAACAATTTCCCGTCGATTGGTTGAAGAAGGCCTGCACTCCCGGCGTCCGCTCAGAAGACTACCATTGACTCCACAGCATAGACGTGCACGCCTGGCATGGTGCCGGGCTAGAGCGACTTGGATGAGGGAATGGCGGAACGTCGTGTTCTCCGATGAGTCACGCTTCTGTTCTGTCAGTGATAGTCACCGCAGACGAGTGTGGCGTCGGCGTGGAGAAAGGTCAAATCCGGCAGTAACTGTGGAGCGCCCTACCGCTAGACAACGCGGCATCATGGTTTGGGGCGCTATTGCGTATGATTCCACGTCACCTCTAGTGCGTATTCAAGGCACGTTAAATGCCCACCGCTACGTGCAACATGTGCTGCGGCCGGTGGCACTCTCGTACCTTCAGGGGCTGCCCAATGCTCTGTTTCAGCAGGATAATGCCCGCCCACACACTGCTCGCATCTCCCAACAGGCTCTACGAGGTGTACAGATGCTTCCGTGGCCAGCGTACTCTCCGGATCTCTCACCAATCGAACACGTGTGGGATCTCATTGGACGCCGTTTGCAAACTTTGCCCCAGCCTCGTACGGACGACCAACTGTGGCAAATGGTTGACAGAGAATGGAGAACCATCCCTCAGGACACCATCCGCACTCTTATTGACTCTGTACCTCGACGTGTTTCTGCGTGCATCGCCGCTCGCGGTGGTCCTACATCCTACTGAGTCGATGCCGTGCGCATTGTATATCCTGCATATCGGTTTGAAATAAACATCAATTATTCGTCAGTGCCGTCTCTGTTTTTTCCCCAACTTTCATCCCTTTCGAACCACTCCTTCTTGGTGTTGCATTTGCTCTATCAGTCAGTGTATATAGATCGACATACGAAGTATATGCATGTTTACAATTTTACAAACCTTCATTTACAGATTAACTTCTGTTAAACCGTATATCATATCGACTAATTGATTGTACCATAAGACGCCTCATTTAGTGGTCTAAATGGCTGGTCTTAAGATATTTTCTCCTCTCCCATCTATTTATGGGTAAAAGTTAGAATTTTGAATAGGGTGAAATTTGGGTAAGGTGTCTAAGAGTGCATTATTTTTGGGTACTAACATGACAGCTACAAACATAGAATTTGGCTCACGTGTGGATAATGGGTAGGCCAATGTTCGTATTGAATTAGATGATTCCACCTTTCGTATAAGTGATTCGAGCTACGAATTATACGTGTACAAGGAGCAAAATGCAGATATAATCGAGAAATAGAGACAAATCTAACATATAAGGAATAGATATACGACGAAACATCATAGGCCCACAGCTATAGATAACTCCAAATTAAACTGAGATTGTGCCATCCGTTTTGTGATACGACTTACCGTTTAGCCGCGAAATACCTCGAAACGAAGGTCTGCACCGACATTAAAATTGTCTCAATGTTCCGATATTTTTCTGGGGTAAAAAGTGAAATATTTCAAGATTTTGGAAGCTTTCCGTCGAATACAGGCCAAGACATGCAATTTTGCAAAATTTCAATTTTCTAGCTCGTCTGGCAGATATTGCCACGATCTCAGTTTGGGGGGGGGGGTTAAAATGAGGACTTTCAGGAAACTAAAATTAACAAATATGCAGATGATCATTATTAAACTTGAAACGGATAACTGTACGAAAATTTTGCCACAATAGTCAATGTACAGACACACGGTCGTTACGATTTTATTTATATAGATAAGGAATCTGCTCTACGTACAACACCTTTGGGGCTATCTCCGCTGGACAGCCTGCAAAACCAACCGTTCGTGAAATATCCCTTATTAATCCTCCTATCGGATAAATGCACACGAGAAAAAGAAATTTTAGACATGGATTTCCATCAAGGTTGATCGATTTCCTGTCAGGATGGTCTATATATATTGCGGAAGAGTAAAATAACTGTTTCGGTTCCCTATAAACTCCCAGTCCATTCCGGGAATTTAAAACTCTGTGGACCTTAAAATATACCTTTGGGCAGGTGGATGCTAAATATGAAGTTTGGTTGACATATCTCCAGTAGTTTCCAAGTTATAAGAAATACGCTTTACACGCACCCGTTTTTGAGTACCAAAAGACTGTCCGTTAACGACATCTGCCTTATTAATCCTGGTATCGAAATTATGCATATTAGAAAAAGGTTCAGAAATAGATTTCTATTAAGGCATGAAGTTTTCCATTAAGTTTGGTTGTGTACATTTTGTTGGAGTGCAAATCTCGGTTTCAGTTTCGTATAAAGCCCCAGTCAATTCAGGGATTTAGAAAACATATTGGCTCTAAAACCTACCCAAGGACTCTAAATATGAAGTTCGGTAGATACATATCCAGCAGTTTTCAAGTTATAGACAAACAGACACCAAACCTAAAAATATGCAGATGGTCATTATGAGCCCTTGTTGAAGTGCTCATTTAATTGATCATTCATTTATTGAGAGTAATTTGCAAGGACTGAGGCATGGGTTTCATAATTTCAACAGGAACCTTCGAGGCGATAGTCTATTTGTTCTCAAGCTGTATTAAGAAAGAGGGGTTTCTACGTGACGTAGCCAACCTGCACGTGCTTGTTTTAGAACAAGGAAATAGTAAAAGACAACGGCGTTGACCGACGGGCCACATTTCGGAAGCCCGGCGAGAGGCTAGGAGGTCATACGACATGAGTTTGAAGTAAGCGTCGGGCACGCGATGTTTGGAACCAATGAAAAGGTAGCATCATTCCGATATTGGCCATGCATTTGTCAAAGCGAGAGATGGCCCTGAACGAGCATACAACATCGTCCGTGGAGGCGAATTAATAAAAGTGACCAGCGCGTGTGCTAGCTACCCTTATTTGGCAGGAGTCTTCGCAGTAGTAACGTCGTGAAAAGAAATGTACTTACGGCGAGTGCGGAGTCAGGTATTATCTGTCTTGATCGTGTGGGGAAGTTCTAACATTTAGCTTAATACTCTCAGACTTCAGTTAATTACTCATGATTTAGGAGCGAGCTAACTCCATGAGTTTCTAAAATGTGAGGCGTATCCGGTCAAGAGGAGGTGACTGACCGGGGAAATGCTGGAATGATTGACTACAACCTGGGATCCAACCTCATCTAAACTTGAGTACCATTTAAAAATTTCTTTCTTTCTCATCTTTGTAAAACTAGAGGTGTTTCTTCTTTAAATCGTAGATCTATTAGTTTTGTTGTAGATAGAAGCATTTCATTTTTCCATTTCTTGAGGTGTCATGGTAGACGAGTTGCACGTGTGTGACTGAAATTTTGGAACCTATTAGAGTAGATGTGTAGTCTGTCTTTGAGTGAGTTCCATGCATATGAGTTAGAGATATCTAAAAATCCCTGACCACGCGATAAACTTTATTTATTTGCTTGTGATAGTGAAATTAATCGGACTTGAATTTACGTGTACAATTTGTGAGTTGGGGTCGAACCTAGTGTCATTTTGAGATCACTTGCATTCTTTAGGATCGAGCCATCTAATTTTACGATATTCCAGGAGGATTGAAAGATTTAATAATCACTTGAATAATAATAAAATCAACTAAAGATCGGGTAAAATTGGAATTAAACGGTAGTGAGCTATAACTTTTCCTTATATGTGAGATTTGATGTGCTCTGTTCATGGAGTGCCTGGAATACGGCAAATCCTGCGGGATGTTAATTATGTAATTGAGTAATTGGAGATTTATTTGTGATGATTGACTTGTTCTTGTGTCTTTGGGAGCACAGTGGAACTTATCGTAAATGGAGCACGTGTTGTGTGTGTATTTCACGGATAGGGAATAATAATAATGCGATTGAGGTTAACAAACGCGATAGTTGCGACTTGTAACCCACATGATGGTGGTGATTATGGATTTTATTGGAATCTTCAATTATATCTCCGAAATTTAGATGAATCTCCATCGTTGTGAGAAGAATATTTCAACCCAAGTGATATCCCTAATTTCGATCACTAATCACTATTGTTTTTGTATGTTCAGTCTTCAGCCCTAAGGCTGGTTGGATCCTCAACAGCTCTGCCATCAGCTGTCATAGATGGCCTAGGCATTACTGAAGAGGCGTACTAGGGAAATGAGGAGTGAGGTAGTTTCCCGTTGCTTTCCTCACCGAGCCAGAAGTTGCTATTACACATCAGTCTGCCAAGCCCACTGAAATGCATGCACCAACCGACCCTATGAGCAACGTTTTCACACCATTCATAGTAGGAACTGGCTGCATAAGGAATGGCATTACTAGCATCGCTCATACCTCAGTCACTTTCATATTGTCAAAGCCAAGGATAAGACAGAGACAGATCTATGAAAGTAACAAAATTGCTCTAGCCCATTCCAGAAGACATAGTGCACTGTAAACACTACGTCCTGCCAGGAAAGGCATAGTCACTATTGATGAAAGAATATTTTCCGTACATGAATTTAACTTTTACTGAATGTTGACGTGACCATGCTTAAAATTAAAGAATAAACGTATGAGGGCAGGATTCGCTGTAAATAATGTATATAAAAGTACGTGTTTCCTTGTATGAATGTGATGTGTGTGTGTAAGTATGAGTATTTTCCATGTCTGTTGATTATTCCATTTGATTCGATCTGGTCGTGCGTCTATGGCGACACAGATTATGTTCATCGTTGTGTGCCACCTTAAGAAGTTATTTTGAGGAAAATGTAATGATTTTATGTCGAGGAAGACTAGAATAGGATTTTATTTTGTTGATTAATATGATTTAAAGGAAAGATCATCTCGTTAGTTTCGCAAAGGCAAGCGATTTTTAAATTATTATTTAATTATCTCACACGTGGATAAGAAAATTGCCAACACATTTATATTTAAATTAAGAAATATTTTAAATTAATTTGAAAGTATGAATGCTATGCAAATGTCAGAATTAAATGTTCACAAATGGCATAATTAACTTGAATTCTAATAATAATGAGTCATAGTAATTAATTGAAGAATAATTATTTAAAGTGAGAATTATAATTGCCGTGTGGATAATGGAGTGAGATACACTAATTAGAAACACGATCGTGTGATGATAAACGAACATGTTACACAAATAAGGCTAGAGATTATTGCTAATAATAGTAATAATAATTAATTAATTATGAAAATTTGAAATTAATTTTGATTTTTACTAAAGCTTCTACTGGTGTAATTGACGAATATTATACACTTTAAATGTTGAGATTTATCAAAATTCAGCTTAAGCCACGTGTTGAGACTACTGTAAATTCATGGAACCTCTAGTAACTTTTATTGTGGAACCATAAGCGAGACAGCTGTCTAATGATTTGGTAAAACTTTTGTTAAAATCTTTGAACTCTTTCAGCTAAATATTTTAATTTTAAAGGCAATAAAGGCCTAATTTTTCTTTGATTTTCATTCCAGAACAGTAAGGCTGGAGGTCGAGAAATGTGTGCGATTCTCAAATACTACGGAAGAAAAATATTATGAAAGTTCATTGTAAATCAAAAACCATCAAGGATATTTTTTTGTTATAAAATTCTTATGTCAATAAATGTCAGAGTGTTGTTTTAAAAATTTTATTTTTCCTGGTCATCAACCCCTTTACCATTAAATGCTTCTAGAAATGCCATGAACGAACGGTCCACCTCGGGATCTCTCGCTCACTGGCTGGGCTTAGCTAGGGAATAATGGGGGCAATATTTATTAACTCTGGAGTTAGGAACCCAACTGGACTGCAACCTACAAGCCTGGAACACATAATGACGCAAGTTGTGGAAGCCTGAGCTGTTATGTTAACTTAAAAGTAGGCTATATAGTTTAGGAGACTATTAATAATAACGATAATAAAGACATTGCTGGCGGGACCTAATGTTTACTATAATTAAAATGGGAGAATTTTCCTCTTCATGAAACTCGCGCTATGACTTTTCACTCAGTTTGCCATGACTATGTGGCCTGCTGTCCATCTCTCAACTTCATCGAAGACTTAGTCTCTCACAATACAGTATTAAGGTGTTACATGTGTGTCATAACACAAGGATGCTATAAATATGGTGCAAGAATTCATGGTCCGTTAATTTGTTCGTTAGTTGTATTAGTTATTACAGCACCACAGTAATAGAATATTGGAAGAAATAATGCTTTTATGAGCCGGACAATCATATTAAATTGCTATATGTTTTGTTGGTGTTTCAGAGGATGAAGGTGGAGCATATTCCCCTATACAGATACAAGTGACATGTTCATTGCATTGTAGATTCTCATTTATAAAGATAGCTAGATTACCGAGCTCGATAGCTGCAGTCGCTTAAGTGCAGCCGGTATCCAGTATTCGGGAGATAGTAGGTTCGAATCCCAATGTCGGCAGCCCTGAAAATGGTTTTCCGTGGTTTCCCATTTTCACATCAGGCAAATGCTGGGGCTGTACCTTAATTAAGGCCACGGCCGCTTCCCTCCCACTCCTAGCCCTTCCCTGTCCCATCGTCGCCATAAGACCTATCTGTGTCGGTGCGACGTAAAACAACTAGCATAAAAAAAAGCTAGATTATTTACCGAACATTTATATGGAAGTTTGGTACCAGATAAAATGGCTCAAGGGATATCTAACGTGTTTCAGTAGTTCATTAATTTCGTTTGTCCAAATATTATGGTTTTTTTTCTTGGAGGGTTGTATTAGCACAGTCTTCTCAAACATCAATACGTCCTTTATAATTCAACATTCATACTGTCAGTTGCTAAGCGAATATCTTCCCGTTTCCTGTGACGGTATATTTGAAATTCATCAGAATTAAATGGATATTTCAATATTTCAATTTAGGTCACATTTCATTTACGTGGCCTTAAGATACACTTGTTCGTTTTATTGCCCATTCAGAAGTCTCATTCCTTACAACTATTTGTCTGCGGTTAGAAAGGTAAGAGATAAAGAGTTACAAAACAATCTGATTCGGATAATTTTATCGCAAAATTATTCATTCCTTTAAATATACGATATGCTTATTGATTCTTCCTCCAAGTGTCAATGAATTATTCCTTCCTTAATCCGTTTACCCTTGAGGGAAGGTTTTCCCCCAGACTCAGCGAGGGATCCCACTTCTACCGCTTCAAGAGTATTGTTCGGGAGAGTGAGAATTTTGGGTCAGGTTTACAACTGGGAAGAGGACCATTACCTCGCCTAGGCGGCCTCAGCTCCTATGCTGAATAGGGGCCTGGTAGGGGGATGTGAAGATCTGAATGGGTAGACAAGGAAGAACGAAGGAAGCATTTTGCCTGGAAGAGAAGTAGGATGGCTGAGGTGGGAATCGGACCCCTTTACTCAGTTGACCTCCGGAGACTGAATGGACCCCGTTCAGCCCTTTATAGAATTCGTAACACTTTTCATATTTCGTGGTGGAGCCGGGCATCGATCCCGGGTCTCCGGGGGTGGCAGCTAATCACAGTAACCACTACACCACAGAGGCGGACTTCATTGGAAGGTGTATTAATTGCCATATTACACAAGTTCTGATTTTGAAACGAAACAAAAATTCTGGAGGCGCCGGGTATCGATCCCGGTACCTCTCACATGCTAAGCGAGCGCTCTACCATCTGAGCTACGCCCCCAGTACGCTCAAGTGTTTAATAGTGTGCGTATTGTACAGTGATATAGTTGAGTGGACCACATCCAGATGGAGTAACCCCTGATGTATTCACCATACTTTCACCAGACGCATACTGTGCGGTGCAGTGAAGTAGTTCACAATGGGACCTCACATGTGTGCCGTACCCGCTTGGGTCTTGTGCTTTCATGATCTATAACTCCGTGCACTTAAGAGTAGTGTTATTATAATACTAGTGTATTGAACGTGTCCGCCTCTGTGGCGTAGTGGTTAGTCTGATAAGCTGCCACCCCGGGAGGCTCGGATTCGATTCCCGGCTCTGCCACGTAAATTGTAAAGTTGTTTTCCGTGGTTTACCACTTCTCCTCCAGTCAAATGCTGGGGTGGTAGGTTCTAAAGGCCAAGGCAACTTCCTTCCCCCTCCCTTGCATATTCCTTCCAATCTTCCCATCACCCACAAGGCCCCTGATCAGCATAGGAAATGACGCCACCTGGGTGAGTTACTGGTCATCCTTCCCAGTTGTATCCCTGAACAAATGTCTCACGCTCCAGGACAATAACCTTGAGACGGCAGAGGTGGAATCCTTCGGTTAGTCCGAATGAAAACCTAACCCTGGAAGTTAAACCTATTATGCAAGAAAGAAAGAAAGAAAGAAAGAAAGAAAGAAAGAAAGGAATAGTTTCCCGGGACTCGACCTAATAATACTGAAGAGCTTTGCGAGAGTGAATCTGTGAGAAGATCGTGTTTGTATTTGTCCTCGATTTCTGTCTTTCTCTGCTAATCCGTTTACCCTCCAGGATTGTTTTTCCCTCGGACTCAGCGAGACATCCCACCTCTATCGCCTCAAGGGCAGTGCCTTGCAGCGTAAGACTTTGGATCGGCGTGATACAACTGGGGAGAATGACCAGTACCTCGCCCAGGTGGTCTCAGCTGCTATGCTGAACAGGGGGGATGGGAAGATTGGAAGGGATAGGCAAGGAAGAGGGAAGGAAACGGCCGTGGCCTTAAGTTAGGTACCATCCCGGCATTCGCCTGGAGGAGAAGTGGTAAACCACGGAGAACCACTTCCAGGATGGCTGAGGTGAGAATCGAACCCACCTCTACTCAGTTGACCTCCCGAGGCTGAGTGGACCCCGTTCCAGCCCTCGTACCACTTTTCAAATTTCGTGGCAGAGCCGGGAATCGAACCCGGGCCTCCGGGGGTAGCAGCTAATCACGCTAACCACTACACCACAGAGGCGGTCGACCAGTAACTCGCCCAGCCGATTTCACCTGTTATGCAGAACAGGGCGCTTGTGGGTGGATGGGAAGACCGGAAGGGATATACGAAGGAGAGGGGAGGAAGCAGCCGTCACTTTATATTAGGTACCATCCCGGCGTTTGTCGGGAGGAGAAGTGGGAAACCACAAAAAAACACTTCAAGGATGGCTGAGGTGGGAATCGAACCTCCCCACTCTACTCTGTTAACCTCCTAAGACTGAGTGGATTCCGTTCCAGCCATCGTACCACTTCTCAAATTCCGCGGAAGAGCAGGGAATCGAACCCGAGCTTCCGGGCATGGCAGCTAATCATGCAAACCACAACAACACAGAGGCGGATTGATCACAATTGCAACATCGTATTAGAAAAGAACGGTTGTCGGATGCTTTTCCTGAATGGTTTGTGTACTGTCCATGCCTCAGAGGGCCGCAGATTCTATTACCTACAGGTCAAGATGGGAATGGATGTTTGTGTTCGTCTCCCTACACAACTCTTCAACTACCTACAACACACTACAGAAATACGCAACCGTGAACATATTCCTCCAGACAGGATTGACGCCAGGAGGCTTTGGTCATAAAACTGGGGTAAATGTACACACGTGCCGACTAAAATTCGCTGGAAAAGTACCAAGGAAAAAACGTAGGGAACGGCCATAGAGATAACCGTCCTATCACCGTTACATTTAATCCTCCATGGGACCTCATGGTCTGTACGTAGGTGGCTTCACATTAGGATGGAACCGATTTAAATTTCTGAGAAATACCTCATCCCAGTAATTGTCCACGAGTTGAAATGGTAGATATTTTGTTTACAAGTGCCTGACTGAGTAACTGAGGAAGTAAATAGCTGCCTGCCTGAGATACAAAATACCGGCACCTTCGGGTCTCCAAAAATCGTAGTTAATGAAACTTTAAAGCAATAACATTATTTCTTTATTTATATGTTTCACAAGCTGCCGAGTGTTGGGTTTTCATCTGCGCTATCTAAATTCCATTGATATTATTCTGAAACTGAGACTTAGGGCCCATATGTGCGCAGAATAACACTGGCTCTTTTGTCACCACTTTTAACACACAGATGAAAGCTGGTATTGGTATTGATAATAATACTAATAATAGACCAGTAGAAACGACCTCTAGTGTAAACTTCTTCTATCATCTTATAGCCTACCTATTGAAAACTTACATCACAAGTAGTGCTTGGAAACTCAAGGTTCAAACTAATTTTGAACTGAGATGGTAAAATGGATATTGCCATCAGCATAACAGACCACATGACATCTATATTCACGGTACTAGGACGACAGCATTTCTCATTTAATCGACTGCTCCAAATATTTACATCGTTACGTTTCCCGTGTACAAACAGTTCAGTTACAATTTTGTTTGTCATATTCTTCTCCTAGAATACGTCGTTGAGATCTATTAATGCTGCTAAATTTTGGGAGCAGGATATGCGATTTTTATACAGGTTCTTTCTTTATTCATGTCAGAAGTATCGACTTTACTTACAGATATTTAACAAAAAGCAACAAGATATCTACATTCCTACTATACACATATACAAGTCTATTATACAATCACAGATAGAGCAACAATATTCGAGAGCTAGATGATGCTTGCCCAGTATTGGGCGATGTCAATAGCGTTGGGGGAGGCTGCATTCAAGTCTTTCATAGTGCACATTGAAGGACATAAAACACACTGACATAGATGTTGGATCGTCTGCTGCTCTCCGCAATCACAAAGTGATGAATCACTTGAGAAGCCCTACTTCCGCAAATTTACTTTTGTTCTGCCGACTTCCGTACGGAGTCTGTTAAGGGCTTTCCATACTGTCCACTTCTCCTGGTGTCCACATGGAAGACTTTCCTTCGGCTCTATCCAGTTGGAAAGGTGGTGGATTTTTTCTTTCCACATTGTGACTCTAGCATTCTTTGCTTTCCTCTCAAAGTTAACTGCTGTGCGGAGAAAACTTTTTCTAGATTTTAACCTCTGTGTGGCTGGGTGGTATCCATAGAGAGGATGTGCTTCTGAAGAAAATGACTGGAGCCTTTCTTTGTTAGCTGCTACCTCCCTACGAATCCCACCGGGAGCAATACCAGCTAAAAGCTGGACCTTCTCAATGGGTGTAGGTTTCAAGCATCCTGTAATGATCCTGCAGCTTTCGTTTATACAGGTGAAGAATACTGAAGTAATGATGATCGCATCTCATTTCGGCTAGACTTGGATTACGATATAAATATTTGGAGCCGTCAATATTTTCTACCCAAACACTTGCAATCTGCCGGCAACAATAGCAAAAATAATATCCATGTACACAAAAATTGCATTCAAAATACAATTCCAATTGAAACTCGCTCTGTAACCATAATTTCAATATTTTCATGATGCACTGATATCATTCCTAAGATTATGCGAAGTTTCTTAAGCACAGTCAATCTACCTGAATACTTGTAAAAATGTCAGATACTAGGCATGAGTTTTCTTCCTTGTAAGACGAATTCGCATTATCATGCTCCAGTGATGAGCAGTGTAAAAATGAACTAAGTCCTGATCTAAATGTGTATTAGTGTATTGTACCTATGTTATTTATCTATGCACTGTGTACGATGTGTGGCTCTATGCTGCGGCCTAATGTATCCAGAAACTGTATCATTTTAAACCGTAAAAATAAATCTAAACTTAATAAATAAATCAGGAAATAGAACCTACAACGGATTTCATAATAAAGGAGAGAATATCATTCTTCTATCATCTGTTGAGGTCACCTCAAGACATGTTAATACGCAGAATTTTGGAGAAACTTTGGAAACAAAAAAACAACCTGTCTGGATAAAAGAAAGAAAAGAAGATATGAAAGAATTAGACATAACACTGGAGGACTTGATAATAAATTAAACCAAGTAAATAAATTGAAGTCCGCCTCTGTGGTGTTGTGGTTAGTGTGCTTAGCTGCCAGCCACGGAGGCGCAGGTTCGATTCCCGGCTCTGCCACGAAATTTGTAAAGTGGTACGATGTCTGGAACGGGGTCCATTCAGCCTCGGGAGGTAAACTGAGTAGAGGTGGGTTCGATTGCAATATCAGCCACCTTAGGAGTTGTTTTCGGTTGTTTCGCACTTCTCATCCAGGCAAATGCCTTGATGGTACCTAAATTAGGCTACAGCCACTTCCTCCCCTCTTCCTTGCCTATCCCTTCCAATCTTCCCGTCTCTCCGCAGGGCCCCTGTTCAGCTTAGCAGGTGAGACCGCCTGGGCGAGGTACTGGTCATCCTCCCCAGTTGTATCCCACGACCCAATGTCCGAAGCTCCAGGACACTGCCCTTGAGGCGGTAGAGGTGGATTCATTCGCTGAGCCCGAGGGACAAACCGACCCTGGAGGTTAAGCAGATTAAGAAGAAGAAATAAATTGAATAATAGTAAAATTAGAAATGAAATGGCGTTTGGCTTTTATTGTCAGAAGTGTCCGAGGACATATTCGGCTCGCCAGGCGCAGGTCTTTCGAATTGACCCCCGTAGGCGACCTGCGCGTCGTGATGAGAATGAAATGATGATGAAGACGACACATAAACCCAGCCCCCGTGCCAGCGAAATTAAACAATTAAGGTTAAAGTTCCCGAACCTGCCGGGAATCGAACGCGGGACCCCTGTGACCAAAGGCCAGCACGCTAACCATTTAGCCATGGAGCCGGACAGTAAAATTATATTCCTACCAAATTGAAAAGAGAAACAAAAAGGGTAATTTCAGAAGAAGAACGACAACAAAGATCAGATAAAATGAAGAAATACAGGAAGAACAGAAAGGAAAAACCATAAAACATAATAGAAGACCGGACAGAATTTGACTTAAGTGGTCCAATGAGGCCGAAAAAGCGCAATAATAGAAAATGAATAATAAATGCATAAGAGATTATAACTCTTCTGAAAGAAGTGTCCATAATTTTAAGTTACGGTATATTATGATTCACAGCGCGTATATTAAATGTAGTTGGTTCCGGACAATGAGGTTGGCAGAGTATTATGTAACATTACCTTCCGGAAGTTTCTTTTTTAATTCTCTTACCCTCCAGCGTAGGTTGTTCCCCAGACTCAGTGAAGGATCCCAACTCTACCGCCTCGAGAGTAGTGTCCTGGAGAGTGAGAATTTTGGGTCGGATTTACAACTAGGGAAGTGGAGGATGACTTCGTCCAGGCGGCTTCAGCTCCTATACTGAATAGGGGCCTGGTGGGGGGGAGAGGGATGTGAAGATCTGAATGGGTAGACAAGGAAGCATTTTGCCTGGAAGAGAAGTAGGATGGCTGAGGTGGAAATCGAACCCCTTTACTCAGTTGACCTCCAGATACTGAGCGGACACCGTTCCAGCCCTTTATAGACTTCGTACCACTTTTCACATTTCGTGATGGAGCCGGGAATCGATCACGGGTCTTCGGGGGTGGCAGCTAATCACAGTAACCACTACACCACAGAGGCGGACTTCATTGGAAGGTGTATTAATTGCCATATTGCATAAGTGCTGATTTCAAAACGAAACAAATATCTGGAGGCGCCGGGTATCGATGCCGGTACCTCTCACATGCTAAGCGAGCGCTCTACCATCTGAGCTACGCCCCCAGTACGCTCAAGTGTTTAATAGTGTGCGTATTGTACAGTGATATAGTTGAGTGGACCACATCCAGATGGAGTAACCCCTGATGTATTCACCATACTTTCACCAGACGCATACTGTGCGGTGCAGTGAAGTAGTTCACAATGGGACCTCACATGTGTGCCGTACCCGCTTGGGTCTTGTGCTTTCATGATCTATAACTCCGTGCACTTAAGAGTAGTGTTATTATAATACTAGTGTATTGAACGTGTCCGCCTCTGTGGCGTAGTGGTTAGTCTGATAAGCTGCCACCCCGGGAGGCTCGGATTCGATTCCCGGCTCTGCCACGTAAATTGTAAAGTTGTTTTCCGTGGTTTACCACTTCTCCCCCAGTGAAATGCTGGGTTGGTAGGTACTAAAGGCCAAGGCAACTTCCTTCCCCCTTCCTTGCATATTCCTTCGAATCTTCCCGTCACCCACAAGGCCCCTGATCAGCATAGGAAATGACGCCACCTGGGTGAGTTCCTGGTCATCCATCCCAGTTGTATCCCTGAACAAATGTTTCACGCTCCAGGACAATAACCTTGAGGCGGCAGAGGTGGAATCCTTGGGTTAGTCCGAATGAAAACCTAACCCTGGAAGTTAAACCTATTATGCAAGAAAGAAAGAAAGAAAGAAAGAAAGAAAGAAAGAAAGAAAGAAAGAAAGAAAGGAAGGAATAGTATTCCGGGACTCGACCTAATAATACTGAAGAGCTTTGCGAGAGTGAATCTGTGAGAAGATCGTGTTTGTCTTTCTCTCCTAATCTGTTTACCCTCCAGGATTGTTTTTCCCTCGGACTCAGCGAGACATCCCACCTCTATCGCCTCAAGGGCAGTGCCTTGCAGCGTAAGACTTTGGGTCGGGTGGATACAACTGTGGCAGAAAACCAATAACTGGCTCAGCCGGTTTCACTTGCTATGCGGAACAGGGGGATTGTCGGGGATGGGAAGATCGGAATTGATTCGCGAAGAAGAGGGAAGGAAGCGGTCGTCGCCTTATGTTAGGTACCACCCTGGCGTTTGCCTAGAGGAGAAGTGGGGAAACCACGGAAAACCAATTCGAGGATGGCTCTACTCTGTTAACCTCCTGAGGCTGAGTGGACCCCGTTCCAGCCATCGTACCACTTCTCAAATTTCGTGGAAGAGCAGGGAATCGAACCTGAGCTTCCGGATATGGCAGCTAATCACACTAAACACTATACCATAAAGGCGGACTGTTCTCAATTGTAACATCGTAGTGGAAAAGAACGGTTGTCTGATGCTTTTCCTGAATGGTCCTATGCTTCAGAGGGTCGCAGATTCTATTACCTACAGGTCAAGATGGAACTGGTTGTTTGTGTTCGTCTTACTACACAATTCTTCAACTACGTACAACACACCGCAGAAATACCTAATGGTGAACATATTCCTCCAAACAAGATTGACGCCAGGGGGCTTCGGTCATGAAACTGGGTTAAATGTACACACGTGCCGACCCAAATTCACTAGAAAAGTACCAAGGAGAAGAATATGACGAGGGAACGGCCATAGAGATATCCATTACATTTCATTCCTCCATGGTCTGTACGCAGGTGGCTTCGTATTAGAATGGAACCGATTTAAATTTCTGAGATATACCTCATCCCAGTAATTGCTCACGAGTTGAAATGGTAGATATTTTTTAAAAGCGTCTGACTAACTCCTCAGGAAATGAAGAGCTGGCTGCCTGAGCTGATCTCCTGTGGGACAAAATACTGGCGCCTTGCCGTTTCCGAAAATCGTAAAAGTAGTTAATTGAACGTTAAAGCAATAACATTATTTCTTTATTTATGTATTTCACAAGCGGCCGAGTGCTGGGTTTTCAACTGCGCTATCTAAATTCTATTGATATTAATCTGAAACTGGAACTTATAGACTGCATGTGCGTAGAATAACACTGGCTCTTTTGTTACCACTTTTAACACACAGATGAAAGCTGGTATTGGTACTGATAATAATACTAATAATAGACCAGTAGAGACGACCTATAGTGTAAACTTCTTCTAACATCTTACACCTATTGAAAATTTATTTCCCGATTCCTGCTTTGAAACTCAAGGTTCAAACTACTTTTGAATTGAATTGGTAAAACGGATATTGCCATCAGCATAACAGACCACATGCCGTCTATATTTACAGTACTAGGAGGACGGCATTTCTCATTGAATCGACTGCTCCAAGTATTTACATCGTTAAGTTTCCCCTTTACAAACATCGCAACTTCAGTCACAATTTTGTTTGTCCTATTATTCTCCCAGAATACGTCGTTGAGATCTGTACCGGGAGGTACACCTCAACTCCGCTCATTTAAAAGAAGCGCCTTAAGGAATGCTATCTCTCTAACAAAACGTGAAACAGCTACCTACCTCATGAACTTGGTACACTGACCAGAAGATGTCACCAGTGAATTATTGAGTAATGTGTATTTTGAAGTTGCCTAAACTGACTGGACTTATTTGTTTTGTTTTGTTTTGGTTTTCGTCAAGAAGTTTAAACTTTTCTCCATAGATGTCATTACAAAAAACCGAGATAATTCACCCTGGTGCAAAGTAAAAGAATTAATGATTTACAGGAGTTTTGTGTTATTATGTTTTCTCAACTAAATTAACTTTCATTTATTTTGTTATTTCAAGGTTTGCAACACTTCTTTCTCATTCCGCCAGTTTTTGAATCTGGCCAATCAGGAATTTTCTGTATTTTTTTTTTCAACCTATCACTCATATCTTGTACCTCTTGAATGTGCCAATAGAAATGAGAAAGCGTGTCCAGACTTAGTCCAGAACCCTCTCGAGCAATCCCCTCGGATATATAAGTTGCGACCATTCAAGCTACCTTGTTTTATTGATCGTCGTCTTACTGAGTGTGTGTGTTAAGACAGGAGGCGGGGCGCCTCATTCTTCGCCAGGCAGTTCAACAGCCAAGGTGATGACCACCAGTCTTATTTTTCTGTTGCTACCTCCGCAGACTTACACGAGGGGAAGGTTCAAATTTCTAACCATGTAACAACCTGTTTTCTAAAATGTCAACTTTCTTTCGGCTAATGTAAAATTTCATAAGTCTCATATTGTAAATCGGGGATAGAGAGTGCGTTACCCTCTCGAGTTCCTTTCGATTTTATTTGAGGTGACTATGATTTTGTAGCTATTTCTTCTTTCTGTAAAGAGTTAAATTAACTTCCATTCTAGTCACCTCAGTAGCTTGGGATTAGCCTTCGCGTCATCGGGCCGAGAGCCCAATTAGGATTTTTAATTTTATAGGAGGGCAAATGTACGCCTCCATTCCATTTGTGTTCGGGCCAGTAATTTAACCTAGTCTTCTTTCCACGAGGCCCAGTAGTTTGGGTAATAGATACCCCTGTGTAAAAATTGCAAATCGTAGGTTGGGCCTCGAGAGGCCGGAAATTGTAAGATTCTGTGAAATGTCGCCTTGAGTAGGCTCTAAGAAATTGGGAGCGCAGTCTCCTTGGTTAATTTTGGAGAGCATGTAAGCTCTTTTCTGAAATTTCTCTAACATTGAGGGGTGCCTCTGGAAGGCTGAAATTTTTTTATCGGTTGGAGCAAGGTGCGGTGTCTATGTAAACGCTAATTGGCAATATTGTAAAGTTTCAAATTAGGGGCTTGAAGCCCAAATCTGTTAAATTCCGTATTCCTGGGTTTTCCAATTCTTGGAATACCTGTAACCTTGTTATTTCACTAAGTGAAAAGTTGTTAAGTTTGTTTTTGAAAAGAAATATAACCTTTATATAAAGTTTTAAGTTAATCTTTGATATCGTAGATAGACCCATTCCACCCATCACCTTCTTTCACCTCTTTCTGCTCCACGGAAACTCCGTAACAAGATCTATAAATGCTGCTAGGTTTTGGGAGCGGGATATGCGATTTTTATTCAGGTAAAGAATACTGAAGTAATGGTTTTGGTGATGATCGCACCTCATTTCGGCCAGACTTGGATTGCGATATTAATATTTGGAGCCGTGAATATTTTATTCCCAAACACTTGCAATATGCTGGCAACAATAGCAACAAAATATCCATGTAAACTAAAATGGCAATCAATATACGATTCCAATGGAAACTACTCCTTAATCATAATTTTAATATTTTTATGATGCACTGATATCATTCCTATGATTTTGCGAAGTTTTTTAAGCACACTCAATCTACCTGAATACTTGTAACAATGTAAGATACTAGGTATGAATTTTCTTCTTCGTAAGACGACTTCGCAGCATCATGCTCCAGTGATGAACAGTGTAATAGTGAAACCAGGTCCTGATCTAAATGTGTGTTAGTGTATTGTACCTATGTTATTTATCTGTGAATTATTAATGTGTGGCTCCATGCTGCGGCCGGATATATCCAGAAACTGTACCATTTTAAATCGTAAAAAAAAGTCAAGTATCTATATATATATAAAATAAGAGTTTTGTCTGTACATTGCTCAGAATTTGAAAATAATGGTATTTCTGTATCGGTCATGTCCACAGTAACAAGAAAATGCATTTTTTACTTTTCCGTAATTTCTGTCTGTCTGTCTGTCTGTCTGTATGTATGTATGTACACGCATCACGAGAAAACGGCTCAAGAGAATTTAATGGAAATCGGAATGTAAAGTCGGGTGATGAACCGCTACAATCTAGGCTACAAATTATTTTAATCACGCTGAGTGAAATGGTAGTTTAGGGGAAGGCCTGAAATTTAATTCTCAAATATTTATGTTATTAGCGGTCGTGTCTTAACGAAAATCGCTAAACAAGGATGGGAAATAAGTCGCTACAATATAGGCTATACACGCTGAGAAAAATGGTAGTTTAGGGGAAGGCCTAAAATTTATTTGTCAAATATTTAATTTATTAGTGGTCGTATCTTCACGAAAATTGGTATGAGAAGTCGGGGAATAGGTCGCTATAATCTAGGCTATCAATAATGTTATTCGCACTGAGTGAAATGGTAGTTTAGGGGAAGGACTGAAATGTAATCTATATATATAAAATAAGAGTTTTGTCTGTACATTGCTCAGAATTAGAAAATAACGGTATTTCTGTATCGGTCATGTCCACAGTAACAAGAAAATGCATTTTTTACTTTTCCGTAATTTCTGTCTGTCTGTCTGTCTGTCTGTCTGTCTGTCTGTCTGTCTGTCTGTCTGTCTGTCTGTCTGTCTGTCTGTCTGTCTGTCTGTCTGTCTGTCTGTCTGTCTGTCTGTCTGTCTGTCTGTCTGTCTGTCTGTCTGTCTGTCTGTCTGTCTGTCTGTCTGTCTGTCTGTCTGTCTGTCTGTCTGTCTGTCTGTCTGTCTGTCTGTCTGTCTGTCTGTCTGTACACGCATCTATAGAAAAGGACTGAAGAGAATTTAATGAAAATCGGCATGTAATGTCGGGTGATGAACGACTGCAATCTAGGCTACAAATTATTTTATTCACGTTGAGTGAAATGGTAGTTTAAGGGAAGGCCTGAAATGTAATTCTCAATAAATAAGTTATCTATGTTATTAGTGGTCGTAACGATAAATACTACATAACTAACATAACATAACTTTAGTTATGTCGTAAGTTCGTAGTAGTTATGTAAGAAGTTATTCAACTTCCGATCACTTATGTCTTATACATTGTTACTGTACCTCATATAATCAGAGATATTCATGAATTTAGATTTTTGTTACTAGGTCCATATCAGCGCCGAGTCACGAGAAAATGGGTAAACAGAATTTAGTGAAAATCGGTATGTAAAGTCTGAGAATAAGGAACTACGGTCTATGATATCAATAATTTTGTAAGACACCCTAATATCACAGAGTCGAAAGAAAACTAATGTGAAGGCCTGCAATATAGAAAGCTCATAAACGTTATCAACAATAACATTACATTGAATATTGTTTGTTGTGATGTACTTTTTGTCTTCTGTTTCCTCTCATCCCCGATAGATAGGATTACTGCAGCGTACCAAGGTTTTTTTAATTTGCTTGACGTCGCACCGACACAGGTAGGTCTTATTGCGGCGATGGGATAGGAAATGAACAGTGGTGTGAAGGAAGCGGCCTTGGCTTTAAGGTACAGCCTGGTGTGACTGGTGTGAAAATGGGAAACCACGGAATACCATATTTAGGGTTCCCGGCTGTGGGGTTCGAATCCACTATTTCCCTGATGCAAGCTCACAGCTGCGCGCCCCTAACCACACGGGCAACTCGCCTGGTCGTACCGACTGTAACAGCCTGCCTATATATTGGCTGAAGTAGCTGGGAAGTAAGATAACTTTCTTCTTTAGCATGCCATTCCTCTGGTTCATACATTTTCTGATATATCTGGTACGTAACACACTGGTTCATCATAGTATTCGAGCTATTCAATCCCTACTCTGAGGCACTGATTGGAATGAGTAGTGTGCATATTTAACGAAATAATGACAGAAGAGTGTTCACGGCAGTCTGCGACTTGTTTATTCCAGCTCTGGAACTTTGGACTCTTAGATCGGCACCGTAGTACTGTTCGTTGAAAGTGAGAAAGTGTGCGGTTTTTCATTTGATCGAGTATTTTATATGATAACGTTGCTTTCAATCGCTACATTCCTACTGACGTTTTTGTAATGACCTATGTTGAATTCAGTTAGCAAAACCACCAAGTCAGTCTTTCTGAGAATCCCGTAGCGAAGCACGGGTACATAAATAAATCAGAAAATATAACCTATAACGGATTTCATAAGAAAGGAGAGAGTATCATTCTTCGGTCATCTGTTGAGGACACCTCAAGACATGTTTATACGCAGAATTTTGGAGAAGCTTTGGAAACAAACGAAAAACAACCTGTCTGGATAAAGAAATAAAAGAAGATATGAAAGAATTAGATATAACACTGGAAGACTTAAAGAACAAATCAAACAAAGTAAATAAATGGGAGAATAGTAAAATTAGATTCCTACCAAAAATTGATAAGAGAGGAACAACTAAAAGGGTATTTTCAGAAGAAGAACGACAACGAAGTTCAGATAGAATGAAGAAATACTGGAAGAACAGAAAGAAAAACCATAAAATATCATAGAATACCGGACAGAATTTAACTGCAGTGGTCCAGTGCGGCCACAAAAGCGCAATAATAAAAATAAATAAATAAATACATAAATAAATAATGGATTATAACTCTTTTGAAAGAAGTGCCTACACTTTTAAGCTGTTTGTTACGGTATATTATGATTCAGAGCGCCTATATTAAATGTAGTTGGTTCCTGACAATGAGGTTGGCAGAGTATTATGCAACATTACCTTCCGGAACTTTCATTTTTAATTTGTTTACCGTCCAGGGTTGGCTTTCCCTCGGACTCAGCGAGGGATTTCACCTCTACCATCGCAAGTGAAGTGTAAAATAGGGTGGGAAGGTTGAAACGGATAGAGATGAGCAAGAGAAAAGGAAGCAGCTGTGGCCTAAAATTAGTTACCATGTTTTCTTATGCATGGATGAGAAGTGGGGAAACCACTTTGAGGATTGCTGAGTTGGGGATTGATCCCCACTTTACTCACTTGACTTCCCGAGGCTGAGTGAACACCGTTCCAGCCCTCATGCCACTTTTTATATTTAGTGGCAGAGCCGGGAATCAAACCCAGGCCCTCAGGGGTGTCAGCTGATTGTACTAACTACTACAGAATAGAGTAGACACTTTCCGGAATACTGAGAATAACGGCTGGAAACTACATCTCTCCTTACCTCCCTTGAGCGTCTCTTCAGTGACGATTAGACTGTCCATAACAGCTGATGGTTGATTTGTTCGAGATCCAACCAGCTTTTCGGCTGAAGACTCTAGCACTCAATTTCTTTCTGATGAAAGTGAATGGGTGATCAGTAATCATGATACTGGAGACCATAACATTTCCTATGATATTAGTGAACATTGTACTGCGACTTTTCCATCCCAATTGTGTCCAGACTTGGGACTGGTAGCGATAGTGGTGCTGGTTGTTCACTTAAAGGAAAGTAAAACGAATTAATAATTCCCTATTAACTCTAATTATACGAGAAAAAGGAAAAATTTCAGTTTTCTGAATTACCACGAAGGGTGAGAAAATGAAAAAAATGAAAATCGTCAAGGTCAGAAGAGAAAAAGAGTTAACCATGAGCCGTCAAATAACAAAATTGAAAGCAAGCGAGTAGTATAATAAAAATAGTATGAATGTTTGACTAGGCTCTTTGACCCATAACCGCTACCCAACAGTGTCATGTTTAAAACATTTCGGGGGACACTTGGGACTGGCTATAAGGTAATCTTACTGGTGCTTGACGTGATACTCCTATTTGTTTCATTGCCCATTCAGAAGTCTTGTTCTTTATAACTACTCGTTGTCTACGGTTAGGGAGGTAAGCGATGAAGGGCTGCAAATCATTCTCGTGCTTATTATTTTCGGAAAAATCTTACACTTAAATTTAGGATACGTTGATCGATTATTTTAACACGTTTCATTGAGTATTTTTTGTCCAATCCAAATATCTCCCTTGTAATGTATATTGCTTGCCATATTGCACGAGTTGTGTTCTAAGAAACGGAATAAAGGCTTCTGAAGGCGCCGGGCATCGATCCCGGTACTTCTCACATGCTAAGCGAGCGCTCTACCATCTGAGCTACGCCCCTAGGGCAACGCAAACCAAAGTTGATTAGGCATATAATTGAAATTTTTAGGTTCGAACACACCCAGATGGAGTAGCCTGTATCGTGCATTCCGTACTTTCACCTGACAGGATCCGTGTGGTCAAATATCACTGGGAAATCTCGTAGAGAGAGACCTCGCAAGTTCGCACGTCACTCGGATTTCGTGGTATTCAGGGTCTACAGCTACTTTTTTCTTATAGTGTGCGATAATTACGGCCAGAAGTTCGCAGGTGTAGGTTAGAATGCACGGAAATACTATCCTAACCATCCTCCTGCCCACTCTACGCTCGTGTAGGAAGAGTTGCATAGATGGATGGGGTTATAGCAGGTCGTACCCTAAAATATCTGTGTATAGTAAATAATGTTATGGATTTCTACTCCTCACTAAATACGTTTACGGTTTTTGGAGACTCCGAGGTGTGGGAACGTACTCCCGTAGGAGTTCTTATACGTGCCAGTAAATCTACCGATAGGAGCCTGGCGTATTTGAGCACCTTCAAATACCACCGGACTGAGCCAAAATCAAGCCTGCCAAGTTGGGGTCAGAAAGCCACCGATTCAATCGTCTGAGCCATGAATCCCGGAAAAATATCTACAAAATATTGTAGTAAAATCAGCGTGCGGCAAGTTGGGGTAAAACTTCAGGACAACTCTTTAGTGAAAAAAAATGCACTAGTTCGGAAACTGAATGTTATAAATCTTACCTCAGGAGAAGTAGAAGTGTTCATTGTGGAGACCCACCAAACCGCCCTGCGAAGTACCTTGCATTTATACTTGTAGTAATATATCACAAACTGATGGACATTTCCCAAAATAGGCGGCTGAAGCAATAGTGCTATTGGATGAACAATTCAGTATGATGTCCCTTCCAAAGTCAGTACAGAGATAACTGACATTACCAATTTGAAACAATAGAAACTTCTAAAGCGATTGTGATTAAGTTCACTCACACACGCGCACCTCAATGAAGTCTTACCTCTCCTGAAAAGAAATCAAAGCTGACAAAAACCTGATTGGGCCGATGACCTGCGATGTTAGACCCCTTAAAATAACAAGCATCATCATAAAGCAAAAATCTGACGAGCCCACTGCTACACTGGGGCGAAACGCTGGAAATTTCAGGATTGAAAACGGCCTAACGACTTGATGAGCTCAAAGCTTACAAGTTTCCTAAGCACTTAATTCTCACTTCGATATGCATGTATAAAGCAATAGTGATAAATTAATATACACAAGACTGAACGGAGCCTAAATCCTTATGGCGTAAGGAAAACAATGGTGAAAATCTATTTTCACCTCGCACATTGTGTTTACTTCAATAGTTGTTGCAGTCGCTCGCAGTCCAATAATAAGGTGTGCCACAACGCAAGAAAAATATCAGTTTGAATTCATGGTACGTTGTAACTTTCCTAATTTGCTCGTTAGTTGCATCAATGTCGCCTCTATGGTGAAGTGGTTAAAGTGATTAGCTGCCACCCACGGAGGCCTGGGTTCGATTCCCAGGTCTGCACAAAATTTGAAAAGTTGTACGAGGCTGCTTCCTTGCCTATCCCTTCCATACTTCACACACACACACACCCCCCCACCCCACAAGGCCCCTGTTCAGAATAGCAGGTGTGACCGCCTTGGTGAGGTACTGGTCATTCTGCCCGACTAAATGTCTCACGCTCCAGGACACTGCGCTTCAGGAGGTACAGGTTGCTTCCCTCGCCGAGTCCGAGGGAGAAACCAACCCTGAACGGTAAACGAACTAAAAAAGAAAGAAACTGCGTCAATTATTACAGCATATTGGATGAAATAATCTTTTATATGCCTGATTTTTGTGTTAAATTGTTATATGTTTCGATGTTATTTCAGAGGTTGAAGTAAAGTAAATGCTCTGATGCAGATACGAGTGACATGTTTATTGCAATTTATATCTCCTTCTTCTTCTTCTTATTTATCTGTTTACTCTGCAGGGTCGGTTTTTCCCTCGAACTCAGCGAGGGATCCCACCTCTACTGCCTCAAGGGCAGTGTCCTGGAGGTTCAAACTCTGGGTCTGGATAAAATTGAGGAGGATGACCAGTACTTCGCCCAGGTAGCCTCACCTGCTATGCTGAACAGGGGCCGTGCGGGGGGATGGGAAGATTGGAAGGGATGGACAAGGAAGAGGGAAGGAAGGGGCCGTGGCATGAAGTTAGGCACCATCCCGGCATTTTCCTGGAGGAGAAGTGGGAAACCACGAAAAACCACTTCCAGGATGGATGAGGTGGGAGTCGAACCCACCTATACTCATTTGACCTCCCGAGGCTGAGTGTACCCAATTCCAGCCCTCGTACAACTTTTCAAATTTCGTGGCAGAGCCTGGAATCGAACCCGGGCCTTCGGGGGTGGCAGCTAATCACACTAACCAATACACCACAGTGGAGGACACCTAGATTATTTACCGAAATTTTATACGGATGTTTGGTATCAGATAGAATGGCTAAAGGGATGTTCGACTCGTTGGCAGAATGGTCAGCGTACTGGTCTTCTATTCAGAGGGCCCCGAGTTTGATTCCCGGCCGGGTCGGGGATTTTAATCGCCTCTTATTAATTCTTCTGGCTTGGGGACTGGGTGTTTGTGTCCGTCCCAACACTTTCCTCTTCATATTCAGACAACATACAACACTACCAACCGCCACAGAAACACGCAATAGTGATTACATTCCTCCATATAGAGTTGGCGTCAGGAAGGGCCAAATCCACAAGTGCGACGCAGTTCGCACCTACGACCCCACAGGAGTGGGAAAAAGGTAGGAGGAGAAGAAGAAGAACAATGGCTAAAGGGGTATTTAAAGGTCCAAATATAATGGCTTTTATCTTGGAGGTATTTATTAATGCAGCATAGAGTTTTTCCCAAGCTTATTATGATGTATTACGTCACTTGATAAGCGGTAGTTCTATGCGATAGAATATTCGAAATTCAACAGCATATAAATGGAATTTCAATTGATATGACATTTCATTCTCTTCTTAATCCGTTTACCCTCCAGGTTTTTTCTTTCCTTGGACTCGGCGAGGGATCCCTCCTCTCCTGCCTCAAGGACAGTGTTATTTGCGTACGAAATAAAAGCTAATTCTCCAAGTGAAGAGCCTTGTGGTACTCCATTCAGAAGACTTATTCCTTATAACTAATTTTTGTCTGTGTTTGGAGAGGAAAGAGTCCGCCTCTGTGGTGTAGTGGTTAGCGTGATTAGCTGCCACCCCCGGAGGCCCGGGTTCGATTCCCGGCTCTGCCACGAAATTTGAAAAGTGGTACGAGGGCTGGAACGGGGTCCACTCAGCCCCGGGAGGTCAACTGAGTAGAGGTGGGTTGGATTCCCACCTCAGCCATCCTGGAAGTGGTTTTCCGTGGTTTCCCACTTCTCCTCCAGGCGAATGCCGGGATGGTACCTAACTTAAGGCCACGGCCACTTCCTTCCCTCTTCCTTGCCTATCCTTTCCAATCTTTCCATCCCTCCACAAGGCCCCTGTTCAGCATAGCAGGTGAGGCCGCCTGGGCGAGGTACTGGTCATTCTCCCCAGTTGTATCCCCCGACCAAGAGTCTGAAGCTCCAGGACACTGCCCTTGAGGCGGTAGAGGTGGGATCCCTCGCTGAGTCCGAGGGAAAAACCGAACCTGGAGGGTAAACAGATGATGATGATGATGGAGAGGAAAGAGATAAATAGAGAGTTGCAAATCAATCTTATAGGCTACAGCCGATTTCACTGTAAAATTAATATTACCTTTAAATATAGGATATGTAATTAATTATAACTCCACGCGTCATTGAATTCTTTCTAGTTCAATTCAAGCAGCTCCTCAGTAACATTTATTGCTTGGCATATTGCACAAATTCTGACTTAAAATCAGAAATAAAAGTTCTGGAGGCGCCGGGTATCGATCCCGGTACCTCTCACATGCTAAGCGAGCGCTCTACCATCTGAGCTACGCCCCCAGTACGTCCTGAGTTGTAATTGTGTGCGTATTGTAAAATATTTTAGTTTAATGGACTACATCCAGATGGAGTGTCCCCTACTGTTATTCACCACACTTTCACCAAACAAGTTCCGTGCGGTCCGTTTTAACTGGAGTTGTTCACAGTAAGACCTCTCATGAGCGAACTAGCCGTTTTTGTTTTCTGCTTACAGGATCCACAGTCCCGGGCACTTGAGGGTGAATAATAATGTCAATGTCCACCTCTATGGTGTAGTGGTTAGTGTGATTAACTCTCATCCCGGAAGGCCAGGGTGCAATTCTTGATTCTGCTACGAAATTTGAAAAGTAGTACGAGAACTGAAACGGGGTCCAGTCAGACTCGGGCGGTCAACTGAATAGAGCGGGATCCGATAGACTCCTCATCCATCCTCGAAGAGGATTTCCGTGGATTCCCACTTTCCCTCCAGTCAAATGCCGGGATGGTACCTAACTTACGGCCACGGCTGCTTCCTTCCCTCTTCCTTGTCTATCCATTCCAATCTTCCTATTCCCCACAAGGCCCCTGTTCAGCATACCAGGTGAGACCTTCTGGGCGAGGTACTGGTCCTCCTCCCCAGCAGTATCACCGACCCAAAGTCTCACTCTCCAGGATACTGCCCTTGAGGAGGTAGAGGTGTGATCCCGCGCTAAGTCGAGGGAAAAACCAACCCTGGAGGTTAAACACATTAAGAAAGAAGAAGAAGTTCGCAATAGTAGGTTAAAGAATGTACGGGAGTACTGTTCTAAGCATCCTCCTGCCCACTCTATGGTCGGGAAGGAAGAGTTGCATAGATGCATGGGGTTATAGCAGGCCGTACCCTAAAATATCTAAGAAGAATAAATAATTTTATGGATTTGTACGTCTCACTAAATACTTCTACGGTTTTCAGACACGCCTAGGTGTAGGAATGTACTGCCGTAAGAGTTCTTTTACATGCCAATAAATCTACCGACACGAGCCTGAGGTGTTGGAGCAACCTTCAAATATCACCGGACTGAGCCAGGATCGATTCTGCCAATTTGCGATCAGAAGGCCAGTGATTCATCCACCTCATCTAAGTAGCCAGGCAAAATATCTACAAAACCTTTTAGTAAAATCAGCGTGCGGGCAAGTTGGGGTAAATCTTCAGGACAGCTCCTTATTTAGGAATGCACTAGTTCGGAAACTGAATGTTATAAATCTTACCTCAGGTGAAGTAGAAGTGTCCAATGCGGAGACCCACCAACCCGCCCTATGAAGTACCTTGCATTTATAGTAAAATATCACGAATTGTTGGGCATTTTCCAAAATAGTCGGCTGAAGCAACAGTGATATTGGATGAATAATTCAGAATGGTGTCAATTCCAAATTCGCCGGGCTGAATGGCTCAGACGGTTAAGGCGCTGGCCTTCTAAACCCAACTTGGCAGGTTCGATCCTGGCTCAGTCCGGCGGTATTTGAAGGTGCTCAAATACGACAGCCCCGTGTCGGTAGATTTACTGCCACGTAAAAGAACTCCTGCGGGACTAAATTCCGGCACCTCGGCGTCTCCGAAGACCTTAAAAAGTAGTTAGTGGTACGTAAAGCAAATAACATTAATTCCAAATTCAGTACAGAGATAACTGGGATTACCAATTTGACACAAGAGAAACTAATAAACCGATTGTCATTAGTTCACACACACACACACACACAAAACCTAACTGAAGTCTTGCCTCTCCTGAAAACAAACCAAGGCTGACAAGTTTCCTAGCCCCTTAA
The DNA here is from genome assembly GCF_040414725.1 of Anabrus simplex. Taxonomy (NCBI): domain Eukaryota; kingdom Metazoa; phylum Arthropoda; class Insecta; order Orthoptera; family Tettigoniidae; genus Anabrus; species Anabrus simplex. The sequence goes on along the minus strand of NC_090268.1, from coordinate 370,525,023 downwards.
TCCTTGCTTTGATAAGCATGTATAAAGCAATAGAGATAAATTAATGTACACAAGTCTAAACGGAGCCTAACTCCTTGTGTATTTTAGGTATGTGTGTTTTCAGTAATTTCTACCTGTGTGTGTCTGTTCAATCCTCAGCCCTGATGCCGGCTGTATCCTCTACAGCTCTGCCATCAGCTGTTGTAGATGGACAAGGCACCACGGAAGAGGCGTACTAGGGAAATGAGGAGTGAGGTAGCTTCCCGTTGCTTTCCTCACCGAGCCAGAAGTTGCTATTACATATCAGTCTGTCAAGCCCACTGAAATGCATGCATTAACCAACCCTATGAGAAATATTTTCACACCATTCATAGCAGGGACTGTCTGCATAACTAATGTCACTAATTTAATTTCGTGTGGCTATTTCTAGCCGAGTGCAGCCCTTGTAAGGCAGACCCTCCGGTGAGGGTGGGCGGCATCTGCCATTTGTAGGTAACTGTGTGTTATTGTGGTGGAGAATAGTGTTATGTGTGGTGTGTGAGTTGCAGGGATGTTGGGGACAGCACAAACACCCAGCCCCCGGACCATTGGAATTAACCAATTAAGGTTAAAATCCCCGACCCGGCCGGGAATCGAACCCGGGACCCTCTGAACCGAAGGCCAGTACGCTGACCATTCAGCCAACGAGTCGGACTCTAATGTCACTACTAACATCGCTCATACCTCAGTCAATTTCATACTGTCAAAACCAAGGATAATACAGAGGCAGATCAATGACAGTAACAAAATTGCTCTAACCTACACCAGAAGACATGGTGCACTGTAAACACTACGTCCTGCCAGCAAAGGCATACATTTGTTTAAATTAATTTGCATTCTTGCCCCCTATCCTAATTCGTTATTTGACATAATTAATGCCTTCGAGTAAAACCGAGTATACAGAATCTACTATTTCACAAAAAAATTAAGAGGAGAACAGATCAACAATTTACAACAGATTTTACGTAATTATTTCACGAAATATTTGACCGTATTCTTAGTATTGTGTTTTTGGAAAACAATGGTGAAATCTACCTTCACCTCGCAAATCATGTTTACGTCAATAAACACTCACAGTCCAAATATAAGGTGTGCCAGAACGTAAGGAAAATATCAATCTGAAGTAGGAATTCATGATCCGTTGAATCTTTTTAATTTGTTCGCTAGTTGCATCAATGCCGCCTATGTGGTGAAGTGGTTAGTGTGATTAGCTGCCACCCATGGAGGCCTGGGTTCGATTCCCAGGTCTGCCACAAAATTTTAAATGTGGTACGAGGGCTGGGATCGGGCCACTCAGCCTCGGGAGTAGAGGGCGTTTCCAATCCCACCTCAGCCATCCTCGAAGTGGTTTCTCACTTCTTCTCCAGGCAAATGCCAGGATGTTAATTAACTTTAGGCCACGGCTGCTTCCTATCCTCTTCCTTGCCTATCCCTTCCATATTTCAGCCCCCCCCCTCCCCCAGCCCCAAAGGGCCCCTGTTAAGAACAGCATGTGAGACCGCCTGGGTTAGGCACTGGTCATTCTCCCCGACTGAATATCTCACGCTTAAGGACACTGCTCTTGGGGCGGTAAAAGTGAGATCCCTCGCTGAGTCCGAGGGAGAAACCAACCCTGAACGGTAAACGAACGAAGAAAGGAAGATATTGCATCAATTATTACAGCATCACAGTAATAAGATATTGGAAGAAGGAATGCTTTTATAAGCCTGATTGTAGTACTAAATTGTTATATGTTTCGATGTTATTTCAGAGGACGAAGTAAAGCATATGCTCCGGTGCAGATGCGAGTGACATGTTCATCGCTATTTTGATTCTTTTGTAATGACACCTAGATTATTTACCGAATTCATAATCGGATGTTTGGTTCGTTCGTAATCTGTTTAGCCTCCAGGGTCGGATTTTCCCTCGAACTCAGCGAGGGATCCCACCTCTACTGCCTCAAGGGCAGTGTCCTGGAGATTCAGACTCTGGGTCGGGATAAAACTGAGGAGGATGACCAGCACCTCGCCCAGGCAGCCTCACCTGCTATGCTGAACAGGGGCCTTGCGGGGGGATGGGAAGATTGGAAGGAATAGACAAGGAAGAGGGAAGGAAGCGGCCGTGGCCTCAAGTTAGGTACAAGGGTATCATCCTGGCATTTGCCTGGAGGAGAAGTGGGAAACAACTGAAAACCACTTCTAGGATGGCTGAGGAGGGAATCGAACCCCCTCTATTTAATTGACCTCCTGAGGCTGAGTGGACCTCGTACCACTTTTCGAATTTCTTGGCAGAACAGGGAATCGAACCCGGGCCTCTGGGGGTGGCAGCTAATCACACTAACCACTACACCACAGAGGCGGACCGGATGTTTGGTACCAGATATAATGGCTGAAGGGATATCTAAAGGTTCAGCCATGTTTATTACCTTCGATTGTCCAAATATAATGGCTTATTTCTTGGAGGGATATATTAATGCAGCATAGAGATTTTCTCAAACTACTACTACTACTACTTCTTCTTCTTCTTCTTCTTCTTCCTAATCTGCTTACCCCTCAGGGTTGGTTTTTCCCTCGGACTCAGCGAGTGATCCCACCTCTTCCACTTCAAGGGCAGTGTCCTGCTGCGTGAGACATTGGGTCGGAGGATACAACTGGGGAGAACGACAAGTACCTCGCCGAGGCGGCCTCACCTGCTATGCTGAACAGGGGCCTTGCGGGGGATGGGAAGATTTGAAGGGAGAGACAAGGAAGAGGGAAGGAAGCGGCCGTGGCCTTAAGTTAGCTACCATCCCGGCATATGCCTGGACGAGAAGTGGGAAACCAATGAAAACCACTTCCAGGATGGTTGAGGTTGGAATTGAACACACATCTACTCAGTTGACCTCCCGAGGCTGAGTGGACCCCGTTTCAGCCCTTGTTCCACTTTTCAAATATCGTGACAGAGCCGGGAATCGAACCCAGTCCTCCGGGAGTAGCAGCTAATCACACTAACCACTACACCACAGAAGCGGACCTCAAGCTTATTATGATGTATTTTGTCAGTTGCTAAGCGAATATCTATCAGTTCTACGTGATATAATATTTGAAATTCATCAGCATATGAATGGAAATTGAAATATTTCAATTAACATGGCATTTCATTTATGTCTTTTCTCTTTTTAATCCGTTTAACCTGCAAGTAGTTTTTTTCATCGGACTCAGAGAGGGATCCCAACTCTATCGCCTCAAGGACAGTGTTAATTGCGTACAAAACAGAAGCCTTTTTTGCTAGGGGCTTTACGTCGCACCGACACAGATAGGTCTTATGGCGACGATGGGCCAGGAAAGGGCTAGGAGTGGAAAGGAAGCGGCCGTGGCCTTAATTTGGGAACAGCCTTTGCCTGGTGTGAAAATGGGAAACCACGGAAAACCATTTTAAGGGCTGCCGATAGTGGGATTCGAACCTACTATCTCCCGGATGCAAGCTCACAGCCGCGCGCCTCTACGCGCACGGCCAACTCGCCCGGTTAAGAAAAAAAAAAGAAGCTAATGATACAAGTAAAGAGCCTTGAATTACTCCATTCAGAAGTTTTGTTCTTTATAACCAGTTTTTGTTTGCGGTTAGAGAGAAAGGAGACAAATAAATAGTTGCAAAGCATTCTTATTCAGACGATTTTACGGGAAAATTAATATAGCCTTTATGCATCATCATCATCTGTTTACCCTCCAGGTTCGGTTTTTCCCTCGGACTCAGCGAGGGATACCACCTCTACTGCCTCAAGGGCAGTATCCTGGAGCTTCAGACTCTTGGTCGGGGGATACAACTGGGGAGAATGACCCGTACCTCGCCCAAGCGGCCTCACCTGCTATGCTGAACAGGTGCCTTGCGGGGGATGGGGAAGATTGGAAGGGATAGACAAAAAAGAGGGAAGGAAGCGGCCGTGGCCTTAAGTTAGGTACCATCCCGGCATTTGCCTGGAGGAGAAGTGGGAAACCACGGAAAACCACTTCCAGGATGACTGAGGTGGGAATCGAACCCACCTCTACTCAGTTGACCTCCCGAGGCTGAGTGGACCCCGTTCCAGCCCTCGTACCACTTTTCAAATTTCGTGGCAGAGCCGGGAATCGAACCCGGACCTCCGGGGGTGGCAGCTAATCACGCTAACCACTACACCACAGAGGGGGGCGCCTTTATACATACGATATGTAATTGACTACAGCTCCTCGTGTCACTGAATTTTTTTCTGGTCCAATCCAAGCAGCTCTCTAGTAACATGTATTGCTTGGAATATTGCACCAATTGTGATTTTAAAATCGAAATAAAAGTTCTGGAGGCGCCGGGTATCGATCCCGGTACCTCTCACATGCTAAGCGAGCGCTCTACCATCTGAGCTACGCTCCCAGTACGTCCTGAGCTGTAATTGTGTGCGTATTCTAAAATATTTTAGTTTAATGGACTACATCCAGATGGAGTGTCCCCTACTGTTATTCACCACACTTTCACCAGACAAGTTCCGTGCGGTCCGTTTTAACTGGAGTTGTTCACAGTAAGACCTCTCATGAGCGAACTAGCCGTTTGCGTTTTCTGCTTTCAGGATCCACAGTCCCGGGCACTTGAGGGTGAATAATAATGTCAATGTCCGCCTCTATGGTGTAGTGGTTAGTGTGATTAACTCTCATCGCGGAAGGCCAGGGAGCAATTCTTGATTCTGCTACGAAATTTGAAAATTATTACGAGAACTGGAACGGGGTCCAGTCAGACCCGGAGGTCAACTGAGTAGATGGGAGGCGTGGGGTGTTCGATACACTCCTCAACCATCCTAGAAGTGGATTATCGTGGATGCCGGGATGGTAGCTAACGTAAGGCCACGGACACTTCCTTCCCTCTTCCTTGTCTATCCCTTCCAGTCTTCCCATCTCCCACAAGGCCCCTGTTCAGCATAGCAGGTGAATTCGCCTGGACGAGGTACTGGTCCTCCTTCCCAGTTTTCATCCCCCGGCCAAATGTCTCACGCTCCAGGACACTGCCCTTGCGACGGTAGAGGTGGGATCCCCCGCAGAGTCCGAGGGAAGAACCAACTCTGGAGGGTAAACTGATTAACTCATTGGCATATAATGACGACTCCCAGCCGTGCGACTGTTAGCGAGACGTAAAGTTGCTTGACGGCTCGCAGGCGTGGAGCCGAGCACGAGTGGAGGCGCGTATTTGAGACGTTCATCAAGAGATGAAAGTATCACGTCATTTATCGTCGGAAAGGGGAGAGGTCGCTCTTTCTCGCAATGGTAATTGCGTTTGATTATCTAGAATACTTAGCATTATAATCAGTCTTCAAATGTTACTGCTGTTGTGTCTGTCCCTATACAAGGTGAGTGGATCAGTAGCATGGCGCGTAGATGGCAGTTGTCGGCTAGCGGTGATATATGGGATATTCTGAAAAGAAGTGATAATGATCAGTTAGGTCTTATAACGACGATGGGACAGGAAAGGGCTAGGAGTAGGAAGGAAGCAGCCGTGGCCTGGTGTGAAAATGGGAAACCACGGGAAACCATCTTCAGGGCTGCCGACAGTGAGGTTCGAACCCGTCACCTCCCTCAAGCAACCTCACAGCTGCGCGCCCCTAACCGCACGGCCAACTCGCTCGGTAAGTAATAATGAAAGCGTGTCAGAAACTTCAGATTTTGAAGAATTATTGTTTTAGTGTCAGTGGTGATAGCAACTACTGGCTACATGGTGTTGGGGTAGCGTGCCCGCCTCTCGGCCGGAGGCCTCGGGTTCGATTCCTGACCACGTCAGGGATTTTTCTCTCGACCTGAGAGCTGTTTCGAGGTCCACTCAGCCTACGTGATTAGAATTGAGGAGCTATCTGACGGTGAGATGGCGGCCCCGGTCTCGAAAGCCCAGAATAACGGCCATGAGGATGCGTCGTTCTGACCTCACGACCTCTCGTAATCTGCAGCCCTTCGGGCTGAGCAGCGGTCGCTGGGCAGGCCAAGGCCTTTTCAAGGGAGTTAAGTGCGCTGGGGTTTGGTTTCTATTTTTTTTAATAGCAACAGTGGCGGATCCGAGAAAAGTGACAGCCATTCAGAAAATTCTGGTGGTGATTGTGATGTGTCTAATGTTGAAGTGCCGAGTGCTAGAAGCGCTAAAGAGATTAAAAATGAAAACTACTGAAATGCCAAAATATCCAAATTTTAGATTTATAATTTTCTCATTTCGTAAATTAATGTTTGCATGCCTCCGTTGATCATGCGCAAGCACGCCGGCCTCTCACCGATGGTATCCGTGATTCAAATCCCGATCACTCCATTTGAGATTTGCGCTAGAAAAAGTGAATGCGGGACAGGATTTCCTCCGGGTACTCCTGTTTTTCCTATCCTCTTTCATTCTAGCAACGTCCGACTCATTGGCTGAATGGTCAGCGTACTGGCCTTCGGTTCAGAGGGTCCCGGGTTCGATTCCCGGTCGGGTCGGGGATTTCAACCTTCATTGGTTAATTCCAATGGCCCGAGGGCTGGGTGTTTGTGCTGTCCCCAACATTCCTGCAACTCACACACCACACATAACACTATCCTCCACCTCAATAACACGCAGTTACCTACGCATGGCAGGTGCCGCCCACCCTCATCGGAGGGTCTGCCTTACAAGGGCTGCACTCGGCTAGAAATAGCCACACGAAATTATATTATATTCTAGCAACACTCTTCAGTGTCATTCCATCTGTCAGTCATTAATCATTGTCCCAGGGGAGTGCGACCGAGCTGAGAACATTTTAAGTAAGTCTCGGACCTATGGGAGTAACGGAGTCCCACTCCCATTTGACAGGCGAGTGTTTCCTTGGAGACAACTTAGCGAACGAAATGGAATTCGACATGGAGCTATCAAAATTAATGGAGCTTATAGAAGAAAGAAAGTAGAACTGGCTGAGTCAGCAAAGAGGATGCATCTGGGTGTGATAGGAGTGACTGATACTCGGGTAAGGAGAGATAAAGAAGAAGAGACAGGAGGAGGGCAGGGCAGAGGTTGGGGTACAGTTTTCATCAGGAATACTATTGCACGCAATGTAAGGCACGTAAATGAGCGAATGATGTGGGTGGATTTGGCAGTTGGAGTAATTAAAACTAGAATTATCTCAGTGTATTCACCATGTGAGGATGCAGATGAGGATGTAATTGATAAGTTTTATGAAGCATTGAGTGGCATCGTAGTCATGCCAACAGCAAGGATAGGATAGTGCTAATGGGCGATTTCAGTGGGAGAGTTGGAAACAGAATTGAAGGATAATAAAGGATGGTTGGTAAATGCGGGGAAGATATGGGAGCTAATAAGAATGGGAAGTGTTTTCTGGACTACTGTGTTAGTATGGGTTTAGCAGTTAAAATACATTCTTCAAGCATTAGTCTATTCACCGCTACACATGGACATTGGAAGATAGAGGTACCAAGTCCATAGTAGACTAAACCGACTTCGAATTCAGGAAACCTGTTAGGAATATACGGGTTACCGGGGATTTTTCGATGATACGGGCCACTAGCTGATATGTAGCGAACTAAGTATCCCTAGGTCTAGGATAGATAAAGTCAAGTCTGTCTGCAAATGAATAAGGGTAAAATTCTCCAGCACAAGAAGATTAGACAGAAGTAAATGGATATGTCAACGGCTGAGTTGCCTGGTAGTAAGTGGTCCTGAGAGTTGGAATACCAATTGCTACGGAATGGGAGTGGGCATCTCGGACATATTTTGAGTCATGGCCCTCCTTGTTCTCTACCTTTAATCCCATAGTCCCTCAGTATGGCGAACATCTCTCTTCTCAGTACCCTGTCACATGCTTTCTCTTGATCTACGAAACATAAGCATAACTGTAAATACTGAAAATAGGATCCTGACAGCCCCTACGTGGTCTGGAATCACACTAGTTTTCATCCAACTTCCTCTCAATCATTGATCGCTCACTTCCTTCCAAGATGCCAGTGAATAATCTGCCTGGTATACTAATCAATGGGATACCTCGATAGTTGTTGCAATTCTTCCTGTTCAAAACAGTGGACAGTAAGCAGATTTAGCATGTAGAAAGAGAATAGCTGGCACACAGGAATCCTGTAGTAGAAACATCAAGGTTATCCCCGGGAACATCTTGGTGGAATGATGAAGTGAGAGGAGTTTGTAAACGTAAAAAGAAGGCTTAACAGAAATGGCTCCAAACAAGGGCTGATGCAAACAGGGAATGTTTTAGTTATTTGAAATAAACAGAGCGAAACAAATAGTTGTTGAATCTAAAAAGTAGTCGTGGGGATTTTGGTAATAACCTAGAAAGATTAGATCAAGCAGCACGGAAATATTTCTGGACAGTAATAAAGAATCTTAGGAAGGGAGGGATAAAGGAAATGAACAGTGTCTTGGGTAATTCAAGTGAACTCATAATAAACCCCCATGGAATCACTGGACAGGTGGAGTGATATTTTGGAAATTTTCTCAACGTAAAAAGAAATCTTGCTAATGGTATCGCGAACAACGGAGCTTATGGGGAGCAGGAAAATGGTTTTAGTGAAATTACACTTGAGAAAGTGGAAAGGATGGCAAATAAACTCTATTGTCATAAAGCAGCAGGAATAGATGAAATTAGACATGACATTGTGAAGTATAGTGGGAAAGCAGGGATGAAATGGCTTCATAGAGTAGTAAGGTTAGCATGAAGTGTCGGTAGGATACCTTCAGATTGGACAAAAGCAGTAATTGCACCTATCTATAATCAAGGGAATAGGGAGGATTGCAACAACTATCGAGGTATCCCATTGATTAGTATACCAGGCAAAATATTCATTGGCATCTGAGAAAGGAGTGTGCAATCAGTGGTTGAGAGGAAGTTGGATGGAAACCAGTGTGATTTGAGACCACGGAGGGGCTGTCAGGATCAGATTTTCAGTATGTACATTTATGTTTATGTTTCGTAGATCTAGAGAAATCATATGACATGTTACTGAGGGGAAATATGTTCGCCATACTGGGGGCTATGGGATTAACGGTAGATTATTAAAATCAATTAGAGTAAAGGCATTTATGTTGACAATTGGGCTGCAGCGATAATCGAAGATAGAATGAGTTCTGGGTTCACAGTACTTAGAGGGGTTAGGCAAGGCTACAATCCTCCACCTTTGTTGTTCGTAGTGTACATGAATCATCTTCTGAAAAGTATAACGTGCAGGGAGGGATTCAGTTAGGTGGAAATGTAGTAAGCAGTCTGGCCTATGCTGACGACTTGGTCATAATGCCAAAAACCGGCAGTCTAATATCTTGGAACATGACAATATGTGCAATGAGTATGGTATGTAAATTGGCCTTTCTAAGACTAAATTGGTGTCAGTAGGTAAGAAGTCCAAGAGAATTGAATGTCAGTTAGGTGATACAAAGCTGGAACAGGTAGATAATTTCAGGTACCGGTACTTAGATGTGTGTTCTCCCATGATGGTAGTGTTGTAAGTGAAATTGTATCAAGGTGCAGTAAAGCTAATGCAGTGAGCTCGCAGTTGCGATCAACAGTATTCTATAAGAAGGAATTCAGCTCCCGGACGAAACTATCTTTACACCGGTCTGTTTTCAGACCGACTTTGCTATACGGAAGTGAAAGCTGGGTGGACTCAAAATATCTTATTCATACGTTAGATGTAACAGACATGGAAGCAGCGAGAATGATTGCTGGTACACACAGGTGGCAACAATGGGAAGAGGGTATTGGGAACGAGGAGTTCAGAGTAATGGACTCTGCCAAGGACGATGAAAAGAGCAGAGACAAAGCAAGGCGATGATGATTTAAGTCAGTTTACAATGATTTAATTATACGAGGAACGAGGCTACAAAGCTGGAGTTACTGCTGATAGCGGTTTGCGGTGACGCTTTGCTTATTCACAGGGACCCGTTGTAACCATAGGCGCCCGCAAGGGGGGGGGGGTGCAATGTGGGGCACTTGCCCCCCCTGGAATTCTAAAAAGGTTGATATTTAATATCATATCAGATTATTTCATAAACTGAACTTAATGACAGTCATCTAGCATCTGTAATAACCGGAAATTTCTGTAAACAGTTTAATGTTGCTGACGTTATATTGGTTTTTATATTCAAGAAAATTGTTAATATGCCCCCACCCCTGGAAAAGATCCTGCGGGTGCCGATGGTTGTAACTATTCCTACCACTACCCTTACTATTACTTTCCTTCACACAATTTACTTTAAATTTGTTAAGCGGCAGTTGCTGTAATAAGCAACAGCATTCAGAGAGCATGCCTCTTATCTCAATTATCTCAAGGCGTGAGGTGATAAACTTACACATCTGGCAATATACAGGGATATGGATCAGGACAATTGTAGATTACGGTTGCATTTCCACAATTGAGGATTGTACTTGGAAATAGAATCACTTATTATTACTTTTGAGAGAAAACTGAATTATTGACTATAGTTTACGTCACAATGAACTAGAATTGCTGTTCTTTACTGTAATGCTATACAAAGTACCCTGTGAGATTTTTTTACATATACAGAAAATTTGATCCAAATAAAGAAAGCTATTGGCATGAACTTCAATTCAACTACGATATCACCGCTGATTACATTCTCCTTCATGTTATTTATGCACAACATGTTTGATGCTATAATTACCTGATGTCTACACACACCACTGTTGAACTTTAAATTCCTGGTAAAACCATCGGGTTGAAGTCGGAAGTCGCCTGCTGTTATCTTATCTTTTTTATGTAACATAGAGTTGACCTACATTCCCTGTCCGAGAGTAGTAAGCTCCAGTGCGGTTACGTCCACTCAATATTTATTGTTAGAAATTAGAAAACGCTACAGAAGGACCTGAAATGTTCAGGCATACTATCTTGTTTCGCATGTCCTCATATCTAATATAGAGACTGTTGAAATAAATACAACACTTTTATGCGATGTTTGATGTATCCACGTTAGATTCAATTCTCGAACAAAGTTCGCGACTTGCTTAGTAGAATTCAATAAATAATTCAAGTACCATGACGACAATTAACCGCACATATCGGTTGAATTCGATATATTTACTGAACGCTTATGGTCCATATTGAGGGATACCTACCTTTCTTACCTATCAGCAAAGTTCAAGAGATCTGTCTCTTGGGTCGTATCGGGTGCTTCGTCACTTGTTGAGATGAGGTAGGGTTCATTAATTCTAATCTATCTACTTGAATGAAAGGTCTGTTTAAAAGATTCCTATTTATTCCTAAAATTCTGAAGCATTCTGATTTGTCAACGGTATCATTGAAATTAATCGTGTCCACTGGACGCCACAATCATTTCCATTACATAGAAGATCAGAACACTGGTGTGAGCCTTTGACGTGTCTGCCTGATGGGCATTCTTACTAGAAACCATTGTCTCATTTTTTATTAAAGAAAGGAAAGTCTGGGAATCCTAAAATTCGGCTTCCATGTGAGACTACATGTACCATCATAGTGATTCGTTATGGTTCCAGCCCTCGTAACACGAACTCTGGACTCTGGGTATAATTAAGGCAGTCCAATCGGTGTGTGCCACACAGTGGTTATACGACATGGACCCTTAATTGAATCGATGTGACCTGCGTCTATGTCATGGACCGACATCTAAACTTCTAAGTTACTTTAAAGTCATTGTGGATGATGACCGCAAGGAAAATGATGCTACAGTGGCATATGGCCCTAATGTAAGTCACTGAGGTTGATGAATCCAAGACCATCTAAGTTTCTAAGCTGAAGGCTAAACACAATTAAGTTACATCGGTTGATGACCAAAGTCTCCACTTTACTATCTCCAGCACATTCACTGCTCAATCAATCAAAGTTAAATAATTACAACAATAGCAATGCTCACAATACTTTGTGGCAGTAAAATCTATTACCTTCGGATATGCCCCCTTAATCGTTACGTTAACATTTACACATTCCCCAGAAAACAAACTAAGATTTCCAGAATGCATCTCCAAGTTATTCGCTTGATTTAAAGTTATTTCAAAATGCGGTTTACTGAATTTAATAATTAAATAAGCATAAATGATTTAATGAAATCTTGAAGGACAACAAATTTTATCTCCGCGGACTTTGGTTTCTTCACCAATTCCTACGCAATTGTGTTCTCACAATTTTAAATCCTGTGATGTTTATCTGTTGATTCCTATTGCTCGAAAAGAACGATTACATCATTCATGTCCAGATTATATCCTGTTTCATGACCTCACACTTTAAATCTAATCTAACCCTAGCCATTATTAACACTTGGATAACCCTAATAATCTACATACAAACCAAAAGCAACTCGTCATATAATTACGATGTCATATCTCGTCATAACTTTTATAAAGTTTGCGCACCCCTCACAGACAAACAATCATCATTACCATCGCTCTATATTTTAGACAACCCTGAATTTCGCTAAACTTGTTCATTATACTCTAAGTCCGTCGTATCAAATACACGTTACGTCCCCAATTAAACAAATTTTACAGTATCTAATAATACTCAGGTTATTACCGGAAGAAAATTTCAAATAAATCCAACATTTAACGTTCTCACCGGCCGAGAAATACAATCTCAATTCCACGCGTGTCCCGTTATATCCCCGCTGTGTTCCCCTGCCATCTGACGGCATTTCACCCCCAACCCGCTTGTCAGTGATACGATACATCTGTTTCGTTCTGCCTGACTGGCTTCTCAAAATGCTCCCTTTTAAACTCCGCCGACATAATTAAACAAATACGATATTCTAACCAACAAAATGCACATAGATTATACTTCAAGATGACCACAATATTTATACACGTCGCAAATTAATACCAGCGCGGATTCTTTGTATATTGCTTTCCATTCTCAATATTATAAAATCTTCCTCGGGCTTCCACAAGTCACGGCTTCATTGACAGGTCTCTAACCTGATTCACAAATCTCACCTCGACTCACACGACAAAACTAACCTCTGTTTCCCAACTCACGACTATCACCGACAAAAGAACTGGAATAAAATCCTTACTAGAATCCACGACGCCTAATAACGCACAACGCATTAATAATGAATAACTTCGCATAAAATGATATCGTATTTTAATAACTGGATTTTCACGAAAAAATGACTGAAAAATTCTACTAGATCTTTTCTATTGTCCGTCAGACACAGTTTAAATGGGCCTACAAAACGTTTCACTCCGTGACCAAATTCATCACTCTATACTCTCACCCGACAGCACGCTTCCACTCGATTGAAAATGAGTAACTATGGATTTCTTATATTATTTACGTCAAAATTTCAGACAGAAATATTTTACCGCGAATGAACATCTTAATTTGACATCACAAAATATAGACAATAAACATACGGAAATGACGATCTACATTGGACGTGATATCACTTCGAAACCCTATTTGATAAATTTTTACAACGTTATACGGCACTGGCAAGACTTCAAAAATTTATCCAAGCGGAAAATAAAACGAATGACACTTTTTTGGTCGTATTCTAACATTTACAAAAACCACATAGGGGTGACCCAACTGCGTCGTATATACCCCATTCAAATACACATTTTAGAGATCATGAAACAAGATATAATAGGTAGTAAGATGGTAAGTCACATACCTTATGTTACGCCATCGGTCATCATTGGGCTCACCAGCGATCCTGGCATTTTTATTTAGCCATTTTTACATTTCTGGCTTTACAGGTCATTATATTTCTTCAGGTTTCCTGGAAATAGAGCATAAAAAAGAAAATACCCTTCACTTGTTTTTGTTGAGCGCACACGGTAGACTGTAATTATTTCCGCACACGACTTACTTTCTTCATCCACTCCAAATTTTATTCGGTACTTTGACCGTCCTATCTGGTACAACTATTTCCACTCAAGAGAAACTATCTCCACATGGAGTCAAGACCCCAGCCACAATGGCTAAAATCTACGGTTTGGACTTAGTCTATTTTGTTGTTTGATTTCACAGAGCAGCTCAACCCTCTGTCGTCAGCTTCGTAACACAAAATGCAGGAGGTTCATCATGGCGTCAGTTCTTATATATAGCAGCTACCCCCTCTCTTCGGGCATCTCCCTTTGCCGCCAAGAATATTTCTATAAATTTTCTGAACTTAACTAAACTGTAATTACAAGAGTTTTGAAGATGACTACATACTCGCTACATTTCCGGCTGTAGTGTTCATGGACATTTAAAATTTATGCGTGTTCGATTTGTGGCATAAATGACCTCATTTGATAGACACTATATTTTCGACTTGGCTTGGGCACGCCATATACACGCGCTTTGAAATAGTTCACAAAAATGACTTAAGATTCTTCCGCCGTTGACACGTGCGACTGACGTCACGTATCCCAGAGCGTGAGACCGAAGGTAATCACCCCCTCGTCACGTGTCAATTCCATGCTATCAGGAATCGAACTTCTTATTAAATTGACAATTTAATACTTGATATTCTTAGGGCACAAATGTCATGGGTTCAATATTCCTATATCTCTGCAGACCACGGCACTAACTCTGGTAAATATACTGAAATAAACTTAAATTTTCAAGTTCCACCTCGCAATTAGATGTTGCTGCTTCGCTGTCAGCCCAGTACAAGTCTCTGCCCAGATCAGACCACAACTCTTACTCCTCTTCGACGATTCTTATACCACCTCTTAGCCCTGACCACCACACGTACATCGACTTATATAAACTCGTGATGACCACTCACCTCCATACTATCTGGTCATCTCTTCATCAATCAATCACTACTGATCTGCATTTAGGGCAGTTGCCCAGTTGGCAGATTCCCTATCTGTTGTTCTCCTAGCCTTTTCCTAAATGATTTCAAAGAAATTGGAAATTTATTGAACATCTCCCTTGGTAAGTTATTCCAATCCCTAACTCCCCTTCCTATAAATGAATATTTGCACCAATTTGTCCTCTTGAATTCCAACTTTATCTTCATATTGTGATCTTCCCTACTTTTAAAGACGCCACTCAAACTTATTCGTCTACTAATGTCATTCCACGCCATCTCTCCTCTGACAGCTCGGAACATACCACTTAGTCGAGCAGCTCGTCTTCTTTCTCCCAATTATCCCAACCCAAAATTTGCAACATTTTTGTAACGCTACTCTTTTGTCGGAAATCACCCAGAAGAAGTCGAGCTGCTTTTCTTTGGTTTTTTTCAGGTTCTTGAATCAGGTAATCCTGGTAAGGGTCCCATACACTGGAACCATACTCTAGTTGGGGTCTTACCAGAGACTTATATGCCCTCTCCTTTACATCCTTACTACAACCCCTAAAGACCCTCATAACCATGTGCATAGATCTGTACCCTTTATTTACAATCATATTTATGTGATTACCCCAATGAAGAACTTTCCTTGTATTAACACCTAGATACTTACAATGATCCTGAAATGTTACTTTCACCCTATCAACGCAGTAATTAAAACTGAGAGGACTTTTCCTATTTGTGAAACTCACAACCTAACTTTTAACCCCGTTTATCAACATACCATTGCCTGCTGTCCATCTCACAACATTATCGAGGTTGCGATGCAGTTGCTCACAATCTTGTAACTTATTTATTACTCTATAGAGAATAACATCATCTGCAAAAAGCCTTACCTCTTATTCCACTTCTTTACTCATATCATTTTTATATATAAGAAAACATAAAGGTCCAATAATACTGCCTTGAGGAATTCCCCTCTTAATTATTACAGGGTCAGATAAAGCTTCAACTACTCTAATTCTCTGAAATCTATTTTCTAGAAATATAGCAACCCATTCAGTCACTCTTTTGTCTAGTCCAATTGCACTCATTTTTACCAGTAGTCTCCCATGATCCACCCTATCAAATGGTTTAGGCAGTTCAAACACAATACTGTCCATTTGACTTCCTGAATCTAAGATATCTGCTATATCTTGCTGGAATCCTACAAGTTGAGCTTCAGTGAAATAACCTTTCCTAAAACCGAACTGTCTTCTATCGAACCAGTTACTAATTTCTCGAACATGTCTAATATAATCAGAAGGAATGCCTTCCCAAAGCTTACATGCAAACGCACGTCAAACTTACTAGCCTGTAATTTTCATCGACACACGGTAGCTGGCGAATACGGACACACTGTCAAAACCACGTGGCCACGTACTATACAAAAGTAATCATGTTCCTTAATAGATCCCCCGCGCGTCCAAACGATGACTACTAAGATGTGTCAGCGGAAAATTTACTTGCCTAATACAGCCTCGGTGGTAAAATATCACGCCAGCTCTTCTACCCACATTTACGTCACAGCATGACCATTTAAAATCAACAAATCTCATTTATGTATAGAAGGATAACAAACAAAATTCACTTATCCTGTGATTAAATAGTATAATATGCGTGATAACTAATTATATTACAGTCTAAATGATGAAAATCTGAATATAAAATCTCATGAACCGTGTCAATTAATGATAATAATAACAAATGCTGACTTAAATCTGTAACTCTGTTGTACGGACACAACGCAGACTAAACGCTCCCACCTCAAGAAACGGAACGTGAGTTACCACATGGTGTGTTGCTAGACCCCCATCCTTTTCTGCTATTTAATACTTCTAAAATGGAACATAGATGTGTGAAAATATATTCTATTATCAATATTACTTACACAGTATTACAATATTTTAAAAAATGCAATTATCACCTCACTGTACCAGTACTCCGTAATGTAATTCAGAAAACCGCACATTCATTCGCTGTCATTTTCCATCTCGAGCTGTTTTTCAAACAATCAGCACATACAGATCCCGTGTGCTTCACACACATTTTTCTCTAACATACACAACAATACGTCTTGGTTTTCACGTACGTCATTCTTGGGCAAACAATGCATCTTGATTGAGAAACCATTTCTTTTGTTGAAGCGATGTAACAGATACACTTCCCTCATATAGTAATTCAGAGTTATGATCTGATTCGGAATGGGAAGACTCATCAACATCATCGGTTTTTTCCTCTTCAAATGATTCTTCAAGCAAGTTCGTATTCTTGCCACCTCTCTGTCATCCACCGTGCTCTAACAAGAAATAGGTTATCAGATATAAATCTATTTACCAAAAATGCAGTGTTAAGTGTAAGCTGATATAAAGATGTTCACAAACAGAGTATAACTGAAATGTCTCATCAAATTATATCTTGTGAAAGCAGAACCAATAAGTAATATAACTTCAATACGTAGAGCCATTTCTTACCAAATATTAATATGATGTGCCGAGTTAGAAGTGTTGCGTCTGTTACCACCTGGGGATCCACCAAACCCCCAGCGGGAATTTATTGTCAGTGCCCTATGAACACGTTAACACTAGACAAATTCAAGTCAAGTTATTTCAGGAAGCTGCATATTGTCAATGTTTGAACGTTAACATACAAAAATTAGTAAGTGTGGGGATGTATGAGACCCACCACATGGTCACTGCAGGGTTAAAAACTATTTACGGTACGTTTAGGAACTGAGTTAATGAATTGTTGATTTTAAGAACTTTTGCACTATTGTCATTGTAACTTCAAACTATTGATCAGAATAAACACTATGAATCTTATCCCATACTTGTGGTTATTCAGTTGCCTTTTTGTTCTCTGCTGTCCGCTCTACATCTACCTCAGGAGTTCCAAGAGACAAAAGTGATTTCTAACATCTAGGGAAGCCAGTTAATGACCCAGACCAAATTATTAATTTTGTGGCTAACTTAATGAGAGAATAAATTATATCATCTAAACAAACCTTGTGTAGAATTTGTTTGGATGGACGATTTCGTGGATTTCGTGCAAATCTGTTAAAGCACTTGAATTATTATTTAATTTATTTATCGTTTGGCTTTTAATATGCCTTTGCTGGCGATATGTAGCGTTTGCAGTGCACCATGTCTTCTGGTATGGCTAGAATAAATTTCTTACTTTCATTGACTTGTCTCAGTCTTATCCTTGGCTTTGACAATATGAAAGTCACTAAAGCATGAACAATGTTAGTAATACCATTCCTTATGCAGACAGTCCCTGTTATGAATGTTGCGAAAATATCGCTCATTGGTCTGTTGGTACATGTATTTCAGTGGGCGTGGCAGACTGATATGTAATACTGTCGCATTTTCTGGCTCGGTGAGGAACGCAACGGGAAACTACCTCACTCCTCATTTCCCTAGTATGCCTCTTCAGTGACGCCTAGGATATCTATGACAGCAGTTGGCGGAGTTTTGGATTATCAAACCAGCCTTCGGGCTGAATACCCAACATACATGCATGGCTTTTAGTGCCAGAAGTGTCTGAGGATGTGCTGCGCTTGCCTGGTGAACATCTACCTATTTGACGCTCCTCGGTGACTTACGCGCCTCGATGTAAAATGATGATAATGAGGCAGTAAGAGGGTAAAACCAGGTGTCGACACTAAGACTCCTCCTGTCGAACAACATCAATGGGTCAAATCAATGCTTAACGTCACCATCCGACGGACGAATCAGCATCAACAGCGTCATATCACTCACTCACTCACTCAACATGAATACTGCGGAGAGGATTATAATCGAATCCAGGCTTCTGGCACTCGATTTAGCTATCAGGCATTGTATACCGCCATCTCTCCTACCCCGCCGGCTAACATTGTGATGGTAAAATTTCTTTCCTTCAACGGGTCTCGAACCACGGTGTTAGACTATAGAGACTTCACGTTCTAATGATAATGGCCTGCAACCCAGTTAAGCTTTGCAATGGACTGAATATACCGTAACTAAGATGATATGTCTACCCAAGTACTGTAACAATAAGAAGCATTACAGAAACACACAACTACTCAACATCAAACTTATTATCAGATATATAATTATATGTTTATAATTATAATAATTTCGTGTGGCTATTTGTAGCCGGGTGCAGCCCTTGTAAGGCAGACCCTCCGATGAGGGTGGGCGGCATCTGCCATGTGTAGGTAACTGCATGTTATTGTGGTGGAGGATAGTGTTGTGACCGAGCTCGATAGCTGCAGTCGCTTAAGTGCGGTCAGTATCCAGTATTCGGGAGATAGTAGGTTCGAACCCCACTGTCGGCAGCACTGAAGATGGTTTTCCGTGGTTTCCCATTTTCACACCAGGCAAATGCTGGGGCTGTACCTTAATTAAGTCCACGGCCGCTTCCTTCCCACTCCTAGCCCTTCCCTGTCCCATCGTCGCCATAAGACCTATCTGTGTTGGCGCGACGTAAAACAACTAGCGAAAAAAAGTAGTGTTGTGTGCGGTGTGTGAGTTGCAGGGATGTTGGGGACAGCACAAACACCCAGCCCCCCGGCCATTGGAATTAACCAATTAAGGTTAAAATCCCCGACCCGGCCGGGAATCGAACCCTCTGAACCGAAGGCCAGTACGCTGACCATTCAGCCAACGAGTCGGACAATTATATGTTGTGCATAGACTAATTACAACCACTGCGACTTCGGTCCTAAAGGTCTGGGATTTGTTTCGGAGCCCTGCCAGAGACCTAAATCTGGTGTGAGAGCTCAAATGAGGTGCACTCAGTCGTGAGGACAGTTGAGTAGTGGGAGGGATTTGTGAAATATAAATCCTCGACCATTCACTTCAGTTCCAGGTAAATGCTGGAATAGTACCTAACTTAAGGTCACAACAACCTTCTTTCGAAATTCCAGCCGATGCCTTTTTCATTCCTAACCTGGAAAGTATTCTGTTATTCGATGTGTCAATCTCGACCGCCTAGACAATGGGCAAGATTCAGTGAGCTGATGAATATTTGGGACACTGGCAGCAGTTTTAAGGTGAAGAATTGTGTTCATTGTGAATCTTAAGGACGGCCGAACATGATGGGTACATGAAACGGCAATGACAAAATAGATGTGAAGGAATGCAATAGTTACATTCCAATGTTACAGAAGCCATAACATTGTATTCCATGCTCTTCCATTGCTTGCTTCTGACATTCTTTTGAAATTTAATTCTAGTCTATGGGATGGCCTTTACCTTGCCGTCACCAGAACACACATCTTTTCCAGTGACAAATGTTTACTGTTAATGTTTCAAGTTACGCCTGCTAAATGAAAAAATCCACAGCATATTTCTTGTTTCAACCGGGACAGGAATGGAATGAATGAAGGCCCCCATCTAGTGGCGAGGATAGGAATTATGCCGGCGACCGAAGCCTGTTGCACTTCCTGGGAGCAATGGTTACTGACTGACAGATGAAATGATATTGAAGAGTGTTGCTGGAATGAAAGACGACAGGGAAATCCTGAGTATCCGGAGAAAAAACCTGTCCCGCCTCCGCTTTGTCCAACACAATCTCACACGGAGCGACCGAGATTTGAACCACGAAAACCAGCGGTGAGAAGCGGCCCAGCTGCCACCAGAGCCACGGAGGCTCTTAAGTTTGCTAAATATCATACATTATTGTCTATCTTGTGTTTAAAATTTTGCTTACTTATTCTCAAATACTTGCCGGTGTAGGGGCTGGTTCGAGGAGCTATCTGACGGTGAGATGGTGACCCTGGTCGCGAAAGCCAAGAACAACGACCGAGAGGATTCGTCGTGCTCATAATCTCCAGTCCTTCGAGCTGAGCGGCGGTCGCTTGGTAGGCCATGGCCCTTCGGGGCTGTTGTGCCATGGGGTTTGGTTTGCTTCTATTCTCAAATACGCAAGAACACTAAAATATCAGCCATGGCTTTATTTTGACTGTGCATAGAGTGTGGTATCTCTGCTCTCCTGTTACAAACAAATACATGGAAGTCTGTACGTGAGGCCAATATAACGCCAAAGAACCTCTAAAACGATGTTTAACTGGATTCTAGCCATTCCTCCGTGAAAACTGCTGATAAACTACAAAACAACACACAAGCCAACGGTTCCCAGATTATAGCTCGATGTTCTCTGGACCGCAATAATTGGACAGACGTATGGGTAGCGTTGAAATAGTACGCAATTCGCAAGCCTTCTGACATACAGTCTCTCTAAATAGAAGCGTTACGAAAGTATTCAGGCAAACTGGAAATTATTACCACGGTGGCTTCTCTCGTAAGGAAATGCAAGAATAAACAATATTAAAAATACTTGCTCCGTCATTCGCTTGACGCAGCATGTTTTCAACCTCCGCCCATCCACAAGGGACACGAATACAGGAGTTTTCCAGTTTTAACCTCATTGTTGTTGTTGTTGTTGTTGTTGTTGTTGTTGTTGTTGTTGTTGTTGTTGTTGTTGTTGTTGTGGTAGTGATCACTACTTTAAGAGGAAGCACAACTGAGCAACCCTCTTCTCTTAACACTAATGAAAAGTGGAGGAATGCGGCGTGCCGGAAAGAGAGAAGAGCCACGAATTATGTGAAAATGAATTACACCCTAGGGCTCACAAACCTAATACCGTCGAGATCAAGAGAGAAGAAAAGTTCACCAAGAGAGGTCGGATAAAGATGATGAAAGTGAGGAGCCTGGCAAAGGTAAGTTGAGGCAGTACCTTTTGCTATTGGCTTTACGTCGCATCGACACAGATAGGTCTTATGGCGACGGTGGGACAGGAAAGGGCTAGGACTGGGAAGGAAGTGGCCGTGGCCTTAAATAAGGTACAGCCCCGACATTTGCCTGGTGTGAAAATGGGAAACCACGGAAAACCATCTTTAGGGCTGCCGACAGTGGGGCTCGAACCCATTATCTCCCGAATACTGGATACAGGCCACACTTAAGCGACTGCAGCTATCGAGATCGGTGAGACTAAGCTATGGAACCCATGGTCCCTACGCCATGCTCCAATGTTGAAAGATACTGGGGGTTTCCCGTTTTACAAGGGAACGTTCTCTTATATTCAGTTACATGTTCAGATGTAGGACAGACAGTGCACTGCAATAGCACCTAAAACTTAGAGAAATTAGAGTTCGACAGTGAAATGGATGAGATTCAAAGGAAAGCAGCACGATATATTCTGTGTGATATCTGACAAAAGATTAGTATTTCGAGAATGTTGTAAACTTAGGGCTAGAAAGGAGACGAACAGTTGGATTGAGCAGAATTTTTCGAGCTGTCAGTGGAGAGTTGGCCTAAAATAAGAGTGGTCGACGAATAAGATTCAGTGGAGTTTTGAAAAGTAGGAAAGATCATAAAATGAAGATAAAGTTGGAAGTCCGTTTACCCTCTAGGGTTGGTTTGTCCCTCGAACTCAGAGGCCGTCTCAAGGGCAGTGTCCTGGAGAGTGAGACTTTGGGTCGAGGGATACAACTGAGGAGGGGAACCAGCACTTCGCTCAGGAGGCCTCACCTGGTATGCTGAACAGAGGCCTCGTTGGGGATGGGAAGATTGGAAGGGATAGCAAAGAAGAGGGAAGGAAGCGACGGTGGCCTTAGGTTAGGTATCATCCGTAATTTGCGTGAAGGAGAAGTGGGAAACCACAGAAAAGCACTTCGAGGGTGGCTGAGATGGGAATCGAAACCCCCTCTACTCAGCTGAGCTCCGGAGAATGAGTGAGCCCCGTTCAAGCCCCGGTACCACTTTTCAAATTTCGTGGCAGAGGCGGGAATCGAACCCGGGACTCCCGGGGTAGGACCTAACCACACTAACCACTACACCATAGAGGTGGACGTCAGCAACCATCATGGAGTAATTATTCTTATTTTGTGTTTCCCGTATCAGGGTGCTGGAATTGTGACGTCGAACCACTGTCGGAGGATCTGCGTCCGGGATAATTTTCTCCACCCTCCTATGATCATTTGTATCAGACTTTATTTGTCATTGTGAAAGATGTAACTGAAATATGCTGATTTCCTGTGTTTTGCGAGTGTTAGATTTTGGCCTGAATTCCCGACAGAAAACCTTCTCGTTGGTGACGCGATTGATCCTTGGGATCTTCAGCACTGTGTGATACATCCACATTTCAAAGGCCTCATTAGTGAAACCTTTAGTGTTCAGTCTTCCAATTCGCTAAGTAGCAACGATAACACACAGCATTGCACGAAAGTTCGGAACTAACGGTTGTACACAAGAAACACACCATCTGCTATGCGGGCTCTGGTTTTGATTCTTTACATTTGGGTCTCATTTTTTACTACTTGAAACGCGGCAGTCTTTCAACTATTTCCGTCAGGATGTTAACAGCACTGTTCATTGATTGGATTTGAAGTTTGAAGGAAGGAATAAGATAACGTCTCTAAATAAAGTATCTAATCATTCATAACATTCAGAATGCAACAGATAAACTGCGGGATTGCAGTGTCTTGAAAGAGAACTGCTCAACTATTGAATTGACGACTGGATAAGATGTGCTACGATTGGAAATAAGCTACTGTAGTCACGCGTGATTTCGAATAAGAAGCTAATGATGATTCGTTTTAAGGAAGCATTAATTCAAATGTTCACCCACGCGATGAATTGATTGATTGATTGATTGACCTATTGATTGATTGATTGCTTGATTGATTGATTGATTGATTGATTGATTGATTGATTGATTGATTGATTGATTGATTGATTGATTGGATGTGGCCTCCGAAGAGTCCTGGTGCACGTCTATCCATGTGATGCCCATGAACGATCTTGTTGATGATGCTTGTTGTTTAAAGGGGCCTAACATCTAGGTCATCGGTCCCTATGCACTATCTGCACATCTGGATGTGTGATGATGATTTTTTTTTTTTTTTGCTTTACGTCGCTCCGACACAGATAGGTCTTATGGCGACGATGGGACAGGGAAGGGCTAGGAGTGGGAAGGAAGCGGCCGTGGCCTTAATTAAGGTACAGCCCCAGCATTTGCCTGGTGTGAAAATGGGAAACCACGGAAAACCATTTTCAGGGCTGCCGACAGTGGGGTTCGAACCTACTATCTCCCGAATACTGGATACTGGCCGCACTTAAGCGACTACAGCTATCGAGCTCGGTATGTGATGATGATAATGAGGTACGGCGAGTGAGAAATGCGCTGTTGGCACATAGCCCACTCCTGTGGAATGACACTAAGGTGTGTCAACGTCCCCATCCGACGAATGAATCACTATCAATAGTGTCAAATCATTGTCCTCACTCCGTACGAACACTGGGGAGAGATTTGAAATATAACCAATGCTTTTGGAATGCAACCTACTAATTATAAATTGTATATCGCCACTTCTCCTACCCTTCCGGCCAATATTCTGATGGTGATAATTTTTTCCACCTAAGGGACTCGAACCAGCTAACCATTGTGTCTGACCTTGAAGCTTTAAGAATAATGGCCAGCAGGCGGGCTTGTACGATGACTGAAAAAGCAAGATGTAGAGTTTATATTACTTGAATATGGAAGTTAACAAGTAGGGGAAAGAAAAGAATAGTGGTGGCGATTGTTGTTTTAAGAGGGAGTATAATAAAGACAATCGTCCTCCCAACTTTAATCACAGGAGAAAATTGATGAGATTCGTCCGTTCAAAGGATGAATAACCGGAAAATGAAAGGGAAATGTCACAAAGTGGTGAAAATAAATACTCCCCGAGACGTGCTCACGTAAAACCGTCGTTGATGGAGGGGAACAAAAGTTGTTTAAGGTCGGATAGGAAAGATGGAAGTGATTAGCCTGGCATAAAGAAGTGGGAGCAATATCAGACCTTGCTGGTTGCCCCGTGATTACCAACTCTCTCTTTTTTTTTTTTTTTGCTAGTGGTTGTACGTCACACCGACACAGATAGGTCTTATGGCGACGTTGGGATAGGAAAGGCCTACGAGTTGGAAGGAAATGGCCGTGGCCTTAATTAAGGTACAGACCCAGCATTTGCCTCGTGTGAAAATGGGAAACCACGGAAAACCATCTTCAGGGCTGCCGACAGTGGGATTCTAACCCACTATCTCCCGGATGCAAGCTCACAGCCGCGCGCCTCTAACCGCACGGCCAACTCGCCCGGTCGCTTTCATTTCCAGATCTCCTTACGGTTACCTCTTTTAGTTGCCTTTTCCGACTGGCAGAATATACCGGGATGTATTCTGTGACCTCATTCACACCACGAGACTTCTAGTGCATGTAAGTAGAATCACTATGAGACTCAGCTACTCGACGCTGTCAAGTTGAGAGCCCTTGGGTAGTCACCTCTTCTTATGATTACTTGCGACACATGAAACATACCATGAATGTATATTTTAACACACGTTTACAGAAGAAAGATCATGGATGACAGCCTAAACACTCCATCCCATCTAGTGACGCGGTCACGGACAGTAGAAGACTTTACCTCCCACTCCTCCAAGGGCCTACCACTGTACTTTTTTTTTTACAATTCGTTTTACGTCGCACCGACACAGATAGGTTTGATGGCGACGACGGGATAGAAAAGGCTAGGAGTGGGAAGGAAGCAGCCCTGGCCTTAATTTGCGTGGTGTGTAAATGGAAGACCACGAAAAACCATCTTCAGGGCTGCCGTTAGTGGGGTTCGAACCCACTATTTCTCGAATACTGGATACTGGCCGCGCTTAAGCGATTGCGGCTATGGAGCTCGGTGACTGTACTCTTAGAAACGTTTTCATTACGTACCTTGAAGGTTTGAAGGGGTGATTTGACGTGCGGAGAAGGTGAGGGGTTGTCGGTCGTTGCCTAGAAAATGACCTGTCCCGTCTTTTACCTTAGTGCATGAGAACAGAAAACAACGGAGAACCATTCTCAGGACTGCCGACGGTGGACACACGCCTCTTCGCCCTCCGAATGCAGAGCTGCAAGACAAAAACTAGCCGATGTTGAGCAGAAGCCCACTCTTCTCTGTCTTCAAGGGCCTTCATGGTCTGCAAGGGGATGGCTTTGCACTTACTTTTGTCATATACGTACCAACTCGACTAATGGTCAGCGTACTGCCCTTGGGTTCAGAAGGTCCCGGGTTCGATTCCCGGCCGAGTCGGGGATTTTAACCTTAATTGGTTAATTCCAATGGATCGGGGGCTAGGTGTGTGTGGCGTATTCAACATTAGAAATCATCCTAGGGAGGGCTCTCATCTTCACAGACATGGAGGCCGTCTACTAGAAAAAGACCTGCACGAGGCATCTCCGGAGGCCATACGCCACTAAATTAAACTCGACGAAACATCCACGTGTCAAAAACTGCAACTTAAGAATTGTTGTGTTTACCGCAGTGGTAATTTCTGCCACCAGGCTTATCTCCTTACTAGAGCGGCTCTACACTGACCCGCGCACGCACTGATACAGCGAGCGGGAGGTAGCTGACGTAAGCGAACACTTTCTTGAGGTCAACACAGCCGGAACGACCTCTAACCGAGAGTATGAGAAAGTGACAGGACATATGCGCCATCTGGGAGAAAGAAACCTAAGAATTTGACGCAGCAACTACACTTTTGCTGGCACACATTGCCACCAGATCGGGATCACAGCTCTCTTTATCACATACGCGGCAGCCAGATTTCTAGTCTTCAGTGATTATTACTTCGGATGGTGAACGTGCAGGATTGTCAGCCGCTCAAACGTTCGGTCTGTAATTCTGTGTCAGAGAATTAAGAGCCAGTTCAGTCTTCTGATTGTGGTAAATCTAGTAACTTCTCGTGTCCGGCTCCGAGGGTTAGCGGCGGTAAACCTGACTCTATCAGTAGGCCTCGGGTACGATTCTTGACCAGGTAGGGACTTTTACCTGGAGCTGAGAGGTGATTTGAGGTCAATTCCTACGTGAGCTAACTATTGAAGAGCTATCTGTCAGTAAAATAGCTGCCCTAGTCTAGGAAGTCAAGAATAACGGCCGTAGTTCGATTCGACGTAAAACTGGATACCGTCCTTTATGTACGTGTCAACAGTTACGTAAAATTACCAACTTATTCGCTTGGAATCCCACATGTAGTAGACAAAGGCCGCTTCTTTCTGAATATTTTCAAATATTCGCATCTGAGTAGATATTACATTCACATGAGAGGTAATCATCATTCCTATTAAGTAACTGGTAAATGAAGTGAGCAGTTTCTCATTTTTCCATTGCTTTTCACACACCGCTGTTATATCATGGAAGTGAACTATGTCGCATCTGTGGACTTGTTTCTGTTTTACTGTGAAATCCCTTTCTGACACCAACCCTATGTGAGTTAAATCATATTGTTCATCGAAGTTAAAACGGATTATGGCAGAGCTGGGTATCACAAGGAACGATGTTTACTCTGTGCTTAACATCGGTTTGACATACAGTGTATGTACCTGATAGACCAATATATATACCGAGCAAGTGGCTGTGTGGTTTGCGTCACGTAGATATCAACTTGTATTCGGGAGATAGTGGTTTCAAACCCCAATGTCGCCAGTCCTGAAGATGGTGTTCCATAGTTCCCTATTTTTACACCAAGCAAATGCTGGGTCTCCGCCTTAATTAGGGTCCTGGCCGCTTTCTTCCCACTCCTAGCCCTTTTCTATCCCATCGTGAGTCGTCATAAGGGATACCTGGATACTATTTATCACCTTAAAGATCTTTAGATCGTCAGCATAGAGAGGGGAATTACTGTGCTGTCTAAATGTTGTTATATCATCTATGAGTATGATAAAGAAAAGAGGGCCCAGTAAAGATCCCTGGGGGACACCGGAATTAGGGTGGTATGGCTTCTAATAGCTTCTAATCCATTCCAAAGCACTTCCTCCTATCCCATATGCTGACAATTTGATGAGCAGAGCATGATATTGAATTGAACCAAAGGCTTTGGAAAAGTCCGTGTAAACAACATCCACTTGTTGCCTCCTATCCAGAGATTCTGAAAGGAAATGGATATACACCGCCATATTGGATAAGGTAGAGCGTTTCTGTACGAAACCGTGCTGAGCCATATTAATATACGTACTGTGAAACTGAACTGTACAATCTCGTATACACGATCTTTTCTACCACCTGTTAAAATAAGGGACAATAACACAACAGGCATATAGTTATCAAACATCATTTTGTCTCCTTTCTTGAACTCTGGTATGTCGTAATGTTTTTTCCAATCACGCGGAAAGTATCCTGACGAAAATGACATATTCATTATGATGCAAAGTGGTCCACCTATCACATGTGCACATTCCTTCAAATCAATTGCGGGTACGTCATCCGGACCACATGATTTGGAGGTGTCCAAAGAGTCAAGAATTGAAGATGCCTCTTATTTCTTAGGTCTTATTTCAAAGGTGGCAGAGTCGCTGCAGTCGCTTAAGTGCGGCCAGTATCCAGTATTCGGGAGATAGTAGGTTCGAACCCCACTGTCGGCAGCCCTGAAAATGGTTTTCCGTGGTTTCCCATTTTCATACCAGGCAAATGCTGGGGCTGTACCTTAATTAAGGCCACGGCCGCTTCCTTCCCTCTCCTAGCCCTTTCCTGTCCCATCGTCGCCGTAAGACGTATCTGTGTCGGTGCGACGTAAAACAACTAGCAATAATAATAATAATAATAATAATAATAATAATAATAATAATAATAATAATAATAATAATAATAATATACAAATTATCAATTATTATAATACAAATATGTCCATATGTCTAGAGGTTAATTTGATATGTAATTATTATAAAATTTATTATTATTATTTCTTAATTCGCTTACCCTCCAGGGTTGGTTTTTTCCTAGGACTCAGCGAGTGATCCCAACTCTACCCCCTCAACGGCGATGTCCTGGTGCGTCATATTTTGGGTCTGGATAATACAACTGGCGAGGAGGACCAGTACCTCGCCTAGGCGGCCTCTCCTGCTATGCAGAACAGGGGCCTTATGGGGGGATGGGAAGATAGAAAGGGATGGACAAGGAAGAAGGAAGGAAGTGGCCGTGGCCTTAAGTTAGACATCATCCCGGTATCTGCCTGGAAGAGAAGTGGGAAACCACGGAAAACCACTTCGAGAATAGCTGAGGTGGGAATCAAACACCCCTCTACTCAGTTGACCTCCCGAGGCTGAGTAAACCCCTTTCCAGCCCTCGTACCACTTTTCAAATTTCGTGGCAGAGCCGGCAATTGAAGCCGAGCCTACACCTCAGATGCGGATATTATTATTATTATTATTATTATTATTATTATGATTATTATTATTATTATTATTATTATTAGTATAAGTATGCTGCATGGTCGGAAGGTATTAATGCCTCATCCTTCTTACAAACATTTGACAGATCAGGTTGTATGGTCTATCAGATTGAGTGCCACAAGTATAACTAAATATCGAAAACATTGAGAAAAATACTGTAAGTATTGTATTTCCAAAACCATTCCCCACAATTTCTCGATTTGTTTGGCAACCACCAGTGAGTTACATCTATGGGTATCCACTTACTTCTGGGACAGACGGTACAATTGATACACTGACTGACAGAGCAAATGCAACACCAAGAAGGAGTGGTCAGTACTTTATGCCAATTACAGGGTAGACTGACGTCACTGAGGTATGCTCATGATGTGAAATGCGCCGCTGTGCTGCGCACGTAGCGAACGATAAATGGGACACGGCGTTGGCGAATGGCCCACTTCGTACCGTGATTTCTCAGCCGACAGTCATTGTAGAACGTGTTGTCGTGTGCCACAGGACACGTGTATAGCTAAGAATGCCAGGCCGCCGTCAACGGAGGCATTTGCAGCAGACAGACGACTTTACGAGGGGTATGGTGATCGGGCTGAGAAGGGCAGGTTGGTCGCTTCGTCAAATCGCAGCCGATACCCATAGGGATGTGTCCACGGTGCAGCGCCTGTGGCGAAGATGGTTGGCGCAGGGACATGTGGCACGTGCGAGGGGTCCAGGCGCAGCCCGAGTGACGTCAGCACGCGAGGATCGGCGCATCCGCCGCCAAGCGGTGGCAGCCCCGCACGCCACGTCAACCGCCATTCTTCAGGATGTGCAAGACACCCTGGCTGTTCCAATATCGACCAGAACAATTTCCCGTCGATTGGTTGAAGGAGGCCTGCACTCCCGGCGTCCGCTCAGAAGACTACCATTGACTCCACAGCATAGACTTGCACGCCTGGCATGATGCCGGGCTAGAGCGACTTGGATGAGGGAATGGCGGAACGTCGTGTTCTCCGATAAGTCACGCTTCTGTTCTGTCAGTGATAGTCACCGCAGACGAGTGTGGCGTCAGCGTGGAGAAAGGTCAAATCCGGCAGTAACTGTGGAGCGCCCTACCGCTAGACAACGCGGCATCATGGTTTGGGGCGCTATTGCGTATGATTCCACGTCACCTCTAGTGCGTATTCAAGGCACGCTAAATGCCCACCGCTACGTGCAGCATGTGCTGCGGCCGGTGGCACTCCCGTACCTTCTGGGGCTGCCCAATGCTCTGTTTCAGCAGGATAATGCCCGCCCACACACTGCTCACATCTCCCAACAGGCTCTATGAGGTGTACAGATGCTTCCGTGGCCAGCGTACTCTCTGGATCTCTCACCAATCGAACACGTGTGGGATCTCATTGGACGCCGTTTGCAAACTCTGCCCCAGCCTCGTACGGACGACCAACTGTGGCAAATGGTTGACAGAGAATGGAGAACCATCCCTCAGGACACCATCCGCACTCTTATTGACTCTGTACCTCGACATGTTCTGCGTGCATCGCCGCTCGCGGTGGTCCTACATCCTACTGAGTCGATGCCGTGCACATAGTGCAACCTGCATATCGGTTTGAAATAAACATCAATTATTCGTCCGTGCCGTCTCTGTTTTTTCCCCAACTTTCATCCCTTTCGAACCACTCCACCTTGGTGTTGCATTTGCTCTGTCAGTCAGTGTATTTAAAATGGGGCAGAGTACATCTGTGTTGATTGCTGTTGTTGTAGTCCCAAACCCAGCCACTGCATTCATTTATAAATTCATAATACAGCCCTATTGTAATTCGCATTGCTCTTGACGCAGTGATTAGCATGTTTTATGGCATGCAGGAAGGCGAGGTACTCCATATTGGTTTAGCACTCAGTGGTAATCTAAAAATTATCTTGGAACAGCTGATATTTGAAAATTCACGTTGTTAGTACGCAGAATTCCTTCGGAAATCTCATTGGTAACTGGTTGATTTGCTAGGAAATTTCTGAATTGGTGTTTCCCATACTTGCCTTAGGTCAAGCTTAAAAGAAAACATTTTAAAGATAGTAAGCATTGTTCGCATGCAATTCTATGTATGCTTGAAATTGAACAGATTTAATAAATAAATAAATAAATAAATAAATAAATAAATAAATAAATAAATAAATAAATAAATAAATAAATAAATAAATAAATGTCCGTCTCTGTGGTTTAGTGCTTAGCATGATTGGCTGCCACCCCCGGAGGCACAGGTTGGATTCCCGGCTCTGCCACGAAAATAAAAAAAGTGGCACGAGGACTGGAACGGGGTCCACTCAGCCTGAGGGGTTCCACTGTATAGTGGGGCGTTCGATTCTCACCTCAGTCATCGTCGAAGTGGGTTTCGAAGGTTTCACGCTTCACCTCCAGGCAAATGCTAGGTTTTTTAAAAAATAATTATTTTATTTTCTAGAGCAAAGTAAAGGATACATAATTAATTACAGTGCTGCGTAAATTAGACATACTGTTACAGATAAACATCAAATACAAAATCACCAAAAAAACACCAAACAAATCTTGAGAGATATCACGACCATTAAGATATCTCGTTAAAAAAAAATTAACACACGTGATCCATCACTTTAATGAGGAACGGGAAGGCGATCCACTTTCGTCGGTGACCGATACTATACAATTACATCGTTAATTTAGATTATTAAATAGAGAAACAAATAAATGCAAACAGAAACAAAGTATTATTTACACAATCTGTATCATCACAAGTTAAGAACAGAAAGTTCATTGAATTTCTCCTGACTTCCAGAAGCACTATACACTTTCAGTTTTTGTCTCGCTGTCTTAAGAAACTGCCTAAAATCCTGTACAGAGCATTTCTCGTTGGTCTGCGCATAATGAAGAAAGCCCATTGCTAGCCATACTAGGGCAAACTTGTTGTTCCTGTTGGGTATGTCCAAAGCTAACAAGATACGATATATATCGTTAGGGTTATTGGAAGATGTTAACTGCTGCAGCAGAGTCAGTGTCCATCGCCAAACGTCCATCATACCATCACATCGATTTAGTCTGTGGAGTTGTGTGTCAATAGTTGGAATCTCACATTTGTGGCACAAGGGTGACTGGACCAAGTTGTGGCGAAATTTTTTCTCCTCGGTTGGTATGGCATCTTGGATGGCTATGTATGCTGAACTTTTCCAGTCTGTTGGGATCTCTTGTGTTGTGAACTGCTTCCAGATATTTTTTCCAATTTCTGTTGGAGAATTTTTCCATGATCTGTGGGGTAACAAGTTGACGGTTTAAAAGACGACGGTAGATGATTTCCGTGGGTGGAATGCACTGTTGATTCACATGAGGATAGAAAGTTTCAATAGTATGCAGTACTCGTTTAAAGCTTCCAGTTCGAGGTGATGTCCAAAAATGCATATCATTAATATCCCCGAGTCCGTTCTTTGCCAGTAGAATGGACCTCAGAAGCAGAGCCTGGCATTTAGCGGAGACGGCGATGAGGCCTAGGCCCCCTTGATCAACTGGCCTTCTGAGCTGATTTCTTGATATGCGATATATGTATCCTCTCCATAGATAGTAACTAAGTCCAAGTTCCACTCTTTGAGCATGTTTCTCTGAAATGGGGAGGACCAGAGCCGCATACCATATCTTGGACAGAGCGAATGAGTTAATGTGCCATACTTTCTGTATTAGATTAAGATTTCTGCTGAGATCCTTCGTCATTGTGTTCCGGTCAGTGTTGATGACTGCAGTCCAATTCTTTTCGACTGTCTCCTGAAATTTGCCTGTAAATTTCAAACCGAGAATTGTTATTTCTTCTTTGACAGGGATTCCAGCAATTGTGATGTGGTTTGGCCAGGTACCGAGAGGTAACAAGACAGATTTCTGATAATTCACTTTCGCGTTGGCGGCTCTTTCGTACACAGATATTATTCCAATCAGCTGATCCGCTTGGGCTCGGTTCCGTAATAAAAGTGTTACGTCGTTAGCATATGCTCGGACGGTAAACATCTTGTGCGGATTTGGTACATCCTTTAGGAGGTGATGGACAGCTCGAATGAAGGGTTCTATACTTAAGGCGAAGAGGATCATAGATAGAGGACATCCTTGTCGCATTGAATTTCGTATTGGAATAAGTTTGGAGAAATGACCATTGTGGAGAATTCGGGAATGAGCATGAGTGTATAGAGATCTAATGATACTACATGTTGACTGTGGAATACCAAACTTATCGAGAATCGTAAACAAATAACCATTGTGAACTCGATCAAAAGCCTTTTCAAAATCAAGATTAAGCATTGCTGCGTCATTGTGAGGGTAGTGTTCACATAATAATATAGCATCTCTAAGTGCTTGGAGATTAAAAGTGATTTTCTTGTTCGGAATGCCACACGTCTGCCCTAGCTGAATGATGGTTGCCAGAAACGGCCGTAACCTGTTGGCCAGAATTTTCATAAATAATTTGTAGTCTGCATTTAGTAAGGTTATAGGACGATAGTCTGATAAAGTTCGGGGCATTGACACTTTTGAAATAAGAATGATTATGCCTTCGCTGAATCCAGTTGATTCTTCAGAGTTGTTTAATAGAATGTTCATCAATTCTACGAGCGTATGTTTAATGACTGGCCAGTACTTTTTGTAGAAGGTGAAGCTGAGACCGTCTGGGCCAGGAGCTGATCTGTCACTTGCAGTGCGCAGGGCCTTTAGAACTTCCTCCTCGGTGATCTCAAGGGTCAGCTGCTGTTTTCCTTCCTCAGGAAAACGTTGATCTAAGTAGGATAGTATTTTGTTTTGGTCGGGTATCGATATCTCACTTTCACTACATGTTCTCTGGAAGAATTTTTCGGCTTCAGTAATGCAGTCTCTTGTAGTGGTAAGACTCCTACTGTCATCTGTAATTAACGAGTGAATGTATTTATTTTTCACTTTATTCTTTTCGGAGGCAAGGTGGTACAACTGTGCTTTCTCTTCGTGTATGACTGATGTTGCACGGGAGCGAATGATTGCTCCTCGGAGAATAGTTTCCTGTATTGAGTTGATTCGGCGTTTAACAGCGGTCAAATGATTGGATACGTCATTTCCGGCTTGCTGACGGGTGACAAGATCGTGAAGAAGCACGTAATAAGAATGCAGCGTACGGCGTCTGTTGATGGCCTTTTCTACTCCCTTTCGTTTGAAAAAGCTCTGAATAGCTGGCTTAAACTTGTATAGCCAAGATTTGATCGAAAGTTGTCCACCTCTTCGCACTCGAGTTTCCAGATCATTCCACAGGAGTGAAAATTCATTTTGTATATCGTCGTCAGGGAAGGAGCTGTTTATTTTCCAGTAACCCCTTCCCATCTGTGCCGCCGGTCTATGCCCCGCAGTCTTCATCACTACTGCATGATGATCGCTGAATGGTGCAACATTAACAGTTACTGCTCCGATATTATTCTCTGATTCTTTATTTACATAAAAGCGGTCGATACGTGAAGCAGCCGTACCTCGGAAGAAAGTATATTCGACTCCGTTACCATGAAGAACTTCCCACACATCACAAAGCCTAAGTTCGCGATATACTCTCCCTAATGCCAGGGAGGGATGGAATTCACCTGTCTGATCTTTTGCATTTAATACACAGTTGAAATCACCTCCGAGAATAATGTTATCATAATTGTGACGCAGAAAATAAGGCAGTTCCTTCTGAATGAAATCTTTCCGTTCTTGGCGTCTGTGTGTTCCTGAGTGTAGATATATATTAATCATCAGTGTATTATCTTCGGTAAGTATGCATGAAATTCTTCCACTCGGGTGACATTCACTGAGTTTGATATTTATCCCAGCTCTATAGACTATGGCAGTTCCTCTTAAATTTTCTCCGGCATTGATTATATAACTGTATTGAGATCCAAGGAAAGCTAAGTTCGTGACGTTAACCTCTTGCAAGAAAACTACGTCTAAATCATAATCTTTAATAAATTCTTTTAGCAAGACCTGCTTGCTCTGACTTCGGAGGCAGTTCACAGGTCAAATGCTAGGTTGGTACCTAACTTAACGCCACGGCCGCTTCCTTCCCTCTTCCTTCTCTATCCTTTCCAAAATTCCCATCCCCCCCAGCACAAGGAGCCTGTTCAACATAGCAGGTGAGCCCACCTTCTCGAGGTACTGGCCCTCATCCCCAGTTGTATCCCCCACCCAAAGGCCGCTTTAGCCGAGGACGACGACTATTGGCACAACTGGGCAACTAGTCGCCGGCCGTCATCTGAGCCGGCAGCTGCTCTGACGACTCGTAGCTGCTCAGATGCATGATTAGGCCATTGCAGTAAAAGCAACCTATTACCCGTAGGCAACTAGTGCGCGCGCATATGGAACATCACTCGAGCTTGTGCTTTCCACCCACGTATTTCATTAGCTTGTTGGTGTCATGCTGTGGAGGAGTGAATATTTTACTCGTTCATGTGCGTTATCATATTGTGATCGTTCTTTTAATGAACATGGAAACATCAAATAAACTAGCAGAACAAATGAAGGAGATGACAAAACTATTTGAAAAGTCGAATACTGACCTTAGCAAGTGGCTGTGCGATTTGGGTCACGCAGCTATCCGCTTGCATTCGGAACACACTGTCGGCAGCCCTGAAGATGAGTTTCCGAGGTGACCCATTTTCACACCAGGCAAAGGGTACGTCCAAGATGCACGCTGGTTTTCTGAGTCAGACAGTCGGCGCCGAGTCGACATAAGTATGTCCTGTGTTTTTAAGCGGTACTGGCCATAATGCACCTGCGCACTGGTAGTCTTACTCAGATATTTACCGGAATGATTCGTTCATTCTGGTTTCAGACAACCTGCCGCGCAGGCTGTTGATTTTCGTGTTGAGTGTGGTAATTCGCCCAGTTCTTCGTAAGCATGTGTTCAAATTTTAACAAAATAAAACAAAACGTAACCGAACTCATTCTGAAATATTCAAAAATCTGTTTTCGTCGACAAGTAACTGTGCAAAAAGGTGTTTGTACTCCCCGTAAATATATCTTAATTCATTTATTGGATGTATATCACTTCTCATTCGTTTTAACTTTGTTGTAACATTGTCACTTAGCAGCAATAGAGCTGCAGCCTGTTCTCTTGTTAGTTCCATGCTACACTGATCAGTTGTGTTTCATATCTTTTCTTTTGTGGCAGCTCTGTCTGCGCTGACAACCAACTTTCATAATGGTCACATCCCACCTGCCACTCGGAGTCAGACATTCAGCGCCGACTGTCTGACTCAGAAAACCAGCGTGCATCTTGGACGTACCCAAATGTTGGGGCTGTACCTTAATAAAGGCCACGGTCCCTTCCTTCCCACTCATAGCGCATTGTCGCCTTAAGACATATTCGTGTCGGTGCGACGTACAGCAGAGTGAAAAAAAAAAAAAATTAGAAAGAAAGAAAGTTGAATAAATACTGAAGAATATATTTCTGAGGTTGAAAGAAAACTGGCCATTTGAGATTCCAGCATTGAAACTCATGCAACGTAGAAAAACTGAATGAATGTGAACTATAGTTCAGTTTTTCTCAGCGTAGAAATGTATAATATTTATAAAAATTCCGTATTATTTGAACATGTACCATTGTGTCTTTGTCTTCCTATATTAATGAATCGGTCAAGATCGATTTTTATAATGGGATGCCCTTCCTGACGTCAACCTCATCAGGGTAGATAATAATATGAAATAAATGGCATGATATATGCTAGTAGGTAGGGACGGGGTAAAACCAGGTAGTAGCACATAGCATTCTCCTATCGAATAGCATCGAGAGGTCTGCTCAAGGATTTACGTCTCCATTCGACGGGCAAATTACCATCAACAGCGTTCTATGCCCTCACTCCATATGAGCATTTTGGAGAGGATTGGAATTTAATCAAGGCTTTTTTGGGTACACAATTTGTTTTTCTAGTTGCATTACGTCGCACCGACACAGATAGGTCTTATGGCGACGATGGGATAGGAAAGGCCTAGGAGTTGGAAGGAAGCGGCCTTAGCCTTAATTAAGGTACAGCCCCAGCATTTTCGTGGTGTGAAAATGGGAAACCACGTTAAACCATCTTCAGGGTTGCCGACAGTGGGATTCGAACCCACTATCTCCAGAATGCAGGATTACAGCCACGTGCCCCTGACCGCACGGCCAACTCGCCCGGTGGGCACACAATCTAGTAACTAGAATTTGTATAGGCCTACAACCACCTACCGTACCCTGCCAGGCTGAATGGCTCAGATGCTGGAGGCGCTGGCCTTCCGTCGCAAACTTTGCAGGTTCGATCCTAGCTCAGCTGTGTGAGAGAGGGAAGGGGAATCATATCAGCGCACTCTCTAGGCGTCTTCGTGAGTTAATGTAAACACATATCACGCTATTGCCATAACAGTGCGCTCTTACGAAGACTTACTGAGGTAGTAAACTATCTATCTAGAAATGTTTTCATTCCCCGCTCTGAAGGGGTGGGGCGGGCCACTTAGAGGGTAACGCCCTCTCTCTGGCCAAGAGATGCGGTGGGGTTGGGGAGATGTGATGGAAGAAGGAGGTGGGTAAAAGATGTGAAGAAGTAGGAGATGGGAGAGGAATTGTGCCTATGCCTAGGGATTGAAAAATTGCTTTATTTAATTCAGAGGTACATGTGAGACAATAGGTGATTTACGGAAGGGTGTGAGGGAAAAGGTGGAGTGCAAGTGGGAGATATGAAGTTCAGAAGAAAGTGCCGGGGTAAAGGTGCAATGTAAGGAGATGGAGGGTAGCTGTCATATGATTTGAGAGAAGCGATGGAAGACGAAGGAGTTCAAACGTTGGGAGGGATGAGGGGATTAAACCAGTTTGAGGAAGGGGAGGAAAACTGGTGGAGATGGGTAAACAGGAGGAGGGACTGGCCGGGGGCGACGAGACGTATGATCAGAGGGTTGACGACCGGGTGAGGGTGGGATATGAGAGGGTTCCACTCGATAATATTGGCCATGGACACTGGCACCGGTGGTGATGAGCTGGTGGACGGCATCAGATGTAGGCAGTTAGAGCCGCACAATAAATGTAGGGCCATGGGCGTTCCGAATCCGAATAGCACGTCGGACGGGGACGCCCGCTGCACGAAGTTCTTGTAGAACGTCCCTGTCGGAGATTTCAGGTGGGATTCCACCGAGTACACAGCTATACACAGCTGGGGGAGGGGGGGGGGACGGTGAAGATACCTAGGTCGATGATGTCTCGGCGGCGGCTGCTGCGGTGTTGGCTGGCGAAGGTATCGATGGCGAAGCGGCGACAGTTGAGTCCGGCGTGCTTGCAGGGAGTTGCTGAAGGGCAGTGGGCGAAGAAATTGGGATGACGACATAACAGGCGATGGGTGACAAGTGGCAATCGTTGTGACAGGAAGAAAGGATACTAGCTGACGTTGTGGTGGTGGTAATAGTGGTCGTTGTTGGGAAGGAGGGTGTTGATGGCTGAAGCGTCGTCTGGGATGTGAGATCGTGGACAACTGGAACAAGGGTTGGAGTTTCAGAGAGCTGGGTTTGAATGTAGGGAGGGGTTGGCACCACTGCGTAATTCTTACAATGGATCATCGCGCCGGAAGCGAAGAGGCGGTGGAGTGCGTCCTCTCCGCTGAATAACAACAACTGATTCTCCGTTAAAAGTAGAACTGATTGTCACGTGAATACGTGTGTTAACGCATTTCCTTTAAAATCTATCTTTCTTATGCAAGATGTAGCATATTGCAAGTAACCTTTATACTTAACGCTCTTTACACAATGCATTTCCTTTCACTTCCTTATCTTATCTATCTAAATATCATCCTCCTAACAGAGAAAGTTATATCCTTCTCATAGAACTAGTAGCTTATATCTACCCCCTCATCCTCCTCCTCATAGTCTTTGACTTCCTCCTTATCCTCCTCCTCCTCCTCCTCCTAAAACCCATCTCTACTTAGTTGTGCACCTGTGCCAGAGTTGACTCTGTTTCAGGCCTTGTACCATTCTTCAAATTTCGTAACAGAGCTGCGAATCAAACCCATTGTAAATACTTTATGTGTAGTTCTATAATTGCAGGACTAAGCATGTGCCATACTAAGGTCACGCTGTTTCAACATGCAGCGATCACGTCGACAAGGTTTTGCATGTTTAGACTTGTTCGTTATATAGGTCACTCTCTAGTAAACTCAAGACTTTGTGTATGCTATAAGTGAGAATATTTTCTTTAATCTCTAAGATCTGTGAAAGAGAGTAGAGCGCTTTATTCATTTATGACAAGAACATTAATAGTTGATGTACAAGGCAACTTAAAAGAGGTGGCTGTGTTGGATTGTACTGTGTTGTGGGCAGCAAAACTCGTCAGTTTAGTATTTAGCCCCACTATTCCCTTACTGTTTGCAAACAGATGAAGACAAAAAACAGACACACTAATAGAAAAAAAATAGGTCTGCAGTGGGAAGAAAAATGAATACCTTATCGCTTTCTAGCTATGACCATGAACGCTGAATTGTCAAGAGCAGATCTTGTTTTTTAAAGAGTCGCGAAAAGAAGGAATGGTTGCGTGAAATCATCGACATCCTTGAATTAGGCTGTCCATCACTTACAGCTCTTCTCAAGGAACATAGTGGAGAAACAATTAAACAGTCTTAACTCAATGTCTGCATGCTCTTTTTATTGGTTGTGTCGCAGTGGATGTCGGGAGGTTAACAACATATGTAAATTGCCGTGTCGAAATGGCGAGAGTGTGAAAGAAACATTTGTAGAGTAGAGACATCATGTAATTTCTATCTGATACTAAGTGTAACGCAGTTAAAAAGGCAATCGTGAAGATTTGTGCTTGCAAGAAGAAAAAAACACTTTTACTGAAGAAGATTTGACTGCATTACCAAAGGCATTTTAGTCAATGTTGCTGTGAATGCTGTAAAGAAGATCTGCGATAAGGTGCCTCGTAAGTGGACTCAAAATCCTGTTTTGTAAGAGCTTCAGACGTGCAGTTTACATCATGAACAAGTGAGTTTAGCTAAGAGACCTTCAGAGAAGCACTGCCGTACATGTCAACTCATTAATTGTATCACGGACCTACAACTAACGAGTTGTCTTCGCTTATAAACACTTATAATGGTTGCGAAAAGAGTATGCAAGCTGTCGCAGAAAAAGGTGAAGAAACGTGCTGGGAGAAAGGTGAAGAGGCATGCTGGGCATGGACTCATCAATAAGGTAATTGATCTTCTTCCTTTTGAGCTTCATCTTCCTAGTTACCAGTACTCTGGCCCTGGAACTCGACGTGACGTCCGATTGGCACGTGGTGATTCTGGTATTAATATGTTAGATGCTGCCTGCAAAGAGCATGACATTGCTTATCAACAAAACGAACCTGAACTAAGACGTGTAGCTAATGAAAATTTGCTTCGTAAAGCTATGCAGCGTGCGACGTCACCTAATGCTACAGTTGCTAAGAAGATAGCAACACATGCCGTTGCCGGTGCAATGAAAGGTAAATTGTTACTGGGTGGTGACATTAAACAGCGAAGACAGTAGAAATAATCTATGTAAGAAAGGACAGAACAGATTTGACAGAACAGATTTCCTTGAAGATAGAAAAATGTGTATATGCTAAAATAAATACCATTTGTGAAACATAATGCAGGTGGTGTGTGAATTTTAATGTTATTCCTACCACACACCATGTCCTAAATTAACTAGTACCGGGCGAGTTGGCCGTGCGCGTAGAGGCGCGCGGCTGTGAGCTTGCATCCGGGAGATAGTAGGTTCGAATCCCACTATCGGCAGCCCTGAAGATGGTTTTCCGTGGTTTCCCATTTTCACACCAGGCAAATGCTGGGGCTGTACATTAATTAAGGCCACGACCGCTTCTTCCAACTATTAGGCCTTTCCTATCCCATCGTCGCCATAAGACCTATTTGTGTCGGTGCGACGTAAAGCCCCTAGCAAAAAAAAATAACTAGTAGTAATAATGTTTACTTGCAAGATTAAACTTGTCTTATGCAGTGGAAGAAAGGAGAGGTAGATGTTCTAGAATAAAAAATTCAAGTATTAAAGTATTATTAATCCATGAATTGAAGTTGTTATTAAAACCAAGCCATTTGACATACAGTATATTTCCACAACGACAAATAACACGTTCGATTAAATATTGATCAGGATATTTTGTTTTCTGCAGGCCTACGATGTAAAAACCTCCTTCAATAGGTTATCCTGAAAGATCGCGAAGTAAATATATAACTGGATTAGTAAACTTAACACTCCTGATTAGAAAAATTTCTGTGCTCCAATTAGGTGTGTATCCTTTCGCAAAGATAGACTTGTCTATGCTGATGCGAACGAAATTACTATTTAAAGCGATGGCGGCGCGGATTAGCCGTTTTGATTACAAGATGCATAGAATCTAAGCGCGGTGTAATCTTAGTAACAAGACGTGGCTTTGTGCCGGTAGTGCGATGGGGTGTATCGTTGTAGGATGACACGAGTCTAGGTAGCAGTTCAGTCCAACGATAAGAACCTTTACTGTAAATTGTCGCCACATTATTGTTTTGAGCGTACGATGAAAGCGTTCGACAACACTTCTCTTGAGATTGCTGTACGTAGAGTAGTGATGAATACCAAGTAACGTGAGATAAGGAGAAACATTCTTGTTGTAAAACTTGTTACCTTGATCGGCTTGAAGAAGCCTTAGGCAGTGTTTTGTTTGTTCAACAATGTGTTTAAATGCATCTTTGACTTGAGCTGCTGTCTTAGAATGCACAGGTTGTGCAAAAGCAAACTTATAGTACACATGGATGACAGTAATTAGATACTTATACCCCTTATTGCTGGAGACATATGGACCCATTCCTACTAAGTCTGCTTGCCAGAGATCATATTTTCCACGTGTAATAACGCTTCTGGGATAGTAAGTGCGACAAGCTGGTTTACAGTATGTAACTGGTGTGCGATGCTTATCTTTACGGGTGAGGTCTTATCTTGACAAGCCATTACACTATGCAACAAATTTTAAGGTCACAAAACTTTTTTTCGAAAAGTGGTGTTTGGAATCTCCTTGAAAAATAAAGAAACATGTATTTTTTGTTTCCGGAAAATCCAAATCTGTGCGAGTGGGGGAAAGACTGATGAAGGGGTTGAATTATTTTTATGGGCATACTTATATCTCAAAGACTGAAGATGTTACAAATGTGGGAATATGTATTTAGATTCTTCTTTAAAAATAAAGAAACATGTATTTTTGCTTTTTTGTTTTCGCCTCGAGAGAAGACTGTTTATCACATGTACAGTTGTATGTCGCGTGGTAATTTTAGCTCCAAAAGGCAATATCACAAACGTGGTTTACAAAGAGTTTCGGTACAGTTTTGTACAGTACCGAGGAACGATTACTTTTATTAAATTACGAGCGTAGCTGCTGGTTTGGTCTATGTAGGTTTTATACATAGCAGTTCGTATTCAGTTTCGGATAACGGTTATAACATTTTATTTACTGTACTTACAAAAGTACTAGATTTGTTCGTAATGTCAAGTTTAGGCTAGAAGTACGGCTAGTATAGTGCTGCACATAAAAGTAGCATGACTGCCATATTCATGGGTTGCCATTTTGTCTTGTGTCACTAACACGTGCTCAGATGTCGTCCACGCGTTTGTGAAGGTTGGATAGTTTTGTGTTCTTTCTGAGATAATTAGCCTATGAAGAATTTTTTTAACTAGTGCAGTGCTTTGACACAACGATATGACGACAACGTGATGAACCTTTCCTCCTTTCTTAATCACTTAACCGCACAGGATTGGTTTTTTTCTATAAATCAGCGAAGGATCCGATCTCTACCGTCTCAAGGACAGTATCCTGGAGCATGAGATTTTGGGTTGCGGGGATACAACTGGGGAGGAGGAACAGTACCTCTCCCAGGCGGCCTCACCTACTACGTTGAACAGGGGTCTTGTGGGGAAGATTGGAAGAGATACGCAAGGAAGAGAGAAGGAAGTGGCCGTGGTCTTAACTTAGGCACAATTCCGGCATTTGCCTCTACTCAGTTGACCTCCAAAGGCTACGTGAGCCCCGTACCACTTTTCGAAATTTCGTGGCAGAGCCGAAAATCAAACCCGGGCTCCGGGGACGGAAGCTAGTCATACCAACCAC
This sequence comes from Anabrus simplex, assembly GCF_040414725.1. Classification (NCBI taxonomy): domain Eukaryota; kingdom Metazoa; phylum Arthropoda; class Insecta; order Orthoptera; family Tettigoniidae; genus Anabrus; species Anabrus simplex. The sequence goes on along the minus strand of NC_090268.1, from coordinate 370,481,929 downwards.
TCCAACACAGAGGTGAACGACCTTTATTCGCAACTATATCCATGTTGCGTTCTTCTTCCGCTGTATCTGTTCACCCTCCAGGGCCGGTTTTTCCCTCGGACCCAGCGAGGGATTCCACCTCTACCGCATCAAGGGCAGTGTCCTAGAGCTTCATACTATGGGTCTGGGGATACAAAAGGGGAGGATGACCAGTACCTCGCCCAGGCTGCCTCACCTGATATGCTGAACAGGGCCCTTGCGCGGGGATGGGAAGATTGGAAGCGATAGACAAAGAAGAGGGAAGGAAGCGGCCGTGGCCTAAAGTTAGGTACCATCCCGGCATTTGACTGGAGGAGAAGTGGGAAACCACGGAAAAACACTTCCAGGATGACTGAGGTGGGAATCGAACCCACCTCTACTCAGTGACTTCCAGAGGCTGAGTGGACCCCGTTCCAGCCCTCGTACCAGTCTTCCAATTTCGTGGCAGAGTCCGGAATCGAACCCGCCCTCCGGGGGTGGCAGCTAATCACACTAAGCACTACACCACAGAGGCGTTCCAGAATTGTAAACAGGCGTAGGTCGACCATTTTCCATTAAATTCTCAAGAATAATTTGAGGACAGCTGCTCGTGGCGACGCAATTCGTTTCTGATATCTGCCAGTGCCGCAATTTGCTGTTTACTTCGTGAAACGCACTTCACTGCTCGAATAACAACTGTGTGCTCTCCTGTTAAAGTAGGTGGAAAATGCTAGCATAAGAGATGCCTTCAAATAATATTTTATGTTCAGCCAGACTAACTCTAAAGCGCATGTGGATTCCACTAAAATGTAACCATGACTTCACAGCTGTGCACACACAGCCACACGCTGGTCCAAGACAAGTGAAAGTATTATCATTAAGGTGGAGCACGCATAGAGAAACTGAAGCAGCTCTATGTCACATTTGTTGAACCTTTTTGAAGTGACTGGGGGCGTAGCTCAGATGGTAGAGCGCTCGCTTAGCATGTGAGAGGTACCGGGATCGATACCCGGCGCCTCCAGGAAACTTTATATGTTCGTTATTTGGTCCCGCGTGAATTGTATCCATATGCCTGGCAAAAATTCAAGTCAATCGCAAAAGTAATCTCAATTTGAGAAAACAACTTCGAGTATGGAACACTCTATACTGTGGGTTGACATTTTAACAATATGATAATAAATGAATCGGTCATTTGAATAACAAGTCAGTATTCTATTTCCCGGTCTTTTCTCAATATTACCGGGCGAGTTGGAGGTTTTTCACACCAGGCAAATGCTGGGGCTGTACCTCAATTAAGGCCACGGCCGCTTTCTTCCAACTCCTAGGCCCTTCCTATCTTATCGTCGCCATAAGAACTATCTATGTCGGGGCGACGTAAAGCCCCTAGCAAAAAAAAATAAGTAATAAATAAATAAATAAATAAATAAATAAATAAATAAATAAATAAATAAATAAATCTCAATATCCGGGGTTAACACTTTGTATGGGTTTAGCTCCGTTTCACGGCCGGACGCCATTCCTGGCGACTACCCTACGTGGTTAGCAGTTGCAGAATAGTCTTCGACCTACAAGAAGTGGCTACGGCTCTGCACTCCGACCGACCATCCGAGCAGTGGAGCGGTGGCCGCCTCTGCATGCGGGAGACAGAGAGGGGCTGGTCACCGCCGTCGGCTGTTCTGAGTGTAGTTTTCCGTGATCAATGCCGGGACAGTTCCTAGTAGGGTAAAGTAAGGAAATTTGGTGATAATTTTCGATTATAGCAACATAAAGGGGGAAAATACATGATTTATTTCCTTTAAATTCCATGTACCATATATAACAGAACATTAGCTAAAGGTTTTGATCATGAATGTATTCTTGCAATTACTTCATCTTGAACTCTTTATGATTTTATGCAACTCAATTGAGTTAGGTTATTTGGTGATATATATATATAGGTAATTTGATGATAGTAGCAAGGTAATTTGGTGATAGTTAGTCTAGAACACTTTTTACTTTCAGGAGTTGTATAACTACATTTCACAGAAGTTTTCGTCTTATGATGAGTCTTCACAACACACGTGACACATTCACATGATTATGTCATCAGTATCTTGTGATTGTCCGCCTCTGTGGTGTAGTGGTTAGCGTGATTAGCTGCCACCCCCGGAGGCCCGGGTTCGATTCCCGCTCTGCCACGAAATTTGAAAAGTGGTACGAGGGCTGGAACGGGGTCCACTCAGCCTCGGGAGGTCAACTGAGTAGAGGTGGGTTCTATTCCCACCTCAGCCATCCTGGAAGTGGTTTTCCGTGGTTTCCCACTTCTCCTCCAGGCGAATGCCGGGATGGTACCTAACTTAAGGCCACGGCCGCTTCCTTCCCTCTTCCTTACCTATCCTTTCCAATCTTCCCATCCATCCACAAGGCCCCTGTTCAGCATACCAGGTGAGGCCGCCTGGGCGAGGTACTGGTTATCCTCCCCAGTTGTATCCCCCAACCCGATGTCTGACGCTCCAGGACACTGCCCTTGAGGCGGTAGAGGTGGGATTCCTCTCTGTGTCCGAGGGAAAAACCGAACCTGGAGGGTAAACAGATGATGATGATGATGATGATGATGATCTTGTGATTGACAATCCTCATGCATAGTATGTGTACAAAAGCTGCACTGAATCCACTTTTCCAAAGTTTTGCGTTTTGAATCATTAGAGTACGATTTTTTTTTCCTTCTTTTTTTCTTTTGCATATGACTCATATTCAATCATCATCTAACTTTACACCTAAAGGTCCAGGAATCAGTAAGTCAACATGAGCGCTGTTAGGTCATCTTTCCTACTACTGTCGCTGCTCGGGAGGAGTGTGACACCTCTCGGAAGAGTCTCTTCTGATTTTTGTGATCACGTCTTGCTTCTCTGGGAAGCTGAAGGAAGTGCTCAACACTGGAATTTGAGTCTGCAGATTCACTTATTTCTGAGAAAGATCTCTCAGTTATGAGAGATGAGGCAATAGCTACATAAAAGCTCACATTTTGGTTAAAAGGCACTATTCCAGCTTTCTAAATTCACCTGTTATGTTAGCATGGGAGAAATTTGAAAGAAATGCAGGATCGAACAATGAATGGAAATTAAACTGGTTTGGTTTATCGTTGAGGTGATTTCGCATGTAATCCAAGCTTGGGTAAGATACCTTCTGCAATACCTTTTTCTTCACTGTTTTGGAGCCATCATTTGAGAGACGACCATGGAATGCCTTTGAATTTTGAGGCTCGGTGCACTGTCATTTTACCTTTAGTCACTAATCTAGCCGCCTCTACTAAGTCTGCACTGTTGTACTGCTTGTACACGCACGCACATTAATGGTGTCCCGACATAAACAATCAACACTGCCCCACTCCAGTACTGAAAAAGAGGGGAGAGAGTGAAGGGTTAGTGTTGAAGGCCACTCCAGTACTGAAACGGAGGGGAAGGGAGTGAACAGGTAGTGCTGAATACACAGAGCGTGTATTCCGGCGTTATACTGTAACATTGTAATAAGGTGGCTCCTATCCTATCACAGGTGAATCGAGGCCGTATTATTGGCATCTGGGAGGGTCACATGGTCTCCCAAGCAATGGAACAAGCAATACCATGCAGTCTTAGGACAGTTTGGAGATGGATAGAAATATGGCAAGAACGAGGTGAAGAAGGATTGGTAGACCCGATATAACGCAGCTACAAAATATTCCAAATAGTATAAAATAATTTTCGGTTAAAAACCCCCTTTACCTCATCATCATCATCATCATCATCATCTGTTTACCCTCCAGGGTCGGCTTTTCCCTCGGACACAGCGAGGGATCCCACCTCTACCGCCTCAAGGGCAGTGTCCCGGAGCTTCAGACTCTTGGTCGGGGATACAACTGGGGAGAATGACCAGTACCTCGCCCAGGCGGCCTCACCTGCTATGCTGAACAGGGGCCTTGTGGAGGGATGGGAAGATTGGAAGGGATAGGCAAGGAAGAGGGAAGGAGGCGGCCGTGGCCTTATGTTAGGTACCATCCCGGCATTCGCCTGGAGGAGAAGTGTGAAACCACGGAAAACCACTTCGAGGATGGTTGAGGTGGGAATCGAACCCACCTCTACTCAGTTGACCTCCCGAGGCTGAGTGGACCCCGTTCCAGCCCTCATACCACTTTTCAAATTTCGTGGCAGAGCCGGGAATCGAACCCGGGCCTCCGGGGGTGGCAGCTAATCACGCTAACCACTACACCACAGAGGCGGACCCTTTACCTCTTAATACTGTAATTAACAGAGTAGGCTACTTTTTAATTTTTTATGTTAAAATGCTATTTGTTCGGGGCGTCGACCTATAGAGTTCTTTTGCCCCTACTTGCACAATATATGAACCGGCATGCGATTGGAATTGCGGAAGTGTTGAGTGTTGAATGTGAGAAACGTTAAGGACGACACAAACACGCAGTCCCCAGGCCAGGGATATAATCATTTACAATTAAACCCCCCTGACCCGGCCGGGAATCGAACCCGGGGCGGCCGGACGCGTTGCCCCGTACACCGCGGGGCCGGACGAGTAGGTAACCTAATGCTGTACTTCAATACATCCGCCAATGTGCCCATTTCGATCACAAAGAAGTCTTGTAGCGGGCTGTCTGCATGCAGTCCATGCAGCAATGCGTTAAGCGAGAAGGTGAGTCATTGTGCCTTCGACACTACCCCTTCACTCCCTTCCCCCATGTTTTGTACTGGATTGGCCTTCAACACTACCCCTTCGCTCTCTCCCCTTCTTTTCAGTACTGGAGTGGGGCAGTGTTGATTGTTTATGTCGGGACACCATTAATGTGCACGTCTGTACACTTAAGGATTATCATCTTGTCGAGGCTTTCGTTGTTTCATGTTGGTATCTTTATTCTTTTTGGCATTTTACTGTAAGCTAATTCGCTGACGGTCTATTTTGTGAAAATGATGATGAAATTTGTTAATGTATACTGCCTACAACTATAATATATATAAAATTCTCATTCCTTCAGGCATTTAATGAACCAAGCTGGAAATAGAAAATAACATTATTATGGGTTCCCATCAGCTGAGTAGAAACTGCTTAAATATTTCGGTATTTTCTTAAGGTTTGTCCCGAATATTGTTATGACATTAATCTTTTCTCTCAATGCAAAAAATAACACACTTTCTTAAGAACAGTTCGACACCAATACTAACTAAAACAAACGGTTTATCGCCACAGTTTATTTCACTTGAATAGCACACTGCATTTAATAAGTCTGCACTTGCCAAATCACTACAGCTGAGTGTTACAAAATTTAATACCTCAGTAAGTGAAAGTGAAAGAAACCAAGGATTATACCTGAGCGCGGGACAAAGGAAAAACCCAGGACATCCAGCTGACAACAGACAAGCACAGAAACAGAACAGGTTTTGTGCTGGCATTCGTTTAAAACATTATCACCAAATAACCTTACTTCACCCTATACGCCACTGTCGTCAAACCTCTCGCCTTCACCACAAATCTCCTTCTCCAATACAAATCTTCGGGTCCGAGGGACGGCGTCACCATGTAATAGGCCTTCCTTCTTTTTCAGGGGAGGAAATAAAACATTTAGTAGTAAGCCTAGAAGTAGCCCTACGTGGAGGGATTTATCCACTATTGCGTGTTTCTGTGGTGGTTTGTGTTGTGACGTATTGTATGTTCGATTCCAGGCTCTGCAGCAAAATCTGAGAAGTAGTACGAGGGCTGGAACGGGGTCCACTCAGCTTCGGGAGGTCAACTGAGTACAGGGGACTTCAATTCCCCATTCAACCATCCTCGAAGTGGTTTTCGGCAGTTTCCCCACTTCTCCTCCATGTAAATGCCGGGATGGTACCTAACTTAAAGCTACAGCCGCTTCCTTTCCTCTTCCTTGTACCATACCCCGACAAGGCCCCTATTCAGCATAGCAAGTGAGGCCGCCCCGACTCGAAGTCTGACGCTTCGGGACATTGCCCTTGTAAAGGTAGAGATGGGATCCCTCGCTAAGTCTGAGGGAAAAACCAACCCTGGAGGGTAAATATATTAAGAGAGGAAGAAGGAATATAAAAGCTAATGATTAAAACATTTAGGGTACTTCTTCTACTTCCTCTTCATCTGTTTACCCACCAGCGTTGGATTTTCCCTCGGATTCAGCGAGGGATCCAACCTCTACCGCCTCAAGGGCAGTGTAATGGAGCTTCAGACTCTGGGTCGGGGGATACAACTGGGGAGGATGACCAGTACCTCGGACAGGCGGCCTCACCTTCATTGCGTCCGTGGCCTTAAGTTAGCTACCATCCCGACATTTGCCTGGGGAGAAGTGGGAAACCACGGAAAGACACTGCCAGGATGGCTGAGGCAGGAATCGAACCCACCTCTACTCAGTTGTCCTCCCGAAGCTGAGTAGACCCCGTTCCAGCCCTCGTACCACTTTTCAAATTTCGTGGCCTCCGGGGGTGGCAGCTAATCACACTAACCACTACACCACAGAGGCGGACGAAACGCACTTCACTACTCGGATAAGAACTGTGTACATTCTTGTTAAACTAGGCCGAAGGCCACGGCCGCTTCCTTCGCTCTTCCTTGTCTATGCCTTCCAATCTTCCCATTCCCCCGCAGGCCCCTGTTCAGCATAGCAGATGAGGCCGCCTGGGTGAAGTACTGGTCATCCTCCCCAGTTGTATGCCTCGACAAGATGCCATCAAATCATATTTTATATTCACCCAGACTAACTCTAAAGCGCATGTGGATTCCTCTGAACTGTAACCAGGACTTCACAGCTGTGCACACACAGCCACACGCTGGTCCAAGGCAAGCGAAAGTATTATCATTAAGGTGGAGCATGCATCGAGAAACTGAAACTGAAGCTGCTCTATATCACATTTGTTGAAACAGTGTAAATGTCTGGGGGCGTAGCTCAGATGGTAGAGCGCTCGCTTAGCATGTGAGAGGTACCGGGATCGATACCCGGCGCCTCCAGGAAATTTTAAATGTTCGTTATTGGTCCCGCGTGAATTATATCCATATGCCGAGCAAAATTTCAAGTCAATTGCAAAAGTTATCTCAATTTGAGAAAATAACTTCAATTATGGAACACTCTATACTAAGGGTTGACATTTTAATAATATGATTAATAAATGAATGGGTCATTTGAGTAACAACGTAAGTCAGTATTCTATTTCCCGGTTTTTTCTCAATGTTACCGGGCGAGATGGACGTGCTGTGAGGGGCACGCGGCTGTGAGCTTGCATCCGGGAGATAGTGGGTTCGAATCCCACTGTCGGCAGCCCTGAAGATGGTTTTTCGGGGTTTCCCATTTTCACACCAGGCAAATGCTGGGGCTGTACCTTAATTAAGGCCACGGCCGCTTCCTTCCAACTCCTAGGCCCTTCCTATCTCATCGTCGCCGTAAGAACTATCTGTGTCGGTGCGACGTAAAACCACTAGCAAAAAAAAAAAACCACCTCAAAATCCGGGGTTAACACTTTGTATGGGTTTAGCTCCGTTTCACAGCCGAACGCCATTCCTGACGCCAATCCTATGTGGTTAGCAGTTGCATAATTGGCTTCGACCTACAAGAAGAAGTGGCTACGGCTCTGCACTGCGTCCGACCATCCGAGCAGTGGAGCGGTGGCCGCCACTGCATGCGGGAGACGGAGCGGGGCTGGACACCACCGTTGGCTGTTCTAGCGCAGTTTTCAGTGATCAATGCCAGGACAGTTCCTACTATACGCCACTGTCGGCAAACCTCTCGCCTTCACCACAAATCTCCTTCCCCAATACAAATCTTCGGGTCCGAGGGACGGCGTCACCGTCTAAGAGGCCTTCCTTCCTTTTCAGGCGAGGAAAGAAAACATTTAGTAGTTAGCCTAGAAGTAGCCCTGCGTGGAGGGTTTTATCCACTATTGCGTGTTTCTGTGGTGACGTATTGTGTGTAAATAAGGATGTGTACTATGACGAGCGTCCGCCTCTGTGGTGTAGTGCTTGGTGTGATTAGTTGAGGCCCGCGTTCGATATCCGGCTCTGCCGAGAAATTTGAGAAGTAATACGAGAGCTGGAACGGGGTCCACTCAGCTTCGGGGTTCAACTGAGTACAGGGGGATTCAATTCAGTCCTTAACCATTTTCGAAGTGGTTTTCGGCGGTTTCCCACTTCTCCTCCAGGCAAATGCCGTTATGGTACCTAACTTAAAAGCAACGGCCGCTTCATTCCCTCTTCCTTGACTAGCCCTTCGATCTTCCCATCCTCCCACAAGGCCCTTGTTCAGCATAGCAAGTGAGGCTACCTGGGTGAAGTACTGGTCCTCATCGCTAGTTGTATCCCCGACTCTAAGTCTCACGCTCCAGGATATTGCTACGTTGCCCTTGAGGTGGTAGAGGTGGGATCCCTCGCTAAGTCCGAGGGAAAAACCAATCCTGGGGGTAAACGTATTAAGAAAGAAAGAAAGAAAGAAAGGAAGGAAGAAAGAAAGAGTATAAAAGCCGTTGATTGAAACATTCAGGGTACACTACTGGAAAAATGGGTTGTGTCTTGATTGCGAAAAGTCCAGATTGCGAACAAGGCAAAAACCGTCCAGATTCCGAACAACTAAATACACCCTGTCCAGATTGCGAACAAGAGATTAGTGTTGACGTGATATACATAAAACAGATACCATTTTAAAAACAGTCTCATATGTAATTTTTGTTGTAGTAGTATTAATATTAACAGGTACATTGGGATGTTTTAGATAACCTAACCATATTTTTAAAAAAAATTTCTGATTGAAAATATTTAATAATTAATTTGAGGTAAACTTACCATTTAGAAGGTGATCTTTTTTATTGTATAACATAACTAGAGGGGTAGTTGTTTATGGCGGATTAGTGAGAGTTGTATTATTATTATTATTATTATTATTATTTCTTTTTTGCTAGTGGCTTTACGTCGCTCTGACACAGATACTTCTTACGACGACGATGGGACACGATAGGCCTAGGAGTTGGAAGGAAGCGGCCGTGGCCTTAATTAACGTACAGCCTCAGCATTTGCCTAGTGTGAAAATGGGAAACCACGGAAAACCATCTTCAGGGCTGCCCACAGTGGGATCCGAACCCACTAGATGCAAGCTCACAGCCGCGCGCCCCTAACCGCACGGCCAACTTGCCCGGTATTATTATTATGCCAATGACAGAGGTGAGAGGTTGCATCGACAAGGCATTAGACTTTAGAATATTGATTATTATTATTATTATTATTATTATTATTATTATTATTATTATTATTATTATTATTATTATTATTATTATTACCGTGTTTTAGTGGATCAGAAAAGGTGAAAGAAGGTGCGGGCTGGAATGGGTCTAACCACAAGTCCAAAAGATGAATTAAAATTTCAATAAAGGTTATATTTTCACAAAATACCAAAACTTAACAAGATTTAACAAGGAGTTTTAGACTTCAACCAATAACAACAAGTCAACCAATAACCAACAATAGGGTCCAAGACCAGGAAGGTCAAGATTTAGAAGCAATTTAACATATTTTCACTAGGTGAAATAACAATAAAACAAAAATCAGGTATAAGTATGATTTTCCAAACTCAAACACAAGTTCAGGGATCTTTACACTTTCTGGGCTTCAAGCCCCAGTTTTACATTCCTTGAGCTATTAGCTCCACTTTACCACGGTACACACTTGATCAAAAGGGCAGAAAACCCCTTCACACAAGGAGCACTTGCTCCCACCTAACAGAATCAGGCCTTCTAGAGGCACTTATCAAAATACCAGAAGGAGCCGACCCGCTCTCAATTTTTCAAGCCTATCAAAAGGCCATAAACGGACTTTACTACAAACTGCCCTCAAGGCACACTTACAAAGAAACAGGGGTATCTTGTACCCATTCTACCGGGCCTTAGTGGACCAATACTAGGTTAATAAAAATGGCCCAAAACGCAAAAGGAATGGAGGCGTGAATTAGCACTCCTAAATACACATTTTAAAACCTAAGAGGCATTAGGCCTATAGCACAAGGGCTAATCCCAATCTATGGAGGTGACTTGTATACAAAATAAATTTAACACATTAAGAAGGAAGAGAAAAATGGTTACGAAAACGTAGTCACCTCAAATTCAAAATGAAGGGGAGCTCGAGAGGGTAAAGCACTCTCTATAACCGAATTACAGTTGAAGATAAATGAAGTTTTACAAGACAGGGAATGGTTTACATGTTTTAAGTTATAGGTTACATATTAAAGGGTTCGAACCTGCCCCGCGGGTTAAACTACTGAGCTAGCAAGGAAAAAGAAAGATGTTAAACGGCCATTACCTTGTTGAAGAGCTGCTGCCCGAAGGAAGAGGCGCTTCCCGCCCCCTGCTATACTTCCATACACTAAGCTAGATGTTGTTGAAGTGGCGAAGAGCCGAGAAAATCAGCAGTTTTTAAACCCTCGTGGAAGATTCGAGACCTTTCATGAATAATAAAGACACACCCACCCAACTTTATTGGATAGTTAAGAGTTACACATGGAAATTCGAAGAAGAAACCTCTGATAGGTGGAAAATTAATTACAGAAATTACTGGTTGGCTAAGTTCAAAACAGGCGGAAAGAAAGCTTAATATTGCCAACCCACAAATGAAAGAACAAAATTTAGTAAAGACCAAAACTTATAAATACAAAATTTCTTCAACAAAAGTTCCTTCACTTCGCACCAGGTTGCATGATCACAGTATTTTGGGTAGAGACATCTGTTAGCGAATGTCCACACTTCTTGATCCATAGAAAACAAAACACGTTGAAATCCACACAGTATAGACAACTTTGTAATCCCAAAATTTATAGTAGAGACCTCTTCTGAGAAAACTCATGAATTAATACAGTTCTAAAAGTTCACAGTTTCTCCGGTAGAGGAGGATTTATTGGCGGAAGATTTAAATTTGCGGCGTAGAGGTGTACTGCCCGGTACAATTATTATTAATATTAATATTATTATTCAAAATAATACATAAGCAGTGAAGTTGTCAGCTTATTTAGAAACAAGTGGGTTTTTCTTACATGCTTTTAACTTTTTTTGTGTATTACCCAGTATTCCAATTGTGTGCACCAGAACTTGGTGTACCAGCTGAGGGTTAATTTTTCTGCAGTAGTGCTGATGCTGTTGAGGAAAGTCGTAAATGTAGATTGTAAATCATCATCATCATCATCATCATCTGTTTACCCTCTAGGTTCGGTTTTTCCCTCGGACTTAGCGAGCGATCCCACCTCTACCGCCTCAAGGGCAGCTTCAGACTCTTGGTCGGGGGATACAACTGGGGAGTATGACCAGTACCTCGCCCAGGCGGCCTCACCTGCTATGCTGAACAGGGGCCTTGCGTGGGGATGGGAAGATTGGAAGGGATAGGCAAGGAAGAGGGAAGGAAGCGGCCGTGGCCTTAAGTTAGGTACCATCCCGGCATTCGCCTGGAGGAGAAGCGGGAAACCACGGAAAACCACTTCCAGAATGGCTGAGGTGGGAATCGAACCCACCTCTACTCAGTTGACCTCCCGAGGCTGAGTGGACCCCGTTCCAGCCCTCGTACCACTTTTCAAATTTCGTGGCAGAGCCGGGAATCGAACCCGGGCCTCCGTGGGTGGCAGCTAATCACACTAACCACTACACCACAGAGGCGGACAGATTGTAAATACCGACTGTAAATATATCATTTATGTTATGTGACGGGATTGTTATATGTTAGGTTAATCTAGAATGACAAGGTCTTTATTGCCAGAGCTGGTTTGTAAATAAATTCAAATCTCCCTGGTAATAATTAAAGCGGCTTTCTAAAGAACTTTACAAAACTTTAGGTGCCTCTAGTGACTCATACTGCTGCCACAATCCACCTAGATAAGCAGAGTGACGTATATAAAATAATATATTCTTGCTCATTACATTCTAGCTTAAGCGCCTCTACTTTATGCCTGGCCGCAATCTCGACTCATTAATGTGTGTCAAACCCAAATCATTCCCTTCAGGTACCCACTTGCTCGCAATCTGGACTCAATAATGTGTGTCAAACCCAAATCATCCCCTTCATGTACCCACTTGTTCTCAATCTGGACTGTTCGCAACCAGGACGACACCAAAAATTGTTCCCACAATACCGGAAAATCCCATCAATATATACACGCATCATCGCTCATCACAGTAGGTACTTTAAGGTTTCCTTCGCAGCTGAAAATTACAATGTTCTTTTCTGTTTCATTAACTTTCGAAAATTGTCCCCCTGTTTAATATTTTACCTTTCATTAGATTTAAGGCAATATAAAATCCATCAGTGTTTTATGGAAGAGGTGGCTGAACTAACCTCCAAGCTTTATAAATATATGCTGTTGTTATGAATATAATTATTTTAAGTGGGTTTATATAATATTCTCCAAGATATTTCTGATATATCCTCAGTGTGTGTGTTTTTCAGAGTTTGATAATGCAGCAGGCCCATCTCGGTTCATGATATATGGTATGTGCAATTTTGAGCGACTTTTTATTCCCAGGATGGTAGAGTTCATAGATACCGAACACTGAGAAGTGAAACTGAACAGCATCTATGCTCGAAGGACACCAGAGTTCGGATTATGCAGATAAAATGAAGAAAAACGTGCCTGGAGTAAGTGGCCGAAGCTGTTCAGAGTAATTTTCATGAGTTGGTACTTTTAATATTTTAGAAATTCAAAGCACAGGAAAGGCGTAAGTAAAATTTATGTCATTTTCCATGTCAGGCTGTGGGGAATCGAAAAGGACCGAACAAATATCTATGTGGTTTGAGTCTCGCAGCTGTCAGGTTGCATTCGGCAAATGGAGGTTTCGAATCGCACTCTCAGCTGCTCTGAAGGTGGCTTACTATGGTTTCCCATTTTCACACCAGGCAAATGCTGGGGCTGTACCGTAATTCAGGTCAGGGGTGCCTGCTCTCCCTCCCAGCCTTTTTCTATCCCATGGTCGCCATAAGACTTCAATGTGTGGTACAAAAAAATTGAGAAGGAGAATTGTGGAAGCATGTGGCGTTGAAAGCGAATTAGAGTGGACAGCTGATGGCTGGAGTTAAAAAGGCCTTACATATTTGGGGAAATTTTTTCCTAGTTGGTGAAAAAATACTTACGCTTATTTACTCTTTCTGTTTTTCTTCTGAGCCCCAATTCAATTACCTTGCGGTTCATCGAGAATTTCTGGAATTCCCGATATTTCCACGAAGTGCCAAGTTTTAAGATCCAACGGTACCTAAAAGGTCCTCATTAATTCATGTCTGTTTCTGTTTTATTTTTATTTCATTTCATATTCCAGGGTTGGCTTTCTCCCCCGGACTCAGCGAAAGATCCCACCTCTACCGCCTCAAGAGCAGTGTCCTCGAGCGTGTGACTTTGGAACGAGGATAAAACTAGGAAGGACGATCAGTACCTCGTCCAGGCGGCTTCACTTACTATATTGAACAGAGGCTTTTTCGGAGGGGGGGGGGGAGATGGGAAAATTGTGAGGAATAGGCAAGGAAGAATAAAGGAAGCGACCCTGGCCGTAAGTTAGGTACCATCTCGGCATTTGCCTGGACGAGAAGTGGGAAACCACACAAAACCACTTCGAGGAAGGCTGAGGTGGGAATCGAAGCCCCCTGTACTCGGTTGACCTCCCATGGCTGAGTACACCCCGTTTGGTTTGGTTTTTGGTACCTTGATTAAGGGGGGAGACCCAGCTCAACAAAGGGAAAAGAAGGTTAATATTCATTCGATTGTTAAATATGCTACAATTGTTGTTGACAATTACTGCACATATCCCAGTGTTGGCATGCTTCCTGGCAACCAGGAGCAACTTCAATAATGTCAGATTTTTAATAATGTTAATATTTTAAAATAAAATGTTCAAAATTCCCCGTCTTTTTAACAATACATCACTGTTTCCCTTATAAATTCCAAGTTTATAAGAATTTTCGTACTTTTCCTTTTTTAAAGTGTGTATCAAACCTCCAGCTACAAAATGAACCTCGATCATTAACATAGACTGTGATTTGCATTTTTGTCGGGTTTTTATTTATAGCACCAGACAATATTAATATTTTTGTAAATAAATATGTTGTATAAAATCTAATTTACATCCTATTGATCTGAATGAGGTACAGATTGTAGTACAACACTATGAGAGGAAACTTTGAAAAAAAACATAATTATCCGTGAAACAGTAAGAGAGTTACGAAGGAAACCGTGATATATTGTTAAAAAGGCGGGAAATTTTGAACATTTTATTTTAAAGTGTTATAATTAGAATTTTGACATTATTGAAGTTGCCTCCGATTGCTCTGAAGCATGCCAATACTGGGATATGTGCAGCATTTGTCAACAACGTTTGTAGCATATATATAACAATCGAATGAATATTGGCCTATTTTCCCCGTGTTGAGCTAGGTTTCTCCCCTTAAGGCTACGGCCACTTTCTTCCCACTCCTAGCTCTTTCCTATCCTATCATCGCCATGAGCCCTAGCCTATCTGTGTCTGTGTGACGTAAAAAACGAAGCCATCCGCGAGCAGTCCGTCAGTGTTGAAGTTCCATAGTTAGTCTGGGATGGCTGTGTGTGTACTACCGACGACTGTAAACTTTTTTTTGCTAGGGGATTTACGTCGCACCGACACAGATAGGTCTTATGGCGACGATGGGATAGAAAAGGCCTAGGAGTTGGAAGGAAGCGGCCGTGGCCTTAATTAAGGTACAGCCCCAGCTGTGAAAATGGGAAACCACGGAAAACCATCTTCAGGGCTGCCGATAGTGGGATTCGCACCTACTATCTCCCGGATGCAAGCTCACAGCCGCGCGCCTCTACGCGCACGGCCAACTCGCCCGGTACGACTGTAAACTGTCGTAGAGTCAGTATGCGAACAGCTGTGTTTGTAGAGTCGGAGCAGTGTTAACTGCCGTTGTTGTGAGGAATAGTGTAATACTGGTTAGTATTGTTGATTTGGTGCTGTTGTGTGACCGCTGCTTAGTTTTCAATGTTAAGTAATTCACTATGTGGAGATGCCACGTGAGTATTGTTTTGACTGTGTAAATTATTGGATTCATCTGGATTCGAACCAAGGAACTGTCGTCGTGTGTAGTGTGTGTCACTAGCCCTGTATTCAAACGTACCGTATATGTGTGCAGCTGTTGTGTATAAAGGGGCTGAGAGTGCGAGCTAAACTGAAAGTGAGGGCAGCTGTCAATCAAGATTTTACTGAAGGTAGTCAGTCCAGGTAAGGACGGCTCAGCTGGAGTTCTGCTGAGAGAGACTTGGACATAGGGGAGTGTGGACATTCATGAAGAAAATAGTTGTGTGTGTACTTATTTGGTCATCCTAGGATTAAATTAGTGCGATAAAACAGACAGCATTTTGTTTTATTCGTAACTATATCCATGTTTTGTACCAGAATTTTAAACAGGTATTGGTTGACCATTTTCCATTAAATTCCCTAGAATAATCTGAGGAAAGTCGCAAAAATAGCTGTTCTTGGTCTTGCAAATCGTTTCTGAGATCTCCGGGTGACGAAATTTTGTGTTTGTCTCGTGAAACGCATTTCACTACTGGAATAAGAACTGTTTTAGTGGCGTCGAGTGCTTGAAACCTTTCAGTGTGCACGCAGAGCAGACAGAAGATAAAGTACAATAAAAATATGTGTAAGTTACTCCTCAATCGGTTAATGTGTTAACGGAAACCCAGTTAGCCTATGATATGTTGTCAATAATATTAGAGAATACCAACAGACATGAATACAAATATAAAGCTAACACCTGAAATTTAAAAATAACTTATATACTAGTAATATTGGTGTAAAACAAACCCATTGTATTCTTTGTTGTTGTCTGAGTCATCAGTCCGTAGACTGGTATGATGCAGCTAGCCATATCACCCTGTCCTCTGCTAACCTTTTCATTTCTATGTAACTGCTGCATCATACATCTGCTCTAATCTGCTTGACATATTCATACCTTGGTCTACCCCTACTGTTATTACCGCCTACACTTCCTTCAAAAACCAACTGCACAAGTCCTGGGTGTTTTAAAATGTGTCCTATAATTCTATCTCTTCTTTTGTTCATGTTTAGCCGAATCGATCTTCTCTCACCAATTCGATTCAGTATCGCTTCATTCGTGATTCGTTTCATCCATCTCACTTTCAGGTCCTACTCGTTGGCTGAACGGTCAGCGTACTGGCCTTCCGTTCAGAGGGTCCCGGGTTCGATTCCCGGCCGGGTCGGGGATTTTAACCTTAATTGGTTAATTCCAATGGCACGGGGGCTGGGTGTATGTGTTGTCTTCATCATCATTTCATCCTCATCATGACGCGCAGGTCGCCTACGGGAGTCAACTAGAAAGACCTGCACCTGGCGAGCCGAACCCGTCCTGGGATATCCCGGCACTAAAAGAAGCCATACGACATTTTTTTCTCACTTTCAGCATTTTTCTGTAACACCACTTTTCGAAAACTTTCATTCTCTTTCTTTCTCAGCTAGTTATCGTCCATGTTTCACTTCCATACAACGCCACGCTCCAGACGAAAGTCTTCAAAAACGTCTTGCGAATTCATATATCAATGTTCGAAGTGAGCAAATTTAATTTCTTAAGAAATGCCTTCTTTGCTTGTGCTAGTCTGCATTTTATACCCTTCTTATTTCTGCCATCGTTAGATATTTTACTACCCAAGTAACAATATTCATCTACTTTCTTTTAGACTTTATTTTCTAATCTAATATTTACTGGATCACTTGAATTAATTCGACTGTACTCCATTAATTTGGTTTTGGACTTATTTACTTTCATCTTGTCATCATCATCATCATCTGTTTAACCTCCAGGTTCGGTTTTTCCCTCGAACTTAGCGAGGGATCCCACCTCTACCGCCTCAACGGCAGTGTCCTGGAGCTTCAGACTCTTGGTCGGGGGATACAACTGGGGAGTATGACCAGTACCTCGCCCAGGCGGCCTCACCTGCTATGCTGAACAGGGGCCTTATGGAGGGATGGAGCGATTGGATGGGACAGGCAAGGAAGAGGGAAGGAAGCGGCCGTGGCCGTAAGTTAGGTACCATCCCGGCATTCGCCTGGAGGAGAAGTGGGAAACCACGGAAAACCACTTCTAGGATGGCTTAGGTGGGAATCGAACCCACCTCTACTCAGTTGACCTCCCGAGACTGAGTGGACCCCGTTCCAGCCCTCGTACCACTTTTCAAATTTCGTGGCAGAGCCGGGAATCGAACCCGGGCCTCCGGGGTACTTTCATCTTGTACTCCATACAAATCAGCAATTTCTCCCGATCTTCTGCAGTTTCAGATAAAATAACAATATCATCAGTAAAACTCATTATTTTTATTACCTCCCTTTGTATTGTGATTCCCTCCCCAAATTCCTCTTTGATTTCCTTTACTGACAGTTCTATATAAACATTGAAAAAGAGGGGGGGGGGACAAACTGCAAACTTTCCTCACTCCCTTCTGGATTGCTGCTTCTTTTTCAAAGCCCTTGATTCTTATCACTTAATACTGATTTTTATACACATTGTATATAATTCTTTGTTCTCGGTATCTGATCACTATGACCTTCAGAATATCAAGTAGCTTAGTCCAATCAACATTATCGAATGTCTTTTCAAGATCTACAAACACCATGTATGTGGGCTTGTTCTCCTTAATTCGATCCTCTAAGATCAGATGTAAAATCAGTATTGCTTCACGTGTTCTTACATCTCTTCTGTAGCCAAACTTATCTTCTCCCAACTCAGTTTCAACTTGTCTTTCCATTCTTCTGTAAATAGTACGCGTTAAAATTTTGCAGGCGTGAGATTCTAAACTATTGGTGCGGTAGTTTTCTCACTTGTCGGCACCGGCTTTCTTGGGAATATATATTATAATATTTTGCCGAAAACTGGATGGCATTTCTCCCGTCTCATACATCTTATACACTAAAGGGTATTACCTTGCCATGCTGGTTGCAATCAGTTATTCAGAGGGAATGTCATCACTTCCAGGTGCCTTGTTCCTACTTAGGTTTCTCAAAACTCTGTCAAATTCTGACCTCAAAATTGGGTCCCCATTCCATAACCATCAACAGCCTCTTCTTATTCCAGAACTATATCATCTACGTTTTTACCCTGATACAATTGTTGGATATGTTCCTGCTACCTTCGTGCCTTCTCTTCTTTCGCTAGAAGTGGTTTCCCATCTGAGCTCTTAATATTCACACTTATACTGTAGTTTTATTTTCTCCAAAGGTTTCCTTGATTTTTCTGTATGAAGCATCTATCTTTCCTAGGACCATACACCTTTCAACATCCTTGCACTATCCACTTCATTCTTTAATCGCCTGTATTCATTTTTGACCTCTTCATTTTTTGCATTCTTGTACTTTCGTCGTTATTCAATCAGGTCTAGTATATCCTGGGTTCAGTAATGATTCTTCGGTGATCTTTCCTTTCTTCCTATCATTTCTTCAGCAGCCCTGGATACCTCATTCATTACGACTGTCCGTTCTTCCTCTATTGCGTTTCCTTCAGCCTTTTTATTTAGTTTTCGTGCAACATGTTCCTTGAAACAGTCTCTCACACCCTTTTCCTTCAACTTGTCCAGATCCCAACTCCTTGCATTCCTTCCTTTTTTTTAAATTTCCACAACTTCAGAAGGCATTTCATAACCAGCAAGTTGTGACCAGAATCCATATCTGCTCCTAGGAAAGTTTCGATATCCGACACCTGGTTTATGAATTTCTGCCTAATCATAATGATACCTTGATACCTTCGAGTGTCTCCAGGTCTCGTCCACGTATACAGCCGTCTGTTGTGGTGTTTGAACCAAGTATTAGCAAGGACTAAATTATGATCGGTGTAGAATTCAACCAGCCGACTTTCCCTTTCATTCCTTTTGTCCCAATCTGAATTCTCCTACTGTATTACCGTCTCTTCCTTGGCCTACAAATATATTTCAGCCTTCCATCACAATTAGATTCTCGTCACATTTTACATATTGTATTAAATCTTCTATCTCTTCACACATTCTTTCGATTTCTTCATCACCTGATGAACTAGTCGGGATATAGACCTGCACTATTGTGGCGGTCATTGGTTTGCTGTCTACCTTGATAACAATATTCCGTTCACTATGCTTGTCATAATAGCATAACCCCCCCCCCCGCCCTATTTTCTTATTTACTGTTAAATCAAATTCTACAATTCCCGGGTTTCATTTGGTGTTGATAATTCTCTAGTAACCGGACTAAAAATCCTGCTCTTCTTGCAAACGTACTTCTCTCTACATGTTATAACTGTAGTCTATCCAGCTCCGTTTTCAGATTCTCTAACCCACCAAAACGATTCAAACTTCTGAAATTTCACGCTCCGACTCGCAGAATGTCAGTATTCTTCTTCCTGATGATCGCTCCCTCTCATGTAGTCCCCACCCGGAGATCAGAAGGGGGGGGGGGCTTTATTTTACCTCCGGAATGTTTTACCCGGAAGGAAGCCATCATCAGTACATCATTCATACAGAGAGAGCTGCATGTCCTCGGGAGTTAGTTACAGCTGTAGTTTCCCATTGCATTCAACCTGTAGCAGTATCAACACAGCTAATTCATGCTGTGTATTATTAAAAGGCCATATCAGTCATTCATCTAGACTGCAGCCCTTGTAACTTCTGAAAGGGGTACCCCCACTTTCGATAAACTATTCGTTAGTCTGTTCTCTCCACAGATACCCATCCGATATGTTTGTAGCTGCGGCTCGGGTATCTGCTTCATTGGGACACGCAAGACTCCCCACCGCGCCAACGTTCTATGGTTCGCAGGGGAAGTCAAACTCTTTAAGGAATATAAATTCCCATCCTACTGAAAGGCTGCCAACATATTTGTAGACATTATAATTAATAATTAATATTTAGCTAAAGGCCCCTTCGGTTCATTACGCAACTGATAAGAACAGCTCCATGCCTTTGGTCAATTAACCTCCCCCTGGTTTCAGCGCCGTGCCTTACACAGACTGCACGATACATGCTGCCATCTTTGGGATTTGAGAAGAAGTTCGGGAACAGACGTTGGAGCGGGCCTGCGGCCCGCGAT
Source organism: Anabrus simplex (assembly GCF_040414725.1). Taxonomy (NCBI): domain Eukaryota; kingdom Metazoa; phylum Arthropoda; class Insecta; order Orthoptera; family Tettigoniidae; genus Anabrus; species Anabrus simplex. Next base: position 370,461,866 of record NC_090268.1, on the reverse strand, counting down.
CACACAGGAATTGTGCTCATATAGACCATTCCCACAGCATTGCCCCTGCAAGCACTAGGTAAACAATAAGCCCAACTTTGTAGTTAACAACGGAGTTGTGATCAGCACATGCGGCGCATGATTAAAATGAAAACGGAATGTAAATCGGCACTTACAACTTCGTAAATGCGTTCTCGACATGAACATTTTAATTTTCATCATACAGTACCGTGCAATTTTCATTTATTTGGGAATACCAGGGTGTTCATGTGCTCGTGTGATTCTTAAGATATCGTCGCCATAAGACCTATCTGTGTCAGTGCGACGTAAAGCAAAAAAAGAAAAAAATATCTTAAGACGACACGCCCCTGAACCGTGTACACCCGTGTTGCGGCAGGTCGAAGATGCTAACATAAGAGATGCCATCAAATCATATTTTATATTCACCCAGACTAACTCTAAAGCGCATGTGGATTCCTCTGAACTGTAACCAAGGCTTCACAGCTGTGGACACACAGCCACACGCTGGTCCAATGCAAGTGAAAGTAATAAAAGTGGAGCACACATCGAGAAACTAAAGCAGGTCTATATCACATTTGTTGAAAGGTTGTAAGTGTCTGGGGGCGTAGCTCAGATGGTAGAGCGCTCGCTTAGCATGTGAGAGGTACCGGGATCGATACCCGGCGCCTCCAGAAAATTTTTAAATGTTCGTTATTGGTCCCGCGTGAATTATATCCAAATGCTGGCAACATTTCTAGTCAAATCACAAAAAAATATCTGAATTTGAGAAAGTAATTGTCCGTCTCTGTGGTGTAGTAGTTAGTGTGATAAGCTGCCACGCCCGGAGGCCCGGGTTCCATTCCCGGCTCTGCCACGAAATTTGAAAAATGGTGCGAGGGCTGGAACGGGGTCCACTCAGCCTCGGGAGGTCAACTGAGTAGAGGGGGGTTCGATTCCCTCCTCAGCCATCCGCGAAGTGGTTTTCCGTGGTTTAGTAGTAGTTCACAAGGAGGGTTGGACAAGGTCGTGGACGCATGGCAACCCCAGAGGATGACCAATATCTGACCATCTGTGCGTTGCGGCGTCGTTCAGCAACTGCCAGAGAACTGCAACAAGACCTCAGGAGGGTCACTGGAGTCACGGTGTCTGACCAGCCAGTAAGGAACAAGTGAAGAGAAGTGTCCTTACGACCCAGACGTCCTGTTCGAGTACCCCGCCTTCTGTTTGCCCGTACCCACGTCAACTGGCAACTTCGCCGATGGAGACCTGTGTTGTTCACAGACGAGTCCAGATTTCCCCTGACACAGCGTGATGGACGTCAACGTGTATGGAGACGCCGTGGTGAGCAGTACATGCCAAATGTTGTCCAGGAAGGCAACCGATTCGGACAAGGTTCTGTGATGATGTGGGGTGGCATCAGAATTGATGGGCGTATGGATCTTGTCGCCGTCCGTGGTAATCTTAACGGCTGCGGGGTTCATCGGGAAGTTCCTGCTACAACGGATGTTGGTTGCTGTGTACGGCGTTAGCCCTGAATTCGTACTAATGCACGACAATGCCAGGTCTCGTGTAGCGCGCATCAGCAGAGCTGTCTTGCGAGAACTGGATATTAAAGAGATGGAATGGCCGGCAGTGAGTCCCGGCCTTAAACCCATCTAACATGTGTGGGATAGACTTGACACAAGTGTTCGTGGGCGTCCTGTTCCACCACGGAATCTCCAAGACCTCGAACAGGCTGTCATTGAAGAACTAGACCTGATATCTCAACGTGACCTCCGTCCACTTATACGGATCATGTCCCGTAGGTGCCAAGCTGTGATAAATGCTCGTGGAGGACATACACCATACTGAAGCTGGAGGACTGTTATCACTTTGTTTTCGCCCCTATTTGGACATTTCCATTTGTGTTCTGAAAATGAACGCCAATCCATCGGTGTTCTTTTGTATACTTCAACGGTAAAGAATAGAGGTTTAGTTGGTAATATACCAGAGTGTGAGGTATTGTTTTGTGGAGCATGGCATACGTTCAAAAACATGTTCCCCTAATTTTGTGAACTGTGTATGAAGAGGATAACCTAGGCGGTTCGCGTGGGAAGCATAGATCATCTCAGTTGAATCATCACAGGTGATCCGCTGAGCGGGTTTAAGAGTTAGTGGGTGAGAGTAAAAATATGTATATTCTCATCCACTCATTCCTCTTTCACACTTCGAGTCACTTATCCAAGCATCCTATCACCTCAACACAAAGTAACTAAATACATTAACTGTACATTCTCACTTTGCCATTCTTTAATACCAGCACTCTTTCATCCAACCACATAACTCCACGTCCATTCATCTACCAATCACCCATTTTCACTGCACATCCATATTTCATCACAATCACCCACACTCCATCTCATGCGAAATAACGAAGAATCACAATCAATCAGCTTTGAAACCTCACTGATCGAGTGAGTTGGCCGTGCGGTTAGGGTGGCGTAACTGTGAGCTTGCATTTGGGAGATGGTGGGTTCGAATTCCATTGTCGGCAGCGGTGGTTTCCCGTCATTTCTCATTTTAAAACCAGGCAAATGCTGCGGCTGTACCTTAATTGAGGTCGCTTCCTTCCCAATCCTAGCCTAAATCTTCGGTGTGTTAGTGTGACGTTAAAACACTAGTTGAACACCCACTTTTATTTATCCAAGAAGCTGTACATTTTCTCCTCTAAATGAGCAATTCCTTTTACCCATCACATATTTATTTCACTCTCCTTGAACAAGTCCAAACCTTCTGGCCAGAGAGAGAGAGAGCGTTATCATTTTGGGTGGCTAGCCCAATTCCTTCAGGTTGGGGAATGAAAAATTATTAGCAGTCAGTAGCGTAGCCAGGATCGGTCAATGGGCGGAGGGAGGGGGAGGTTATAGTTACAAAATGATGGTAGATCACAATGAAGGTGCATGCATGACTTTTCATTCCACGAACACTGATACAAGTGAATTACAGATCTGTTGGTTCTACAGTTATGTCTGCGAATGTTTATTTAGTTTGTCAGCTTCTAGCCCTCATACCACTTTTTTCAAATTTCGTAGCAGAGCCGGGAATCGAACCCTGGCGATCGGTGGTAAAAGCTAATCACACTAACCACTACGCAACAGAGGCGGACGACCTTAATATTAGCAGGCAAAATAAATCTAGGAAATAACCCATCTAATAATGTTCTTCAGGATCTGCTCACCTGTTGAGTTAAACAGGAGGCCATAGGCCTTAGGGGATTCACACGGCTAATTTATTTATTTATTTATTTATTTATTTATTTATTTTATAAATACCATCGTTCTTAATGGTTTACCATACCGAAGGAGTTCACTTCCAATGCACATGGAGTGAATATCTGTGATCAGTATAGTGACTCACTCATTACCTATTCATAGTGCAAGTGAAAATCTAGTTAGGTCATTTGTAGAACTCTGACGATGATGACATTTTGAAATATAACTTCTACCTACTGTAGGTCATCTAAAGAATAAGTCCTCTCCGCGAAAATCACGAAGGCCATTGAAGGAGTGGAAAATTAAGGATTTCACTACCTACAATCTCGGCACTACGCCTCGCTGCATTTACCGTCAGGATTTTTTTTCAATTCGCTTTACATCGCACCGATACGCGGCAGTAGCTGTTCTTCAGGATCTGAAGCATTTACTAGGTGTGAAAATGGGAAACAACGGAATACCATCTTTAGGGCTGCCGACAGTGTGGTTCGAACCCACTATTGCCCGAACGCAAGTTCACAGCTGCATGACCGCAGCCACACAGCCAAGTTTCTCGATCCCTTATGAAATTTTTTTATGCTAGTGGTTTTACGTTGCACCGACACAAATAGGTCTTATGGCGACAATGGGATTGGAAAGGCCTAGGAGTTGGAAGGAAGCGGCCGTGGACAGCCCCAGCATTTGCCTAGTGTGAAAGTGGGAAACCACGGAAAACCACTTCAGGGTTGCTGACAGTGGGATTCGAACTCACTATCTTCCGGACGCAAGCTCACAGCCGCGCGCCTCTAACTGCACGACCAACTCGCCCGGTCACTTGTGAATTAATTGGTGCTCCTGGTTGGTGCAGGCTGAGTGAACCTCAGAACTATGAGCCTCAAAATTATATTTCCTGACGGCGAAACGAATCCATGTCTTTACCTCCTTCCTATTTATATCACACATTCGACATTTCCAGTCGACAAGGTTTTCCATTACTAGCTAACACTGTGCATGCAAATTATACATTATTTTGTAATCAACAGCATTGTGTTTTACCGAACTCCAAGTGAATAGATTCCTTTTAAGCACACAGGGATGATGATCAAGATGTCTCAAGCATATTTCATGAAGCAACAAAAACAAGAATAATAACTCTCACACAGGGGTTGTTTAACAGTCATCATTTCAGTGTTTGTGAGCCAAGGTTCAGTCCTTTAGTCCGCCAGGGCTTTTAATTAAGAAGCACAAATTCTAGGACAGGTAATTAAAAAATGGAAATGCATCGGTTAGAAGACAAGACAGGGAAATAAATTAAAATGGAATAAATGTAAACATGACATTTGTATAAGCATCTAAATTAATCTTTTGGGACTGGTGAGTATCTCCAAGAAATCTTAATTTCTATTTTGCTATTTGTTTAACGTCACAAGGTCTCATACAGGTTCTGGATGAGGATTGGACGGACAAGGAATAGGATTGCGAGGATAGTGGCTTTAATTTAGGCGCAACATCGGTATTTGACTTGCGTCGACAGGGAATTTCTCGGTTTTCAAATCCAACAGCCACCACCCGAATACAACATTACAACTGCTTATCACCTGTAAAACGCAGCCAACGGGCAAGGACACAACTTTATTAATTTGCTTTTAAGGACCTAAACAGCAGGTTTATCTGCACCAATTACAAAAACTCACCACACACGTGTGTTTGATAAACGTAAATATTTTAATAATAAATTAAAAGCTAAAAACCAGGGAATAACTGCACAGAAAATATTTTTGCCACACTATACTTATAGAAGAGATAAGTATTCCAGAAAAAATAAAAATGATAACGGCTATGGCTATCATAATCAACAAGAAAAACAAATCTCATCTCTCCGTCTGATCTACTTTCTATCTTGGATGAAAGGCTAATTAACAAGTGCAGGTGGAATTCGATATCTCTGAATGTAATAACAAGTTTTAATATTTCCTAGCTCCATCTGATTCGCCATTGAGATTCTTTGAGTGCCTCCCAGCTCTATTCTTACCAACAAAAATCGATAAACCAATCTTTTCTTGCCTTTAACCAGACCGAAATCAGAGATACGAACAAAATCAAACAGGAATATTTGTTTTATGATCTAAGTTAAGAATAGTACATGCTGTCTCTCGACATGTTTGCTAGAAAGAAGTCATTGTGACAATCTTGTAGCGAGAAGCTGGACTAACTTATGTTTTATTGGTCCCCAGAGGCTCAACTTTGCTCCCAGCAGTATTCCGTATATTTGAGGGAGTTGAAGAATACTTGCAAATTCTGAAGTTTCCGTGACTTTCTATCGGATAACCTTGCTTGTTCGTCTACGAATGGATACGTACAGTCAAGTACCTTACTTTCTGGTGAGATCAGGAGAATAATAATTATATACCCACCCAGTGGCGGCGGTTAGAAACCCGCAGACCCCGCAGCGGGTGGGGTGCGGGATCATGGATTGTGAAGGGCCCATTACTGTTTCTTAATTAAGCAGTTGAAGAGTGATTTTACGTATTGATAAAGCTACAAACAGGATCCACTCAGCCTCGGGAGGTCAACTGAGTAGAGGTGGGTTCGATTCCCACCTCAACCATCCTAGAAGTGGTTTCTCGTGGTTTCCCAGTTAACCTCCATGCAAATGACGGGATCGTATCTAACGTAAGGCCACAGCCGCTTCCTTCTCTCTTCCTTGTCTATCCCTTCCAATCTTCCCATCCCCTCGCCAGGCCCCTGTTCGGCATAGCAGGTGAGGCCGCCTGAGCGAAGTACTGGTCATCCTCCCCGGTTGTATCCCCAACCCAGTGTCTGAAGCTCCAGGACACTGCCCTTGAGGCTGTAGAGGTGGGATCCCTCGCTTAGTCCGAGGGAAAAACCGACCCTTGAGGATAAACAGATGAGGAAGGAAAAGCTACAGCACACAACACAGTATCAGTTTTGTATTACAGAGCGTTATTCCAAACTTAGGCCGTCGTAGTGCAGAGCTTCTTTCGTCAATAGGAATACGGTAGTTATTTCTGAAAGAATGTCGGTTTCCCAACCTGTTCCGATAATAACCATCCCTTGCTGCCACTCACAACAATCAACAAGGCTTTTGAAGTAATTAGCCAGTTGTGAGAATCCACTAGTCAGCGAAGATGCGATAAAAATACATCCTCCTTATCTACACTCTAAATACAGAAATTGCGAGCCTGTTTATAACTCTCGGCAGTCAGTATAGCTAAGTCGGCCTACGATGGATGGTTGAGTTGTGAATAGTAGTAAATTACTTGATTATCGGAACGAGATTATTTCTTAATATTGTGATGGTCCGCGTGTTTTGAGTACTATAATTGGATTATGCATTTCTTGTGTGTGTGTGTGTGTGTGTGTGTGTGTGTGTATTCGTGTATTCGTATCACATAAGTGTATTACTTTAATTCCATCAAATTTTGAAAACTAAATTGTGTAACATTATTATTATTATTATTATTATTATTATTATTATTATTATTATTATTATTATTATTATCGATGTTGCTGCCCATTGTAATAATATACAGCCTTGTACTACGAAATAAACTTGTAACTTTCGTTATCAGGTAACGAGGGGCCCATTTTCAAATATTGTCGGGCAAGGGGGGGGGGGCGAGCTTCTTAGCGCTGCTACTGTGCCCACTTTGCAAAATAGTGCATTTGATGGTTGCGAAATCAACCCGGCGTGGTATATTGAAGTGTGTTTAAATGTGTGAAATAGGATTACAGATACCTATGTTCAAGACAAACTATTGGCATTCCATAGAACATCTTTCAAAAGATCTACAGTTGTTGAAAGGTGCTTGTTGCTGGCCTCGGAATGCAGACTCCCTGATGAGGGAGTGCAGCGTCTAGTGTGGGAAATTGAATGCATATCTCTGTCGGCCTACAGCTGTTAATATTAATAATATTATTAGTTACGTCCGATTAACTACTTTTGACGGTTCTCAGACACACCGAGGTGCCGGATTTTTGTCCCGCAGAGTTCCTTTACGTGCCAGTAAATCTACCGACACGAGGCTGACGTATTTCAGCACCTTCAAATAGCACCGGACTAAGCCAGGAGCGAACCTACCAAGTTGGGGTCAGAAAGCCAGCGCCTTAACCGCCTGAGCCACTCAGCGCGGCTATAACAGGTAAGTGAGGTGTGAGAATTTGAGGAGTGTTGGGAGTAGAAACACTCCACCCCGAGACACAGAAATTAACCATATTTTGGCTAAATTCCTATAACTTCACCAGGAATCAAACAAAGAGCACTACGGCCTTAAGACTCGAATGCTCACCATTCAGCCACTGAGACAGATTAAAAAAATGTCACTGTTGTTATTTTCTTCTCAATGCTGATTTCATTTTTTCGACGGGCACCAGTTTAATAATCCCAAGTTGATGATGTCAAAGTCAACATTGCTGTTTACTTGTGACGTGGATAGTTCTTTCGTTTCTTGAGCCTGTGAGCCAAAATAGGGTTCTCTTCAGGTAGATGTAAATACGCCAATCTTCAAAGTTAGTTTTCCATAGTAGCATAATCATTTGTTCTAAATTCTAGTCAGTGGATATATTTTAATATTTTAATTATCATGTTTTTCGTTCCATCTCGTATCATAAGGGACCGATGGCCTTGATGTAAGGCCCCTTTAAACAACAAGCATCATCATCATCATCATCATCATCATCATCATCGTAGTAGCATGGTCTGTTGTAGATAAGGAAATGTTCTGTTAAAAAAAAGGATGAACTAACATTCAGCCAGTATAATACTACTATTATAACTTTTTGTAGTAAACAAACGCCGAGAGATTCTTGTATTGCCCTTTGATGCCTCCAAACACTTTATGTTTTTGCACATGACATGGGGTGAACAATTATTGCGTCTTGCACATTTAACTGAAACATCGTACTTGCATATTTTAAAAAGCACGTGCTTCAGTGAAATTTCCGTTGGTCCTAGGCTTGAAAACTCTTCCGCATATTGCCTTCGGTAATACTGAAATGAAATGGCGTATGAATTTTAGTGCCGGGAGTGTCCGACGACATGTCTTTTGATTCGACTCCCGTAGGTGACCTGCACGTCGTGATGGGGATGAAATGATGATGAAGACGACGCATACACCCAGCCCCCGTACCAGCGAAATTAACCAATGATGATTAAAATTCCCGACCTCGCCGGTATCCAAAGTTCAGCACGCTGACCATTTAGCCATGGAGCCGAACTCGGTAATACTGATTCACTGCAAATCGTCTTTGTCCACGGTCCCTCGGCTCTTTTTTAGCATCATACTTTATTTCATTCACTGGTTTTCTTCACTTTCTTTCTTTCTTAATCTGTTTACCCTTCAGGGTCGGTTTTTCCCTCGGACTCAGCGAGAGATCCCACCTCTACCGCCTCAAGGCAGTGTCCTGGAGCTTCAGACTTTGAGTCGGGGGATACAACTGGGGAGAATGACCAGTACCTCGCCCAAGCTGCCTCACCTGCTATGCTGAACAGTGTCCTTGTGGAGGGATGGGAAGATTGGAAGGGACAGGCAAGGAAGAAGCAAGGAAGCGACCGTGGCCTTAAGTTAGGTACAGTACCATCCCGGCATTTAACTGGAGGAGAAGTGGGAAACCACGGAAAACCACTTCGAGGATGGCTGAGGTGGGAATCGAACCCACCTCTACTCAATTGACCTCTCGAGACTGAGTGCACCCCGTTCCAGCCCTCATTCCACTTTTCAAATTTCGTGACAGAGCCGAGAATCGAACCCGGGCCTCCGGAGGTGGCAGCTAATCACCCTAACCACTACACCACAGAGGCGTACTTTCTTCACTTTACCGAAATAAATGCCTGCACTACAGAGCATGAATGTGACACAACAGGGGACAACGGAAGCAGTAATAAGTCCATACAACTCACCATTAAACCAGTCTCGCTCCATGGATAAATGGTTAGCGTGTTGGCCTTTGGTCACAGGGGTCGCGGCTTCGATTCCTTGCAGGGTCGGGAATTTTAACCATAATTTGTTAATTCCCCTGGCACGGAGACTGGGTGTATCTGTCGTCTTCATCATCATTTCAACCCCATTACGACGCGCAGGTCGCCTGCGGGTGTCAAACCAAAAGACCTACACCTGGCGAGACGAAAAGAAAATACAAAATGACAGGACACATCTTAAGGCACCCAGGGCTTATTCAGTTGGTTATTGAGGGAAGTGTAAGTGGTAAGAACGGCAGGGGTAGACCAAAGTATGAATATGACGAACAGGTTAGGGTAGATGTAGGATCTTGTAGTTACGTAGAAATGAAAAGATTAGCATAGGATAGGGTGGCGTGGAGGGCTGCATCAAACCAGTCTATGGACTGATGTCCCAAACAGTAACACATATCCTAGGATTCTGTACAGAATCCTTAAGTAGTGAACCAGGTAGTCTACTGGCACGTCACTATTATCCCATTCACGTGGAATTTGATTCGTTTTCGTCGTACCAGAAACCTACCATTCTGCAACGACGCTTTGGAGATCACTTATTTGTTAGTTTCCTGTGCAACTCCGTTCCCGCACCGTTCCTGTTCCTCAGGCCTCACGGGCCCAGAGGCCTACATAATATGGATCATGTTGAAAGAATCACTTTTCCAGACAGATGACCCAGCCACAAAACATTCCTGAATTACGCAAGATGATAACGTCGTATTTTATGTCCTTTGTTCATCAACGTGTTCAATCAATCACTCACCATCACTCATCACTGATCTGCATTTAGGGCAGTCACCCAGGTGGCAGATTCCCTATCTGTTGTTTGCCTAGTTTTTTCTTAAATAATTGCAAAGCATATTGAAAATTATTGAACATCTCCCTTGGTAAATAATTCCAATCCCTAACTCCCCTTCCTATAAACTAATATTTGCCCCTATTTGTCCTCCTGAATTCCAATTTTTTCTTCATATTGTGATCTTTCCTATTTTTACAAACATCTCTCAAATTTTATTTTCTACTAATGTCATTCCATGCCATCTCTCTACTGACAGCTCGGAACATACCATTTCAATAATCATCAGACACGTTAAGATGGCACGTGATGGCAAACATTTTAGCACATACTTTACTAACGCATTTGAAAAACATTCTAGTGCCATTTAGTTTGCCGTACTTAGTACAAGCAAACGTGAAATTTGTTTGAGGATAAATGACATTCATATAAGCATTTTAATTTAGGACACAGGATCTCAGAAACGATATTGTATGTGTAACGTTCTTTCAACTTGTCCAGCTCTCTGTCAAACAAGATTCCTTTCAACCACTTATAGACAGAAGCAATAAAGAAGGCACTTGCTAAGAAATCATGGAAAGGGCTTTGTGGATGTTGAACGGACGGCTGATTGAAATTCCACTTAGCTCACGGTTGATATCTCGTAAAAATGTCGAACGTCCTTTATTGCTTTTAGCTTGGAGAACTTGTGCCGAAGTTATCTTAGTATAAACTTCTTTAGAGTTCTTTGTTCTCTTGAGAGATACATTGGTCCTTAGAGAGGAGAGATTATATATAAAAAATTTAAAAAATCTATGATATTCGCTTGAATGGAAGGCTTGTTTAACAAATAGATCTAGAGAAGGGTGATCAGGTCCAGTAATTAAGAACTGAATATTTAGATTCTACTTCGTCTTGAGTACAGAAATTGCGTGCATAGAGGTAGAGTGGATGCGTCGAGAATTAACCTTCTTTATATAGGATGTGATTTAATAGTAAGAATGCAAAACAGCAAATGTTACCAAGCAGAAACGACTCAATAGAACAAGTTCATCACATAATAATAATAATAATAATAATAATAATAATAATAATAATAATAATAATAATAATAATAATAATAATAATAATAATAATATTTTTTTTTGCTAGGGGCTTTACGTCGCACCGACACAGATAGGTCTTATGGCGACGATGGGATAGGAAAGGCCTAGGAGTTGGAAGGAAGCGGCCGTGGCCTTCATTAAGGTACAGCCCCAGCATTTGCCTGGTGTGAAAATGGGAAACCACGGAAAACCATCTTCAGGGCTGCCGATAGTGGAATTCGAACCTACTATCTCCCGGATGCAAGCTCACAGCCGCGCGCCTCTACACGCACGGCCAACTCGCCCGGTAATAATAATAATAATAATAATAATAATAATAATAATAATAATAATAATAATAATAATAGTAATAATAATTGATACGAACTTTCCGTGGAGCATTGAGGTGTAAGAAGGTGCGAGCATGAATGGGTGTACAGAGAAAAGGTCAAAATATAATTTGAAACTCTAAAATTTGTTTTTTTTTATTTGACTTGACTTAGATGAACCACACCAAATAACAATTGGATAGATAAAGGTTAGCTTGTCAGCTCTAGTAACAGTATAAGAAAACCCTAGAACAATCAGTTACAGAATGAGTTTGAAACTCCCAATTTACAACTTTCAAAAGAGCGTCTTTGTTCCACACAATTAATTCTCTAGAAGACCTCCAAAACTTATCACAGTAAAGTCTCTCGCAGACGCAATATAAATTACTTAAAATATAAACAGTTTTCACTGCCTTATTCGCTCGACAGCCTAAGTTACATTTCAATAGGAAGGTTAAATTTTAACAGAGGCAACAAGTGCCCATTCTACATGGCCTTGGTGAAAATATATCGGCCGTAAACCGGAGGCGAACAATTGCACACCTTTGAAATTCACTTGAAAATTCTTAAAAACCCTATGTGGGCTTATGGTCTGCAGTTACAGAGGCTAAGCCTATACTACAGAGGTGCCTAGATGGAGAAAAAAATTACATTACAAAAGGAAGAGACAAATTTTAAAGTTTACGAAATCATAATCACCCCAATACCAAGTTGAATGGGAATTAAAAGAGGGTTCACACTCTTTATACCCTAAGTTATAATTAAGGTACTTAGACTTGTTTGAAAATTTTCAATTGAAGATTGAATTTTACATTAAGAAATCATTTTGAAACCTTCCCTTCAATTTAGCTTTCTGAAACTACTACATGATTAAAAGATGTCTGCCATTACCTTGAGCTGGTGGGCCTTTCGGAGATGGGCAAGGCTTGCCACCTGCCTCCTCTACGAACACACTCTAAACCTCTTGACTGAAGCAATGGAAACACAACATGGCCCAAAAGTCCCAGCTTTTATAGCAGAGCGGAAGATTTCCGAACTCGCTGGGCCGAAGCCCTGTACACACCCTCGATTCCTCGATTGTGATTGGTTAATTTAATAAATATTCAACATTTCTGATTGGTAGAAAATTTACATGGAGAAGGAAGGGATAGCAGTGTTAGTAACTTAAGAACACGAAAACGAATCTGAAAAAATGACAATTTAGCCGACAGATAAATACTAAGTTTCTCTTGAAAATTAATTGTCCATCCTCTCACCAGAGGGGCACCTAAGTCGTCAAAAGAGACACCTGATGATAAAGATAGAAACTTCTTGTGCCGGGCTGAGTGGCTCAGACGGTTAAAGCGCTGGCCTTCTGACCCCAACTTGGCAGGTTCGACCCTGGCTCAGTCCGGTGGTATTTGAAGGTGCTAAAATACGTCAGCCTTGTGTTGGTAGATTTACTGGCACGTAAAATAACACCTGCGGGACTAAATTCTGGCACCTCAGCGTCTCCGGAAACCGTAAACATAGTTAGTGGAACGTAAAGCAAATAACATTATTATCATTATTGAAACTTACTTTGCTAGACAGTTCACAGTACGTATTGCAGGTGGCCTTCTAAAAGGTCCTCATTTTAAATGCACGGAGATGTACTTCGGGTACAATAATAATAATAATAATAATAATAATAATAATAATAATAATAATAATAATAATAATCTTTCTTCTTTCATAATCCGTTTACCGTCCAAGGTTGGTTTTTCCCTCGAACTCAGCGAGGGATTCCGCCTCTACCACCTCAAGGGCAGTGTCCTGGACAACAGGGGTCTTGTGCAGGATGGAAAGATAGGGAGGAATAGACAAGGAAAAGGTTCAGCCCCAGAATTTTCTTGGTGTGAAAATGGGAAACCACGAAAAACCATATTCAGGGCTGCCGACAGTGGGGTTCGAACCCACTATCTCGCGGATGAAACCTCACAGCTGCGCACCCCTAACCGCATGGCCAACTCGCTCGGTAAGTTAGGTACCATCCCGTAATTTACCTGGAGAAGAAGTCAGACACCATAGGAAACCTCTTCGAGGATGGCTGAGGTCGGAATTGAAACCCCCCTACACTCAGTTGACCTCCCGAGACTGAGCGTACCCCGTTCCAACACTCGTACCACTTCTTTTCAGATTTCAAGGCAGAGCCGGGAATCGAAACCGGTCTCCAGAGGTGGCAGCTAATCACACTAACCACTACACCATTGAGGTCGAATAATAATAATAATAATAATAATAATAATAATAATAATAATAATAATAATAATGGATTAATACGCTTCATCTTGGTATGTTTGATGCTATTGCGTGCTCCAACCAGGGCGACATTATAACATGCAAATTTACTGAGAATTTAGGATTGTGTGTAGGCTCCCATTCAATAAATGCTATGTTTTTTACAGACATGTAAAAGCTAGAATCATCAAAATGCTATCGAGGACAGTGGAAGAAACAGGAGGGGCACCAAAAGAAGGCTTCTAGATGAATTAGAAGAAGATGCATATAATCCCAGCAATGCACTGGGCATACAGTACTGTTGATACTTTCAAGCAGATTTCCCATTGATTTATATTTTACTGAGCGAGTTGGTCGTGTGTGTAGGGGCTCGTAGCTGTGAGCTTGCATTCGGGAGATAGTGGGTTTGAACCCCACTGTCGGCAGCCCTGTAGATGGTTTTCCGTGGTTTCCCATTTTTAATTAAGGCTTCGCCAGCTTCCTTCCCACTCCTAGTACTTTCCTATCCCACCGTCACCACAAACCTATCTATGTCGGTGTGACGTAAAGCCAAATGTATATAATAATAATAATAATAATAATAATAATAATAATAATAATAATAATAATAATAATAATAATAATAATAATAATAATGGATCAATACGGTTCATCTTGGTATGGTTGATGCTATTGCATCCTTCAACCAGGATGTAAAGTAGGACTGTGTGTGAGCTCTCAAACAATAAATGCTATGCTTTTTGCAGACATGTAAATCCTAAAATAATCGAAATGTTATCAAAACTGTGCAAGAAACAGAAGAGACCCAAAATATGGTTTCTGGATGAATTAAAAGAAGATGTAAATAATCCCAGCTACGGACTAGGTATACACTGATGTTGACACTTTGAAGCAGATTTCCCATTAATTTATATTTTTTCCAGGGAAAGGAACTTTGTCTCAAGAACTATTATTAATATAATTATGACATTTTAGGACTCCTTTGTAAGAGTATCCCATATATTCTGAAACTGTACAAACGAGCATGTTGTAAAATTTAAGAAGGGCTTCGGAAAATATTCACATGAAAAATGTGAGCAATTTTGCATTTTTCAGAAATTAATATTTTCCAAAAAGTAGCCTTTCTTTCAATGGTATCCGCTTCAGTACTAAGCTATTTGTTCATAATATGTAAACTTTCCGTATCAAAAAGGTTTATAAGAAAATGTTCTTTAAAACTTATGTATTTTAAAATTGTAAAAGTAGGGCTTCCGCGTACCTTTAATCGGAAGCAATGACAAGCTCAGCCGGTGCTACGAAATGAATAATGTTCTTTCTTTCTTTCTTTCTTTCTTTTTCTTTCTTTCTTTCTTTCTTTCTTTCTTTCTTTCTTTCTTTCTTCGCTATGCTCAACTAAGGAGCGTAATTGCGCCCCCTGTGGGTGGGGGCGATAGCATAACACCCACGGTATCCCCTACCTGTCGTAAGAGGCGACTAAAAGGGGCCTCACGGGCTCTGAACTTTGGAGCGTGGGTTGGCAAACACAGGGCCCTCAGCTGAGTTCTGGCATTGCTTCCACTTACTTGTGCCAGGCTCCTCACTTTCATCAATCCTATTCGACCTCCCTTGGTCAAGTCTTGCTCTTTTCCGACCCCGACCCTGTTAGGTTTGCGAGGGCTACGGAGTCTTTCATTTTCACGCCCTTCGTGGTCCTTGTCTTCCTTTGGTCGATATATTCATTTTTCGAAGTGTCGGACCCCTTCCATTTTTCTCTCTGATTAGTGTTATATAGAGGATGGTTGCCTAGTTGTACATCCTCTTAAAACAATAATCACCACCACCAGGAGCGTAATTGCACTTATTTAGCTGATGTTGTTGCCTTTTTCTTCGCTCAAAATCTCTTCATCTTCTCGCTGTGGCTTTTCTTGAGATTTTTTGACCAGGTTTTGCCTGTGGTAGTGCTTGGATGATGTGCAAATCGGTGATTGTTGACTAATGTTCTGAACTGAGATCTGTCTAACACAATGTCATCTGTGATGCCTATTTCCTGAAGATCTTTTCCAACTTCGAGTAGCCAGTTTATTTTTTTACTTCCATTGATAGGGTAAGGTTCAGAATTCTTTTGGACAATCTCTGGTTACTCATTCTGAGATTATGTCCGTAAAATTTCAAACGACTTTTCCAAAAAAATATGTCTGAGATTTTCTCTGGGTGTTGGTGCAGGTCATGAGATTTTCTTATCATCCAGATTCCGTCTGTAGAGACTCGTCGAAAGATTTTCATTAAGAATTCTCTTTCTTGGAAACGAATAATGCTATTTTAATACAATACAGTTCGGAGAAGAGTTGGCAAGTAAACACATTCATAAAGCTAACAACATAAAGCTAACAAACTCATTAACAATGATAATACGAGACGTCAGCTTTCTTCCTCTCTTTTTTGTGATAATTGAAATAAGAGGCTGGTTTTCTACACTCAACACAATAATCACCACTACTTTCCATAGAACAATGGCTTTATCCACCGTGCCACTGTAGCTGACTGTACCTGTTTTATTGTACTACTGTGTATGCCGCCGGGCGATGCTGCGGGCTTTGGGGGAGGTCGGACACGCAGAAAGCGGATTATTGCCGCTAACAGCCGCTGGGGAGTTAAATACTGCTCAAGTGAAACCTCATTCCCAAGTGTTTATCGAAGTTAATTGAATTTAACTTAAGTAGAGAACCACAGCACTTCCTACAGCCAGGGGGGAAGACAATTTATGGAGCTGGAGTGCTGTGTCTTTATTAGTTCCACCTGCGCACCACGAACCTGCCATACCGCTGAGATTCAAAGAGATGAAACTATGTGCTTCGAGTACATCGACCAGCGTGGGAAGTAGTCAAACTTAATATACTACAATGAAATCATCTAGGTTTGGCATCCGTTGGGTGTTTTATTAGGACGTTATATGGTTCTTTGTTCTGGTACTTTGTAGTAGACAAGAAAGATAAACTGAGGCCTATAAAGAAAGTAAAGTCGGGACCATAATTTACAGTAGAAACGCAAGAAAAAGAAGTTGGGTGAGAATCTATTTAACTGTGTAACTTCAGGATGTCTTTGCTGGTGGGACCTAGAGTTTGGAGTGCACTAAGTTTTCTGGTATGGGCTAGGGCAATTTTGTTACTTTCATTGATCTGTCTCTGTCATAGCCTTGGCTTTGACAATATGGAAGTAACTGAGGTATGAGCGATTCCTTATGCAGCCAGTCCCTGTTATGAATAGTGTGAAAATGTTGCTCATAGGGTTGGTTGGTGCATGAATTTTAATGGGCTAGACAGACTGATATGTAACAGCAACTTCCGGCTCGGTGAGGAAAGCAACGGGAAATTACCTCACTTCTCATTTGCCTAGTACCGAGCTCGATAGATGCAGTCGCTTACGTGTGGCCAATATCCAGTATTCGGGAGATAGTGGGTTCGAACCCCATTGTCGGCAAATCTGAAGATGGCTTTCCATGGTTTCCCATTTTCACACCAGGCAAATGCTGGGGCTGTACCTCAACTAAGGCCACGGCCGCTTCCTAACCACTCCTAGCCCTTTCCTGTCCCATCGTCGCCATAAGAACTATCTGTGTCGGTGCGACGTAAAGCAACTTGCATTTGCATAGTACACCTCTTCAGTGATGCCTAGGCTATCTATGACAGCTGATGGCGGAGCTGTTGAGGATCCAACCAGCCTTAGGGCTGAGGACTGAACATACAACTTTCGGATATCCGCCTCTCTGGTGTATTGGTTAGTGTGATTAGCTGCCATCTCCGGAGGCCCGGGTTCGATTCCCACCTCTGCCAAGAAATTTGAAAAGTGGTACGAGAATTTGAACGAGGTCAACTCAACCTCGGGAAGTCACCTGAGTAGAGGGGGTTCGATTCCCACCTCAGCCATCCTCGAAGTGGTGTTCCGTGGTTTCCCCACTTCTTCTCCAGGCAAATGCCGTTATGGTACATGACTTAATGGCACGGTCACTTTCTTACCTCTTCCTTCCCTATCCCTTCCAATGTTGCTATTCCCCACAAGGACACTATCCAGCAGGGAGAGGTACTGATCCTCATCATCAGTTTTACCCCCGACCAAACGTCTCTCGCTCCAGGACACTGTCCTTGAGTCGTGGGATCCTTCGCTGAGTCCGGGGGAAAAACCAACCCTGGACGGTAAACGGAATAAGAAAGGAAGAAAACTCCCTAATGGTGTTTTGGATCTTTTCAATCAGAAGAACAATGGTAGGCTCTCATAATTACAAGTAAAGTCAAAATTGAAACGCTGATTCGAAATCTGTGGTGGTTGATAGTGTAGAGTGTTGTGTATACATGTGTTAAAATAAACAAAAACATTCAGTCTCCAAGCTAGAGGAATTAACCAGACAAATTTGAAATCCCGAACCCAGTCGGGAATCGAACCAGGGATCCTCTGAACTGAAGGCCACTACGCCGACAATTCGGTCAAGGAGCCGAACAGTGTTGACGCCTGCATGAATCAATAAAATAAAACAAATACTGAACATTGATGGCTGTATAACAGAAACTTTAGTAATGGTTTTTAATCTTATTTTGTTACCATAATTATGATACTTACTGTGGGGGTATTTCACAAATATTGAAATCGTAAGGGAGTGCATTAAAAGAAGTCTGTGAAACACCGCCATACAGAATGCATATGTTCATAGTCGGTGTTTAGGTGGCGATATTTGTTACTACTAGGGCCCGAACTTTTTTGGTTTTAAACTATTATTTCCTCGCTATTTAATTAACAAATTTCTAGACGTATATTCGTTTCACATTTTCTAAAGCAATGCGAATTTCAATGTACCTAATAATACCTATATAAGGGGAAACACCAAAAATTACCTAAATATCAGTTTTGCCTTTTTCAAATGTGAATGTTCCTATTGAAACTTAATGTAAATTTATTTCCACCATTACTATAGGCAGTAGGACGGAGATGTCCACGTTACTACCACGTTCCGTCCCTAACACTGCACACTTGACTTTTCTGGTGGCACCTTCATGCACCTGATAGGTCAGTAGGGGCATAGGAGGAGATCTTCTGTAGTCAGCAGAGTACACCAGATAGAAAGCGTCGTGAATGGTTGCTGCAATACTTCGAAATACATTTTTAAGGCGAAACAATGCCTAAATTAGAAAATGAACTACTACAGATAGAACATGTACTACAGATGGTCGAGTAGTCTTCTGTCAGGTTTGCTCCAAAAAAAGAGTAAGTTTTCCTTAACTGATCTAAAATTCCGATACCATAACATACAGTATACTTACGATTCCTATTTTTTTTATTTTAGGTTAAATACGAACAGAAATCCCACCTTGAACAATAGAAATCTGTAGCTGCACGTATTGCTAGTGCAGCTAAGAGAAATAAGTCTGGCAGCAACAGTAAGCAAACTATTATTTCTTGCACAGTTGGCAATCTTGAAAATAACTTGAACTTTCGCCAAAGCCAGGTGGTAGTGTCTGCAAACGTCCCACCATTAAAATTTAGAAGACATTGCTGGTCGCATGCACGAAGCAAAACTTAAGAAAATTTATTTTAAGCACACAAGAAATCTAAAATGACGTTTTAAACCCCATAAAAATCCGGACCCTAGTTATAACCTCTTTATAAGAATATCCGAGACTTCAGAAATGTCGATTCTTCATAAAGGATGCCTATCTGACTACAAAATGAGGCCAGAAAAAGGAATCAGTGAAGGAGGGTTTGAACTCTCTGAGCTCAGAGGGTATCTACCCTTCATAATTCCACCCACTACAGTACATGAAAGAGTTTTTAGATAGGCGTTCCTCGCTCCTCTTGTAAGGTTCTTGTGTACAGTACACACAGATCTGCAACTGGCACTTGGACCCTAAGGCAGTTCACGATTAAACTCACTGTACAACTACCGCGGCCGCACAGTTCACAGTTTGCGTGTGCGCAACACAGTCGCACAATTCTGAACGTGATACACAGTTCGTACACTCGCGCCGGTCTTCGTTCACTGTCCCTCATCCTTCAGCTGCACTATTCCACATTCGCCGACAGTTCACACACATACATCACTAACATAATTAAGTCGATACTGTCACTGACTGATCCAGTACTGCACAGCTGCACTCAGAACTGAACCTCCTCAATCGCTAGCGGAAATTAACCCAAAGTGAACCACTGAAGTTCGTCCAGCCTCCGTTATATAGGGAGACTGGTTCTTCCATATACTTTGCGAGAATAGAAGACCCTGAAGTCCTCTGGAATAAAAGAGGTCCGGGTTCATCTCCTAGTCTTTTCAGAGAGGCGTGAAATGAAATCATGGATTGGCGGCGGAGGGGGCTGGCCTTGAGCGCCGGTTTGAGCCTCACTAGTTGCTGCAGTGGTGAGTGAGAGGGACTGTTACTTGGCTGAAGCCAAGCTAACTTGCTCTTCTCAAGGCCTTACACTAAAATGGCGAAGAAAATAAATTAGATGTATAATTTCAATTTATAACATTTAGATTTGAGTCCGCCTCTGCGGTGTAGTGGATTCCCGAATCTGACACAAAATTTAAAAGTGCCACGAGGGCTAAAATGGGGTCAACTGAGTAGAGGGGGTTCAATTCCCTCCATAGTCATCTTTGAAGTGGTTTTCCGCGGTTTCCCAATTCTCCTCCAGGAAAATGCCGAGATGGTATCTAACTTACGGCCATGGTCGCCTCCTTCCCCGTTCCTTGCCGATCTCTTCCAATCTTCGAATCCCCCCACAACACACCTGTTCAGCACAGCAGATGAGGTCGCCTGGGCGAGGTACTGGTCCTCTTCTACAGTTTTATCTCTCGATGAAATGTCTCACGACCCATGAGGTAGAAGTGGGATCCCTCGCTGAGTCCGGGCCAAAAACCAACCCTGGAGGGTAAACGCATTAAATAAATAATAAATACTGATTTGAAATTTAAAGAAAAAAGGCTTGACATTAAGGTCCTACTCGAATCGACACCGTGGGTTTCAGGCACCTTGGTCGCTGGGCCATATCCTGTAATGCTGAAGAGAGAGGAACCTAACAATTAAACCGTATAAGTTGCACTGGAAACTTATCTCCCGATTGTCTCGTGAGCAAACACCTGTCTCGTAAAACCCTTTAAATATCTTATTACCGAGAAGTTGTCGCTCGGTATGGGTTGCGTAGCTATCGGCTTGCATTCGGGAGGTTGTCGGTTAGAGCCCTGAAGATGGTTTTCCGTGGTTTCCCAATTTTACACCAGACAAATGCTGGGATTGTACCTTGATTAGGGTCAAAGTCGCTTTTTTCCCACTCCCAGCCCTCTCCTATCCCATCGTTACCATTAGCTTAAAAGTCATTTGGGACTACCTATTTCGATAATATCACTGGAATATATTTACCTCGTTATAGTCCTAAGACCTATCTGTCTCGGTGTGACATAAAGAACATTGTAAAAAACCAACAAAAACCCTCTCTTATTAAAATTAAATTTGCTTATAATATAGGTAGGCTATATCAAAATTAATGAAATTCTCTAGGCTGATAGTATATTAGTATTATCGCATCTGATGGACGAACTGTATGGGAATCTGGCTCCTCGTTTGCATGGAAGTTCTCTCCTGGTGCAACTCCCAACAGCTTTCGTTTCCTGGTGAAGTCCTACATCATACGTTGCACTTCAATAATTAATGGTTTCAAACCACATCGGCGTGTCGTAATTAGATCCTGAAAATGGTTTATTTAACGTGGCAGTAAAACTACTTCCACTACTCTGCCGAAATGCAATCTCGCAACCCTCAGTCGTTCAAGTCTTATCAGTCACTACTGATCTGCATTTATGGCAGATTCCCTGTCTGTTGTTTTGCTAGTCTTTTCTTAAATGATTGCAAAGAAACTGGAAATTTATTGAACATCTCCCTTGGTAAGTTATTCCAATCTCTAACTTCCCTTCCTATAAACGAAAATTTGCCCCAATTTTTCCTCTTGAATTCCAACCTTATCTTCATATTGTGATCTTCCCTACTTTTAAAGACACCACTCAAACTTATTCGTCTACTGATGTCACCCTACGCCATCCCTCCACTGACAGCTAGGAACATACCACTTAGTCGACCAGCTCGTCTCCATCCTCCCAAGCCTTCCCAGCCCATAATTTGCAACATTTTTGTAACGCTTCTCTTTTGTCGGAAATCACTCAGAACAAATCGAGCTGCTTTTCTTTGGATTTTTTTCCAGTTCTTGAATCAAGTAATCCTGGTGAGGATCCCATGCACTGGAACCATACTCTAGTTAGGGTCTTGTGTTGTTTGAGTCATCAGTCTATAGACTGGTTTGATGCAGCTCTCCATGCCAGCCTATCCTGCGCTAAACTTTTAATTTCTGCGTAACTACTGCATCCTACATCTGCTCTAATCTGCTTTTCATATTCATGCCTTGGTATACCCCTACCGTTCTTACCACCTACACTTCCTTCAAAAACTAACTGAACAAGTCCTGGGTGTCTTAAGGTGTGTCCTATCATTCTATCTCTTCTTCTCGTCAAATTCAGCCAAATCGATCTCCTCTCGCCAATTCGATTCAGTATCTCTTCATCTGTGATTCGATCTATTCACCTCACCTTCAACATTCTTCTGTAACACCACATTTCAAAAGCTTCTATTCTCTTTCTTTCTGAGTTAGTTATCGTCCATGTTTCACTTCCATACAATGCCACGCTCCACACGAAAGTTTTCAAAAACATCTTTCTAATTCCTATATCAATGTTTGAAGTGAGCAAATTTCTTTTCTTAAGAAAGCTCTTTCTTGCTTGTGGTAATCTGCATTTTATGTCCTCCTTACTTCTGCTATCGTTAGTTATTTTACTACCCAAGTAACAATATTCATCTACTTCCTTTAAGATTTCATCTCCTAATTCAATATTCCCTGCATCACCTGCCTTCGTTCGACTGCACTCCATTACTTTTGTTTTCGACTTATTTATTTTCATCTTGTACTCCTAACCCAAAACTTCATCCATACCATTTAGCAGCTTCTCGAGATCTTCTGCAGTCTCAGATAAAATAACAATATCATCGGCAAATCTCAAGGTTTTGATTTCCTCTCCGTGGATTGTGATTCCCTTTCCCAATTTCTCTTTGATTTCCTTTACTGCCTGTTCTATGTAAATGTTGAAAAGGAGGGGGGACAACCAGCAGCCTTGCCTCACTCCTTTCTGGATTACTGCTTCTTTTTCAAAGCCCTCGATTCTTATCACTGCAGACTAATTTTTATACAGATTGTAGATAATTCTTCGTTCTACGTATCTGCTCCCAATCACCTTCAGAATCTTAAATAGCTTGGTCCAATCAACTTTATCGAATGCCTTTTCTAGGTCTATGAATGCCATGTACGTGGGCTTGTCCTTCTTGATTCGATCCTCTAATATCAAACGTAAAGCCAGGATTGCTTCACGTGTTCCTGCATTTCTTCGGAAGCCAAACTGATCTTCTCCGATCTCAGCTTCAACTTACTTTTTCCATTCTTCTGTAAACAATACGTGTTAAAATTTTGCAGGCATGAGATACTAAACTAATGGTGCGATAGTTTTAACACCTGTCAGCACCGGCTTTCTTGGGAATAGGTGTAACAACATTCTGCCGAAAATCGGATGGCACTTCTCCTGTCTCATACATTTTACACACTAAATGGAATAACCTTGTCAAGCTGGTTTCTCCTAAGGCAGTCAGTAATTCAGAGGGAATGTCATCAATTCCAGGTGCCTTATTCCTATTTAGGTCGCTCACAGATCTGTCAAACTCTGACCTCAAAATTAGGTCTCCCATTTCATCAGCATCAACAGCCTCTTCTTGTTCCAGAACCAAATTATCTACATCTTCACCTTGATACTACTGTTGGATATGTTCCTGCCATCTTTCTGCTTTATCGTCTTTCCCTAGAAGTGGCTTTCCATGTGAACTCTTAATATTCATACACCTAGATTTCCTTTCTCCAAAGGTTTCCTTGATTTTCCTGTATGCAGTATCTACCTTTCCTAGGACCATACAACCTTCGATATCCTTGCACTTCTCCTTCAGCCAGTCTTCCTTAACTACCTTGCACTTTCTGTCCACTTCATTCTTTAATCGCCTGTATTCTTTTCTGCCCTCTTCATTTCTAGCATTCTTGTATTTTCGTCGTTCATCAATCAGGTCTAGTATCTCCTGAGTTATCCACTGATTCTTAGTTGATCTTTTCTTCCTTAGCATTTCTTCAGCAGCCCTGCTGACTTCATTTTTCATGACTATCCACTCTTCCTCTACTGTGTTTCCTTCAGCCTTTTCATTTAGTCCTTTTGCAACATGTTCCTTAAAACAATCCCTCACACTCTTTTCTTTCAGCTTGTCTAGATCCCGTCTTTTTGCGTTCTTTAGTTTCTTCAATTTCTTCAGCTTCAGATGGCATTTCATGACCAACAAGTTGTGGTCAGAGTCCACGGCTGCTATGGGAATGTTTTGCAATCCAACACCTAGTTTCTGAATCTCTTCCTGATCATAATGAAGTCTATTTGATACCTTCCAGTGTCTCCAGGTCTCGTCCACGTATAAAGCCGTCGTTTGTGGTGTTTGAACCAAGTATTGTCAATGACTAAATTATGATCAGTGCAGAATTCAACCAGCCGACTTCCTCTTTCGTTCCTTTGTCCCAATCCAATTTCTCCTACTGTATTTCCTTCTCTTCCTTGGCCTACCACTGCATTCCAGTCTCCCATCACAATTAGATTCTCGTCACCTTTTACACATGTAACTTTTTTTTTGATGGATACTTATAAATAACATCATGAATAAAAATATATAAATAAAATTACTCAAAAACTTAATAAAATTAATAAGCATAATTAACCGAAATGTCCGTAGTATGGGCGCCAGAGTTCACCATAATGGATCCCTCGAATTTAGATAAGAGCATGATAAACTTTATATCCCAGGGCGTGTACATAATGCTGAGTACTGGTACATCTGCTGCAGGCCTTACCTAACCTCCTGAAAACGACTAATTAGGTAGGAACTGCACCTAGGTTCATCAATAACACTGATTCTAAAATAGCTAACTATATTCTGAACAAATTCCGTGCATGAGCACCTCATCAACATACAACATTATACATATAATACACACATAAAATATTGCTGGAAGACTCCATATTTACAACAACAACAATAATGAAAATCGTGGGAAAACGAAAGTGAGAACTAAGCTACCATTTGTAGATAGTCCGATAAACAATGTACATGTATGAAGATAAATACCCTTCACTGTCTCTATATCAATTCGACTTACCGATTCTCATAATCGGCAGTTATCACATCACACAGATACTGTACCTTGTACTACTGTGTTCACATATTTTAACACTTGTTGTAAAGATATATACACACGTCTGTCGATCCTCAACATAAATTTATGGAAAGTCTGAGATAGCTTTCACCAACATATAATGCTAGGCCGCCACAAGTGCTACCATACTTAATGCGCAAGCACTCTCCACAATCAGTCACTTTCCACGAACATAACAAGACTACGCTCCACGAACGTTTGAAGTCCAGTCCACTGCTGCCGTGTCACTCCAGTACCGTGTATCAGCACCACTTCCTTCCCGTACAGTGTCAGTTGTCGTTCTCTTATACAATGTCACTGGTTGTAGTTATCTTCCTTCTCGTTCCTTTACAATCACCTCTACAATCACCCTTACAATGTTCCTGGTTGCCGCCGTATGATCAACCTTTATAGACATCAACATCCCCCTCCTCTCAGATGATACGTCTGGATTGGTGCTTGCCAGCCAATCATGGGTGGTCCTCTTCTCAAGCCCAAGCCCTGAACTACTTCTTCCTCCCAAGACAATAACAAACTCTGGGGTATATTCCATGAGTCACCAAATTTTCCTAATACAACAACAAGCTCATCTCATCAGGCTGGGATATATACATGACTCATGAATTTCCCGACACAAGTACATCACAACAAACACTGGCGTAGCCATATGACTCATTCAAATTACCAGAGTTATTAAAGCAATGTTTTCCCACTCGTGCAAAACAACTTACTCATACCTACATATGTGGATATCTTCCAGCTTACCAATATAAATGGCAAAATATACAAATGAAATACTGATAATAATAATGATAATAATAATAATAATAATAATAATAATAATAATAATAATAATAATAATAAATCGAATACTGACAATAATATCTAACTTCTACATATAATTCTGGGGTGTGATATATGTACTATCACACATATTGTTTTAAATCTTCTATCTCTTTATATGTTCTTTCGATTTCCTCATCTGCTGAGCTAATAGGCATATAGACCTGCACTATTGTGGTGGGCATTGGTTTGGTATCTATCTTAACGACAATAATTCTTTCACTATGCTGGTCATAGTAGCTTACCCGCTGAGCTATTTTCTTATTCATTATTAAACCAACTCCTGCATTTCCTCTGTTTGATTTTGTGTTGATAATTCGGTAGTCGCCTGACCAGAAATCCTGTTCTTCCTGCCAACGTACTTCACTTATACCAACTACATCTAACTTTAGTCTATCCATCTCCCTTTTCAGATTCTCTAATCTACCACAACGATTCAAACTTCTAACATTCCACGCTTCGACTCGCAGAATGTCAGTATCCATCTTCCTGATGATCGCCCCCTCTCGTGTAGTTCCCACGGGGAGATCCGAATGGGGGACTAGTTTACTTCCGGAATATTTTACCCGGGAGGAAGCCATCATCAGTACATCATTCATACAGAGAGAGCTGCATGTCCTCGGGAGTTAGTTACGGCTGTAGTTTCCCGTTGCTTTCAGCCGTGTAGCAGTATCAACACAGCTAAGCCATGTTGAGTATTATTACAAGGCCATATCAGTCAATCATCCAGACTGCCACCCTTGCAACTTCCGAAAGGCTGCTACCCCCCTTTTGATGCACCATTCCTTAGTCTGGTCTCTCAACAGATACCCATCCTATATGGTTGCACCTGCGGCTCGGCTATCTGCTTCATTGGGACACGCAAGACTCCCCACCGCGGCAAGGTCACATGGTTCACAGGGGAGGGTTCTTACCAGAGACTTATATGCCCTCTCCTTTACATCCTTACTACAACCCTTAAATACTCTCATAACCATGTGCAGAGATCTGTACCCTTTATTTAGAATCATATTTATGTGATTACCTCAATGAAGATCTTTCCTTAAAGTAAGACCAAAGGGAACTTTCACCCCAAGAACGCAGTTTACCACGTATCTTAACTTCCTAGTGTCCGCCGGCTGCCTGTATCCCATGATTTGTTGACTAGCCCGCCCGCCCTGTCGTGGATAGTAAGTCAGTTGATCTCTCGATCGCGGAGGAAGGTGAAATATGACATTGAGTGGTAGCGACTACAGGAAGTGGGCATGGTTAATTCAGGATGCAAATTGCTCGGCTCTGGAACAGCGATCAGTGTTTAATATTCATCACGTATTGTGTTCACTCACATTGTCGGCAGTAATAATACATAATGCGCCGTTATTACGTGAACGTACCACACTGCATTAATAACTCCCAACTGCTGATGGGCTGACGGGCTGCCTTTCGATAATGGAGCATTCCCATATTCGAGGGATAGCACAGCCACATAAATAAGTGCTGCATTCTGGCGTGCATCAGACTGCGTGGCGTCACCTCAATCCTGGGTCGAATCTCAGTAAAATCACTGTAATGATCAATTACCTTAAACCTATAATGCAGTGGTGGTGGTTACTGACCAAATTAAGCTGTGTTACAAAAAATATTTACATTAATACCTTGGAGTAAAATTAAATTTCCATTCGTATCCCTTACAGGACTAATTTAAAAAAATCAGGTGAATATAAAAAACATGAATACCGGGACCTTTTTATGTGTTTAACTCTTTAAAAGGTAATCTTTATACAATTTTCTATTATGAATCAGTCAGTAATTTCTTTTTCATCGTGTCGGGGGAACACATAGCTTGTATTCGGGAGAGAGTAGGTTCGAGGCCCCTGTCGGCAGTTCTGAATATGGTTCTCCGTGGTTTCCCATTTTCACACCAGGCAAGTGCTCGTTCTGTGTCTTAATTAAGGCCACGGCCGCTCCCTTCCCACTCCTAACCTTCCTAACCCTTTCCTATCCCATTGTTACCATAAGAACTATCTGTGTTGGTGTGACGTAAAGCATAATGTTAAAAAAAAACTTTAGGGAAGACTTATTGGTATGGAGTCCTAGGTTCCTTTGAATTGTCCCATAGAAAAATGACGTCTTCCTTCTACCATCCTTCACTTTCCTGTCTGAGCCTACGGCACAATTCTTTGTTTTCTTGTCCTCCTGGCCATCAGTGCTGTGTGGCTTCCCGATGAGACGAAATAAACTCACTTTAAAATCACTACGACATGACACCTCGTAAATATCGTAGCTGTGCCTGCCATGGCTAGTAGTCACTATCTGCAGCATTGAGAAAATCCACAGCCTGTTTTCCAGTCATTTGACCTGGTCAGGGATGGAATGAATGAAGCCCCCATCTAGCGGCGAGGATGCGAATTGTGCGGGCTGCCGAAGCCTGTCACACTCTTCTGGGGAAATGATTAATGAATGCCAGATGAAATGAAATGATATCGGAGTGTGTTGCTGGAATGAAATATGACAGGGAAAACCGGAGTACCCGGAAAATATCCTGTCCCGCCTCCGCTTTGTTCAGCACAAATCTCACATGGAGTGACCGGGATTTGAAGCACGGAACCCAGCAGTGAGAAGCCGGTGCGCTGCGGCCTGAGCCACGGAGACTATTTGCAGCATTATATAAACGTTATACTACAGATGATGTATATAATTGGACAAAAAAACCGAAAACCAAACCCCATGGCGCAAAAGGCCCCGAAGGGCCTTGCCCTACAAAGTGACCACTGCTCAGCAAGAAAGCCTCAAGATTACGAGGTGTCGTGTGGTCGGCATGACGAATCCTTTCGGCCGTTATTCTTGGCTTTCTAGACCGAGCCGCCATCTCACCGTCCGTTGGCTTCTGAGTTGTAATCACACAGGCTGAGTAGACCTGGAATCAGCCATCAGATCCAGGTAAAGTCCCTGACCTGGCCGGAAATCGAACTCGGTACTTCCGGATAAGATGCAGGCACGCTACCCCTACACCAAGAGGCTAGCATTTCAATAGACAACACTTCTAAATTGATACAAATGAAGTAGAGATTTGACGCTTTACAGAGGAATATTTCTGCTATGTACAAGATAAAAAGTGTCCGCCATTTTTTTAAGTAAGTTCGGACCAGAGAAACTCAAAGGGTTCATATCCATTTTGATAATTTCACCTTTTTTTCATATGTTCAGTCTTAACTTTCTAAATCCTACTTTAATTATTTCCTTTATCCTGTGATGTATTTGCGGATTGTATTGTATTCTATTCATAACTGTCTACCTCTGTTGATCAGTGGTAGAGTGTCGGTCTTCAGAGTCCAATATCATGGGTTCATATCCGGCAGAGGTAATCAAATATTCTGAAAGAGGGCTATAAATGCATTTAGCACTGCATGCCGTACGATCGGAATATAAGAGATCTCTGGTGATACATTTGGTGTTTATCCGACAAAATAAAAAGTAAAAATTCGTTCATTCAGACTTCCAATTCCTCTGCCAACTGGTAGAGTGAAAAATAGGGGCGAAAATGCCTGCACAGGGTAGCTGAGGTCGTAGGATTCTTCTTCTTCTTTCTTCGTTACGCCCATGCAAGGAGTGCGTTTGGACTTGTTCGGTAACCTGATGGTTTTCGCCTTGTCCTCCCAAAATCTCCTCATGAATGCACTGTGTTGTATCTTGCATTCTGTAAACCACTTCCTACCAGTATTCTTTTTAGATTTATCCATGAATTTGTGCTTGGCTACTATTGTGCTGAAAGATCGACCATCTTCCATGATGTCGCCCGTGGTGTTGAATTCTTGGAGGTCGGCCTTAGTTTCTTCTAGCCAGTTTATTTTGACCTTCTTTGAGTTGATTACTTTAAATAATCTTTTGGTGAGTCTGTCGCTGTCCATTCTATAGATATGGCCATAGAATTTCAGGCGTCTCTTGCGTGCGGCATCCGTGAACCTGTGGCGTTGGCGGTGATGATTATTGTTTTAAGAGGAAGTACAATTAGGCAACCACCCCATATAGAACACTAATCAGAAAGACAAAATGGAAGGGATCCGACACTTCGAAAAATGAAGGTATCTGCCAAAGGAAGAGAAAGGCCACGAAGGGCATTAAACTGAAAGACTCCCTAGGCCTCGAGTACTCGAATACCGCTGGGCGAGGAAAAGAACAAGAGTTGACCAAGGGAGGTCGGATAGGATAGATGAGTGTGAGGAGCCTGGCACAAATAAGTGGAAGCAATGCCAGGACTCAGCTTAGGGCCCCGTGGTCGCCAAAACACACTCCCAAGTTAAAAGCCCCTGGGGCCCCTATTAATCGTCTCTTACCACAGGCAGGGGATACCGTGGGTGTTATTCTACCGCCCCATACCCACAGAGGGATCAATGAAACTCTCAGTTAACGAGTAGCAGTCCGCTGTTCTTCTCTTAACGAACATTCCATTTTCTCTCGTGGGACCATACATTTTCCGGAGAATTTTCGTTTCCTGTTTTTCATTTTCTATAATTTTAGTGTGACGTCCAAGAGATATGTGGTTTCTGAGGCGTACAAAACTTCCAGCAAATCAACTGTCTTGTAATGTATTTTTACACTACGCGATAGGACTCTCTTGTTGTAGTAATTCCACGTTAGTCTGTACTCCTTATGGAGTTTAGTGGCTCTTTCTATGCTGGTCTTACTGTCTAGCCCCGTTTGTCGTATGATTTCTCCAAGGTGTTTGATGGAGGACGCCTGTGAAATTGCGCCGTTTTCCAGCTCTAAGGGAGATTTTTGCTATGATAATGTAGATTTTCCATGAACTGGGATTATTTGTACGATATTTGGAGGCCTGCCTATGATGTTATATTATGTAATCAGATTATTATCCGATCATTATCGGATCATTATTATTATTATTATTACATCGTTAAGCCCTAATTAGGAGCTCGATTGAACCAAATTAGCTGATGTGTTGGCCTTCTTCTCCTTCCAAAATCTGTTCATCCTCTCGCTGAGCTTCTTCCTTCGTTCTTCTGTCCAAGTAATAGTGTCTCTGGTGTTGTGTTTGTCTTGAAACTGGTGATTGTCGAGTTTGGTTCTGAATTTACATCTGTCCTGTATAATGTCTTCTGAGATGTTGATTTTCTGGAGATATGTTTCACTTTCATGAAGCCAGCTGTTCTTGGTTTTAGATGAAAGGGCCAGGTTGAGAATTCTTTTAGTAAGTCTGTTGCTGTTGTGTTCATTCTGATAATGTGTCCATAAAATTTCAGTCGTCTTTTCCAAAAAGTATGAGATATTTTTCAGAATGACAATATATTTCCTGGGGTGATTTTTTCCTCCATATTCCCTCTATACAAACTGGGCCAAACATTTTTCTTATAATTTTCCTTTCCTGTTTCTCTATGTCTTTGGTTAGAGACTCGCCACCAAAGATTAAGGTTCCTGAAACATATAACGCTTCAGGTTTGATTACTCTATTACAGTGTCTAAGTTTTGCTTTCCGAGATTTTATATTTTATTGTACCTGTTCCAAGTGATCCCGTAAGCTTTCTGTAACTTGGATTTTTTTAAACCAGAGGGCTGAATAATTTCTCCCAAATATCTGAATTGGTTCACCTGAAAAATTTTGCCGAATTTAGTTATCATAGGTTGTTCATCTAAGTATCGTGAAGCTCCTTCCAAGTATTGAGTTTTCTCATTGGAAATTTGGAGTCCAATTTTGATGGCAATTTCATGTAATTTTTCAGTGGAATGAATAGCTGATTGCTGTGTCATTCGCAAAGGCCAGACAGTGCAAGTGAATTCTATCTTTAAGTAGTCTGCCAAGGGTTATTTCCCCAATTTTCTTTTTCCAGGTCCTGATTACTTTCTTAAGTACGAGATTGAACAGTACGGAGATAATCCGTCTCCTTGACGAACCCCGGTGTTAATAGTAAAATGTTCAGATTTTTCTTCTAGGAATTTAACTTTTGAAGTAGTGCCAGTTAATGTTTATCTGATTAATGCACTTGTATTTTATCCACTTCAAATTCTTCTAGAGTATTGAAAAGTGTTTGACGGTCTACAGAGTCATATGCTTTTTTCGAAATCTACAAAAGAAATGGCAGTTTATCTGGTTTTGCGTATTTGTAGGTTAGTTTCAAGATTAAGGATTTGTTCTGCACAAGATCTTCCTTTTCGGAAACCTGCCCGGCGTTCACCAACTAGGTGATCTGTTTGTTTCTCATGTCTAGTGATCAGGCTTTGGAAAACATTTTGTAAGCAAGTGGTATCAATCAAACTAATTCCTCTATAATTATTGATGTTGGTTTTATACCCTTTCTTGTGTAGTGGATGAATTAGCGAACATTTCCAATCTTCAGGGATTTCTTTAGTGATCCAGATGTTTTCAAAAATCGAGTAGATTTTCCGGGCTATACTCTCAGCTCCTATCTTCAGCATTTCGGCAATTATGCCATCTTCCCCTGAGGCTTTGTTATTTTTGAGACCATGGATTATTTCTTTGACTTCTTCCAATGTTGGGGGTTCTGAATATTGATTAGTTGAGGGTGTTTCAAAGTTGAGCTGTTCTTTAGGAGAATCAAAGTTTAAAAGATCCTTGATATACACTGATAGAAGTTTGCAATTTTCTTGATTATTCGTTTCCAATGTTCCATTCGGGCTTTTGAAGCAAAGACCAGGTGCCCGATAATTTGATAATTCTTCTCGGAAAGTTTTGTAGAAGTTACGTGTATTTTTTTGTTTTATGCAAAATCTTGTTCAATTTCTGCCAATCTGTAGTTATCATAGTTGCGTTTCTCAGACTTGAAGATTTTTTATGTTTGTTTCTGTACTTGATGAATTCCCGCCAGGTTAGTTAAGTTTTATGAGAATTCCATTTCTGCCAGGCTTTATTCTAAAGTTTATGACCTTGTCGCAGGTTTCATTCCACTTCCTATGTCTGCGTTTCCTGGGTGGTGTGCGTACATTTTGAGAAGCCTTCAAAAGCATGTCTCTGAGTTCTACCCAGTTCGAAGGATTGGGAGTAGGGATACTTTCAATGAAAGTACTGGTGTTCTGTTTAAGAAATTCCGGTTCGACGAGGAGGGTTTTTGTTGTTTTTGGTTTGGACCTGTTTGGTTGAAATTTTACCTTGAGTAAGGACAGATAGTGGTCAGAGTCAATGATTCCTTTTTAATTTTTTTTTTTTTGCTATTTGTTTTACGTCGCACCGACACAGATATGTCTTACGGCGACGATGGGATAGGAAAGGCCTAGGAATTGGAAGGAAGCGGCCGTGGCCTTAATTAAGGTACAGCCCCGGCATTTGCCTGGTGTGAAAATGAGAAACCACGGAAAACCATCTTCAGGGCTGCCGACAGTGGGGCTCGAACCCACTATCTCCCGATTACTGGATACTGGCCGCACTTAAGCGACTGCAGCTTTCGAGCTCGGTTTTTTTAAACATTCAAAATTTCTTTTTGATTGTTCTTGGAAACAGCCATATGATCTATTTGAAATTCTCCCAAATAAAAATTTGGGGATCTGCAGGGTTTTTTTTCTCCTGTGGAAGCGCCCGGAAATGTGTTGACATTAACTTGAGTGAAATTTTTTTGTGGATATCAATCCTTATCCATTTTTACTAGTCCTATTGTGCTCTGGGTATAGTCCTACAATGGTCCTGAATTTCTTTTCTATACCAATTTGGGCATTAAAATCTCCCAATAGAATTTTATGTGATGTTTTGGAATTGTGGTTGTAGTTTCTTCCAGCTATTTCCAAAAAGTCTTACATCATTTGTGGATCTTTTCGATTGTAGTTTTTGGTGGGAACATGCGCATTAATCAATGAATAAGCTTTGTTTTCTTATTTATCGGATAATGTTGAAATTCTTTCAGAAGGTGAAAATAGTTAGGTATTGAGTTAATTAAATTTCTTCCTACAATGAATCCAGTGCCAAATTGTAATGGCTTCTTATAAAGGGAGATTGTTGGCTTACGTTTGCAAACTCTATAATTTCCTGAGTCAAAATGATATTCATCCGTGTATCTGGTTTCCTGAAGTACAAAAATTTGAATGTTTAATTTACCGGTATCTAATATGTCTGTTATTTGCTTTATATTCCCAGTTTTCCGAAGTGTGTTGATGTTTAGACTACCAACGAAAGTCTTACATTTTGGGCGAAGAGATTTGGGAAGATCCGATACATTCCCGCATGTTGTTCTCGGTCCCCCAGAATCCGATGACCGAGAAAAACTAGTACGTGTACTAGTGCCTGGGGTAGGTGCATCGTTGAAAAACGACATCATGCTAATAGGTTGAAGGTATTGGAGAGATTGATTGTGATCAATCTCAATGTTACAACTAACTGGAATTTATGTTTAGCTGGCCGTTATGCTTTGATGTCCATCGTTTGGCTGATTTCTTCTTTACAGAGATGAGCACTTTGGTGTACCGTAAATATAAAGGCTCTGCACTAGATTTATACTTGATTCTCTGGATTTTCTGTAAGTCGGTCACAAAGAGAAGCAATAGAGGCAGGGTGGGGTCAAGTGTCAGGTAAATGCAGAAACCTTTCGGACGAAGAAATACTATTACGATCTACAGGTATGGGCCAGATCTTCTGCACAAAGGAGTACATAATACAAAAAATACGAAAAAACTGAAAGTATGCATTGAAGTAACATTGGAGGTGTATGCGTAGACACAGTAATAATATTGGTATTACATCCCATCAAATAAATTTGCGATTTTTGGAGATACCAAGTGCGGAGTTCTTTTAGGTGTCTGTACATCAACCGACACAACGCTGACGTTTATAAACAACTTCAAATATCACCGGTCTGAGCTAGGGACGAACCCGACAATTTGGAATCAGAAATCCAGCATTATACCGTCGGAGCCATTCAGCTTGACTGTGAAGATAATCAGTAACAAGTGTATACTACGCATTTTACGTGTGAAAATTTAATCAAGCCTCCCTTCGCATTAACAACACAATTGTTAAGCAAGTGTCATCCTTCAACTACCTTTTCACTATAGTGACTGAGCATTGCGATCCCAAGAATGAAATCTTATCCAGGATTGGGCAAGCCAAACATTTGTTAACAGTATGAGGGCCCTGTTCACCAGTAGAGATCTCAACCTTCACTTACGAGTTCGGATGTTGTGATGCTATGTTATTCCTGTCGTTCTGTATGATTTCGAAGGCTGGACGCTCAGTCCTTTGGTGAAGAGGTGGATTGAAGTTTTCGAAATGTACTTGTACACAAGAATGCTTCGAGTATTCTGGGTAGAAGGAAGACCAGTGAGGAAGTCCTCAGCTTGTTAAATGAGAAACAAGAGTTTCTAACAAACATGAAGGAGCGAAAGTTCGAGTACATCGGGCATATCATGAAAGTGAACGATATGAACTTCTCCAACTCATCACCGAGGGGAAAAAGACTCGCTCCGCTGGTATGGACGAGCTGCCATTGAAACATTTCGAGCTGTTCTTTCGCGATTTACCTTAATCAGTTGGATCGTCAACCTTCATAGGGAGACGGCATCCTAACAAGAAGAAGAAATTTATTGAATCACTCTCGTGTTATTATTTTTATTCTGTTTCATTATAACCTTATCCAGTCCAAAGAAAACAAATATTTAGTTCCAAAGCCAATGGAGGAAAGGAAATGAAGGCCATTGGATGCAATACACGCCAGCCCCGCGGTGTACGGGTAGCGTGCCTGCCTCTTACCTGGAGGCCCCGGGTTCGATTCCCGGACAGGTCAGGGATTTTTACCTGAATCTGAGGACTGGTTCGAGGTCCACTCAGCCTACGCGATTACAATTGAGGAGCTATCTGACGGTGAGATAGCGCCCAGGTCTAGAAAGCCAGGAATAACGACCGAGGGGATCCTTCGTGCTGACCACATAACACCTCGTCATCTGTAGGCCTTCGGGCTGAGCAGCGGTCGCTTGGTAGGCCATGGCCCTTCGGGGCTTTTGCGCCATGGGGGGGGGGGGATGCAATACAATTTAAAAAATCCTCCAACGTTTAGTAATATCTTCATCAGAATGACCATCAAAAACGGGTCAATTCTTATTGACTGTTAATAATAATGTTATTTGCTTTACGTCCCACTAACTACTTTTTTAAGGTCTTCTGAGACGCCGAGGTGCCGGAATTTAGTCCCACAGGAGTTCTTTTACGTGCCAGTAAATCTACCGACACGGGGCTGTCGTATTTGAGCACCTTCAAATACCACCGGACTGAGCCAGGATCGAACCTGCCAAGTTGGGGTTAGAAGGCCAGCGCCTTAACCGCCTGAGCAACTCAGCCCGGCTTTTTTATTGACTGTTAGTGGCTGAGCAGAGGAGGAGAAATTATTTGACAGCAGCGTGTAGTGTATTGACTGCGTGCACTCGCGTCCCACCAGCCACATTCTTGAGAAGAATTTTCTCAATATCGTCAGAGACGACGAGCCTCTATATGTGTTGAACAGGATACAAATAAGGGAGTGACGAGACTACTAATGATTTGATGTTTCAGAGTTACAAGATGTCCATTGGAGGAGAATTTCAAATTAACCCACTTTTTACTTCGCTTTTCCCACACCCTCATGGGGTTGTGGAGAGATCTTTGTCACGCATGTATACCTGGTCAAATTTTATAACCGGATGCCCTTCCAGAGGCCAACCCTACGAAGAGGGATCGTTCGCTATTTCGTGTTCCTGTGTAGTATTGTGTATGAATGAAGATGTGTCAATAAGGGGAAAAGTGCAGGAAGTCCTTCAAAACCATGACAATTTTTGCTGAAATTGTTAGCTTGTTATGTTGGGAGTCGAGTCCAAAAAGGATTTAGTTGAATTCAGTAGCGTCAGAAATCTTCAACAATTTCTCTTCGATTGGTTTCGGTGACTTTTAAATTCGTTCGCCATCTAACGCTGAGCCTGTCTCTGGAAATTTCTCAATACGCCGACGAAATGCATTGCTATGATGTTAAGGATTTTCTGAGCATTTTGCCAGCTAATGTATCCTGCACCAAATATATGTATTTATCACCAAGTCGAAAGACGTGATCGACAAGAAAAACATATCCCTCAATTGAAAGAATCATAATTAAAACAGCGTATAAAGAAGTTTGGAAAACACTGAAAATGTTCCCATAAAAATTAACAGTGCCCGCCTCTGTGGTGGAGTAGTTAGAGTGATTAGCTGCCCTTCCCCCCGGCGGCCCGGGTTCGATTTCCGGCACTGCCACAAAATTTGAAAAGAGGTACGAGGACTGGAACGTGGTTAACTCAGGCTCGGGAGATCAACTGAATGGAAGGGCATCGATTTCCACATCAGCCGTGCTTGATGTGGTTTCCCACTTCTCCTCCAGGCGAATGCCGGGATGGTAATTAACAAGGCCACGGCCGCTTTCTTCCTTCCTTTCCGTCCCTTTTACTCATCCCATCCCTGACAAGGTCCCTGTGCAGGATAGCAGGTGAGGCCACTAGGACGAGGTACCGGTCCTCCTGCTGAGTTGTATCGTCGACTAAAAGTCTCACGCTCCAGGTCAATACCCTTGAGGCGGTAGAGGTGGGATCCCTCACTGAGTCCGGGGGAAAAACCAACCCTGGAGGGTGAACGGACTGAAAATCCACAGCCTGTTTCCATTCATTCGACCAGGTCAAGAATGGAATGAATGAAGCCCTCATCTAACGGCGACGATAGGAATTGTGCCGGCTGCCGAAGCCTGTCGCACTCCTCTGAGGCCAAGATTGTTGAAAGACGGATGAAATGAAATGATACTGGAGAGTGTTGCTGGAATGAATTTTAACAGGGGAAACCGGAGCACACGGAGAAAAACCTGTCCCGCCTCCGCTTTGTCCAGCACAAATCTCACATGGAGTGACCGAGATTTGAACCTCGGAACCCAGCGGTGAGAGGCCGGCGCGCTGCAATCTGAGCCACGGGAGCTCTTTTGAGGGTGAACGGACTGAATAATATAAATAATATTAATAATAACAAAGTAACACTGGTACAAATTTGAAAGATGTGGACCATGAAAAGTGAGTTCGTTACTGTGAATGGTTTACAATTTTCATTGGCAGGAATACTGTTGATATTCTTAATGATGCCGTCTATAGAGATGATGGCTGCTTCTATCCCTCTGTTCATATTAACAAAGCAAACACACGATTGTGGTCAACGGAGAATACTCGTTCCGCGCATGAAAAACCCTTCCATGATCATAATATTGGAATGTGGGTTGCAGTATCCAGAACCATAATTAATTGGATAACAAAACACTACACTAGCATACACCGGGCGAGTTGGCCGTGTGCGTAGAGGCGCGTGGCTGTGAGCTTGCATCCGGGAGATAGTAGGTTCGAATCCCACTATCGGCAGCCCTGAAGATGGTTCTCCGTGGTTTCCTATTTTCACACCAGACAAATGCTGGGGCTGTACCTTAATTAAGGCCACGGCCGCTTCCTTCCAACTGCTAGGCCTTTCCTATCCCATCGTCGCCATAAGACCTATCTTTGACGGTGCGACGTAAAGCCCCTAGCAAGAAGAAGAAGAAGAAGAAGAACACTAGCATAGCTTATTCGATAGCTGTTTGCTAACTGCACATTTAACTGAAACAGTTAAACATCACGCCCCAATGGAACAAATGAATATAGAAAAAGTCAAACAACAATAAAGAATAAGTTCTACCAATACAAATTGCGGTAATTTTCGAAATATGTGTTTAAATCGAACTTACAAACTAATTTACATGCGAAGTCTAAGTGTAATGTGACTTACCTAAAGCCCTGTTTGTTATAATATTATTTGTTCAACATTCCTTTAATTGGCAGTTTTTTGAGACACGGGGGTGTCAGAAATTTGATACACCGAAGTTCTGAAACGACTCGGTAGTTCCAGTTGACATACTGTATTTGAACATCGTCAGGTATAGACGAACTTATCTGGGATAGCATTCGTCACCTGGGAAACAACGAGGTTAGTATTTCTAGCTTATACAGTATAGAATAAAAGACACGAGTTTACAATGCTCATAAGTAATAGTGCTTTATTTGGTTTAAAGCCATGTTTTTGTTCAGGGCTATCTGAGAACCTGAAGTGCCCTACTATTAAAAAAAGCACAACCTTGAATTAATGGACAGTCACCATGCAGTGCTAGAAACACAGTTGTTTCTCACACCAAGAACATACAACATACGTAAAGCCACTAACAAAATAAAAAAAATGTAGATAACCGCAAGACGCATATTTAATTTTTCATTAGTACAAACTCTTTGCTAGATGCCAGGAGTACGTTCCTAACTTTCAAGATATTATTTTTTATTATGAAGATTCGTAGACTTTATTTATAACTAACATAGCTCTCCCAAATATTCCCTTATGTTAAGGAATACATGGATAACATTATCGTATTTTACCACTTACAGACTAAAGATGTAGGCCTATATCGAAATTTAATCAACTTCCAAGCAAGTACAAATTGTTTATATTCAGGAGATAGTGAATTCGAATTCCACTGTCGGCAGCCCTAAAGATAGCCTTCCATGGTTTCCCATTTTCGCGCAATGTAAATACTGGGACTATATCTTAATCATGACTTCGGTCGATTCCTCCACACTCCTAGCCCTTGCCTGACCCATCGTCACCATAAGACCTATCTGTGTCGGTGCGACGTAAAGCAAAATCGTGTGAAAAACAAAACAAAATTGTTTATTTCCATATTGTGAATAGATAGATAGATTTATCACCAACAGGTTATTTTCCCAATTAAAGATGATTCAATAAAACATAATA
The DNA here is from genome assembly GCF_040414725.1 of Anabrus simplex. NCBI lineage: Eukaryota > Metazoa > Arthropoda > Insecta > Orthoptera > Tettigoniidae > Anabrus > Anabrus simplex. The sequence continues at coordinate 370,422,326 of NC_090268.1, read as the reverse complement.
TACAACAAATACACCTTAAGTAATTAACACTAATTTCCTAAAATAATAACCAATTTCAATCTAAACCTAGAGACCTTTATAGATGCATATTTACAACACCTTAAATAAATAAATAAATAAATAAATAAATAAATAAATAAATAAATAAATAAATAAATAAATAAATAAATAAATAAATAAATAAATAAATAAATAAATAAAACTAAATCTCCTTAAATAATTGACATTATTAAACTACACCTAGTAACATTTACATATTTACGAGTACATATTTTACAGATAGGGCCTTACATTCATGAGGTCATTAGGGCCCGTCTGATTTTAGACAGGAGTGAGTGAAAAAGGTCCACTGATTCACCCACCTCATTCAGTGATGTTAGTGCCCTCACAAGCCATGAGTTAGCCCGAGCCACAGTTCTCACTTTAGGTAGATGAAAAATATACCTTGCCTAGTATTGCGAGGGGGAACATGTAATGGAATCAGCTGCAATATTGTTGAGCAATTCACTCTATTCGTCAGACACTTATAAGGAAAGAGGGCATTGGTACATCTGCGGCGTGAGTGCAATATCCTCATGCTCATAGTCTCACAAAAAGACTCGTAATCGGACGAAGAGACAGAAATACTCAAACCCTTGTAGCTGATCCATTTCATGAACCTTATTTGGACTATTTCCAAGTTTTGTATTAAATACTGCTCAGAAGGTAGCCACACCTTGCAACAATATTCAAACAATGGACTGATTAGAGTGGAAAACAAAGTTATTAGAGTTCTAGGAGAAATAAATTCAGCACAGTTTCTTTTCAGAAAGCCAAGTAATTTAAACCCTTTCCTAGAAATCCTGTCTAAATGTTTCTCGGAGGAAAGTCCGTAACAGTTTGAAAGTTTCACACCAAGATAGCGCATTCTTTGTATGTTCTTGGTGTGAGAAACAACTGTGTTTCTAGCACTGCATGGTGACTGTCCATTAATACTATCTCAGTTTAATATATAGTACTGCATCTTCAGTGTTATATACACCTTCGAATTTGATTGCTTGTTGTGTTCATCATCTGATCCACGTTTACAATATATAAAACCAGATGTTTGTACTCTGCGATACGGCAGCTGCAGTATGGAAGGTGCGCGCATAATTGTTGCAAGCAACCTGCACGTGTTCGACCTGGCAAGCATGAGTCGCCAGTCTGAATCTCCGCTGCTGAAATGAAATGGCGTATGGCTTTTAGTGCCGGCAGTGTCCGAGGGCATGTTCGGCTCGCCAGGTGCAGGTCTTTTGATTTGACGTCCGTAGGCGATCTGCGCGTCGTGATAAGGATGAAATGATGATGACGACACATACACCCAGCTCCCGTGCCAGCGAAATTAACCAATGATGGTTAAAATTCCCTACCCTGCCGGGAAACGAACCCGGGACCCCTGTGATCAAAGGCCAGCACGCTAACCATTTAGCCATGGAGCTGGTAACATGGCGAGATAGTTATCATTGCAACACCCTATTTTCGTATGTAAATGTTCTGGTTTCATATTAATGGTAGTGTGGACAGTCATAACTGCCGAAGTCCCTCGTTATGATAGGAAGATTGGTGTTTGGTGCGCTATTAGTGCAAGACAAATAATTGGGCCTATATTTCTCGAAACGGTAGGAAATGCAGAGAGGTACCAAAATGACATTTTGATACCGTTCTTCCATCACTTAACAGAAGAAGAAAAAACGCGTGGATGGTTTCAACAAGATTCAGCCCCTGCTAATAGAGCAGATTCACTTCTTTTAATCTCGAAAGTGTTTACAGACAGAGTGTTCAATGCTGGTCTATTTCCCCCTCGTTCTCCAGATCTAACAATGAGTGATTTTTATTTGTGGGGTAAACTGAAAGGAAAAGTATATCGAACAAATCCTCACACATTAGAGGAACTGAAAGAAAACATTACGAATGAAATCCGAAACATTACTGTGGCAGAACTCACACGCGTCAGCCGGAATGCGGTTACCAGATGCCTGTATAACCCAGGAAGAACGACACTCCCAGCATCATTTATAAGGTATGATTTCATATAAGACTGTATACACGCTTAAAGCAGGGCGGACCGAGCGAGTTGGCCGTGCGGCTAGGGGCGCGCAGCTTTGAGCTCCCATCCGGGAGATAGTGGGTTCGAATCCCACTTTCGGCACCCCTGAAGATGGTTTTCCGTAGTTTCCCATTTTCACACCAGGCAAATGCTGGGGCTGTACCTTAATTACGGCCACGGCCACTTCCTTCCCATTCCTAGGCCTTTCCTGTCCCATCGTCGCCATAAGACCTATCTGTGTAGGTGCGACGTAAAGCAAAATAGCAACAATAAGAAAGCAGGGCGGCCGCGTGCGACCTAAGTTCGTCTGAGGCAGCTACCATAAGGCAGAGTACAAACTTCGTGCGCTCGGTCTGAGATTATTTGAGAGACCCTGACAGAAATCTACAAGGAAGGAGATTGTCATTACAATTTTACAACTAATAGTCTTCTTTTTATTCTTCTTTTTCTACCGATTTCCCATTCTTGAGGGGGCGAGGATGCGAACTGTGTTACACATGTGGATTTAGCCCTGTTTTACGGCCGGATGCCCTTCCAGACGCCAACCGTATATGAAGGGATATAGTCACTATTTTATGTTCCTGTGGTTGTTGGTATAGTGCTGTGTGTTGTCTGAATATGAAGAGGAAAGTGTTGGGACAAACACAAACACCCAGCTGTCCCCGAGCTACAAGAATTAATCAGACGTGATTAAAATCCCCGATCCGGCTGGGAATCAAACCCGGGACCCTCCGAACCGAAGGCCGCAACTCTGGCCATTCGGCCAAGGAGTCGGACAATTTTACAACTGATAGTGATCTATAAAAATCCAGTTCATTTTGCATTATTAGAATTTTGGTAAACACAAAATACCAACATCGAGAATATAATTACATAATCAATTTACATATTTACACATTTAATTTTCTCTATAGCCTGCATTGTTTCGAAATTTTTTTTATGTTTTGTACATTTATTTCTGTATCACAGAACTAAAGTGGAAAAGTATAAATACAGTTGAAACTCTTCAATATCGCATTACAATTAATTAGAAGTGCTTTCCGAAACAAAATTTATCCAGTTAGCTATTTAGGAACATGAAGGTCTATCATCCCGACCTCATGATGATTTTCAAGCAACCAGTTTTACACTCTGAAAGGCTGTGAAATCTAGTATTTCTCAAACATGCTCACCTTGATTATTTCGTCCATAGGTCTATGAGAACCCCTTATCACGATCCTAAGAGAGAACGTCATGCACTTTCGTTGCCAGTCAATTGCTACGTTTACGAAATCGATTTGAGTACACTTACCGTACTGAATCCGATCTCAAATAAATAAACGAAACAGAACCGCGGTAATTTCGATATCAATAATATTATCTGATCAACATAACCTATCGCGGTGTAATTAATTGTAAGGTTTCTATTTTAATACGTGCTTTTCAAATAGCCTAGCGAAGTGAAGAAGCCTAGTAAGTTAATATGTATTAAAATAATTTCCGTGGATAATAGTTCGTCACTTTCTAGTGATTTCTGTTGCCTAATCCAATCGGCAGATTATGAATTAAGGTGAATAACAGATTACAGTCGTTCACAATACGATTTCAATACGATCCGCGTTAACATGGAACTCAGATCGAACTGAGTATGTATGGTACGATCTCAGATTTTACCTATCGACCTTAAGACTTATTCGGGACTGACTGCCCGTTTATATGGCGTTTTCAGTACGGAAAGTGTAATGAAATCCATTTGAATCCTGCACGTAAATGCACTAAACGCGTTCATATTAATAATGCGCCACGTTGAAGTCGGTGATTATTGATCTGTGTAATCTGTACATGAAGGCATTTAGTTTGTACTTCCCGTAGTCCTCAGCCGAGCCGTTCTTAAAGCAGATAACTCGCTCCCCAGTAGAATCAATAAAGAAGCAATTACGGATAATAGTGACCCCCTCGAAAAGCATTTCATCTTCCCTCAATTTTCTTGAGAAAGAAAGGAGTTCACAGTTCGGAAAAAAAAAACATCATATTTTATTAGCGAAGAAATTTATTTTCATCTTTCGATAATTTATAACTCCAACGCCACATGGTTAAAGCCAACTTGAAGCATTTGAACTAGCACAATTTCTCGATATGGTTTTTATCAACATCTGTACCCGAGGCACATCCTTTCGGATCATATTTTATGAGTTTCCTTTATAAATACTTCTACCACCGTTACAATAACCCCGTAACGCTCTCCTTGAGAACGTCTCGCATTAAGTCTGAGTCGGTAGATGCAGAGTGGGTCTCGGGCCCTTAGTGGCCGCGGCTGAACTGTGGTCCAACAGCACTGCACTCTGACCGGCCAACCGAACACAGGAACAGTGGCCATGGCTCTACCATGGCTCTACGCCTCTGCATTCGGCTGACCCCAACCGTCGGCTGTCCTGAGAATGGTTTTCCGTGGTTTTCCATTCTCCTGCACTAAGACGAATGCCGGGACAGTTCCTAGTATAGCCCACGGTCGACAACCCCTTCACCTTCTCCGAGCATCTCCTTCACCGTACCAATCTCCCGGCCTGAGAGACGGCGTCGCCGTCTAAGGGGCCCGCCACCCCGTTCAGAGGAGGAATGAATTTTCTTTTAGTATTAGTAGTTAAGTCTGGCATTACACTGGAGACGCAATTCAAATGTGAAGTGCTCCAAGGAATATTGAGAGAAAATATATTCAAGAATTTACTACTTGTCACAACGTGATAGGACAATCCGTGCTGTACTTACCTGGAACAACGAAATGTTGTCTCCTTTGTTAATACCTCATTTACAATCATGGTTACGATTAAATAATACACTGACCGACAGAGCAAATGCAACACCAAGAAGGAGTGGTCAGAACTTTATGCCAATTGCAGGGTAGGCTGACGTCACTGAGGTATGCTCATGATGTGAAATGCGCCGCTGTGCTGCGCACGTAGCGAACGATAAATGGGACACGGCGTTGGCGAATGGTCCACTTCGTACCGTGATTTCTCAGCCGACAGTCATTGTAGAACGTGTTGTCGTGTGCCACAGGACACGTGTATAGCTAAGAATGCCAGGCCGCCGTCAACGGAGGCATTTCCAGCAGACAGACGACTTTACGAGGGGTATGGTGATCGGGCTGAGAAGGGCAGGTTGGTCGCTTCGTCAAATCGCAGCCGATACCCATAGGGATGTGTCCACGGTGCAGCGCCTGTGGCGAAGATGGTTGGCGCAGGGACATGTGGCACGTGCGAGGGGTCCAGGCGCAGCCCGAGTGACGTCAGCACGCGAGGATCGGCGCATCCGCCGCCAAGCGGTGGCAGCCCCGCACGCCACGTCAACCGCCATTCTTCAGCATGTGCAAGACACCCTGGCTGTTCCAATATCGACCAGAACAATTTCCCGTCCCGTCGATTGGTTGAAGGAGGCCTGCACTCCCGGCGTTCGCTCAGAAGACTACCATTGACTCCACAGCATAGACGTGCACGCCTGGCATGGTGCCGGGCTAGAGCGACTTGGATGAGGGAATGGCGGAACGTCGTGTTCTCCGATGAGTCACGCTTCTGTTCTGTCAGTGATAGTCACCGCAGACGAGTGTGGCGTCGGCGTGGAGAAAGGTCAAATCCGGCAGTAACCGTGGAGCACCCTACCGCTAGACAACGCGGCATCATGGTTTGGGGCGCTATTGCGTATGATTCCACGTCACCTCTAGTGCGTATTCAAGGCACGTTAAATGCCCACTGCTACGTGCAGCATGCGCTGCGGCCGGTGGCACTCCCGTACCTTTAGGGGCTGCCCAATGCTCTGTTTCAGCAGGATAATGCCCGCCCACACACTGCTCGCATCTCCCAACAGGCTCTACGAGGTGTACAGATGCTTCCGTGGCCAGCGTACTCTCCGGATCTCTCACCAATCGAACACGTGTGGGATCTCATTGGACGCCGTTTGCAAACTCTGCCCCAGCCTCGTACGGACGACCAACTGTGGCAAATGGTTGACAGAGAATGGAGAACCATCCCTCAGGACACCATCCGCACTCTTATTGACTCTGTACCTCGACGTGTTTCTGCGTGCATCGCCGCTCGCGGTGGTCCTACATCCTACTGAGTCGATGCCGTGCGCATTGTGTAACCTGCATATCGGTTTGAAATAAACATCAATAATTCGTCCGTGCCGTCTCTGTTTTTTCCCCAACTTTCATCCCTTTCGAACCACTCCTTCTTGGTGTTGCATTTGCTCTGTCAGTCAGTGTAATAATAATACTACTAATAATAATAATAAACTGACTCCTTGACTGAATGATCAGCGTTGAGGCCTTCGGTTCAGAGGGTCACGGGTTCTATTCTCAGTCGGGTCGGGTTTTTAATCTCATGTGATTTGACACCGAAGGTGTCGTATTGATTCACCTTCTCACCTAACGTTTTAGTTGTGGGCAATCGCCATCGGAATTCGTGTCCTATAACTATGATTTTCATCAAACTATCTTCCTTTCTTTTCCCTACTACTTCGGAGTTTATTTAATTAACATTTTCTCCGAGCATTGCGCTCAAAGTCTTGGTTTGAACTTATAGAAAGGAAAGTTCCTTGTATTGTGCCCGTCCTAGTCAGTCTGCGAACACGAGACACCCCAGGGGTGCTCAGTTCGGAGGCTGTAGGCTTATAAAATAAATGAATGTGGCAGGATTATCATAGGGTTCATCAAATGAGTGCGTTCCAAGTAGAAAACAAATATGACACTTTTATTCAATTAAATGCAGTATTGGCCATCCTGAAATCTATGATTATGATTATGATCGTTACGTTAAGGAATTATCTGGCTCTTGATGTAACAAACCTAGGCACACACACAAATGGGATGGTACACGGCAGTTGTTTCCCTGACATTCTAACAGAGTATTTACATTGTAAAATTTTTTTTATCGTCTTCAAAGTTATTAAGTTATTTGTTTAAAGTTGAATTGAAAATTTTCATTCAGAAAAATGAGGTCTGGGCCAAGCCTTCATCGATAATCTGGAAAAAATGCAGTAATTGTAAGAACGAATTTAATAAAGAAAATAACCAAGATTCAAAAAGTGAACACTTATGACAAAATAATACAATTTACAGTCGTTATCTTAACAAAAATGAAAAGTTGAATTTGCCTTGGTTTTCTCTAAGTTAATCCGAGACGTCGGATATACCTGTTCACGTCGTCTCACATCTCCTTTCGTGAGAATTTGTATTGAACGTTAAGTATTTGACCAATGATTAAACTAAATAAAACGCCTCTCGGGCTTGCAAACGTAAATAAATGGGGATAATGCCATCCATGTGGAGATCCTGTCCACTATCAATCGATAATATCAGTGTCACATGTTTCAGAATAGAACACATAAAAGAAATAACCCTCTAAATACTAATAAATCACTACTTCTACAGCTAACTACGGAAATTGGTAAGAAGACTGTGAGTACTAAGAAGAAAATATCTACACTATGTACACGTCGACGAGTGTCGATCAACCGTTTTACTCTCCTATTAACAAATTTATTGAGTTACAGAAAGATTGAGTTATCACATGAGAGTAAAATTACATCAACGAATGAGCTGGTATAATCCCGAATCAGACATTATTTAGATATTTCGTCGAAGACTTGTTCTTTAGACCTAAGGCCTTCTCGAACATTCATCTGTACCTTGAGATTGAAATTACTGGATTACTTGAGAAAATTTGGGATATTCCCACGGATTAAAAGTACATCGATAAACATGGACTTTCATTTTCTTCATCTGAAGACACTAATATTAGGCTACACTGCATTTATCGCGAATAATCAATAAACATGTGAAAAGCTCAGTATCGCGAAGATTCATGCCAATTATTCCATACACTCTATACGTACAATGTACCACAATAACGACTTTAACTTGTCGCATCTTAATCTCAAATATGTAGCCGTGAAATATCAGGACCTACCATCGTCCTACAAATACATAATATCCACTTAAAAGTGTCTCGATGATTAATTACATCCAATTTATTATCACGTGCTTCCAACGCACATGTCCACATTAAATTCTCACATAGAATTCGGACTCAATATCCCGATGACACGTTGTCTCAGACACGAGGTACAAGTAGAAGTTCAAATACAAGGAAAATATAGAAAATACGGACGAAATATCCTACCATTAAATCCATCAAACATAAACTAATTCATATTCGTGACGAAATTTACTCAATAAGCAAAGATGGTGTCGATAACACATGGATAACTCTATCAGAACCCTCACTGTCAAATTCATGGCCACATGGTCATTAAATAATCACATGTGTCAGTTTTATGACGTATTCGAGCAAATAAACTGCCATAAAAAAGTATCAAAATAGCTTACTGAAGAAAGAATAGAACAAAACTACATAGAACAGGTATAAATGAGACGTAATCGACTTAACTTATAGATGAATCTTCATGTCTGGAAGTCTGGGTTCTCAATCAGCCATGCCAGGAAGGAAGAATCTGCATCCCGGCGCCGCCAACGATGGTCAAAGGTTTAGAACCTCATGGTGAAGCACTGATAATCCATGATGTGAGATTCCGTCCTCTTCTGGAATTTATTCACGTCCACGTCTTCCGCGTCCACTCGTAAGAAAGCTGAAACTTACACAAAATGTTTTAGAGTAGGCTCCAAGCACACACGTAACAGTATTTTAGAAATGACACGTACTTTAAGGGATTAATGTCTGCACATCCGACGTCTGATCACAGCACTGTTCTAAATTATATCCAATTTTCAGACGTGTAGAGCACAGGAGTGAAGCGACGTTCCACGCTGAGCGACTGAAGGTGATAGTCCAAGACACGCCAGAGGGTGTGTGAGAGCGAGTATTCGTATCACATGACTTAAATGTCATGTCTGGTGCACATACACGGAAGTAAAGTCAATTGAGGGGCTAAATTCTTCTACTGTACGAATCTACAACTTCATCACCATCTTAGCCACAAGGTCGTGCAAATTATTCCAAAATTTCAGTTTTTAATTTATATCCTCCAAATGTGCTATTCTTTTATCCAGTTTATTTTACTTGAATCCTTGAGCCTTCCGTAAATTATGCACGTCGCCACCAAAGATATTACAAATATTTCATTCATATCATTCCTCGCAAGTACCGGTGACACGCGCTGGCCTCCTTCTTCCAGTCACCAACCTTCATTTTTTTATTTTTATTCCGTTAGCCAGTCGGCCGCTCTCTGCACAAAAAAAACTCGTTCTCGCCCCTGCCAAGGTCGCGCGCACCCCATCTCGCCGACAAGTAGACACAAGCCGCACCAACACCTGTTCTTTCATTTGTGGCCTCACGGTCACAGTATGTGCCGCCCTCTCTACGGAGAGTTCGTTCTACGATTCTCCACACTGTAGCCAATAAGAGATTTCCTTGTTGGGAGCTCTTCATTACCGAGGCCGACGAGAAAGACAGGCCGCGGCGCGCACGTCATACACGGAATGTCACGTGACTCAGCCGGTCTTACAGTAGAGAATGCATCCCCAGGCTCATGCGAGATACTATTGTAGCGTGGTAAATAAAATACATTTCAGCGCATTTCAACCAACTAAAAGAACACTACTGAACTACAGATCAAATCGAAATATAGTGTCTCTTATTATCCTTGGTTGAACAAAAAGTAAACAATTTTTACTGAGGTTAAGATATGCACACTCAGATAATGTTAAAGGTTAATGTACAATTAAGCCTATATGTACAATAACATTCATGTAAGAAATATGTTATTGAATCCAGGATCAAAGGTAGGCCTATTGTAAGCTATTTACAATCTGGTTTCAGCATCATATTTAGTACTTAAATTATGCTCCTTTCCTGAATGTTATCTTGAAACCACCCTATTCATTTAGAAATTAAATGAAACATAGTGTTTCTTACTAGCCTTGGATGACAAAAGCTAAAAGTCTTACTGCAGTAAAGATATACACACTCATAGAAATCAAATGCTGCTAATGAAACTGGTTAATGTACAAGTAATTACAAGTAATGTACATGTAATTAAATAGGATATGAATGTATTACTTCCAAATCCTCAGCACTGGAGTTGTAATTTATCCAAGTCGTGTATTACAGCCCAACATTGCTGATTGAAGTGAAGAACGTTGAGTTAATATACACATTTTTGTAAATACATACTTACACTTCCGCACACAACACTATGAATGTAAGGAACTGTTACACAACACCAACAAATTCACATAAACACCAAATCTCCGTTATTTCTTTCCATAATCCACAAACTAGCGATAACACCGCAATAACACATGTAATAACCGGCTTCACTCTACCATTACAGGGACTGGTTTTGTCATGTGACTTTACCGGACCAGGGCCTGTCTTTCTCGTCGGCCTCGTTCATTACCCATCCTGCTGGGCGATAGTGGCCATTAAGGTGTTGTGAGTTGTAGGAGATGGATCGTCCGTATGCCGGGCGTCTCATGTGGAAGCGGGTTCCGGCCTGTGCAATGGATAACGGTTAAGGAGAACTTGTGAGAGGGCTCTTTCTCTCGCCCTCAATATGATTGAAGTGATCAACATTTTCCTTACGGGAGCGTCCCTGGATTGTATGGATTTTTATTTTTCTTAAAATTTGATCATCATATATGTGAGCATTAAAATGGCGCTATGGCGTCATCTCTATTTTCGGAATTCCTTCTGGACCCTAGTGACATGGAACTTCTTTCGGCGTCCATCTATTTTGAAAACTTAATTGTATAGTGTGGAGTGTTGGACTCCTTATAGCATTCCGTCTTTATTTAAAAAACTACTAATATGTCTAAAGTATCATTCGTTGTAAACATAAATTCACATATAGAGGTATCCATGCTCTTGATCGTATGCTGTAGGTGCACTTAAACTTGGGGTGAAGCTAAAATTATGTAAAATTTGAAAGATAGTGTAATATTTTATTTATGGTTGCTACCAAATCACCCCACTAGGTTGAGTTCTAACCGAGAGGACAGAAATTAAATTTAATTTGCTCTGTCTTTAATTTTTTCTTGGTTCTTTCCTTGATTTTTTCTTGTAAAATTATGTTTTGCTCTTTCGTAGTTATGTCCATTGTTACCGTTATAACTTTTGGTAATGGCTTTTGTTCATGGCGTGTGTGCGTTGCTATGACGACCTGTGATTGTTGTTGTTGATTCTAAAGAATGTTGATGATTCCTTTCTTGGAGACTACCTACCTATTGTGACGATTCTATTTAATTGTATGATTTCCCCTTGCTCTTGTGGAACTTTTAGCACGTTATCGAGCAATTAATTTTTTAAACTTCAGTATTTCTTATTCTCCCTGTGTGAGATTGCTCCTCTGTTCGTGTTCCTTGTTTGAGTGGCAGTCGCGGGGATAATTATTATTTGGACTGCCGGTAACCGTTCCTGTTGGAGAGAACTCCGTGGTTAACGAAGTAAAAGTTTAAGCAAAAGTAATGAACAAAAGAATTATTCTGTTTACCCTGTTCCTCTGGTATGTTGAGGCTTATAAAGATATTAGTTTAAGTTATGCCTAGTTCATTTTCTTTTCCTTATTGCGTTGGTCGACCACGATTTGTAAACTTAATTTTGTTGGGAGTTTTAACTTAACTTAATTTACTATTTATTTCTCTTTTATTTTTTCCTGGGTGGACGTTTCCCCTTTTTAAATTTAATTTTAGTTTTGTGAAATAAATCTTGCTTTATTTGCTTTCAAGAAAAGACATGTTGTTCTTCTTTTTAGATGTTAGCATTTTATACCAGATTCTGTTATTGTAATTTATCCACGGGTTTTATTGAGACACCTTTCCGCCAATTCAGGTAAGTTTTCTTCTTGTTTATTTTGGTGTGATTTGGGGTGTCTAATTTCGCTTCCTGTTTTCCTTCGTGAACTATCTCATTTGCTGTAACAGCTAGTTTGTTTTCTATTTTTGCTGCCGTTATCGTATTGTTTGGGTGTTTGACTACGTAACGGGACATGATTAATCATTCTTCTGGCTCGGGGACTTGTGTTTGTGTTTGTCCAAACACTCTCCTCTTCATATTCAGACAAACACACCACACTACCAACTACAACACAAACACGCAAAGGTGATTACATCCCTCCAGATAGGGTTGCGTCAGGAACCAAATCTAGATTTGCGACGCAAGTCGCACCCATGAACCCACAAGTGTGGGAAAAGCAGTATATTATTATTATTATTATTATTATTATTATTATTATTATTATTATTATTATTATTATTATTATTATTATTACGGGGTTGCCCGTGGAGCAGAAAGAGGTTAAAGAAGGTGCCGGGGTGAATGGATCTATCTACAATATCAAAATTAATTTAAAACTTGAATTGAAGATTATATTTCTTTTAGAACTTCAAACTTAACAATTTTTCACTAGGTGAACATAACAAAAGCAATCTTGAAGCAAGACTAGAAAAATTCGAAATCAATGAACTTTACAGATTCTGGGCTTCAAGTCTGTAGTTTTACCGGATCCACTTTACAATACTTAATTTAAACAAGGAATCATTTTTTCAAGGGCAGAAATCCCCTAAATCAAGAGCACTTGCTCCCTCAATTACAATGTAAAGCCTTCCAGAGGCCCCTTCACAATTACAAAACTTAGAAAAGAGCTAAGAGGCTTTCCGTTTCTTCTAGTCTACTCGAGGCAACATCAAAAAACTTACACTCTCTGGCCTTCCATGGTCCAACTTACAAATTGAAAATGATTTTATCCAGGGGCATCTAGTACCCAACCTACAGGGCCTTTGCCAAAAACAACAGGTTCAATAAACGGCCCGAACACAAAGTGAATTGAGGCGAAAACTGTGCTCCGAGATAATGAAATATTAAAACCTATTGGGCTCTCGGCCGATGAAGCAGGGACTATTCCCAAACTACTGAGGTTGCAGGCATGGAACTCACTTTAACACATTACAGGACGAAAACCGTTACAAAACGTAGTCACCTCAAACGAAGATGAAGGGGAGCTCGAGAATTTAACTCACTCTCTATCCCCGATTTACGATTAAAGATTTTATGAAGTTTTTACGTTAGCGGAAAGAAAAGTGACATTGTAGAAAGGTAGGTTACATAGTTAAAGCTTCGAACCTTCCTCTCAGAATAATTTGCGGATACAGGAAGAAAGATGGAATTATGTGGCCATTACCTTGTAGATGTTTTAGCTGCCGACAAAAGAGGTCGCCCGCCTCCTGCTAAACACACACACTCAGAAAGATGACGATCTATTGGCAAGGACACACAAAAAGCCGCAACTTATATACCCTCAGGGAAGGTTCGAGAGAATTCAAGACTAAACCAGCCACACCCTCTCAATTTAATTGGTTAATCTCAAAGTTACACTCAGAATCGAACAAGAAGCCTGCGATCGGTTGAAAATTAATTACAGAAATTTTTGGTTGACCAGATTCAAAACTGACGGAAAGAAAAAAGGAGGGTTGCCAACCCAAACATCTTTCACTTTGCACCAGAGTGCATGATCATAGTTATTAGTAATGTCATCTGTAGAAAAATGTCCGAACTTCTTGATGCATAGCAAAACAAAACAAGGAGAAATTCAGTCAGTTTAGGAAACTGCACAATGACAACATCACGTTATATTTCAGTGGAGATCTCTTCTGATTAAAGTTCCAACTTGTTCTGTTATTAGTTTCACTTTTTGATTGAGAGAGGAGTTTATAAAGGCGGTTATTTTAAATGAGCGGTGTTGAGGTGTGCCTCCCGGTACAATTATTATTATTATTATTATTATTATTATTATTATTATTATTATTATTATTATTATTATTATTATTATTATTATTGATGATGATGATGCTTGTTGTTTAAAGGGGCCTAACATCATCATTATTATTATTATTATTATTATTATTATTATTATTATTATTATTATTCATTGTACCGGAGGTACACCTACTCCGTACATTTAAACTGAGCGCCTTTTAGAAGGCCACCTGTAATGTGAATCTTGAGATGTGTATCAGAAGAAGTTTCGAACGTTATCTTCAGATGTCTCTAATTTCGACTTATGTGCCCCCTCTGGTGTGTGGATGGACAATTAATTTTCACGAGAATTTTAGTATTTATAAGTTGTCTAACCTGAAGCGTATATAGATATTTTTGTGTTCAAAGGTTATTAGCTCTTCTATCTATTCCTTCTTCATGAAATTATTAGCCAATCAGAAATTTTGGATATTAATTCAATTAGCCAATCAAAATTGAGGGTGTGTACAGGCCTTCGGCCTAGAGTGTTCTGGAACCTTCCCCTCTGCTATAAAAACTGGGAGCTTTTGGGCCATGTTGTCTTTTCCATCGCTCCACTCAAGAGGTTTAGAGTGCGTACGTAGTGGAGGCAGGGGAAAAGCCTTACCCGCCGGCGGAAGGCCCACCAGCTCAAGGTAATGGCGAATATCTTTTAAATATGTGATAGTTCCAGATAGCTGTCTTGAATGGAAGGTTTCAAAATTCATACTTTAAATTTCTATCGTTATATCATTTTCTCAAATGGAAAGCCACTTCTAGGGAAAGAAGACAAAGCAGAAAGATGGCAGAAACATTTCCAACAGTTGCATCAAAGTAAAGAAGTAGATGACTTGGTTCTGGAACAAGAAAAGGCTGTTGATGCTGATGAAATAGGAGACAAGATTTTGAGGTCAGAGTTTGACAGAGCTGTGAGAGACCTAAATAGGAACAAGGCACGTGGAATTGATGACATCCCCTCTGAATTACTGACTGCCTTAGGAGAAAACAGCATGGCAAGGTTATTCCTTTTAGTGTGTAAGATGTATGAGACAGGAGAAGTGTCATCAGATTCTCGGCAGAATGTTGTTATACATATTTCCAAGAAAGCCGGTGCTGACAGGTGTGCACACTACCCCACCGTTAGTTTAGTATCTCATGCCTGCAAAATTTTAACACTTATTATTACAGAAGAATGGAAAGACAAGTTGAAGGTGCGTTGGGAGAAGATCAATTTGGCTTCAGAACAAATGTAGGAACACGTAAAGCAATCCTGACTTTACGTCTGATCTTAGAGGATCGAATTAAGAAGGACAAGCCCACGCACATGGCGTTCGTAGATCTAGAAAAGGCATTCGATAATGTTGATTCTACCAAGCTATTTAAGATTCTGAAGGTGATTATCAGATACCGGGAACAAAGAAGTATCTACAACCTGTATAAAAATCAGTCTACAGTGATACGAATCGAGGGTTTTGAAAAGAAGCAGGGAAAACATATCAGATGTAAGGCTTTTCAGGCGTTTGTTCTATTAACCAGCGTTTTGTCTTAGGTCTGACACTAGACTCATCAGAGTGGGATGTGTCAGACCCTACTACTGACGCAGGGGTGTATGCAGGTGAACTTATCAGAAGCCCTATATAAGAGGCACAGTCTGATAACTGTGAGCTTGCATTCGGGAGATGGTGGGTTTAAGTCCTACTGTCGGCAGCCCTGAAAATAGTTTTCTGTGGTTTCCCATTTTCACACCAGGGAAATACCAGAGCTGTACCTTAGTTAACGCCACGGCCGCAACCTTCCCAAACCGAGCCTTTTCCCATTCTTGCGTGGTCGAAAACATTCGATGTGTTAGTGCGACGTTAAACCACTACCGCTCACCCTGAGGAGGTCAACTTAGTAGAGAAGTTTCGATTCCCACCTCAGCCATCCCCGAAGTGGTTTTCCGTAGTTTCCCACTTCCCCAGGCAAATGGCGAGATGCTACCTAACTTAGGGCCAAGGCCACTTTCTTGCCCCTTCCTTGTCTATCCCTTCCAATATTCCCATCCCCCACAAGTCCCCTGTTCAGCGCAGCAGGTGAGGCCGGCTGGGCAAGGTGCTGGTCCTCCACTCCAGTTGTATACCGCAGACCCAATGTCCCACGCTCTAGAACACTGCCCTTGAGGCGGTAGAGGTCTCTCGCTGAGTCCGAGGGAAAAACCAACCCTGGAGGTTAAACGGATTAAGAAAGAATGTCCACACTACTGAGCAACGTTCTAATTCAAAAGGAGAAAAGATGGCATTTCAACACAATCCGCTCCTTCGTCATTCTTTGGTCTGGTCTGATGCAGTTCTTCAAACCTCACTCTATCCCCACGCCATTCTTCCTATTAATCTACTGTATAAGCCAGGGCCTCTCAGAGAGCATGCACCAGTGCATTGCACTGTGCACGGTGCAAAAGACGACTTCGCTTGGTTGACCAGAGTGCAGACCCCCACTCCTCGATTTGGAACAATAGCTCTGTCTCTCTCTTTCCCCACGCCTGTCTCGCTCGCTCCGCCTGTCTCCCTCTTCCTCACTTGCTCCGTAGTGCTCCAAATCCGAGCCGAGTTGAGCCGAGCTTAGCCGAGTAGCCCAGAGACGAAGCGTTGGTCCGAGTCGAGTCGAGTGTAACGGATGCACAGTGCACAGGAACTCTGCGCCCACAGTTTGCACTAACCAACCTTTACAGCAGACCGCCTTGCCCTGCAGATTCAACCTGTCATTTTCTCGGAGCGAACCAGCCTATGTGCTCACCTAGGGCATCAGCCACATCACCTCACCATGATTTAGGTAAAAGCCAATGTATGTCACTTCCCGGCTTTCTGAGGAGGTAACGTGAACATTACCCAGTTGGCCCGGTTTAATGGTATTCTCCATACTGCCCTGTCCTGGGCCAATATCTTCACTGTTACATCCATCATCCTACATCCATACTAATCTGTTTGTCACACTGATTCCTGGTCACTCTCGGCCCCATTTATACCATACGCCCGCTTCTAAAGCTAAGTGAACGAGTCCAGAACGTCTTAGAACGGGATCAACCAGCCAATCTCTTTTCTGGTCAAATGTAGCCAAATCGCTCTCTTAACACCTGCTCGACCCAATACCACTACGTTCGTGATCAGATCGACCCACCTCGCCTTAAACATTCTTCTACAATACTACTGTACATTTCGAAGATCTTTATTATTACTTTCTGCAGCAGTTGTTTCCGTATATAATTGAGGACCATCGATGGAAATGGGTGAAAATGCCAAACTATGATAAACGTTTTTTAAAGGGGTGTATTAGCCATTCAGCATGTAATGGTAAGCGGTGAATGTGCCTAAGGTCATTTTTAGTTGGTAGGAAGTTCAACAGGTAGAGGCACAGACCAATATCTGAGGCACTTAATAATAGAAATGAAAATTTTAAAAGATAATATAGTATTTATTTGATGTACTGTACTTGCATTTCGAAGACCGTAGGTAATTATTATTCTTGGCCTCTTTGCTAGAGAAGAGTCAAAGTGCCAATTTGCAAAGGATCTCTGTTATTGGCTTTTATTGGAAAAATATTTTTGGGACTTTCACCCTTTTCCAGATTGGTCTGCACACACCAACGCGGGACGCGGTAAGCGGGAGCGGGAGCTACAATCCCGCGGTCGCTGCCATGTTCATCCAATACTTTACGTCATTCATGGCTATCTGTTTGAGGAAGTTCGTGATGGTTTCCTCACGTTATTTTGCTTCCAGGAGTGAATGTACTAAAGACAGTCACCGGGCTAGCCCAGTATCTCCTCGGACACTCGCGGCACTAAAAGCCATAGGTTAAATATTTTCACACAAAACAGGCTGACATGCATATTTACGTTTGTGCTGAGGTTTGCTTTGCTAATTCTAATCCATAATTTGTGTCCTGTTTGCTTCTTCCATCATTGACCATTTTACTTCTTCTCCTTCCTCAATGATTTCAATTCCTAGCCTTATTTTATGTACAGCCGCCCGCATAAGTATTTGTCCGTCTGCCCTTTTCATATATTGAACACCAAGAATACATTATAAAGCTTAAGGTACGTTTAGAAAGAAGTAAGCAGCGTATATGCAATATATACTTACAATAATAACAGCAGAATACCCTCTTGTAGGTCAATACTCTTTAATAAAAAATAATTAGTGTGGTTAAGCTAGAAATGGCAACGCAAAAGTATTCGTCCACCCTGTGCACGGTCTTGTATAACGATCACAGCATTGAGAAAGTCAATCACCATCACCAAACTCAGCCAGTCAGTGATGTGGAGAGTGTCAGTGAGTGAACATCTAGTGCATGCCCCGAGTACAATGGTTAAGATGAGGAAACGAGCTGTTGTTGAACACGAACGAATTATCCAACTCCACCGAATTGATTATTATTAGAGAGTATTTGCTCAGAAAACAGGAATACCGCGAAATACAGTCGCAAGTATCATTCAGCGATATAAGACCAGTGTAATTGTACTCAATAGAACAAGAACTGGGTGGCTAAGAAATCTGACAGCACGAAACTTTAATTGGGCCAACTAGTCATAGTGGTAGAACTTTCATCTTTATTTCATTACTCTCACTTATTTTATTTAATAATTTTTTAGAGCGAAGCATTATACGCACCGTCCAGCAAAATTCTCATGTGTCTGGACCTGTGCTTCGAACAGATGTACAAACCTTCACTGGGAAGAACATCAGCACAAAAACCGTACGACGTGTGTTACAGAGCTGTTTTGCAGGGCCGTAAAAGACAGAAGAAGCCCATGGATGAGTGAGGTGAACTGTAGGAAGAGTACGTGAGAAAGCCTTCGGCGTTCTGGAAACACGTATTGTTTACTGAGAAGAGCAAATTCTGTTTATATAATTGCTCTGGAAAGCGACGTGTATGGAGAAAGAAGAACCCTGGGTTCGAAAATCAAAGTCTGCAACCAACCGTAAAATATGGAGAAGGCTCCATTATGGTACAGGGGTGTATGTCGGCGGCTGGGGTAGGTAACTGCCATATAATACCTGAAGGGATTGATAAAATGCTGTATTTGAATATTTTAAAGCAACACATATCCCCCAGCGAAGCAAAATGAGGTCTTGATAGAGGGTACTTGACCCTAAGCACACTGCTTGTGTTGTTAGGGAATGGCTACTCTACATGTACTGCAAACATCACTCCAGTCCCCAGACTTAAACCACATAGAGCATTTACGGGCGGAATTAAAATGTAAACTGAGCAAGCAGCGTATTGTAGATAAGGAAGCTTTGAAGCATTACTTCATGGACGAATGGCACAAAATAGACCCGTAAGTGATAGAAAAGCTAGTTACATCCATGCCAAAAAGCCTTCAAGCCGTGATTGCTTCCAAAGAACGTTCAACGCGCTGCTGATTCTTAGTAAATGACTGTACATTCCTGGAGTACTTACTATGGACGAATACTTTTGCAACGTGACTTTTCCGCAAGCTGTGCGATTATTTTTTATTATTTCCAAATGCCAGTGCTTGCAGTGCTATATATTATGTTGTCAGATGGTCAGATGGCAAATAAAACATACTATTATTTGTTTATCATTAACTTCTTTATGACGTTGGTGCTATTGACCATTGTTCTCACGTGACGTACGTGGACGAATACTTATGCGAGCAGCTGTACTTTGCGTGGCCTTCCTACACTGCATTCCATCACTTTTGTTCTGGATTTGTTTACATTTATTTTGTACTCAACCTTCAAGACCGTGTCCATTCCATCAACAGACTGGACTAATTATAATCCCATTCTCTGTTTCAATTTGAGCAGTAATTTTGAGAGTGGAATTAAGATTACGCAATGTAACGTCTCTCTATTAGAACCCACTTTCACTGATCACTAAAATGTGAGAAGAAAATCGTTCCTCTTGTATCCAGCATACAAGAGCTCAAATTACCCCATTTTCTCCTATCCAGTATTACTCCAGTTATTTCAGTGTTTCACTGGATTTCAATCTGCTGTCGCAGTGCGGACACGACAGCCGGAGGAACCGAGCTGAGGAAGTCGTTTACCTAGAAGAACCTCTGAGATTGTCATTTGGCGAACTTGCTTCTCTAAATATACAAGCAAATGCCTTCGTTTCTATAATCTGCCTTACGTCGCAACGACACAGATAGGTCTTAGGGTGACGATGGGATAGGAAAGCATTTGCCTGGTGTGAAAATTGGAAACCGTGAAAAACCGTCTTCGGACTGCCGACAATGGGATTCGAACCCACTATCTCCCGAAAGCAAGCTGATAGCTACGTGAACCAAACCGCACACCGAGTGTCTTACTGAATGAATTTTGATTCATTAATTTCAAGAACTTCATAGACGTGGTTCATCTGTTTATTACTATAATTATGTAAGACGGCTCATTCCATTCGTAATACGTTTGTATCGTCGAACATTTTTTCTTAACACTGATTGCAATTTGTACTTAAAGGGAAGTCCCGTGTCCCTTCCTCGATCGAGTTTTATAGTTGCTGATTGGCTTGGTGGACGTAGTCATGACTTAAGGTGAGAGCAATGTCAAACCATTTTAAGATTTTTGCGTCATACGATTTCATTGTCGATGACATGTTAAAATATCTCTAACGATGACTCAGTATCATCCGACCATCGGGAATGTCCAGTAAAATTATGCTTCCCTTCATAGAGAGCAGCCAGCGAAATCAGAATGTCAAAATTGTTCCCCCTATTATTATTATTGTTGTTGTTGTTGTTACTGCGTATTGGTAGGTTGCAAAGGTGTAAGAAGCTGCGGATGTGAATGAGTGAACAGAGAAACGATCATAGCATACTTTAAAACACTAAAATTGGAAATGTTAAACTTCAGTAAACAACAACAGCAAATTAGGAGCTCGTCGGTTCAAATAACAAGAAAGATCAAGTGTAAGAGAGGGCCAGGACCCCTAACTTCGCCACAAATGAAAACATTAATAAATAAAAATATAAATAATGAATTGTAGAGTGAGCTTGTAGCTCCAAAGTTACATTATTCAAAAGAGCACCATTGTTTCATTCAATTAATACTCTAAGAGACTGCTCTCCAACTTATTACATTCTAGCCTGTCCAAGGCACAATTTTCTAATCCGTATTTTACAATTAGATTATTTCGAACTCGGTTTACCCTCTTACCCGCTCGACACCCTGATTCTCCTTGACTGTGAATGGTTAGAATACAAATAGGGGCAATAAGTGCCTTAGTAGTCAAAACAAAAGTTTTAAGAAATCGGCCATAAACAAAATGCTAGGAGGTGAAACACTTACACTCCTTTTGAAATATACCTTAAAACACTTAAAATCCTATGTGGGCTGATGGCCCTAAGTTACAGAGGCTAAACCCCAATACCAAGTTGAATGGGAATTAAAAGAGGGTGAACCCTCTCTATTCCCTAAGTTTCATATTGCCCCGCAGGGACGTGAATAAAGTCTTTAGACTTGCTTGAAAATTTACATTTAGAAAATGATATAACGATAGAAATTTAAAGTATGAATTTTGAAACCTTCCATTCAAGACAGCTATCTGGAACTATCACATATTTAAAAGATATTCGCCATTACCTTGAGCTGGTGGGCCTTCCGCCGGCGGGTAAGGCTTTTCCCCTTCGTCCACTACGTACGCACTCTAAACCTCTTGAGTGGAGCGATGGAAAAGACAACATGGCCCAAAAGCTCCCAGTTTTTATAGCAGAGGGGAAGGTTCCAGAACATTCTAGGCCGAAGGCCTGTACACACCCTCAATTTAGATTGGCTAATTGAATTAATATCCAAAATTTCTGATTGGCTCATAATTTCATGAAGAAGGAATAGATAGAAGGGTCAATAACCTTTGAATGTTGACAATTCCATACACCTAGATTTCCATTCTCCAAAGGTTTCCTTGATTTTCCTGTATGCAGTATCTATCTTTCCTAGGACCGCACAACCTTCGACATCCTTGCACTTCTCCTTCAGCCATTATTCCTTAGCTACCTTGCACTTTATATCCACTTCATTATTTAATCCTCAGTATTCTTTTGTGTTCTCTTCATTTCTAGCATTCTTGTACTTTCGTCGTTCATCAATCAGGTCTAGTATCTCCTGAGTTATCCACGGATTCTTAGTTGATCTTTTCTTCCTTCCTAACATTCCTTCAGCAGCCCTACTGACTTTATTTTTCATGACTATCCACTCTTCCTCTATTGTGTTTTCTTCAGCCTTTTCATTTAGTCCTTGTGCAACATGTTCCTTGAAACAATCCCTCACACTCTTTTCTTTCAGCTTGTCTAGATCCCATCTCCTTACATTCCTTCCTTTCTTCAGTTTCTTAAGCTTCAGTTTTCATGACAAGAAGTTGTGTTCAGAGTCCACGCCTGCTCCTGGGAAAGTTCTGCAATCCAACAACTGGTTTCTGAATTTCTGCCTAATCATAATGAAGTCTCCAATGTTTCCAGGTCTCGTCCACGTATACAGCCGTCGTTTGTGGTGTTTGAACCAAGTATTGGCAAGGAATGAATTATGGTCAGTGCAGAATTCAGCCAGCCGACTTCATATTTCGATCCTTTGTCCCAATCCGAATTCTCCTACTGTATTACCTTCTCTTGCTTGGCCTACCACTGCATTACAGTCTCCCATCACAATTAGATTCTCGTCACCTTTTACATATTGTATTAAATCTTCTCTCTCTTCATATATCCTTTCGATTTCCTCATCATCCGCTGAACTAGTAGGCATATAGAACTACACTATTGTGGTGGCCATTGGTTTGGTGTCTACCTTGACGACAATAATTCTTTCACTATGCTTACCCGCTGCCCCATTTTCTTATTCATTATTAAACAAACTCCTGCATTTCCCGTGTTATTTTTAAATTTTGGGTTGACAATTCGGTAGTCGCTTGACCAAAAAATCCTGTTCTTCCTGCCAACCTACTTCACTTATACCAACTACATCTAACTTTAGTTTATCCGTCTCCCTTTTCAGATTCGCTAACCTACCACAACTATTCAAACTTCTAACATTCTACGCTCTGACTCGCAGAATGTCATTATCCATCTTCCTGATGATCGCCCCCTCTCGTGTAGACCCCACGCTGAGATCCGAGTGGGGGACTAGATTACCACCGGAATATTTTATCCGGGAGGAAGCCATCATCAGTACATCATTCATATAGAGAGAGCTGCACGTCCTCGGAAGTTAGTAACGGATGTTATTTTCCGTTGCTTTCAGCCGTGTAGCAGTATCAACACAGCTAAACCATGCTGAGTATTATTACAAGGCGATATCAGTCAATCATCTAGACTTCCGCCCTTGTCACTTCCGAAAGGCTGCTACCCCCCTTTCGATGAACCATTTCGTTAGTCTGGTCTTTCGTCAGATACCCATCCGATATGGTTGCACCTGAGGCTCGGCTATCTGCTTCATTGGGAAGCGCAAAGCCTCCCCACCGCCGCAAGGTCACATGGTTCGCACGGGAGAATTTCGACGTGATTGTTTTCAAATTACTTATCAGTATGACCAAAGCTCGTATACTCGGTTCATGTGTTACCCCACCTTGTATAAGGATTAAAAACTAATAAAGTACAGCGATATAATACACAAGTATTTTAAAAAACTTACCATAGGTGTACAAAAGGGAAAAGGAAGGAATGAAGAAAGGTGTCAAAACAAACTAAGCAATTATAAATGGAAGGAAAGTGATGCCAAAGTAGACCCAAGTTATGAAGGTATATCTAGAAAGTCAGCATATTCTCTTAAAAACGCAGCACGAAATAAACAGTTCACTTTAAAATTAAACGCACCTGACATATGACTTAATCCCCAGGAGAGATATAACAATAGAATGAAAGAAGCTAGGTTTCTACAGTTTTGTGAGACATGGCTTAACATAACAAAAAGAAATCGAGGGGATTTTTCTTAATTATTTTCATATGCCCTTTGTTTCTAAGTCACTTATATCATTCACTTATTTTCCCTCAACCTTTTCCATTATATCGCACTTGATCCCGGCCCTCTTCGCTCTCCATTACTGGGCGGGCTTGTTAGGGAATTATCGTATATTACAACAAGCCTGAAACTTTCTCCTCTCGAGATTACTTTATTAAATTCGGTATGCTAGAGGAAAAGAATATTTCATCATTAAGATGGATAAATTATGTACTTTCATTTTAATAAAGTAAGTAGAAAGAATGATTGCGATGTATACTTCAAGAGAAATGACTAATTTCATTATATAGAAATAAAAAACTAGAATGCCCTCTCCATTGCTTTGTAAAGTCTAGACGAATGAAAGTAAGACAACGCAATTTCTTAGCAAAAGAGAAGATTTTTTTTGTTTATTTAGCAACTTAGTCACTTGAAAGTATTCCTAAATCAATGGTTTGCATCCTTGTACACAAACTATAAGACACATAAATGTCATGTGATTAATAACTGAAATTAAAATCTGAGTAATCACTCTTCAAGGTAAGAAGTGAACCTTCATAAAACAAAAACAAGCATTTAAAAATCTTATTTTACAAAACAAATCAATGTTTCAATACTTGGTAAATGACATTAGTGTGAGTTAATATTGTTTGACTCGTCTGATTCCTCCAATGTTCTAATTGTTTTTTTCCTTTACTCTCCCTATAAAGGAAACTGAAATTCTCGTACCTGTGTCTTGGCATCTGAACAATATGTTCAAAAACCTTGCTGTCACTTTCATGACTAGCTGATGTACCCGTGCTTCGCTACAGAATTCTCATAAATACTGTCTTTGTGGTTTCCGAACTGAAGTCAAAATAGATAATCACAATGACATCAGTAGGAATGTAGCGATTAAAAGCAATGTTACCATATAAAATACTCGATCCAATGAAGAAGCGCACATTTTCTCACTTTTAACGAGCAGTATTATGCTACCAATCTATTAGTCTAAAGTTCCAGTGCTGGAATGACCAGGAAGCAGACAACCGCGAACGTCCAATGTCATTATTCCGTTAAATGTGCACACCGCTTTCTAGTCAGTGCCTCAAAGTAGTGACTGAATAGCTGGAATGCTATGATAAACCAGTGTGTTACGTATCAGCAGTATCAGAAAATTTATGAACCAGAGGAAAGGAATGGCAAGCTAACGACGAGAGATATAACTCCCCTGCTACTTCCGTCAATATTCAGGCAGGCTGTTGTACTCGGTACGCAGCAGTAATTCCAAATATCGGAGATGAGTGGCAGCAGAAGACACAAAGCATATCACAACAAACAATGGCCAATATAATGTTATTGTTGATCAATTTTATGATCATCCTATAATTGTAGGCCTTCATATTTAGTTTTCTTACGACTCTATGATATTAGTGTAGACTGTAATTCCTTATTCCCCGACTTTGCATACCGACTTTTATTAAAATCTGTTTACCCATTTTCTCGTGACTTGGCGCTGATATGGACAAACACCGGGCGAGTTAGCCGTGCGCGTAGAGGCGCGCGCCTGTGACCTTGCATCCGGGAGATTGTGGGTTTGAAACAAACTGTCGGCAGCCCTGAAAATGGTTTTCCGTGATTTCTCATTTTTACACCAGGCAAATGCTGGGGCTGTACCTTAATTAAGGCCACATCTGCTTCTTTCCAACTCCTAGGCCTTTCCTATCCCATCGTCGCCATAAGACCTATATGTGTCGGTGCGACGTAAAGCCCCTAGCAATAAAAAGATATGGACTAACAACAAAAATACAAATTCGCGAATATCTCTGTTATCGTATCCGGTACGGTAGAAATGTATAAGACATGAATGATCAGAAATGTAATCCTGTATATATTTAGTTATGTAGTATTTATCGATAGGGCCACTAATAACATAAATATTTGAGAATTAAATTTTAGGTCTTCCCCTAAACTACCATTTCCCTCAGCGTGAATAAAATTATTATTTATAGTCTACATTGAAGCGACTTATTCCTCGACTTTACATACCAATTTTCATCAAATTCTCTTCAGCCGTTTTCTCATGATGCGCGTTCAGACAGACAGACAGACAGACAGACAGGCAGACAGACAGACAGACAGACAGACAGACAGACAGACAGACAGACAGACAGACAGACAGACAGACAGACAGACAGACAGACAGACAGACAGACAGACAGACAATTAAAATGTACATTTCCTTTTTACTGTGTACACAACTGATACATAAATACCATTCTTTTTAAATTCTGAGCAATGTACAGACAAAACTCTTATTTTATACATATGGATTAAGGTTTTATGTACTTCATAACTCATAAAAATGTAAATAGTCATATCCGTTATAAATATTGAAGACGTTAATTTCCTTCAACACGTCCTTGATTGCCAGAATGAAATGCAAGACACCGGTTGCGATTGTTACACATATAGTTACGTTGCAAAATAAATATTTATTTGGGACTCACCTATATCTAGGGCCCGTACATGATATATCCTGTCGTCTTCATTTTTTTTTTGGTGATTGCTTATTGGGTCGCTGGGTTCTTCCGGGCAGGCTTACTGGACAGAACTACACAGATTCCTTGCATACTACTTTGCCTGATTATTTGGAAGACGTACTACTAGCATTCCGTCGACAGTTGTACTACATGAGCCATTGAGCTTTCATACACTTTCCCCACAGGCACCTTAATCTGTATTTTCCAGGGTACTGAGTAGGTAGAGGTGGATCAACTGAATAGGTGCTCACAAAAATGGACTAACCAACAATAAAAAAAAAAAAGAGTTATACTTACGTGCTGCAACCTGTCTTAGCTAATATTGCCCCGCAAAATCTAAGGAGGAAAGCAGCTAAGGTAAACTTGCTCAAGAAGATCTCTTCTCATAAGAACTATCCCTTGTACGATGCCCTACAAGACCCACCAAGAACTTGTCTGAAATCACGCAAACCACTCTGGACTGATTTTAAAAGTATCAGTTTTTTCGACATGACCTCCGAGTGGCGACAACTTTGGCATGAACATCCACCCAGCAACGCTCACTTGGTTCAAGATCTAAAAAAGAAGGTTGAAGGATTCCAACTGCCGCGTCAAACCTGGTCGAAGCTGAACCGAATTAGAACGAGTAAAGGGAGGTGTGGTTATATGTTGAAGAAATGAAGTTTCCGGACTGCGACTGCGGGGCGGAGGAGCTGAACACATTGTTAAGGAGTGCCCAATGGTGATCTGAGGCTTCTTCACCAAGTGACTCCAAGTGCTCTGGACTGGTTGTCAAATTTGCACATTTCCGTTTGATATTAGATATTTTGTGTACTTGTAAATCCATACGATATACGCAAGGTTCAAGATAATTTATGCTCGTTGAGATAACATGAAGGAATCCCGTGAGATGAGATACAAAGCTTTTAATTTTATGCCATTCTATCGAGACTAATTTTGTTATTGCAAAATCGGCCTAACATGTTTGTACGCAGGAGGCATAGGTGACTAGTTCCTGGTGATACATGTCTTCCCTGTGACAGGGATTTTGTGATGAATGAAACAAGAAAATGGCTGTTTCTTGGATTTTTGGCTAGATGAATGGACGGATTTAGTTAAAAGAGTTAGAGTAAGAAATCTATTTCAAGTAGAAAAATTTGCAAGTGATAAGTTTGTGAGGACTTAAACTTTCTTGGAAAAAGTAACAAAGGGAATGGTACCTGTAAATAAGCAAAGAGTACTAAGTAGTAAAGTTTCAAGCGTACTATTTGAAAAAGATGACCGGGCGAGTTGGCCGTGCGGTTAGAGACGCACAGCTCTGAGCTGGCATTCGGGAGATAGTGGGTTCGAACCCCATGTCGGCAGCTCTGAAGAAGGCTTTCCGTTGTTTCCCATTTTCACCCAGGCAAATGCTGGAGTTGTACCTTAATTAACTCCGTGGTTGTTTCCTTCCCACTTCTAGGCCTTCCCTACCCCGTCGTTGCCACAAGACCCATTTGTCTCGGTGTGACGTAAATCAAATTTTTAAAAAAGAAAACGAAAAAGAAAGAGGATGAACCATTTAAGTATTTTTTAAGACGTTCATATAGTATTGTAAAGGAATATGTTGGTTGACAATAACAAATGGAACAGTACTGGTGGTCAGCCATCACTCCCTGGTATTGAGCTGCTACAGAAGTACAATGGTACAAGACCAATAAAGACAGCAAAGCTTAAGGACTTGCTTGAAGCACTTGAATATGTCCCTCCAAGATATTATCAGTATTACAGAGAACTGATAGCTGGCAATGGCCAAGAAGTTGTTGAAGCATCTTTCTTCAATGCATTAGAATATGACCTATAAGACTGATGATTCCACTATGAGGGAAAGTTATGTCATATCCCAAAATAAGTTTGCAGCACTTTTATACATAATCTACTGTATATAAAACACTTTCTTTTTGTACTTTGTAGTAAAAAATAATGGCTGATTACACATATAAGGTAAACAATTACCCTAAGGTCAACGCAAAAGTAATTTTTCTTCAATTGTTTATAATTTTGTTTTTCAATCACCTTTTAGTTTTAATACAGGTCTATTATATGGTATTGACAGTGCTTTTCTCTGGCAGGTAGTAATAATAATAATAATAATAATAATAATAATAATAATAATAATAATAATAATAATAATAATTTCGTGTGGCTATTTCTAGCCGAGTGCAGCCCTTGTAAGGCAGACCCTCCGATGAGGGTGGGTGGCATCTGCCACGTGTAGGTAACTGCGTGTAATTGTGGTGGAGGATAGTGTTATATGTTGGTGTATGAGTTGCAGGGATGTTGGGGACAGCATAAACACCCAGCTCCCAGGCCATTGGAATTAACCAATGAAGGTTAAAATCCCCAACCCGGTCGGGAATCGAACCCGGGACCCTCTGAACTGAAGGCCAGTACGCTGACCATTCAGCCAACGAGTCGGACTCTGGGAGGTAAAGTACCCGTACTCACTGAGTAGGTGCCTATTTTAGCAACTTCCACACTTCTACACTTCGATATACTCTCGTCGTGGCCATCGACTCCTTCCTCTCGGAGGAGCTCCTTTTTCTATTTTTTTCTATTCCCTTTTTGACCCCGTGAATCTTCGGTCTTGTTTTTGTGTTTCTCTTCACCACATGTATTTTCGGTACCAGATATTTTGTTTTATATGATCACAAGTAGATTTGTCAATTCCTGATTCTTCAGCCCTCCTTGTTTTACTCATTGACCAAAAGTAAATATCTACTTATTTTACTAACTTTCAACGGAAGAAGACTCTGTCAATAAATCATATTTATTTTTAAAAACGGCGTGCCTTCAAAAAAAGCGAACTGGGTATTGATAATTTAAAGGTAGTATTGAGATAAAATAATGAAAACATATTTTTTTGGTAATTTTTCTCTTGACATTTGCAAACGTTTCTTTATCTCTGTTCTGAAAAATGATGGCTAGCCCTTTTTGTGAGTATCCATTCAATTGCTTGAATACCACGTTCCCCGGACTTAAGCCCTCTGGACATTTAAAATCAGTCGTGTATTCGATTACTGTTGATTGTGAACCAACTGAAAGGTCGGATAAATATGCAATTATGCATTTCCGGACCCATGTTGTCATATCTTTTTATTCTCTCTATATGCGGAATGCATTCGTGAAATTGGCGTGACTCACTATCCACCTTTCTCCCCTAAGGCAATGACCGCTGGAATAACTACGGGAAATTCCACAGGACTATCCCTTTCATTCCAAAAATTGCATTTGCCTGCTAGCCCTACTTCCTCTTATTTTGGCTAGGAGTGTCATAGTGTTCTGGTCATAATTATTTGGTGCATTCTAGTTGTGCTTGATATGGAATTTTCAAGGAATAGTCACGCAAACCGCGAACCTAACCTAACTTAACCTGAACACATTTGATCGACTCGCATAGTCAGTTTAACAATTTCCTTGTACGTAGTTGGGCTGCCGAATACTGCTGGATTTAAATAGTAAAGAGAGGTGGTGTGGAAAACCCTCAGGAATACTTTTTAATGAGAACGGCCCCTTTCGGGAGCGATCGTCCGTGGTGAACAGCTGGACTGGACTAATGGACTGGAAGCGATTGACACCAGTGGCGATTGACAAGGGCACCGTGTGGGATGGCTAAGTTAACGTTTATCAAGCGAGGACCCATGTCCGGAAGTGCATGTTTTGGGCGTTGTGGACCGTCAAACTTCGAACAACGATTTGGATATGGTAATGTGCATGCGTTCCGTATGCTGTGAAAAAACCTCCACCAACCTAATCAGAGCATCACAACGTACATCAAACTACGAAATAAGTTATAAAATTCGACCTCCAACTTGATTACAGAGCCTACATGGATGATGCAGACATTAGTAAACATGGCTAGAGACGTGTAGTTGAGCGCTCAGTATCTGTCACTGCGTGGATTCTTGTGTGATAAGGTTCTCCGTTGATGACACATGAATCTCGCCCACCGTGCCGTTAACGGCACTCCAAACAACAACGTTATAAATTATTTTAGTTCACCCTGTTCAAGTATGTAGGCCATCCAGAAATTAAGATTCCCTATTTCTTTTCTTGTAAAGTAAATGTATTTAGGCGTGAATTCGTTTAAGCATTCATGACAACTCTATGACGTAACAATCATATAGCAGGTGGATAAGTTCCGCTTGGTGTCAGTAGCGCAGCAGCAGTGGCTCGAAATGGTGTCTCGTATTCTTTCTCCCGCCGCCTCCGAAGTTCGGTCTGTGATAAATTTCTACGTAAATTGCGAAGGACCCTTGAAAACAAGAGGCGTGGAGTGCTCAGTGCAGGTGTTGAGCTCATCCATGGCAATGCTCGTCCACATACGGGTCGGCGCTCAGCAACTGTTGTGCAGGTGCTCGGCTGGGCAGTGCTTGATCATCCACCGTACAATCCTGATCTTGCTCCCGGTCATTTTCATCTTTTGTTACACCTCATGAAATTCCTGTCGTCCTGTCAGCATTTTCACACGGACGAAGAGATGAAGACGAATGTCCCATGCTGGTTCCATTCCCAGGCGGCAGACTTCTACAACACCGGCATACAAAGATTGATACTAAGATATGACAAGTGTCTCAATTCTTGTGGTGGTTATTTCGGAAAATAGCAAATAGCTCCAACATTGCTGTATAGGTTGCCAATAACGTTTTTGATGTAGTGGCTTTTGCTAGTGGCTTTACGTCGCACCAACACATATAGGTCTTATGGCGATGATGGGGTAGGAAAGGCCTAGAGATGGAAGGAAGCGGTCGTGGCCTTAATTAAGCTGGTGTGAAAATGGGAAACCACGGAAATCCATCTGCAGGGCTGCCGACAGTGGGATTCGAACCCACTATTTCCCGGATGTAAGCTCACAACCATGTGTCCGTAACAGAAAGGCCAGCTCGCCCGGTTGTCTTTTTAAAAATAGGGAAATTTAATTTTTGGATGGCCCTTAAAGTTATTGGAATTATTTAAAACCAGGATGGAATGGGGAAGTAATGTGGAAATTGTATGATGAGGGAAAATTTTAAACATTTTGTACTGCTGAAATACTTTTAATGCAGAAACATATACTAAAGCACAAAGAATGCAGTATAATTGTGCAAAATTACAGTTCTGCTGTACTACAAGATAAACTATAAAAGTGAACATCATTTAGACAATAGGAACGTTATCTCTACCACCAGCAGCAAATAAGAAGGGTACACGTTCGACTCACGAAAATCGAAGTAATTTAAGATTGATCTTGGTGTCCTGTGCTTGTTTTCAAAGTCTTTGTGATGAAAATGAAGGGCATTTGAGAAGCTTAGTTTCTTCACAGAATCTTGTAGAATGAACGTTAAGAGACACAGCATTCTGCGTATGTATGTATGTATATATATAATGTAATATCCACACATACACACACACATATATATATATATAGTTTCATAGATTGACCAGCAACAGCTGATACACGCCAATGCTGCAGTAAATTTTGTGTGGACGTGCCTCAGTCTTGACGTTCTTTTTCACGTCCACCGAGGGAGTTTCATATTACCTGCCAACTTCAGGCAGTGTGCACTTTGCTAAGTGGTAAGATGGGCATTTAATTAACGTGCCTCGCGAGACAATGAAAATAGTTCTGAGTGTTAAATTCATAGGCGTTCCATGTGTGAAGTGACGTTTAGCATTATGTTCGTAATTGCTGAATTTAATTGTGATGTGTGAGCAATTCATAATTAATATGCCATTATTACAAAATTATGAGGCATTTTGGACATCCTTTAGCGATACAAGAACGAAACCAGCAAGATTAAAATACTGCTTCTCGGGAACATGTGGTCCAAACTTAGGAAGAGTTAGTCATGAGGGAGGGAACCCAAACTACTACTGCTACTTTGCATTCTACCACGACTACTACTCCCGACTCTACTGAAAACTACTAACGTGACGGGCTGAGAAGCAGCGTTCACTAGGCTACCCAGTAATGTGCTCGCCGTATTCAAGTCTCGCCATAAAACAGGATGGACTTGTACAAAGGGATAACTTGAGTCTTCGAGCTATTGGCCTAATACGGCATTGGAATCTTAAGCATCATTCTTCGAACTTCGAGTATGTGTGTATAAGAGAGTTATTCCTTAAGCACGTGTTAGCTTTAAGGTAAAGTGTGTGTAATTTCAAGAGGGAAGAAACTAGGTCAGAATTCAACGAAAGATTTCACGAATTCGGGACATGATCGTGGCAATGAACCAGATCTGTTTCGACTCCACTAACCCATCTGCAAGGAGCAGATAAAGCATATGCATCCGCCTGGAGAAGACTTTGGAATGCCATGGACTACACTTAAACCAGAATGAAGCCATCTACGGGTAGGCCTACATTTATTATTAAAATAATATTTGTCCGCGTTGTAGGGGACCACGCGTCCGCTTGTCACCCGGGTTCGATTCCCGGCCGAGTTAGGGGCTTTTAATTGTAAATGATTAATATCGCTGGCCTGGGGACTGGGTGTTTGTGTCGTCCTTAATGTTCCTTTTCTCACATTCAACAATTTACACTTCCGTCATTTCCAAAATACCCGCAGGTTCACAACATATGGTGCAAAGTAGGGGCAAAGGATTTTCTTAGGTCGACGCCCCGAATAAATAGCATTTTTAAAAATGAAAATAATAAAATAATATTTTGCTAGTGTTTGTTAGTGTCTTGACTACGGAGAATCTTTTGTTGTTAGACATTTCAGTAAGTTACGCTGCCTTAATATTTTCAGTGTGTCACGTTGTATTCTTTTCTAAGTCTGTGATAATTCACTTCGAGCATTTGAATTCGTTTTTCTGTGTGCCTCAGTTGTTAATCAGGTCATGGAACTTTGTTATTGCACGCGAATTTCATACAACATTCTCTAATATACGAACCATGTGCTCAGTCCTTAGGTTTGTGATTTCTTCTAAAATATTCATTAAGTAACATGATCAATAATGATCAGATCCCGACATATAGACTATGTTTACATAATTAACTGGCATTTATGCGCATGTTTACTGATAAGATCTCACGGACCGAGCTCGATAGCTGCAGTCGCTTAAGTGCGGGCAGTATCCAGTAATCGGGAGATAGTGGGTTCGAGCCCCACTGTCGGCAGCCCTGAAAATGGTTTTCTGTGGTTTCCCATTTTCACACCAGGCAATGCCGGGGCTGTACCTTAATTAAGGCCACGGCCGCTTCCTTCCACTTCCTAGGCCTTTCCTATCCCATCGTCGCCATAAGACACATCTCTGTCGGTGCGACGTAAAGCAAAAAGAAAAAACAAAGATCTCACGGGAAGTGATAGGCTGAGGTTACGATCTTTGATGAGCTATGAAGTTCATGAAAATACTGGTACTTAATACTGAAAGTAAGCAGGCCATTTAATAATAATAATAATAATAATAATAATAATAATAATAATAATAATAATAATAATTGTACCAAGGGTACACCTTCCCCAGCTAGTTAAACTGCGCACCTTATATAAGGCCATCTATGTCAAGAAACTTGGAATTGTGAACTACCAGAAACTTTGGCCTTCTACGGTTAAATGTCGCTACCATCGATTTATATGCTCCCTCTCGCGGGCTAAACTCTAATTATTTCACAAAGGAATGTTTATTGTTGCAGCTGGCATACCTTTGGTTCTGAGGATCCTTTTGTTTATGCATTGAAGCTGTCAACACTTCAGCTGGTTCCTCGTCGATTGTAATCAACCTATCAAAAACTTGTAAGTAGTAGACCACACATCTCGTGGGATAAGAGGGTCGAGACCCAATCCCGTGAGCAATTTTAGCCCTTCGGCCTTTTGGGCCTTGAGTGCAACTTTCGATAAGGTTTCTAACTAGACTGCATAGGTGTTATGGTGGTGGTACTTTTGAGAACGGAATCGCACTGGTCAGGATGTGACCTGCACCCCGGAGGGTGGATTTAATTTAAGAGAGACTTTGGTCGCTTATGAAGAAGACCGTCAGTATCATAATTACCCAGATTGGATATGAGTGGGTTGGGATTGGAGTTCAGGTTGTAGTAGAATCTTTGTGCAGAGATCAGAATTCTGGTGTATACTTCATCAATTTGTAGATCATTATGTATATCGCGATTCCGTTCGTACCATTGCGCACCACTGATCATGCGAAGTGCACGATTTTGAAAGCGCTGAACTTCGTTGAGGTGCGTTTTGGCTGCGATCCCCCAGACAGGACTGGCATACTCAAGGATTGGCCGTATGGAGGTTTTGTACAGCAGGAGCCTGTTTTCTAAGTTGAGCCCATTATCGGCTTTCATTAGAGGTATAATTTCGTACAGGCGTTTATATGCCTGGGCCAAAATTCGTTCAATGTGTTGCCTAAACGTTAATCTTCTGTCCAGGGAAACACTCAGGTATTTAGTGACATTTGACCACCGGATCACCTCGCCGAAAAAGACCAGTGGTAGTGGGTCAGAATAAGCTCGTTTGGAGAAGAGAGTAGCACTGCTCTTTGTAACGTTGATTTTAATTCTCCACTGTCGGAGCCAAGGTTCGATAGTGGAGAGGGCTTCTTGAAGGTAATTTTGTACTCTGGGTGTTTGCCAGGATACAGAAGAGATAGCGGTGTCGTCCGCATACATATAGACATTCGCGCGCGGTGGACGGGGTATGTCAGACATAAATAGGTTGAAAAGAACCGGTGAGAGGACCCCCCCCCCCCCTGAGGGACCCCGGCATTAATGGGGCGGGGTTCCGACAGGGAGTTGCCAACTTGCACTTGAAATTTTCTTTGTGAGAGATAGCTGTGAAGAAGGTGAATCAGGTATTTGTGGAATCTGAAGAAGATTGAGTTTGTAGATTAGTCCCTCGTGCCATACCCTGTCAAATGCACGCGAGATATCAAAAAAACAGACTCCTGTGTGCCTCCTATGATTAAAATTTTTAGTGATTTTCTCAACACAATTAATGTTCGGGGTGTGTAGAGGAGTCTAGCCTATCAGTAAAGAGTTCTGGAAGCTTCCCCTTAAAGTACTATAAAAGCAGGGCACTTTAGGGTCTTATTGTCTGAATTACTCCTGTGATTGTGAGTGCGACGTGGCCGAAGGGAGATATTAACGCGGCCTGCGTGAAGAAGGCCTA
This sequence comes from Anabrus simplex, assembly GCF_040414725.1. Lineage (NCBI taxonomy): Eukaryota > Metazoa > Arthropoda > Insecta > Orthoptera > Tettigoniidae > Anabrus > Anabrus simplex. Next base: position 370,386,930 of record NC_090268.1, on the reverse strand, counting down.
GCGACACAAGGTAATGGCAGAATTTTTATAGACATGTAATAGCTCCTGTAGATAGTTTAAGGGGAAGGTTTCAAACCTCTTCATGTAAATTTCTAAATCTGGTTGTTTAAATGTAGAAGGTTAAGCAAGTCTGAGGACACTGTTGCATTCCCTACTGTTAAATATGTAATGTAAGAGTGTTGTCCCTGTTCTGTATCCCATTCAACCTTGCATGGGGGTGACTAAAGTTTTCAAACCTCTCATTTTTCTTAAATCCTTTCGGCATTAAATGTTTTTTTTTTTTTACTCATCCCGGTGTAATATAGGATTAGACTCTGTCTCTATGGGCCATAAGCCCACTTAGGGTTTTTAACACTAGAACTGCCAAACGTCGCGCTTGCGACTCAATATGATGTCACTAGAATGCCAACGTCGCACACGCGACGCATAGTACATGCATTCGCTTTATCAGGTATAATATCATTTATCGTTCACTTACGGTACTTTAAGAAGTAAGGCATTAAAGAGGAAGCTTTAAATCTTTCATCACACATTCCTCACTAGCCGGAAATGACTTAGTCAAGGTCAGGGTAGGTATAAAATCAGCTGCTCTTTCCTCATCCCCCTGTCGTCTCATTTCCTATGTAACTTCGCGCTCGCTCGCTGTTCCTGTTAGTTTCTGTGAAAAACTTTCGTTATCTTTCAACACATCATTTAGTTTATTTTTAAACTGTTTCTTTTGAAGTCTAAACTTTCATCATGGATGATGAGATATGTGATTCAAGTAATGTTCGCGAAGTTCTTTGAGATGATTGGGATGATTCCTCTTCCAGTGACATATTTTTTTTAAGCTGATGATTCTTCTGACAGCGGAGAAGATTATATTCCTGAATCTGAAGTTGGAAGTGATTGCAATGAAGAGAGCAGGCCTGCCGACGTTTAATTAGATAATACTGTTTCTGTAACACAAAAGTGGTGCAGGGTTTATCCACCCGAACAGGAGTTCGATATTTCCGAGAAGTTCCCCGTAAGAAATCCTGGCATTAGGAACTGTATGCCCCGAAACAGTACACCCATTATGTACTTCTACTTGTTCTCTACGGATTTTATTTGGAAGCTCTTGGTGAAAGAGTAGCGAAAAAAATTAAAACTAAAAGAGATTCTGAAGAAATGAAGTCCTTTTCTCGTAAGCGATCGTGGTTTGATGTAACTGTAAAGTATATTGTCATTCTAATAAATATGGGCTGCACCGTGAATGTGCAGCATTTATGGACGCCTAGGAAACCTGGCAGGGAAAGAAAACTCTCCATGAATGACTCCCAGTAGTGCCCGGTGAGTGGCGGAGCTGTGTGCACCCCGGAAATTCTTAATTCCTTTGTGATTTTATTTCTGCGTTTACTTTTGAGAACTGAATATTTTTAAAAACTAGAATAAATTTCGCCTGTTTTTCATATAGTGAGTTTTTAAATGGGTGCTTTTCATTACTAATGGTGAACTTGAAAGTATAAAAAAAACATTTTTATTAGTTTTCCCAAAATTTTGATCGCCTGATAAGCGCGAGATAAGTGAATTATCTATTACTTATATAAGCACGTTAAATGAAGCTTTCTGAGTAATATGGTGTTCTGTATGTCTAAATTTTCTCTATCTAAGCGTGCCTAAATTTGTTAAAACATAAATGTGTAATCCATGCAAAAATGGCCTGGCATTTAGAGAAAAACCCTCTGCACTTCTAGGGTTGACAATATCTTGAAGGAGTGCAGTGTTTCACTTCCTTTCCTTTTGTTTATGGCCGGTCATGAGCAACCTTTTTCTTTTGTCATTATGGCACGTAGTATGGGCTATTGTGCCCCTATATACTCTTTTGGAATGTAAAATATTCCTTGTGTTAAGTTCCATTTGGGAACAGTGACTATTGTGAGATGGATAAGTCCACATTTGGGGCAACTGTGCACGAACACTTTAATGTGAGGTGGAATTTTAATGCGCCATAAGAATGCGAGGCTAGACTGTGGTATAGTTGGAGCGCAGACTTGCAGCAATCACTAAGCATAAACCGACCAAGTTCGACGTAAAGTAAGCAAAGGGACTCAAGAAATGCTTGCCGGTGCGGGGAGGAAGAGGACTCAGCAGAGCAATGCGCAGGGAAGGGCGTAAAGTGAGGTAACACCAATATCTAAATGTCAAAAGGACACGAATAAAATGCCACAGCACAAGGTTATGTAGGCCAACCTTATCTTAAGTGCAGCACAAACTCACAGTCATGCAAAAAGGGGAAAAATTATAAAATTATGAGAGAATAACATGTGTAAGAAAAGCTGGGGAGTCATATTCTCTTAATGCTCACCTTTAGTTTGATACCTTAGAAAATTTCCTGTTCGATTTTGACATTTTCCCTGATCTAGGTTCCTTGCGGAGTGCCTTCACCTTGAAGTAGAAATGACACTTCATGTAGTGAGAGATCACTTTTGGTATAGCCTTCATGGTATGTTGTTCATTACACCCCAAGCCTGAAGGTTGGATTGTATTGTTCTCCATGTTCTGCAAGCAATCATAAAAGAAGTCACCCCAGAAACCAGAGGGCGATGAGAGGTGAGCACTTATTGCCTCTTCCGCCTGAAGCAAAACATTACGTAATGCTTCTGAAGGGTGGCACAAATAATTTTGTCCCAGCTGAGAGCCATAGTCCCGTCAGTTTATAAATAGGGCAAAAGAATTAGTTGTTAGTGCTGATGTCTTGATAATATCAACACAGGAAGCACACTTCAGAATTCTGGGGGTCTGATGTACAATAAAACAAGCTCAATTGTGAATCAAACATCTTTTAACACTAACAAGGACACTTATGGGTGGATTTTCTCCCTGTACTGACTTTCCCAACCACTTTCAAAAACAATCTTTTCATCTTTACTTCCCAACACCGATGCTCTTTGTCCCTATTTTCCTTCTCAGTCTTCTTTGCCAGAATTCTGATCTGGTTGACATATGATGTTAAGGAGGGTTCTGTCTTTAGTTCACAATTCCCTCCCTTTGATAAAACATTATTACTGGAACGTAAATAGATTGCAACATGTGTAAGTGCAAGAAATCAACTATCGAAGGATGGTCATCACAGGTCAGTGATCGCATGATGCCAAAATGTCTCTCTGGTGCATCCTGATTAAATTTTCCAGTCAGTATATAGTTTCAACCTTGACTCCACAAATAAACATCAGTTTACAGTGTGCTCTGAATAGAAACTCTCAATGATTATTATGTTCTGTCGGAAGAAAAAGTACTGTCTGAATTATTTAGAATTACAGACATGTCTAGTAAAATTTGATGGTGTTTCGAATCTTTACTCAAAGCAAATGATGGTGTGGTGGAATTTAAGGAATGAGAAATATCATTCAACATCTACGTGAATCTTTGTGTCGCTTCACTGTTTTCAAAATCTGGAATACCAGTTTCTCTAAAAAATACAAGTATTTTGCCATGCTAGGGCAAAATGACTGTAAAGGCAAGTTGGGCGGGCGTTCATTCGCTGGAAGGAGGCTGGATGTATACGTGAAAAAGACAATTTAATGCATGCCTTTACACCAGCGATAGTCCACTGTGTCTATATCAAACACGACAGCACGCTTGCTATCGAAGTGGTTGCGTATACATTTTAAAATATGTACTACGTCCGAAAAGCCCATACTTTTCTACTTCCATCAACAGGGTTAGTGAAACAACACTTAACATATCCTTCCTTTCCTGATATTTGTAAATGTCTCCAGGCTTGTTTGTTTGATTGGCTGCCATTACATGTGAATCCTACCACCTTTACACCCTGCCTGTTCAAGTTGGATTATTATTTGTATTAATATTTTTACCAAAAGCTCTCCAGGAGTACCAGTTTTACTAGCAAAGACAGCAACTGGTTGAACCCAACTGTGTAAGAGAGGTACAAATATAAAAACAAGGTCAGCCAACACATTACACTGGTCTTCAGGTGTTACATTACTGAAGTCCACAAATCCATCTATGAACAAAAAAGGCCCATAAGACTGCACATCTTCTCTTAGTTTCACCACATCAAAAATGGCAATCCCTGTCTTTTAATTATCATCCCTTTCTTCAATGAAGTAGTCTTTAATGGCATCAAGAGCATTTTTATTTACACCATATGAGCATTTAAAATCCTTTAACAACCTCCTTAAGTGCACCTCAGATGGAAGGGACATCAAGCCATGTTTCAGGCAGTGTCTATAACCCTTGGGTAATTTTATGTGTAGCAAAAAACTATCTAAAAAACTCACTGTCATACCTCATACCTTTGGGATTCTTTTTCTGACACTTTTGCAAAATAGTGTAAACAATAACTTTTGTTTCTTGGATATCCCTTCTTTACACTGACAGGCGCCTTGTCCTGAAAGTCTCCGTTTCATCCTACCAAGTTTACTTTGCGGAACAGAAACTTTAGCCCTCTCTAACTTAATCGTTTGGTTTGCCCTAGCCAAGTTCCGTTTTAGGATCTTTAATTCTTGTTTTAATTTTAACACTTCAGATTTGGAATCATCGAATTTAGGCGTGTTGGTGAACTGCATATTGCTCATATCACAAGGGGATTCAGAATTAAGGAATTTAGAACATTTGGGGGATGTCTTTGCCAGAAGATTCCCAGACAATTTTATTTTATGGGGGCATTTTCTTTTAGTTACAGTACGAGGCAAATACTTAGGCAAATTAGGAAATATGTGTGGAACAAAATAGTATTTCAATCGCCAGTTGGTCCTTGGGAGAAGTACTATCACAAATTTGTCAAATTTAATAATTAAATCTTCTGAAAAGTGAGCATTAAAGATGTTCGACTTTTCAGTGACGTCCCTATCCTTCCTTGTTATGGCCCTTTTCCACAAGGAGCTTGGCGTCTGTGTATTTTAGACTGTGCTGCTACTACTACTACTACTACTACTACTACTACTACTAAATGTTTTCATTCCTCCCCAGAAGTGGGTCTCTTAGACGTGAGGTCATCTCTTAGGCCATGAGATGTGTATCGGAGAAGGAGATGTTCGGAGAAGGTGAGATGGTTGGCGGCCGTGGCCTATACTAGGAACCGTCCCGACATTCGCCTTAGTGCAGGAGAATGGAAAACCACAGAAAATCATTCTCAGGACAGTGGACGATAGGGAGCAGCCCCTCTCCGTCTCCCGAATACAGAGGCGTAGAGCCACGGTAGAGCCGTGGTCACCCCTCCTCTGCACGATTGGCTGGTCGGAGTGCAGAGCTGTCGAGCCATGGACCAGCCGAGGCCACTTGTGGGCCTAGACCCACTCTGCAACCGCTAAGCCTTCCCATGTATAATCATCTGCATTATATCTCTCACTTAGGTGAGGAATAGATGGGAGATAGATGGCCTGCTTCTCGACATCAATTTCTGTTGTCTGTTAAATATCCTCCTCAAATAAGATTATGGGGTCCAAAACCATTACTCCCTTCAGTAGTCTACTATATCTGCCCTTCTACTGCTACCTTCCTTCGCCAAGCAATGGACCTCTCCATATACTTCTCACTTCAAACAGCCTCTGCAGTTCCAGATCGAACAATGTGATGTCGAATGTTCCTCAACCTATTACCTTTTGAACCCACCGTTTCAACTTCTTCACATCCTAGAAAATGACAGCGAATAGTATCAGGTGTCCTTCCTGGAATGGATCGTACTGCTGCTGTTTTACACGACAACTTTATCGCAGTTGTCTATTCCGAAGAAGACATACCTTGTCTATAGTTAGTCCAGGAATTGCTTCACAGATCATTCTCGTATACAGTTATACCATTATGTTTATTGGTGAGGTGACTCCATGAAACAAAGGCTTGACGCTGAAGTCGTTTTCACAACTGACGTCCAGACTGCGACAGTGTAGCCTCATTATAAGAAATTTCTTATTTGGTTAACAAAGATACCGATATCGAATGACTTTCATTTACTATTCGGAGCACCGCAAACACTCAAAATACTTGAAGTTACAGCGGAAATTAAGTTTACTAGAGGAGTTTCAAAGAACACTAGAAAATTGCACCTATTACGGGAGCCGACTGAAATACTCACTAGTAAGTTTCCATCTTCATATCCCATTGCTTTTACACCTTTACTTAAACCTAATCAGAATCTTTCCACTATCATTCGAGGTGAACCGAGCACATATTCATCGGCCATAATTGAATAAATGATATATGTGGACTTCTGTCCGGCTCCGCGGCTGGAGAGGCAGCGTGCTGTCTTCCGGTTCGATTACCGGCCGGGCCGGTATTTTTTACCGTACCTGGTTAATTCCTCTAACCTGGGAGATGGATATTCGTGTACGTATCAGTTCGCACATCTGCACTTACACAAAATAAATTCAGCTCTAAAAATAAGCTTCATTCACATGTAAAACTGACTCCAAGTAATTTGGGCAAAGATCAGTAATAATAAGGTAATTAGTCTCCTGTCCTACTCGTTGGCTGAACGGTCAGCGTACTGGCCTTCGGTTCAGAGGGACCCGGGTTCGATTCCCGGCCGGGTCGGGGATTTTAACCTTAATTGGTTATTTCCATTGGCCCGGGGGCTGGGTGTATGTGTTGTCTTCATCTTCATTTCATCCTCATCACGACGCGCAGGTCGCCTACAGAAGTCAAATAGAAAGACCTGCACCTGGCGAGCCGAACCCCTTCTGGGATATTCCGACACTAAAAGCCACACGACATTTCATTTCATTAATCTCCTTACACACCGGGCGAGTTGGCCGTGCGTCTAGGGGCGCGCGGCTGTGACCTTGCATCCGGGAGATAGTGGGTTCGAATCCCACTGTCGGCAGCCCTAAAGATGTTTTTCCGGGGTTTCCCATTTACACACCATGCAAATGCTGAGGCTGTACGTTAATTAAGGCCACGGCCACTTCCTTTCAACTCCTAGGCCTTTCCTATCCCATCGTCGCCATAACACCTATCTGTGTCGGTGCGACGTAAAGCCACTAGCAAAGAAAAAAAGTCTCCTTACATGATGGAGTCGCGTCATACACAACAACTAGGCTATAGCAGAAAAATAACTGAAAGGTACGACAGTAACAGGCAATTGCAGACGATAAGGGAAATCAATGTATACTACAGGCTTCTGTTTTTAAAACACTTGTTAACAGTAATAAATACAAAATTAAAGTCACACGATACATGCAGTATACAAACTGGGTTTATTCGAAAAATTTTGGTACAATGCTGATTATAGACTAATTATTCAATCAGCCTCAATGACGCAGTAGGCCAATCGTTGACCTGATACCAAGATAGACGGTTCGATACTGATTGTGGTCGGAGGCAGTTAATGTTTCAATGTAACAACTCCGAGCTGCTAGCTTCCGAAACGCTGAAGAACTCTTGTGGAACAAAATATCTGACACCCTAGCCTGCCTTAAAACTCTGTTGCAATTGAAGGGACTTTAGACAAATTAAATCATGATGATATTCATCATTATTTAGTACCGTACTGTGTACTGCTATTATTTGAAGTATGCCGGTATTATATCACATGGGATTTATTTTACGTGTCAGTAAATCTATGATTGAATCTATCGACACGAGGCAGGCGTATATGACCACCTTGAAATAGGACTGAACTGAACTAGGATCTAATTCACCAACTTGGTCTCAGAAGATCAGAGATTCTGCCACCTGAGCCACCAAGCTGGGCTCTTTGGAAATAAAGAATATCAAACGTATGTGCGTTGTGATTTAAAAGCTTGTCGAACTAGAACAAATGTTGTTCAAATTTTTTGATATTACACTGTCCCCGTCTTAGTCTTATGGAGGAGGGAAACGATCGCTATTCGCGGGTATAAGCTTTGTTATCAGAAGTGCTTTCGACAGGGAGAACTCCAAGGAGCCTCTAGAGGCAAGGCCATGGAATATCCGTGAAAATAAGTTAACAGCTGCTTCTGTATCAAGAAGGAAGACGCTGTGTGTGCGTGCTTTTTTTTTTTTTTTTTAGAAAAAGTGGGTACATTTTGAGCTAAAACTGTAAGCTTCTATTATAGACTGTTCTGCTTGACGTCTTCAACAACCAATGATATATTACTTCCGCTAATTACGTCACGTGGGATGACGAACTTCAGTCAGTTGTGCGATGCGAAGTTCGTCAAGTTCAGATATACTGTTTTCATTTCAACATTCAGACCTCTTCATATGGTTATTGAGGGTATTGAGGGGTTGTGGTAAGGATGTAACGGAGCGGGCGTATAACTCAATATTAAGATCCAATTCAAGTATCCTTCCAGTGTATGGAAACCTCACCAGGATTACTTGATTGGAGAACTGGAAGAGCTCAAAAGGAAAGCATTAAAATGTGTTCTGGGTGATAGACAAAATATTGTTGAGAAAATATTACAATTTTAAGGCTGGGAAGTCCGGCCCCGCGGTATGGGTGTTTGTGTCATCCTTAACGTTCCTTTCCTCACATTAAACACGTTACGCTTCCGCCATTTACATAATACACGCAGGTTCCTCACATATGGTGCAAGTAGGGGTAAAAGATCTTCATAGTTCGAGGCCACGAACAATTAGCATTTTAAAAAAAGGCTGGGAAGATTTGTGAGTAAGGAGACGAGATGCTCGCCTAAGTGGTATGTACCGATTTGTCAGCGAGAGATGGCGTGAGATGACATTAGTAGACGAATAAGCTTGAGAGGAGATTTTAAAAGTAGGCAAGATCATAATATGAAGATAAAGTTATAATTAAAGAGGACACATTTCATTTATTGGAAGAGGAATTAGGGATTAGAATAATTTACCATTGGAAATGTTTGAGTAAATATCCAACTTCTTTAAAATCATTTAAGAAATATCTTAGTAAACAACTGATAGAGAACCTTTTCTTGTTTTTTTTTTTTTTTTGCTTTACGTCGCACCGACACAGATAGGTCTTATGGCGACGATGGGAGAGGAAAGGCATAAGAATTGGAAGGAAGAGGCCGTGGTTTTAATTAAGGTACAGCCCCAGCATTTGCCTGGTGTGGAAATGAGAAACCACGGAAAACCATCTTCAGGGCTGCCGACAGTGGGGTTCGAAGCCACTGTCTCCCGGATTCAAGCTCACAGTTGCACGTCCTTAACCGCACGGCCAACTCGCCCGGTGATAGAGAATCTACCACTTGAGCAACAGTCCTAAATGCAGATCAGTGGCAATTAAATATTAAATATATATACATTCTGGAACCGGGTTCGAGTCCAATGTATAGATGAATTTATCCAATATTACGTATTTTGTTGTGTCCGCATCTGCTAATGAAAATGTCCGCTGTCGAAAGACATTTTTTTACAGATATGCTCATAAATTTCTGCCCGGGAATTTACAAATATCCGTTATTCAGAAGATCCCGCTATTCAGAAGCTTTCATTAGATGTTTTGCTATACGATTAATATTTTCTTTCCATGAGTGTCGATGAACTTTTTACATATTCCCTAATCGATACATTACAGAAACTTTTTTGATATGATTTATATAAGTGTGAATAATACTTGGGAGTAAAAAAGTTGAATACCTCGTACGAGAGAAAAACGAAGTATTGACCGGAAATGCATTCTATACATTTATAGAAGAAAATAAGTGGATATTTAATAATGTTTTGTTCCCACACTGAGGAATATGGAAATAGCCTTCTTGACCCACTGTCCGAGGGGCCAAGTGGAGCTCCTTGCAGGAGGAAGTTCGTCGTTAAGCCAATACTACTTCAACTAACTCGAGTGGAGTTTGCTCTTCGGACCGCAAGGGGATAGAGCTAATTGTGGGCCTACAGGGACAAACACTCCTATAATGTAAAGTTTTTAACTTCAACAGAATAGCATTCGCGAATTTGCTCAAGTTACTCTAATGCACCATATCAGACGTTCAACAATGAGGATAGCCGCTCGAGTACGTAACAGCTATAGGGAAGGATTTTCTAGATCAAACTCTGCATGGCATGATACAAAACTCATTTCGTTAATTCCTTCAATTGTTCCCAACAGCTTGTGTTTACTTCATTGAAGAGTCTTTGAACACATTGAATTTGCAAAATCGATGGCTTTCGTTTAAAACCTCGTATGTCTCAATGCACTTCCTACCTATTATATTCCTTAAGATTGGTCACGCCTCTTAGCCACATATTTGTGTGCAGTCCATTAGAATAATTTCCGTTGTGTTCATTTCTCTATGCGAACGTGTAAAGAAAAATGGACCTTACCATACCTTCAAAATCATAATTCAATTCCCTCATTTGATTTCATTTAGGTATTAGACTGCATTACATATAAATGCATGTGACTGGATGTTTCATGATATTATTTTGTAAACATCACTGAATATTACGTTTCAATAAACAAAGGTAAATTTTAAGAATAAGATATATTTTTGCTTTAACCTAATAGAATTTGTAAAAAAATGCGGCCAGCTTACGTTCAATAAAATATAATATAATTTCGTGTGGCTATTTCTAGCCGAGTGCAGCCCTTTTAACCCCTTCAGTCCCGAATTTTTCTAATTAGAAAGAAAAATTATTTCTGACTGGATTTTGATTTTAGGTCATACTGGGGATGTACTTACAAAATTTGGTTGATGAGAGACCTCCCGTTACAAAAATATATATCATATCATTTGGTCTCAAGTGTTGTTGAATCCTAAACTTTTACCTTGGGATGGTAACCTTCGTAGGACAGGATTTGGAGGTATACAATGTTTCTACTGTTCTAAATAGTGACTGTACACCAGGACTGAAGGGGTTAAGGCAGACCCTCCGATGAGGGTGGGCGGCATCTGCCATTTGTAGGTAACTGCGTGTTATTGTGGTGGAGGATAGTGTTATGTGTGGTGTGTGACTTGCAGGGATGTTGGGAACAACACAAACACCCAGCCCCTGTGCCATTCGAATTAACCAATTAAGGTTAAAATCCCCGACCCGGCCGGGAATCGAACCCGGGACCCTCTGAACCGAAGGCCAGTACGCTGACCATTCAGCCAACGAACCGGACAGCTTACGTTCAATGACTTCACTTAATATTGAGGGGAAACTGGAAAGAAGGTCTGCCTCTGTGGTGTAGTGGTTAGCGTGATTAGCTGCCACCCCCGGAGGCCCGGGTTCGATTCCCGGCTCTGCCACGAAATTTGAAAAGTGGTACGAGGGCTGGAACGGGGTCCACTCAGCCTCGGGAGGTCAACTGAGTAGAGGTGGGTTCGATTCCCACCTCAGCCATCCTGGAAGTGGTTTTCCGTGGTTTCCCACTTCTCCCCCAGGCGAATGCCGGGATGGTACCTAACTTAAGGCCACGGCCGCTTCCTTCCCTCTTCCTTGCCTATCCCTTCCAATCTTCCCATCCCTCCACAAGGCCCCTGTTCAGCATAGCAGGTGAGGCCGCCTGGGCGAGGTACTGGTCATACTCCCCAGTTGTATCCCCCGACCAAGAGTCTGAAGCTCCAGGACACTGCCCTTGAGGCGGTAGAGGTGGGATCCCTCGCTACGTCCGAGGGAAAAACCGAACCTGGAGGGTAAACAGATGATGATGATGATGATGAACTGGAAAGAAGTATAACTAAGCTGACACGTTATTTTCTGAAGGGGATAATTTGCAGCCAAGTTTAAATATTTTGGATTCCCCTGCCTTTACTCCTGCGAATTCACATTTATTATCACAGTTAGGCTCCCTGTCTTCACATTTTTGGTTTGAAGATTCTTAGCAAGTTCCTTTGGAAGAGCTTTTCCTCCTAAGTTGGCAAGCACGATCCTGGCTCAGTCCGGTGGTATTTGAAAGAACTCTAATACATCAGCCCTGTGTCTGTAAGTTTACTGGCACGTTAAGGAACTCCTGCGGGACATATTTCCGGCACCACGGCGTCTCCTAAAACAAAAAAAATGTATTTAGCCAGACGTAAATTCAATAACATAATTATTTAGTTTTTACTCAACAGCATTTTAGAATTTATTAATAAAAGTTTAGGTAAAATAACTAATGCTGATATCGTTCATAATTCCTTAAATAAGAACTGTTAGATAAAACATAAGCTAGATTTCCAAAGTCAAGAATCACGAATTTGATATTGCTGTATCGTCTAAAAAGTATTATGTCCCATAGACAATATTTCCGTCCATGGACTCACGATCGGAGCTCGAGACACAATCCCTAAATTTCTAGTACAGCTATGGGATTCTCTCGGTCTCAACCGGACACGACTTCACGACATCGCTATCGCCGCAATATGAGGTTCAGTGACCATACTCCTCAATCATCTATATAACATTTGAAGAACCATACGTCATGCCATATCCCAAATTCATTGCAAATTTATTCCTGAGCCTTGTGGTGGTTATTTCTATCTGGAAAACTAGTAAACTCAACTGTAACTTAGAAGAGAAAATACCGTGTAGCCGACATACTTTGTCCTTGTGGCAGCCTCCTCATGGGGGAAGCTGTATTAATAATTAATAATAATAATAACCGCAAGCACGTGTTCGATCTACAAAAATACCTCTATAAGAAGCAAAGCTGAAAATACATTTACCAACATTTATCAGTAGGCCTAAAGTACAATATTGTGGAAAAGATTAAAAGAAAAATGTTCCACCTTCAGTCTGCATTTTATTACTTCTTTTAACAAAACAGCTCACTGAATTTCATCGTCAAGTTTAAGCTACACACACTTGTCTCACATACTAAATTCCTGACCCTATCAGTGCATCTGTTTCATTCGGCACCGGACGAAATTCATATTGATAATAATTATTACTACCAGTAATCAAAGCATGGAAAATTCTGTGAGCATTGCAAGACAGGGGCAGGAAAATTAATCTATACTAATCTATACTTTGTATGAAATAGCTAATCTCAGGGACTACTGGACTGATTCTCAAAATTATTTTACTAATATAAATATTCATTGTCCCTGAGAGACATGAGCTGCATTTTATTTCCAAAGCAATTCGAGGGGAGCACCGGGGGATATATACAAATAATATGCTAATATAGGTGAAGTATCGAATTTGTCGTACAAGGACGAGACAAAGCTCAATTTAAGCCCCTTGACGCAAAAAACAAAATTCGGTAACGGGCCCAAAAACCAAGTTTTAAGGCCCTAAAACCAACCGTTATGGATATATTGGCACCACACTACCCCTGCTGAAATGAAATGTCGTATGGCTTTTAGTGCCGGGATATCCCAGGACGGGTTCGGCTCGCCAGATGCAGGTCTTTCTATTTAACTCCCGTAGGCGACTTGCGCGTCGTGATGAGGATGAAATAATGATGAAGACAACACATACACCCAGCCCCCGTGCCGTAGGAATTAATCAATTAAGGTTAAAATCCCCGACCCAGCCGGGAATCGAACCCGGGACCCTCTGAACCGAAGGCCAGTACGCTGACCGTTCAGCCAACGAGTCGGACACTACCCCTGCTATAGGAATCGGATAAAGAAATGAACTGCCGTAACCATGGCAACATCAGCTCCAGGAGCGAACATTTTTTTAGACATGAAAACTGGCATTTGGAATCTCTTTTAAAAACGAAAGAACACAAATTTTTGTTTTAAGAAAATCCACTTAAGGGACAGGGGGGGGAGGAAAAGAATTCTTTATATGAGGATACATATGTCTCAGAAACTGAAGATGTTACAGACGTTAAAATTGGTACTTGAATTCTCCTTAAAAAATAAATGAACGCACTTTTTTTGGAAAGTTCACTTAAGAGGGTGAAAAGAATAAAAAGGGGGTGCTTTAAAATGAGTATATTCTTCTTCTACTACCGCTTTTCCCACACTTGTGGGGTCGCGGGTGTGAACTGTATCGCACATGTGGATTTGACCCTGTTTTACGGCCGGATGCCCTTCCTGACGCCAACCCTATGTGTAGGGATGTGAATATTATTACATGTTCCTGTTTTGGTTGGTAATGTGGTGTGTTGTGTGAATATGAAGAAGAGAGTGTTGGGACAAACACAAACTACCTGTCCCCGAGCCAGAAGAATTAATCACACGGGATTAAAATCCCCAATCCAGCCCGGAAACGAACCCGGAACCCTGTGAACCGAAGGCCTCAACGCTGACCACTCAGATAAGGAGTGGGACAGTTTTTAAAATGAGTATATCTACAGTATGCCTAATAAACTTAACATGTTACAGACGTGAAAATTGGTATTTGTAATCCCCTTTAAAAATAAAGAAACACGTACTTTTTGTTTTCTGAAAACCAACTTAAGCTTAGAGCCTCCGTGGTTCAGGCGCCAGCACCCCCGTCTCTCACCGCTGGGTTCCATGATTCAAACCCCGGTCACTCCATGTGAGATTTGTGCTGGACAATGCGGAGGCGGGACAGGTTTTTCTCCGGGTACTCCGGTTTCCCCTGCCACATTTCATTCCAGCGACACTCTCCAGTATAATTTCATTTCATCTGTCATTCATTAATCATTGCCTCAGAGGAGTGCGACAAGCCTCGGCACCCGGCACAATTCCTATCTTCGCCGCTGGATGGGGGCTTCATTCATTCCATTCCTGAACCGGTCGAATGACTGGAAACAGGCTGTGGATTTTCATTTTCAACTTAAGCTTGAGATCGAAAATAAGTGAAGAAGGAGTTGAATTCTCCTTATGAGGATATTTATATATCAAAAACTATTTTGCAGACGTGAAAATTGGTATTTGTAATCTCCTTTATAAATAAAGAAACCCTTGCTTTTTACACTTAGAGAAGGACTGTTTCTCACATATCGGGTTCCATGTCGCATCTTCCAGATTTAGCTCTGCCAGTAATCTGGTCATCTTAGCCCCAAAAGGCAATGTCAAAAACGTGGTTTACAGAGAGGTTCTGGGGGTAAATTAAATGCATTTTTTTGTGAGTTTTTATACTTTAAGGATTTTCAGATAATGTCTTAGTGCATTACCGAGTCTACCCCAGCTGCGCGTACAAGTCGGAGTGCAGATAATCCCTGTATCATCTCAGAGAAAAATTTATATCATTAATATTCTACTTATTCACCGTAGGTTCCGAGAAAGATCGCTCAATAAACCAATTCTGTCGGTGGACGTCTCCATTCGATATTCAATATGAATAATTCTTAACGCAAATGTATGTTGCCTTAACTCTACATATATTATCCTAACGTTCATAAATAATAAATCCAACTTATCATTATGCTAATTTATTAGCATGCTAATCTGAAGGAAAAATGAAAAAATAAAATGAACTTCCGTTAACACGAGAAAAGAACAATGTGCTTTCATTCAAAATCAAACATACTTTACATTTCTATCTGGAAAAGAATCACAATTGAAATGGGATCTTCCTCTTGATAATAACTCAACCATTCAATACTGAACTTCATAATTCTGGATTATTTAACACCATCTGTTAACATCAAAATCACACTTTGACTCCACTGTCAAAAAGAATTAAGGTTAATCATGAATAAGATGCCCTACTGAAAATATAATTCACGTAGATTAGCTGATTTTCATCTAACTTCATTCATATTTAAGATACCTGACGTCCCTATACAAAACCTTTATCCTTATTCTCTTTATTATTTGGGAAATTTCATAATTGGTTTCTTATGACTTTGTATTTCACTTGTGAGATCCGAGATATTTAATAATTTTCCTTAATATGGCTTAAGATTGTTGCTATACCTTCAAATATGTTGTCAGAAATGAAATATTCATCTATTTCTCCTATATTAAAACTCATCTGCAATATTAGCAAACGTAAACAAGATAAATATACCTTTCATTAATCATCCACTAGTATAGTAAACGAAAATATGTGCCAAATATTCAGATATTATTCTACCATCAAACATAGTCTAACCTCATTTCATGTTCCGCCGTGCCATTCATTTGAATTAGCTCAGTATCTCAACCTACAGTTCGCTTGGGAAAGTAAGTTCTTAAATATGTCGATTACTCTTGTCATATATCATTATGTCTTCACCATTATGCATGCGGAGGCTACCGTAAAATGGGATGAATAGAAACAAATTTAACTTTTGAAATTGTCTGGACAACGCTTTACGAAAGATACACGAAATATTTTTGTGGCATTGTATGGGTGTAGGTCAAATTATTAACTGGTCAAATTATCATGGTCTTGGCAGTTGCCATTCACAAAATATTTTTATAAAACATGTCTGTTTCTATTTACCCGCCAGTGGGGTGAATGGGAACAGGCATACATTTTACCATAATGTTGCTATTGTACCTTCATTTGGGGGATTGAAAACGGTCTATATCTAACATTAATGCTATAAGTGGGGTAGAATAATAACGTAAACATCCTTTCTCAATATTTTTATGTCTATCTTCAATAAATTCAGTACAAAATGAGTAGGTTAAATTGAATAAAAGTTTACAACATTCTGATGTATTTCTAAAATTTACACATTTACAATGTCAAATGGTATTTCTCTGCACAAAATACCTAATAAAACATATATGCCTGTACTGTATAAAATACAAAATTTGAAAACAAATGAAGTCCCGGCCAGGCATATCGTCTCTGAGCATTTTTACGATCTTCCCACGAGAATTAAGATAGCGTTTTACAATAATCTTTACATCATATGGGTCCACTGGTTAAGCCCATACACTTAAGCTATCTTCAAGCAATTCTTCTTCTTCTGTAGTTAATACTGTCCACCTTGTTTCTTTATGGTACCCTTTCGAGTCAAATGATGGTACAATAGAGAATAGTTTATTTTATGTTTCTTTCTTGCGTCCCTATAACTGAGGGCATTGTTGGTGATATCATCCACTGCTGCCTGGATTGCTTCTTTAGCTGTGTTTGTGATAGCACTTGCTCCTAGGATCGTATTTATAAGTTCGGGGCATGATGAAACTCTTTGTTTCTTTTCACCCCACAAATCGACAATTTGTGCTCAAAAATAAATTGAGGTTAGGTATACAAACACATGTAAAAATATAATAATGCCATATTTATGATATAATTTATTAAACATCAGACTAGGTATTTCACAAAATAAGATTAGCCTACGCCAACATTTTACCTGCTGTCTGAATGAAGTTTTCCCGCGCCAATTTTCTTCTGATGACTTGGCTCCACTTTACCTGACAATGGCTTCCACAAAACATTGTGGACACACCTTTGAAACATGAATTTCTCTTCAGCACATGTTATTTCACAAATATATCCAACAAATTTTAAAATGCAACAATTACAGTATTATTTACAGTAAATTACTAAACATTCCTGGTATTTGTTTCTATTCACCCCACTGTTTCTATTCACCCCATTTTACGGTAACAGCTACTCATAGTATATCATTATGTGTTTTAATTTGACCTAAAAATCAGCTGATCTCTTGCTAATACACTCTTCTCAACATGAACCTAACCGTGTAGTATCTATCCAATACAATCCTCTATCGATGTGTATTGTATAACTTCGTAACATCTTCTTCTTACGGGCCGATGACCTCGATGTTAGGCCCCTTTAAACAACAAGCATCATCATCATCTTCTTCTTCTTACATATAACCTCTCGAAATATAAACATTTAACTCTCAACGTCTCTACTAATACACAATTCAAAAGCTATATCTTCTTAGCCATCATTCTTCTCATTTCATTATTCCTCCTTATAACATCTTATTTATTACGAAAATATTCTCCCCCCCCCCAGACGATATTATTTCTGCAATACTCATATAATTCAAGTAGGAATGATATTTTCCTTTAATTTATATAGGTGCGGTCATGTTAGTCAATATAATTGCCTCCTAGAGTTCATTTTATAAGACATCCATTCTTCCCAGTGTTTTCAGAATCATATCTGAATAGCCTTTCCAAGCACATTGGTATAATATATAAATACACTCACTAAAGCATCAACAAAATTGTTGTAACCAAGGTTGAAGTTTACAAAACACAACTTTTATTGCTTCACTTTATGATATTTACACAAATAACAGAAATTTATTTTGAAGCAAAAAGGAATATTGAATCTTGAGAAAAGTCTGTCTTTATACAATATGTACAGGTTTACAGTCTTTATATACACTTCTATCTTGAAAAGATAGTCTTTGTGAATTGACACGTTGATAGTCGAGAACTATCTGGCACACTAACATCAATGTCTTTGAGAGTCCTTGTTTGTTGAAGTGCCTGAATTCCTAAAAAGCAAGTTCAATTGATTGAAGAAATTCCACCTAGCGAAACTAAGGGAGCTTGCATAACTTAGGGAATGAAAATTGGCTTGTAAAAGAATTACGGAACATAGGCAGTGGAAACAGGTAAGGGAGCGGTGACCAGAGGTGAAACCTCGTACTGCCAGAAATTCAGTCCACCTGGTCGAAGCACATTTTCAAGAGGAGTAGCCTCCGTGCTCGACGTAGGGTGTATTCTGGAGCTGGACACCGGGGCAAGTGGGCCAGTGAGCTGGCAGGGAGCTCCTATTTATAGTACACTCGATGGTCAGGCACGCGCACTGAGGGCTGCGCGTCGAAGCTAGCAGAATGATACACAGGCGCGCGTACAGCTGGCTGGCGGAGCGAGAAAGGAGCGCCGGACATACGACAAAAATCATATCACATCAAACATCAGTATACATATCAATTAATACTCGCGGTTATTACGACTAAGATCTGTCGCAGGTGGTTAGAATTTGGCACATAGAATAAATATGAACTATTTCATTGAAGAAAATTATTTCCATCAAATGATATAAATAACTTTAAACAGGAAACTTATCTCATATTTCGTCACTCCTCTGGGAACTGCTGACTTCTCCTCGGATGTTTACAAGTGCTCCATGCGGCAGATTACCGCCTCTCCAGACGTCATCTCTGGTCCCAATGCATTGCTGCTGCTCTGCTTCGTTATAGCATCTTAGGTAATCTTCTCCATCAGCTTAAGCGGATTCCATAATGTCACAGTTGCTCATGTAAGTAGAAATTTAACACTGGATTGGTAGAATGCATATTTAAAGTATTCGTTCAGCCCCTTAATATATCTATATTATTGTTTCTACGTAAAATTGCGTCTATTCCTATGTGGATATGGTTTCTTGTTAATAGGCTAAGTATGGATTCCAATTGCTAATTTAATAAATCTTTAGTGTACTATTGGCTGAAGTACGGAGTTTTTGACTTCTTGCCTCTTCTCTGCAGTGGTCTCAATGTCACTTTTCGCCGGTATTTAAATTTCAAGAACTCGGATCTTCTCCGTATTTCGATTGCTGTTCTCTGCTATATAGTTCGCAATTATGCTTCAATATTCTATTTAAATTATTCTTTCGTTCCGTAACGACTACAGATTCTGTCTTCTTTCTTCTCCGATGATTTACTTGATCAATCCTTTTTTTTTCCCGTAAAGAATGAACTAGGTTTCAATTATTTTTTAGAACAATACCTGTCCCATCTCAACGTCCTAATACTTGGCATTTATAACTCTACGCCTTCTAAACTTAGATTGATCTGTGTTTCTGTGACATTTCTCATATATTTATACTGCCTGAAGTTGCCGTGCGCCATTTTGTCTTCCCCTTTTTCTTTCATATTTGCGTCTAGATTGTAACGTAATGGTACTCGAGGAACAATTAATTTTTATCAAATTACGAAGTCCTCGCGAGCGAAGCCGTGGGTAACAGCTAGTAATTTATATTTCAAAACATCTTTGATCGACTGAATGAAATTCTCAATGATAATGGTAGTCCTTCTAAGCTGTTTTCCCTTAAGTGATTTGACTTTAACTGCAGTTTAGAACTGTGTAGGCCTAATTCTAGTGTATTACTTTCGGTTTTCAGTAATTAACAGCAATTTTCATACTGTTAGGCTGTTTTGAAAAGAAGTTTGTATAACTAAGTAGTATCGTAGTGTAGTAGTAGATTATATTAATTACCTTGTTGTTGTGTGATCATTGTGAACTATCCTAGACAATATTTTTTCTTTCATTTTTATTTTGCACAGAATATGTTATTTCATTTTTCCTTTTCTTCTCATCATTCCGTAAAGACTGGCTAAGGAGTGTAAGTGTAGGAACTGTGGGTGTGTCCAGGCATTAAGGAGTATGAGGGAGGAATTGGAAAGTTTGATGGAGATAATTAGGATTCTCTCAGAGGACAGGTAGGAAAGTAGGGCTCTCTCAAAACATGTACATGTTACAGTAGGTATAAAAGAGGGGTGAGAAGGAAAGGGGGGAATTGTAGAAGACAGGTAGTCTAATGTTTTTAAGGGGAAGGAGATTGCAGGCTAAGGGCTCTATTCAGGATCAGAATTCCGGACAGGTGTCTGTGAGAAATCGGTACGAGTCACTGCAGGTAGAACAACCGAGGGAAGACGGGGAACGGGGAACGGTTGTTGAGATGTGTGGAGGTAGGAGGAAGGGAAGAGTTAGGAAAGGGAAATGTAGAGTAGTGAATAGAAAAATACAAGTGGAACAGGGTCATGGGGGGGGGGGCAGAAAAGGAAGGAGGAAGTAGCTTCTGCAGCAGTGAAAGAAGATAGGGCTGACTAGGAGGGGAGGGGATCAAATGAAGTGGGTAGGGTTGAGGCTCTGGTCATGGGGGATTCCATGGTTAAACATGTGGGGAAAGTGTGTGGAGGAAAGGAAACCAGGGTAGAGTGTTATCCAGGAATTAGGTTGAGGCAGATGTTGAGGAAAGTAGAAGAGAAGGAAGAGGGAAAGGAAAAGGTGGAAGTGTTTCACGTTGGTATTAACAACATAAGGCAAGCAGGTATAAGTACCAACATAGTTGGGGATGTGTGGGATCTGGTAAATGCAGCACGGATGAAGTTTGAGGAAGCGGAGATTGTTATCAGTGGAATACTGTGTAGGAGGGATACTGACTGGAAGGTGATTGGGGATTTAAATGAGACTATGAGGTGGGTATGTGGGAAACTGGGAGTGAGATTTCTAGATCCTAATGGGTGGGTAGGAACAGGGATCTGCGCTCCGATGGCCTTCACTTAAACCGCAGTGGTACATATAAGTTAGGAAACTTATTTAGAAGGGTTATAGGCAGGTACATTCAGTGAAACGGGGTGGCCTAGGGAGCGGTGTTAAGCGAACAGGGAACTGGAAATCAAGTAGGGATGACATAAAAACGTTAGTGCTCAACTGTAGAAGTACTGTAAAGAAAATAATCAAATTAAGTAATTTAATAGATATATACTCACCAGATATTGTAATAGGAGTCGAATCATGTCTAAGAAATTATATAATGGATGCAGAAACATTTTTACGGAACTGGAGTGTGTATCGTAGAGATAGGATAGGAATGGTAGGAGGGGGAGTATCCATTCTGGTAAAAGAAGAATTTGTAAGCTACGAAAAATGTAAAGATGACAAACATGAAATTCTAGGTGTAAGACTCATTTCTAAAGATAATAGGCAACTTGATGTCTTTTGGAGTGTACATACCTGGGAAGGGTAGCGCTGACGCTGATTCAGAATTATTTGATAAGAATAGCTATGTTGAAAACGATATGGATAGGAATGTGATAGTAGCAGATGATGCTATTCTGTATAGAGTAATAAATAAGTTACAAGATTGTGTGCAACTGCAACGTGACCTCGATAATGTTGTGAGATGGACAGCAGGCAAGGGTATGTTGATAAACGGGGTTAAAAGTCAGGTTGTGAGTTTCACAAATAGGAAAAGTCCTCTCAGTTTTAATTACTGCGTTGATGGGGCGAAAGTTCCTTTTGGGAATCATTGTAAGTATCTAGGTGTTATTATATGGATAATCACATAAATCACATAAATGGGATTGTAAATAAAGGGTACAGATCTCTGCACATGGTTATGAGGGTGTTAGGGGTTGTAGTAAGGATGTAAAGGAGAGTGCATATAAGTCTCTGGTAAGACCCCAACTAGAGTATGGTTCCAGTGTATAGGACCCTCACCAGGATTACCTGATTCAAGAACTGGAAAAAATCTAAAGAAAAGCAGCTCGATTCGTTCTGGGTGATTTCCGACAAAAGAGTACCGTTACAAAAATGTTGCAAAGTTTAGGCCGGGAAGAATTGCGAGAAAGAAGACGAGCTGCTCGACTAAGTGGTATGTTCCGAGCTGTCAGCGGAGAGGTGGCGTGGAATGACATTAATAGACGAATAAGTTTGAGTGGCGTCTTTAAAAGTAGGAAAGATCACAATATAAAGATAAAGTTGGAATTCAAGAGGACAAATCGGGGCAAATATTCATTTATAGGAAGGGGAGTTAGGGATTGGAATAACTTACCTAGGGAGATGTTCAATTCTTTCTTTGAAATTATTTAAGAAAAGACTAGGAAAACAACAGATAGGGCATCTGCCACCTGGGCGACTGCCTTAAATGCAGATCAGTATTCATTGATTGATTGATTGATTGATTGATTGATTGATTGATTGATTGATTGATTGATTGATTGATTGATTGATTGATTGATTGATTGATTGATTGATTGATTGATTGATTGATTGATTGATTGATTGATTGATCTCAATTTACCCAGTGTCAATTGGGAAGGTAATACAAACGACAGGAAGCAGGACCAACAAATGGTAAATAAGTTAATGTGGGAAGGGCAGCTGATTCAGAAAGCGATGGAACCAACTAGAGGGAAGAATATTTTGGATGTGGTGCTGGTAAAACCAGATGAGCTATATAGAGAAACCGAAGTAATAGATGGTATGACTGATCAAGAAGGTGTTTTTGTCGCAGTTAAAAATAAATGTGAAAGGAATGTATTAAAATTAGGACCATTATGCAGTACCATATGGCTGATAAAACAGACTTGAGGGAGTTAAAAAAAGTAACTATGATCGTTGGAAGACGGTAAATAAAAATTTAAACAGACTATGGGATGGGTTTAAAGCAATTGTTGAGAAATGTGAAAATAGGTTTGTACCTTTAAAGTTGGTAAGGAATGGTAAAGAACCACTATATTATAACAGAGAAGTAAAGAATAAGAAAGAGGTGCAGGCTGGGAAGAAATAGAGTTAGAAATGGCTGTGGAAGTAAGCAGAAATTGAAGGAACTTACTAGGAAATTGAATCTAGCAAAGCAGTCAGCTAAGGATAACATGATGGCAAGGATAATTAATTGGTGGTCATAAAAATTTTGGTGAAAAATGGAAGGGTATGTATAGGTACTTTAAGGCAGAAACAGGTTTCAAGAAGGACATTCTAGGAATCATTATTGAATAAGGGGAGTATGTATGTGAGGATCTTCAAAAGGCAGAAGTATTCAATCATCAGTATGTAAAGATTGTTGGTTACAAGGATAATGTTCGGATAGAGGAGGTGACTAATACTCAAGAAGTATTAAAATTTACCTATGATAACAATGGCCTTTACAGTAAGATACGAAAGTTGAAAACTATAAAAGCTGCTGGAGTTGATAAGATTTCTGGGGATATACTAAAGGCAATGAGTTGGAATATAGTACCATACCTGAAGTACTTATTTGATTATTGTTCGCATGATAGAGCTATACCAAATGAATGGAGAGTTGATATAGCAGCCCCTGTGTATAAAGGAAACGGTGATAGACATAGAGCACCGAGTTCGATAGCTGTAGTCGCTTAAGTGCGGCCAGTATCCAGTAATCGGGAGATAGTGGGTTCGATCCCCACTGTCGGCAGGCCTGAAGATGGTTTTCCGTGGTTTCCCATTTTCACACCAGGGAAATGCCGGGGCTGTACTTTAATTAAGGCCACGGCCGCTTCCTTCCAATTCCTAGGCCTTTCCTCTCCCATCGTCGCCATAAGAGATATCTGTGTCGGTGCGACGTAAAGCAAATAGCAAAATATAAAGACATCGAGCTGGAAATTACAGGCCAGTCAGTTTGACATGCATTGCATGTAAGCTTTAGGAAAGCATTCTTTCTGATTATATTAGACTCGTTTGCGAAATTAATAACTGGTTTGACAGAAGGCAGTTTGGGTTTAGGAAAGGTTATTCCACTGAAGCTCACCTTGTAGGACTCCAGCAAGATATAGCAGATATCCTGGATTCAGGACCTCAAATGGACTGTATTGCAGTTGACCTATCTAAGGCATTTGGTAGGGAGACTACTGGTAAAAATTAGTGCTATTGGACTAGAAAAAAGAGTGATTGAATGGGTGGCTATATTTCTAGAATATAGATCTCAGAGAATTAGAGTAAGCGAAGCTTTATCTGAACATAAGAGGGGAATTCCTCAAGGCAGTATATTTGGACTTTTATATTATATGATATGTGTAAAGAAGTGGAATCAAGATAAGGCTTTTTCAGATGATTTTATTCTGTACAGATTAATAAATAATTTACAAGATTGTGACTTCCAAATGACCTCGATAATGTTGTAAGGAGGACAGTAGGCATTGGTTTGAAGATAAACGGGGTTTAAAGTCAGGTTGTGAGTTTCACAAATAGGACAAGTCCTCTCTGTTTTAATTACTGCCTTGATGGGGGTGAAAGTTCCGTTTTGGGATGAATGTAAATACCTAGGTCTCAATATAAGGAAAGATCATCATTGGGGTAATCACAGAAATATGATTGTAAATAGAGGGTACGGATCTTTGCACATGATTATGAGGGTATTTTCGGGTTGTAGTAAGGATGTAAAGGAGAGGGCATATAAGTCTTTGGTAAGACCCCAACTAGAGTATGGTTCCAGTGTATGGGACCCTCACCAGGATTACTTGGTTCAAGAACTGAAAAAATCGAAGTAAATGCAGCTCGATTTGTTCTGGGTGATTTACGACAAAAGAGTAGCGTTACCAAAATGTTGCAAAGTTTGGGCTGGGAAGACTTGGGAGAAAGGAGACGAGCTGCTCGAGTAAGTGGTATGTTCCGAGCTGTTAGTGGAGAGATAGCGTGTAATGGCATCAGTAGACGAATATGCCTGAGTGATGTTTTTAAAAGAAGGAAAGATCAAAATATTAAGATAAAGTTGGAATTCAAGAGGACAAATTGGGGAAAATATTCGTTTATAGGAAGGGGAGTTAGGGATTGGAATAACTTACCAAGGGTGATGTTCACTAAATTTCCAATTTCTTTGTGATTATTTAAAAAAGTCTAGGATAACATCAGATAGGGAGTTTGCCACCTGGGCGACTGCCCTAAATGCAGATCAGTAGAGACTGATTGAAACCAAACATAAATTTGTAATATTCTTCATTGGGTAGAAATGCCACTTTTATAAGAAACATATTGTTATATAGTTGCTGCGATCATCGGGCCAGTCTACAGGGTAGTGATGGGATAATCAAATATGTACTTTTACTAATCGAATAACCTCCATCCTATTATTTAATTAATCGAATAAATAATCGAATGAATAAAATATCTTTCAGTGTAGTGATGGAATATATTTAATAACCGGATAACATCCATCCGTCTATTTAAATATTCGAAAAATTGAATAAAATAATCGAATGAGTTTCTAATATCATCCACTTGTATCGCATAAAATATTTGGATATGTCATGAGTAAAGTTTTCGGTTTTAGTGTGTTGGATGGGTAATCCGTCGAAATAAGCGAAGAGGTGAATTATTTCGAAAAATAGAAATACGACTTTTTTCAAATGAATCTTGAAATGTCGAAACTAAGTGTTCAAGTGAACTGTCTTTATCTTCAATATCTGTAAAATAAAGATCTTTACTTAAGTAAATGGCATCTTCTGACCACATAACAGAACAAAGCCCCAGTCGGCCTACTAACAATTGACCATTCTTTTAACTAGCAATAGGAATATACCTACGTCAGAGGGAAAAATATAAATTATATTAGCTTAAAGATCACAGGGAAGCATTATTGCTTTTCTATTGACCATTTACAAATTTTCTTGGCTGGGGAAACAACCGCTATCAAAAAGTACTATCATCATAATCATCATCAGTGTCACCAACTATAGCAATCTGGAGTTTATTGAAGTCATTTAGCGACTGAATGACAAAGGTAGCGACTAACGACTTCGCCATTTAGATATATGATATATTTAATGATGTTGTGATGTAACTCGCAGCGCCGCAAGTTGGGCACTGCGCTTAGACCGGAAGCTGAACTGTTCCGGTCTGATTATTCTTCGTGGGCCCAGGTAACCATTAAGCTAGATGAGAACAAGTCTGTCAAATATTTGAGAAATGTGCGATAACAAGGTGATCGAACGGTTTCGGACTGATGACCATTTTACCCATCTTCCAAACACCAGACAAGTATCCCCATTTTCAAACAGGCTGACAAAATAGCTTCCAAAATTACTACAGCCTGGTAAGGCAGGGATTTAATTCTTTATTTGGCACCTTGTCATCGCCAGGAGACTTCTTTTCGTTTAGGCACTTTATAACCCTGCGGACCTCTGCTGGCTTTATGCCTGGCATGTCATTATCAGGTCTCGATTGTCGTTTGAGAGTTTAGGATTTTCTGTGTTTCTCATGGATCCGTCGTTCGTTTTCTCATCGCCATCGTCCAAAATATCGTGAGTTACATATTGACTCTCAACTGAATCCGCGAAGGCCTCAGGAAAGAATAGTCTTACGTGCCAGCCCCTTTCGGCACTGCCAGGGAGGAGTCAGTGACTCAGAGTTGGATTCCGTGGTGGAGTGAATGTGACACTCAGTGAGTTGAGGTTCGGTGACTGGGCTGAGGGTGACAGAGGTGTTTCCAGTCGCCAGTGTCCCACCGAGGTCTGAACGAGGAGCTGTCGTTGTGGTGTCGGAGAGACCAGGGAGTAGATGGGCTGGAGACGGTGGAACGGAAGACGTGTACTACCTGAGAGTATTGTGTGCTTGTGTATTTCTGTGGACTGAGGATCGCTGTGAATCAGCGAGGAAACCCGCCATCGTGAGTGCGAGGATAAATGAACCTGTTTTAATGTTCGCTGTTGTGAGTATCGTCCTGCTGTTCAATACTTAGTTGTTCGCTGCATGTGACTGTGTAAATTACTGCACTGTCTGTGGAGTCGAACCAACGAACAGTTGTGTGTCGAGTGACCCAGAGCCCTGTGTTCAGACCCAGCGGTCTACATACAGCTGCTGTATGAGGTGGTTGGACTTGGGGAAAGCGAAAGTAAAGGTTAAGCGTCCGCAGGTATAGAAACGGGCTGGACCGCCTGCTGCGCCGTAAGGAAGAGAAATTTGTAAATAGACAGTAATTTATAAGTGTGGCCGTTCATAACTGGTTAGAAATGTGTGTGTTTCGTATATGTATGTGTGTATTTCTTAGGTCATCCTGGAATAAATTAGAATAATGAAGCAGATGGAGTTTTACCCTTCGTAACAAAATGGTGTCAGAAGTGGGATAGACCCCATGTGTGATACATCATTGTAATCAGCGGACCAGATACTGCAGGTTTCCACCGCCATCGGAACATTCCAGATATCGGTATTTAGTGAATGCACACTCATATAAACCGTTTTTCATCTTCTGTTAATTATTGCATGCTAGTTGAGATAAGAGGCCACATGAAAATGGAGGCACAGTTAAATGCGCTCTTCGATATGATGATGAAGATGGAGGAGAAGATGGAAGAAAATCAAAAGAAGATGGAGGAAAAGATGGAAGGCTATCAAAAGGACGTGAAAGACGTGCAAAGGAAGACAGAAGGAGGCCAGAAAATGACGGTGGAGAAGTTGGAAGAAGGCTGTAAGAAGATGGAAGAAAGCTAGGAGAGGGTAGTTGAAAGTCAGAAGAGGATGATAAAGGAATTAAAAGACGGTCAGAAGAAGTTGGAGGACGATGACTAAGAGAAGAGAGGAGATAGTCAGAATAAGATGGACGACGGCCAGAAGAAGTCGGAAGACCACCAGGCGAAGACGAAACATGGTCATAAGGTGCAAGACGACCGGAAAAGACAAAAGACGTCCAAGAGGTGGAAGACGGTAATTAAATGCTGGAAGACGGCCGAACGAAGACTGAAGATGGTCATAATAAAATGGAGGACAGCCACAAGACGTCGGAAGACCACCAAGAGATGACGAAAGACGGCCAGGAGAAGATCGAGGACGACGGGAAGAAGACAGAGGACGGCCAGAAGAGGATGGGTCACGGACAGAGAAAGGCCGTCAAGGGCCTTCACGAGATAAAGCATGTTCCGCAGGTCGGCGTTCGGTCCCATTCACCTTGCCCAGAAGACTGCGAGTTCTTTTCGAGGTGGGAGGCTGAAGCACGAAGTTTCCTGTTCGAAGGAAACTGGAGCCGTGACGCCTGGATGAAGACGCAGAGGGACGGGGGTCGTCACCTTCAGCTGGCCCCCCTGCTCCTCCTGGCTTACCAGTCCGTAGTGCACGTGGCCACGGGATCTTCTCCAGCGACGGTGCCGTTTAAAAAAGGGCTGAGACTTCCGGTGGATTTGGGATTCGGCGAAACTGAGGATCACCCTAACCTGACCGATAGGTACTGCCTGGACCTGACAAGGAGACCGGAGGATGTGGGTGCCGCTATCAAGAAGTTTTCGATCATTGAGAGCGACTGGGGGAAGGTGCGGCACGACATATGAGCAGACACCACGGGAAATCACGAGGACGACCTAGGATGGCTATATCATTCCGTAAGGAAGAAATGCTTCCCTTTCAAGCTCCAGAGGACATGGAAACGCCCTTACTACGTTCTGAGAGGAATCAATGACGTCAGCTACCAAGTACGACGGAGGCCAAGGTGCAAGATGAAGGTGGTACATCTAGACTGGCGGATACCATACCGAAAACCAACTGAGAAGGTAACTTACTGGGACGATCAGCTCCCGAAAGGGGACAATGTTACGTGCCAGTCCCGTGGTAGCCCTTTTCGGTACTTCCAGGAAGGGGCTAATGGCTCACACGACCTGGGATTCCCAGCCCACTTGCACGGTGGGGCCGGCCTTTCCGTGTATTGTTCTCGTCGACCGGCTTACTGTGAGTTTCTTGGAGATTCAACGGGAATGTTCTGCCTCTAGTGACCTCGCGAAAATTCTGGTTGAAATCACCCGACCTATAAAAAGCGAAGGTAGCCGCGGACAGTCAGGCAGAGTTGGACTCCGTAGTGGAGTCAGTGTGGCACTCAGTGAGTTAGGGTTCGGTGGCTGCGCTGAGGGCGACAGACGTGTTGGTTGTCGCCAGAGTCCCACCGAGGTCTGAACGAGGAGGTGTCGTTGTGGTGTCGGAGAAACCAGCGACTAGATGGGCTGGAGACGATGAAACGGAACACGTGTACTACCTGAGAGTACTCTGTGCTTGTGTATTTCTGTGGACTGGAGATCGCGAGGAAACCCGCCATCGTGAGTGCGAGGATAAATGAACCTGTGTTAATGTTCGCTGTTGTGAGTATCGTCCTGCTGTTCAATACTTAGTTGTTCGCTGCATGTGACTGTGTAAATTACTGGACTGTCTGAGGAGTCGTGTGTAGAGTGGCCCGTAGCCCTGTGTTCAGATCCAGCTGTCTACACACAGCTGCTGTATGAGTTGGCCCGACTTGGTGAAAGTGAAAGTAAGGGTTAAGCGTCCGCAGGTGTAGAAAGGGGCTGGACCGCCTGCTGCGCCGTAAGGAGGAGAAATTTGTAAATAGACAGTAATTTGTAAGTTTGGCCGTTCATAACTGGTTAGAATTGTGTGTTTATGTATGTGCGTGTGCATTTATTACGTCATCCTGAAATAAATTAGAGTAAAGAAGCAGATGGAGTTTTATTCGTAACAATACTAATCCACTGAAGCCATGAATTGTTCGGCGGGGGTGAGGATGTTTGACTTATTCAGATTACACTATTCATTTTGTTTTTCCTTCCCTTTCTAAGTTTCTTTATTACTGTCCAGAAAGGTTTCCCTGCCGCTTGATTAGCAACCTCTCCCCAGGACTTCTTGGATTCAACAATAATTTGCTTCGCTCTGTGTCTTTCATCTACGTACAATTTTCTGTTGCATCAGTTCTTGTTCGGAGCCATTTCTGATACGCCTTCCTTTTATGTTTACAAGCTGCCTCACTTCATTATTCTCTTTTCCTCACCTTTACACACATTTGTTCGCAGGCATTCCTTTGCTGTTTCTACTACAGCATACTTGTATGCCACTCATTCTCTTTCTATATTCTGAACCTGCATACTGTCTACTGTTTGGAACTTCGCTAATCATATCTATGTATTTGTGTCTTAATTTTTTCATCCTGGGAATTCTGGCGTGCAACGAATCGCTGATTATTGCGTGCGGATACAGTGAAAGAGCCACATCTGTTAGAATTCTGTTGGCAGACAGTTTTATTTTGAATCAAATATTTCGATGGTGAAACTAAATTTAAAACTGAGAGAGAGAGAGAGAGAGAGAGAGAGAGAGAAATAATTCCACACAATTGTCAAACTATCAGCTCAATGACGTACGATTACATTACTTGAAGAGGTGACGATGAATGTGATTTGATTTTTAATTTTAGAATTCAGATTTTAAGCATTGTACCGTGCGTATTTGGGGTCGCGTATCTGTGAAATTGCGTTGGGAGATGGTGGGTTCGAATCCCATCGTCGGCAGCCTTGAAGATGGTCACCAAGCAAATTCGGCAGCTGTACCATAATTAAGGTCACATCCGATACCTTCCCGATTCCAGCCCTTTCCCAAACCTGTGCCGCCGTAACCTTCGATGTGTTAGTGCGAAGTTGAACCACTATCAAAAAGTGTTAACGTTGTAACTAACAACATTGGATGTAGCCTGTATTTGTATTCTTATCTCACACTTCTGTCCGTTAGTGATACTAGGAATTGAGAATAATGGTTGAATCCAGATAACGAGCCTATTTTAATCATAAAATATATAAAAACATTTGAGCTTTTTAGGCTTTTCTAATCGTGAAATTACTGGCATTTCGCCCCAGTGTAGCAGTGGGCTCATCAGTTGGATTGCTACTCCTTTCCAAGACGCTGGCGTCTAGTGCGTCGTTGAGAGACCACTGCAAACCTCCATGTAGGAGAATGCAGTGACGGTGCACTAGGAGAGCATGTGCCTTCACTTGTATAAATGCCTGCCATTGGCCTTTATATCAAAAATAAAAATTGGATGAAGCCTATATTTTATATTCTTATCTCACACATGTTATTCTTTTACATTTCGCTAACTACTTTTCGTAGATGCCAAGTTGTCGCTGTAAGAGTACTGTTATAACCCTTGGAGCAAGAGCTCCGAAGGGCCCTTCGTCTACCAAGCTACCTCAGCTCAGCCCGAAGGCCTGCAGATTACGAGGTGTCGTGTGGTCAGCACAACGGATCCTCTCGGCCGTTATTCTTGGCTTTCTAGAACTGAGCCGCAATCTCACAGTCAGATAGCTTCTCAGTTGTAATCACGTAGGCTGAGTGGACCTCAAACCAGCCCTCAGATGCAGGTATAAATCCCTGACCTGGCCGGAAATGGAACCCGCGGCCTCCGGATAAGAGGCAGGCACGCTACCCCTACACCGCGTGGCCGGCAAGAGTACTGTTACGTGAAAGTAAATCTACAGAGACGAGGGTGGCGTATTTCATCACCTTCAAATACCACGGAATTAAGCCCAGATCGAATCCGTTAACTGGGACTCTGAAAATCGATGCTCCGACGTTGGAATCACTCAGCCCCAATTTTAACCTCACTCGCCTTAGGATCACCATTGTTACTCATATTATTTTGGGATTTTTATTAACTGACTCTTACTCCACAATAAACAGAAATGAAAGATGAAAATCACGGAGTCTTCTTCGTAATGACAAGGCATTTCCCTGCGTATATTATTTTAAAGGTGTTTATTACCTCTTCAAACACTATCTTGAATCAAAAAACTCTCACCTGATTTTTTTCTGGCGTGTTATATTACGAAGTTCTAAAATTAATGTCTTGTTTTCTTTGTATTTGGAACAATCTGTTTTCATGTGCAAACAATGAGAAAATTGTTACTGTAATGCTCCACTCCAGTCGTATACGTGACTGTAAACTGTGTACTGATTCTAGATAATATCACGCAATGTATGTGAACGATCTCCCACCCATTCTGTGAGGACTGTGATTAGGTGTTAACGTTAATGGTATGAAACTTCAGAATGTGGTGGTGTTAACACAGATGACGACATGGACGCTACTGGCTCAATCAGAATGTATCTAGTGACGGTTGTGTTGAGTCTCCAGGGAGAAGGGATGACCGTCAACCCGAGATCTGAGCTCATCTTAGCTTTGCAGAATCACTTCTTCTCTTCTTGTGTTGCCCTGCAGTACCACGAAGGGTATAAAGGTAAACGTAAGTACTTGAATACCAAACTGACACCAAGACATTGAATTGTCCGTGTGGATGGCGGTGGTAGTGTGGTATCCGCTATCTGGAAGGGAGACCCACTGGTTCCCCAAAAGACAATGGAAATGTTGTAATTGTACTTGACAGATTGCAAGAATAACCAATTAAGACATATAATGGTAAATAATAATAATAATAATCGTATGGCCTCAGCTACCGTGTGCAGATATTTCAATTTGACGGTCGTCAATTTCGACGTTCCGTTTTACTCTAGGCCCCCACTAGATGGCAGACCGAGTAAACCGAAACTCTCTTGGGCGTATATGGCTGAGAGTTAATGAATTTTGTCGGGTAAACACCAAATGTGTCACCAGAGATCTTTTACATGCCGACATCGTACGACATGGAGTGTCGAATGGACTTTTTTCCGCCCTTCAAAAATCCGACTACCTCTGCCGGGTTTGAACCCGCTATCTTGGGATCCGGAGGCCCACACTTTACCGCTGATCCACAGAGGCAGCTATATAATGGTAATGTAATGGGATTTACCGCTGGTGGTGTGTGAAAATGTTCCGTAATTTGCCTGGTGAATAACATGATAGATCACAGATATTTACCGTGGCTGAGTTTCACTACTTTTATAAAGATAGATTTAAATGTGTAGTACATCAAACATGACCCTCAAAGCTGTGAATAATGGGGTTAGTGTCCGGCTCCATGGCTAAATTGTTTGCGTGCTGGCCTTTGGTCACAGGGGTTCCGGGTTCGATTCCCAGCAGGTTCGGGCATTTTAACCATCATTGGTTAATATCGTTGGCACGGGGGATGGGTGTGTGTCGTCATCATCATTTCATCCTCATCACGACGCGCAGGTCACCTGCGGGAGTCAAATCAAAAGACCTGCATCTGGCGAGCCGAACATCTCCTCGGACACTCCCGGCACTAAAAGCCATACGCCATTTCATTTTCATTTCATGGGGTTAGTGATTCTGAAAGACGTAAGTCTCACATACAAGGGTGCCTGGAGGAAGCCTTGTTACTGCTGGGACCTTTAGCCACTTGTAAAGGTAAACAGTTGGTGGCGAACACTCCACGCTGCACTTACGTTATAGTGACAGCGTGACTGTCCAAACGGTCTGTTCGCCTGACCTCACTCCAAAACAATGCCTCCCGAAATCAGCGTAGTTGTAGTAACGCAAGACTACTCTTCCCTCCCCGCGAAAGACGGTGGAACCTTTCTAATGCGGCCACAGAAAGCAGCAGTTGACACTAATCCCAAAGAATTGCAGCTTACGCTTGATTATGACTTCCGTGGCTTTGATTACAGCTGAAATGTCAGATTTGGACAGAAATGTAACTGCAACTGAACAGTATCTTGAAAACCAAGCAGCACTGATAGGTGAAGCGGCCGAATACAACCGACGCAATGATCTCCAGTTGCATGGTGAGGGTGAGAATATTGATGAAGATGTATACAGCAAAGCCTTGGACATCATCAAATATAAATTGCAGATTGACCTGAATATTGACTCACTAATCGATGTCAGAGACTGACATGACAGCAGAGATTGACTGCTGATGTAGTGGATTTAGGAAAGAAAATCAGTTAGTTAAAAAAACTCTTAGATATTAGCAACGAGATCGAATATGGCAATGTCAGCCGCTACTGAAAGTTGATATATTTCTGATAACTGAATTCCTGACAGAGGCAAGGAAGGAGATGATCGGAAAGGCACGGGATGTATTTAGAAATGGCAACACCTATTACGCAAAGATGGTTACCGTCCTCACAGCCGATGAAAAGAAAGAGAAGCACTCCTGATGAATTGGACTATTTGATTAGACAGTTCGGCGAAGTCAACGCTAGGAAATCACTGTGACACACTCATTATAATGATGAAGTTTTCTTTATTTTAGGTCTCTGTTTCTTGTGTGAATTAACAGGAAGTTTTTGTTGTTGTTTCAAGCTAAACCGCAAGCTGTCTATTGTCTCATATCTGAGGAATTAATTCCAGTTATGTCATTCATTCCCTTCGCGAGCATAGTCTTGAACAGGGCTGGTTGAAGGAATTATGGGACACCCTGCAGGACTTTATTTCTGGGTCCCCATGTGTTTACCTCAGGTCAATCTGACTGAACCTATTTGCAGTACTGGATGTTCAGATTATTACGTAATTTGCTACCATTACCTTAGTTTCAAAAACTGCGTCAGAGGCACTAACATGTCGTTTTCTTTTCTTTAAATTAGCAATTATTCTTATTACTATTTTTACATTTTCTATTACCATAATCGACTTGGTTTCTTGAGCCAAACAGAAGTAAAACATTGTGATGCAACACCTTCCTGATGTTTAAAGTAAATTATTTCCATGAAGCAAGTCTCAAAAGACAAGCCCATTCGCATTAAACAATTTGTAACTAGTTTACACAAAATTTGCTATAATTACACAATACATAAAATTAACTTTATTTTTCTCCTCCAACTTAATAGAATTTTAAGAAATTACTCACATCAATCTTGCCTTTTGTTGCCTTCTGAGCTGCAAAGACCTAATACTAACTTATTTCAGTATCTAAGGAACGTGCTATTTTCCTTTCCACAGCTATTATAGAAAGGCCTCTTAGTCTTCTCTCGCCCATAGAAAATCTCAAGTAATGTGTGATGAAGATACTTGGACCTGTGTGAGCTGTGGCGAGAGCAATTTGAATAGCGGTAAAAATCTTAGGCCTACAACAGTCAACGAATCGCTGGCGTCTCATTCCTTGGAGGATGGAGGTAATGATAATGTGCTTGTAATTCTCTCTTTATTGCAACAGGATTTACAAGCATTAAAAGCGGAGAATGAGATTTTAAAGGATAAGGTACGTTTACTGGAATCGAAAGTACCGGTACCAGTAAACACTCAGAACACAGGTGGCTCCGTGAATTCTAGCGCGTGGTGTCAAGTTGCTTCAGATTCTAGGAGGAAAAGTGTACAGTTAAATAAGGACAACTTTGTAATTGATACCAAAAATAGATATTCATATGGGAAGCAGTCAAACGTATAGCGCAAAATCCGTTACGAGAAGCGGCAAAGTTAGGCCTAAAATCCCACACAGTGCACCGGCGAAAGTGTCGAACATTCTTATATTTGGTGATAGGCAGGCGAGGGGAATTGCGGAGAAAATGAACAATGAAGATATTGCAGCATCGGCCGTCATCTATCCTGGGGCCCCAATCAAGAAGGTATTGGAAAACACGGAACAGGCAGCAAGAAATCCCGGAAGTCGTGATGCAGTAGTGATCATCGGCGGAAAGAACGATGTAGCTCCCAACGACGCTAAGAATGTCATTTCTCAACTTACATGTACACTAGGTAAGCTGACTCACACTAACATCTTTGTAGTGAACGTGACCCACAGGCATGATTTGATTAGAGACTCGTGTGTGAACATTGAAGTGGACAAAGTTATTACAGATATGGTTAAGATTTGTAAACATTTTCGTAATACACAGGTAATTGATAGCAGCAGTTTCGAGAGACACTGTTACACAAAGCATGGCCATTATCTAAACAATTCAGGTAAACGAAAGATAGCAAATATTGTTGTAGATTTTATTAATCTTAAGATATGTGCTGTAAAACAGACAGCTCCCTTGAGTTATAATACTGACCAGGAAAACTAGTAGAAAGAGCCAGCTGTACTTCAAGCTGGCTCAGTCAACTAGAAAATGAAACTCAGGAAAGTAAGGAATTTCAAGTTACCCAATTGCAACAGTCAAGTTTTAGGGATGAAGGGGGTCTGAGACTGCTCTTGGTAAACTGTCAGTGTGTAGTAAATAAACAATTAAAATTCGGTACATTGATGGAATCTTATGAGACTGATGTGGTGATAGGACTGGAATCGTGGTTGAGAGAAGGGGTGGGTAATAGAGAAGTATTTCCAGAAGGGTATACAGTCTATCGTAGAGACCGAGGAGATAAAAAGGGAAGGGGGGGGGGGTGTGTTTATTCTGGTGAAGGGAACTTATTGTTCACATGAATGGTTTACCGATGAAAGGGATGAAATATTAGGGATGAAATTAGTTTGTGATAATATGAAGGAGGTGGTAATTATAGGAACATACAGGCCTGGAAGAGAGGAAAGAGACATGGAAATATTTGAGAAAATAATAGATTATACTCATAAAAACAATAATAATGATATGGTCATAATTGGGGGAGATCTGAACTTGCCTGAAGTTGAATGGAATGGAGCTGCAAGTGAAGCCCATGAACAGAAACTGGCAAATAAGTTAATTTGCGAGGGGGGATTTACACAAGTAGTACAAGAACCGACTCGTCTCAATAACTTACTAGATGTATTCTTGGTTAAAACATGGGAAATTGTTCATAAAACTGAGGTAATTGAAGTAATAGGTGACCATAAGGCTGTAATATTGGATGTAGGACTGGTACCAAAAAGGCTTAATAAGAGGGTCACACAAGACAAGAAATTGTATAGAAAAACTAAAGTTGATGAATTTAGGACTTACCTTAAATCACAATTCAGTTGTTGGATAAGTGAAGGGAGTAATGTGGATACACATTGGGCCAAATTTAAAGGAATAATTTGGGTAGGAGAGAAGAGATTTGTACCTGTTAAGAAGGGTAAAATGACCTCAAGAAAATAAAAAAGAAAGTGTAGAATAGTAAACAGGAAAATCAAAGAGGGTAGGGAGAGTAGAGAAACTCAAAAACGGCTAATGAGGGAACTGAATAGAGTGAAAAAAGGAAGCAAAAGAGAATTATATGAATGGCATACTTCAAGAGGGTAATGACCACAAAGGGAAATGGAAAAAGCAGGAATCATAAAGGAAAAGTAATCCAAATTCCTAGAATGGTGGGAGAAGGGGGGGTGAACACTATTTGGAATATTATTGAAGAAATTGAAGGGAATAGTATTGGACGTAAGGGTTACACATTGGATAAAAATATTTCTGGATAAAACATTTCTAAATTCAAGGGTTCAGAAAGTCAAAGTAGGAAATAATGTATCGCAGGAAAAGAAAGTTTAGAAGGGAATTGCACAGGGTAGTATAATTGGTCCGTTACTTTTCTTAATATACGTAAATGATTTAGGGAATAATGTAACATCAAAAAATAAGATTGTATGCAGATGACATAATTGTTTATAGGGAAATAAATAACATTGAGGTTTGTTTAGAATTACAAAGGGACCTTGAGAGTATCCAACAATGGGTTGAAGAGAATAATATGAAGTTTAATGGAGGCAAATGAACTGTTACAACATTTACAAACAGGAGTTTTAAAACTGAATTTG
Organism: Anabrus simplex; assembly: GCF_040414725.1. Lineage (NCBI taxonomy): Eukaryota > Metazoa > Arthropoda > Insecta > Orthoptera > Tettigoniidae > Anabrus > Anabrus simplex. The sequence goes on along the minus strand of NC_090268.1, from coordinate 370,349,498 downwards.
AATATACTTCGGATGAGGTAGTTATCCCAAAAGATGGCAAGTGCAAATACTTAGGTGTGAGATTTGAAAGTAATTTGCACTGGAAGGGTCATGTGGATGACATTGTTGGGAAAGCATACACATCGTTACATGTCATAATGAGGCTACTTAAAGGATGCAACAAAGAATTAAAAGAGGAAAGTTACTTAAGTATGGTTTGTCCATTATTGGAATATGCAAACAGTGTTTGGGATCCTCGCCAAGAATACCTAATAACAGAAATAGATAGTGTGCAGAGGAAAGCAGCAAGATTTGTAACAGGTGATTTCAGGAGAAAGAGTAGTGTATCAGAAATGTTAGAGGAACTTGGGTGGGGAACTTTAAGTAAGAGAAGGGAGAAAACTAGACTTATAGGATTGTATAGAGCCTATACAGGAGAAGAAGCATGGGGAGATATCCGTGAGAGGCTTCAGTTGGAAAATAATGATATCGGCAGGACTGACCACAAATATAAAATTAGAAGGAATTTTAGCAGAAGCGATTGGGGTAAATTTTCATTCATTGGGAAGGGTGTGAAGGAGTGGAACAGTTTACCAGGGGTAGTGTTTGATCCTTTTCCAAAATCTGTACAGATATTCAAGAAGAGAATAAACAACAACAGAGAAAATAAATGAAATGTTAGAGAGCATTCGACCAGTGCAGGTTAATGTAAATAAAAAATGTGTGTTAATAAATTAATTCCATCCCCTGGTCTAAGGAGTTTGGACAGCCAAAGTAGGGGACTGCCTGTAGGGGTGAAGTACAGTGGAGACTTCGAGGGCCCTGGGACCGCTACGGTAGCTGTGAAGGCCCTTCAGGCACTCTGAAAAGTGGTGGTAAAAGGGGCTCTGGTTAAGACGCAGCAGGTCGTTATGCTACTTAGGTTCCAGAATGCGTAAAAAAATAAGTAAATAAATACAATGTAAATTTTAATCTTATACCAGTTGTATAGTATCATTTGAAGTAATTCCACATACTGTATATCAGTTGACTATATTTGTAAGTACAGGAGATATTATAAATAGAATTTTGTAAACAATATAAATTTATTAAGGATGAGCTGTGGGTTTAATAGAAAAAAAATGTTAGCATAAATTGTATAATCTTGTATTGTAGGAAAATTTTCTTCTCTTGTTAATTTAATATTTAGTGCTTGACAATAATGTATTTTAGTGTACCATTTGTGACCGAGGTAGACACCTCATTTGCAAATAAAGAGATTTTGGTTTGATTTGATTTGATTTGATTTGAACTTCAGTTCAGGAAAGCTCTGTCATGCAGATGCGACTGACAACGGCATGCATACAATTTCTCATTACGACTGTCACATTTGGAAAAATGTGTTCATATATGGTGCTGAAGTTCTGTTACACAACTGCAGCAATTTCGGGGAAACATGGGGGAGAACACTTGTAATTCATTGCAAAATCTGATGCACTTAACATCTTCTATTCCGTGTTTTTAAAAGCACCTCAAACATTTACAAATATTATTTAGATTCAGATTTGATGTGTCCACGGAACACTGAACACATCAGAGCAGTGACGTAACTGTTCACATCTTTCTTTCAGAGACTCATAAGTAGTGCCCGTTCTTCTTCACATGAAGCGGTCTCCAAACAGAGGTTGTCGATCTTGACAATGCAGCAGGGAAAGCTTCTTCTGATGAACGTGTTGCCAAATTCAAAAAGTTTATTTGAAGACAATATTCTTTTCCCAAGGTGGTGTCATCCCTACTTTCATTAGAAAATCGCTTTTTCATAGTTACAGATCTTCAAATCTTATATTCAACAACACTCCTCAAAGATATAATCTATTCTCCTGTTTCCTCTTTAGATCTTCTTCCCTTTCATATTGCTACTATTGTCATATGATTGTCCATGAAAGTCTGCAAATGGTTTCCTAATTTCATATACAGTAATATCTGAAGCAGTAAATCAGCTTGAACTTTTCTAGTATCATCTCCAATTTCATAAAATCCAAAAGTACACTTCAAGGACAACTGGCCTAATAAACAGATCCACCATTGTTAAAACCAAGCTGCCCTTTGTGACTTAGGACTATTGTACAATCTAGAATTCTTTCTTTCTTTCTTTCTTTATCTGCTTATCCTCCAGGGTAGATTTTTCCCTCGGATTCAGCGAGGGATCCCACCTCTACCGCCTCAAGGGCAGTGTCCTGGAGCTTCAGACTCTAGGTCTGTGGATACAACTTGGGAGGATGAGCAGTACCTCGCCAAGGCGACCTCACCTGCTATGCTGAACAGGGGCCTTGGTGGGGATGGACAAGGAAGAGGGAAGGCATTTGCCTGGAGGAGAAGTGGGAAACTACGGAAAACCACTTCGAGGATGACTGAGGTGGGAATCGAACCCACATCTGGTCAGTTGACCTCCCGAGGCTGAGTGGACCCAGTTTCAGCCCTCGTAACACTTATCAAATTTCGTGACAGAGCCGGGAATCGAACCCGGGCCTCCGGGGGTGGCAGCTAATCACACTAACCACTACACCACAGAGACGGACACAATCTAGAATTATGGAAGAATAATTGGTATTATGAATATTATTTTCATGATAGAGATAATTCTAATAGAAATCATTGTAATTATGTCATTTTGAATGTCCTTACTGAGATTTGTAATCATTTCATCCAGGTTTTTCTAATCGCTGAACATATTCGTTTAATGTAGCATCAAATGTGGCTATCAACTCAAGTAGTCCTAGAAAGCTTCCTTTACTATTTTTCCAACTCTTATTGATGACTCCTCAAAGGAAGATTCATTTCCGCTGGTAACAAAGTTATAAGAAACAATTTCTCTAAAACTAACTTCCAATGTTCTCTCTTTCTTTATCGGACGATTTGGCTGTGCGGTTAAGGGCGCGCAATTGCGAGCTTGTTTTCGGGAGATAGTGGGTTAGAACCACACTGTCGTCATCCCTGAATATGGTTTTCCCTGGTTTCCCATTTTCACAGCAGGCAAATGTTGGAGCTTTACCTTATTTAACGACAAGGTCGCTTCTTTCCCATTCCTACCCCACTGTCGCCATTGCACCCATGTGTGTCGGTGCGACATAAAGCAACTTGAAAAAAAAAAAGGAGATGACAGTGGTTAGGAGACTTGGCCTTCTTAATTGTAGCTGTCAATGAAAGCGAATCATGCTTGATCGACCACATTTTAGGTGCTAATTCTCTCAATGTAGGCTCTTGGGGTGTTGAATTTGCGACTGGATAAGACAAATTGTTGTTTAGCCTCATATAGAACTCAGTAATGACGGCTGTTTGTTTTCTTTAGGTATATCAACGGCCAGGAGAGCCAACCTCTTGCAGAGATTTCTGTCCGCGAGGAATATCTTCTCAACCACAACTATAACCAAGACAGGCACGTGTTCCAGAAATAAAGTCCTTCACGTTATCGAGTACTACGATTTACCTCTCCTACGACAGGTAATAAATAAATAAATAAATAAATAAATAATACATACATTATCATTATAGACTGTTATGCCTTTCAGCGTTCAGTCCGCAAGTCTCTGTGAATTTACTAAACGTCGCCACAATCCTCGATTTGCAACTAGTGTTGTGGCCTCATTTAGGTCTATACATCTTATCTTTAAGTCGTTAGAAACTGAATCTAACCATCGTCGTCTTGGTCTACCTCTACTTCTCTTACCCTCCAAAACAGAGTCCATTATTCTCCTAGGCAACCTATCCTCCTCCATTCGCCTCACATGACCCCACCACCGAAGCCGGTTTATGCGTACAGCTTCATCCATCGAGTTCATTCCTAAATTAGCCTTTCTCTCCTCGTTCCGAGTACCCTCCTGCCATTTTTCCCAACTGTTTGTACAAGCAATCATTCTTGCTACTGTCATGTCTGTTACTTCTAACTTATGAATAAGATATCCTGAGTCCACCCAGCTTTCGCTCCCGTAAAGCAAAGTTGGTCTGAAAACGATGATGATAATAATAATAATAATAATAATAATAATAATAATAATAATAATAATAATAATAATAATAATATGTGGCTCGGAGCCTCCGTGGCTCAGGTGGCAACACACCGGCCTCTCATCGCCGGATTCTGTGGTTCGAATAGGTGGGACAGGTTTTTCTCCGGGGACTCCGGTTTTCCCTGTCATCTTCCATTCCAGCAACTCTCTTCAATATAATTTCATCTGTCATTCATTAATCATTGCCCCGGAGGAGTGCGAAAGACTTCGGCAGCTGGCACAATTCCTATCCTCGCCGCTAGATAGGGGCTTCATTCATTCCATTCCTGACCCGGTCAAATGAATGGAAGCAGGCTGTGCATATGTGGCTCCTTGGCTGAATGTTCTGTATCGTGGTCTTCCGTTCAGGGATTCTCAGATCGGTGCTCTCAAATTCGATTCCCGGCCGGGCCAGGGATTTAGCCGTGTCTCGTTAATTCCTCTGGTAGGAACACGTATGTATGCTCGTATTAATACGCATCTTCACATATACAATAAGTAAGCACTACTAACAGTCATCACAGAAAACTCACAATCGTGCATACTCACCTCCATATAGGATTGGTGTTATGAAGGACATTCGGTCGTACAAGAGAGCCGAGTCCGCAACGTGAATCATATTTCCCATCCGTGACCTCAAACGTGTATGAGAAAGGTGGTGGATAGTAATTTTCTTCCTTTATTCGTGTTAGAAATGCATACATAATATAATATGAAAATAAAATCAATAATATAGAAAAGAAAAAGCTATCTGAAATTTACACAGCTGCGGCCAAAAGAATTAGCTACCTCAGGAGCATTAGGAGTAACTATTACGAGGTCCTTCATTGTGCATATTGATGGACACAAGGTACAGCGCTCTACTTTTCTGGTTATTTTCCTTTTTTTTAATTGCCTTGACGTCGGACCGACACAGATAGGTCTTACGGCGACGATGAGATAGGAAAGAGCTAGGATTAGATAGGAAGCGGGCGTGGCCTTAATTAAGTTACAACCCTAGCATTTGCCTGGTACGAAAATGGGAAAACACGAGAAACCATCTTCAGGGCTGCCGACAGTGGTGTTCGAACTCACTATTTCCTGGATGCAAGCTCACAGCTGCGCGCCGCTAACCGCACGGCCAACTCGCTTGATCGGATTGTCTGAAGTTCGCCACAATCGTATCAGATTGTGTCGGCGGGGTAGTGCCACATACGTACTGTAAATTCTCCCTGGATCTTGCAACTTAAGCTCTTACACTTCAAAGAGTTCCAGGTGTGACCACAAGATAGGATTGATTTTGGCACCATCTAATCGCGCAGGAACGATATTTTTGGAACATCAAATGGGACATATTCAACACCTGTGTGCCGGGCTCAGTGGCTCAGACGGTTAAGGCGCTGGCCTTCTAACCCCAACTTGGCAGGTTCGATCCTGGCTCAGTCCGGTGGTACTTGAAGGTGCTCAAATACGACAGCCCCGTGTCGGTAGATTTACTGGCACGTAAAAGAACTCCTGCGGGACTAAATTCCGGCACCTCGGCGTCTCCGAAGACCTTAAAAAGTAGTTAGTGGGACGTAAAGCAAATATCATTATTATTATTATTATTATTATCAACACCTGTGCACTAAATGTTCCTGCGTATGGTGCTCCGACTTGGTTTAACAACAACAACAACAACAACAAATAAAATAAATAAAACACTGCCAGAGAAGAATGGCAAGAAATTTACTGGGAGTTTTCACTGAAGGAGCGTACCTGTGGAACACTGGAATCAGGCGCAAGATTGGAGTAAATGACGTTGGAGGAAAAAGTGGAGTTGTGCAGGTCATATAGTGAGAATAGACGTCATGAATTGGACGAGGGTGTTAAATGAAAGGTGCCTCGGTGAAGGCACGAGACCTCCTTCAACCAGATGACCGATTATCCTGAAACGAAACGGGCTGTGGGTCCAATTTGGAAAGGATTCCACCTGACAGGGGAATTGGGAAGAAGTTGGGGGAGTTCTTTGCCTCCGAGGGGAGTTTGAATGTGATAAAACAGAACAGGGTGGGGCATGACAAAGATCCTCTGAATAAGTGGAACTGCTAGCTTGCTTTCTTAATGTTCTTGGAGATTGAAAACTAATCAGATGGGAAGACCAAAGAGAGAAGTCGTATCTCAGAGACCATTAGGTTTGATTACTAACCGGAATGTTGTCTATGGGACCGAGCTCGATAGCTGCAGTCGCTTAAGTGCGGCCAGTATCCAGTATTCGGGAGATAGTAGGTTCGAACCCCACTGTCGGCAGTCCTGAAAATGGTTTTCTGTGGTTTCCCATTTTCACACCAGGCAAATGCTGAGGCTGTACCATAATTTTTTTTTGCTAGGGGCTTTACGTCGCGCCGACACAGATAGGTCTTATGGCGACGATGGGATAGGAAAGGCCTAGGAGTTGGAAGGAAGCGGCCGTGGCCTTAATTAAGGTACAGCCCCAGCATTTGCCTGGTGTGAAAATGGGAAACCACGGAAAACCATTTTCAGGGCTGCCGATAGTGGGATTCGAACCTACTATCTCCCGGATGCAAGCTCACAGCCGCGCGCCTCTACACGCACGGCCAACTCGCCCGGTGTGTACCATAATTAAGGCCACGGCCGCTTCCTTCCCACTCCTAGCCCTTCCCTGTCCCATCGTCGCCTTGAGACCTATCTGTGTTGGTGCGACGTAAAATCGTATTGAACGATCTCGCTATACAAACATAATAATACTGATTGGTTTACTACGTCGAAGGAGTTCGCTTTTGGTTTATATAAAATAAACTTTTGTGATCGATGCAATGAATAGTTTTATTCGCTGAACTACTTTTACAGTTTTTCGGAGACGCTGAAATGCATGACTTTTGTTCTGCAAGAGTTTTCTTTTTTTACCTTCCAGTGAATCTACCGACACGAGGCTGACGTATTTGATCACCATCAAATACCACCAGACTTAACCAGGATTGAACCTGCCGACTTAAGCTCAAAAAGCCACCGTTTCTACCGTCTGAGCCACTCAGTTTGGCTACATAATAAGAGATATTTCAAATATAATATATTTGTAAGTTTCTCACATTAAAGGTTACATATGCGACCAGAAATAATAATTATGTCTCCTTCTGCTTTATCTGTTCACCCTCCAGGGTCAGTTTTTCCCTCGGAATCAGCGAGGGTTCCCACCTCTACCTCCTCAAGGGCAGTGTCCTGGAACTTCAGACTCTGGGTCGGGCGATACAACTGGCGAGGATGACCTGTACCTCGCCCAGGCGGCCTCACCTACTATGCTAAACAGGGGCCTTGCGGGGGATGGAAAGTTTAAAAGGGATAGATAAGGAAGAGGGAAGGAAGTGGTGGTGGTGATTATTGTTTTAAGAGGAAGTACAACTGGGCAACCATCCTCTATATAACACTAATCAGAGGGAAAATGGAAGGGATCCGACATTTCGAAAAATGAAGATATCGGCCAAAGTAAGACAAGGGCCACGAAGGGCGTGAAAATGAAAGACTCCCTAGCCCTCGCAAACCTAATAGCGTCGGGGTCGGAAAAGAACAAGAGTTGACCAAAGGAGGTCGGATAGGATAGATGAAAGTGAGGAGCCTGGCAGAAGTAGAAGAGGGAAGGAAGCGGCCGTGGCCTTAAGTTAGGTACCATCCCGGCATTTGCCTGGAGGAGAAGTGGGAAACCATGGAAAACCACTTCCAGAATGGCTGAGGTGAGAATATAACCCACCTCTACTCAGTTGACCTCCCGAGGCTGAGTGGACCCCGTTCCAGCCCTCGTACCACTTTTCAAATTTCGTGGCAGAGTGGGGAATCGAACCCGGGCCTCCAGGGCCGGCAGCTAATCACACTAACCACTACATCACAGAGGCGGACAATAATAATAATAATTAGCGTATGTGACAAATAATAATTTAAATTGTTACCGTTTTTTTTTTTTTTTTGTGGTAGGTAGAGGTGAAAGAAGGTGCGGGTGTGAACGGGTCTCAAACTACGAAATTAAAGTTAATGTAAAATTTAACAAGGTTATATTCTCTTTTCAAAATTCAGAAATAACACGAAAGACAGGTACAGAGTAGCAAGGCAATAAAAGTACAATTACAATATTTACAGGCTTTGGGCTTCGAGCCCCGACCTCGCAGTTCTTGAGCAATTAGCCCAGTTTTACCCCCACACAAGTTTCAACAGAGGGGCGGAAAACCCCGTTCATACCCAGGAGCACTTGCTCCAAATTACACAGTAAAGCCTCCTTGAGGCGCGCAGAAAACAAAATTTTCAAGAAAGAGCAACCCGCTCTGAAATTTTAAGCCTGTCAAAGGCCACACCAAATTCCACCTTCAAGCTGTCCTCTAAGGACATAAACACAGGGGTAAAATACCCAATCTACTGAGGCCTATTAAGTGAGAAAAGGTTAATTACATGGCCTCTAAAATACCAACTTGAGAGGAGGGGATCTGCACTCCTAATGCATTTGTTTTAAAACCTAATCTGGCTCTAGGCCACTAATGCAAGGGCTAATCCCATACTACAGAGGTGACTTTAGAAAATAACAATTTACATTACATTAAGGAAGAATCGGTTGTGAGAAATAAGTTCACCTCAAAACAATATGAGTGGGAGCTCGAGAGGGTTAAGCACTCTCTATCCCAATATGTAGCTTAAAAGATAGAATAAATACAAAGTGTCTTTACATTTTAGGGAAGGTTACATGGTGGAAACGCTTCGGACCCGCCCCGAGAGTTAAACTGCTGAGCTAGCAAGAAAAGAAGTTATTAAATGGCCATTACCTGGTAGTTGAACTGCTGCCCGAAGAAAGAGGTGCTTCCCGCCCCCTGCTATGTACTTTACACACTGAAAGATGGTACTGAAGTGGCACCGAGACCCGAAAATCAGCAGTTTATATACTCTCACGGAAAGTTCGAGGCGTTTTTGGAATGAGAACACCCTCCCACAAGGATTTTATTGGTTCACCAAGAAAACCCCTACACAATACGAAGAAGAAACATATTATTGGTGGAAAATTAATTCGAGAAATTCAGGATTGGCTAAATTCAAAACAAGGGGAAAGAAAGGGGTATACAGCCAACTTAAACAATAACAGAAAGAAATTTAACAAGAAACAAACTTTTGAAATTAAATTTTCTCAAAAAAAACAGTTCTTTCACTTCGCACTAGGGTGCACCATTGTAGTTTTTCAGTAGTGTCCTCTAGAAGAGAAAGTTCACACTTTTTACTACAGGTAAAACAAAAATACATCAAAAATGACCCAGTTCAAAAACTCCAAAATTTCCAAGTAGTGACATCTTCTGAGAAACTTGAAAATTAATACCGTAGATAAAGTTCAGACTTCCTCCAGCAGAGGAGTTTCAATTGGCGCAAATTTTAAATAAGCGGCGTGGAGGTGTACCACCCGGTACATAAATTATAAAAGCTTACAATTCCAATAAAATTCATTTGAATAACTAGTCATAAAGATGAACCCTTGGAAAATATTTGCGTACGCCACAACTCTTATAGGTCATCCTCCTTATTCAGAGGCATGTGCTTTCCTCACCACTCAAAGGCAATCTCTCCATTATCTCCATGTGGACGTTTTCAGTTTACAGTGCATATGCATGATGTTAAGAAATTTCCATTACGAACTCCTACCGCTTGTAGTGGGGACTCAGTATACAACGTTTTGAACAGTAAGTCATGTCTGGAAATGTTACGTTACTGACCTTCAGGTACAATCATTTCCAGTGTTCAAATCTCCCGCTTCTCCTGGGTGAAGGAGTGACATTAATTTAATTAGCTGAGGCAGTTAATTAAATTTCTAACAATCAGACATTGACTAGCTTAGAAACAATGTCCAATGTCTGGGAAAAATTAAAAAAAGAAGTTAACTTCGCCACATTAACAGTTCTTTTCTACTAAATTTAATGTTTCTGTCTCCTTCATACAGCGAATATAATCCTGGTCCACTACAATATTATTTCGATTTGCCGACCACCAAATTTGATGCAAGCATTGTGGCTACAAATCATGTTCTGGTACACAAGCTCAATCGTACTATACATTGTGTCTGTTGAATCACTTGTGCAGTGAACAGAACTCTTGCAAGCAGAATTTCCTCCGTGTCTACATGAGTCTCATAAATCAGACTCTTCATGTGGCCCGTTTGCATGCATTACAGTTAAATTTGATGCGCGGACGCAATCGATCACCACCCTGCAAACGCGGGTGATTTAAAAATTTTAATTGTGGATGTAGCATAGTAACTGTGCGCATCCACACACGCATTCCTATTATATACTCAGTCCTCAATACAAGCCCTTGTAATTTGTAATGGAAATAAACTAACACACTGTAAAAATTGGACTTTGTATGAGACTTTCAATAGTATCAACAACAATGACTTGAAATTGGAATTCACTTTTCAATCTTCTCTTGTCACTGGCCAGGTCTAAGCTGCGTACTTCACTATACATTAAAAGACTTGTAAAAGGTGTCCGGTTCGTTGCCTGAATGCTCAGCATATTGGCCTTCTGTTCATCGTCATCAACGTCATCGTCCAGAGCCCACAGCCGTTCACTGTTGGACGTTTTCCATTTCGCTCTCCTGGAAGCTCTACGCAGCTTGTCTGTCTCTATAACTATCCATATATGTCATCTCGCCACCTCAGCTGCAGTCTACTGACATTTCGTCTGGTGGTTTTCGGTTGCAACTGGAGGTTTTCTTCGTCCACCGCTCATCGACCTGCCTCGCGATGTGACCCGTCCAGCGCCACTTGGTGCTGGCGAAGCGTCGCATGACGTTTGTGACCTCCATGTGCCTACGGATCTCCTCACTTCACACTCTGCCCGTGATCTCGAGCATGGTTCGTTTTGTGGTACGTTTAAAGGTTCCTAGGCGCTAGACACTGCTCTTTATGAATGTTTCTGTCTCAAGACTATATGTGACGACCGGAAACACACTCGACTCATATTTTTCTGTTTCGGGTTGATCGACATTGCGATATTCTTAAGGATGAACCCGAGTTTCCCGAAAGCCACCCCTGTCAGACCAGTTCACCTCGTTATCTCGACTGATTCCACTTACCAAGCATAACATTGTGGCTACGGCAAACGTAATGCAGGCGAGGAACATTTCAAGGTAGTGTTCGGTTGTCCACTTCTTCATTTTTTAGGTTCATCTTCAGACCGACTTTCGTTGAAGTTTCGTGGAGTTGTTCCAGCATGGTATTCAGTTCTTCTGGATTGTTGCTGATCAGCACGATGTCATCAGTCAACCTGAAGTGGCCGATGAAAGTGCCATTGCTTCTAACCTCCTTCTTCTCCCAGAACAGCGTCTTGAAGAATAGTTTTGAGGCCAAGGTGAATTGTTTTGGAGAGTCTCCCTACAGCATGACCTCCCTACTGCAATGTTCTCCGTCCTCGGTCTTGATCTGAAGCCTGACTTTGGCGTAAATATCTTGGATAAGTTTGGAGTGCCAGGAGACGATCCTCACCTTGTCACTTGCTGTGTGCACCCTATTGGAGTCGAACGTCTTTTGGTAGTCAGCTGAGGTCAAGTTGTTGTTTCCCATGCCTTTCTTATTGAGTGAATGCACGACCCGGAGCAGGTCTACCGTGCTGAATCCTATCTGGAACTTGAACGGGTTTGTCAGTGGGTCCGGCACGATCCGCTTCGGCAGCTTGTTGTTCCTGCAGCCACTTATTTAGTAGCACAAATATGGGTCTTTCAGAGGCTTTCCACCCATCTTCAGAGTCTTACTTATTTGGTCTTCGTCCGGAGATTTCCTGTTTTTCGTTCTCTTTAGAGCAGGGCCTCTCAGGGTGCATGCACTTTGTACGGTGCAAAAGACGACTTCTCTTGGTTGCCCAGAGTGCAGACCCCCACTCCTCGATTTCGACCAATAGCGCTGTCTCTCTCTTTCCCCACGGCTTCCTCGCTCGCTCCCCCTGTCTCCCTCTTCCTCACTTGCTCTGTAGCGCTCCAAATCCGAGCCGAGTTGAACCGAGCTCACCCGCGTAGCCCAGAGACGAAGCGTTGATCCGAGCTGAGCCGAGTGAAAGCGATGCACTGTGCATAGGAACTCTGCGCCGCTCTTTGCACGCGTGAGATTTTGGGCGTTTGAGAGGTCCTGCTTTAGAGGTTCTCGCAGTTAACTCCTGTTGACCTCTTGGATCTGCTCAGACTCAAAATCCAGAATAATTGGTCGGGATGTACATGCTGTAGAGCTTTCTGGAGAAGTCATGGATGATGTCGGTGATGCCTTACTTACCTTATTCTGTTCATTGGCCCCTGGATTCGATTCCTCACTAGTTCAGGATTTTGCCGAACCTAGTTGATTCCCTTGTCCTAATACATGTCTTCATTTAAATACCACAGATCACAATACTAAGCACCACAGAAGCACACAGTAGTTAATGCATCCCATAATACAGAATTGGCGTCAAGAAGGGCATCGGATGTAAAACTGGGTTTATGTACAGTGTTGCTAACTCCATATAATTGGGCAAACGGCCAATATTAAATAAAGTACGTGGAACGTCTTGTGTACTGTTTCTGTAGCCTTCATTTGGGTTCCTTTATTCGATATAAAACATTTCCAATTGTTCTATCTCCATACCCCGTCTTGAAATCCCCAACTCATCTCCTAATTTCTTCTACTGTACCATTTGAACTTTTATATAGAAGTAACATGACTTATATATATTTCAGCTGTTATCGACTGGCAATCCATCTGACGTTCACTGGCTGCTGTTTGTGAACAACTCCACCGTCAGCGCTCATCAGCTATTGGGTGATACAAACATCCCTTTCAACTGTTTATTCTTGGTGGCTGTGGAGACTGAGGGGGCCGTGGACCTGACAGAAGTTTATCGGATTCACAAGACAATGCCCTTGATGACCTCAGCCTGGGGCAGATGGGACAGAAAGCACGGGCTGCAAGCGCCTTCACAGAACTTGGTCCAAAGGAGGAATAATCTTCTAGGAATCCGTGTTGTCGTTCTGGGGATACTAGTAAGATCTAATTTTTTTTTGCGCATATTTACTATTTTTGGGGGTTTTTGCTTTTATAACAGATTGATCTATGATAAACAGGGGCCAAATTCTAAAGTAAAAATACTAAAAAAGGACATCTTATTGGAAACCTGTTGTTCATAAAAAGAACTAAAACGGGATATAAGGAAATGAAAGAGGAATGCTTAACAATAAGATCAACAAAGTTTTATGCTTTATACAGCCGAAAATTGTGTTTCTTATTTCCTAAATTAAGGTTTTATTTTTACACGGTTGTTTTTTCATTTGTGTTATGTTGGTGATTTTGTACATACAAATGTAATCGTCTAATACAGGGCCTCTCAGGGTGCATGCACCAGTGCATTGCGCGGTGCACGGTGCAGAAGATGACTTCACTTGGTTAACCAGAGTGCAGACCCCCTCCTCCATTTGAAGCAATAGAGCTATGTCTCTCTTTCCCCACGCCTGTCTCACTCGCTCCGCCTGCCTCCCTCTTCCTTACTTGCTCCGTAGCGCTCCAAATCCGAGCCGAGTTGAGCCGATCTTAGCCGAGTCGCCCCGAGACGACGCGCTGGTCCGAGCCGAGCCGAGCCGAGTGGGACCAATGCACTGTGCACAAGACCTCTGCGCTCAGTTTGCACGCGTGAGATTTTGGGCGTTTGAGAGGCCCTGCTCTAGTTCATTATGTGAAATTCACATTCAGCATTTTGGACAGAAAAAACACCTTTCAAAATTTAAAGAATTTGTCACTTACAAAGAAAATTTTGTTTGTTCTTCAGGAATGGGGTAAGGAATTAATTTAAACTGGGTTGGCGGGAGTACAAGATTACTGAATTGGTTTAAATGGGGTTACTGGCAACTACTCTTCTGTTTCGAGCTGGAGAGTAGCTTTGTCTTCCCCTGCTGCTTCCTCTGGATTGCCATTCCTCTCCATCATGTGCTTTTGATGCTGGTGTTCTAATTTCTCGCCCTGAGCTGTTCTTTTTAGGTGCAGGTGTTTTATTATCGTGGAATTAATGATTCACACTACTGTCTCTTCTTACTCCCTCCATGCATACATACATAGATACATACATGCTGAACCCTTGGATGTCGATTGTCAACTATCTTCGGCAAGCATGTACTTGTAGATTCTTATCTTCTCAGGGGGTTACGGGATCTTCTGTCACTTGTTGACATAGATCGACGGGTTATGAAAGGAAATCTATATTACTTGAATTAAAAATACAAGAAGTGGGATCAACAATCCAAAAAGAAAATTCACAGCACAGATGACAGAAAAACATGAAATGTGAATTTAATCTACGACTTCCTTACAATATATCTCTGTCTGGCTTCCTAAATTATTTTAATATGAATTGCCACTGCAAGGAAAGAAATACCTGAAAATTATTATATTGAATTTCATGTATCACCGTTGGTTGATTCACTTTATCCGTGAAAATTCAGATTCCGTGAACCGGACGGTGAGTTTTTTTAACTATGGTTATTCACCGATTATAATACCACGCAGGATGCCAACAGCCATCGAATGGACCCTTAATCGAATCGAAGCAGCCTCTAGTTATACTTCAATCCATCATTACTCAACTAAAACAATTAATTTAATAGATTAACTTGCTCCTCTGCAAAGAATTGTACTTCGAAGTCCAATAGCAATTTTTATTGGTAAACTCAATAAAATAAAATTATTGCACCATGTTGAGTCACAACCTGACATCACGTGAAGTATGTTACGTTAACACTGTTTACAATAACCATTTAAATCAAATGTCCGTTGAACCACAAATTAATTAATGAAATCTACAATTGGTATTTAAGTTAATAAACCATTAACTTTCAGGTTATGTTCAAAATAAAATCTCAAATGGAAAATCAATACGCGCTCAAATTTGATTTAATCATTGCCATCTCTCTGAATAGTAACTAAATTAATTCAACCGAACCGTTTATGAATGGTGACAATAATGAAATGAATTAAATAAAAGCAGCCGTCTATGGATGGAATCATTAAGTAAAAATGTATTAAGTAATCATTACCACTATCAATATCAAGTAAAGGAGAAGTGATTTTAATACTCATTATGGTAAAATGAAATATAACTGAATTTAATAATCATTACCATACTCTTGGAAAAGTAGATTATAAATGAATTGAACACATCGAACTAATTATCATGTTCATTCCTAAGGATGATAATATCAGTTGCTTTCAAGGTCTGAAATAAAATGGCATATACAACATATACGTTGTGTTGCGTTAATAAACCCTAAAATAATCCAACTGAAAGTTAAATGAACGATCACAACTGGTTCCTAATTTTAAAGAGAAACACCATCGCAAATGAGTCTAACCCTCATTCAGATAACGCGTGGTACACAGTCCCACTAAAATGAACAAAATTTGACCATCACACCAATAAAACAAACCCTGGAAAATGAAACTAATCGTAGCATATAATTACAAAAGAGAAAAATATCAACTCCAAAGTTTTAAAATAGTGGCTGAACCAGTATCGGTGATTAGGAGCGGAGGTCGCCCTCCCCCGCTACGTTGTGGGAGAAAACTACATTTCTGTTCCATTTTGACCGGTTGCAACTAAGAAATATAGGAATTACTAAAAAGGCAATTTGTACAAGCCCTGTTGTCTTATCAGCTAATTCTTTACTTTATTTTCATTAATTATTGGCGGAAATACGCAGAAAATGTCGTTCGTCGCAGCTAACAGATTTGCATAGCGCCACAGCAAGTGGAGGAGACTGCATGTGCTCTGAGAAAGGGTAGCAGAGGTATACTTTTTGCCAAGACATGCCGCGTGCATTCTTCCGTCTGGCAGTCTCTTTAGTGTTAGTTTCTTAGTGTGTAATCAAATACAAAATTATTTTTAATTCCCTAATAACGCCGTACTTCTATTTAATACAATTTCAATACATGTGTATATTGTTCCTTTGGTGAAAGTTTTATTCTATAGTTTAGTATTAACCGAGCTCGATAGCTGCTGTCGCTTAAGTGCGGCCAGTATCCAGTATTCGGGAGATAGTAGGTTCGAACCCCACTGTCGGCAGCCCTGAAAATTGTTTTCCGTGGTTTCCCATTTTCACACCAGGCAAATGCTGGGGCTGTACCTTAATTAAGGCCACGGCCGCTTCCTTCCCACTCCTAGCCCTTTCCTGTCCCATCGTCGCCGTAAGACCTATCTGTGTCGGTGCGACGTAAAACAACTAGCAAAAAAAAAGTTTAGTATTGAATCAAAATCTGGAAAAACTATTATTACCGCACTGAAGTTGGTAAAACCTTTACTTCTCTGCGGAAATTCGTTCAGAGAGCAACAAAACTTACCACGTTGTAGCTTTTTTCCTTCCAGTTTTCATCCATATATTCCGCCGTGCCCCCTTCCACACACACAAAATTTTAATTCCTAATCGCCGCTACACCGTCAGCTGGACCCCCATTGGGTATCATCTAAATTTGAGTTGATAACGCACTACTAAATCACGAAACCATATCACAGTCGACACTATATAGCGAACCAGCACGACATACAGGGTCACCGCTGACTCATTCGCTGTCATAATTAACACACTACTCTAAACCTCCTTACATCGTACAGCATACGCCTATATTCTATTGTTGCTCCAGACTAGGTTACAAAGCTATTGAAATATTTCATATAGCGACATCTAACATGTACTACTAATAAGCTGTCCTTCAAAGAAGTCTCCAGGTTAAAATACCATGTAATTTTTTAGAATATTGTCCTTCGCCTCTACCCATCCTATCTTCCCCTGTGACTAAGTGAGGAAATAGAACTGTCACTAACGTAATTTCCGTGTTTTGTCTCAGAAAAATTCTGTGTACTTGAAACTGACGACCAACGAAGAAGGTGAAATGGAAGCCTCAGGGTTTACTGCAGAGATGTTTCAAGAGGTATCCCTGCAACTTAACTTCAAGTAAGTCAAAGAGTAAATAATAATGATATTAATAATATATTATAATTTATTGCAGTCAAATCGTCACATAAAATCAATTGAATTAATGATTTAAACTAGCTTTACGTAGCACCCTCTGAACCACAATGATCTGACATTTCCGTGTGTTGAATTTCGTCATTGATTTCCCTCTATTAGGACACGTGCTACATTGATGGTTACTAAGTCCTTAACAATTCGATAATGGTTTCTCGCGGATGGTGGTACCTGAAGCTGGGTGTGTAACTAAAATGTTCAAGGTCACATTTTTAAATGAGGACCTTGCAAAAATAACAAGAAACTCTTACCTTTAAGTAATGAACTGCATTCCTATTAAAACGAAAATATATCCGGAAGTTAAAACACAGGAAATAAGAACTTAGAGTATCTACTAGTAGAGTTGATATTATTGCATATTCAAACACCTCTAGGCATGGCATAATAATTGACCTTTCTGTCCGATTCGAGGTTGCTCTTCAAAAAGTTGAGGCGGTGGATAAGGAAAAGAAAGCTCTCTATGAACCTACTGTTAAACATTCCAGACAGGTATAAACTGAAATGCGTTGATGTAATAGGTCTACTAATAGGAGGTATACGTCGTTTTTAAAAAAGTAATTTTGAAAATATATCACATTCCAACTTCAGTACGAGATGAGATAGTCACCATAGTACTAAACAAGAGTTGTCAAATTTTGAATCACCATCTTAATTCACACCTCTAGGTGTTTTTGAAATTTTACATCATATTAATACATTTTAATATTGTAATTATAAATGTAATGCTAATTAACATCATCATGTGGGTAAACTGAGTCCTTTGGAACTACCTCCATTGAGAGGCAATTTTGAAAAGAAAAAAAAAGTTATTCTCACTTCACTTAAATTCAAAATTTTCCCTTCAGTTGTTCATTGATGGAAAATGTTGGTAATATTGTGGGTGGTCCAGTGCGTAGTTCTCCCTGGAGTGTTTTGGTATGGCATAACCTCGTTGCGTGGAAAAGAAATTACCGTTGCGAGAGGAGAGCAAGCTGATATGAAGTCATCTCCTCAGAGTGGTACAGCCTAGCGTGGACATTTGGAATTTCTCCATAGGGGACTTGGTGGCCTCGTGCAATATCCAAGGAGCGATACTGGTGAGCGTGGTACTTGATGCTACTACAGGCTTAGGCTCGTCCCTGCTGAAACTACATTGGGCCGCGCTTCCGCTTGGGAGGTGCCGTAGGAAAGCAAACCCCCTGAGTTTGATTCCGAATCCGGCATCAATGACGAAACGTTAGTACATCGAATGACCATAGATGGTTGACTTTTAACATATGTTCAATCAATCAATCAATCAATCAATCAATCAATCAATCAATCAATCAATCAATCAATCAATCAATCAATCAATCAATCAATCAATCAATCAATCAATCAATCAATCAATACTGATCTGCATTTAGGGCAGTCGCCCAGGTGGCAGATTCCCTATCTGTTGCTTTCCTAGCCTTTTCCTAAATGATTTCAAAGAAATTGGAAATTTATTGAACATCTCCCTTGGTAAGTTATTCCAATCCCTAACTCCCCTTCCTATAAATGAATATTTGGCCCAGTTTGTCCTCTTGAATTCCAACTTTATCTTCATATTGTGATCTTTCCTACTTTTATAGACGCCATTCAAACTTATTCGTCTGCTAATGTCATTCCACGCCATCTCTCCGCTGACAGCTCGGAACATACCACTTAATCGAGCAGCTCTTCTTCTTTCTCTCAATTCTTCCCATCGTAAACATTGCAACATTTTTGTAACGCTACTCTTTTGTCGGAAATCACCCAGAACAAATCGAGCTGCTTTTCTTTGGATTTTTTCAGGTTCTTGAATCAGGTAATCCTGGTGAGGGTCCCACATACTGGACCCATACTCTAGTTGGGGTCTTACCAGAGACTTATATGCACTCTCCTTTACATCCTTACTACAACCCCTAAACACCCTCATAACCATGTGCAGAGATCTGTACCCTTTATTTACAATCCCATTTATGTGATTACCCCAATGAAGATCTTTCCTTATATTAACACCTAGATACTTACAATGATCCCCAAAAGGAACTTTCACCCCATCAACGCAGTAATTAAAACTGAGAGGACTTTTCCTATTTATGAAACTCGCAACCTGACTTTTAACCCCGTTTATCAACATACCATTGCCTGATGTCCATCTCACAACATTATCGAGGTCATTTTGCAGTTGCTCACAATCTTGTAACTTATTTACACTCTACACAGAATAACATCATCGGAAAAAAGGCTTACCTCTGATTCCACTCCTTTACTCATATCATTTATAAATAAGAAAACATAAAGATCCAATAGTACTGCCTTGAAGAATTCCCCTCTTAATTATTACAGGGTCAGATAAAGCTTTACCTACTCTAAATCTCTGAGATCTATTTTCTAGAAATATAGCAAGCCATTCAGTCACTCATTTGTCTAGTCCAATCGCACTTATTTTTGCCAGTAGTCTCCCTTGATCAACCCTATCAAATGCTTTACAGGCCAATCGCAGTACAGTCCATTTGACCTCCAGAATCCAAGATATCTGCTATATCTTGCTGGAATCCTACAAGTTGAGCTTCAGTGGAATAACCTTTCCTAAAACCGAATTGCCTTCTATCGAACCAGTTATTAATTTCACAAACATGTCTAATATAATCAGAAAGAATGCCTTCCCAAAGCTTATATACAATGCATGTCAAACTTACTGGCCTGTAATTTTGACCCTTTCCTTTATACACAGGGGCTACTATAGCAACTCTCCATTCATCTGGTATAGCTCCTCCGACCAAACAATAATCAAATAAGTACTTCAGATATGGTACTATATCCCAACCCATTGTCTTTAGCATATAACCCCAGAAATCTGATCAATTCCAGCCGCTTTTCTAGTTTTCAACTTTTGTATCTTATTGTAAATGTCATTGTTATCATATGTAAATTGTATTACTTCTTTGGCCTTAGTCTCCTCCTCTATCTCCACTTTATCCTTGTAACCAACAATCTTTACATACTGCTGACTGAATACTTCTGCCTTTTGAAGATCCTCACAAACACACTCCCCTTGTTCATTTATTATTCCTGGAATGTCCTTCTTGGAACCTGTTTCTGCCTTAAAGTACCTATACATACCCTTCCATTTTTCACTAAAATTCGTATGACTGCCAATTATGCTTGCCATCATGTTATCCTTAGCTGCCTTCTTTGATAGATTCAATTTTCTAGTAAGTTCCTTCAATTTCTCCTTACTTCAACAGCCATTTCTAACTCTATTTCTTTCCAGTCGGCACCTCCTTCTTAGTCTCTTTATTTCTCTATTATAATAAGGTGGGTCTTTACGATTCCTTACCACCCTTAATGGTACAAACCTGTTTTCACATTCCCTAACAATTTTTTTAAACCCATCCCAGAGTCTGTTTACATTTTATTTACCGTTTTCCAGCCTCATGCCTGCTTTATCAGCCATATGGTACTGCCTAACTGTCCTACTTTGAAGACCTTCCTTTCATCACATTTATTTTTAACTACCACAAAAACAGCTTCATGACCACTAATACCATCTATTACTTCAGTTTCCCTATAGAGCTCATCTGGTGTTATCAGCACGACATCCAGGATATTTTCCCTCTGGTTGGTTCCATCACTTTCTGAATCAGCTGTCCTTCCCATATTAACTTATTTGCCATTTGTTGGTCACGCTTCCTGTCGTTCGCATTTCCTTCCCAATTGACATCTGGTAAATTCAGATCTCCCGCTACAATCACATTTCTTTCCATGTCGTTTACCATATAGCCGACTATCCTATCAAATAATCCGAATCCGCGTCAGTGCTACCCTTTCCCGATCTGTACACTCCAAATATATCAAGTTGCCTATTATCTTTAGAAATGAGCCTTACACCTAGAATTTCATGTGTCTCATCTTTAACTTTTTCGTAGCTTACAAATTCTTCTTTCACCAGAATGAACACTATCCCTCCCACCCTTCCTATCCTACCTCTACGATACACACTCCAGTTCCGTGAGAAAATTTCTGCATCCATTATATCATTTCTCAGCCATGATTCAACTCCTATTACAAAATTTGTTACGTTAATTGCACTAAAGTACTGTAATTAGAGAAAAGACGGGAAATGAAGTGTAAACTTATTGGGAGTTGTGCAACACTGCAAAAAACACGCACCGACCCTGAGAAATATCGAGGAATGTCGCCCGAATTAAACATATTTTACGGCAACCTTTCCGCAAATTTGAGCAGGCTTCAGTAACAATTTCAAAGAGAACTAACAAGGTTTTAATGTTACAAACTTTTAAAATATAGGTATTAGAGTATTCCAGGTTACCTCCTTGCGTTTTATAAGAACTTGGAACAAGGAGTATTTCCGCGCATCCACGCACTGGAATGTAAAAAAAACCTTGCTATGTCTTGCTTTACTTTACTTTGCGAACACATATTCTCAGACATTAACCTGAATAACAATGAAACTACGTAATATTTATCCGATGTTGTGTTTGAAGGTGACTTATACATTCATTCTGCTCAAACAATTTTACGGGCCGATGACCTCGATTTTAGGCCCCTTTAAACAACAAACATCATCATCATCAAGCAATTTTACCTGGCATTATGAAGTCCTAAATGAAGAAAAGTACAGTATTGTTTTTCTGTATTATTTTTAAGGGCCGATTTTTGTATTTTTTGAGTTCTTTCTGTGTCTCATAAAATGTACCCTCTGCCTCTTCCCAGCTCACTCACTATCTCATTTTTTCAAGCTCTGGGTTGCGACGGGTCAAGCACGAAGGCTAATCTTCGAATGGCCTGTCTCAGGAAATTAAAATGGAAATCCACAGCCTGTTTCCAGTCATTAGACCGGGTCAGGAATGGAATGAATGAAACCCCCATCTAGCGGCGTGGATAGGAAATGTGCTGGCTGCCGAAGCCTGTCGCACTGCTCTGGGACAATGATAAATGACTGGTAAATGAAATGAAATGTTAATGGAGAGTGTTGCTGGAATGAAACATGACAGGGAAAACCGGAGTACCCGGAGAAAAACCTGTCCTGCCTCCACTTTTTCCAGCACAAATCTCACATGGAGTGACCAGGATTTGAAGCACGGTATCCCAGCGCTGAGAGGCCGGTGCGCTGCCGCCTGAGCCAAGGAGGCTTACCTTTCTTAGAGAATATTAAAAAAGAGCCTTATCCTGCTTCCATCCGTCATCTCAACGGACGTGATCGCAAAACGTGAAAATACTGAAAAAGGAAATAATTGTAATAATTGTAATTATATTAACACAGAATGTACGTTTTATGTTCAGTCCTCAGTCCGAGGGTTGGTTGAATCCTGAACAGCTCCGCCATTAGCCATCATAGATAGCCTAGATATCACTGAGGTGAGGTAAATCAGGAGTGAGATAATTCCCCGTTGCTTTCCTCACTGAGCCAGAAGTTGCTATTACTTATCAGTCTGCCGAGCGCACTGAAATGCATTCACCAGATGACCCTATGAGCAACATTTTCACACCATTCGTAACAAGGACTGGCTGCGTAAGAAATGGCATTACTAGCATCGCTCATACCTCGGTAACTTTCATATTGTCAAAGTCAAGGATAAGACAGAGACAGATCAATGAAAGTAATAAAGTTGTTCTAGCTCAGAGCGGAAGACATAGTGCACTGTATCACCAACAATGGCATATTAACACTGTGTTAACATAAATACAACACTTTTACACCACAATGAAATAGCTGCCCCGGAGGATCACTGATATAGCTACAATCCGACCCATGATCCCCAGTTCGCTGGTTCAATCCCGGCTGAGGTGGTCGGATTATTGAAAGACTGGTAAAAGTCTATTTGATATCCCATGTTGTACGACGTTGGCATACAAAAGGTCTCTCGTGACACAGTTGGTGTTTCCTGATAAAATTAATAAAAAAATACTCAACCGTAGATTGCCGAAGAGGCGTTCAGATTATTCTGCCATCTGGTGGGGTAAAGGGGAACCTCGAAATTGACACGCAGGCAGCCTAGATGCCATCAAATTAAAATGCCTGCACATAGTAGCTGAGCCCATATGATTATTATCTTACCATAACGAAGTACGAAAACGTTGTTCTCTCAGAATTAATAATTATATTTTGTGGGACAGGTACTTTCTTCCCTCTTCGTCCCGCGGGATCGTAGGGTAACCGGTATCTCGGTATCCCACATGACGTATCGGAGTTGATGTAAATGACGATATTTGATGACATTTTATGTCAGACAAATAACTGATAACATATTTTCTAGTAAATTCGCGATCGGTTCATGGTGTGGGTTACTGTAGTCGCGTCCTAGTTCGTGAACCATGGGCAACGGCTGAGTAGCCTAGTAAGTGGTGCTGAGAGTCGGGATACCAGTTGTCTTGGATTAGGAGTGGGCATATCGGACATATCCTGAGTCATTGTGTTGCTTGTGCTCAGGCGGCTAGGAATATAGAACCAACCAGTGTTCCTTAACCCGTTAGAGGAGAGATCCTCACTTGGACTATGTGTAAGTAGGGTGGCATCCTGCTTCTTGAATTTACCGGGCTCAGAACAGTTTAAGTAAGCCTGGGACCTATGGGAGTAACGGAGTACCACTCTCATTTGACAGGCGAGGGACTCCTTGGAAACAACTTGGCGGATGAAATGGAATTCAGTGGGGACCTATCAATATTAATGGGACTTATGGAAGAAAAATGTAGAACTGGCTGAGTCAGCAAAGAAGTGGAAGTGCTAGGAGTAAATGAATTTCGGGTATGGTGAGATAACGAGGAAGAGATAGGAGATTATACTTTTTGGATGTTAAAAA
The DNA here is from genome assembly GCF_040414725.1 of Anabrus simplex. Lineage (NCBI taxonomy): Eukaryota > Metazoa > Arthropoda > Insecta > Orthoptera > Tettigoniidae > Anabrus > Anabrus simplex. The sequence continues at coordinate 370,325,656 of NC_090268.1, read as the reverse complement.
TGAAAGGACAGAGTGTGGGGTAGGGCTGGATCAGAAAAAAACATTGAATGCAACATCGTTTCTGTTAGGCACGTAAATGAGGGAATGATGTGGGTAGATTTGGCAGTTGGAGGAATTAGGACGAGAATTGTCTCAGTGTATTCACCATGTGAAGGTGCATATGAGGATGAAGTTCACAAGTGTTTTGAAGTGTTGAGTGACATCGTAGTCAGGTTCGACAGCAAGGATAGGATAGTGCTAATGGGCGATTTCAATGCAAGAGTTGTAAATAGAACTGACGGATACGAAAAGTTGATTTGTAAATGTGGGAAAGATATGGATGATGAGACTGGGAAGCGTTTGCTGGACTTCTGTGCTAGTATGGGTTTAGCAGTTACGAATACATTCTTCAAGCATAAGCTGTTCACCGTTACACAAGGGAGGGTAGGGGTACCAGGTCTATAATAGTATACATCTTAACCGACTTCGAATTCAGGAAATCTGTGAGGAATGTACGAGTTCTCCTGATATTTTTCGATGAAACAGACCACTTTCTGATCTGTAGTGAACTAATTACCTCTATGCCTAGGATAGAGAAAGTGAAATCTGTCTGCAAACGAATAAAGGTAGAAAATCTTCAGGACGCGGAAATTAGACGGAAGTACATGTATATGACTAGTGAGAAGTTCCAGACAGTGGACAGTAACCAGGTTCAAGATATAGAAAGAGAATGGATGGTATACCAGGATGCTGTAGTAGAAACTGCAAGGGAATGCCTAGGAACAACTGTGTGTAAAGATAGGAAGAAGCTAACATCTTGGTGGAATGATGAAGTGAGATCAGCTTGTAAACGTAAAAAAGGCTTATCAGAAATTGCTCCAAACAAGGACTGATTCAGGCAATGAATTGTACATAGATGGAAGAAACGGAGCGAAACCATTAGCTGTTGAATCCAACAAGAAGTCGTGGGAAGGTTTTGGTAATAACCTGGAAAGGCTAGGACAAGCAGCAGGGAAACCTTCCTGGACAGTAATGAAGAATCTTAGGAAGGGAGAGTAAAACGAAATGAAAAGTGTTTTGGACAATTCGGGTGAATTCCTAATAGATCCCAGGGAATCGTTGGACAAGTAGAGGGAATATTTTGAAAATCTTCTCAACGTAAAAGGAAATCTACCTGGCGGCGTCGCAAACAACCGAGCTCATGGGATGGAGGAAAATGAGGTTGGTGAAATTACGCCTGAGGAAGTAGAAAAGATGGTAAATTTCCATTGTCATAAAGCAGCACGAATAGTCGAAATTAGACCTGAAATGGTGAAGAATAGTGGGAAGGCAGGGATGAAATATATTCATCTATATATATAAAATATGAGTTCTGTCTGTACATTGCTCAGAATTTGAAAAGAATGGTATTTCTGTATCAGTCATGTCCACTGTAACCAGGAAATGTACTTTTTACTTTTCCGTAATGTCTGTCTGTCTGTCTGTCTGTCTGTCTGTCTGTCTGTCTGTCTGTCTGTCTGTCTGTCTGTCTGTCTGTCTGTCTGTCTGTCTGTCTGTCTGTCTGTCTGTCTGTCTGTCTGTCTGTCTGTCTGTCTGTCTGTCTGTCTGTCTGTCTGTCTGTACACGCATCACGAGAAAACGGCTGAAGAGAATTTAATGAAAATCGGTATGTAAAGTCGGGGTATGAACCACTACAATGTAGGCTATAAATCATTTTGTTAACTTGAGTGAAATGGTGGTTTAGGAGAAGGCCTGAAATTTAATTCTCAAATATTTATGTTATTAGTGGTCCTATCGATAAATAGTACATAACTAAAGTTATATAGAATTAAATTTCCGATCATTTATGTCTTGTACATTTTTACCGTACTGGCTATGAAAGCACAGATATTCATAAATTTGTATTTTTGTTGCTAAGTCATATCAACGCCGAGTCACGAGAGAATGGGTTAACAGTTTATAATGAAAATCGGTATAGGCCTATAGAGTCGGGGAATAAGAAACTACAGTCTAGGCTATAAACAATATAATTCATCCTGGATGAAATTGTAGTTTAGGGGAAGGCGCCTAAAATTTAATTTTTATATACCTATCTTATTGGTCCTATCGAAAATTACTAGATAACAAAAGTTATAGAGTATACAATTTCTGATCATTTGTGTGTTATTCTGTTTTACCGTACTGATTATTATAAGAGTGGTACAAAATACAGTAGAGACATTACGCGACATCTGAGAGATATCAGGGGACAGCTATTAGAGCTCTGTCTAGATGAGTGACCTGAGAGTTACCTACTGATTCTGTCATAGAGCACGTGTATTTGTTTGTGAAATTTTGGGGGTTATTCATGCGTTTGCTTTAAGTTGACATAAGTAAATAGTAGCGTGTGTCATTCCTTTATATCTCCTGTCAATATGAGTGGAAAGATGTGTGCTGCGTTTGGCTGCAATAACTATGAAGTTCAGAAGGATTCGCAGTCTTTCTACCGTTTCCCTCGTGGCAAGAAAATGTAAGTAAATACTGTGTTGCATATATATTCTTCCAGTTACAAAGATATTTTTATAGAAGGCCTACTTCCTAAACTTATGACCCGCGCAACCCATATTTTAACTGGCTTAAAATATAATAAGCTTATTTTTATTGTATTAGTGCAGCAGTTAACCTTCAATACCGATGTGTTGTTGTAGGTGTGATCTGTGGGTTTGGTTTAATTAAGGAAAATGCATATACATATTTGTGTAGCTGGTTGTGTTCCAAGTTACCCCATTTGGAATGTCGTAATGTGTTGTCAAACACTGAAGAAAATATGGGTGATTTAATAAATGTGATGATGAAGCAAATTTGCTTTACCCTAATGTAATGGCAAGTATTGCTTGTAGGGAAATGTTGAATGTTTTTGCGGCTAAATTTATAGATTTTCTTTCTGTTTGTAGACTTCAAGTAAAAAGGAAAATTGTCCAGCTCCTAAATGTAAATTCGTTGAATCATGTGTGTAAGGAATGTGCCGATATTTTAATTGACAAGTGTCCTAATGTGATGTAGGCCCAATGCTTTTAAATGAGAAAAAATACAAATCTAGCCTTGAACGTTCAGGCAGGTATGCTAAAGCTAAAAAAGTAATGCATGAATGAAAGATCAAGCCCTTTCACAGCAGTCCATTTCACATCTTGATTATATGTCTAATTTCAGTCTTTAAATAATAACCTGTTAAATAATTCTTCATTCATGTATCCAGAATTGCTTTAGCAACTCTGAAGTTAATATTTTAGCAACACTTTATTTCTAGACGTAATTTATTTATCCATTTCCGTATATACATTTCCATTGATATTTGAATTTAGCGCGAATTTTCAGGTCACGTCACTAGGAGCGCCACTTGCGAATTGTCTCCCATTTGAACAAGGCTAAATCTGGAAGTGTCGCGTATTGTCTCTACTGTATTTGGCGGTATTTCAGAGTCGGCAGAAAACTAAATATGAAGGCCTAAAATATCGAAATCTCATAAAATTTATCAACAATAACATTGCATTGGCCATTGTTTGTTGTGATGTTCTTTGTCTCTTATACTTACACACAACTCCGTTGGATGGGATTATTACTGCGTACCAGTAAAAACAGCCTGACTGAATATTGGCGGTAAATGGCTGGGGAGTTAGAAAACTTTCTTCTTTAGCATGCCATTCCTCTGGTTCATACATTTTCTGATACTGCTGGTACGTAACATACTGGTTCATCAGAGTATTCCTGCTATTCGATCCCTACTCTGACGCACTGTTTTGAATTAGCAGTGTGCCCATTTAAGGCAGAGGCTCACTTAGTAGCAGTAGTAGTAGTGGTAGTATGAACTGGTCTAGAATTTCAAATTAGACCGACTCCAAATTATAGCTCCACATTTCACTAAATAACTCAAAATTCAACCCGGAAATGAACCGTTTCTTAAGAATAGCTTCTTCTACTTCACTTTTATTAAATTCTACATTCATTTTATTCCAAATTAGCAGTGAAGAGGGTGTTTCTGCTCTGGCTTGGAGGAAAAATTTGCCTCCAAGTCAGATAGATTTTCCGCTGCCAGTGTACTTAATTGAGATTTTCCGACTCATCGGGTACTCCTAGGAAACAGATTAGTAAAAAGACATAGTTTTTGCCCTGGGACTCTGCACTATTCGTCTCCCCCCGCCGAAGAAAGACAAGGAGTGTTCACGGATCACGGCTGTCTGCGGCTTGGTCATTCCAGCTGTGGAACTTTGGACTGTCGGATCGGCAGCGTTCGTTAAAAGTGAGAAAATGTGTGGTTTATCATTAGATAGACTATTTCATATGAAAGCGTTGCTTTTACTCGCGCCATTCCTTCTCACGTCATTGCAATGACCTATGTTCATTTCAGTTGGAAAAACCACCAAGACAGTCTTTCTGAGGATGTAAAAGGAGGTGGAGTGTCTGACATTATAATGAAAACTCCCCAACCTGATTGTGACTGATGGTAGGCAAGTGGGCCTACATTTACAATGAAAATGCCCTAACCCAGTTTTCATTTGAGAAAAGACGTTTGGTGAATTCCCCGTCGCGTTTCTATGGTAACGTTAAGAGCTATGCAATTTAATACAGTCTTGCTCACAACGTGTACACACCTAACCTAGAATTCTGTATACAAGGTAGAATTCCGTAGCGAAGCACGGGTACATCAGCTAGTAGATTAATAGCATGGAGTGTTGATAAGGTAGCTCCAGATTTGACAAAAGCAATAATTGCACGTGTCTATGAGCAAGGGAACAGGAAGGGTTGCAACAAATATAGAGGTATCTCATTGATTAGTATACCAGGCAAAGTATTCATTGGAATCTTGGAAGGGAGGGTGCGATCAGTGGTTGAGAGGAAGTTGGATGAAAACCAGTGTGGTTTCAGACCACAGAGGAGCTGTCAGGATCATATTTTCAGTATGTGCAAGGTTATTGAAATATGTTACGAAAGGAATAGACAGTTATGTTTATGTTTCATAGATCTAGAGAAAACATATGACAAGGTACCGAGGGAAAAGTTGTTTTGCCATACTGGGGGACTAAGGGACTGAGGGTAGATTATCAAAATTTATCAAAGACATTTATGTTGACAATTGGACTGTAGTGCAGATTGATGACAAAATGAATTCTTGGTTCAGGGTACTTACAGGAGTTAGACAAGGCTGTAATCTTTCACTTTCTTTGTTCGTAGTTTACATGGATCATCTGCTGAAATATATAAAGTGGCAGGGAGAGATTTAGTTAGGGGGGAAATGTATTAAGCAGTCTGGCCTTACGGCTTGGTCTTAATAGTAGTGCCGAAAGGCTGCAGTCTATCACCTTGGAACTTGAAAATATGTTCAATGAGTATGGTATGAAAATTAGCCTCTCTAAGACTAAATTGATGTCGGTAGGTAAGAAATCTAACAGAAGTAAATTTCAGATTGGTGATACGAAACTGGAACAGGTAGATAATTTCAAGTATTTAGGATGTAATATAGGATGGTAATATAGTAAGTGAGATTGATTGAAGTTGCTGTGAAGCTAAGCAGTGAGCTCGAAGTTGCGATCTACAGTATTCTGTAAGAAGGAAGTCAGCTCCAGGATGATACTATCTTTACATAGGTCTGTTTCCAGACCAACTTTGCTTTACGGGAGCGAAAGCTGGGTGGACTCAGGATATATATTGTTCGTAAGTTAGAAGTAATAGACATGAAAGTAGCCAGAATGTTACCCGGAATGAGGAGATAAAGGCTAATTTAGGAATGAAATTGATGAATGAAGCAGTACGCATAAACCGGCTTCGGGAGTGGCGTGATGTGGAGCGAATGGAGGAGCAAAGGAGAATAATGGACTCTGTTATGGAGAGTGAGAGATGTAAAGGGAGACCAAGACGACGATGGTTAGATTCGGTTTCTAACGATAAAGATAAGATTTATAGAATAAATGAGGCCACAGCACTAGTTGCAAATAGAGCATTGTGGCGAAGTTTAGTAAATTCACAGAGGCTTGCAGACTGAACGCTGAAAGGCATAACGGTATATAACGTATGTATATACATTCACGAATAAGCAGAACCTCATTTTATGGAATGAATGAATATGCAAACATAACTTTTTAAAATTCAAATCTTCCCGTTTCAGATTTCGTACTGGTGATAAAAGAAAACCACAAAAAATCACATAAGGTGATCGAAACCGATCTGCTTCTGAGCAAAACCTCATTTACACGTACTTTAAATCAGTGGTCGTCTTAACCCCCATTTGCAATATTGAGTCGACCGACAATTACGATTATTTTCGCGGCCACGAAGGGAGTTCAGTACATGAAAACTCACAGGAAGCACTCTACAAGTTGTGGGCGATCATACACTATTTTCTTTCTTAATGTCGTTCAATTTCTCTGTGAAGTAGATTCAGGAATATGCAGTGGATTCTAAAATATTTAACGGTGGTATTGTGACTGTGCTATTCGGGCCGAGGTTCCATTCACTGCCATCGGTAATCCCTCATCTGATGACCAATACATGGTTTGTGTTGACATCTAGCGATTTTGTTTACAGAGCGGAATACCAGTGGCTGAACAGCACGAATTATGGGAGCCGCTCGAAGAATGGCTCTTGGACGGGTTTGGTTGGATTTCTAGGGACAAGAGAAGCGGACATATCCTTAACTGCCATCGTGATGGACAGCAACCGGCTTCAAGTTGTGGACTACGCCTTCCCGATAGGAAAGAGCAGGTAAGACGTAAGCAGTGTCCATTTGTGGGATTTTCTGGGAGTGGTGGTGGTGATTATTGTTTTAAGAGGAAGTACAACTAGGCAACCATCCTCTATATAACACTAATCAGAGGGAAAGAAATGGAAGGGATCCGACACTTCGAAAAACGAAGATATCGACCAAAGTAAGATAAGGGCCACGAAGGGCGTGAAAATGAAAGACTCCCTAGCCCTCGCAAACCTAATAGCGTCGGGGTCGGAAAGGAACAAGAGTTGACCAAGAGAGGTCGGATAGGATAGATTAAAGTGAGGAGCCTGGCACAAGTAAGTGGAAGCAATGCCAGTACTCAGCTAAGGGCCCCGTGGTCGCCAACCCACGCTCCAAAGTTCAGAGCCCCTGGGGCCGATTTTCTGGGAATCAACATGATATTCAAGAACCATGTGAGGCGTTGTGCATATTACAAGTGAACTCGCAAAATACACGTTTCGAGAGCCACCACTGTCAAGATGTCAAGTATGCCACCAATGTCAAACAAGTAAAATAATCCACAATTCTAGCCCTTCCAGAAAGCAAATCAGTGTCGAAAACATACTAGGGATATGAGTTGCGAACTTTAGGTAAATATAATAAAGTATGTGAATATATTCTTTATTTGTTCTTAAAAATTGCAATCCTTTTCTTAATCATCGTTGCCCGGTCGATTTGATTAAGTTGCCTCTTTCTACCACTATGAACGCTAATGTGAGTCAATGCATTGTTTCACTTAAGCACCACCACGAGCGCTAATGTGAGTCAATGCAGAGTTTCACTCACCGCCGTCTCAATCCTACATACTGCCTGCTCTATGCTATGCGGTTAACATGCAGCTCTTAGTGTCACAAACCTCCGCTAGGGGCGCCAGTTAACGCACCCAGTTTATCTCCGTACCCACATCGTTGTGTTCCCGTGCGTTCGCATCGAGTATTTATGTGTGTGTCTCTGGTTGTAAAATGATGAATTGTTGTGTTCGTCTCTGTATATCATAGCAAGGAATCCAAATTCTTCAGGTGTGAGGTTTCCTGAAATGCCCCTCAAGTAAAAAACTTTGGGGTAATTGGCTTAACATTATAATATAAAGGCAAGGATCAACCAAGGGTAGTCAATGGATTCCATCCGATCATTCATGGCCCGACTACAGTGACCAGTGTACTCCGGCCATGGATCATTCTCTTGTTTGTAGCCTGAAGTTTAGAGATGGAGATAAAAGATAAAACTAACGGAGAAATATATTGAAGCCAGAGAGTGTGCCTAGTCGGTTTTCGAATTATTCCATTACCATCAAACCAGGAATAAAGCTCCACGAAGGACCAGACAGCAACAAGATATACAAGATATTTCTTCGGAACAAATCTATGATGAAACAAGCTCTTCAACCGCAGGAAATGCATTGGATTACGAGTACGAAATTCATGTGAACAATAATGTTTCAATGGTTCAATCCAAGTCAATATTCCAAGGAGTAAGAATGACAGCAATCATCAGAAAATCATACATTAGAGGCTCCGATTGAGAATTCTGAGACAGCGATAAAAGCTGATGACTAACCATAATGAACTTAAAAGTCTACAGAGGAAACTCGAAGACAACTCAGAAACTTATCGTCTGAATAAAGTAAAGGAAGCAGCTAGTTATAACGAACAAAAGACCGCTTAGCTTTCATCAAAACCATCATTTTCACAAGGCAAAATCCGCACGGTCAGAACAAATCACACTGTACTGAATGGCGTGGAGAATAGTATCCCAAACGGTTACGAATATGGGAGGACTCCTGGTCTAGTGTCAGCTCCATCACAAAATACTCTGAACAGGTAACCTAAATGGAAAGAGTGGTTTCGGGTTTTCACAATTAGTGAAGGAAAGACTTAGAGCTGAATGTAAAACTCTCCGACCAACAGAGAGGAGTGTAACAGCGATTACCGATTAAATTGCTAACTAGGTACGGCTCCTCTACGACCGAACCAGTAACAAGTTCGTTTGCGTGGTCAATGCTGAAGGTATATGCGGTGGCGCAGATATTGGAAATCTCCTTCTCTCACTAATAAACTGTTGCGTTTTGTTGTATTTTGAAAAACAGTTCCCTATTCCTGCTGGCTACTTCATCGTGAAAGGCTTAGAAGACTCCGATCTATTTCTTCTAGTGCAGAAATGATTAACGCCGCTGACTGACATTCATAGAACCATTTGTTCAATGTTTAAACATTTTGGAGAGGGAAAAGTGAGAACCTGTATAACTCATCCATGTTATCCCAGTCGTAAACTTCTTTTCAGTTTTGACTATTACCATTAATTTGATTTTTTTAAATGTGACATCTTAGTTCCTAGACCGAGAAATGACAGCAATGGCATCATCACCTCCAAATATGTGAATAAAGTTTATCGCCTCCAGAAAAGCGTCACGTTCAAGCCTGTTCGGAATCACGAAAAAAAAACAGAGCAGTTTGCAAAAGATGAATGTTCTGCTGTACAAATATTTCCCCAACGGTTACTGCTGCTATTCGCTTCATGAAAGAAAATGATTCCAGGTTATAAACATATATTTAGACTTTCCATACGCGGAATCGACGGAGCGCTTCATGGAATGAATTTACCAATTTTTCAATTCCGCGACATCATTGACAGAACATAGCACATTCGGAAAAACAATCCAGATTTTGTGCATTTCTATTCACCAGCAGATAAAGTACTGCACTACAATGGTTGAATGATGATTTCACCGAGTACATTCAAATAATTCAGTTGGAATCAAAACATGCAAAACTGAACTGTCTATCTAAAAAGACGGCAGATGCTATATCGCTAACTGTGAAATCTATAGTGGAATGTGTGTCTCATCTCTTACAAACTGGGTTCTTTTATGTTCTCTCTAGATGATTTTCTGGTGATGCAATAGAAGCTCTGTTTAGTGCAGTGAGATTGAGTGGTGAATATAATGAGTGGTGGTGATTATTGTTTTAAGAGGAAGTACATCTAGGCAACCATCCTCTATATAACACTAATCAGAGAGAAAAATAGACGGGATCCGACACTTCGAAAAATGAAGATATCGGTCAAAGAAAGACAAGGGCCACGAAGGGCATGAAAACGAAAGACTCCCTAGCCCTCGCAAACCTAATAGCGTCGGGGTCGGAAAAGAACAAGAGTTGACCAAGAGAGGTCAGATAGGAAAGATGAAAGTGAGGAGCCTGGCACAAGTAAGTGGAAGCAATGCCAGGACTCAGCTGAGGGCCCCGTGGTCGCCAACCCACGCTCCAAAGTTCAGAGCCCCTGGTCCCCCTTTTAGTCGCCTCTTACGACAGGCAGGAGATACCGTGGGTGTTATTCTACCGCCCCCACCCACAGGGGGATGAATATAATGACATGACGGACTCGCGCACTTCAGTATGTGTTACAAAACGTATCCTGAAATGTGGTTATGAACAAAGGGTCAGCGAAATAATAAGAGAAAAATTTGTGCGTCCACTGCTGGTAAATAACAGCAAGAAAGGGACTGAAAAGGTGCTCCGTTATTCGTGTCGAGAAAATTCTGAAACTTATGTACCATGCAGCAGTGGGATGATCCTTATATATCTACTGTAACTGGTAAGATTTTATATATTTTACGTTTCTGTACATTAAGCCAAGTTCAAATGTGAAATGTTAGTTTCTGTATGTGCATTAATTTCTCAATTAGTAACATGTTAAGGATTATTTTTCATTTTATATTGGTGTTACGGACGAACTCTCATTTAACCAACATGTGGTCTGGGTGCGGTAAGTGCTGCCATCTGCAATGTCGCTGCAAACGCAATTTTCGTGGCACAGAGCAGGCAGTATATAGAGATTGAGACGGCGGTGGTTTCACTTAAGCCCTTGTAACTATATTCAGTGTGAACATTTTGCAAAAAATCAAAAATGCCTGGGGTTTTGGAACCAAGGAATACAATACAGGAAGAGTTATTTAAATAAGTTAATTTGACTAGGATTTGAATAAAAAAGGAAACGAGTAATGGAACAAGCGATTTTATGCAGTTTATCCGGAACGGCATTTAAGCCGGAAGTGATTTTCGAAATGCGTTTTTTAGTTTGATAGAGCTCTCCAAGACTCACAATTTGACACCCTTCCTGGCCCTTTAGCTCTTCAACGTTCGGCACAATCGAGAAAATTGCTTAATTTTGCGTTTTTCATCGTGTGGGGACCTCTACTTTATCTGCTACGAAATATTTTCAACATTAAAACTTGAAAATCGAGATTTTGAAGGTTGTTTGTTATAGTTCGGACGGTATAAATTTTGCCACTTCCTGCCGCTACACTGGTTTAACACAAGGCATGGCTTGACATAAATATAAACACTAAAACATCTAAACTATCAACAATATGTTCGTAATTTCGTCCCCCACCAAATTAGATCCGTGGTTGTGATTATTGGCCTCAAGGCCGTACCTTACGTTCATAACCAGGTAGCGGGGGAAGCACCCTGAGTAACTATAAGACTATCAATGTCTGTATTCTACTTACACCAGAATAGGTTTCCCACAAGGTGCGGGACGTGTATTTCCTTAAATTTAGATATTTGGGATTATTTATTACAAAGGGAGACATATTAAGAAATAATATCACAAAAAATTCCAACCTATAATATAAATTAAGGCAGGGGGAAAATTCCATCCCCGCAACTAATTTCGTACCCTAGGGACTTCCAGTTTGGTACCTGATGTTCAGTCACGTGCACACTTGTAGTCTTATTCCGTTGTCTTGTTGTTAGAGTTGGTTGTGTGCGCCACGTTTAGTTTTCGTGTACAAGAAAGATTCATTTTTCATGCCGAGCTGAGTTAGTGGAGCATTCAAATGAAGAGTCTGATATTCCTAGAGTGAGCACTGATATGTGTATGAAATACTGGACTGCATTTCAGGCGTGTGGTGTAGTTCTGGGGTGTAATCGCCACAGTGAGGAAGTTGGCTTGAGTTACTGTAGCGACCATGATAATAAATCAGGGAATGTTCGTAATTTCGTCCCCCTTCATTTTATTTCTTATTTATGTTTATTATTATTTTCAGATGGGAATCTCACTGCTGGATACCGTGGTTCAAATACTGGTCACCCCAAGTGAGATTTGTGCTGGACAAAGCGGAGGCGGGGCAGTTTTTCTCCGGGTACTCCGGTTTCCCTGTCATATTTCATTCCAGCAACACTCTCCACTATCATTTCATCTATCAGTCATTTATCATTGCCCCAGAGTAGTGTGACAGGCTTCGACAGCCGGCACATTTCCTATCTTCGCCCATAGATGGGGCTTCATTAATTCCATTCCTGACCCGTTCGAATGACTGGAAACAGGTTGTGGATTTTTATATACCAATTCCTAGCCTTGTCCATAATATTCCTGAGTTTCTGCAAGTATAAGTGTGCTACGGGGACTAAATATGGCCCATTTCTAGCCTTGTCCATAATATTCCTGAGTATCTTCAAGTCTAAATCTGCTAAGAAGCCTAAATATGGCCCCCTACCTTATTAATAAATAATATCAAAAATACATCCAGCCTATATTATAAATTACTCTCACTTTTATACTAGGAATAATCCGCCTTCAAAATACTCAAAGAAGACCTCAAATTCGATATTCGTTAGAGTATTTATCAACAAATAAAATTACCCCACATTTTTCTTTTGATGTTTGTGCATTGTTTTAAATACATCGCAAGAAGAGTTCGTTACTCTCCGGGGCGGAGGGGATACTGCTTAACGTTTGAATCGCCGGTCGTTAACGAGGAATTTGAGAGAACTCTACCTCAGAGCACATGTTCGAAATGTCTCCCTTGGCGGCACAATTCTCAGCGACGCAACAATGATTCGCGTATTCTTTGAAAATTAGAAAAATTCCCGGTTATACTCGGACACTATGTAATCGCGACAGACAAACAGGAGGACACAGACAAGGCAGAAGTAAGCTCACGAGGTAGCGCCGCAGCAAAAACCGTGTGGATCATTAACGCTAGAGCGTCTGGGAAGTAGACAAAATACTTCTGTTCACAATATGTGCTACAGGGTACAGATCTCTGCACGTAGTTATGGCGGTATTTAGGAGTTGTAGTAAGGTTATAAAGGAGACATATTTTCTCTAGTAAGACCCGAACTAGAGTATGTATGTGACCCTACCAAGATTCGAGAACTGAAAAATAATCCAAAGAAAAGCAGCTCGATTAGTTCTGGGTGATATCCTACAAAAGACTAGCGTTACGAAAATGTTGCGAAGTTTGGGGTTGGAAGACATGGAAGAAAGGAGACGAGCTGCTCGACGAAATGTTATGTCTCGAGCTGTGAGTGGAGAGATGGCGTGTAATGTCATTAGTAGACGAAAACGTTTGAGTGGTATTTTTAAAAGTAGGATAGGTCACAAAATGAAGATAAAGTTGGAATTCAAGGGAACAACTAGGGGCAAATATTCGTTTATAGTCAGGGGTGTCAGGGATTGAAATAATTTACAAAGGGAGATGTTCAGTTAGTTTCCAAATTCTTTACAATCATTTAAGAGAAGGCTAAGAAAACAAGAGATAAGGAATCTGCCACCTGGGCGACTGCCCTAAGTGCAGATTAGTAGTGATTGATTGATTGATTGATTGATTGATTGATTTATTAATTGATTGATTGATTGATTGATTGATTGATAGATAGATAGATAGATAGATAGATAGATAGATTGATTGATTGATTGATTGATTAATTGATTGATTGATTGACTGATTGATTGATACAATAATTAAAACTGTTAGGAAAGAATAATTCTTATCTGACTTCAAATCATTATATATTTTAGCACTGGCGAAATTTTGACAGAAGAATGCAAAAGTAATAATGCTAGTGCACATTGTTAGGACACTAAACACAAACAAGCACAGGACACTTCACGGTGATAATTCAACAACGGTCTAATTTATCAAGGGAGACATTAAAACTGTAAACTTGAGAAAAATCACATTAACATAAAGAGAAAATCTATAATAAAAAAAATAATTTACAATTGCCACTGTTTGAAACATAAATGTGAACTTTACTCACAAGTGCACATAGAATTTCCATTCTTGTATGACAAGTTGAATTAATTAAATATTAGCGTTTCGTCAGTAGCAACAATTTCCCCATTGCTATCATAAAACCACGATTTTCCATAACTTTCACCTCATCCGAGTTGTTTTTTTTTTTTTTTTCAATACGTTACGAGGATCGCTCGGTATCAGTTAACTCGGACAAGCTGGTTTTCACTGTACCACAAGCTTCGAAATATACGATTCGGGAATATAAAATTTAGAGCTTGGTCTAGTTTGCCCGTAATGTTCGCAACGCATCACATGACAGCAACATAAATTATGGAAAAACAAATATATAAACATTACATAACCTAATGTTACATGGACTAACTTAATATTGTAAGTTAGTGACATACTGTATATTCATGTTGAGTTTCTCAATCCAAAGATTTGTTGGTACCTCAGGATTATTATTATTATTATTATTATTATTATTATTATTATTATTATTATTATTATTATTATTATTATACAGGAGAGTGTTTTACCTCCACCCCCGCCTGGAGTCCGGCACCTCGTGGTCTACTTACATCGCTCCATTTAGTCACTCCACCTGGCTATGTGTTGTTGGCTGCATTCTCGTCATCTCAGGGGTACTGTCTATCATACTGCTACTGTCTGCACACTACCAGGACTTCTCCGTCAAGGAGATGCTGCTGATGGTCTGGGGATGTTTCTGCCTACAAGGTACTGTCTGATTCTCCTATGTGTACAAAGTACTGTCTGACACTCATACGTGTACTTTACAATGTCCGACACTCGTATGTGTGTACAAGGTGCTGTCTGAAACTTGTATGTGTACACGCGAGCACATAAATGGTGTCCCGGTATAACGGTATCAACAAAGCATGGTATACCCCCACCTCCACCCTTAATGCATTGCTGCACGTAGACAGCCCGCTACAAGACTGTTGTGATTGAAATGGGCGCAGTGGTGGATGTATAGTAAAGACCCACCTTATTATAATAGAGAAATAAAGAGACTAAGAAGGAGGTGCAGACTGGAAAGAAATAGAGTTAGAAATGGCTGTGGAAGTAAGGAGAAATTGAAGGAACTTACTAGAAAATTGAATCTAGCAAAGAAGGCAGCTAAGGATAACATGATGGCAAGCATAATTGGCAGTCATACAAATTTTAGTGAAAAATGGAAGGATATGTATAGGTATTTTAAGGCAGAAACAGGTTCCAAGAAGGACATTCCAGGAATAATTAATGAACAAGGGGAGTGTGTATGTGAGGATCTTCAAAAGGCAGAAGTATTCAGTCAGCAGTATGTAAAGATTGTTGGTTACAAGGATAATGTCGAGACAGAGGAAGAGACTAAGGTCAAAGAAGTAATAAAATTTACATATGATAACAATGGCATTTACAATAAGATACAAAAGTTGAAAACTAGAAAAGCGGCTGGAATTGATCAGATTTCTGGGGATATACTAAAGACAATGGGTTGGGATGTAGTACCATATCTGAAGTACTTATTTGATTATTGTTTGGTCGAAGGAGCTATACCAGATGAATGGAGAGTTGCTATAGTAGCCCCTGTGTATAAAGGAAAGGGTGATAGACATAAAGCTGAAAATTACAGGCCAGTAAGTTTGACATGCATTGTATGTAAGCTTTGGGAAGGCATTCTTTCTGATTATATTAGACATGTTTGTGAAATTAATAACTGGTTCGATAGAAGGCAATTCGGTTTTAGGAAAGGTTATTCCACTGAAGCTCAACTTGTAGGATTCCAGCAAGATATAGCAGATATCTTGGATTCTGGAGGTCAAATGGACTGTATCGCGATTGACATGTCTAAAGCATTTGATAGGGTGGATCATGGGAGACTACTGGCAAAAATGAGTGCAATTGGACTAGACAAAAGAGTGACTGAATGGGTTGCTATATTTCTAGAAAATAGATCTCAGAGAGTTGGAATAGGTGAAGCTTTGTCTGACCCTGTAATAGTTGAGAGGGGAGTTCCTCAGGGCAGTGTTATCGGACCTTTATGTTTTCTTATATATATAAATGATATGAGTAAAGGAGTGGAATCGGAGGTAAGGCTTTTTGCGGATGATGTTATTCTCTATAGAGTGATAAATAAATTACAAGATTGTGAGCAACTGCAACGTGACCTCGAAAATGTTGTGAGATGGACAGCAGGCAATGGTATGTTGATAAACGGGGCTAAAAGTCAGGTTGTGAGTTTCACAAATAGGAAAAGTCCTCTCAGTTTTAATTACTGCGTTGATGGGGTGAAAGTTCCTTTTGGGGATCATTGTAAGTATCTAGGTGTTAATATAAGGAAAGATCTTCACTGGGGTAATCACATAAATGGGATTGTAAATAAAGGGTACCGATCTCTACACATGGTTATGAGGGTGTTTAGGGGTTGTAGTAAGGATGTAAAGGAGAGTGCATATAAGTCTCTGGTAAGACCCCAACTAGAGTATGGTTCCAGTGTATGGGACCCTCACCAGGATTACCTGATTCAAGAACTGGAAAAAATCCAAAGAAAAGCAGCTCGATTTGTTCTGGGTGATTTCCGACAAAAGAGTAGCGTTACAAAAATGTTGCAATGTTTGGGTTGGGAAGAATTGAGAGAAAGAAGAAGAGCTGCTCGACTAAGTGGTATGTTCCGAGCTGTCAGCGGAGAGATGGCGTGGAATGACATTAGTAGACGAATAGGTTTGAATGGCGTTTATAAAAGTAGGAAAGATCACGATATGAAGATAAAGTTGGAATTCAAGAGGACAAACTGGGGCAAATATTCATTTATAGGAAGGGGAGTTAGGGATTGGAATAACTTACCAAGGGAGATGTTCAATAAATTTCCAATTTCTTTGAAATCATTTCGGAAAAGGCTAGGAAAGCAACAGATAGGGAATCTGCCACCTGGGCGAGTGCCCTAAATGCAGATCAGTATTGATTGATTGATTGATTGATTGAATACACACACTGTGCCTTCAGCACTACCCGTTCACTCCCTCCCCTCCTTTTCGGTACTGGAATGGCCTTCGTCACTATCCTTTCACTCTCTCTCCTACTTTTCTGTACTGGAGTGGGGCAGTGTTCATTGTTTACGTCGGGAGACCATTCCTGTGCTTGCATGTACAACGTAATGTCTGACACTCGTCAATGTTCAAGGAATTGTCTGACACTCCATTGTGTTCAAAATGTTCAAGATACTATATGACACTCCACTGTGTTCAAGGTACTATCTGATACTCCATTGTGTTCAAGGTACTGTTTGACACTCCATTGTGTTCAAAGTACTTTCTGACACTCACCTTTGTACAAGGAACTGTCAGACACTCGTACGTGTATAAGGTACTATCCGACACTCATCTGTGTACACGGTACTATCTGACACTCACTTGCGTATATGGTACCGTCTGACAACCGTCTGTACGCATTTATTATTTAAACCACGGATTGTTGTATAACCTGGTATTTTACACCAAAGAATCTTCCTGGAAACACTGTATGTTCTAGACGGGCTGACAGAGACAACACACGTTAATTATAAAGTAAACACGCGTCGTGCAGTAGTAAATATATTTTTCTTTCTTAGTCTGCTTACACTCCAGGGTTGGTTTCTCCCTCGGACTCAGCGAGGGATCCCACCTCTACCGCCTTAAGGGCAGTGTCCTGAAGCATGAGACATTGGGTCGGGAATACAACTGGGGAGAATGACCAGTATCTCGCCCAGGCGGCCTCACCTGCTATGCTGAACAGGGGCCTTGATGGGGGATGGGAAGATCGGAAAGGTTAGACAAGGAAGAGGAAAGGAAGCGGCCGTGGCCTTATGTTAGGTACCATCCCGGCATTTGCCTTGAGGAGAAGTGGGAAACCAGAGAAAACCACTTCCAGGATGGCTGAGGTGGGAATCGAACCCACCTCTACTCAGTTGACCTCCCGAGGCTGAGTGGACCCCGTTCCAGCCCTCGTACCATTTTTCAAATTTCGTGGTACAGCCGGGAATCGAACCCGGGCATCCGGGGGTGGCAGCCAATCACACTAACTACTACTCCACAGAGGAGGACAGAAAAAAATATACCGTCCCATAAATTATAAAACAGAACACCACGCAACTCGCACTCAATTAAGGACATGCTTTATCTTTCGCATCTGGGACAAAGCCCCCTCAGCCAGTGATTTATGTAAGGGATTCATTTTATATCACATGATATTGTGGCTAGTTGGGTAGCGGGCTGAACTTTTACCGCCAGCCAATTGTACTGTACCTCATAGCCTATCAAAGACAACGAACAATCGCCTGAGATTTATTAATAATTATATGCTTGCTGTTTTGTCGCAGGAATTCACAACAGATACCAGATCACGTCATACCGCCTGGTGATGTTTGTAACACTGCTAACATCTGTCCTCTTGGTAGCCATGTACAACGGGAATTTCACATCGTTTCTTGCGGTGAAGAAAGAAGTCCTTCCCTTCACGGACCTGAAGGGCCTGCTGAAAGATCCTTCTTACTCCATAGGAGTGCACAGAGGAGGCTCCTCTTACAGCACTTTCAAAGTGAGTGGTTATTCTCATGTACAGGTATGATATCTGTTTATTAAAGTTGTAACGTAGTAAAGGAGGGATGAAGCTCATTTCGAACTTACAGTAAATACAAAGCAGGATGTGATAAACAAGCGTGTACAACTGCAGAGGGATTTTACATACCTGGACCCAGCAGTGACTTATGGACTGTCTTGCTAGGATGAATCAATCAATCAATCAATCAATCAATCAATCAATCAATCAATCAATCAATCAATCAATCAATCAATCAATCAATCAATCAATCAATCAATCAATCAATCAATCAATCAATCAATCAATCAATCAATCAATCAATCAAACAATCAATCAATCAATCAATCAATCAATCAATCAATCAATCAATCGATAGAGCAATCGATCAATCAATCAATCAATCAATCAATCAATCAATCAATCAATCAATCAATCAATCAATCAATCAATCAATCAATCAATCAATCAATCAATCAATCAATCAATCACTACTGATCTGCATTTAGGACAGTCGCACAGATGGCATATTCCATACCTGTTGTTTTCCTAGCCTTCTCTTAAATGATTGTAAAGAATTTGGAAATGTATTGAACATCTCCATTGGTAAATTGTTTCAATGCCTAACTCCCGTACCTATAAACGAATATTCACCCCTATTTGTTCTCTTGAATTCCAACTTTATCTTCATATTGTGATCTTTCCTACTTTTAAAAACACCACTCAAGCTTATTCGTTTACTAATGTCATTTCACGCCATCTCTCCACTGAGGGCTCGGAACATACCACTTAGTCGAGTAGCTCCTCCCCTTTTTCCAAAGTCTTCCCAGCCCAAACTTTCCTAACATTTTCCTAACGCTACTCTTTTGTCGGAAATCACCCAGAACAAATCGACCTGCTTTTCTTTGGATTTTCTCCAGTTCTCGAATCAAGTAATCCTGGTGAGGGTCCAACACACAGGAAACAAACTCTATTTGGGGTCTTTTCAGAGACTTACGCGCCCTCTCCTTTACATCCTTACTACAACCCCTAAATACCCTCATAATCATGTGCAGAGATCTGTGCCCTTTACTTACAATTCCATTTATATGATTACCCCAAAGAAGATCTCCCCTTATATTAACACCTAGGTACTTACAGTGATGCCCGTAAGGAACATTCACCCCAACAATGCAGTAATTAAAACTCAAAGGACTTTTCCTATTAGTGAAACTGAAAACCTGACTCTTAACCCTGTTTATCATCATCCCATTGCCTACTGTTCGTCTCACAACATTGTTGAGGTCTTTTTTCAGTTGCTCACAATCTTGTGACTTATTTATTACTCTATACAAAATAACATCATCCGCAAAAAAGCCTTATCTCGGGATTCCACTTCTTTACTCACATCATTATTAATTTTTCAAGAAAACATAAACCTCCAATAATACCGCCTTGAGGAATTCCCCTCTTAATGATTACAGGATCAGATAAAGCTTCTCCTACTCTAATTCTCCGAGTTCTATTTGTTAGAAACATAGCTATCCATTCAGTCACTCTTTTGTCTAGTACATTATCCCTTACTTTTTCCAGTAGTCTCCCACGATCTACCCTATCAAATGCCTTAGATAGGTCAATCGTGATATAGTCCATTTGACCTGCTGAGTCCAAGATATCTGCTATATCGTGCCGGAATCCAACAATGCAATACGGCATCCAATCAATTTGTGTATCAGAGTCAAGAAGTATTTTACGAAAGTCGCTACACTTCGTCGTTCTATGAGGGCGAAGTTTAAGCATACAACGGAGTTCGAGCGGGAATGGTTGATCGGCCTGCATGAAGGTAGATTTTCGTTCCCAGACTTTGTTGTGGCCGTATGGGACATAGTGCAATAAAATTCACGTAAGTGTAGAAAAGAGGGCCGAAAAGAACCAGAGGCATCGAACATTTGGCAATGGATCATGAACGGAGACGACACTACGTAATGTTACAAAGGCAGAGTACTGCAACAGGTGTCGCATTGTCAGCTTCCAATGTTTGAGGGCGTCTTCTGAATAGAGGATTGATGAAAATATCGTAGATTTATTAAGAAGCTTTCATTCCTCACCCTAAATAGATTGTGCGGGCCAGTCGGAGGATTGCACCCTGTCTCTGGCAAGGAGATGCGTGGTAGCTTGGTGAGGTTGGATGAATGAGAATTTAGTTGAGAAAGGACTGGCTGCAAGCACTCATTTGCGATGGATTCCCTGGACGCCAATCTATCGACGTCTGAGGCTTTATGGGCTCATACAGAGTGGTGTGTGGTTTAACACTGAATGAATGAATACACTTCTCTCCCAGTCACCAATGACCTCCAAAAGGAGAGAGCTTATTCGTTTACTGAATCTAAATTATTACATGGAGTTAATTTTGAACGTTCTACAAAGAAAGCAAAGAATTCCAATTTCTGAAATGTTTCAATAATGTTTTGAATATATGTTCCATACCCAATACGTATTATACATCATTTTTGCTACATATGAAAGAATGAAGACAACGAACAGAACCCCTCCCCCCCACACCCACCTTTCAGTCACGGATGGCCACCAACCTGGGGAAGAGACCATCCGACCATCGCCATCATCGCTATCACATGCCACTGGTTTTGTTCGTTTTCAAAATGTGCCAAACTTATTCCAACTAACAAACTGTCATAATGCATCGTTAGCTGAGGAAAAGAGTGACGTACTGTTAAAGTAAGTCAAAATTATCAGTTATGAGAAAATTGCCTTTGAAGTTTTGGCGCAACTTCTGTCTTTCATTCCGCCGTCACCGTTCAATATATTCAGAATGTATTTTGTATTTAAAGACATTTCTCTTGAAGTTAACATAATATGAAAGTATTTTTGCGTTTTAATAAATGATTTTTCTGACGTCGCTAATGAATTAGTTGGTACCATATTTCAAGAAAATATGAATGCAATAATGACATAATGAGACTTATTCATTCTTACGGAACTGTTTACTTCCCATAAAGGTCACAAATATTGGCAGGATTATACAACCAATGAATGAGAAACAAAAACAGATATTTGTTAAAGCAGGAAAAGGCGACATTATTCATTATACTTAATATTTCTCAGTGAATAAAATCAGAAAGCAATTTTCATACATGAAGTTAAAAAATACACAGAGTCACATTAAACCAAACGAAAATATACATTAAAATTATAATGAAAACTCAAGTAGGCCTACTGCCTGTCAGTCCACATGGATGAATAAGATTTTTGTGTCCTACTCGCATGCTAAGCTTGCAAAAAAAAAAAAATTGCATCTTAAGACGGTATGGATCTATTACGAATGAGAATCTATAAGTCTTCAAATTTCTTCTTCGGGATTGGCAAAGGTCCCGTATAAGCTGGGGTTAATCCATAACTTTCAATACGATATGCATATTTCCTGTTTTATCGGCAGATTTTTACCTACTTAAATTCATCTTGAAAGTAAGAGCCTTTGTAGAAGTAGTCCATCAGTGTTTTCATCGAAGCGCGAGTTGGTCAAATCAGAAGTAATTTCTTTCACATCAACGAAATCGGTGCGGGCTATTTCGTTTACTCTAAAAGCACTTCTACGTTTCTATGCACTACTGGTTACAGCTGAATTGTAGGATGGTACGTAGACGGGTCCAGATTTTAAGACTCTCTTAACATTTCTTTCTATAACGGAATGGCAGCAGCCACCTTCATTTTGACTGTGTCCAACTCCAGTGTGTTAATTCGGCTGGTGCGTTCTGGATTATGTGTATATCCGTCACTTGTGAAGCGAAATCGCGTCTCTTCACACGGCAGGATTGTCACACTCTGACACGCGTCTCTCATGCACGAAGAGGGGGATGAATGCCCTCGCTGCAATACTGACGTTTATTTATTTATTTATTTATTTATTTATTGACTTGTGGCGTGGCTCAGGCTATGAAGCCTGCTGTTATGCCAAACCATCTCATATGTACTACATTGTACAAACTACAGAGTATTAGGATTTCTAGTTACATATAATTAATTATAAAATTAAACTTAAATAATAGTTATAAACAAAAGGAAAATTTCTGAGAGTTACTTTAAAAAAAAACATTAAATACTAATTTCTTAAGTCTATGTACCATTTATAACATGTTTTTTTAAATACATTTCTACTATGTATGTCTCTAATTACAGCCGGAAGGGAATTCCAAGAGCGTATGGTTGCAGGTATGAATGAGTTGCCGTACCCGGTCGTGCGGTAAATTGGGAAGCTCAGCAGGGAAGAGGTTTCTGACCTTGTAGGTATGCTGTTGGGAGATGACAAGTATTTAAGATCCATTCTCAGATAACTTGGTGTGTCTGTACGGAGAATGTTGTGAACAAGCGAAACAGAGTGAAGGTTTCTTCTCTCCGCCAAATATAACCACGACAGCTGTTCAAGACAAGGTGATATATGGCAATACCTGGGCATATTTAATACAAAACGGATGCATGTATTATAAGCCCGCTGAAGTTTAGTGTTAAGTGTGGTGTTTAGGTTGTTGTATATTACGTCACCATAGTCGAAGATGGGTAGAATTAAGCTTTGAATAAGTAACTTTCTCGTATTTAGAGGGAGGAGATCCCGTAAACGTTTAAGAGAGTGCAAAGAAAAGAATACTCGTTGGCATATTTTCGTCGTGTGCTCCGTCCAGTTTAAGTACTTGTCAAAAATGAGGCCAAGGTTTTTTACTGTTTCGTTTATTTGTATTGGTGTTGCGTGGAATAGGATTGGGGGAATTTTAACACTTTTCAGTTTGGTATGATTACTTTTGGATCCAATTATGATTGCTTGCGATTTGAATGGATTGACTTTAAGAGAATTATTTTTAGTCCAGTCTTTTATATTTTCCAGGTCATCGTTTAGTTTGTCAATGTCTAGTTGGATGTCTTTCGGGTTTGTTTGTATATAAAGTTGAATATCGTCTGCGAAGAAATGGTATTTACACGTTTTTATATGTTCTGGTAGGTCATTTAAGTACAGTGAAAATAGCAGTGGCGCTAGAACACTGCCCTGAACTACGCCAACTTCAGTTTGTTGCCAGTGTGACACTTTCGTACCTGCTGAAACGCACTGCTGCCGCCCAATTAAATAAGAGTGCAGCCACGTCAGTGCGCTTGAAGAAAATTTTTGTGCTTGTAGTTTAGCTAATAATATTTCTCTGTCTACACAGTCAAATGCTTTACTTAGGTCTAAAAGTACAAGGATAGTCATTTGTCCGTTGTCCATGCCTGCTTGAATGTCATTTGTAACTTTTAGTAGTGCTGTAGTTGTGCTGTGGTTAGGTCTAAATCCTGACTGGTATTTGTCGAGTAAATTGTGTTTGTTAATGTAATTTGTTATCTGCTTGTGAACGACCTTTTCTAATATTTTACTAAGACAAGGAAGTATGCAAATTGGTCGAAAGTCTTCGGGTTTTGTTGGATTATCGATTTTTCTTATCGGTCGTATTATGGCACTTTTCCATATATTGGGAAAGATTCCTGTCATGAGTGAGGTATTTATTATGTGTGTAATTGTTGGGAGAACAATTTCAGTGAGTCTTTTAATTAATGTCAAATTTATTCCGTCACATCCTGTAGCCTCTGACTTTATTTCATGAATTGCGTCTCTGGCGTCATTAAGAGTTACATGTGAAAAATAAAATTCTTCTCCATCGTGTTTTGTTTTCGTATGTAGTCTGTCGATTGTTTCCCTTTTAGTTCGTTCGTCTGTATGTGAATTTTGTGAGCAGAAAAATTGATTTAATTCGTCTAATGGCAAGTCAGTGTTGTTTTCGTCGGTTTTATTTTTTGTCAAACCAATGTTCCGAAGAATTTTCCAAACATTGCCAGAACTGTTATTTTTTAGGATTTCATGTGTGTGGCGTATCTTAGCATTCCTGATGGTCTGAGTTGTTGTGTTACGCAATTTTTTGTACTTTTCGAAATTTTCTGCGGTTGGATTTTTTCTATAATATTTGTAAGCTGCATTTCTTTCCTCCATTTTTAACCTTATGTCTTGCGTCAGCCAAGGTGATGGTTTTCGTTTCACTCGTGCAGTCCGTATGGGGGCGTGTTTGTCATACAGTCCTAAAAGTAGTTTGTTAAACAAGGTTATTTTATCGTTGAGCGCTGCTTAGCGGTGTAAGGCCACGTGAATGTTCCACGGTTTATACATCATAGACAGGACTATGTTGTGAAGATTTGTATCGTCTTAACTCACAATCAGCAATTACATGACTAATGTTCTCTGGCAGCAACTTGAACTATAATTTACTGCTATAGTACATATTCTGACCGTTATTTAGATATATCTTTCAAAAAGTTAGACAACTGAAACCTTTGAAGGTATTTCCTTTATATTAGCTAAGTTGTCCGGGATAGCTCTTCCTTAACTACGCGCAATTTTCAATTTTCCTGTCCTTCCAGGTTTCCTCCATTCTTTGTTTAATAGCTCAGCAAGTATGTAAAGTTTATGTTCATTTTAAATTTTACCTATCTCTTTACCATCTATATATTTCTCTCTGATATTTCTCGTTTCTTTACAGTCCTTGAGCAGATATGCCACTTCCATATGTGTATTACGTAAAATATATTTATTCCATTTTCGTTATTTTTTCTCTTAAAGCTTTAATTTTGTAAACTTCCATCAACTACCAAATTCTTCTTCTCATTTCCCTTTTTGTTAACATTTGTGCCCTTATTGTCATATTTCCCCGTATTTTGCAAAATTCTACTAGTTTTCTCTTGCTGCTGCATTCTACCCCTATTATTTGTCCTTCTATATGTTTCACTCTTTGGACTACCTTCTTACACAACCTCCTGCCATCCGTTGATGAATTGCTTTCCCAGTAAGATCCCACTCCTATGTTTCCTAGAAGCTTCTTCACCCCATCCACCTAGTTTAGATGTTTCATTTGGTGTTGATATGCTATGCTTAAAATTTCGCCCCCTCCCCCTCGTTTTTAATCTTAACCAATACTTGACTGTTCATTTCACAATATCTGTCCTTATACTGACCACTTCACACATCAGTCTCACTCCGCTATCTGCAGTACAGCTTGGCAATCCCATAATTATTTTGAAAAATTTACTAACGACTACCTCTAAGGCTACAATTCCCCGACCTACTCCCCAAATTTCCGCTCCATACAATACCTTTGCTTTAACTGCTGATTTATATACGTTTTTCAGTACTTTCTATTCCCTGTTGGGAATCTTTTTATACAGTTTGATATACTAGCCAAAGCACTTACTCCCTTAATTTTTGCTCTTCTTATCTGATCTGACCATCTACTGTTGCTGCTTATAATCATCCATAAGTATTCCATTTTTTAACCAACTTTATCTTACCCATCCACCACTGTTCACACTTAGAAATGTTTACACTCGTTTTACAAACCATTACTCTTTCTTTCTATGGATTAATCTTTATATTCCACTCTTTACAGTAGTTTTCTATCTCATTAATACTACTTTGCATCTTGAGACGAATTATTGCGGGTGGAAGGATATCGTCAGCAATGATTTTGCCTGGAATATCTTGATTATCCAGACATGATGAAACTCATTTCTCAAATTCTTTCGATTGAAAGATATAAATAATAACAATAAAAATAATACAGGTGATAGTTTACACCGTTCTTTAAGCCCCAATTTTGAAATTATCTCCCCAAATACTATACCATCCTTTACTTAGATATAACATTTAAATTCCGAATATATGTTATCAGTCAGGCTTATTACTTTCTCTGGTACTCAGATTTGCTCCAACTTATGGACGACAGCCCATCTACTCACCGAATCGAACTCTTTCTCTACACTGATCGAAGCAATGTACAGTAGATTTAGATTTAGATTTATTATTTTTCTTTAGATCTACAGTAATAATACCCATTTGATCCGTTATAAAGAAAAATAACAATGTCCAGCCTAAGCCAAATTACATACTACTAACTTGGTGGACCCTACACAGGCGGAATACCGGACAACCATGCAAGGTTCCACCCCTAGCTAAATCTGTTAAGCTGCCTCTAACATGGACGGATGACCGGCTCACATGCTAGGGCACCCCCTATCTCTAAATTAAGCCTATAACTAATTACAACATTAAATCTATACTAATCTATCTTAAGCTGCCTCTAACATGGACGGATGACCAGCTCACATGCTAGGGCACCCCCTACGTCTAAATTAAGCCTATAACTAATTACAACATTAAATCTATACTAGTTCTAAATCTATACTAATCTATCCTAAGCTGCCTCTAACATGGACGGATGACCAGCTCGCATGCTAGGGCACCCCCTACATCTGAATTAAGCCTATAACTAATTACAACATTAAATCTATACTAATTCTATCCTAGTACCTCTTATCATTAACTAATGAATCAAAACCAATACTGTCTCAATACACATAAATACACCTTCACTTGAATAAATACCCTCTAAACTTCGCTATCTTTCCTAATATCCATAAATACACCTTCACTTGAAAAAATATCTATCTCTTATCATTCTTCACTTGAATAAATACCCTCTAAGCTTCACTACCTCTCTTATCATCCATCCATCGCACTCCACAATCATTCTCTTCAATTCCATACCACATATCCTTACATATATACCTCTTATCATTAACTAGTAAATCACTCACCAATACGATCTCCGTCATGCCATCACTTGAATAAATACCATACACTTGGTCTATCCATCTTCTACCTAAAGACACCATCACTTCAATTACAATTATACTACACATACAGGCACCATTACTTGAGTAAATACACACATACAAACACCACCATAACTACGCTTCTGTCCTCCATCATAGGCAAACTATGTTACTTACTACTGTTACTTGACTTTTTACTTCTCGTAATTATTCCTTCCATTTTTCCTTTTTTGTCCCATAGGTCCTTCAAACTCAAGCTTCTCCCTTTGATCACGGCACTTCTTACTTCTGCTTCCTCCATCAAACCATTATTCTCGCTCCGATTCTGTCCGCTTGTCTTCCCCTGTGGTTCTTTTTCTTCCCTCGCGCAGACTTCCGACACTAATTCGTCCATTAAATTCCTGACTACTTCCATCCTTCTTGCATTTACTTTTTCTTCAGCTCTTTTCATGATCTCTTCCCAGGAACCCCATCTACTCAGTGTTCCTTCATTTACAGTATGTACATCAGCCCTGGTAGTTTCTTCTTGCCTCGAACTGTCAGCCCTGCTAGTTTCTTCTTGCCTCAAACTCTCATCCATTAATTTCAGTTTCGATATTGTCCACTTACGGGTCCAATTCCTGTCGTTCACCACGAGTATCTGACCACTAATATACGCTTTCAATCCCTGAATTTTTGCTTTCACAAGATGTTTCTTAAGAATTTTAAAATTTCTACTCTCTTCTCTTCCGAAATCTCTCTTAATTCTAATGTTCTCACACTGTAGATTACCAGCGTTCCTTATCACTATGTCTGCCATCAATGAAGATAGCAGCGACACTTTTATGGGCCTGTGCCCTCCCACCTTGCCAACTCTCTCCACATTGTCTATATCTACCTCACTGAAATTTATTTTCATTTTTTTTTTTGTATAACATCTACCACTTTGTAAATAATGTCCACTTTAGATTCTGCCTTGTCTTCCTCCACCCCATAAATAAATATGGATTTCTTCTTGCGCTCCTGTCTGCAGAATTCGATTTCTTTCTTCAGGTTTACCATCTCTTCATCCATATTTTTTATTTTCTCTCTTAGTGACACCAGTTCTTTCTCGCTGCCTTCTATCATCGCCTTCGTATTCTTCATATAATCCTGGATCCACTGTCTCGTCTTTTCTTGCTCCTGGCCTTGTTCTTGAAGCATTTTCTTTAATTGTTCAAACGGACATACCTCCTGTATTACTTCTCTTACTACTTTCCTCATAACCTCTACGTCTACCCAATTCATCGTATCTATCTCCTTGCCGACCGCTTGACCTTACCGCTTCCTCACTCTTAATCCACTCCACTCAGCAGGCGCACGCCACACGACACGTCCGTCCTCCTCACTGGCTTAAGCTAGACTGAATGTACAGTACATCTTGCCTCTTTTCTTAATATACTTATCTATTTTTTACTTCCATTATATTGTCACTTGTCCCCATTCCCTTTCTGAATCCTGATTGGAGTCTCTACAGGATCGAGCAGCACCTTTGCACAATTCACTAATCTTTTCGCCAGTATTCCTGTGTATATCTAACAAAATCTAACAAAATTATCTCTCTATAGTTACTTTGATTAGATCTTCCCCACGTTTCTTATATATAGGACATATGATTCCTTCTAGCCATGATTTTGGGAATCTTGCTCCCTCAACAATTTTGTTAAATATTTTGACTATACTTGCCTGGATAAAACTGTTCTTGTCTACTTCCTTCCAGAATTAATTGTTGATACTAGAAATTGCTCCTGATTTCCCCTTCCGAACTTTCTATAATAATTCTTTTAATTCTTCAGCTAAAATTTCCTTATCTATATTAGGGAGGGTGCATTTCAATGCCCTCGAGATCCCCATCTTCTCTACAACCTGTATCGTACGATCCTCACCACTTAACAGTTTTTGAAGCATTCTATCCATTCTCCATGACAAATTTACCTGGGTTAAATTTTTCTATCTCTACTGATTTGATTTATTCTATATCATATTTTCTTAATATTTTTATTCTTAGCATCTCTATTCAAGTTGTAAGTTCGTTTATTCTGCCACAAGTCTTTTGATATTATCAATAATTCTTTTTAGTTTTTTCTTTTACTACGAGTACTTAATGCAATTTTTGATTCATGTCCTACTACTGTTCTAAATACATCTAGTGCTTTCATAAATTGTACCGTCTCTTATTCTGCATTCTTCATTGTACTGCCCACGATTTGTATTTTTACTCCTGCACCTGTATCATATGTTCTGCTATTAATACTGTGTTTTCTGTTAGCTTTATTTCCTCATCTACGTTGTTATTGTCAATCGCGGGGTTTATTCCTATCTTAATAATTTCAAAATGACTTCCTTTAAAGTATTCCTTGAATTCTGAGGTAAGGTCTTCTCTCCACATAAACTTGGGCACTAATGTCTCTCCAAAATTTCTTTCATAATACCCCCACTACTTTCTTCCTTACTTACTAGATTTATAATTATGGGTAAGTAATGAGATTCTCCCCAACCATTAACAGTTATCCACTTGATGAGTGGTAAGGCCTCCTAAGAACATAATGCTAAATCAATTGCACTACCACCCATTTTTGGCATAAAAGTTAAATTACCTCTGTCATTTCTTGGCCACCACTCATTCAAAATATGGAGTTCTTCTGTGCTACATAGTTCTTATAAGTTTTTGCCAGAATTAATATGACTTTTATCTTGCTTAGCTCTTTTTTTGCAGTTATTGTTATTTTCTGTCTCTTTACAATATACTGGTTTTCGGTCTGCGATCCTCGCATTGAAGTCCCCCACTATCACAGTACCTATGTCCTCATGTATATCTTTAATCTATTTATTTCTAATGCTAACTCAGTGAAAAACTCTTTGTTTGCAAATGTCGAGCCCTCGGGAGGGTTGTAGACAAAACCGAAACATAGGTTAACATCCACCTGCTTTTTCATCCTTGTTTTAACCGAAAGTACTTATTCTATATCTGATTCTTTTATTTCAATTTTCTCCTTTATTTCTTCCCTTACTAAGGTCAGCATACCACCAGGATATCTATCTGTACGGGTGTTCCTACCCCTTGTATTGCTATGTGTTTTAAAACCTTCAATATGTACTTCATATTCCGGTGCTATCCAACTCTCAATAAAGGTACGGATATGCATTTCTGCCATTAATAACTTCACCTGTTCATTTCCTGTCTGTCTGTCTGTTATATCATCAGCCCAGAGGCTGGTTGGATCCTCAAATAGCACCACCAAAGGCTATGCAGCTATAGGGAAACTGCAAAAGCCAATGGCAGAGCCCAAATTAGGCGTACTAGGCAAGATGAGGAGTGAGGTAGTTTGCCATTGCTTTCCTCACTGGACCAGAAGGTGCCACTGCAGCACGACTGATCCTATGAGCAACACCTTTCCTAACAGTGGACACTAGTTGTGCCCCAAATGTCATTACTCAGCACCACCCATACCCCAGCAGCTTCCATATTGTCACAGCCATGGATGAGACTAAGACTTCGGTGGAAGCTACACTTTGCTCTAGCCTGTGCCAAGAGACGGATACAAAAATACTGCATCCATCAAGAAATGGCAACAGGCGGGTTAATTTCCTAACTTATTCAAAAAACCATCTTTATTGACCGAACCAATATTCCACTTACTTGTACCCTCAGTCAAGTTACTTGCCTTACTTCTAGTCCTTTCTTTTTCTCCTTTTCTAAAATACTATCGTCGGTTGAACTAATGATTTCTTTGTCTATATTGTCTTTCTATCCTTTGCACTTCTTAGCCCAGAAGTCCATTAAACTCGAGGATTTACCTCTAGGTGCTAGCGTCTTACTTTTGTCATCAAGTGATCCACTGTGCCCTGGATTCGATTCTACTCGACAGTCAGGGAGTTTTCTGTAATCCCTCCACTGTTCGTTCATCTGTCTGCTCCCTTCTGTTGGTCTTCGGTGCGGTATGACGGTCGCTGCTGTCATCAGATTCTATGTTAGCACCATGCATGCAAGTAGCTGCCCGATAGATTCCTTGTTTTAGTGGCTGCAAAAGGCAAAAACACTTCCTGAGGTGATGAAATCAACTGTTTATCCATTTCTCTTAGCTAGGTAATTGTCCAAGTTTGCGACCACTTTCTGTCAACTACTGTAAAGCCTTTGCCTTTTATGTATGCCTTTAGTCCGTAATTCCCAGCTTTTACGAAATCAAATAGCAAGGATCTCTGTTCAGTGATGGTCTCTTTATCCATATCTCTTCTCACACAAATACTTTTTCCTTTTAAGTTCCTAGCATTGAGGATGACTTTCTTTGCATTCATAGCCGAGATCACGTCTTCTTTTCAAGTTACCTTTATATGATTATTTATAACATCCAGCACTTCATTCGTTAAATAATTTAAATCTTCCTTTTCATTCTCCGCTATGCCGTATATGAAAATATTTTTTTCTCTTAACTTCCTGAATAATCATTTCCTGTTGCCAATTTACTGGTTTCAATTCTCTTCTCTGCCCCTTCGTTTTAGCCTTCAGTATTTCTACTTCCCCAGAGTTCTCCACCACATATTCTGCTATAATTGTTGTCTCTAATTTCTCTTATTTCATTCTTCTGCTCACGAATTAGCTCTCTGGTTTGCTCAGCCTTACAGGCCTCTCTAACTATTTCTCTAAACTTCTGCATGTTTCAAAACTCATTGCTCCAGCTGGTCCAGTGTTCGCTTCTATACCTCCCCAGAACAATTGCTACTGCTGCTGCTACAGTTGCCTCTAGCTCAGATTGTTGTAGGTGCATATTCTCGCTTGTCGTTCACACACACTTCACTTGCCCGCGCCACCGCTGGACAGCAATATTCATTCTTTCCACTCAGCACTCACCATACACTATTACCTATCGCATATCTAGTTCGAATACTACTGTGTGGATTAATATCATATCCTATTTTCGGACAAGTCCCACTTTAACTTGGACTAAAACGAAGGTATCATCCAGCATCATATTGGACGTACACTAGGCTTGATGGTATAGGGCAGACGTCATCACGTAGTTGCTCTAGGGAGCCGGTGTTACTTGCTCCGCTCGGGACAGGTGTTTGTCACGTGACAAGAGAGCAGCAGTCAGGCGGGTTGCATAACGTGGCCGTACTGTACTTGCCACCGGCCTTCAACACATACAGTACTACGTCATGCACTTCCCCTACTTGCTCGCTAAGCTGCTCTGGTTCCTGGAGAGCGGGGAGCAAACTGGCTCCGAAGGCATTTCGCTCTCTATTGACGATGCCTGGTATAGGGTGCCGTTGGGTACAATTCAAGCTGTTGACAAGAGTAATGCCACCAGCAACCTACACATAAGGGAAGTTGAAGAGACAGAGGGCACATGCTACATTCTAGCAAGACAACGCCCGAGGAATATTCAACGAGGTGAGTATAACGATATTTGAATATTGAATTTTTACGATCGCATTGTAGTCGAAACCGACTGTCAACCTATTAGGTCATGTCGGTTCGGATTACAATGCGATCGTGAAAATTCAATATTCATTGACTTGGTCCTCAACGGGCGACTTAAACGCACTCTACGGTGTTATGGCAGTAGTGCCAGACCCGTAGCTTAGATCCTTACCAACAGAACAAAGATGGCGTAGGCTACCATAGCTCGATTGGTAGAGCAACCGACCCGAAATCGGGTCGTTGTGGGTTCGGATTCCGCTGACGTCCGGTGGGCCATTTTTACTCTGTACTTAGCATCTCTTCAACACGTACTAAATGTACGTAACACGACCTTTCTTTCTTAATCTGCTTACCCTGCACTTCTACCGCCGGGCAGTGTCCTGGAGTGTGAGACATTGGGTCGAGGGATACGACTGGGGAGAATGACCCGTACCAAGCCCAGGCGGCCTCACCTGCTATATTGAACAGGGGCCGTAGTGGAGGATGGCAAGATTGGAAGGGATAGACAACGAAGAGGGAAGGAAGCGGCCGTGGCCTTAAGTTAGGTAACAACCCGGCATTTGCCTTAAGGAGAAGTGGGAAACCACGGAATCGAACCCACCTCTACTCAGTTGACCTCCCGACGCTGAGTGGACCCCGTTCCAGCCCTCATACCACTTTTCAAATGTCGTGGCAGAGCCGAGAATCGAACCCGGACCTCCGGGGCTGGCACCTAATCACGCTAACCACAACACCACAGAGGCGGGCCGTAACACGACCTAATAGGTTGAAAGTCAGTTTCGATAACGATATTTGTCTGAATACATCAAAATAACTAATTATGGATTTTTATATGGATAAAGAAAGTTCTAGAAACACAAACTCTGCCGCAATGCTGGTACAACAAAAGTGTGAAAGCCACTTCTTCTTATAAAACAATATAACGTCCTTACATCGCTTTCTCAGTCTTCCTCAGTGACGTGGCTGCCATCGAATTTCATGTTTGATAATCATTGCGTCAATACTCACGTTACTGAGCTGTTCCAAAATATTGATGTTCGCTCATACGAAGCACAGTACCGTGGCGTACCTGGTAGCCAGGCATGTCATTTGTTGCACAACATGTCGGTCTTCGGTCAACTCTTCTGCTATCCTGTCATAGTCCTCCAGCACTCAAAAAGTGGCCAGTTGACTGTTACGATGTTGCACGTAATCGGCCGATGTGAGGATGTCTTGTCCACTAGTGTCCGTCGCATTTTCAACAACATCGACCAAATTAAGAGTCCGAGAAAATAATCGCAAATAAAATATGAAAGGCCATCTCGTTCTACAACAGCACCAACGAACAGTGGCTCGTTGATTTCCCAGGAATGAATGAATGAATCAATCAATCAATCAATCAATCAATCAGGGCTGTGGCTAAAGTGGCACTTTCCGTGTTAGTTGCTTACCTAGTCTTTTCTTAAATTATATAAAATAATTTGGAGATCAGTCTGACGTTTTATCCTGTATTAACATTTTATCATTCATGAACAGGAAATAAGTGAATACATATTTGTGTTTTCACTAACTATAGTTAAAAAATGCTCATACATTTACGAATTAGGATGTTTGGAGCGCATTAAAACACCAGAAAGTTTCCACGTTGATCCATGGAGCACGATCCTGGGGTATATATTATTTGTTATTTGCTTATGTCTTGTTCCGTGTTTCATGTTTTCAATGAAAATAATTGAATATGTGGTTTAGTTTCACCTCCCCTGGTCTGGCAAGAAAATTGTGAAAGAACTTCCGAACATGACTTCTGACAATGAACAGCACGCTGTTATTCTGTATCATTTGACCAGTTTCTACCACTGCCGTAACATTAATTAACTGGGTATAATTCTGAGATTAAAGACTGTAACCAATTGAATGTCATTAGTTATATTTGCCAGTGCATATTTGTCGCTTTCAGTCCATGCATTTATAGCAATTATTTCCACAAGACCTTACGGGAACAAGGCAACCCCGTCCTCTACTAGCATTGAGTCTAGTCTACCGTGGTGGACCTCGCAAACTTTATACCTACTTGACAGTGACCTCCAGGTTTCTAACGTCATTTGTGCAAACTCTCTGCTATTCTTCATTGCAGGTCTTTCAGATCCATTAGTTTTGCGACATACGTGCTATTTAACGCAACTCAGCACGAAAATATTTAGCGGTGATGAGCTGTGACAATGCAGGTAGAAAATTCAACTGCTTGCTACAGTATTTAAATAGGAAATCGAAGAAGCAATAAAGAAACTCTCAAATAAATATATATCAACCACGAAAATATATATGTAATGAAGAGTATTCCTTCCTTGACGGAAAAAGAAGTCGATACATCACTGTATTCTGCCGCAGAACTTACGGACGACTTCAGAGTTGAATCCCCTGATGTTTGCAACCACATGCGAATAATATTTCGAAAATTCTGCACACTCTAAAAGTTGAGAACATAGCAAACCGTTGCTGTGGCATTGTGTCTGATTTTGTTCATGGGAGGAAAACATGCTTACTGTTCAGAAGATATCATGGGTGTTGTGATTAAAATTCTCAAGCTGAAGTTCCGTCTTAAATCTACATAAGCCGGGGCAGAAACATTAAATTCTCTCTTAGTGAAATTACGTGAATTACGTGAATTTATTAAGTAACCTGCAAAGTTTTGGCAGAGAGCGTGATTGCACTAAGTGTGATATATAGACACACATGCGCACTTATCATGTTTATACGCAGTGCTTATACTCCTCCTTGGCGTCAGAGTTCTCTCCAGAATTTCAGCATGCGCTGGAGCTGCCATCTTGTGAGAAAAAGCGAAGTCCGAAGTTCCGTGATTTCAGTCTGTTTCTTTCACAAACGGGGTGCACAAATCGAGTACATTTAAAACGTAGTTGTGTAAGATAGAATTACCAGCGTGGCACTGCACATTATCACAGAGAAATATAGCCACCACTGGTGTCAAGGCTAGAGATGGTTCAACCATCGCTATAACACTAGTATTGAAGTGGTTAATTAAGGAATTCATAAATGTACGCACTCTTATAAAGTGTGAATTTCGTTTTCAGCATGGAAAGGGCATCATGAAGAAAGTGTACGAGAAGAAAATTCTTCCTTTCGAGGACAGGATGCCCAAAGATCAAGCAGAAGGCTTCAGACGAGTTTGTACTGAGAAATACGTATTAAGTTCTTTCGAGATCCGCACACGCTCCGATATCCAGCGAGTACCTTGTGCAATCACAGCTCTTCCTGGAAGTTTCGACTTCGTCTTCACAGGGTGGATCCTCCCCAAGGGGAGTCCCTATCGCGAGGCCATCAACTACAGGTATCACTACACCTTTTTGTATTCTCTAACAGCACTTCCAAATATCCCACTACTTGTAGCTTTGGGATATCTTTACCATTGCAACAGCAATGCTGCCTAGCAAAAATGAATGGCAGCAGAGCAGACAAAACACATCTTAATTATAAAGAGGCTCCTCTCTCTCTCTCTCTCTCTCTCTCTCTCGCTCTCTCCTTGTTTTGAACTTGACAAGGTGTGGTGATACGCCACCAGAAGTTCGAAAGTTTTCGCTATGTTGATCGATCTTTGGCCAGCTGCGAAGCTTCGAATAAATACTTTCCATGAAGGGTCCTTATTCGATGATCAACCTTCCATGACCCCACCCCTAAGGCCTCCCTCCTGGCAACTTCCCTTCCATCACCATCTTTTCCATGGCTTACTTCTTCCTTGAAATATGACCAAAGTATCTCCCGAATGTTCGGTTGATCTCCTCCATGAGCGATTTTCTCAAGAACTAAAAAGGTGTTCCGTCCATGATATGCGCTGGATTCGGCGGTAAACCCACATTTCCAGTGCTTCTATTTGCTTCCTGTCAGCTGCTTTAAAATATCGATGTCTCAACAGCGCACGTGGCAATCGGAAATATCAAAGTATTAACTAGCTCCAGTTTCTTACTCTTGCTGATTGTCCATCTTGCTGAGTTTGTCCTGTTCCTGTTGATCTCAAGGCTACATCTCCTGCTCGTTCTTATCAGTCGATCCATGATTATTTCTAGCTCCTTGGCGCTTGCCGTTATGATGAGAGTGATGCCGGCCTACCTCAGGTTGCTGGTCGTTTTGCCTCCCATTCCAAAGCCGTCTACCCATCCATCCAGGACGTTCTCATGATGTGTCCAGTCTAGATGTTATATGGCATATGCAATTAAATGCATCGTTTCCTGACCCCTGCTTCAGTCTTTAAGGATCTGGAGAACATTTCGTTGCCAATACTTTAGCTCTGTTCTTAGTGTAGAGTGCCTTAATCAGACGTGTCAGATGATGTGGAAATTTCATGTTCCGAATTATATCTTACAATGGCTCCCACTTCACGGAACCAAACGCTCTGCTGTAGTCTACAAACAAAGAAATGCCGGGATGTTTTGTTCTCAGGTCTTCTCTATGATCTGCCCAACGTACATTATCTGTTTCTTTGTGCCCTTGCCTGGCACGAACCCACTCTGTTCTTCAGCTATTTGAGACATAAAGAAGGCTTTCAGTCTCTTATCGATTATGTGAAAAAGAAGCTTGCTAGTGTGAAGGATCAATGCTACAGTTTTGTAGCTGTTGACGTCTGTGGAGTCTCCTTTCTTGTAAATAGGGATGAACATCGACTCATGCCACTCACCTGGCCATTTCCCTATATTCCATATCTTCTTGCAAAGATGTATTAATACTTCTGCCCCTTTTGGTAATTTGGATTTAAGCTTATTGAGAAATGTAAGTTTGTTTAATGTTATGTTTTATTTGGTTTTAATTTTGGCTTTTTCAGTAAAAAATTCCGATATTTCTTGTTCATTTATGATTACCAAAAGCACGTGAGATTATTTTTTAAGAGTGGTAATTTTCTATAACTCTTAATAGAGTAAATGTCAGATCAAGGTGCAGCTTATGATCAAGTAAGAGATGGATTACAATAAAAAAATTTAAATGGATCTTGCATGTACCCATGACCTCTAGAGTTTCTGCAATGATTCCATGCACACCAGGAGATTTGTTCTATCGTAGATGTCTGACTGTCTTCTCAAATTCCGATCTCAATATTTAAGTTTGCTTGCTTTCCAGTAGGCCATAGCTCTTTCCAGGATTCCTTTCTGTGCCTCACTTGAACAGGGTTTCGAAGTAACACTTTCACACCTCGACGATGTTTTATGGATCAGTTACCTTGTCCCAATTTTGGTCACTGATTATTTGCTTTTTTAACTCTGAATTACCTCCCTAGGTATTCCATTTTACTAAAAAAATCACGAGATTCCTGACGCATTGCATTCTGTTCCAGTTCATGGCGATGGTCTTTGACTTGTGCATTCTTGTCTCTTATGCACGCAGTCTTGATCTCCTTGTTCAGCTTCCACAATCTCTCCGCAGCTTCTTCATACCCTTACTTTCTGTCCTCAGAGCTTTCCTCTCCTCGTATAAGGTCAGTGTGGAGGTCATAATCCAGTGCTGCTTCTTCATAACTGTGGCCATTTGACACTTCTCCACAGCCTCGTCAATCCGGTTCCTTACTCTTATCTATGTCTTGTTGACGTCTTGTGCCACCTGTGGTCTGACTTCTTTTTGCAAGTTGTGTTGCAACTCAGGAAGGCTTATGACATATATTCACATACTCCACTCACTTTTTCAGGTGGAGGGAACCTTGATTGAACAGATGGCTTTGAGTAACTTGTGTCTAAACCGCAGTCAGCACCTCGTTTCACTTTAAATTTAATTACATTTATGTTTTCCGAGGACTGATGAGGCCTCGTTGCAGGCGCATCGGAATACCTGCGTCATTGCTTAAACAGAGTATTGGGTTGCTCCAAGGTATCGGACAAAACCGGCTTTGGTGGTGGGATCATGTGAGGCGAATGGAAGAGGATAGGTTTCCTAGGATAATAATGGACTCTGCTGTGGAGAGTATGAGAATTAGAATTAGCTCCTCCTTTTCCCCCTTCCCCTCCCCTCACTTTCCCTTCCCTTCCGCTACTCGGCCTCCATTATTGCTCTCTTCATTAGCCCAGATCCTCTCCTTTCAACATCCATGCCATCACGCTACTGAAGGTGAGTTCGCCTCCTTTCCCTTATATTTCTTTTGGCTATGTACATTTATATCACGCCTAATTTGGCTTTCAATCTTTTCGTCAGGTCTCCACGTTTCCATACTGAACTGGGAATCGTACGTTAATTCAAATTATGATCTTCACAAGACCACATTGCTGGCTTCAAAACCACCTGAATTAAGCCTGTTAATTTACGACAACTTACGAGAACAAGATTATTCTTCCCACTGGTAACATATGAAGCCTTATGATTTATGCACTTCAAGCTGGACTATTCTCTTGTTTATCAAGACTCAACAACTGGGATACCTTCTCAAAAATGTTATGTTTTACAGTCAGACACACCACATCATTTCAACTGGTTATAATATAACAGTGACTTTATAGGTGCTGTCATATGTTTTAGATGGTTATACGCACCATACCCTCATCATTTTAATGTTACATTTAAAATTTGCCTTAATTGGTGCATTTAAATGTTGTATATAGATATGCCTTATGTTCTACCAACCTCAAGCTGGACTACTTCCTCGTGTATCATACCCTAACTATTGTTAGCTTCTCTGTTTTGATTTGACAATTTAGCTTTCAACATTAATACTTGTATTTGCTGTCATGTGTTTTATATTTCAACTAGTCATAGTTTAACATTTGTCTTGTAGGTGCTATAATGTGTCATATATTGCTATTCGATAAGTTGCATTTTGCTCAATTGATTTGTTGGCTTATGATGACGAGCAATGAGCGTCGAAACTAGTACCAATCTTCTCTAGACGTTATGTGATATACACTGACTGACAGAGCAAATGCAACACCAAGAAGGAGTGGTCAGAACTTTATGCCAATTGCAGGGTAGACTGACGTCACTGAGGTATGCTCATGATGTGAAATGCGCCGCTGTGCTGCGCACGTAGCGAACGATAAATGGGACACGGCGTTGGCGAATGGCCCACTTCGTACCGTGATTTCTCAGCCGACAGTCATTGCAGAACGTGTTGTAGTGTGCCACAGGACACGTGTATAGCTAAGAATGCCAGGCCGCCGTCAACGGAGGCATTTCCAGCAGACAGACGACTTTACGAGGGGTATGGTGATCGGGCTTAGAAGGGCAGGTTGGTCGCTTCGTCAAATCGCAGCCGATACCCATAGGGATGTGTCCACGGTGCAGCGCCTGTGGCGAAGATGGTTGGCGCAGGGACATGTGGCACGTGCGAGGGGTCCAGGCGCAGCCCGAGTGACGTCAGCACGCGAGGATCGGCGCATCCGCCGCCAAGCGGTGGCAGCCCCGCACGCCACGTCAACCGCCATTCTTCAGCATGTGCAAGACACCCTGGCTGTTCCAATATCGACCAGAACAATTTCCCGTCCCGTCGATTGGTTGAAGGAGGCCTGCACTCCCGGCGTAAGCTCAGAAGACTACCATTGACTCCACAGCATAGACGTGCACGCCTGGCATGGTGCCGGGCTAGAGCGACTTGGATGAGGGAATGGCGGAACGTCGTGTTCTCCGATGAGTCACGCTTCTGTTCTGTCAGTGATAGTCACCGCAGACGAGTGTGGCGTCGGCGTGGAGAAAGGTCAAATCCGGCAGTAACTGTGGAGCGCCCTACCGCTAGACAACGCGGCATCATGGTTTCGGGCGCTATTGCGTATGATTCCACGTCACCTCTAGTGCGTATTCAAGGCACGTTAAATGCCCACCGCTACGTGCAGCATGTGCTGCGGCCGGTGGCACTCCCGTACCTTCAGGGGCTGCCCACTGCTCTGTTTCAGCAGGATAATGCCCGCCCACACACTGCTCGCATCTCCCAACAGGCTCTACGAGGTGTACAGATGCTTCCGTGGCCAGCGTACTCTCCGGATCTCTCACCAATCGAACACGTGTGGGATCTCATTGGACGCCGTTTGCAAACTCTGACCCAGCCTCGTACGGACGACCAACTGTGGCAAATGGTTGACAGAGAATGGAGAACCATCCCTCAGGACACCATCCGCACTCTTATTGACTCTGTACCTCGACGTGTTTCTGCGTGCATCGCCGCTCGCGGTGGTCCTACATCCTACTGAGTCGATGCCGTGCGCATTGTGTAACCTGCATATCGGTTTGAAATAAACATCAATTATTCGTCCGTGCCGTCTCTGTTTTTTCCCCAACTTTCATCCTTTTCGAACCACTCCTTCTTGGTGTTGCATTTGCTCTGTCAGTCAGTGTATATTCACTTCAATAAACATTCATGGTATTGAAAAGGTGGACCTTTAACATTTTCATTTTACTGTAATTAGAGAGAGATCAAGACGATGAGTGTTGGACACAATTTCTAACGATTTAAAGATAAGAAGTATAGAACTAAACGAGGCCAGAGGATTAGTTACAAACAGAGGATTTTGGCGGCGTTTAGTAAATTCACCGAGGCTTGAAGACTAAACGCTGAAAAGCATAACGGTCTATAATGATTATGTTGTCCAGCGCCTTCTTACTGGTCTATTTTAAAAGAATTTCCAGACGTGACACGTGCCAGTAAACAGGAAAACATAGAGCATCATATCAAGACTAAAGTTCCCACTGTATTTGCAGATAAACAGCATGATAATGATCTGGAACTGCTTAAGTAAAGTAGCTCCTTGAAGATGACACAATTTCACATGCCTAAGTCTACTAAACTTATCTACTACGACGTATCAGCTGGTCGCATTCGTCCTTACATAACCCCAACCTTCCGCAAGAGATCATTTTAAGCAATTCACAGCTTATCATAACCTGGAATCTGATCGACAATGAAGACGGTTACTGAAAGATTCATTTGGCCGAACAAAAAGGAAGATTACAAGACATGGGCTCAAGCATGTTTGGAATGCCAGTGTAGCAGATTTTAGAAGGCAGTGAAAGACAAGAGACAAAAGAAATAACAGAAAAAGAAAGGAGAAACCCGATATCGCGAATTCATTAAGATGATGTGTTTTTGCTTGTAAAGTCTTGTTGTACATACAGCTGAGTAAATAAATGCATTAAATACTGATTAGTAACCAAGAGTTATAAGCAGTAACATTGGTGACCTCCGAGTGATAAAAAAATAACGGCAAGTTTTCGAAGTGTATTGAAGTGAAACATAAAGAAGCCACCAATTAAACAACAGTACACTGTTACGTGAGTAGAAGTTCTCAGTCGCATTTATTTCATCGTCCTGTGATGAATATCCATATTAGGCCGTAGACTGTGCTGTAAATTGTGTATTCAGAAACATATACAATAGGAACTAACCCCGAAATGGTAACCCAGGAAAACAAAGGTATTCCAACCGTAGGATGCGAAGCTAACAAGGTTAGCGTAAAAATTCCTCCGTTTTGGTCTGAGAAGCCCGAAAAAAAATTTCCAAGTAGAAGCCCAGTTCAACATGAATAGAATCACATCCGAACAAACCAAATTTAATTACATAATTGCCCAACTCGAACCAAAATATATCGAGAATAGATATAATAACAGGACCAGGAACTGCTAAATATACGGGACCCAAATCACGACTCCTGGATATTTTCAAAGCAAGTGAAGATGTGAAAATCAAAAGATTGTTTACTGGTGTAGAGTTAGGAGATTACAAACCTAGTCAGCTTCTTACAAAAATGCATTCGTTAGCTGGAAAGGATGTGACTGATAAGGTTATTAGAACCCTTCGGCTAGATAAGCTTCCAGATTCGATAAAAAATATCCTAGTCGTGAGCGAAGAGTGCCTGGAGCGTGTCGCAGTGATGGTTGATAAGATGCTTGAGATGAACCCCCGTAATGACGTTTTCAAGGTTGATACCCAAGACCCAAAAGGTACTATTATTAATGAGCTAGTTACTAAGATTGCTCATTTGGAACAATAAATCGCTATGATGTCCGTAGGACAACCGAGCAGTCGAAATCGTAGTCATCGCCGGCGACGCTCTAGCCGTAACCGAAACCGAGGTAGAAGAAGATACGACCCAAAAGGCAAGTACTGCTATTATCACTTCCGATTTGGTCAACAGTGCATTCCAGAGAAATGTAAACAGTCTTGCTCATGGAAGTCGTCGGAAAACTCCAACGGGCAGTAGAATTAGCGGCTAGTTCACCTGCCGAGAACCATGATAGAAGCCGCAAAC
The DNA here is from genome assembly GCF_040414725.1 of Anabrus simplex. Taxonomy (NCBI): domain Eukaryota; kingdom Metazoa; phylum Arthropoda; class Insecta; order Orthoptera; family Tettigoniidae; genus Anabrus; species Anabrus simplex. Next base: position 370,283,018 of record NC_090268.1, on the reverse strand, counting down.
ACAGGTTATTCGTAACAGATAATAAAACAGGCCTGCGGTTTCTTGTTGACAGTGGGGCAGATGTGTCAATAATTCCACCAAGGAATTGTGATCGAATCGATGATTCGTTTAAACTTTATGCTGCCAATGGTACTGTAATTCCAACGTATGGTATCAAAACCCTAACTTTAGATTTAGGTTTACGCAGATAATTTCAGTGGCCATTTGTAATTGCTAATGTCAACAAGGGTATATTAGGAGCGGATTTTTAAAACGAATTTCATTTATGTGTCGATATTCGTAACAAACAATTAACAGATGGCGTAACCAAACTTAAAAGCAAGGGTGAGGTTATATCCATTTCGGAAAATGAAACTATAAGTACAGTGAACAAAAGTATGCAATTTGCCGACTTGTTCAGGTCCTATCCTGAAATAACATCGCTAAATTTGGTACCAGAAAAATTACACATAATATTAAACATTATATCAATACCGAAGGAACTCCAGTTTATTCTAGAGCAAGACCATTAGCACCTCATCGGTTACAGCAAGCAAAACAAGAATTTCAATTTATGCTGGACCATGGAATCATCAGGTCGTCACAGTCAGAATGGGCTAGTCCTCTTCACGTGGTAAAAAAGAAGGATTGACCTCTTCGTCCATGTGGAGACTATAGGAGACTGAATGAACGAACAGTTCCAGACAGGTATCCTATTCCGAGACTTGAAGATTTTCATCACATCTTGGATGGTGCAACGATTTTTTCCAAAATTGATTTATTCAGAGCGTATTTTCAGATCCCAATAGCATAAGAATACAAGCACAAAACTGCCATTATCACACCATTCGGACTTTTTGAATTTAATGTCATGAGTTTTGGACTTAGGAATGCCCCATCGACATTCATGTGGTTCATCCATGGTGTGTTGAATGGGTTAAATTTCGTATTTCCGCACCTGGATGATATATTGATTGCCTCCAAATCAGTTGCAGAACACAAGCATCACCTACAGCTAGTTTTAGAACGGTTGTCGAAGTATGGCCTCCGTATCAACATGACTAAATCTGTAATAGCTGCAAAAGAACTTGAATTTCTAGGGTACCTGATTACACCAAATGGTTCGAGACCACTTCCTGAGAAGGTAAAAGCAATCAAGGATTATAAGTTACCTGAGACCGTGCGTGACTTACGCACATTCCTCGGTTTGATCAACTTTTGTCGTCATTATCTGCCAAATGCAGCAGAAACTCAAGCTGTTCTGCACGAATATTTGAAAGGAGCTAAAAAGAACGTCAGCAGAAAAATTGGCTGGACCGACGAAGCCAAGAAACAGTTTGAGAAATGTAAAGAAGACCTGATTAATGCTACATTTCTAACATTTCCAATTCCAGATCTGCCTATAGCCCTTTTCACAGATGCTTCTGATCAGGCTGTTGGAGCAGCATTACAGCAATATGAAGACACTGATTGGAAACCCATAGCTTTCTACTCCAAAAAGCTTAGCAGTGCGCAGAATAATTACAGTGCATATGATAAAGAATTGCTTGCAATATACCTGGCCGTGAAATAATTCAGGCACCTCATTGAAGGTAGAGTATTTACCATTTTTACGGATCACAAACCAATCACCTACGCATTCCAACAAAAGAATGAGAAGGCATCCCCTCGGCAACTACGGCATCTGCAGTACATCTCGCAGTTCACGACTGACATACGTCATGTCAGTGGCAGAGATAATGTGGTAGCCGATACTCTGTCAAGACTTGATGAAATTTCAGTAATTGATTATGAAGTCATAGCAAAGCATCAAGAAAATGATGAAGAGCTGAAGCAGTTACGACAAGACAATACATCACTGAAATTCAAACAGTGTCAGTTAGGTTCTCAGTACATGTTGTGGTGTGATGTCTCTACTAATAACATTCGCCCTTTTGTTCCAAAGTTATTTCGCACACAAATTTTCAAACAGATTCACGATATGGCACATCCTGGCGTGAAGGCAACTGTCGAAAACGTTGTTGCCAAGTTTATATGGCCAGGAATAAGAAATGATGTGCATAAATGGGCTCAATCTTGCATTAGTTGTCAACAAAACAAAGTGACAAGGCACACTAAGTCTCCAGTTGGAAATTTCAAGCAACCAGATGATAGATTCAAAGTGGCTCATGTAGATATACTTGTACCCTTGCCACCATCAGAGGGAAACATTTACTGCCTTACTTGCATTGATCGATTCAGCAGTTGGATGAAAATCATTCCAATGGCCAATATCACCGCCCAGTCAGTAGCAAGTTCTTTCTACAACAATTGGATAAGTAGATTTGGAGTTCCAGAAATAACTGTTACGGACCAAGGGAAACGATTTGAATCGGAATTATTTAGAAACTTAGCAAAGCTCTGTGGAACGAAGGTGCAGCATACCACTTCTTACCATCCCCAGGCAAATGGAAAATAGAACGGCTACATCGTACTCTTAAAGCAGCAATCAGAGCACACAAGGACCCCAGATGGACTCAGAGCCTACCGACAGTTCTACTTGGTCTACGAGCAGCCATTCGAGAAGACTCCAACTACTCACTTGCAGAAATGATGTATGGAACCACCATCAGACTTCCTGGAGTGTTTTTCGAACACTCAATTCAGTTACAGTGCAATCCAGATACCTTTGTGACCCAACTCTGAGATCACATAAAGCATCTTAAGCCCGCTAAACCTAGAACAGTGACATTCAGATCTACATTTATTCACAAAGACCTCTCTTGCAGTTCACATGTGTTCTTGAGGACAGACAAAGTTAAAAAATCCCTCGAGCCACCTTTTGAAGGACCGTTCCGAATGGTAAAGAGGCAGGACAAATATTTCACCATCAGTATCAAGGGCAAAGATGTAAATGTTTCCATTGATAGACTCAAACCTGCTTATATGCTAGCGGATGAAGAAACAGAACGAGATACAGTGAGGTATCCTAATCTACCTCCTATAACAGCCTATGTTTCCGAAAATCACCATGCCAAACAGAAACAGGAAAATACCTTTCAGAACAGTGAACGAGTCAAGACTGCACGTGGTGGTAGAGTGATAAGATTTCCTACCAGATATCGGGACAGAATTCAGTTGATGACTTCTTAGGTTAGGTTAGCTTAGGTTAGACTTTATCATGTACAGTTCATAAAAGTTTTCATCTTCTGTTAACGTAACTTAGTTACTGACAGGAGAGTGATGTAGCAGATTTTAGAAGGCAGTGAAAGACAAGAGACAAAAGAAATAACAGAAAAAAAAGAAGGGAGAAACCCGAAATCGCGAATTCATTAAGATGATGTGTTTTTGCTTGTTTTTGCAGAGTATATAAATGCATTAAATACTGATTAGTGACCAAGAGTTATAAGCAGTAACACCAGAAATGTAAGATCATCAAACACACTCAATCGCCTCTAGTAGATTTCCCTATACCTAACGAACGATTCACACACACACACACACACACACACACACACACACACATCAATTTGGGTATGGCTGGCCCCTTACCACCTTGGCGGAGAATTCGGATAACTATTAAAGGTTATCGATAGGTCTTCCCGCTGGTTGGAAGGAGCACATTTGGAAGACCATACAGCTGAAACATTAACCAGAATCTTAATTTCGCATTGGTTCTCAAGATTTGGTATACCACTCCGCATCACAGCGGACCAAAGTCGAGAATTTAGAGGGAGCTCTTTAAAACCATTGCTAAGGATTTAGGCTCTCAGAGCAAAACTAATACCACCTACCACACTCAAGCTACTGTAATGGCCTAACTATGTGTTTATTGTTAGCCTGTTTCCAAGGCACGATTTCAGTAGCGTAGCCAGGATCGACCGATTAGGGGGGGGGGGTATAGTTACAAAATAATGACAGAACATGCCATGCGCGCATGCATGTGTGTCATTGTAAGGACGCTGATACAATTAAATTATGTTGATATTCAGATTGCAGATCCGGTACAATACAAAATCTTACATTAAAATAGAGAACAAGAACAATATGGTCAAGGTGAATAGTTTTACGGCGAATGGTATGTTCAGATTACAATCTCAAATTCAATTTTAGAGGCTTCTTAGAATATAGATTCGAAACATCTGTTGGTTTTACAATTATGTCTCTGTAAATGTACGAAAGAGGCAACCCATGGATCGAAAAAAATTTCCATTGTAAATCACTAAGATCATTTGAGCACAGCCGGAATAAAACTGGTCCAAGTACTGTTCCCTGTGATACTCCTGTTTCAAGAATGTTTGCTTTAATTATTTTTTCATGTATTTTAAGTATTTCCGCTCTCTATTCTAGAACTTTCGTTATGAGATGGCGTGTGATCCCCCGAATACCTACCTAATATAATTTCTGTAAAAATACCAAACGATTAATTGTGACGAAAGATTTCTTTTACTGTCCGCTTTCTGTTACTTAGTGATTAAACAAATTGTATGTTAGGGCATAAATGGTATCTTCAGTTAATATTCTTGTTCTAAATCGGGCTGTTGACCTAGATGTTAAGCCCTTTAAACACCAAGCAAGTAGTTCTAAATCCATATTGGTTTCGAAATAATATTTTATGTTCTTCAGGAAAGTCTATGATCCTAACTTTAATGCTTTTCTCTAGTAGTTATGAAAAGTGTGAATTTGCGGATACTGATCTATAATTCTCCATGTGTTCCATGCACTGTTGTTATTATTATTATTTTACAATAAGTATTGACGCCCTCTCAAGAAGATGGTACATAAAGACCTGTGCTCTATTCTCCGCAGAATTCTACGGCTGATGCAGTCGGGAGTACGCAGTAAGCTGGACAAACAATGGTTCCATAACTCCTACCAAACTTCTGACCCACCACCCAGGAGTGTCACGCTGGTGGACGTGAGACTTCCTTTAGCATTGGTGATTGGTGGCAGTCTAGTCGGTGCAGCATTGCTGGTGCTGGAGTCGTTCGTCCGGTCGCGACAACGTACAGTATGGCTTCATCGACTGTGCTGAGCGCTTCAGCTTATATCCCACATCAGAGTAGAGTGGAGTGTGTTCCATTAGGATGAGGAAATAACATATCACTTCTAGTAAGAACAGCTAAGAGGAAATATGTGTATTTATCCCGGAATAAAAGCTGTTACATGTCGTCGTTTTGGAGATACGTTCCTCAAATTTGTCTGCCATGAAAGGCTGGCTGTCTGTTTGCTGAGAGGAATGTGGAAGTTTCCTTACGTTCTAATCCTAGGAAACAACGGATGCTTGAAAATGACGGACCGAGTAGGCCTATCCGTTGAACAGTTGGGAGGTATAGGATCAATTACACCACCGGCAACAAGTCTGGAAAACTCCATTATAATAGTGCCGTCGGACTTCAAAGATTAAGCTGTCATATTATGGCTTGGACAATAATCACCGGTGCGAATAAACAAATTAGAGAATTATCACATAGTTTAGTCAACAACTATTGTAATTATATCGTGAACATTTAAAGGCATTAGAATAAGAGAAGACTTTGTTCTTGGAAACATGTTTGACTGCTACAATATTTGCGTAATAAAAATGCACTGCTTTCTCATTAGAGCACGGAACATCATATGTAGAGAATTCGATCCCTGTCCTTATCCCTAATCTCGAGATATTCGGATTGTACTAGGTCAATCCGGCGATTCAGGGATTATTCCTGTATTGCGGGTTATAAATAAAAAATAACAAAATCTCACATAAGTTATCTCTTCAATCAACAGATCAAAATTTAGACAAAGATCAACGTATTTTACGGTATACACCTAGCTAATATAATCACACCAACTAATCAGACTTCGAGTCAGACTAACCAGGCTTAAAATATCTCAGTCTCTGTGTTAGTTATTATATTCTAAGAATCTGTGAGATCTCTTTAAACTTACATAAAATGAAAAAACCTTATGTAACAAATTATGTATATAAACGTTGAAAATTAACAAAAAACTCTCTTAACATCGACTAAATAGATGAATTTTATGTAACAGCATAGCAAGTATGTAGTAAGTTGCTTAGCAAAAAGTTTTTTTTTAAAATATGAATTAGCAAAACGTATCTGAAAGTAATCTAGTCAGTCACATTTCTCTTTAACATGAAGTAAACTAATCTTATAGGTACATTCTAATTTGAATTGCGAAAATATGATCTGAGAAATAAAGAAACGCGTCCAGTGTCTCATCACCAAGTCTGCTTTTCAATTTGTTGCACATATACGTATGCAGGTACTGAGAACTGTACTGCAGGTACTGTTATTTCCAGCTGAAAATTTTCTTTCAGCGTCAAACCACATTGTTTCTGTATTTATAGGCTGACTTGCATAGGTATATTTTGTTCTTCCTCTTCGTCATGTTTTTACCATTTCATCTCTCAGTTACAGAAATATTTTTTTTATCCGGACTTAAAGCGGACTTGAAAATGTACGCTTTATTTCCTTTTGACCGCCAATGCCACATCGTCACTATGAGGATTTTGTAGGGAACATAAAATGCCACTTTATTCATTTTTTCGGCGATCGTTCATGCGCTTTTGTAAATATATCTTGAATTTAGAAGCCAAATCATGGCTATTGTTATATAACTGCTTAAAATCTTAAGGTTGGCATGAGCTGTGCATAAATTCTCATCAGTGCGACAAAGTGCTTCTATAGTTATTATTGGTGCCAAGACTTTAATGATTTTATCTATGACTTCAAAATCTGACTCTTACAATTGCACTGTATTATTCAAATCTATAAGCGCCTTTTTGACATTAACTTTCAAAAAGGCAAAACGCTCGAGCATAGTGGAGAGGTTGTTTCATCTGGGTTTGCAATCAAGCAGTAAACTGAGTTCTGTGCAATGCTCAATCTTCACATATTTTTGAAGAATGTTATCATTCTTCAACGACGGTCTTTTGAAAATAAGAACTAGTTTGCGAACTTATTTTATTACATCCTTGATGTTCTGGCCATTCGTCAAATGCGGGCAATTCTCTCTTTCTTCAAGGGCTAATCCTGATTCAAGGTCTTCGTCATTATCATCTGAGTCTGCGTCGTGGAACTCAGTAGACTCATTTTCTGAAGTATCTGGTATGCAGATTATAATTTCTTTATAAAATAAATCGCAAACGGCTAAGTGGATGCCGTGAGCAAAACAAACTTGGTGCTCTGCATTGAAAAGTTCTCCGAATTCGAGCATGAAATTTGGACCGTCAGTTACGACTGCCACGATCTCGTAGTCCAGTGAAATATTGAACTGATAAAGATGCTCTTTTAAAATATCAACACGTCTCCATCTTCAAGGATACATCAATACGAATAAGACCTAAACTCCAAGACTATTTTCTCCGAATGAATATTCACGTTCATGTATCTTTTGTTAGAAGTCAAGGTCCATTCATCAAAGCTCAAACTAAAGCGCTTGCTTTCATTTTTTAAAGCAGTTAATTTCGCTGATATATGCTTTATAATTCTGTAGCTGTAACTAACGACATGGTTACGAACTGTTGATGCAGTTTTCGGTAAATATGAATACACTTTTGTTAACAATAACGCTCTCAAATCTTTTGAGGTTACAAAAACACAAAAGGAAAGCCATCTAAGGCTGTCATTCGGGCTAAAATTCTGTCTAAAATATCAGGTTTAACAAAGAAGTCCTCAAGTGACCTATGTTTTCGCTTCAACGGCGGTGGCTCTTCGCCACTTTGGCTAGTTGATGAAGACGGCTTTGCAGTAATAACTTTTTTGCCATGTCTGGTTGAAAGACGAGTGTGTAGTCCTTTGGTTGAATCTTCCAAGGTTTTCAATATAGCCATGCAGTATTTATACTGCGCTGTTTTGCTATCTTTAGCGACCAAAAAATGAATCCACGCCGACGTTGCATTTCCATCTTTTTATGTTTGATGAAGAAAATGTATTTAGGTAGAGGTATGATCACTATAGTCTATCATAGGAGGTGGTGGTGGTGAATACTGCTTTAAGAGGAAGTACAACTAGGTAAACTTTCTCTATATAACACTAATCAGAGAGAAAAAATGTAAGGGATCCGACACTTCGAAACATTAAGATATCGGTCAAAGAAAGACTAGGACCACGAAGGGCGTTAAAATGAAAGACGCTTTAGGCTTTACAACCTAACACTGTCGGGGCCGTAAAAGAACAAGACCAAGGGAGGTCGGATAGGATAGATGAAAGTGAGGAGCCTGGAACAAGTAAGTGGAAGCAATACCAGGGATCAGATAACGGCCCCGTGGTCGCCAACCCACGCTCCAATTTTGAGAGCACCTGGGATAGATAGATAGATAGATAGATAGATAGATAGATAGATAGATAGATAGATAGATAGATAGATAGATAGATAGATAGATAGATAGATAGATAGATAGATAGATAGATAGATAGATAGATAAAGAATGGGTGAACCCTGCCTTCGCAGGGCTCCACACGTAGGTCTGTGAAGACCCTTTGTGTCCCTTAAACGGGTTTGCTTAGTCCAGCCCTAGTGCTCCTATAAGAAGGGTACACAGGAAAAACGAACATTGTCACAAAAAGCAAATTTTACAGGAAAGACATTTTAAAGTTTGAACACTTCTACACAAAATACTAAGGAGATAATTTCTTGTAAGTAGATGTCTAAATTATTGTCACATATATGTGCATCACATCCATCAATATGATGTTTCCAAGTTAACAAGTACTCTAGTAATAAATTTTTAGTTCATTAGTGAAAGGACTATGTGCGTTTTTCCTCTGGAGTCTCCTGAAAGAATGGGGACATGCATGATATTACACTGATTATTCCTCCAATATGGCATTAACAATACTTCAATATGTTAAAAAATAGTTTTGAGTGTATGTTACAATGTTTTAGAAAAAAATAATATAGCCTACTAAAATTAACACAAATTGAAATAAAAGCATTATAGTGAATTATGAATTTAATGTGTTATATTACTTTAAATATGCATATAATAGCTCACATTAAAATGTCTCTATCAAAGACTTGCTGAAAATGGTTCAATTTGTAAAAGTTTGGCTTTCGATTTCAAAAATTAAAATAATTGATAAACAATATAAACAATAATTTGAACATTTTTATAACTAAATTTGGCCGTACACATATAAAACGTAATATGTATTTTAGTATTTCTCTGTCCTGTTATGTAATGATCAATTTAATTTAAGCCCCTTACCAAAGTACTTTATCAAACATCACTATCTTCGTCGTTCGGTTGTTCTTAGTCGACTCTTTTACGACAGGTAGACGACTAAAGAACTCCTGTGCGTCATCTCGGGAAAACTTCTTCAGTATTAGAAGGTCCTTGTACTTCTTTTCAGGCAAAGGATTTGGTCCTGAATATGCTTGCGCAACTTCATGTTGGCCGTGTAACACGTTCTTACGTCCTGTTGCTATGACAATGGTGAAATTGAAAAGACCATTGTATATTTCACGGTGTTCAACTGTCTGTGGATATCTGGGTGTAATTCGAAGTTCCAAGATGGGCCGAGTTGGAGTAGGAAATGTTGAACATATCAATTTTACAATCGACTACTTCAAAAGGAAAAGGTTTCACTCAAGTACTTCTAATTACTTCCCGCCAGTCATCTGGAGTTTCTGCTGGAGATTTTTTTGGAATGGCCCATGTTTTTGTCACACTCCATGTACGAATGTCCTCTTATTGGGAATGTGACAACTACTTGGTCAAAGCAATTCATTGTTATTGCTACATAGTGAAGAAATCTAATCATGGTGAAGTTTTTGTTTTGTCCACTGTATGAATCACAGAAATTGTGGAGTTTATGGACAGAATGATCTAGGTAGGTTGTTATTAAATGATGTAGCATTGAAACTACATCATCCGCCCCCTTTTTCTCACTGTCTGATCGTAAGTGTAAATCACCGACATACCAGTTGCTAAAACATGTATATTGAACACATAAAATGAAAGTTGTCTACGATAATAGGCCTCACTGGTCGATATGTTTGGTAACGGGAGATTTCTTCCAAAATCTACAGTTATCGCCTCGTATGTTGCATCTTTTCTGGCTTCCCTCCTCGCGTTTCTCTTCCTTTTGTAGAACCAGTCAGCTCTAACTTTGTGCAGTTTCATTTCGTTATGCAGTTTCTTCAAATCTTCTTCCATCTTCTTTATTTCCTCCAGATTATATGATGTTCCTTTAGCCTTTTTAAGTTACTACCTGATGCTTTCTGATCACCGCATGTACTGCGTGTGTCAGTTCAGGGATACCCAAAAGAGATGTTAAATGTCCCATAAAAATTTGAACATGCGGATAGCTTTCCAGGAACACGAAAAGTAGCTTTTTCACATTCAGTTCTTCAGGTAGGTAAACTTTTCCTGTATCTTGTAAACTATAGTGAGCTTTGCGCCCCTTAAGAGAACTGAGAAATGTAGACATTGCTTTATTTTTCCTCAGGAAGTTTACTTTTGCCCCTTGTCTCATGTTTTCTCCTTTTGTCAGTTGGGGAGTGTCGTGTTGTAGCCAGGGACGATTTAATTGTATGTAAACGGCGGGCAGTTACACCAAAAAAGGACAAGATTGCTTTAAAACGAACATTAATTTCAGCGAGTGTCCCTTCACACACGACACGAACTTTATACACATAAGAAAAATCATGCAGACGGGCCTCTTGTGCTGGCTACCGTGATCACCTTCGGTTAACAGGAATTAAGGTAATTAATCCCGCCAAGTACGAGTTCTGGGCATTTGTATCACCTAACTTATTAAAATCATGTATTAGCTTATTCTGTTCACTTGCAGTGACCCGCTTAAAAGATTGTAATTATTTGCAGTGACAGTCTTCACCAGGTTCATACGTAGTATCTCGTAACCTCTTCATAACACTTTTCACACTACCGAATTTACGTTTCTTCTTTGTAGAATTCCCCATGCTCGCTACTTGAGTCTCCTCATCACTTGAATTGTGGACATGAGTGTCTATCACAGCATCCATCGTACTACATACAATATTAGTGTAACAAAACTACACAATACAGAGACAGATTTGTTCTGACACAGCCATCAGTCACCTTGCCTTAAACCGCAATGGCAGCAACACGCGCATGTGCATTGGAGCTGTTGGTGGAGACTGTTCGTTTTAATGTAGTTCCACGCAAACATTGTTCGTTCTTCCTCTGTGTACCATTTCTATTTCACTGCATATCTCGGACATCGTTCATTGTTTCTCTTCGATATTTCTTGTGTTGATAGCTTCACTACTAAGCTAACGAATGGGACTAATAACTCATTTTTTGAATTTTTGGACAATGTTCGTTTTTCCTGTGTACCCTTGTAAAGGATACCAGTGTCCGTATGTTGGCATTCCTGATGTCTTCCAGGCTCACGAAATTTGAGCTAAGGTATCGATGTCTAGTGCTTGCAAGAGCCTCGCACTGACATAACACATGCGCCATCAACAGTCCAACTACCATTCGCATTCTGGTCCTATTCAAATTTATCAGGACCTTTTTATAACTTTGGCTAGGCCCTTTGATAAGTTCACGTGCTTGCCTTGCTGTAATTAACCTCTTCCAAATGTCTAAGTGAGACTGGTTTGTCCACTGAGATATTACCAGTTTCACGCTTCGGAGTGACACTCCCAGGAAGGGCTCTGGTCCTATGAAAGGACCTTTTGAGCCTTGTTTCGCTAGTTTATCAGCTTCTTCATTTCCACTGACACCTGTGTGTTCAGGGACCCATAATAAGGTAACTGAGCTAAGTTCACACAGCTGATATAACATCCTTTGGCATTCCCATACCATTTTTGATGTTGTTTTAACTGCACATAGTGCTTTTAACGCTGCCTGGCGAGTTGGCCGTACGCGTAGAGGCGCGCGGCTGTGAGCTTGCATTCGGGAGATAGTAGGTTCGAATCCCACTATCGGCAGCCCTGAAGATGGTTTTCCGTGGTTTCCCATTTTCACACCAGGCAAATGCTGGGGCTGTACCTTAATTAAGGCCACGGCCGCTTCCTTCCAACTCCTAGGCCTTTCCTATCCCATCGTCGCCATAAGACCTATCTGTGTCGCTGCGACGTAAAGCCCCTAGCAAAAAAAAAAAAAAAAACGCTGCCTGGCAATCGCTGCAAATAGTGATGCATCTTCTGTGTCCAGGCATGTTCCATATATATACAGCACAGGCCAGTATTGCGTACACTTCGGCCTGGATAACAGTAGCGTATTTACCCATAGGTAATCAGAGCCTTGTCTTAGGCCCCCAGACCCCGGCGCCTGTGCCCGTCTCTGTCCGCGAGCCATCTGTGTACCATGTACAGCCCCCAGACCTAAGACGGGCCCCAGCATCCGCGGCCCACTCATCCCTTATGGGTATCACCACTGTGAATTTATAATTCAAATTAAAACTAGGCTTCATCAAGTCCCCGATCATCATTGTAGTAGGGCAGGTCTGGTGAAGCCTTGTGAGAATAGAGGCATGACCTCTATTCGGATTCTTGAAGGACTATCCTCCGAGTGACCAGAGGCGGTAGGCACTCATTCCCGCGATTTTCTTAACATATAAATGTAAGGGGGAAAGACCTAGAATGGCCTCCATTGGACATAATGGTGTAGTATCCAGTGCCCCTGTTATTCCTAGACACGCAAGTCTTTGGACACTGTTTAACTTGGTGGTCACAGTTTTACTATCCGAACCTGGCCACCAGACTAAAGATGCGTAGGTGATCGTGGGCCGTACAATAGAAATATAGAACCACTGGACCACCTTAGGTCCTAGGCCCCAAGTCTTTCCGATGGACCTGCGACAGGCCAACATAATCTTGCGAGCCTTATCCACCTTATGGTCTATGTGTTTCTTCCAACTCAGTCTTGCCTCAAGGATTACCCCTAGGTACTTAACTGAGGTTGTCTTAACTAATTTTTTCCCAAATAGGAAAGGCTCTGACAGTCCGTCTAGCCTCCTGCTCCTAGTAAATACCACGAACTCCGTCTTGTCGGGATTAACCGACAAGTCCGTGTCGTGGCACCATCTTTCCACCCTACGTAGGGAGCCCTGTACGAGCTCTGAAACCGTACTGGGGAAATTTCCCACCGCCATCAGGCTAATGTCATCTGCATAGCCTTGGGAGTAAATTCCTCCAACATTTAACCTGGTAAGTAGTTCATCCACTACCAGACATCACAATGTTGGTGATAATACTCCTCCCTGTGGACACCCCCTGTCTATATTAGCTCTCAACATAACTGCGTTGAGGGTAAGCAGAACTTGACGGCCCTGCAGTGAGGCCATAATCCATTTTATGAGCATCCTGCTCACTCCTCTTCTCTCTAGACTAAGTTCTATGGAGCCCAAAGATGTGTAGTTAAATGCCCCTTCTATATCTAGGAATACAACCATAGCAAGTTGTTGCTGATCCAAGGCACTCTCCAGCCTAGAAACTAGCTGGTGTAGTGCCGTCTCAACCGACTTCCCTGGTTGATATGCATGTTGATGGGAATGCAGGGGACAGTCTCTTAATACTTTCTCCCTGATATATTTATCAACCAGTCATTCCAGGGTCTTAAGAAGAAAAGACGTTAGACTGATGGGTCTATAATCTTTAGGTCTAGTATATGAAGACCTTCCGGGTTTGGGTATATACACTACCTTCGCCTGATGCCACAAGGAGTACACGTACCCCATAGTGAGACCGGCTCTAAACATTCTGACCAGGTATGGTATAAGGACCCCACCCGCTTCCTGAAGAAGCGCCGGGAAGATCCCATCCATTCCTGGGATTTTGTAAGGGACAAAAGATTCTAATGCCCACTTCACCCTTCTGGGTATAACAATCTCTGCGGCTTCCTTCCAGCCACTTCTATCGGGTCTGAAGGATCCGCTCGATTCTACTTCACTATTCGTGACTGCTGAACCCGGAAAGTGGACATCAAGCAGTAAGTTCAGGGTCTCCCTCTCTGTGGATGTATATCCACCCGAAGGTGACTCCAGTGAGCCCAGCCTTGCCCTTCCATCCAAGGTTAGAATTTTATGAAGCCTTGTTGCTTCATGTTGACTTTCAATGGAGTCACAAAACTGTCTCCAAGATTTCCTAGAAGCCTTTTTGACTTCTGACTTATACCTTCTTTGTGATTCTTTATAAGAATCTAGGCTTTCTTGATCCTGAAGTTCCCTGCGTTTATTCCAGAGCCTTCGTGTGTTTCTCCTCAGGTGTTCAAGATAACTGTTCTACTTGAAGCTTCCTGTTGATCTTTTTGCCTTAACAACTGGGCAGTTTAATTCATAAGAGGTAACCAGTGTCTGTGTGAGAAAGCTCACACTGAGCTCCAGCTCCTCTTTGTTCTCAATTATATTTGAGGGTTCTCCTTCCAGTCCCCTCCTCACGTCCTCCCTGAAAGACGTCCAGTTGGTTCGTCTAGGGTTTCTATAAGGTGGGATTTCGAAGGAGCCCTCTATATGAAACACAATGTGTCTATGGTCTGACAAGGAAGGTTCCAAAGAAACTTTCCAGTCTTTAAATTCCTGTATGATTCCCATGGAACCCAGGGTAAGATCTATGATCCCCTCACTCCTGTTATTAATGAAGGTAGGGGTATCACCTATGTTCATGATCTCAAGGTCAGTTGTACATAGAAATTCTATTAAATGCTCTCCCCTTCGGTTTGTGTGTTTACTTCCCCAAATGCTGTGATGAGCACTGGCGTCACATCCTACTATGAGGTTTAGTCCTTGTTTCTTACAGTGTATCACCAGTCTCTTGAACTCCTCCGGCGGGGGTGGAGATCCAGAGTCTCCTGGGAAATATGCAGAACAGACAACAGGTCTCTTGGCTGTCCGCCCTCTTCATATCTCACTAGAACTGCTACAAGGTCTCTAGTAATGAAGCCTGGTATAGCCCAAGCGTTATGATCCTTAACTAGTATACATGCTCTAGGCTTTTCCTCTGCTATTCCACTGAATAGAGTGAAGCCTGCACGTTTTAGTCCCATGATATGCCCCTGTCTAAGCCCCAGGGTTCTTGTATCAGGGCGACCGAAAACCTGCCTTTCTGGATACTTCTAATAAGTACCCTAGAGGCCGCTATACAATGTTGTATGTTTGCTTGTATGAAAGTAATCATTCCTTACTTTGCAATACTTTACCTTATGCGGTCTCCAGAACGTGCAGCTCCGTCTCCCGCGATGAATCTTGAGGCTTGGCTGGCTCCGGTTCCTGTCCGGGCTCCAGCTCTTCGCCCCTGCTGGTCTCAGTGTTGTCTGTGGTGGGGTTGGTCCTCTGCTTGTCGCGCTTGCCCTCCACCAAAGTGAAGGTAGCAACATGCACCCCGCAGAAGATCTTCTTCCCCACCACTTTCTCCACATCTCTGGAGTCCATGCTGACCACAAGTCGGACACCTCTCTTCTCCTCCTTGCGGTCGTAGACCCTCCAGCTGTTGGGATTTAAGCCATGGTTCTGGCGTGCCATTCTTCCCAAAAGGACGTTATTGTCCTTTGGTTGTCCTGGTATCCAGACCATGACTCTCTTATAGGAAAGGAGTTTATCCATGCCCACAATTGTGAGCCTGGCTCCTTCCCACGGTTGTATACCTGTAACAAGGCTAGAAAGCCATGCTACAGTCTCATCATTCTCTGCGATAATGACGGCCGCACCTCTCGACAGATAGCAGTCCAGGAACTGAGGCTTAATGGGCCCCTGCTCCGGAAGCCCGTCTATCAGATTGGTGATAGCCTCCTCCACAGATTCCACCTGTTTCTCGGTTAGCTGCTGGTCAGGATATCCTACAGGTACTATGGCCATCCTGATCCCAGCTTTGGCTATCCTAGCATACTCCACCTTGGGTTTTTTGTGGGTCGGCCGATCTTCTTCTGGGGTTGCCCCCGACAGAAGTCGTTTCCCCACTGGCGTCTTGGTGGGTGGAGTCCTCTGTGCCCTAGAAGCAGAGCCCTTTTCAGGGTCCCGCCTCTTGTGCCCATTGGATCCCCCCCCCCACAGTCGTCGCTGTCATGGCAGTAGAAGGCCTCTCAGCTCCAGGAGTTAGGCCCTCTTTGGCCTGCTTCCGGGCCTTTAAAGCCTTCTTATACCTCCTCTTCTCAGCGCCGGAGCGCTGTTTCTTCTTCTTCTTCTGGACTAGTAGATTGCCCACCTCTAGAGTGAGCTCTCTTACTGTCGAGGTCGTACTATCCGAGGGTATCTCCGAAGAGTCCCCATCGGTTGTTGTTGAACTGGTGTTTCTCTCGGAGGCCCCAGAAGAGCTCTCCGGTTTATGGGTAGCTACAGTACTCATTTAAGTCCCACGAGGAGTTAGGGAAATATATGTCCGCCCAGGCAGAGCCCCGCATACCCGGGTAAGGCTACTTACTTCGAGAGGGCGCCAAGTATCTCGAAGGCTCCGTTCAGGACACATCTCCCATGTGCCATGCACCCCATCGGCACGGGTCGCGTTACACCTTAGGGTTGGGTGGTGCTTTAGCTTCCTCCTCCTTGTATACCGAATGGTTACCCAGTAGGGCTCCATTCGGCATCGCAAAAAAGGAGTTACCAGTCCCCCCACCACGAAGAGGATCTTCAATTGAAGAGGATAACCAAGGTTAATCCCCTACAATTGTAGAAGCACACACGAGGGGGAGCACCTGGGAACCCTTTTAGTCGCCTCTTACGACAGTCAGGGGATACCGTGGATGTTATTTTCACCCCCACCTACAGGGGGAAGAACTGCAGGAATTATATTCGTATGTTATTGATATTCATAAATTCAAGTAGCTACTAATTACAAATTAACTAAAAACAATAAAAGATGGTACTCAACGCCCGTAATAAGAAGCGCAGTAGTTCACAAACAACCTCTCAGTCTGTTGGCGCAAACGCAACTAAAATCGACTGGTAAAACAAGATGGCTGATGTCAGTGACAAATTGACATATAAAATGAGATGGCTGCCACCTTCACAGGTGAAATGCGCTGAGCGTTTCGATTCATGCTGTCTATTTTGCAACTTTTTATAAAATGATGTAAATCCCGAAAATCTTGCTATCAGGAAAATTCAATCCAGAAAATTTCGGGATTGAAAATCAGTCCTCTACTCATATATAAATAGCACATGTGTAACGACTGGTTGGCACAGACGAGGTGGTGACTGATGATTGAAGGACCTTCAGTAGAGTCTCTTTGAAGTCAGATCACTTGACATAAAGAAACCACTGTGGATGCATGATTTAAATTGCAGTAACCTTCGCAGTTATGTGGGCAACATTCCCTTAGATCGAATAATGTATGCTTTCAGAGAGCATTCATTATAGATTGCTGCCCTTGTACGAGTAAAACCACTAAAGTGCAATCTACTGATTAATTATTTTCATAGCAGTTCAAAGAACGTTAATTATCGGAGTGTTTCTTGTTTTCTAGCAGCTGACCAGGGAATAGATTCTATTTATTTCAATGATAATCACTGTAGATGTGATTTTGTAGATTATAATTCGGAGACAATTTTTCACGATAGAAATTGGCATACCTAAAAATATTCGTATGTAGTCAAAGCCGTTTGAAAATGTTTACAAATAACTTTGTAATTGTTCCGCGCGCACCAAGAAATACACTGATAACTTTCCACTTATTGACTTTATACTTGTATTCCAAGTTATGGTAGCAATTATGTCAACTATCGCAATTAAAATTATATTTCAGCAGTACTTTTCGATTCATTTATTTCCTTTTTCACTGAGGCTAGGGAAATGGTTGGTCGTAAAACAAATTCAATACACCATTCACAAACAAAATTCTAACTCAATTCCACGTTGGTTAACAAGACTCGTACCAATATTTACAGATTGCTATTTGGATACAAGTGGCGCTGTATGCAGTGTAATGTCCTTAATTTTAAACATAAAACAACGTAGATATATTTTATTGTCAACACAAAGAAAGAGAGAGAGCGAGAGAGAGAGCAGGAGGCTACACGCAGTTGCCCGCGTACTCGATGGAATAGAATTGTCAGCTATTAATTCTTGTCTCACACAACGATTGGCCGGAGTAAAGCATAATATCGAAATATTTATCTAATTTTAAGGAGTTATTTTTTTTTTACCGCGGATTATAACATTAAATCGCTTCTAGAGAGCAACCGGTTGGAAATAGGTATATACCATCGCGGACTTTTTTGTAGAGGTTTCTATGCTCTACAATTCGTACGCTTACTATTGCGCCATTCCGAGTCCATCGTTGACGATTTAGGCAGTGTAAGCGAAGAAAACAAGTGACCGACCGACCATTCTGTCTCTTTCTTCGTATTTACCTCATATCGGATCAGGGATACTGTATTATTTCAGGAGCTTCGAAATATATTCAGCAATATTAGCGCGTAATAATGTTAATTGGTTTTACGTCCCACTAACTACGTATTTGAGCACTTTCACCCCTGAACTGAGACAGGATCGATCCTGCCAAGTTGGGCTAAGAAGGCCAGCGCTCTACCATCTGAGTTGCTACTCAGTCCGGCTATTATATAACAATAATTATAGTGGTTCACTACGTGAACAGTATTCGTGTTGTCAGTATCTAAAGTAGAACCACTGTACTGATAAAATGCAGTCAACATATTATGGATACGCGTGTGGTGCTATAAATTGTCGGCACGTAAAGGAACTCCCGTGGGACAAAGTTACGGCACCTCGATTCTCAGAAAACCGTAAATGTTGTTAATGAGATGTAAGACAAATAACATTATTATTATTTTGCATATTATAAAAACAATCACGACAACAACCATCATAGCCAGTTAGTTTGCTACTCTGAAGGCATAACAATACTTCCTCGTCAGCAATGCTTACCTGTTGATACACTTTGTACTAAACTCTTGAATATCTACATTATTACAGCTCGTACGGTAGAAATGTGTCAAATATAAATGACAGAATGAAAATTATATTTTCTATAATTATTGTTATGTGCTAATAGCCGGGCTGAGTAGCAACTGAGATGGTAGAGCGCTGGCCTTCTTAGCCCAACTTGGCAGGTTCGATCCTGTCTCAGTCCGGTGGTGAACGTACTGAAATACATTAATATTATTATGTGCTAATAACTTATATTTCTGAATATATTTCGAGGTTCGTGAAATAACGCAGTATCTCTGATTCACTATACAGTAAATACGAAAAAAAAAAAGACAAGAAATATTGGTCGGTCGGTCGGTCACTTGCTTTCTTGATTTACGCTGCGCGAACCGTCAACGATAGACACTAGTGTAAGGGTAAGAATTGTAGAGCGTAAAAAACTCTACAAAAAAGTCCCCGAGGTTTTACACCTATTTTCAACCGGGTTCCCCGCTAGAAGCGATTTTATGTTATAGTCCGCGGTAAAGAAAATATAACTCCTTAAGATGAAATAAATATTTCGATATTATCCTCGAACTCCTCATCGAAATAAATTGTTTGACCTCCTCCAGTATTTTATAAGGATTATGATAACCTTGTCAGAACATTATTTGCACGAATAGTTCAGAAGTTACTACCATTTCAGACGGTAGTGGTGGTACGTGAACGTACAGCGTTTCCTCTATCTCGCCGCTTGGAGCGCTGTAGTCGCCTCAGATGAAAAATATCATCAGAGCTTCGCGACTGTATGTATTAGATTATGGTACTACTCCAAAGTGTTAATATCTCCCAAGAAACGGTACTTTGTTTTTATACTCTTTTCTACACCTACAATTAGAGCCCTGAACATTGAAAATTCAGGAGTGTATTATTTTCAAAGTCAGAAAAGCAGTTCTCGAAAGAACGGAACGAACGTGTTTTGTTTACTAGCCATAAATGTTGTCCCTAAGCCAATGCGTATCTATTTTCCCTTCGACTATAACCCGCCTGATTTAAGGCGAGAAGTATATACGGTTTGGCAAGTGGTTAATCGTCTCGAGTCGCATTAGTGGAAAATGTTTCACCATCAGAATACTGACCGGCAGGAAAGGAGAGGTGGAGGTATGGAATGCCAAAAGCATGATTTCAATTCTAAATTTCGCCGAGATGTTCATATAGATCGGAGGTGCTCAAGCTGGGAATTTTGTCCCGCGGGCACAGTGTTGTAAGCGGGCGGGCTGGCAGGCGATGGGTGTGTTATTCAGCGAAAGTGACGTTGCGGTTATGTCACTCGCCATGCTGGTCAGTGCCAGGCGAAGGCCTGCCACTCAGACTCTATTGTTGCGGCGATATCCAAATTCGAAATGGTGGCAGAAACTAATGAAAAACAAAGGACCTTGCCGTGTTTCTTTGCAGAAAGCCAGTGGGAAGAACAGATTTTCTGTTACTGTATAGCAGAGGACCGTACAACATAACTGCTATGAAGAAAGTCCTTTAAATCGAAAAGGTATAATGTAGAACGCCACTACAAAGCGAAGCATGATCATTTTCATGATGCTGTTGTAGGGGATGTTAAACAGAAGTGGGACTCGCCATTATCTGAGAGTATCGCTGATGAATTTCGGAAGCGTTAACAGGAAATACATTGCTTAAGGGAAGCGGAAGTTCCTCGACTAATCACGAGTGGTGTGAAGGAAAGGAATCAATGGACTCTTCATACCTTTGTAGATGCTAGTCAGCAGGCTTATGCTGCTGTGATATTTTTAAGAACTGAAAGTGAGCAGGGACTTTCAGTGAAGCGCTGTTAGCTAAAACCAGGGTCTCTAAGAACCATCACTATTCCCAGGTTGGAATTATTACGATGCCTAGTTGGAAGTAGACTCGCATCAACAGTTGAATTGGCTCTACATCTACAAAATGTGAGAGAATATTTTTGGAGTGATTCTTCAACCGCATTACCTTGGATAAGAATAGACGAAGAAAGGGCTACATTTTTTGGAAACAGAGTAAATGACATCAGGAATTTCACATGTCCAGAGGATTGGAAACACAATCCGTCTGATCTCATATCAAGAGGATGTTATCCAGCCGAAGGACTCGGAGTGGTGGGAAGGTCTGGAATGGTTAAAACAACATGAAGAAGAGTGGCCATTTAATCAGTTGGAAGACAGTGAGGATGAAACCACAATCCTAGCGAGAAGAAAGAAGTTGGAGTACGCTATACACAATGCTAAGTCTAGAAATGACAAGAAATTTGAGCTTAGAGTTGTGGCATGGATTCTTAGATTCTGTAGTAATGCGAAACTCCAATGCAGGTACCCTACATTTTTCAGAAATAAAGGCAGAAGAGCTGATTGTCATCAAAATAATTCAATCAGGTTCATCCCCAGCTGAAGGCGATAACGTCAATTGGATAAATGTTGTCAGGGTCGAGGAAGGTCTCGTCCGAGTGAAGACCAAATTGTGATGAGAGAGGATCTAATGAACGTCAGATACCCATTGTTGCTACCTAAGAAAAATAAAATAGTTGAAGCAATGATTATGGAGCAACATCGACTTCATTGTCATGCAGGTATGCAGTTTTTAATGGCTTATGTGAGGAAAGGGTATTGGATAATACAAACTAGGAGGATTGTAACGAAGGTGATAGCAAGCTGTCTGGAGTGTAAGCGTCACAAACTAAAGAATCTAGTATAGGATGCCAATGTTTTTGAAGCAGTTGGCATTGACATGGCAGGACCATTGATTCTGAGAGGTAATTTTAAGGTATGGATTGTTTTTACACCCGTATCGTCTTCCGAGCAATCCATTTCAAACTAGTTTCGTCATTTAAGTACATACTGAAGCTTTCATTGAGAAGATTTATCGCTTGAAGGGGCCATCCATCCCTTATCTATTGTGACAACGGTACTAATTTTGTTGGGGCTTCCAGTGTATTAAAAGGCAAGAACTTCAACAATAACCTATGTTTAAAGAAATAGAGTGGAAGTTCAACCCTCCTACTGCGAGTTGGTGGGGAGGATGTTGGGAATGTCTGGTCCGTTACATTAAGAAATTGTTGAGACGGATGCTCGGAAAGTCTGTAATCACTTATGAAGAATCACTAAATTCGCTTTGTGACGTAGAGGCCGTCACCCACAGAACGGCCCTTGCCACACCGGCCGAGTTTTTACCCTATTATTCTCCGTTTAGTGTTTCAATTTCATGTACATAGCTTGATTAGAGAGCTTATTTTAACACTAGCAAGTGCCCGCGGCTTCGCCCGCTTGATGGAGTCTTACAACTCTAAGCGACTGCCCTTGCGCCTTTTTGTTGCACATAGTAAAACTCAAACAAACGGGGAACTGAAGACGTATACACTGAAACGTTATACCCGAAGAATGATTTGAATCCAAGGAATGAATACTACTTCATCCGCGGAATGTACACTCTTCAAAAATATTCAGCATCAGTTTCTTGACTGAGAATTGTGTCCCGTTGCAGAGGGAATGAGAATTCATACACCTGAGAAGGAAAATAGGTGCCATCGGGTACTTCGGTTTTCCCTGTCATCTATCATTCCAGTGACACTCTCCAACATCATTTCATTTCATTTCATCCGTCAGTCATTAATCATAGTCCCAGAGGAGTGCGACAGGCTTCGGCAGTCGGCACAGTTCCTGTCCTTGCCGCTAGATGGGGCTTCAATCATTTCATTCCTGACCCCACTGAAACTGGAAATAGGCTGTGGATTTTGATTTTACATGAGACTGTATACATTTAATACTATTCCCTTTTGAGACGGGTGAAGACATTTTAGTCTGATCTATTAGTTTTAAATTAAAGTACTATATGATATGAAAGTAGTTGCGTAGTTTATATTACTGTGATTGTACTAACAGGAATGTGTTTATGATTTCCATTCATGGTGATTTTATCACCGTAAATCCCCACATAGCGTGTTGTCAAGGCTGAAATATTCAGAAGCGAGCCTTTGCCCAAGCATGAGCCATCCACAGTGTCCTGGTGTTGCTTTCTATGTTAGTTTTTTTCTAGGGGCAGGGGCTGGGGTTGAAAATAGGTGGTTAGTAGTGGGTGTTGGTTGTTAATTAAGAATGGATCGAGCTAGCGAGAACTGGTCTGTGGCCTCGAATGGTTCTGAAAGTTTGCCAAAATAGCATTTCGGAAATAGCAAAGACAGATAGAATGGAGCTAGGACAGGATTGTAGGAAATGTGTATAGGTCGCTGATGGTCTCTGTTCTAGTTTCTCGTCGGAGTCTGTAGGCGAGTTGTATGACATGACAATCTGTTTTCAGGATTTAGAAATAATGGATGGGATGGGCTGATATCCAGGAATAGGAGGCGTTACTAGTGATAGGTCGAAGAAAGACGTTGTGCGAGCTAATGATTTGGGTGGCGGTAAGTCCCCAGTTTGACCTATCAACAAACGGAAGAGGTTAAACCTATTGTGTGCCTTTTTATAAAATTTATTGAAGTGTACGCTCCATTTTAAATTATTCTGAAACGTAATAGCTAAGTATAGTACTCAGCATGTAGGGCTATTCACTAAGAGGAAAATATCGCCTCCCTATTCTCTTTTTCTTAATCGCTCATCACTGCTACCAATTGACTTGTTACGAGACATAACTATCAACAAACAAGTGGCAAAAGATCTGCAGAGGTCGACGCCCCAAACAAATATCATTTTTAAAGTAATCAGCAAACTAACCTCAATGTATAACCCGACCAAGGCGAGTGGATCGGCGGAAAGAATGTGAACTAGTGCTATGACGTTGGCACAGCGCACGGGAATACCGTATAGTCAGCTTCAACGAGCTAGAATACCACGGAGAGGTGGAAGCGCTGCCTGACTGAAACTAGTAGAACGATCGACCGCCATGTTTTCAGTGGTCACATAAGCAAAGGGGCGTGGCACTCGAATGACTAAACATGTGGGAAATGCGCATTATAGAATCACTGGTGCAAAATTAAAGACCGTTAGATCGTAGGTGAGGTTATATGATATGCTGCCTCAACACTTACATTGTGACGTTCTTTGATGTGCTGTGCTTGTTCGGAAAACTTGAAAACTTTGGAGAACTTTGAAACTGATTTAGCTAAACCCGTGGGAATCTGTTTAACTGAAAGATGATGATGATGCTTGTTGTTTTAAGGGGCTTAACATCGAAGGTCATCGGCCCTTTAACTGAAAGAGCAGGCATATGCTATACATGTAGTGTTTGAATAAAGAAGAATTAAACGGGTGATTTTGTTTCTGACTTAACAGTCCAGTTAAGTTCTGTTATCGGCGAGTGATAGAGCGTAAACCGAAGTAATGCGAAGTACGATCACAAGCAGACTCGAAATAATTATTTCACAATTATTACTTTAAACACGTAACCGCGATCACATACAACCTATGCATGGCCCGCGTTCACGGCCATGTTGCCTCTAATGGAAACCTGCCGTAAGGTCTGAGTATAGTAGTCGCTCTTGGTTAGTGCTCCAGTTGTTCTCCCTGGCTGGCTGTACTACGATGACGTCATGTTCGTTACCAGTGGCGTTGTGCTGCGCAGGACCCCACTCGCCTTGGTCGGGTAATAAGTATCAATAATGGAGGTTCCCTTACCCAAGTAAATAGTAAATTATCAATCAACATAATCAAAATTAAGTCCGTTTTCAAGCTTAATGAGTAATTAAGGAAATACGCTCTCTCTCTCACCCTCACACAATTTAATGTTATATACATTTCTGCTTTTATTTTGATATGCACATTACTATAACCGTATTCTTCGGCATTTTCCTGGTGTCAATAATTCAGCTCCCTTCTTGAAATTTGCCGTTACTTGTCAGTTTGAAGCGAAACCACACTGTAATAACACACACAAGCAAATATAGTACATGTACGTATGCCGTAAGTCAATAAGAATACACAACGGTTAAGTCTGAAAACCGTACGGTACCGAAATCGTGAAAAGACAAGGTTAAAGTTAGGTTGATAGCGAAATGTCCTTCCATTTCAACTGAAGTGATCTTTACAGAGGAGGTAACGTTGCCTTCCTTTTTGGAGGAGTTCCTGCAGATTTTTCTTGCTTTGTATATATCCTAGTTGAATTCTATACATACGAAATAGACGAAATAAGACCGTATTAATAAAATGGGTACAACTCCCGTAAAGGTTTACCAGCGCAGAACCGCCGTTTAAGGTTCATTTGTCATTCAGGAAGTAAGTCAGTTCAATTAGTTCGTGGTACCAACCTTAATTCGTTTCTAGTATGACGTACCAACAACTAAACTTAGTTCCTCTACGTACCAACTTGGGCGATGAACAGGAGGGCACTGATTGAACGCAATGTTTAATTATTCTTTTCGTTGCTACGGTAATCAACATGTTACTGTTGAAAATGGATGTCGCTGTATACCTAACAGAGTCCACAATCTCTTTCCGGCAGCTGCTGATCTCAATTAAGGTACGTTCAGTGTCGGTATAAATGTTCTTTTTTTTCTATATCCTTCTTTATGTGCGTGTATGAAATAATTTTCCAGCATTTCTTTTCCCTGGACTGGTATGTACCGCTACATCTGAATCATTTAAACATGTCACTATTCAAAGCTATTGGTCTCTGAACAAGCAAAGGTTAGAAGCGGCTTCTAATCTCTATTTACAAAGCGACTGGTCTGTCAAGAAGCAAACGTTCTCTTCGTGAAGGTCGGAAAGAGGACCACAACACGGTAGTAGTAGTTAAGATTGATCTCAGCTTGTTGGAAGGTCGGAAAGCTAGCCACTCCGATTCCCAAGACGCCAAGATGGTGCGACGTAGCTGAGAACAAATATCTTTAGAAGCTACATTGACAGGTCTTGGAGGTAAAAGTACCGCTTCCTTTGCAGCTACATCCGCAAGTTCGTTTTCCGCAATCCCAACGTGGTTTGGAAGCTATGCGAAAGTGATTCTGGTGCCAGCCTGGATATCTGAATTAGAGCACTGAAGTGACAATCGGCACCATGAAATACGCTCTCCGTGAAATTGTTCTTGCATTTCTTCTATTCCAGACGTTATTCTTCAACTCGGGATGTTTCCTTAACCATTAATACGTCAACACTTCGTCGCTTTACCCGCATTTTCAAACTACTTGTTTTGCTATTTTTTTAGTGAAAAAATCAGCTTACTTTAGAGGAAATTTTCTTCACTTTTAGTAGGGTGAGATACGAAACAATGCAACTTACTAGTGCAAATACTATGAGACTATGAGCTTGTTCTTTTGATGGTTAGAATCACAACAGGCTGCCAGATGTGGATGAAATCAGCCACTCGGTGCAATGTTGTGAGAAAGGGTTTACTACGACTGTGCTCGTTAGTAGAATCCGATGAGTGACTTTTGAATTTACCACACATAGCGAAAAGCCAATAATTATAAGGAACTTACTCCAATTAACAACCTTATATCAAATAACTCTATGCGTGGAATTCGAAGTATAATAAGTGCGTAAAATTAACCGAGGAAATCCAGCAGCAATACTTTAGTTGCCTACTATAATTAACACTTGATCACTAACCTGTAGTCGAATTACTTAAGATCTCCAATTAAAATATAAAAGTAATTCTTCATAACACTATCGATACAATATTAAACGACATTAAAAACGAATGTTTGTTCCAGTTGCCTACATTGTATAATAATAAAATTGATTTAATAATTAAGACATGATTTGCCTTTCTTTCACTTAACTTCAGTAAAACCATCGAAGAAATTGGACTAACCTCATAATCGCTCTCAGATTCACACTCAAAGATGAACATTTCAAAACGTTTCTCCTTTTCCAAAAAATATGGTACATTAACACTTTCGAAATTGTGGTACACAATGCAAGTTCTGCCTGCCCCTAAAGTTGTATGCCAACGTATTGAAATGGCTATAGGCTATTTCCACTGAAAAGGATGCGGCTATGGAATACAGAGAGAAAAATATCATCTGCCAGAAATGAGGACTGCAATTTAGCCCTCTTTGTGAAGCATAATCTCAACGCAAAAATGTTAAGACGAGATCCCTTTGATTGCGCTTTTACCAAATTGTATGGGTCAGCGAACCTAATTAACAAGAGACACGTAAAACTTCTTCCATAGAGCACAACATAAAATTCAAATACCCAAAAGTACTTTGCACATCGCCAATAAAGTCAACACAGTGAGAAGTATTTATACAATGCTACAGTACTACAACAGGAGCGCTTCACCCCTGTTATGCAGGTCAAATATCCAGAGAAGAAATTAAAACTAACTGAATCGGTTATTTCAGAAACCACACATGTATACTTTTAGACAGGTTAAATGCGTATATGTAAAAATTATATGTACTCCCATCTTTCATAGAGAAAGCATACATGTCCGACTCATTATAGGGGTTATACTAAGACCTTGAACTTTACTTCTGGTCTACTGATAACGGGCAGGACATCTGAGGGACTTGAATAACAGACATGACAGGGCATTTTCTTGGAATTATTGTTAAAAAAGTATGTCCCTGAGTAACTTTAATAAGTGATATTGTTAAGACGGACAATGTTGGAACAGATTCTCAATGTTGACTTTAATGTTCTTGTATGAAGGGAAATTAAAAGATGAAAATTACATAATTAAAGTGTAATATGAAATGTGCATAATGGGGGTAAGCATCAATCTCAATCAATCAGTCACTACTGATTTACATTTAGGGCAGTCGCCCAGGAGGCAGATTCCCTATCTGTTGTTTTCCTAGCTTTTTCTCAAATGATTGCAAAGAAATTGGAAATTTTTTGAACATCTCCCTTGGTAAGTTATTCCAATCCCTAACTCCCCTTCCTATAAACGAATATTTTGCCCAATTTGTCCTCTTGAATTCCAGCTTTATCTTCATGTTGCGATCTTTCCTAGTTTTGAAGACACCACTCAAACTTATTCGTCTACTAATATTATTCCACGCTATCTCTCCACTGACAGTTCGGAACATACCTCTTAATCGAGCAGCTCGTCTCCGTTCTCCCAAGTCTTCAACATTTTTGTAACGCTACTCTTTGGTCGGAAATCACCCAGAGTAAATCGAGCTGCTTTCTTTGGATTTTTTCCAGTTCTTGGATGAAGTAATCCTGGTGAGGGTCCCATACACTGGAACCATACTCTAGTTGGGGTCTTACCAGAGACTTACATGCCCTCTCCTTTACAACCTTTCTACAACCCCTAAATACCCTCATAACCATGTGCAGAGATCTGTACTCTTTATTTACAATCATATTTATGTGACTACCCCAATGAAGGTCTTCCCTTATATATATATGATCCCCAAAAGGAACTTTCACCTCATTATATGTTTTTCGCTATAAGAGTTTATTTATTTGCACGTGGCCAGTAATTTTCAGTTCCCATATCACTCTTTTTCGAAAACCTATTTTTTCAAGAATATCAGAATTATTAGAGAAGGTCTGTTGAATAACTGATATAAAAACCAGACACAAATTCCAAACATTATAAGTTGTAGGCAGTTTTTAAACACTTTTATAAAAACTAGTAGTAGTGAGTTTGTGTGTTTTCTTAAATAACCGATTCAATTTGGAAAACTGTGCACAGTAAAGTGATGAGTTAGAATATATATAATTGTTTCAAAGAAATAGTGGCAACGGGAGATAAAATGAAAAGACATAGCCACATTGCAGGTATTATGTGTGCAGTGTGCGATGGTAAAGATGCGCTGGTGTATCGTACTGTATTACTGTCATGATCTGGAGGTGGACATCCAATCTGAAGAAAAGCATTAAAGGAACTACAGTGGTTAACGTCTCAGAGGGTGTATTGCACAGTCTTGAACTTCATACAGACAGTGCCAGAACAATGAATGCAGTTCTGTGGCTAAAATATTGCGACTTATAACCAGGATCACCCAGGAACTTCGCCAGCCTTTTTGGACTATCCCCGCAAGGAACGGTGGAAATTAGTGCAAACTAAGTGCGAAGACGACACTTTTGGTAAGTATTTGTATGCATATTAACTACAGAGGTCTGTACTTCGACCATTGATGTTTGCAATTTAATGCACGATGTTGCCAAATCGATTATCATCTTTATGCTGATGATCTGCAGATCTATTACCACTCAACAACTGATAAAATTCAGAGTGCTGTACGTCAAGTTAACGCAGATTCAAGTCTCATAAGTAATTTTTCATTGAGTAACAATCTCAAAATTAACCCTCTTAAAAAGCAAGCAATAATCATTGGCACTTCGAAAAACTTGCACGTTTAAAAACAACACTAAATTCCCCCTGTAGCACTAAAGGATACCATTATTCCATATTGTGGAACAGTTATGAATCTTAGTGTGGCTATAAGCAAAACATTGAACTGATCGCAACTTGTGGCGAAAGTGTGCCAAAAGATATATCAAAGTGAAGTGGTTTAAAAATATACTTCCTTGGTCCCTGAAAATAAAACTCATTCAGTCACTTATGTTTCCAGTTCTCGAATACTGTGATACAGTTTTTATTGATATCAGTAATGAGCAAGGCATGAGAATGAAACGTGCCAAAACTGCATGCATCAGGGTACGCATTCGACATACGTTCATATCCCACGTATCTCGACAGTTATCTTGGTTACGACTGAATAACAGACGTAGACTCCATGCAACTACTTCGGTGTATCAAGTGCTTTCTGAAAACATTCCTCCTTACCTATCCACCAGATTTCGCTAGCTTAGTTCACTACACATGTTCAATACCCAGTCAGGCTGTACGCTAGAGATTCCTGTACATCGAACCGCAACCTAAAACAGATCGTTCACGATCACCGCCACGAGCTGGTTGAATGAACCCCCTAATGACATCATGGAAGCTAAATCTAAGACAAAGTTTAAAATCCTTTCCCAGCCTCATCTTATAATCCCTCCCAGCCTTTCTCGAGAGCGAATGGGATGCATGAATGAGAGTGAACATCGTTGTTCGTTGTAATGTGTTCTAGTTTATACTATAGGTGGTTTAGTTGGACCGGACCGGGCCGTTCTGGAAAATATTTTCCCACTTTAGAAAACGTAACATATTTACATTCGGTAAGAATATCTTATAATCTATACATAGCGCTGAAACGTCATGCGTGTACTCTAGCGGACTAATCTCCACTTCTACTTTGGATACCTCCTATGGTGATTGTTGGCAACCTTTGTGACTTTTTCCACATTTCAGACAAGAGGAGGTACATTAATGCTTTTAGAAAGTATTTCGAGACCAAGGTAATTCTAGTGCAGCTGATGCCTTTAATCAAGATTATACAGACCATTCCCATCTCTTCAGCAGAAGCTGAAAGAGCTTTCGGTACCATGAATGAGATCCACGCCGAAAAGAGAAATAGGCTGCTGGTTGCAAGATCAAGCGGACTTATTTTCATAAGCAGCGTTGGACCTCCTGTGCATATATTTAACCCACAACCATATGTCAAGTCATGCCTACGAAAGGGGAAACGTTCAGCTGATGAAACAACTTGTCGGAAACATGAGGCCGTTGATTTTGACACCCAATAGGAGTCCATTTGGAAATTGCTGATTTAATAAGATGAGTTCCTGTAAATATTTTGTTCCATCTAAATCACTGACTATAGTTATACTTTACTTACTTTAGTTAGTTTAGTTTATACTTTTGGTTGTAAAGAATTAATATTTTAAATTATATGTAAAAATTTATTGTAAATTAGTACTCATTTATATACTTGAATGCCTTTGCTGGCAGGACGTAGTGTTTACATTGCCCTATGTCTCCTGGTATGGGCTAGAGCAATATTGTTACTTTCATTGATCTGTCTCAGCTTTATCCTTGGCTTTGACAAGATGAAAGTGACTGAGGTATGAGTGATGCTAGTAATGCCATTTCTTATGCAGCCAGTCCCTGCTATGAATGGTGTGAAAATGTTGCTCATAGGGTCAGTTGGTGCATGCATTTCAGTGGGCTTGGCAGACTGATATGTAATAACTTCTGACTCGGTGAGGAAAGCAACGGGAAACTACCTCACTCCTCATTTCCCTTGTACGCCTCTTCAGTGATGCCTAGGCCATTTATGACAGCTGATGGCGGAGCTGTTGAGGATCCAACCAGCCTTCGGGCTGAGGTGGTGGTGATTATTGTTTTAAGAGGAAGTACAACTAGGCAACCATCTTCTATTTAACACTAATCAGAGAGAAGAAATGGAAGGGGTCCGACACTTCGAAAAATGAAGATATCGGCCAAAAGAAGACAAGGGCCACGAAGGGCATGAAAATGAAAGACTCCCTAGCCCTCGCAAACCTAATAGCGTCGGGGTCGAAAAAGAACAAGAGTTGACCAAGGGAGGTCAGATAGGAAAGATAAAAGTGAGGAGCCTGGCACAAGTAAGTGGAAGTAATGCCAGGACTCAGCTGAGGGCCCCGTGGTCGCCAACCCACGCTCCAAAGTTCAGAGCCCCTGGGGGGCTTCGGGCTGAGGACTAAACATACATACATACATATACATGAAGTGGTTAAGTGTAAGAAAGGGTCGGAAGCCCTAACTTCGCCACAATAAAGTCGCTTTAATAATAGAAGTAATAATAATAATAAATGGTTCTATGTTAAATGTTATTGCGATTGTCACTGTAAATTCTTTATTTTTCAGGTGTGCGCCAGTGGCTTCATTTGAGAGAGATATAAAATGAATTGAAAACTCGTGGATCGAGGAGTGTTTGTGTTATATGATCCTTAGATTCAGTAGTGTAATACTTGAAACTCAATTCGAACTTCTCGAATTGCTTTGAAATAGCACATACTAGTCATATACGTCCCGGCTGTAGTGCTTGAGTACTTCAAAAAATGCAATTTAATACTAATAATGGCGTGTGACCTCCGGAGAGGCCTGGTGCAGGTCTTTTGATTTGACGTCCATAGGCGACCTGCGCTTCGTGATGAGGATGCAATGATGATGAAAACGACACATACACCAGTACCCATGGGTAATGTGCTGTACAATATTATAATTTGCAATTTGAAGTAATTTTACGAGTTTGTTTTCAAGTGGAGTTAACATGTTATCTTATGTATTCCTATATATATGAATGATATAAGTAAAGATCTGGAATCACAAATAAGGATATTTTTGGATGATGTTATATTGTACAGATTAGTAAGTGAGTCGCAGGATTGTGAGCCACTGCACAGTGTAGTGTGTTGGTATGACAATGGTATGAATGTAAATGGGATGAAGAGTCAAGTTGTTTCCCAAGAGGAAAAGCCCTCTCAGTTTTAATTATTGTGTTCATGAGGTGATAGTGCCTCTTGGTGAACAAAGTAAGTACCTGAGTGTTGGGTACGATGCGCATTAGTATCACCCAGATATCACAATAAAATTTGTCACAAAAGGAACATAATAATTGCTTTTACACAGATCAAGAGAAAAATCTCTGGCAAATTAAGAAATATTTCATTTTTGGAGTATATTATGTATGCGTACTTTACCACTTTACAAGTACATTTGGTGTTACGCTCACAGTGACACACGCATGTCTTTTGTCTTACACTTTCAACAATTTCGTGTGTGATATCTGTGGTCACTGAAGTTCTTTGCTTTCGTTTCATTGCTTCACTTGTCAATGACATCATTTCATGAATTGTATCGCGATATGCAATATTTAATAGGCGACAAAATGGTATGGCCAATGTACATAAGAAAAATTCAGTGGACTAGTGATTTATTGGTCCAGGGATCGAGCTACTTTCGTTCGAACAGAAATAAAAATATTTATTGGTCCAGGGATCATGCTATTTTTCTGTTGACCTCCATTTTGCTGTTTGAACTGGCCGTTCTAGTCATCTGGACAAAGATAATGAGAATCCACAGACATAGCACTCCCATTCCACGGTGCTAGCCCTGGACCTGAAGAAAGTAACAAAAGACGGTACCAGCAGCGGAATACGACATAAACCAGTCCTGTCTACAAGCCTTAAGTATGTTTTCATATTTCTCAAATAACGACGGTATTTCTTAATTTGCCAGAGATTTTTCACTTGATATGTGTAAAAGCAATTGTTAAGTTCCATTTGTGACAATTTTTTATTTTTTTGCTAGGGTCTTTACGTCGCACCGACACAGATAGGTCTTATGGCGACGATGGGATAGGAAAGGCCTAGGAGTTGGAAGGAAGCGGCCGTGGCCTTAATTAAGGTACAGCCCCAGCATTTGCCTGGTGTGAAAATAGGAAACCACGGAAAACCATCTTCAGGGCTGCCGATAGTGGGATTCGAACCTACTATCTCCCGGATGCAAGCTCACAGCCGCGCGCATCTACACGCACGGCCATCTCGCCCGGTATGACAAATTTTATAGTGATATTTGCGTGATACCTATGCGCATCATACCGCTAAGTGTTAATATAAGAAGTTATCTTCTTTGGGGTAGTCATATCACCGAGGTAGTTAAGAAAGGTTACCGGTACAGATCTCTGCACGTTGATATGAGAGTATTTAGTTGTAGTAAGGATGTAAGGGGCGTGTAAGTCTCTGGAAAGACTGCAGTTAGAGGTATGGCTCCAGTGTATGAGACTCTCACCAAGACTGCTTGAGAACTGAAAAAAATCTAAGGAAAACAGCATGATTCGTTCTGATACTTCCGATAAAGGAGTAGTGTTACTAAAATGTTGCAAACTATGGACTGGGAAGACTTTGGAGTAAGGAGACGAGATGCTCGACTATGTGGTATGTTTCGAGTTGTCAGTGGTTTGTTGGCGTGGAATGACACAAGTAGAAAGGTACGCTTGAGTGGAGCTTTTAAAAGTGGCAAAGATTATAATATGAATACAAATTTGGAATTCAAGAGGACATATTGGGGCAAATATTCATTTATAGAACGAAGAGTAAGGGACCGGAATAAATTATCAAGGTATGTGTTCGATAAATTTTGAAGTTCGTTGAAAATATTTTAGAAAAAGCTAAGTAAACAATTATAAATAAATGTAAATTAGAGGTAAATAATTGATAGGGAATCCGCCACCTGGACGACCACCCTAAATGCTGATCATTGATGACTGATTTGATGTCTCTTCAAAGCATGTCCAGAAAGGACTGAAGTACATATAGAATTCATATGCTAAGGCATGTTACGATGAAGTCACTGTGACTTCTGCCTGTAGGTGTTCAAGAAAAATGGATCAAGATTGAACTCTCAGCTCTGATTTGAAATATAGCCTCTAATTTTCTATTTTTAACAATGCCAATGGTTATGAATTTTTTGGTTGCTGGAATTCCTGGTTCTGCAGTGTGAGATTGTGTCCGAGAATCACCGCTGATTTTTGTAGATTATTAAATTATACTTTTTCTATGTTATTTGACATTTTAACGTACATTTCCACTGACATAAAACATAACCAGGGCCAGGATTTGGATGACCAAAAACAATCTATGTCCGCCTCTGTGGTGTAGTGGTTAGCGTGATTAGCTGCCACCCCTGGAGGTCCGGGTTCGATTCCCGGCTCTGCCACAAAATTTGAAACGTGGTACGAGGGCTGGAACGGGGTCCACTCAGCCTCGGGAGGTCAACGGAGTAGAGGTGGGTTCGATTCCCACCTCAGCCATCCTGGAAGTGGTTTTCCGTGGTTTCCCACTTCTCCTCCAGGCAAATGCCGGGATGGTACCTAACTTAAGGCCACGGCCGCTTACTTCCCTCTTCCTTGTCTATCCCTTCCAAACTTCCCATCCCTCCACAAGGCCCCTGTTCAGCATAGCAGGCGAGGCCGCCTGGGCGAGGTACTGGTCATTCTCCCCAGTTGTTTCCCCGACCCAAAGTCTGAAACTCCAGGACACTGCCCTTGAGGCGGTAGAGGTGGGATCCCTCGCCGAGTCCGAGGGAAAAGCCAACCCTGGAGGGTAAACAGATTAAGAAGAAGAAGAAGAAAAACAATCTATAAAATGAATGAAAAAATCCAGTAAAATAATCCGAAAACTGAAAAAATGCCTTATATTTTAAATGAAATTTTACCATCAGTTTACTAATCGAGTGGTGGTGGTGGTGGTGATTATTGTTTTAAGAGGAAGTACAACTAGGCAACCATCCTCTATATAACACTAATCAGAGGGAAAAATGGAAGGGATCCGACACTTCGAAAAATGAAGATATCGGTCAAAGAAAGACAAGGGCCACGAAGGGCGTGAAAATGAAAGACTCCCTAGCCCTCGCAAACCTAATAGCGTCGGGGTCGGAAAAGAACAAGAGTTGACCAAGGGAAGTCAGATAGGAAAGATAAAAGTGAGGAGCCTGGCACAAGTAAGTGGAAGCAATGCCAGGACTCAGCTGAGGGCCCCGTGGTCACCAGCCCACGCTCCAAAGTTCAGAGCCCCTGGAGCCCCTTTTAGTCGCCTCTTACGACAGGCAGGGGATACCGTGGGTGTTATTCTACCGCCACCACCCACAGGGGGGTTTACTAATCGAGTTGGTATATCCTGTATTTATGTTATAGGCATTATAATAAGATTTTCGTCTTTTTTCATGTCATGAAAACAAGGTGAAGAACTTTGCTTCACGTCTTCAGAAGAAAATCTCGACTTTTCATGAGAAAGATGTCTCCAATTATTGGAGATGCCCCTCCTGGAATGTGGGCATTTCCAACAAGTAAGTGGAGTACAAAGTTCCTTTCATCCCCAGATTGACAATGCGTTGTGAACATTCTCAAGTCTCCATATTAGTCCTCACTTAAAGTTGCAACAGTATCCAATACCATACGCTTAAATGCTTCAGAATCCTCAAAAATGTATGATAATGACTCAAAAAGTATAAAATAGTCTAATAAATTCCACAAAATCACAAATAATGACGTATAATTTTAGAAAATGACCTAAAAATACAAAATGGCAGAAAATCACAAAAAATGACCTAATAAATAAGTATTTCTACAATGTGGCAATACATTTCCTGGCGGGATATAGCGTTTACAGTGCACTATGTCTTGTGGTGGTTGTGGTGGTGATGATGATTGTTTTAAGAGAAAGTACAACTAGGCAACCATCCTCTGTATAACACTAATCAGTGAGAAATCTGGAAGGGATCCGACACTTCGAAAAATGAAGATATCGGCCAAAGGAAGACAAAGGCCACGAAGGGCGTGAAAATGAAAGACTCTATACCCCTCGCAAACAATAGCGTCGGGGTCAGAAAGGAACAAGAGTTGAGCGAGAGAGGTCAGATAAGATAGATGAAAGTGAGGAGCTTGGCACAAGTAAGTGGAAGCAGTGCCAGGACTCGGCTAAGGGTCCCGTGGTCACCAACCCACGCTTCTTAGTTCAGAGCCCCTGGGGCTGTCTTCTGGTATGGGCGAGAATAAATGTATTACTTTGATTGACCTGTCTCAGTCTCATCCTTGGCTTTGACAATAGGAAAGTGGCCAAGGTACGAGCGATGCTAGCAATAGGCCTACCATTCCTTATGAAGACAGTCCCTGTTATGAATGGTATGAAAACATTTCTCATAGTTCGGTTGGTGGATGCATTTCAGTGGGCTTGGCAGACTGATATGTAATAGCAACTTCTGGCTCGGTGAGGAAATCAACGGTGGTGGTGGTGGTGGTGATTATTGTTTTAAGAGGAAGTACAACTAGGCAACCATCCTCTATATAACACTAATCAGAGGAAAAAATGGAAGGGGTCCGACACTTCGAAAAATGAAGATATCGGCCAAAGGAAGACAAGGGCCACGAAGGGCGTGAAAATGAAAGACTCCCTAGTAAACCTAATAGCGTCGGGGTCGGAAAAGAACAAGAGTTGACCAAGAGAGGTCGGATAGGATAGATGAAAGTGAGGAGCCTGGGACAAGTAAGTGGAAGCAATGCCAGTACTCAGCTAAGGGCCCCGTGGTCGCCAACCCACGCTCCAAGGTTCAGAGCCCCTGGGGCCCTTTTAGTCGCCTCTTACGACAGGCAGGGGATACCGTGGGTGTTATTCTACCGCCCCCACCCACAGGGGGAAGGAAATCAACGGGAAACTACCTCACTCCTCATTTACCTAGTAGGCCTCTTCAGTAAAGCCTAGGGTATCTATGACAGCTATTGGCGGAGCTGTGTAGGATTAAATGAGCCTTAGGGCTGATTATCCAACATAACAATGTGGGAACTATGATCCGGATTTCTGTACAAGTTAGCAATGCCTATCGTGAACCAATGAAAAGATGGCATGTCATCAAAATCCTAACCCTGATAACACATTTCTCTACGAGATATATCCATCATTGTGGAATTCGGATTATTTACTTCCATGTGCATTTCAGTTTGAATGAATGCTTACAATTTTCAGACATGTTCTAGACAATAAATAAGACCAAACTGCAGCTATTTATTTGAAGAAATATGTCCACTTTTCACGAATTAGTAGGTTGTTGCCTCTCTCGGAGCAAGACATGGACACTCGCTTGTTGCTGTCTCTAACACGTATTTCCTTGTCAAGATATTCGGTAAATTGTTGGAAACCTGTCTACTTATTGTAGCCTGATATTCTGACGGCTTGTCTACGTATTTATAATAATAAATACCTCGATACGGACCACATACTTGCTCGAGAATGGATAATGTTTGCTTCTTCCCGGGAGGCCATTGGAAGGATGTTACGTCCTTGTAAAGTGGAGGGCGGTCAATGCATGGCTGTGGTATATGAACACTCTCCGGATGGTAAGTTGCCCGCATCATCTTGCTATATTCAACATCAACTCCTCCAGGAGGTTTATAACTCTCCTTATATGTAGTTAGATAGCGATCATCTTCCTTCGATGGGAAGTTTTCAAGAGAAGATTTTATATCCTCCTTCGCTTGACGTAGTTCCTTAACCACTTCAAGCCCTTCTTCTTTAGTAGCCTGCATATCTGCGAATCTTCCTGCCAAACAATGCCATTCTGTATCCAGACCGCCACATGGTACATGCATTTCTGTTTTCTTGTAGAAATTCAAAGGTAAAGTGTCCTTTGGAGGTTGAGTTACAATTAATCGATGTTTAACATGGCAAGTAGGACCATAGTCCTGCCGGTAAATCGTTAAGTACGGATCCAGAGACATTTTGAATTTTCTTTCTATTAACTTGTAATTTATTAAATATGGTATAAATGTCAAATATTACTTCATAGGCTTGCAATGTTTATGGTTATCTCTACATTAGATTTATAATTGAAATTTCTACCAAAAATTTACTAAAAATCACATCAGGAATTTACGTCAAATAAAGTGGATTGTGAATTATGCTTATCATAATTTTGAAACAGGATTGAAATATTAACTCATTATCCGAGAGTGCAGTTATGATCCGTGGTTAACAGTCCGGTCATGATTTGATTTTGAAGATGAGGCATGACAATTGACACACTGCCTCCGCTACTAATAAAGAAAAAGAATAAACACTCTGAAGTTTGATATTGCAAGGAATGACCATCCAAGTGTAAGAGGAAACAAACCGTAACATTACTGAAATGTGAAAGATGGCGTTACTTACGTAAGGCATTGTCGAAACAGAAGCCAGTGAACATAACCATCGTGTAATAGGATGCAACGCTAATTTAATAACAATAAACATTTATTGTAGCCAATGGCCATAAATGAAAAACATACAATAGGATTAAATGTATGATCTGCCTGTATCGCCTTAGTCACTATACAACTGAGTGAGGGTTATTCGTCTCTTTTGACACAATAACGAATGGTACCGATCACACCGTCCTCCGCATAGTTCACATTCACGAGTGAAAAGTCTTCTTCCTGCTGACACGAAGGTGGAATCCGTGTCATCTTGCATCGCAGGTCAACCATATCTCATTTCTCTTACGCTGCAGCTCTTTTAATAATGTCCGATATGACCTTGTAAATGGACGAAGCATTCTTTTGCCTTAATTGTCCTATGAAGAAAGTCTCTCTGACGAGCTCGTGTGTTAGCCTAGATGGGTTGAATTTAGAAACACACAGTAGTCTCTTGAGATATGATGCTTTGATCTGCTTACGAAGTTGGGATATACAGGGCCCCAATCGCCGTGAAACTGGTTCCCGTTCAGGCTAATGTAACACAATCTTTTGGCGCTAGGAGCGCGTTATGCGATGGGGGAGTACTCAGTATAGACTGTAAAGATCCTGTCAAGAAATATTAACATGGATATATTTGGGGCAAGACCAACTACAATGTCTCAGACCTTAACCTACCTATCGAAACTGTCCATAATGGCGGCAGCTGGAGTGCTAGCATGCGTTTGTTTTGATTTGTGAAAGTCGTGTTGTTACCAAATATTTACGGAAATTTGAATATTATTAATCGTACATTATATTCATTTATAGTCTTAAGAAGGTTATAGATCCTCTTTTAGTGCCGTAAGAAGCTGTTTGTTCCCAAAGAGGTTATTTATTCCAACAATATCGGCGGTGATTAGGTTAACGTTCATTCTCGTGTCCTTCTCTGAAAGTGTTTTCTTCATTTTTAGTTACCTATGCAATATGTTTATAGTTTAATGTGCTGTGTGCCTGGATGTAAGTAAGAGTTTCAGTGTTCCCGTTTCCAAAAGACCTAATATTAAGGCAAAATTGGGTTAAGAGCATTCGTAAGGAAAACTTCGAACCGAATCATAGGCCTAATAATGCTGTGTGCATTAATCATTTTATCATTTTTGAAATCAAATGTATTGTTAGGGAAAACATTATATACCCATAGAAGGTGGTGATCTAATTCGAGTGCCGCGCAAACTTCCGAAGTTAAAACTAATGATGCCTATCCTAGCATTTGCCCTATCAGCCAATGTACCTTACTACAAAGAAAATTAAATCAGTCCCAGAAACATCCGGAAAATCATGACCAAGATTTATGATTTAGAGACGAAATTAAACGGTGGTGCAAGAATGATGTAATTAATTTTCATCGTTTTACAATGAACGTGCGTAAACTAAACCTAACCCCATTTCCCGTGAGTGAACATGAGGATTATGTTCTTTTTTATATAATATACAATTTTGCCGTCAATTCTGGTGAGTTATAAGGTAACGAGCTCTTTAGATGGTCAAGTGTATCATACAAATATCGCTTGTACCTACTCAACAATACAGGTGGATTTTGGAGGGTTGAAATATTGTTGGAGAAATTTGTTTGCGTGTTTTACATAATGGGCGGTGGTTAATGGTGGTGTTACATAGTATTTCATGTAAGGTTAATAATGCTCTTTGTTGACATCTATATATCGTATTTGCTGACCGGAGATTCATATGTGAAATATTTGTATACAATACCCTGTGTGTGTTTCAACCTGACATTGATGCAATACTTCTCCCTTCGTTATTTCACCCTCTGAAATTACATTTAGACTTACAATACGCGATAACGCTACTTTTGGTGTTTAATTATTCACATTTCGAGTTAATGAGTTGCATTTTATGACGTTCGACTTGTGATCTTTTCTTTAGGTGACTCGAAATAAACACGCATAACCTTACCCTCAACCTCTCATATCGCCCACCGATGTCCACCATGTTTTTCCTGGATTACGTTCTGATGTAATTGTAGTTGGTCTTGTTTGGGGGATAAAGGTCTCTATGAAAGTTGTGTAAGCAGTTTAGCGTGGACAAAATATCGATACCGTCGTAACCAGGCAACGAGCTTTCGTCATGTGGATGGAAGAATGACGCCATTTTGGTGGACGGAAACAGTGACATTGATTAGGGGGGCAACCAATTTATGGAGAAAAAATAACTTTGTATTCCATTTTAGCCATTTTTTAAAAGCCGTTTATACAAACCGTGTTGTCTATTAACCAACTCTTTTCTTTAATTTCTTTAAATATTAAGGAAATAGCGGGAAAACTCAAAATGTCATTCGACGGAGCTAACCGATTCGTACAGCGGGGGAGACTCGCGTAGCAACGTGTAGAATCGCTATTAGTCTTTAATGGGACAAGCCTTAGTTGTTCCTTTGGTGAAAGTTTTATTGTATACAAATCTGGTTTAAAAAAATTAGTATTACCGTAATGACAACCTTTACTTCTCTGTTGAAATTCGCTCTGAGAGCGTAAACATTGACGGTACCATTTTGTAGCTACTTTGTTTCAGTTTTGTTGTCTGCACCGTGGTATTTTCGCCAGGCTCTTGGTACTGTTTCTTTTTATTCTTAGTGTTGAATACACTTCTTAGCCGACAAGGAACGGGGTCCCATACTACAGGAAACGTAAAATTAAGCAATTTCCTCAATTGTGCCAAAAGTTGAAGGATTATAGAGCCCGGAAATGTTTCAAATTATCAGTCTGGGATAGTTCTTTCAAACTAAAAGAACAAATTTCGAAAAGAGCCTAAAATCGCTTGTGTCTTTACTCGTTTTCTTTTCGATTTAAAGCCTAACAAAAGTAACTTATTTACATAATTATTTCTGTGATGTATGCCTTGGTTCAATACACTCTGGCATTTTTTGACTTTTTGAAAAATGATCACTCCGAATTAGTTATAAAGGCATAAGTGAAACTCTGCATTGACTCACATTACCGCTCGCAGTGGCAGAAACAGGCAAACTGATAATCTAAACGATGGGAACGATGATTAAGTAAATGATTGTGATTTTTAGAAGTAAATAAAGAATACCTTCAATGTTGTTGTTGTTGTTGTTGTTTGAGTCATCAGTCCATAGACTGGTTTGATGCAGCTCTCCATGCCACCCTATCCTGTGCTAACCTTTTCATTTCTACGTAACTATTGCATCCTACAACTGCTCTAATCTGTTTGTCATATTCATACCTTGGTCTACCCCTGCCGTTCTTGCCACCTACACTTCCTTCAAAAACCAACTGAACTAGTCCTGGGTGTCTTAAGATGTGTCCTATCATTCTATCTCTTCTTCTCGTCAAATTTAGCCAAATCGATCTCCTCTCACCAATTCGATTCAGTATCTCTTCATTCGTGATTCGATCTATCCATCTCACCTTCAGCATTCTTCTGTAACACCACATTTCAAAAGCTTCTATTCTCTTTCTTTCTGAGCTAGTTATCCTCCATGTTTCACTTCCATACAATGCCACGCTCCACACAAAGGTCTTCAAAAACATCTTTCTTATTCCGATATCAATGTTTGAAATGAGCAAATTTCTTTTCTTAAGAAAGCTCTTCTTGCTTGTGCTAGTCTGCATTTTATATCCTCCTTACTTCTGCCATCGTTGGTTATTTTACTACCCAAGTAACAGTATTCATCTACTTCCTTTAAGACTTCGTTTCCTAATCTAATATTTCCTACATCACCTGCCTTCGTTCGACTGCACTCCATTACTTTTGTTTTGGACTTATTTATTTTCATCTTGTACTCCTTACCTAAGACTTCATCCATACCATTCAGCAACTTCTCGAGATCTTCTGCAGTCTCAGATAAAATAACAATATCATCGGCAAATCTCAAGGTTTTGATTTCCTCTCCTTGGACTGTGATTCCCTTTCCAAATTTCTCTTTGATTTCCTTTACTGCCTGTTCTATGTAAACATTGAAAAGGAGAGGAGACAAATTGCAGCCTTGCCTCACTCCTTTCTGGATTGCTGCTTCTTTTTCAAAGCCCTCGATTCTTATCACTGCAGACTGATTTTTATACAGGTTGTAGATAATTCTTCGTTCACGGTATCTGATCCCTATCATCTTCAGAATCATAAATAGCCTGGTCCAATCAACATTATCGAATGCCTTTTCTAGATCTACGAATGCCATGTACGTGGGCTTGTCCTTCTTGATTCGATCCTCTAAGATCAGACGTAAAGTCAGGATTGCTTCACGTGTTCCTACATTTCTTCTGAAGCCAAATTGATCTGCCCCCAACTCAGCTTCAACTTGTTTTTCCATTCTTCTGTAAATAATACGTGTTAAAATTTTGCATGCATGAGATACTAAACTAATAGTGCGGTAGTTTTCACACCTGTCAGCACCGGCTTTCTTGGGAATAGGTATAACAACATTCTGCCGAAAATCGGATAGGACTTCTCCTGTCTCATACATCTTGCACACTAAATGAAATAACCTTACCATGCTGGTTTCTCCTAAGGCAGTCAGTAATTCAGAGGGAATATCATCAATTCCAGGTGCCTTGTTCCTATTTAGGTCACTCACAGCTCTGTCAAACTCTGACCTCAAAATTGGGTCTCCCATTTCATCAGCATCAACAGCCTCTTCATGTTCCAGAGCGAAACTATCTACATCGTTACCTTGATACAACTGTTGGATATGCTCCTGCCATCTTTCTGCTTTGTCTTCTTTCCCTAGAAGTGGCTTTCCATCTGAGCTCTTAATATTCATGCACCTAGATTTCCTTTCTCCAAAGGTGTCCTTGATTTTCCTGTATGCAGCATCTACCTTTCCCAGGACCATACAGCCTTCGACATCCTTGCACTTTTCCTTCAGCCATTCTTCCTTAGCTACCTTGCACTTTCTATCCACTTCATTCTTTAATCGCCTGTATTCTTTTCTGCCCTCTTCATTTCTAGCATTCTTGTATTTTCGTCGTTCATCAATCAGGTCTAGTATCTCCTGAGTTATCCACTGATTCTTAGTTGATCTTGTCTTCCTTCCTA
The DNA here is from genome assembly GCF_040414725.1 of Anabrus simplex. Lineage (NCBI taxonomy): Eukaryota > Metazoa > Arthropoda > Insecta > Orthoptera > Tettigoniidae > Anabrus > Anabrus simplex. The sequence goes on along the minus strand of NC_090268.1, from coordinate 370,239,697 downwards.
ACATTTCTTCAGCAGCCCTACTGACTTCATTTTTCATGACTCTCCACTCTTCCCCTACTGTGTTTCCTTCGGCCTTTTCATTTACTCCTTGTGCAACATGTTCATTGAAACAATCCATCACACTCTTTTCTTTCAACTTGTCTAGATCCCATCTTTTTGCATTCTTTCCTTTCTTCAATTTCTTCAACTTCAGATGGCATTTCATGACCAACAAGTTGTGGTCAGAGTCCACGTCTGCTCCTGGGAAAGTTTTGCAATCCAACACCTGGTTTCTGAATCTCTGCCTAATCATAATGAAGTCTATTTGATACCTTCCAGTGTCTCCAGGTCTCGTCCACGTATACAGCCGTCGTTTGTGGTGTTTGAACCAAGTATTGGCGAGGACTAAATTATGGTCAGTGCAGAATTCAACCAGCCGACTTCCTCTTTCGTTCCTTTGTCCCAATCCAAATTCTCCTACTGTGCTACCTTCTCTTCCTTGGCTTACCACTGCGTTCCAGTCTCCCATCACAATTAGATTCTCGTCACCTTTGACATATTGTATTAAATCTTCTATCTCCTCATATATTCTTTCAATTTCTTCATCATCCGCTGAACTAGTAGGCATATAGACCTGCACTATTGTGGTGGGCATTGGTTTGGTGTCTATCTTGGCGACAATAATTCTTTCACTATGCTGGTCGTAGTAGCTTATCCGCTGCCCTATTTTCTTATTCATTATTAAACCAACTCCTGCATTACCCCTGTTTGATTTCGTGTTGATAATTCGGTAGTCGCCTGACCAAAAATCCTGTTCTTCCTGCCAACGTACTTCACTTATACCAACTACATCTAACTTTAGCCTATCCATCTCCCTTTTCAGATTCTCTAACCTACCACAACGATTCAAACTTCTAACATTCCACGCTCCGACTCGCAGAATGTCAGTATCCATCTTCCTGATGATCGCCCCCTCTCGTGTAGTCCCCACCCGGAGATCCGAATGGGGGACTAGTTTACCTCCGGAATATTTTACCCGGGAGGAGGCCATCATCAGTCCATCATTCATACAGAGAGAGCTGCATGTCCTCGGGAGGTGGTTACGGCTGTAGTTTCCCGTTGCTTTCAGCCGTGTAGCAGTATCAACACAGCTAAGCCATGTTGAGTATTATTACAAGGCCGTATCAGTCAATCATCTAGACTGCCGCCCTTGCAACTACCGAAAGGCTGCTACCGCCCTTTCGATGAACCATTCGTTAGTCTGGTCTCTCAACAGATACCCATCCGATATGGTTGCACCTGCGGCTCGGCTATCTGCATCATTGGGACACGCGATATCTTCAATGCCATATTTTATTTGCTTAAAATTCGCAGCTCATATTCCTAGGATGTTTTCAACATTGAGTTGCTTCCCTGAACTCTGCTAGAACTGTAGACTTTTATGCCACCCCCTGCTCTAATCACCGCTACTGGACGGAAAGGCATGTTCTTGTTAGAAGTGTTAGACCCATAAAGAACGGCTGTAAATAAATCAGAAGCGAATAATTTTAACAGTAAAACATTAAATAATAATCTGAACACTGCGTATGAAGGAGAAAATTATTTATTTAATTCAATTTATCGAAACTCTCTCTCACTCCCTTGCGGGAGGAGTGGAAGGATACATTCATTATCTGTAACCCCTGCATGTCCTAAGAGGCTACTAAGAGGGGAGCAACCAAAGAATCTGTACTCGCTCTCTCGTTTTCTAAGCACCTAATCATACGTTCTTCCGTGTATAGGAGACATTTACATATATCCGGTTTTTTTATTTGTTTACGAGCTTTCAGGTGTTATTGCCGCATGTGGCTATTATTCTTGATGGATGCGGTATTTTTGCAATTGTCTCTAGGCACAGGCCAGAGCAAGGAGTAGCTTTCACCACAGCGTATTGAAAGAGGAAGTGAGTGCTCTCTCGTAGTTAATAGGCGGTGGCGGCAGACTGCTCTGGTGTAGCTATGGGTGAACAGCGCTGCTGTCGCGTTAATACAATAAGCGGGCGCGGCACTGTACAAAACGTATACGAAACAAATTCTCTAAGACTTCCAGTTGCCGGAATGGCCTTTGAATTATTTCCTTTCATGTGCCATGCATGTACAGTCCAGGAATATTTGAATAGAGGTAGCTGGTAAATACACTCATTTAATGGCTTAATGTTATCCTCTGAAAATATTTGAACATCAGTAATTCTGAAATGACTTACAAAGTGTTGAGATATAGTTGAAACTATTATGCGTTTCACATTATCTAAGATATACACAAAACGTTTTAACTCACCCTCGAAAGCGTTTAGTTGTCCGACTTGGAGAACCTCCGGGACGATTTCGCTGATTTGGACGATAATAGCTCTTTCCTTATTTCCTTCGTAGGGAAGAAGAATCGGCACTTAATGTAATGAAACACAATTTTTTCCACAAGGTCATATCTGTGATCGCTGCTGCATCCAAAGTCTGTGGGTCGTACAACCATAGAGTCTATGCTGTCCAAACATGCAAAATATAAATCACCCCATAAATTTTGTTCTGATCACAATTTTTCTGAGACGACCTCTTTTACTTTAAATAGCAAACTAAAAACACACGATGAAGGATATGTCAAGGTTTGCAAGCTTTTCTTCGTGCCATAATCTTTAATGAGGGTAAATGTTGCCAGTAGAAGCTCAGGTGGCTGTTCACTAAGCAGAGTGAGAGTACAATCTAAGCAGTCAATATATTTCTCAGTTCTTCTTACTATGTAGCCTGCCTAGTGAAAAAAAAAAATTCTGTTTTGTGAGGTTTCCCTCGTAAGGAAGAGTTATTTCATTTTCCCAGTCCGTGAGTACTATGTTTTCTTTAATTTTGACCTCCGCTGAATCTTTAATTTCTTTATTCTTACGCTCACTTTCTTTAGCCGTTGCACGGATATGACTAACAAATGAAGTGTAGGGGGAATATATAATATAAATTCATGAGAATAGCGCAAACCTTTTGGGCTGGTGCTACATTCTTTAGCATTGTGTACACAATTATCTTCTGTTTCTTGCTAAGGAACTGAAGACTGTCTCCAGCTTCACTCGACACATTTAATTTATTTGTAATCTGCTTTAATTTAGCTCTGCATGCAACTAATTTCCTTTCGGTTCTAATTAAATTTCTACCAAGTTTTGAACTCGTCTCCTCAAATTTAGAATAGTTCTAGAAGCTCCAGCGTCACTATCAACTACTTTACAGGGCAAACTGAGACCAGGTTCTTTTATTTTTACACTATCGTCACTATTAAGTATTTTAGATGTCGAGGGGAAATTCAGTTCATTACATTCTAAGCTACTACTGTTACACTATTAAGTATTTTAGATGTTGAAGGAAAATGTAGTCCATTACATTCTAAGCTAGCGTACTACTGTTAATATTGTCATTGCCAACATGTTATTTGAGTTAATCTCGTTTTAATGAGGTTTTTCGAATTTTCAAGGACTTGCTTAAATAGGATGGTAAGTTAGGAAACATGTGTGGGACAGCTCCTGGCTTAAAGATCCACCTTATTCTCGGAATTTTAAGTTTTACCCCTTTAATATTTTTTTTTTTTTTTTTTTTTTTTGCTAGGGGCTTTACGTCGCACCGACACAGATAGGTCTTATGGCGACGAAGGGATAGGAAAGGCCTAGGAGTTGGAAGGAAGCGGCCGTGGCCTTAATTAAGGTACAGCCCCAGCATTTGCCTGGTGTGAAAATGGGAAACCACGGAAAACCATCTTCAGGGCTGCCGATAGTGGGATTCGAACCTACTATCTCCCGGATGCAAGCTCACAGCCGCGCGCCTCTACGCGCACGGCCAACTCGCCCGGTCCTTTAATAATAAACGAGTCTACCTTTATAATAAGATCTTACTAAAATGACACTCACAAATCTCTTAAGCCGCATGTCTTTTCTGGGGATCGCTCTAGTCCACTGAGAAAAATGCTCCTCGTTTTCAGGTGGAGAGAAGAAATGTTTACCTTCACCTGACCTGTAAGCAGATCGATACCCTAACACAAAGCACGATGGCATTTTCACACTCACTATATTCCGAAATATAGTTATTATATTAAAAATATCACTCCCGCTACAAGTAAAACCGCGCGCACCCAGTATAAACAATGCCATCTGTTCACCCAAAGCGATCGTTGCGATGCAGTGGCTAATCTCCGCACTGTAGCCACTAGTTTCTCCATTGCGGTAATAGGAAGCGAGTCGAAGTGCTCTTACTTCCTCTTTCTATTCGCTATGCTTCCACTAAAGTCTCACTCTCATTTATGGCTATGACAGAATGGAAACAGCTGAGGTATGGGTGGTGCTGAGTAATGACAGTTTGAAAATTAGTGCGTGAGGATCTTGTGCTAGTCATTGTGTTTGGCTTAGTGAGGAAAGTAATGGCAAACTACTCCTCATCTTGCCAAGTAGGCTATGCTTTTTTTTTTTATGGCACCGCCATCGGTTTTGCGGTTTCTTTATAGGTCTAACTGCTTGATGTTCGATGGTTTTATTGAAGATCCATGCAAACTCCGAGATGAAGCCTTGACTTGACAGACAGACAAACAGACAGATACTAGTCCGGTTGATTAGTAAGTTAGTGGTTAAAAATAAAAAAAATTAATAACCTTATTTATTTAATCAATTAATTTATTTATTATTTCTGTAATTGCACATCGCCACAAGGCACAGACTGTCAGAGATAGAAGAATATTGCTGTGTTTTACAAAGATGCCATAAAAACATTAAAGTGGAACGTAAGAAGAATAACAAAGTCTTAGTCAATTGTTCTCCCTCTTTCTTTTTTCCTGGTGATGTAAAGTCGTATTAGCCTAGATACGGTTTCGGTGACGATGAAATAAGGAAGGAAGGAAGGAAGGAAGGAAGGGAGGAAGGAAAGAAGGAAGGAAGTACGTGGTCGTAGCTTTAAGCTTTCTGTGAAAATGGGAAACTACGGAGAACCATCTTTAGAACTGCCCATGGCGGAGTTCGGACTCATCATATACTGAATAAAAATGTATAGCTACGCTTTACGAACCACGCAGCCAACTCACTCAGTCGCCTCAACCGTATATTCTACAGTTTGCAGTATTCATTCCGGTGACTCGGACTATAGTGTCAGCACAGCGACAAAATACCTACTTTCAAATGCAATTCCGCCTGTATATGAAGATTTTTCAGAACACAAGTTGCGTTTTGCAAATACAAGAAAACCATAAAAGAAGACTGCAGACAAGCGAAAGGAACCTCAACCTTGTAAGAGGAAATTTGAACACAATGGGGAATCAACACACTTACAGTCAATGAACGGAATGGAGATAATCGTGGTTTTTGTTGCGATTCTCTTGAGATAAAAAGCTGCGTGGTCATCAGCTCATATCTATGTGGAAAACTGTAATGATCATTATCGAAGCGAGAAAAAATCCTGAAGGAACGTCGACTAGAAGATAAGACAAAATCGAGTCATGAAGGAAGAAGACAGACTCGCTTTACATTGGATGTTCTGATATCACAGAGACGGAAGAAAACTAATGCGAAGGCCCAAAATATCGAAAGGCCGTACAATTGATCAAGAACTATATTACATTGACCATCGTTTGTTGTAATGTGCTTTGTCCCTTCTGATGCCACTTATCTCCGATTGTCGTGTCCCAAGTAGAACAGCCTGCGTGAATATTGGCGGGATGTGAGATGGACAGTAGGAAATGGCATGATGGTAAACGAGGTTAAAAGTCAGGTTGTGAGTTTCACAGATAGGAAAAGTCCTCTCCGTTTTAATTACTTTGTTGATGGGGTGAAAGTTCCTTTTGGGGATCATTGTAAGTACCTAGGTGTTAATATAAGGAAATATCTTCATTGGGGCGATCACATAATTATGGTTATTAATAAAGGGTACAGATCTCTGCACATGGTTATGAGGGTGTTTATGGGTTCTAGTAAGGATGTAAAGGAGAGGGCAAATAAGTCTCTGGTAAGACCCCAACTAGAGCATGGTTCCAGTGTATGGGACCCTCGCCAGATCACTTGATTCAAGAACTGGAAAAAATCCAAAGAAAAACAGCTCGATTTGTTTCCGACAAAGAGTGGCATTACAGAAATGTTGCAAAGTTTGGGGTGAGAAGACTTGAGAGGAAGGCGACGAGCTGCTCGACTAACTGGTATGTTCCGAGTTGTCAGTGGAGAGATGGCGTGGAATGACATCAGTAGACGAATATGTTTGAGTAATGTCTTTAAAAGTAGGAAAGGTCACAATATGAAGATAAAGCTGGAATTCAAGAGGTCAAATGGGGGCAAATATTCCTTTACAGGTGGGGGTAGTCAGGGATTGGAATAACTTACTAAGGGAGATGTTCAATAAATTTCCGATTTCTTTGCGATCATTTAAGAAAAGGCTAGGAAAACAACAGATAGGGAATCTGCCCTAAATGCAGATCAGCGGTGATTGATTGATTGATTGATTGATTGATTGATTGATTGATTGATTGATTGATTGATTGATTGATTGTTTGATTGATTGATTGATTGATTGATTGATTGATTGATTGATTGATTGATTGATTGATTGATTGATTGATTGATTGATTGATTGATTGATTGATTGATTGATTGATTGATTGATTGATTGATTGATTGATTGATTGATTGAAGCAGAAATATAACTTTATTTCCTTTCTTTTTTCTTTATTTCTTTTTTTCCTTTTAAGCATGTCATTCCTCTGGTTCATACATGTTCTGCTAACTACTGCAACGTGACTCACTGTTTCATAATAGTATTCTAGCTGTTCGATCCAAGCTCGAAGGCACTGATAGGAATGAGGAGTGTGGAAACTTAATGGAAAACGGAAGAGCAATGTTGGTTGGTCGGCGGTTGCAGATTGGGCTTCGGCTGGTCCGACGGCTCTCCACTCCAACCAACCAAACGAGCAGAGGAAGGGTGGACGCGGCTCTCTCGTGACTCTACGCCTCTGCATTCGGGAGACGGAGAGGGGATGGTCGTCACCGATGGCTGTCCTGAGAATGGTTTTCCGTGGTTTTTCATTTTCCTGCACTAATGCGAATGCTCGGACAGTTCCTAATATAGACCACGGCCGCCAACCCTCTCACCTTCTCCGCAATTCTCCTTCACCGTAACAAATTTCATGGCCTGAGAGACGGCGTCACCATCTAGGAGGCCCGCCTCCCCCTTGAGGGGAGAAATGAAAACATTTTAGTAGTAGTAAGAGCAATGTTCGCCGGCCCCGTGGTGTAGGGGTAGCGTGCCTGCGTCTCACCCGGAGGCCCCGGGTTCGATTCCCGGCCAGGTCAGGGATTTTTACCTGGACCTGAGGGCTGGTTCGAGGTCCACTCAGCCTACGTGATTAGAATTGAGGAGCTATCTGACGGTGAGATAGCGGCCCCGGTCTAGAAAGCCCAGAATAACGACCGAGAGGATTCGTCGTGCTGACCACACGACACCTCGTAATCTGCAGGCCTCCGGGCTGAGCAGCGGTCGCTTGGTAGGCCAAGGCCCTTCAAGGGCTGTAGTGCCATGGGGTTTGGTTTGGTTTGGTTTTAAGAGCAATGTTCATCCCTGTCTGTGGCCGGGTCATTCCAGTTCTGAAATTTGACATTGTTAGAACGCCAGCGTTGCATTGTTCGTGAAAAGTGAGAAATTGCGCCGTATTTCACTTGATCGAGCATTTCATATGGTAGCATTGCTTTTAACCGCGATGATCCAATCTGTCAGTATTGTATTCTGACAAGAACATATCAAATACGTCCTACGTCATGTTTAATTCAGTATTTGTCTGTGTGTGTTACAGCATCATGGGAAAATATATGGGTGGATATTAATGAGATTTGGTAGCTCAGTTTAGAATAAGGTCGAGCAGGATCTTAGTTACAAGTTGTCCAAAAATTCAGCAAGAAGGTAGTGCTTCAGAAGGGGCCTAAAGCATGAAGTTCAATATACTGTTTCTTTTAACAGTTTGTTTTACGTCGCACCGATACAGATAGGTCTTATAGCGACGGTGAGATAGGAGAGGGCTATGAGTGGGAAGGAAGTGGCCGTGGCCTTAACTAAGGTACAGCCCCAGTGTTTGCCTGGTGTGAAAATGGGAAATCACGAAAAACCATCTTTAGGGCTGCCGATAGTGGGATTCGAACCCACTATCTTCCGAATACATGCTCACATCTGCGCGACCCTCACCGCATGGCCAACTTATTCGGTATGTACTGCATTTCTCTTACGGTTGGTTTTACACGAAAGTGTTTCAAGCGAATTTTTTGTCTATAAATTTTTCCGATACAGTTATAAAAAAATGAGGGAAATATCAGAGTAAGTCTTGTGAAAGTTTGAGTCCAAGAACCGGTAACTGGCACCGTATTCTGCAAAGAGAGTTGCTATGGAGATCGTTCCGCCAATGTTTTAAAGCTTTGTACATACGTCAGTAATTTTTAACATTAACCCAATTGTTGGATTTCTTTTATCCCGAAAGGAAGAGATCAAAGCATGATCAGCAATAATTCAAGAAGAAAAATTAAACTGATAAGGGCTACGGTGAGCAAGGCAGCGAGCACGTCACAACAAGCCACTGACAGGGAGAGGCATGTCCACTAATATGTGTCAGAATCTGGTAAAAAATGTGAAAAGGGGACAAAAATGATATCATGCACATACTAAGTAACGGGTACTACAGCTAGTACAATAATAAAGTAGGCCTGTAAGTGCACAAAAGAATCAACAGAAAATGGGGATATATGGATAGTAAAAGAAGAAACTAACTGCCACAGTTGTCTGCAGAAAATATCTTTTCTTGATTCTCAGTACGTTACGGTTCATTTAATCCCCTTTCAGGATAGGTTAATGTACCGTAACGCTTTCTTGAGGGCATTGACACCGATGTTTTCACAAAGACGCACACAAAATGCTGTCAGTTGTGTACCCTATTTTACTCACAAATTATATTTACATCTTCTACATAAACACTACACGAAGAATCAGAAGAAGACTGCGCAAAGATGCATGTCAGCTACCAACCAAACAAAACCAATTCACATACTTGACTTCAAACACTAGGTTGACATGACTTCCACGCGAGTCTCATTAAAACAACTTCCTCTACAACTAAGACTGCCTCTTTATATACGTTGCCTAGCCAAGCTTATAGAAAAATATGACACAACATATTTTCTCGTAAATTCGAGTCTCTCCAAAAGCCTACTGACAATGTAAAGAATTCTCTATACAATTCTAGTCGCTCCATTCGTTGTTCTAGACTTATTACAGTGTACTACACAATGTTGCTGCCTTGGATTATACTGTACATCAGATATAGAGGTAATAATAACTTATGTACTATTAATTACGTGTTCTTACATAAATAAACTCATATTAATATATATACAGCAGATGTATCATGACATAACCTCATAAATAATACGATCATGATTTACACCAATAAAGTCCGGACATAACTACGTAATTAATAATAATAATAATAATAATAATAATAATAATAATAATAATAATAATAATAATAATAATAATAATAATAATAATAATAATAATAATAACCGATACTTGCATTATTTACCCATGTGTTGAAGAATATTGTTTCCAAGTTATATTAGTCTATTACACTTGCGTCAGTACAAATGTCTTACGAATCTGTTACTGAAGCCGTACACTATCGGCCAAGAAAACATTATTTACCGACTTTCAGACATTAATATATGTGAAAGACAGGTTTACAAGATAACTTTTATGAAAGATTTGCCACAACGAAACATTGCCACTATTGTTGCAGCCGAAATTACTAAAGTTTATTTTAGATGATATTGCAAGAAACATGTGATCGAAGTGCGAAATTATCGCAAAAATACAGTAGACAGAAAACCTGTAAACAGAAATAGTGTTAAAGCTAAGTTGCAAAGAGAAGTGATATCTTTATGGAGACATTCTCCTTACCAATATGATTTTTATGTGTGTATAAGTGGACTACCTATTCTCTTCAAATCTTCCTAAAACACTTTAACATACACGTGTAAAATCGACTTGACAGTGGTCCATTCATTCATAACCTTACTAATGTAAATACATTCACAGCAAGATATTTTAACATGAAATTGATGCATTATTAGCAACTCGAGAGAAAAGGGCCATAAGAAACGTTCAGAACAAGTTTCTTCGTAAGTTACCATCATATTAGCCATAAAGTGCTGTTTTTTTTTTCTATTTCCACCTCACAAACCGCCGACAGTGTTTGGTTGTAAATAATGATAAATAACGTGGCGAATAAAACAACTTGGTGACCCACAAGGGTTAGTCCTGGGTCCTCTCGTGTTCAGTTTACATATAAATGATTCCATCAGATTAATTAAACACTGCAAGTATCATATTTTTGCTGATGATTTGCAAATTTATTATCACACTAAAACCAACAACATATAACAAGCAATATATAATTTAAATGCTAACCTTGAGCTAATTAATGGATATGGAATTAAAAACACTCTCATATTAAACCCCCACAAATTGCATGTCATTGCCATCGGTACATCAATGAATCTGCACATTTTCAAACAAAATTGCACTCCTTCCACAACTTTAAATAATACTGTGATACCTTATTTGCGTATCAGTTACTAACCTTCGAGTTATTATAACGGAAACTCTAAATTGGTCAGCGCAACTTACAAAATACCTGTAAAAATGTGTATCATACCTTGCACGCACCCTATAAAACGGTTCAGATATATATTTCCTCAACCAATAAAAATTCTACTTGTTCAGTCATTATTATTTCCCATCTGCGATTACTGTGGTGTAGCTTTTACGAATATAGCAAATGAATTAATCTTGAAAGAGCAACGCACTCAAAATGCTTGCCTTAGGTATACTACGGATTTACGGTTGACGTTCATGTTTCTCCCTACTATAAACAACTATCTTTGTTAGGCCTAAACGACAGATGTAAACTACCAGTTGCTTTCAGAAGACATTCCTGCTTATCTCTCCAGCAATCTTCTTCGCTTTGGTTCTTTACTTCTCCATAATACTCATTCAGTATCCCTACTAGGAACGCCTGTTCGCTGAACAACCACATATCATTGATAGCATATTGTCACCGCTTCAGGATGGCGGAATGCTTTCCCCAAAGACATCAAGGATGCTGTATCAGAAAGTACATTTAAACATTCTATCAGCAGTTCCTTGTTAAATGCTTCCAGCAAGGTACCTTAATGAGTAGAAAGAGTGACTGTGTGTAAAAATGATGTTAGGAGATTAAAGTAAAGTTAGGTAAAATATTATGTTAATACGGTACCTCAAATTTATTTTAGTTCTCGGACTGTAGTAAATTAGATGAAATCTATAACTTTCATGCTATATATAGATATATCTTTTAAAAATGCATATCAATAATCTAATGTAATTTAAAATATCATTATTTACCCAAGAAAAGTAAACACAGCTATTAGAAATGGCAGTAGTTAATTTTGAACAAATACTGCAAGAATTAATTAAATTGTATTTAATTTTATTATTAGTACTTTTACTTTTGCGTTTTTCCAGTTACTGTATTCAAGTTCATATTTGCAAATCTTTGTTATGTAGGTAGCTCCTTCTTTTGTGTATATACATAGTATACTGCGTTTTCTTGTTTTTGCCTTAAACGTTAGTGTGATTTTGTACTTCTAGGATCTTAAGTTTCAATCAGTTTTATTGTCTGTACTGGCTGTGAAGGAAGACATCTATAACTTTTCTTGTGACATTGATCGGGAAGCCTCTTTCATTGCAGATACCGGTAACAAAATGTAAGTCAGGATTTGAATCTTTGCTCTAAGCAGTTGACCTGAAACTACTTTGGCTCTAGCCGTATAAGATCAGGTAATGGAGACGAATGAAGAGATTCTGACCAAAGACCTGTCTTTACTGGAAAACTACTTCAAAATCTAGAGACTTCAACCCAGTGCTAGTAAAACTGAAGTGTCTTGCTTCCATTTAAATAATCGTTTGGTGAACGTGAAACTGAATGTTAGTTTCAGAGGGAGAATTCTTCGTCATAATTGGAACCCAAAATACCTTGGTGTCATCTTGGACCGTACACTATTGTTCAAACTACACCACCTGCACTTAGCACAAAAGTTAAAGTCTCGAAACAACATCCTCCATAAACTGTGTGGAACTACTGTACCTGGGGATATTCACCAACCACCTTGCGATTTTCAGCCTTCGGTTTGTTGTATTCAAGTGCTGATTACTGTGCACCAGTTTGGTTTGAACAGTCATCATAAAGGCTTGTTAGCAGCCAGCTTCATACCACAACGCTCATCATATCTGGCGCACTAACATCTACATCAGTTCATAGGCTTCCACTGCTAACAGGTATAATGCCCTTATGAAGGAATTCCACAAGTTCTTGAGAAATCCTAGTCTACCCGTGCATAGTGACCTGCCTCTTTTGAATCTTAATAGACTAAAATCATGCCATCCAACTCTGCGTGATGCTGCTGACCTGGATGCTAAGGATTTTAAATCTCTTGTAATGGCGTATGGCTTTTAGTGCCGGGAGTGTCCGAGGACATTTCGGCTAGCCAGGTGCAGGTCTTTCGATTTGACTCCCGTAGGCGATCTGTGCGTCGTGATGAGGATGAAATGATGATGAAAACAACACATTCACCCAGCCCCCGTGCCAGCGAAATGAACCAATGACGGTTAAATTTCCCGACCCTGCCGGGAATCGAACCCGGGACCCCTCTTACCCAAGGCCAGAAGGCTAACCATTTAGCTATAGAGGCGGACAATATCTTGATGAGTCGAAAGTTCGATGGGAAGCAGCAACAGATGTGCGCCTGCATACCTTCTTCTCAGGTCCCAGACTTCCAAGTGGATCCCACCTACCACGCAAGACCTGGACTGCACTGAACAGAATCAGAACAGGACAAGGCCGATGCAGAGCCGCTCTCCATAAGTAGAAAAAACTACCTAATCCAGACTGTGACTGCGGACCTCCACACCAGACTATTCATCATATCGTCAAGGAACGCAAGATTCGAGCCTATCACGGTGATGATAACCGGTAACTCCAGATGTTGTACGCCGGACTGAAGAACAAGATATTCAATTGTGAAGCACAAATTGCTTTGTTTCTAATGTATATATATAATTGATATTGAGGGGCTGCCTGGCCGAGGCGGTAAAGGAGTGCTCGGTTCGCCCGGAAGTACGTGGGTTCGAATCCCCGTCAGGAAGTCGTAAAATTTAAGGAACGAGATTTCCACTTCCAGAGGTGCATATGGCCCTGAGGTTCACTCAGGCTACACCAAAAATGAGTACCAGGTTAATTCCTGGGGGCAAAGGCGGCCGGGCGTAGAGCTAACCACTCTACCCCATCACGTGCCGAGGTTAACAATGGTGGAAGCCTTTACCTTCCACTCCTCCAAGGGCCTTCACGGCCTGTACGGAGGTGAATTTGCTTTGCTATAATTGATATTGTCTGTATAAGCCATACGCCAAATAACAGTTTTATAGTAGGCCCTATTAATAAATAATAATATGTATGTGGTTCAGTGTAGGGGCTGCCTGGCCGAGGTGGCAAAGGCGTGCTCGGTTCGCCCGAAACGAGGTGGGTTCTAATCCCAGTCAGGAAGTCGTAAAATTTAAGAAACGAGATTTCCACTTCCGTAGGTGCACATGGCCCTGAGATTCACTCAGCCTAAACCAAAAATGAGTACCGTGTTAATTCCTGCGGGTAAGGCGGCCTGGCGTAGAGCTTAACCACTCTACCCCATTAGGTGCCGAGGTTACGGATAGTGAAAACCTTTACCTTCCACCCCTCCAAGGGTTTTCATGGCCTGTACGGAGATGACTTTACTTTTCATGTGGTTAAGTGTAAGAGAGGGCAGGAACCCTAACATTGCCACAGATAATAAGGGCTTTTATATATCTCTATCTATATATCTATCTTTCTATATACCATTTAGTGAAATAAAAAGCAAAGGCAACATTATTGTTGTAAACAAGATAAGGTTTACAAGAACACAACTTATTTATTTGCTTCACACAGAATTCTACAGTATGTACAGGAATAAAACACAAAATTGTCTTGAAGCAAGTAGATGATTAATCTTGAGAGAGTTTCTGTTTCTATACACTATGTACACTCTGAATGTATTTACACTCACTGCTATCTTGAAAAGATAGTTCTTGGGAAAGATATAGTTCGTGATAGTTGAAAACTATCAGTTGCACTAGCACAGATTAGCTAAGAGAGTTCCTTCTAACTTGAAGTGTCTGAGTTCATAGGCTTGTACTAAATGAAAGCTATGTTCACAATTATCAATCAATCAATCAATCAATCAATCAATCAATCAATACTGATCTGCATTTAGGGCAGTCGCCCAGATGGCAGATTCCCTATCTGTTGCTTTTCTAGTCTTTTCCGAAATGATTTCAAAGAAATTGGAAATTTATTGAACATCTCCCTTGGTAAGTTATTCCAATCCCTAACTCCCCTTCCTATAAATGAATATTTGCCCCAGTTTGTCCTCTTGAATTCCAACTTAATCTTCATATTGTGATCTTTCCTACTTTTATAGACGCCATTCAAACCTATTCGTCTACTAATGTCATTCCACGCCATCTCTCCGTTGACAGCTCGGAACATACCACTTAGTCGAGCAGCTCTTCTTCTTTCTCTCAATTCTTCCCGACCCAAACATTGCAACATTTTTGTAACGCTACTTTTTGTCGGAAATCACCCAGAACAAATCGAGCTGCTTTTCTTTGGATTTTTTCCAGTTCTTGAATCAGGTAATCCTGGTGAGGGTCACATACACTGGAACCATACTCTAGTTGGGGTCTTACCAGAGACTTATATGCACTCTCCTTTACATCCTTACTACAACCCCTAAACACCCTCATAACCATGTGCAGAGATCGGTACCCTTTATTTACAATCCCATTTATGTGATTACCCCAGTGAAGATCTTTCCTTATATTAACACCTAGATACTTACAATGATCCCCAAAAGGAACTTTCACCCCATCAACGCAGTAATTAAAACTGAGAGGACTTTTCCTATTTGTGAAACTCACAACCTGACTTTTAGCCCCGTTTATCAACATACCATTGCCTGCTGTCCATCTCACAATATTTTCGAGGTCACGTTGCAGTTGCTCACAATCTTGTAACTTATTTGTCACTCTATAGAGAATAACATCATCCGCAAAATGCCTTACCTCCGATTCCACTCCTTTACTCATATCATTTATAAATAAGAAAACATAAAGATCCAGTAGTACTGCCTTGAGGAATTCCCCTCTTAATTATTACAGGGTCAGATAAAGCTTTAACTACTCTAACTCTCTGAGATCTATTTTCTAGAAATATAGCAAGCCATTCAGTCACTCATTTGTCTAGTACAATCGCACTTATTTTTGCCAGTAGTCTCCCTTGATCCACCCTATCAAATGCTTTACAGGCCAATCGCAGTACAGTCCATTTGACCTCCAGAATCCAAGATATCTGCTATATCTTGCTGGAATCCTACAAGTTGAGCTTCAGTGGAATAACCTTTCCTAAAAACCGAATTGCCTTCTATCGAACCAGTTATTAATTTCACAAACATGTCTAATATAATCAGAAAGAATGCCTTCCCAAAGCTTACATACAATGCATGTCAAACTTACTGGCCTGTAATTTTCAGCTTTATGTCTATCAACCTTTCCTTTATACACAGGGGCTACTATAGCAACTCTCCATTCATCTGGTACAGCTCCTTCGGCCAAACAATAAACAAATAAGTACTTCAGATATGGTACTATATCCCAACCCATTGTCTTTAGTATATCCCCAGAAATCTGATCAATTCCAGCCGCTTTTCTAGTTTTCAACTTTTATATCTTATTGTAAATGTCATTGTTATCATACGTAAATTTTATTACTTCTTTGGCCTTAGTCTCTTCCTCTATCTCGACATTATCCTTGTAACCAACAATCTTTACATACTGCTGACTGAATACGTCTGCCTTTTGAAGATCCTCACATACACACTCCCCTTGTTCATTAATTATTCCTGGAATGTCCTTCTTGGAACCTGTTTCTGCCTTAAAATACCTATACATACCCTTCCATTTTTCACTAAAATTTGTATGACTGCCAATTGTGCTTGCCATCATGTTATCCTTAGCTGCCTTCTTTGCTAGATTCAATTTTCTAGTAAGTTCCTTCAATTTCTCCTTACTTCCACAGCCATTTCTAACTCTATTTCTTTCCAGTCTGCACCTCCTTCTTAGTCTCTTTATTTCTCTATTATAATAAGGTGGGTCTTTAACCATTCCTTACCACCCTTAAAGGTACAAACCTGTTTTCGCATTCCTCAACAATTTCTTTAAACCCATCCCAGAGTCTGTTTACATTTTTATTTACCGTTTTCCACCGATCATAGTTAATTTTTAGAAACTGCCTCATACCTGCTTTATCAGCCATATGGTACTGCCTAACAGTCCTACTTTTAAGACCTTCCTTTCTATCACATTTATTTTTAACTACCACAAAAACAGCGTCATGATCACTAATACCATCTATTACTTCAGTTTCCCTATAGAGCTCATCTGGTTTTATCAGCACCACATCCTAAATATTTTTCCCTCTGGTTGGTTCCATCACTTTCTGAATCAGCTGTCCTTCCCATATTAACTTATTTGCCATTTGTTGGTCATGCTTCCTGTCGTTCGCATTTCCTTCCCAATTGACATCTGGCAAATTCAGATCTCCCGCTACAATCACATTTCTTTCCATGTCGTTTCCCACATAGCTGACTATCCTATCAAATAATTCCGAATCCGCATCAGTGCTACCCTTTCCCGATCTGTACACTCCAAATATATCAAGTTGCCTATTATCTTTAGAAATGAGCCTTACACCTAGAATTTCATGTGTCTCATCTTTAACTTTTTCGTAGCTTACAAATTCTTCTTTCACCAGAATGAAAACTCCCCCTCCCACCTTTCCTATCCTATCTCTACGATACACACTCCAGTGCCGTGAGAAAATTTCTGCATCCATTATATCATTTCTCAGCCATGATTCAACTCCTATTACAATATCTGGTAAATATATATCCATTAAATTACTTAATTCTATTCCTTTCTTTACAATACTTCTACAGTTCAACATTAACAATTTTATGTCATCCCTACTTGATTTCCAGTTCCCTGTTCCCTTATCACCGCTCCTTAGGCCATCCCGTTTCCCTGAATGTACCTCCCTATTACCCTTCCAAACAAATTTCCTAACTTATACGTACCACTGCGGTTTAAATGAAGGCCATCTGAGCGCAGATCCCTTTCTCCTACCCACCCATTAGGATCTAGAAATTTCACTCCCAGTTTCCCACATACCCACTCCATAGTCTCATTTAAATCCCCAATCACCCTCCAGTCAGTATCCCTCCACTAATAACAATCTCCGCTTTCTTAAACTTCACCCGTGCTGCATTTACCAGATCCCACACATCTCCAACTATGTCGGTACTTATATCAGCTTGCCTTACGTTATTGGTACCAACGTGAAACACTACCACCTTCTCCTTCCCCTCCTCCCTCTCTTCTACTTTCCTCAACATCTGCCTCAACCTAATTCCTGGATAACATTCTACCTTGGTTCCCTTTCCTCCACACACTTTCCCAACGTGTCTAACGATGGAATCCCCCATGACCAGAGCCTCAACCCTACCCACCTCATTTGATCCCCTCCCCTCCTGGTCAGCCCTATCTTTCCTGATAGCTGCAGAAGCGAGAATCTAGTGTGTGTGACGGAGCTTGAGTGAGCTTGGGGATGTGTGGCATACAACATCGGGGCTCGACATGGATGAAGGAACGGGAAAGTGGAGTAGTGACCTGAGGTGAAACCTCATACTACCAGAATTCCGTCCACCTGGTCGAGACACATTTTTAAGAGGAGTAGCCTCCGTGTTCGACGTTCAGTGTATTCTGGAGCAGGACACTGGGGAGAATCCTGATGAGTGACAGACAGGGAGCTCCTTATATACTGCACACGACGTAACAGACACGCGCACTGAAGACTGCGCGTCGAGTCTCGAATGATCCACGCTTGCGTGCGTGCGGCTGGCTGGCGCTGAGCGAAGAGAGCTGAGGACATACAACACCCTCCCCTCCTAAATACGCCGATACGGCGTCAAGCGGCGGCGGCGCTGGCGGCGGCTACGATGCTGGGCAGGAGGTGCTGACGTCTCTGTTGTATTGTCCGGAGCTGTGACTGGGCGGAGTGGCGCTGCATCGTCCTGAAAGGAACCCATGGTTATTAAATGGTCTAAAGCTCGTTCAGCAATAGATTTATCTGGCTTAACAAGAGAATCAATAGCCGGATATGGACGGTAGCGCAGGTGTATCTGGTCCTGGTGGCGGCAAATGCGTTTCGCAGCAGTCCGAATCTCGTAGAGACGATGGCCCAAAGATATGCGGATGACACCAGGTAACCAGAGCGGGTTTGACTTGAATGTCCTTATGTAGACCCTGCCGTTGACGGTGAACTTTGTTGGCGAGGTCTTAGGCTGGGCCGGAAGAGGCTGCAACAGAGAAAGTAAAGTTCTGTGAGGTCGTCCATGGAGCTTTTGTGCGGGAGTGACATTATCAACGCCAGGCAGAGTTATGTAGTTGCTTAAGAGTTGTAACAATGCTTGGTCTTTAGTTAAGCCTGAAGAGACAGCTTTTTTCATACTTTTCTTAAAAGTTTGTACAAAGCGTTCAGTTCACCATTAGATTGAGGGTGAAAATGCGGTGCTAGAATATGGCGAATGCCATTATACGTACAGAAGTTCTTAAAAGTAGTAGCTGTAAATTGCGGTCCATTGTCTGAAATTAGGACTTGAGGTAAGCCTTCAGTTGTAAATATTTTTTGAAGAGCACGAATGGTAGCTTCTGTAGTAGTAGTCAAATGTATATCCACTACATAGGGAAAGTTCGATAGAGAATCTATGACGATGAGCCACATGGAATTGAGGAAAGGACCTGCGAAATCGATGTGAACTCGTTCCCATGGAGAAGTAGCAGGAGGCCATGAAGCTAGATCAGAAGACGGGGCATTCTGATTAATTTTACATTGTTCACAATGGCGGATGAGCTTTTCGATGGCGGCATCAATACCCGGCCAGTAGCAGTGTTGACGTGCCAGTTGCTTAGTGCGGGATATACCCCAATGACTTTGGTGTAACAAGTCGAGAACTTGTGTCTGTAGACTAGGTGGGATAACCACTCGGAAGGTGGTGCCGGTTTCGAGGAGTATAACTCCGGCACGAGTCGTAAGACGATGCTGAATACGATGATAAGGCGCAAGGTGGGCAGGAAGTTTGTTCTGAAGGGGCCAACCATTGCGGATGTAAGTACGTACCGTAGCAAGTGTACTGTCCTTATCCGTAGCTTTAGCAATGCAGGTAGCGTCAATAGGAAAGGTGGATACGGTGTCTTCGAGTTCTATGTCTAACTGAAGACATTCGGATTCTTGAGAATCAAAGGCGGTATCAGGACCGACTGGTAAGCGAGAGAGGGCATCAGCATTACAATGCTGGGATGTGGCACGATAGGCGATCTTATAGGAATAATCAGAAAGGAACATGGACCATCTTTGAAGCTTTCTGAGGGAATGCTCAGGGATCTTATTACCAGGATGAAATAAGTGTACTAGAGGCTTGTGATCAGTAATGATCAGGAAATGGTTGCCATAGAGATGTTCATTGAAACGGCGAATACCAAAGATGATTGCTGAAGCTTCTTTTTCTATCTGGGAGTACCGACGTTGATGCTCATTAAGTGTCTTCGAAGCAAAGGCGATGGGGCGTTCTTGTCCATGACGATCCTTCTGGGAGAGAACGGCGCCGACGCCATAATCTGATGCGTCAGTAGCTAGCGTGATGAGCTTGCCAGGCTGAAAATGAGTGAGTTTAACAGCTTGAGCAAGGGCTTTGTTGATCATGTGCCAGGCCTGTTGGCATTGCGGAGACCACTGAAATTTAACACCTTTTTTGCGTAAGGCGTTTAATGGAGCTGCAACTGAAGCGAAGCGGGGAATGAACTTGTTATAGTAGTTCGCTTTGCCTAGGAAGGATAGGAGCTGCTTGATGTTCTGTAGTACAGGCATGTTTACAATCGCCGAGACATTCCGTTCACTAGGTTGAATGCCGTTTTTATCGAGGATGTGTCCCAGGTAGTGAACTTGCGGCTGAAAGAAAGTGCATTTAGCGAGATTCGCTCGTAGGCCATTGTCGTTCAACTTCGTGAGAAGGAGGCGCAGATTATGGAGATGTTCTTGATGATCTTCGCCGGTCACAATAATATCATCAAGGTAGTTAGCACGACCGGGAATGGAGGCGGTGAGTTGAGCTAAATAGCGCTGAAAAATAGCTGCTGAGGAAGAGACGCCGAACGGGAGACGATGGAGCTGGGGCAGTCCGATAGGAGTGTTGAGTGTGAGAAATTGCTTGGATTCTTCGTCTAAAAGTAGTTGTAGATAGGATTCTTTAAGATTTTCACACCAGGCAAATGCTGGGGCTGTACCTTAATTAAGGCCACGGCCGCTTCCTTCCAACTCCTAGGCCTTTCCTATCCCATCGTCGCCATAAGACCTATCTGTGTCGGTGCGACGTAAAGCCCATAGCAAAAAAAGATTCTTTAAGATGCACTCTAGAGAAGAATTGTCCACCAGCTAGACGACGGAATAAGTCCTTTGGACGGGGAATTGGAAATATGTCTGTGTCGATTTGTGCGTTGATCGTAGATCGGAAATCACCACAAAGTCGTACATTGCCATCAGGTTTCTTTATTACAACTAGTGGAGTGGCCCATTGACTGGAATTGACTGGTACCACTATTCCAGCTTCTACCCATGTTTCTAACTCCTTAGTGACCTGGTCTTGAAGTGCCAGGGGTACTGGACGTGCTTTGAAAAAGCGCGGCTTAGCTCCTGATTTCAGCTGTATGTGAGCTGTATAGTTTTTTGGCGGTTCCGAGCGTAGAGTCGAAGACTTCAGGAAACTGCTCGAGGAGAGCCGTAATATCAGAAGTAGGTTGCAAAGTAGATACCACGTTGATATTATCATGAATCTGGAAGCCGAAGAAATTAAAGAGTCCATGCCCATAATGTTCGATGCGGCGTAGTTGTTGACTACGAGGAGTGGAATGACCTTCCGAATTCCTTTATAGCTGGCTGGAAGCGTGATTTGGCCTTTAATGTCAATCTTCCGTTTGTTAAATGTAACAAGCTGGATGTAAGCTGGAGAGCATGAAGGTGAACCTAAGTCGTGATATGTAGCCAGGTTAATGATAGAGACAGGTGATCCAGTGTCTAACTGAAAATCGACAGAGCGATCAGAGAATGATAGAGGAACGATGATCTTGTGAGAATTCTTGGTGGGAAGAATAAGATTTATCTGATCAACTTCCATGTCCTGTCGGGGCTGTATATGCTTCGGGCACGCTGCAGGAGTCTTAGCAGAGCGGAGCGAACTTTGACTTACAGTCTTGATGTGTCCTACTTTATTACATCGTTCACAAGGGGCTTTGAAAAAACGACAGGCACGACGTTCATGATGTTTGTAACATCCTCTGCAGGAAGGCAGGAGTTGCGACTTACTCTTAGAAGTGGGCTTCCTTGGAGAAGAACGAGAGGGAACCGGGCGAGAATGCTTGGCAGAGAGCGACTTGGCTGCGCGGTTCAAGGTAGCAGAGGATTGGCGGGCTGGAGTAGAGACTTGAGCGACTTCGTGTTTAGAAGCTATTTCTGCCGCAGTCTTGGTAGTAAGTTCGTATACCGTAGCAATACGCTAGACGTCTTCTAAAGAAGGGTTACTCTTCTTGACAGCGTCAAAACGAACTTTGTCCTCAGGAGTATGCATAATGACCATATCACGAATGAGGGAATCGGTATAAGGCGTACCACAACCGTCCTTGGAACATATAAACTGGCAGGGTTTAGCTAGACCTCGCAATTCCGCTATCCATTCAGCGTGAGTGTGTTGCAGTGGCTTCCTGCTCTGAAAAAATTTGTAGCGAACGGCCACTATGTGCGGGGCTTTAGCATAGTGTTCAGTGATACGGGCCAAGAGCTGTGCGAACGGCACTTCAGAGAGTTGCTCCTCTGGACTTAATTTTTGTAGTAATTCGCACGTAGCATTGCCAACCGAACTGAGAAATAGTGCACGTTGGCGCTTGTCATCCGTGACGGAATGGCATATGAAATGTTGCTGTAGGCGGGCGAAATAGACTGACCATTCTTCCTTAGCCGGATCAAAAGCAGAGAACGGAAGAATTGCTGAGGGCTGTGTAGAAACAGAAAGAGTTTGCATAGCTGTGAGCAATGCCGCTTGTTGTTGCTGCATGAATTGCTGTTGTTGCTGCTGTAGAGCTTGCAATACGGCGGCTAGCTGCTCGTCTGTAGCCATGTAGAGATGCGTGAGAGAAAAGAACTTGTCTAGCAGCGTGTACTAAGCTGGCTGTAGGCGAGACCTTCACCGGAACAGCTGGGAGTGTGTGAAAGAACAAGCAAGCAGAAGCGTGCCGAACAGGTGCTGCGAGCAAGAGAGAGCCTTGGAATGTCGGCTGACTGTCCGTAGTTCGACGGAGGCTAATAGTTGCACTGTAGAAAAGGCTAACTGCTGGTAGAGGCCGTACAGGTTCCAATGTGGATTGGTGATAGTTACGGAGTATAGTGTTACTGTGCCAACGAGTGGACGATATCCTGTAAGAGTTTGTTGACCTGTCGCGAATGAGTTGGCGACAGAATATAATCAGTTTTGTACCTCGTTTCGAATGAGTGGGCGACACACTGACCACTGTTGGACTTCATCGCCAATGTGTTGGTGGCAGATGGCACGTAGTTTTTTACCTCGTCGCCAATGAGTTGTGTTGTAAACAAGATAAGGTTTACAAGAACACAACTTATTTATTTGCTTCACACAGAATTCTACAGTATGTTCAGGAATAAAACATAAAATTGTCTTGAAGCAAGTAGATGATTAATCTTGAGAGAGTTTCTGTTTCTATACACTATGTACACTCTGAATGTATTTACACTCACTGCTATCTTGAAAAGATAGTTCTTGGGAAAGATATAGTTCGTGATAGTTGAAAACTATCAGTTGCACTAGCATAGATTAGCTAAGATAGTTCATTCTAACTTGAAGTGTCTGAGTTCATAGGCTTGTACTAAATGAAAGCTATGTTCACAATTAGAGAATCTAATGTGTGTGTCGGAGCTTGAGTGAGCTTGGGGATGTGTGGCATACAACATCGGGGCTCGACATGGATGAAGGAACGGGAAAGTGGAGTAGTGACCTGAGGTGAAACCTCATACTACCAGAATTCCGTCCACCTGGTCGAGACACATTTTTAAGAGGAGTAGCCTCCGTGTTCGACGTTCAGTGTATTCTGGAGCAGGACACTGGGGAGAATCCAGATGAGTGACAGACAGGGAGCTCCTTATATACTGCACACGACGTAACAGACACGCGCACTGAAGACTGCGCGTCGAGTCTCGAATGATCCACGCTTGCGTGCGTGCGGCTGGCTGGCGCTGAGCGAAGAGAGCGGAGGACATACAACAATTATCATACGGGCAACCTAAATGAAGTCAAATTAAAATGGCTGAACGCAGAAGCTGAGGCCACATCGTTAAATACATTATTTATGATCCATCACGAAACTGTTTCGTTTATTCTGATTTTGGATCGAGCCCTCCATTCGGACACGAAAGCCATGCGAAATACGACTGAAATGGAAAATGTCTGGGTTAGACCATACCGATTACAGACTGTCCACAGTATGACAAAATAAATTATTCTAAGAGAAACCCGGCTATTCGTGATTTCAAATTCTCGTGTTCAGAATAAAGTGTTTTACGTAATTTAAGGATAGAACTATTGGCATATACCTACAATGCGTATGCAAGGTAATCGTTATTGGACTATTGCAAGCCGCCCAGCAATTTATTAGCAATTACAAGGTATGGCAGAAATACTTGATAGTATTTAAAATATAATGTACATTTACTAATTATTGAACACAAGTGATTGATTTAATTTATATACATTCTCTATATCAAAGCATTTTCAATATATTAATTAGGTTTCAAGAATGATGTCTTCTAGGTGTTGTCAATTTTCCAAGTATTCAAGCAAATCTATTCCTAAGTTCTCCATCAGTGGGTGGAACGTGGCGGCTGAGATTCTTTCTACTTCATGTGTTATGTTTCTTCTCATGTTTCTTATAGTGCATGGTTTGTTTTCATATACCCGTGATCTAAGGTAACTCACAGAGGGAAGTTTGATGCCCTGAGATCGAATGATCTTACAGGTCACTCAGTATCGCCCTGTCTGAAAATGACGCGACCTGGGAACATTTACCTTGAGTAGAGCCATGGAAGTTCTCAGTGTGTGATATGTAGCCTCATATTTCTGGAATCAAACTGGCTGAGTTGCAATAAAACTTCGTTCCAGGTCAGGTTTAAAAAATAAATACAGTATTTCTACGAAACGGAATGATCTTACTTGCATGCTTCGCCTTGGAAAAAAAAATACAGACCAATCATCCCAAAACAAGATAGATTCACCAAACTTCATCTTCCTCAGAATGTACCCCTGTGGATGGAGTCGGTAGAATAACACTCACGGTATTCCCTGCCTGTTATAAGAGGTGACTAGAAGGGACCCTAGGGGCTCTGAGCTTAGGAAGATGGGTTGCGGACCACGGGGCCCTTAACTGAGTCCTGTCATTGCTTCCGCTTACTTGTGCGAGGCATCTCACTTGTATCTATCCTATCCGACCTCTATCGATCAACTATTGTTCTTTTCCGACCCTTACAATGTTAGAAGTCAATGTCTAGAGAGTATATCACTTTCAGGCCCATCGTGGCCCTTGCCTTTCTTTGGCCGATACCTTCATTTTTCGAGGTGTCGGAACCCTTATATTTTTTCTCTCTGATTAGTGTTGGTAGAGTATGGTTACCTAATTGTACTTTCTTTTAAAACAATGATCACCACCTCACCACTATCACCACCACCACCACCTCAGAATGTAGTGGTGTTCGGTGAATCACTCTGGAATTCTCAGGCACCCAATAACAACAAATTGCCAGTCAGGTGAAAATTTACTTCATCCTTCATTTGAACCTGGTCAGTTTGATTTCCAAGGCATCATTCACATCATTTTCGATGTAATATGCCCTGTTCATTCAATTCACGAGTGTTTGTCTTCATTCGGGCGAAAATTCAAGTCACTATGTAACACGCGACTCACTGTATGATCAGATATTTTAAGGGCATGCCTCTTTACCGATCTTCATAGACTTCTGACCTACACTTGACGCATATTTTCAATGTTCTCAAGATCTTATGGTTGTTTTTCCCCGATGGATTTTTCTTTATTATAGGGAAAGTTTCGAAAGCACAACTTCACGGCGTTGCTGCTCGAAACTCTGCAGTTGCGATGTATCTTGAAGTGACTGCGAGCGAAATATTTATTGAGTGAGAACAACAGATTCGTTGTTTTTTAAATATCTCCAAAACAAACACTCGATTTGCCTCAGTCCACTTATCTGTTGTCACTGAAAGGCTTTGAGCCTAGTGACAACGTGTGCGTTATTATTATTATTATTATTATTATTATTATTATTATTATTATTATTATTATTATTACCGTTAATTGTGTGGTAATTAATACCATTACAATAGGATATCGTTTGTTAATTGTTTATTCACCAAAGTCTCATCAAAATCTGTCTGGTTCGACACAGTTCCCTCGGGAGTTGCACAGGGTGGTGGTGTCGGTCTTGCTTGTCCTACTGCTCCTCTAGGCTGTCAGAACTCGAGTACACTTTCTCAGGAATGCAATATCATTAATTAAATACGCCCTTCTCCGGCCATGTGATTGGTTGTCAGGCCTGCGCTTCCTAGTAATTGGATGTGTCGCATTCTTACATTCTTCCTTCTCTCAGCTGCTGGGGGAAGAGGACACACCGACTAGGTCTATGTCCTCCTTTCTCACTGTCTTTGCTGTCCGAACCCTCAGTGTAGTTTCGACAGGACCCTGGGAGAATATTTGATAAAATTATGAATGGTGGTGGTGGTGGTAATAGTAGTGCCGCCGGTGGTGATTATTGTTTTAGGAAAAATAGAACTGTACAACCATCCTCTCTTACCAATAATCAGAATGAAAACGGACGAGGTTAGACACTTTAAAAATGAAGGTATCGGCAAAAAGGAAAGAGAAGGGATACGAAGAGCGTGAAAGTGAGAGATCCGTAGACCTGAGAAACCTAATCACCCTATGGGTGCGGGTGGTAGAATAACACCCACGGAATCCCCTGCCTGTCGTAAGAGGTGATTACAAGGAGCCCCAGCGGCTCTGACTTTGGGAGCGTGGGTTGGCAACTACTGGGCCCTTAGACGAGTCAGGCTTCTCACTTTCATCTACCGTATCCGACCTCCTTTGCCCAACCCCTGTCGGTGGGGGCGGTAGAATAACACCCACGGTATCTCCTGCCTGCCGTAAGAGGTGACTAAAAGGGGTCCCAGGGGCTCTGGATTTTGGAGCGTGGGATGGCGACCACGGGGCCCTTAACCGAGTCCTGGCATTGGTTCCACTTATGTTAGGCTCCTCACATTCATCTATCCTATCCGGCCTTCCTTGGTCATCTCTTTTTCTTTTCCGGCCTCTTCGTTATTAGAGCGCTCGAGGCCTAGGGAGTTTTTCATTTTCACGCACTGCGTGGGCCTTGCCATTCATTGGCCGATACCTTCATCTTTCGAGTGTCGGATCCCTTCAATTTTTCTCTCTGATTGGTGTTATATAGAGAATGGCTACCTAGTTGTACTTCCTCTTAAAACAATAATCACCCCCACCATCTCACGAATCTAATACCGTTGGGGGCGGAAGAGAACAAGAATTTGTTAAGGAAGGTCGGACACGTAAGATTAAAGTGAGGATCCTGACACAAGTGGGTGGAAGCAATGCCACACTCACCTAGATGAACCGTAGACGCCAAGCCACGTTCCGAAGTTGAGAGCCCCTGGTCCCCTCTTAGTCGCCTTTTACGGAAGTTAAGGGATACCGCGGGCGTGTACTACTTTCCCCACGTACAGGGGTATGCACAATTAATAGATTGGCATCTTACTAAAATAATAAGAATGTGGTGCACCTTAACACATTAATTTTTTTTATCATGACATTGATAAAGATGATAGTAACCACGATGCGGGGACACCAATCATTTTTGAAAGGTCCGTCATTCCGCTCAGATTGAATAAACACAAACACTGCTAATGCTTTTTTTCATTAAATTTATCAGTATTAAAGCAGATGTGTCAAGTAGACAAATTTTACGTATCTACCAGGTGTATGCAAAAGTATTTTCCGGTTTCACTAAGAGATGGCGTCAACGAACAGTAGGCAGCGTATGAATTTGACACATAGCTCAGCTTGTTCGTCTGACATTCACACACAAGTTGAGTCCGCCAAACACTAGCGTCTGTGTTGTATCGTTCAGTGATCATGTCGACGTTTGTGCCTGAAAAAGAACATTTGCGGCACGCATTGCTTTTCTTATTTAATCAAAAGAAAAAGGCTGTGGAAAGTCATCGTTTGCTGATAGAAACAGACGGTGAACACGCTCCATTGATTAGAACATGACCCAGCTCAATAGCTGCAGTCGCTTAAGCGCGGCCAGTATCCAGTATTCGGGAGATAGTAGGTTCGAACCCCACTGTCGGCAGCCCTGAAAATGGTTTTCCGTGGTTTCCAATTTTCACACCAGGCAAATGCTGGGGCTGTACCTTAATTAAGGCCACGGCCGCTTCCTTCCCACTCCTAGCCCTTCCCTGTCCCATCGTCGCCATAAGACCTATCCGTGTCGGTGCGACATAAAGCAAGTAGCAGAAAAGTAGCAGAGATTAGAACATGTGAGACATGGTTTCGACAAATCGCTTCGGCAAGAAGACCATGCTTTGTATCTGGTGAGACCAGAACGGTATCGTGTATTATGAACTCTTCAAGCCCGGCGGAACCGTTAATGCACAGCACTATCGCCAACAAATTATCAATTTAAATCATGCATTGATCGAAAGATGACCGGAATGTTGTTACACGACAATGCGCCGTCTCACACAGCCAAACCAGTGAAAGACACCTTGAAATCGCTTGGATGGGACATCGTTCCGCACCCACCGTATCTCCCCGACCTGGTGCTGTTTGACTATCATCTCTTCGCATCAGTGGGGCACGCGCTCGCAGAGCAGCACTTCAGCAATGTCGAGGAATTTGGAAAATGGCTCGACGAATGGTTTGCCGCAAAAGACAAGCGGTTTTTCTGGCAAGGTATTCATAAATTACCTGAAAGATGGGCGGAGTGTATAGAAGCCGATGGCCAATACTTTGAATAAACAAAAATAATTCTCTTTAATATTACGTGTTTTCTTTACCATAAAAACGGAAAAGACTTATGCATACACCTGGTAGGTGAAACTATTGAACCAGCAGAATTAAATAAGCAAGCTAACAAAGAATTAAAAAACTTCAAAAGGCATACAAAGTTGCTTGGAACAGATGCAATAAAAGAACTATGTCAAAAAATGCAAAATTACGATTTTATAACACAGCAGTAAAATCAGAGGTCCGTCTCTGTGGTGTATTGGTTAGTGTGATTAGCTGCTATCCCTGGAGGCCCGAATTCGATTCCCGGCTCTGCCATGAAATTTGAAAAGTGGTACGATGGCTGGAATGGGGTCCACTCAGCCTCGGTAGGTCAACTGAGTAAAGGGTGGGTTCGATTCCCATCCCAACCATCCTGGAAGTGGTTTTCCGTGGTTTCCCACTTCTCTTCCTGCCAAATGCCGCGATGGTACCTAACTTAAGGCCACGGATGCTTCCTTCCCTCTTCCTTGTCTATCCCTTCTAATCATCCCATGCCCTACCAAGGCCCTTGTTCAGCATAGCAGGTGAGGCCACCTGGACGAGATACTGGTCTTCCTTCCCAGTTGTATCCCCCGACCCAGTGTATTTTTGGCATTTGGTGATATTTCAATAACATTAACAGATTATTTACATTATACATTAACTTAGAATTTACGTAGGTTACATAATATTATATACATTTTAAACATATAATTTTGATTGGTTTGTAAGCTTTTTATCTGACTTGAAACCATGTCCTTTTCTTGCAGTTAGTTTACGTATTTTAAACCGTTGTAGTAGTACTATTTAACAAATGTTTCTTAAAGCGGCCCTTACACGATCAATATTATTGACAATATCAGTATTGTCAATACAGTCGCTTACTCCTGTCAATATCGCCATACCCTACACGGTCAATATTATTGTCAATAATTGTATCAATAAATGTGCTCAGTACGTTTGTTTCAACCATTCGGACTCAAGGTAACTAGAATATAAGGTAGGCTACTCCGGCGGTTGAAGCTTCCATTGGCTGGAGCGCTCTGACGTCGAGCGGTATGAACGATAGCGAGTAAGGAACACAGTCGCAGTACAGCAAGCCTGTGAATTCTCGTGCCTGTGAAACATCTTCTCAATCTTTCATCAAATAATAGTCTGGTTTAGTCCGATTCGATAAGTAACGGCACTTCCAATAGATTTAAAAACGTGAAAATGCGTTAAACTTCGTCACATGCTGAGCAGGTAGAACAACTATCAAATACATGACATATAATACGATAAGAAATAAAATATTGCCATGCAACTCGAAATAATTAATTTATTTCCTGATGAAGTAAATATTTAGATTAAATGGCATAGGAAAATATGAATCATATCGACATCTTTATGGAATTATATTAAACTATTAAAACGTACGTGTCAGGAGACTTAATTACATGATGAACCAGCCCAAAGCTTAGCCTTCTTATTGGCATATTTTCTCAGTGCTAGCTCCTTACTCTTTGCATTAAAGTGCCATATCCTAATAAATGTCCTGGTCCTTACGTAGAGACAAATTATTTTGTCATGGAATACTGGAAATTTTGACTTAATAATAGAAGTAAGAGTTTTCACTTTTTTGCATCTGGATACTGTCTTACCGTGAAACACACCAAATGAAATTTCGAACTGGGCTATATTTTTTAACCACTCATGACTGGGATGTGTGAGGCCCCCTTTTTGAAATAACCGAGATCCAGTAACAGGTCTCTTCTCGCACGACATTTTTGTCTCTTTCTTCGTATTTACTGTATATCGGATCACGGATACTGTATTATTTCACGAGCTTCGAAATATATTCAGAAATATAAGTTATTAGCACATAATAATGTTAATGTTATTGGATTTTACGTCCCACTATGTTTTTGAGCACCTTCACCAGCGGACTGTGACAGGATCGAACCTGCCAAATTGGGCTAAGAAGGCCAGCGATCTGCCATTTGAGTTGCTACTCAGCCCGGCTATTAGCACATAACAATAATTATAGAAAATATTATTTTCATTCAGTCGTTTATATCTGACACCTTTTTACCGTACGAGCTGTAATAATGGAGATATTCAAGAGTTTATTACAAAGTATTTCAATAACCATGCATTGCTGACGAGGAAGTATTGTTATGCCATCACAGTAGCAAACTAACTGGCTATGATGGTTGTTGTCGTTATTGTCTTTATAATATGCGAAATAATAATGCTATTTGTGTTAGGTCTCACTAACATTTACGGTTTTCTGAGACTCGAGGTGCCGTAATTTTGTCCCACGGGAGTTCTTTTACGTGCCGACAATTTATAGCGCCACACACGTTTCCATAATATGTTGACTGCATTTTAATCAGTACAGTGGTTCTATTTCAGATACTGACAACACGAACACTGTTCACGTAGTGAACCACTATAAAATTACTATATATCTGTGATCCGATATACAGTAAACACGTTGAAAGAGATAAAAATGTCGGTCGGTCGGTCACTTGCTTTCTTGGCTTACGCTGCGTGAACCATCAACGATAGACCCCAAGTGTAAGCGTACGAAATGTAGAGCATACAATCCTCTACAAAAAAAGTCCGGGATGGCACATACCTATTTCCAACCGGCTGCCCTCTAGAAGCGATTTTATGCTACAATCCGCGGTAAAAAATGTAACTCCTTAAAATTAAATAAATATTTAGATATTATCCTCGAGTTCCTCATCAAAATAAATTGTTTGACCTCCTCCAGTATTTTATAAGGATTACAATAACCATGTCAGGACATTATTTGCATGAATGGTTCAGAAGTTATGACCATTTTAGACTGTAGTGGTAATACGTTTCAGCAGGACGGGCGACGCTGTCTCATACCACATGACGTCACGCAGAAGGCGGACAGGGAGAGAAACAAGTGAGCGCGATGCGGGAAGAGACTCCTGTGATTCGGACTATTGAAATAGTGTCTTTTCAAGTGAATTTTTGTGGCGTTGTGTGTTTTGAAAACATGGACGATCGATAAAAAGGTTGTGTAGCCATAAATATGGCTATGGAATGTATTCGTCAACTTCAGCGAAATCGGTGGACCGAGCTCGATAGCTGCAGTCGCTTAAGTGCGGCCAGTATCCAGTATTCGTGAGATAGCGGGTTCAAACCCCACTGCCGGCAGCCCTTAAGATGGTTTTCCGTGGTTTCCCATTTTCACACCAACCAAATGCTGGGGCTGTACCTTAATTAAGGCCACGGCCGTTTCCTTCCCACTCCTAGCACTTCCCTGTCCTATCGTCGCCATAAGACGTATCTGTGTCGGTGCGACGTAAAGCCAATACAAAAAAGAAAGAAGACGGTGGATGACCGAGTGGTTGAAGAAACGTGAAGGATATTCTCATTTGAGGCTGCTGACAGAAATCATATTGGCAGATTATTTCAGAATGAAAGAAAGGATGTTCATAAAATTATTACAGATGGTAGAACGTCTCTCAAGAAAGCAGAATAATAATAATAATAATAACAATAATAATAATAATAATCATATGGCCTCAGCTACCGTGTGCAGACATTTCGATTTGACGCCATCTGGCTGTCTGCTCGTCAATTTCGACGTTCTGTTTTACTAGATGGCAGACTGAGTAAACCAAAACTCTCTTGGGTGTCTATGTCTGTGATTTAATGAATTTTGTCGGATAAATATTAAATGTGTCACCAGAGATCTTTTACATACCGACATCGTACGGCATGAAGTGTCGAATGGACTTTCTTCCGCCCTTCAAAAATCCTCTGCCAGGTTTGAACCCGCTATCTTGGGATCCAGAGGCCGACGCTCTACCACTGATCCACCGAGGCAGCTTCGAAAAAGGCAGAACACAAACATGAGGGACTTCATCCCTGTTAATGAAAGATTAGCCTTAACCATTAGGTACTTAGACATAGGATTTTTTTTTAAGATTTAAAGTTCTCTGTCATCATGTCGCCTGCATCTATCGAGGCTATAATTGACATGTGTGAAACTCGTGTTCATGTCTTACGATACTATATTAAGGTGTCTTGAATATATTTTACAGACACCTTCCAACTTACCTAAGTACTGTATATCAGTCTGCCATCGTACACAACCTCTTCACACATGTATGAAATTAGGCCTAGTTAGCATGGCAGCAGAAGTAGGGAAACGCATATTGAATAATTTAAAACAAAATTTAATATTAATTAAGTATTGATTAAACAGAAAAGAAGAAGAAATAAGGCAATCAAATTTAAAATCCTCAATCTGCGAAGGTGTTGAAAAAAGTCCGTTCGTTCTTTCGTTCGTTCGTAATCTGTTTACCCTCCAGGGTCGGTTTTTCCCTCGGACTCAGCGAGGGATCCCACCTCTACCGCCTCAAGGGCAGTGTCCTGGAGCCTCAGACTCTGGGTCGGGGGATACAACTAGGGAGGGTGACCAGTACCTCGCCCAGGCGGCTTCACCTGCTATGCTGAACAGGGGCCTTGCGGGGGGAGGGGAAGATCGGAAGGGATAGACAAGGAAGAGGGAAGGAAGTGGCCGTGGCCTTAAGTTAGGACCATCCCGGCATTTGCCTGGAGAAGAAGTGGGAACCACGGAAAACCACTTCGAGGGTGGCTGAGGTGGGAATCGAACCCACCTCTACTCAGTTGACCTCCCGAGGCTGAGTGGACCCCGTTCCAGCCCTCGTACCACTTTTCAAATTTTGTGGCAGAGCCGGGAATCGAACCCGGGCCTCCGGGGATGGCAGCTAATCACACTAACCACTACACCACAGAGGCGGCAGGTTGAAAAATGTCACCACTAATAAATCCTGATGTTTGTTGTTGATTAGTGGGTTATCACTGTGAGTAGGAGAAGAATAATTAAATGTGGAGAAGGATGAAGTGCTGTCACTGATTGTTCTCGGATGTGTGGTAATCTGAGGGCTTAGACATTGACATACTTCATTTATTTCTACGGAGTTGCGATGGAGGGTGCCCAAGCTTGCTTCAAAAAGCACGTCATTTACTGCTTTCTTAGCAAGTTGTCCCTGCTTGGCATCCAAATTGAGCAGTTTTTCTCCCCAAGTTTTGCGATAGTCGGTATGTTGCTGTCAGGGTTCACCAAGTCTACCGCTTCAAAGTCTTCAAACATCGTCTCAAGGTCACTCGTATAATCCATAATACTCCACACAAAGATCACTTCCGCTCCCTAAGCAAGCGCGGCAACAAATGAGTATTGACAATAATATTAACGTCCTCCCCTAGACGATCAATAGTATTGACAATATCCCTCCCACTTTTAAATATTGACGCCCTGAGATCAGAAAATCTGGATTTCATCAATATCGCTTCAATACCTACCGTCAATACTCCTTTTTTCCACCTTACACCATCAATATTATTGTCAATATCATACTGTATTGTCAATATTATTGATCGTGTAAGGGCCGCTTTACGAATGTAATTCATGAGTTGTAGTGGTCACTGGGTCATTGTTACTGGCTCGGTCAGTGTTGTCAACAATGTGGTAGTAGTACACATGTGGTCATTGGTATTTAGTCTCGTCTTAGGTGCGATTTACTATTAAATGGGATATTTTAGATTTAATGAGATAATAATCTATATATTATATAAAATAAGAGTTTTGTCTGTACATTGCCCAGAATTTGAGAAGAATGGTATTTCTGTATCAGTCGTGTCAACCGCAACAAGGAAATGCACATTTTACTTTTCCGTAATTTCTGTTTGTCTGTCTAACTGTCTGTATGCATGTATGTACACGCATCACGAAAAAGCGGCTGAAGAGAATTTTATGAAAATCGGTATGTGAAGTCGGGGGATGATCCACTACAATCTAGGCTATAAATAATTTTATTCACCCTGAGTGAAGTGGTAGTTTAGAGGAAGTCCTAAAATGTAATTCTTGAATATTTATATTAGCCTACTAGCTGATGTACCCGTCCTTCGCTACGGAATTCTAGATTGTATACAGAATTCTAGGTTAGGTAGTGTACACGTTGTGAGCAAGATTGTATTAAATTTCATAGCTCTTAACGTTACCCAAGAAACGCGACGTAGAAGTCACCAAACGTCTTTTCTCTTATGAAGACTGGGTTAGGGAATTTTCATTGTAACGGTAGGCCAGCTTGCTTACCATCAATCACAATCAGGTTGGGGAGATTTCATTATAATAGCACACACTAACTCCCCACCAGCATTTTTAGAAACTCAGAAAGACTCTCTTAGTGGTTTTCCCAACTGAAATGAACATAGGTCATTACAATGACATCAGTAGGGATGGCGCGATTAAAAGCAATGCATTCATGTGAAATACTCGATCAATGAAACCCACATATTTTCTTACTTTTAATGAATAGTAATACGCTGCCGATCTAACAGTCCAAAGTTCCAGAGCTGGAATGACCAAGCCGCAGGCAGTTGTGATCCGTGAACACTCTTCGTTCTTTTTCGGTGGGGAGAATCGAATAGTGAAGAGTCCCAGGGTAAAAACTATGACATTTTACTAATCTGTTTTCTAGGAGTACCCGATGAGTCGGAAAATCTCAGTTCACAACACAGGCGACGGACAAATCTATCTGACTTGGAGGCAATTTTTTCCTTCTTTGCTAATTTGGAATAAAATTAATGTACAATTTAATAAAAGTGAAGAGGAAGAAGCTTTTCAAGAAACGGCTCTTTTCAGGGTTGACTTTTGAGTTATTTAGTGAATTGTGGTGGTATAATTTGGAATAGGCTTAAATTGTAATTCTAGACCAGCTCATACCACTGCTGTACTACTACTACTACTACTATTACGTGAGCTTCTGCCATAAGTGTGCATACACCTCATTCAAAACATCGCGATCGAACAGCTGGAGTACTATGACGAATCAGTGAGTTACGTACCTGCAGTATCAGACAATGTATGAACCAGAGGAATGGCACGCTAAAGGAGAAAGTTTTCTAATTCCCCAGCTATTTCCCGCCAATATTCAGTCAGGCTGTTATACTCGGTACGCAGTAGTAATCCCAGCTATCGGACCTGAGTGGCACCATAAGAGACAAAAGAACATCACAACAAACAGCGGTCAATGTAATGTTATTGTTGATCAGTGTTATGCGCTTTCGATATTGTAGCCCTTCACATTTATTATTCTTTCGACTCCTAAAAAACACTCTTATCATAGTCGGTACGGTAAAACTGAATAAAATGTAAATGATCGGAAATTTTATTGTCTATAACTTTTGTTACGTAGTACTTTTCGATAGCACTAATAACATAGGTACCGGTATTTAAAAATGAAACTTTAGGCGCCTTCCTCTAAACTACAATTTCATCTAGGGCGAACAAAATTATTTATAATCTACACTGTAGTTTCTTATTCCCTGACTCTATATACCGATTTTCATTAAATTCTGTTAACCCATTTTCTCGCGGCTCGGCGCTGATATGCAATTAACAACAAGAATACAAATTCATTAATATCTGTGTTATCAGAGCCGGTACGATAAAAGTGTATAAGACATAATTGATCGGAAATTTATTTCTATATAACTTTATTAATATAGTATTCATCAATAGGTCCGCTGATAATATAATTTGAGAGTTAAATTTTAGGCCTTCCCCTATACTACCATTTCACTTTGCGGGAAAAAATTATTTATAGCCTAGATCGTAGTGGCTCATCCCCCGACTTTTCATATCGATTTTCATTAAATTCTCTTCAGCCATCTTCTCGTGATGCTTATACAAACATACAAACAGACAGCTAGACAGACAGAGAGAAATTACGGAAAAGTAAAAAGTACATTTCCTTGTTACTATGGACATGACTGATACAGAAATACCATTCTTTTCAAATTCTGAGCAATTTAGAGACAAAACTCTTATTATATATATATATATATATATATATATATATATATATCAGACAATGTATGAACCAGAGGAATGGCACGCTAAAGGAGAAAGTTTTTAAATTCCCCAGCTATTTCCCGCCAATATTCAGTATATATATATAAAATTAGTGGTCCTATTGATAAATACTACATACCTAAAGTTATATAGAATTAAATTTTCGATTATTTATGTCTTATACATTTTTACCGTATCGGCTATGATAACACAGATGTTCGTGAATTTGTATTTTTCTTGCTAAGTCCATATCAACGCCGAGCCACGAGAAAATGGGTAAACAGATCGGTTATATAGTGTCGGGGAATAAGGAACTACATTCTAAGCTATAAACAATTTTATTCACCCGGGATGAAATTGTAGTTTAGGGGAAGGTGCCTAAAATTTAATTTTTAAATAGGTACCTATGTTATTGGTCCAGGGGCTGCCTGGCCGAGGCGGTAAAGGCGTACTCGGTTCGCCCGGAAGGACGCGGGTTCGAATCCCCGTTAAGAAGTCGTAAAATTTAAGAATCGAGATTTCCACTTCCGGAGGTGCATATAGCCCTGAGGTTTACTCAGCCAACACCAATAAAGAGTACCAGGTTAATTCCCGGGGGGCAAAATCGGCCGGGCGTAGAGCTAACCACTCTACCCCATCACGTGCCGAGGTTAACAGTGGTGGAAGGCTTTACCTTCCACTCCTCCAAGGGCCTTCATGGCCTGTACGGAGGTGACTTTGCTATGTTATTGGTCCGATCGAAAAGTACTACCTAACAGAAGTTATAGAGATTAAAATTTCCGATCATTTATGTTTCATTAAATTTTACCGTACCGACTATGACAAGAGTGGTATTTCAAAGTCGGAAGAAAACTGAATGTGAAGGCCTGCAATATAGGAAGCGCATAAGATTCATCAACAATAACATTTTACTGACCGTTTTATGTTGTGATGTTCTCTGTCTCTTATGCTGCCACTCAGCTCCGATAGACGGGATTACTGCTGCTTACCGAGTATAACGGCTTGACTGAATATTGGCGGGAAATGGCTGGGGAATCAGAAAACTTTCTTCTTTAGCATGCCATTCCTCTGGTTCATAAATTTTCTGATACTGCTGGTATGTAACACACTGGTTCATCAAAGTATTCCAGCTATTCGATCCCTACTCTGACGCGCTGCTTTGAATGAGCAGTGTGCATACTTAGACAGAGGCTCACTTAGTAGTAGTAGAAGTAGAAGTATGACCTGGTCTAAATTACAGTTTTTTTTCATTTTTGCTATTTGCTTTACGTCGCACCGACACAGATATGTCTTATAGCGACGATGGGATAGGAAAGGCCTAAGAAGTGGAAGGAAGAGGCCGTGGGCTTGATTAAGGTACAGCCCCGGTATTTGCCTGGTGTGAAAATGGGAAACCTTGGAAAACCATCTTCAGGGCTGCCGAGAGTGGGGCTCGAACCCACTATCTCCCGATTACTGGATACTGGCCGCACTTAAGCGACTGCAGCTATCGAGCTCGGTAGAATTACAGTTTAGGTCTATTCCAAATTATAGCACCACAATTCACTAAATAACTCGAAATTCAGCTCTGAGAAGAGCTGTTTCTTAAGAAAATAATCTTCCTCTTCACTTTTGTTAAATTCTACATTCATTTTATTCCAAATTAGCAATGAAAGGAGGGTTTCTCCTCTGACTTGGAGGAAAAATTTGTCTCCAAGTCAGATAGATTTTTCCGCCGCCAGTGTAATGATTACCGCAGAAACAGGACGAAGAGGGATCATGGATGTCTGCGGCCTGGTCATTCCAGTTCTTGAACTTGGGACTGTTAGATCGGCAGCGTAGTACTGTTCGTTAAAAGTGAGAAAATGTGTGGTTTTTCATTGGATCGGGTATTTAATATGAGAGCATAACTTTTAATCGCGCCATTCCTACTAACGTCATTGTAATGACCTATGTTCATTTCACTATGACAGTCTTTCTGAGGATGTAAAAAGGCAGGTATAGAGTGAGTGCCTGCTATTATAATGAAAACTCCTCAACCTGATTGTGACTGGTGGTAATGCAAGCGGGCCTATCATTACAATGGAAGTTCTCTAACCCAGTCTTCATATGAGAAAAGACGTATTGTGACTTCCCTGTCGTGTTTCTGGGGTAAAGTTAAGAGCTATGCAACTGAATACAAACTTTCAACCTGTACACTACCTATCATATAATTTTGTATAAAATGCAGAATTCCGTAGCGAAGCACGTGTACATCAGCTAGTAATAATGATGATAATAATAATATTATTAATAATAATAATAATAATAATAATAATATGATAATGAGTGACATAGTATTATTGCTGTAGTTGTTAATTTATTAGTAATTGTAATAATATCTTATAAGTATGCAGGTGTTAATAATAATAATAATAATTGTACCGGGCGGTACACCTCCACGCCGCTAATTTAAAATGTGCGCCAGTTGAAACTCCTCTGCTGGAGGAAGTCTGAACTTTATCTACGCTATTACTTCTCTACTTTCTCAGAAGATGTCACCACGTGGAAAACTTTGAGTTTTTGAACTGTGTTATTTTTGATGTGTTTTTGTTTAGCTTGAAGTAAGAAGTGTGAACTTTCTCTTCTAGAGGACACTACTGAAGATCAACAATAGTGCAACCTAGTGCGGAGTCAAAGAACTATTTTGTTGGAGAAATTTTTATTTCAAATGTTTGTTCTTTGCTAAATTTCTTTCTGTTATTGTTTAAGTTGGCTGTATACCCCTCTCTTTCCCCTTGTTTTGCATGTGACCAATCCCGAATTTCTGTTATTAATTTCTGACCAATCATGGGTATCTTCTCCCAACTTGTATATGTTACTGTGTCCTAGCCAATAAAAACGTTGTGGGAGGGTGTTTTCATTCCCCTAACGCCTAGAACCTTCCGCGAGAGGATATAAACTGCTGATTTTGGGGTCTCCGGGCCACTTCTGTTCCATCTTTCAGTGTATTAAGTACATAGCAGGAGGCGGGAAGCGCCTCTTTCATCGGCTGCGGTCAACAACAAGGTAATGGCCGATTAATAAATTCTTTCCTTGCTAGCTCAGCAGTTTAACTTTCGGGGCGGGTTCTAAGCGTTCCACTAGGTAACCTTTTCCTAAAATGTAACTTCTCTTTTCATCTATTCTCTTGTAAAGCTACATACTGGGATAGAGAGTGCTAACCCTCTCGAGCTCCCACTCACATTGTCTTGAGGTGAACTTATTTTCTCAACCAATTCTTCCGTAATGTAATGTAAATTGTTTTTTTCTTAAGTCACCTCTGTAGTATGGGATTAGCCCTTGCACTAACGGCCTAAGGCCAAGTAGGTCTTAAACAAAGTGTATTAGGAGTGCAAGTTCGCCTCCCCTCAAATTGTATTTTAGAGGTCATGTATTAACCTTCTTGTCATTTAATAGACCTCAGTAGGTTGGGTATTTTACCCCTGTGTATATGTCCTTTGAGGACAGCTTAAAGGTGGAGTTTGGTGTGGCCTGGGAGAGGCTTAAATTTGAGAGCGAGTGGCTCTTTTGAAAATTGGATGTTGTATGCCTCGAGGAGGCTTTTCAGTGTAATTTGGAGCAAAGGGCTCCTAGGTATGAATGGGGTTTTCTGCCCCTCTGTTAAAATTGTGTTTGGGGGTTTTCGGCCCCTTTGTTGTATGGTGTTCATCGTAAGGTTGGGCTCATTGCCCAAGAATTATGTTTCTGACTTTTGAAGCCCCAAATGGGGTACCTATGTAAATGTATTTTTCAATCGTGTTTCGGCTACTAAGTACCTGTTCTATTTGTTGTTACCTAATTTTGAAAAGAAAATATAACCTTGTTAAATTTTAAAATTAATTTCACTTTAGTAGCTTGAGACCTATTCACCACCCAGCACCTTCTTTCATGCATAACTACCACAAAAACACGGTAACAAGTGGTAGCAGAGCGTGGTTGAATGGGTCTCAATTTAGCCCCTTTTGACGGCTACACATTGTTTTGATCCGAACTCTAACCGTTTTCTCAGTTGCTGGAATTTTTTTTGACTTTTTCAAAATTGGTCTGTCATCATGCCCGGCCCTCGCGATGTTCTCCTTCTTAACTATTTGCGTAAGGAGGAGTTGATCTATGAATTAACTATCAGAAATGTGCCATCTGGAGGCACGGTTGCAATAGACACTAACAAGCTTAGAGAGTCCCTTGATTTGCCCATTTCCATCCCCAATTTGGGAGAGAAAGAAATTGACGACTCTCTTTCCACGATCACAGAGAATATTACTGGGCTAGCTTCTGTAGTTAGTTTTTTTGATGAAAATGATCCGTCTCCTAATCAAATTAAGCGTGTGCAAGGCAGGCTATATCATTTTTCGAATAGGGTTAACGATCTGTTGTCTCTAAAACTGAATGATGTTCAGAGGAAGGAAGCTAGTACGCTCCTGGAAAATATTTCCGAATTATCTAGTAAGGTCACTCAATTGTTAACTGGGGAAGTTCCTCCCAAATCTGATCAACCCACCATAGTGAATGCAGGTAGTGAGGAAGCGCCTCCCAAGGGAGAAGTTAATAGAATTACCGTTGCTGCTCAAACTATCCCTGCCCCATTAGACAACGAATCTGAACGTCGCGCATCATTGAGTAACATCCGTTCTGAATTAACTTCTTTGCCATTGAAACCTTTACCTACTATGTCGCCCGGGTTTAGCAGCTTGCCTCATCCATTGGCAATGTTGCTCAGAGGCATCTCTAAGTTTTCTGTTAATACCACTAGTGACGTTATTTCGTTCTTAAGGTTTTTAGTTGAATTTCAGGATCACGCCCTTGTGTTTTCTCTTTCTCCATGTCAAATCTTGCAAATTATCTATCCGTATGCTATTGGTATTCTCTCTGATAAAATTGTAAGAGCCATTGCCGAGCAATCATCTATTGAGGATTTCCATGCCCACTTGCTAGCTAACTTCATCCCTGCTAGGGCCAGGTCCTCCCTTATTCAGAAGTACTATTATCGTGTACAGCGCTTGGATGAAAACTTGGCTGATTTCATACAGGACATTAAGTTTTATACTAGGGTGTTTGCCCTTCATTTTCCTGAAGATCAGATTGTACAGGCTATTGTAGAGGGAATTTCACCTCCCTATAGGTCATATTTGTGTTTCGCGGCGTGCCCGCAAACTTTCTCGGAACTTGAAGCATTGGCCGTCTCGGCGGAAGGAGTTAGATACGCCGATTCTTTGCGTGTCGCGAAAGAACCCCCGCCTTCCATTAGTAATACTCGGCCTCCACCTCGCCGATCAGTCAATCCCCGTAAATGTTATGCTTGCGGGTCGCCTGACCATCTGCGCGACAAGTGTCCACTGATCAAGTCAAGTGGGACAAGGAATGGAGCCGGGTCATCACAAGGCTGTTTTAAATGTGGGGCCTTCTCACATATCGCCAAGAATTGCCCAAACTCAAATAGCACCCCCTCCTGCTCAACGTCTGGTGCAAATTCCACCTATGCCAATAATAAAAAGTGACTAGTGGCTTCGGCTGAGTCGACTAATCCATCTTCCCGAGACTCAGCCCCTAGTAAACAGGTTGTAAATGCAGAGAACGATCAGCCTTCAAATTCATCTTTTGAATGCCCTAAAGAATGTCTTAGGATTGCGGCGGATACCCCCGCACCTGTTCCTTTTCTTAAGATTGAGTTAAATAACGAGCCTATAACAGCTCTCTTAGATTCAGGCAGTGTTTTTTCGATTATTTCGGCTGAATGGTATTCTAAATTGAAATCTGTTTGTAAACTACCTGACTATGTATCATCTCCTATTCAATATGTTTCGGCTAATTCATCTCCATTAGAAATCCTAGGTTCCGTACTGGTCAAAATTCGTATTTTTAAATTTACATGGAAAATTAAATTGTTTGTAGCCAAGCAATTGTCTTGCCCCATTATATTGGGAGCTGACTTTATTTCTCACACTGGTCTTGTGCTCGATCTCCAGTCTAGGTCGTGCACATTCAAATTTGCTTCTAGTTGTAAAATCCCACTATTAAAGTGTAATTCTGTGTCATGTTCTTCTATTTCGCCTACCCAGGATGAGATGTTGTTAGACCTTAGACATCTACCTGAGGAGCAGGCTGATAGTATTCGCAAACTGTGTCAGTCGTTTCCCGAGGTGTTCTCTGATACTCTTGGTGTTACTGACCTTATTGAATACAAAATTGAGGTCACGGATTCGATTCCTGTCCGTTTTCCACCTTATAGGCTATCTCCACCTAAAATGAAGGCTCTGAAAGAAATCATCGATCAGATGTTGAAGGATGGTATTATTAGGCCCTCTAAGTCGGCGTATTCTTCGCCTATTTTTTTAGTCCCGAAACCCCAAGGAGGCTTCAGGCCTGTAATTGATTACAGGGCTCTCAATCGGAAGGTGGTGTTACAATCTGTGCCCCTTCCCGACCTTCATTCTTGTTTTTCATGGTTTCGTAAGGCCAAGTTCTTTACTATCTTGGACTTGAATCAGGCCTATAATCAAATTCCCCTTGCCGAAGAGTCTAAACATCTTACAGCGTTTGCCACGGACTGGAATTTATACGAATACAACCGCGTGCCTTTCGGGCTCCCCACCGGAGCAGCTGTACTCACTAGGCTACTAGATAGGGTCTTCTCCGACATCAAATTTGAGTACTTATATCACTACTTGGACGATGTCGTCGTATTTTCAGAGACTTTTGAAGAACATCTAGATCATCTGCGAGAAGTTTTCGATCGCCTTCGTAAGGCTGGGTTAACTGTTAAGTTGTCCAAGGTTGCCTTTGCTAAGCCCTCTATGTCATTCCTAGGGCATATTGTGTCACCCGATGGGGTAGCAGTCGACCATTCTAGAACACAGGCCATCCGTGATTTTAAACCTCCCAAGGACATTAAAGGTATCGCCAGGTTCATTGGTATGGTGAATTTCT
This sequence comes from Anabrus simplex, assembly GCF_040414725.1. Classification (NCBI taxonomy): domain Eukaryota; kingdom Metazoa; phylum Arthropoda; class Insecta; order Orthoptera; family Tettigoniidae; genus Anabrus; species Anabrus simplex. The sequence goes on along the minus strand of NC_090268.1, from coordinate 370,196,422 downwards.
TCAGGAAGTTTATTCCTAACTTCGCTAATAGAGCGGCGCCCTTAAACCTTCTTCGTAGGAAAGGCATCAAATTTGAGTGGGGACCTTCTCAACAAGCCGCTTTTGAAGACCTTAAATTAGCTCTCTGTAATGCCCCTGTTCTTGCTATGCCTGATTTCTCGAAGAAATTCATCGTCCAAACCGACGCGTCGTCGTCGGCGGTAGCTGCAGTCCTTCTCCAAGAGACTGAACTAGGGAGGCGCCCCATCGCCTATGCATCTAGGACTCTCTCGGCTCAAGAAGCAAAGTGCTCCATATATGAGCTTGAAGGTTTGGCAGTCTTATTCGCCTTAGAAAAGTTCCGTCTCTATCTGGAACACGTCAAATTCGACCTGGAGACAGATAATCAAGCATTAAGCTGGGTCTTAGGTAGACCGCGTCGTACTGGTCGTATAGCCCGTTGGGCCATCCGTATTTCTGCCTTCCAATTCGATGTCAGGCATATCAGAGGTACCGAGAATGTTGTGGCTGATGGACTCAGCCGTATGTTTTCTAACGACGTCGAGACCCAGGAACCGGCCGACAGTTCATCACCTCCCGAGTCCATACTATCTGGTGTTAATGCCATCTTAACAGATGCTCCCATGCTTTTTAGGGATATTGAGAAATACCAACGTGAAGATCCGACGCTGGCTCCGATAATGGAAACCCTTTCTTCTGGGGAACATGTTGTACCTTATGTTCTGAGGAATGGTGTCTTATGTTGCCCTTCGAGGCATGACAAGATTATGAAAGTCGTCGTTCCAGCTGTTCTGGTGCCTATGATCTTCAAGTACTACCATGAGACCCCATTAGGGGGGCATCTTGGAATCTTTAAAACCCGTGAAAAGATTCGTGAAATGTTCATCTGGAAAGGTATGGACGGTGAAATCCGTGAACTTGTAAAAGCTTGTAAATCTTGTTTGCTCAGTAAACCCACCATGTCCACCAAGGTAGGCCTTTTGTCTTCTCATCAAGCGTCGCGCCCCATGGAACGCCTGTATATTGATTATGTAGGACCCTTCCCCCAGTCAAAGGGTAATGCCAACAAGTTCATCTTTGTGTGTGTAGATGGTTTTACCAGATTTTCTTGGTTATTTCCGACTAAGCTGGCTACCGCTCAGTCTACCATTACCTGCTTAAATTCTATTTTTGCTTCTTTTGGTCCGTGTCAATATATTGTATCTGATAATGCTAAGGCTTTTACATCTAATTTATTTCGTAAATTCTGTTTTGACTTATCAATCTCTCATGTAACTACTTCTGCTTATTACCCTCAACCATCTCTGGCTGAACGGGTTAACCGGAATCTCAGGTCCGCACTTATTGCCTATCATCATGAAGATCATTCCAGGTGGGACACGTCCCTGCATTGGATAGCTTTTGCTTTGAATTCGGCGGTTCATGAATCTCACAAGTTTACTCCAGCTTCTTTGATGTTCAAGTTTGTTCCCAACTCGCCGCTCTCTAACCTCTGGTCTCTGAATGACATTCTACCCGAGACAATAGATCCGGATAACATTAAAGATCTTTGGAAGAAGGCTAAAGCCAATCTTAAAGTGCCTCATGAAAAGGTTAGGGAAAGGTATGATCGTGGACGGAGACCCACCCCTTTGAAGGTAGGTGACCAGGTTATGGTCAAAAATTTTGTTCCCGCGGGCAAGCTTGCCCCCAGATTTCATGGGCCATGTATCATTCTCGATTTTCTCACACCGGTTACATTGTTAGTAAGTAATCCAGCCACCGAGAGGATATTTAGGGTTCACCTGTCCCAGGTGAAACCGGTGTAAATTTTGTGTCAACTTGCTTCATATAATTTGATAGGAATATGATGGTTATATTTTTTTTGAGTTCCACGCTTAAGGCATTCTGCTCCTTCTATATTATTTTGTTTTATACGTAAGCATTTCTTGTAAACCTCCCCCGATTGTTAAACTGCCATCCTGTCCTTGCCACGGCCATTACCACGCTCCCGTCTCCTGCTCCAATACACACTGTGGCTTCATAATATTAAATGCCATGGATATCTACACGCCGCTGGCCCCTCAACCTCTCCATAATGCCTGTGCCCTCAAAAAAGATGATGGTCCAACACAATTCTGCCGCCTAGCTTTATGTTTCAGTGCCCCCGCAGCCGCGCGGCGCTGTGCCGCGGCTGGGTTCGAGGACGGGCCCCTCGGCCCCAGCGAGGACGACATGTGCACGACGAGCCGGAGCTCTCCTCCCGGCCAAGGCTGATGTGCGGCGCACGACCTGCTACTTGCCCGCAGCCTGTATATGTTCACCGCGGGCGCGGCGTGCTTCAACACCTCTGCTCCCCTCATAGTGCGGGCGAGCGGTATCTCAGGGTACTTGAGGGGTCCGAGCGGCCTCCTTTGGACGCAAGCTGCAACGGCCGGTCTGGCCATCCAACTTCATTAACCTCAACTACATGAACAGTTACTATAAGTAATGATACACTTGGGAAACCAACAAGCAATATTTGGTGGACATTGCAAAATTCTTCATCGCTTTTAAGTATTAAAAGTTTATCTTCAGAATTCTACTTCTACAAACTTAAAGACTATACTTCTCCTGCAACAACAAAATTTTGAAACTGAAACAATCCAAATCAAGAAAATCTTATAAATTTTTTTCTTTGGGCAATCAATCTCCATATCTACATCAAAACTTGGACCTGGTTTTCAAACAAATTTCATATATCACCCCTGGTGGAACTTTTGGGGGGGAGGTCTGTACCGGGCGGTACACCTCCACGCCGCTAATTTAAAATGTGCGCCAGTTGAAACTCCTCTGCTGGAGGAAGTCTGAACTTTATCTACGCTATTACTTCTCTACTTTCTCAGAAGATGTCACCACGTGGAAAACTTTGAGTTTTTGAACTGTGTTATTTTTGATGTGTTTTTGTTTAGCTTGAAGTAAGAAGTGTGAACTTTCTCTTCTAGAGGACACTACTGAAGATCAACAATAGTGCAACCTAGTGCGGAGTCAAAGAACTATTTTGTTGGAGAAATTTTTATTTCAAATGTTTGTTCTTTGCTAAATTTCTTTCTGTTATTGTTTAAGTTGGCTGTATACCCCTCTCTTTCCCCTTGTTTTGCATGTGACCAATCCCGAATTTCTGTTATTAATTTCTGACCAATCATGGGTATCTTCTCCCAACTTGTATATGTTACTGTGTCCTAGCCAATAAAAACGTTGTGGGAGGGTGTTTTCATTCCCCTAACGCCTAGAACCTTCCGCGAGAGGATATAAACTGCTGATTTTGGGGTCTCCGGGCCACTTCTGTTCCATCTTTCAGTGTATTAAGTACATAGCAGGAGGCGGGAAGCGCCTCTTTCCTCGGCTGCGGTCAACAACAAGATAATGGCCGATTAATAAATTCTTTCCTTGCTAGCTCAGCAGTTTAACTTTCGGGGCGGGTTCTAAGCGTTCCACTAGGTAACCTTTTCCTAAAATGTAACTTCTCTTTTCATCTATTCTCTTGTAAAGCTACATACTGGGATAGAGAGTGCTAACCCTCTCGAGCTCCCACTCACATTGTCTTGAGGTGAACTTATTTTCTCAACCAATTCTTCCGTAATGTAATGTAAATTGTTTTTTCTTAAGTCACCTCTGTAGTATGGGATTAGCCCTTGCACTAACGGCCTAAGGCCAAGTAGGTCTTAAACAAAGTGTATTAGGAGTGCAAGTTCGCCTCCCCTCAAATTGTATTTTAGAGGTCATGTATTAACCTTCTTGTCATTTAATAGACCTCAGTAGGTTGGGTATTTTACCCCTGTGTATATGTCCTTTGAGGACAGCTTAAAGGTGGAGTTTGGTGTGGCCTGGGAGAGGCTTAAATTTGAGAGCGAGTGGCTCTTTTGAAAATTGGATGTTGTATGCCTCGAGGAGGCTTTTCAGTGTAATTTGGAGCAAAGGGCTCCTAGGTATGAATGGGGTTTTCTGCCCCTCTGTTAAAATTGTGTTTGGGGGTTTTCGGCCCCTTTGTTGTATGGTGTTCATCGTAAGGTTGGGCTCATTGCCCAAGAATTATGTTTCTGACTTTTGAAGCCCCAAATGGGGTACCTATGTAAATGTATTTTTCAATCGTGTTTCGGCTACTAAGTACCTGTTCTATTTGTTGTTACCTAATTTTGAAAAGAAAATATAACCTTGTTAAATTTTAAAATTAATTTCACTTTAGTAGCTTGAGACCTATTCACCACCCACCACCTTCTTTCATGCATAACTACCAAAAAAACACGGTAACAATAAAAATAATAGTAATAATAATTATGGTTATAGACATTGATTATGATCACTATCTTAATGGATTGAGTGAACACTATTTATTTATTTTCACTTTTCTTTACGAAGCACTGATTGTGAGCCTAAGGTGGCACTATTCACTGAATTTCACTGCACTTCACTGAGGGTACTTTTGGTGCCGTTGTCGGCTTGTGGAAAGGTGTTGTTCCACCGCAGTCAGGAGAAATCCTAGATATTCATTTAACTTGTTTTTTTCTGCTATTGAGCGGTAGGACGTTGGGTATTGGAAAGGGGTGGAAGTTATGATATTGGTGGGGGGAAGAGGTAGGCATGTTGTGGGGTTCGGGTGTTGTTCAGAATTTCTGTAGAGAGAATGGAGTTGGAAACTGGAATCCGTGCAATTCCTTTTACTGACATCCGGTGAAGGCACTTGATGGGTCACCCATGGACTTCTGTGCATTTGGACTCCAAGAAAAGGGCCTTAGGAAATAGACGTCCACGCACTATCAGTGGCCTCTGGAAAGCCTGTCAGGAGGAGTGAGCTAAGATAGCAAAAGTCTGCTGCCATGGAGATTATATAGCTAGAAATGCTGGCTTTCCAAATGAGCATGGTCGTTGGTAGAGCCATGGAATTTTTTGTAAGCTAATTAACCTTCAAACGTCACCCCCAGAGATCCCGAACGACCTTCTGTATAACTCTGTCATAATTAGTGACTAACCCACTAAATACCGGTACGATATTTCTAAAGTAGAGAAAAGAAAATCTAGTAGTTTTATGTCGCACCAACACATCGAAGGTCTTCGGCGACTCAAGGGTGAGAAAATGATAGGACTGAGGTGATAGCGGTCATGGCTTCAATTAAGTTACAGCCCCAGGGCTTGTCTTGTGTGAAAACGGGAGAACACGGTGGATTCGAACCCGCCATCTTCCCAATGCAAATTAGCAGCTATGTGACCCAAACCGTAGGGACAACTCGTTCGGTAGAAAAATATGTGTCCCTGTTTCCCATAACTTCCTTCATTTTTCTGCTATCGTACGTATAATTAACAACTAATATCGGTTACCACGGATTCGTGGAAGAGAACAAAATACTGTGCAAAGGGCCTCGCTAAGCTCAATCCATAAAGTCTAATTTTCAGTCACTGCCTTCTTGATTGGTAGTGTAGCTGTGTCCGGCGATGATTACTATGGCGTTAGTTAATCCTTGCAAATTAGCAGCTATGTGACCCAAACCGTAGGGACAACTCGTTCGGTAGAAAAATATGTGTCCCTGTTTCCCATAACTTCCTTCATTTTTCTGCTATCGTACGTATAATTAACAACTAATATCGGTTACCACGGATTCGTGGAAGAGAACAAAATACTGTGCAAAGGGCCTCGCTAAGCTCAATCCATAAAGTCTAATTTTCAGTCACTGCCTTCTTGATTGGTACTGTAGCTGTGTCCGGCGATGATTACTATGGCGTTAGTTAATCCTTCGATGAACTGGCTTGGTGAAACGCATGATTCGCTATGATGAGTTAAACACTAACCAGCAGTTAATAAACGCAGGGTTAGACTATATTTCATCCTCCTTGATGAAACTGGGTTCAAGAGAGCCTCTTTCTCACGAATCTTCCTTTTATTTACACTATACTTTCATACTACAAAGGAACGTAAGTTTTCCTTTATTTTCTGTTGATAATATTAAGTTATTTTCACCCTTCGAGTGCCAATTACCACAACCACCACCACCACCACCACCACATACAACAATAACAACAGCAACAACGTCATTATCCCTACTCTATTTCTTTATTTGACATAGTATTAGGTGGTATGATTTTCAGGAGCTATATCATAAAGGAATAACCATGTTCACTATACCGTATGAGAAATGATTCGATGCTTTTATACTAGTCCTGTAGAAGTTCAACTTGATACCTTCCATTTTTCGCACTTTGGGACAAGTTAATGGAGTGTCCCGGGGTGAAAACTATGTCTTCTACTATACAACTGACCGTTGCTCCAAATTTTTTCCCGTCATTATTTAGATTATTTGCGTTTCAATGGCCTGAAATTGAAAATTATAAAGGCGGTAAAGGCGTACTCGGTTCGCCCGGAAGGACGCGGGTTCGAATCCCCGTTAAGAAGTCGTAAAATTTAAGAATCGAGATTTCCACTTCCGGAGGTGCATATAGCCCTGAGGTTTACTCAGCCAACACCAATAAAGAGTACCAGGTTAATTCCCGGGGGGCAAAATCGGCCGGGCGTAGAGCTAACCACTCTACCCCATCACGTGCCGAGGTTAACAGTGGTGGAAGGCTTTACCTTTTACTCCTCCAAGGGCCTTCATGGCCTGTACGGAGGTGACTTTGCTATGTTATTGGTCCGATCGAAAAGTACTACCTAACAGAAGTTATAGAGATTAAAATTTCCGATCATTTATGTTTCATTAAATTTTACCGTACCGACTATGACTAGAGTGGTATTTCAAAGTCGGAAGAAAACTGAATGTGAAGGCCTGCAATATAGGAAGCGCATAAGATTCATCAACAATAACATTTTACTGACCGTTTTATGTTGTGATGTTCTCTGTCTCTTATGCTGCCACTCAGCTCCGATAGACGGGATTACTGCTGCTTACCGAGTATAACGGCTTGACTGAATATTGGCGGGAAATGGCTGGGGAATCAGAAAACTTTCTTCTTTAGCATGCCATTCCTCTGGTTCATAAATTTTCTGATACTGCTGGTATGTAACACACTGGTTCATCAAAGTATTCCAGCTATTCGATCCCTACTCTGACGCGCTGCTTTGAATGAGCAGTGTGCATACTTAGACAGAGGCTCACTTAGTAGTAGTAGAAGTAGAAGTATGACCTGGTCTAAATTACAGTTTTTTTTCATTTTTGCTATTTGCTTTACGTCGCACCGACACAGGTATGTCTTATAGCGACGATGGGATAGGAAAGGCCTAAGAAGTGGAAGGAAGAGGCCGTGGGCTTGATTAAGGTACAGCCCCGGTATTTGCCTGGTGTGAAAATGGGAAACCTTGGAAAACCATCTTCAGGGCTGCCGAGAGTGGGGCTCGAACCCACTATCTCCCGATTATTGGATACTGGCCGCACTTAAGCGACTGCAGCTATCGAGCTCGGTAGAATTACAGTTTAGGTCTATTCCAAATTATAGCACCACAATTCACTAAATAACTCGAAATTCAGCTCTGAGAAGAGCTGTTTCTTAAGAAAATAATCTTCCTCTTCACTTTTGTTAAATTCTACATTCATTTTATTCCAAATTAGCAATGAAAGGAGGGTTTCTTCTCTGACTTGGAGGAAAAATTTGTCTCCAAGTCAGATAGATTTTTCCGCCGCCAGTGTAATGAATACCGCAGAAACAGGACGAAGAGGGATCATGGATGTCTGCGGCCTGGTCATTCCAGTTCTTGAACTTGGGACTGTTAGATCGGCAGCGTAGTACTGTTCGTTAAAAGTGAGAAAATGTGTGGTTTTTCATTGGATCGGGTATTTAATATGAGAGCATAACTTTTAATCGCGCCATTCCTACTAACGTCATTGTAATGACCTATGTTCATTTCACTATGACAGTCTTTCTGAGGATGTAAAAAGGCAGGTAGAGAGTGAGTGCCTGCTATTATAATGAAAACTCCTCAACCTGATTGTGACTGGTGGTAATGCAAGCGGGCCTATCATTACAATGAAAGTTCTCTAACCCAGTCTTCATATGAGAAAAGACGTATTGTGACTTCCCCGTCGTGTTTCTGGGGTAAAGTTAAGAGCTATGCAACTGAATACAAACTTTCAACCTGTACACTACCTATCATATAATTTTGTATAAAATGCAGAATTCCGTAGCGAAGCACGGGTACATCAGCTAGTAATAATGATAATAATAATAATAATAATAATAATAATAATAATAATATGATAATGAGTGACATAGTATTATTGCTGTAGTTGTTAATTTATTAGTAATTGTAATAATATCTTATAAGTATGCAGGTGTTAATAATAATAATAATAATAATAATAATAATAGTTATAATAATTATGGTTATAGACATTGATTATGATCACTATCTTAATGGATTGAGTGAACACTATTTATTTATTTTCACTTTTCTTTACGAAGCACTGATTGTGAGCCTAAGGTGGCACTATTCACTGAACTTCACTGCACTTCACTGAGGGTACTTTTGGTGCCGTTGTCGGCTTGTGGAAAGGTGTTGTTCCACCGCAGTCAGGAGAAATCCTAGATATTCATTTAAATTGTTTTTTTCTGCTATTGAGCGGTAGGACGTTGGGTATTGGAAAGGGGTGGAAGTTATGATATTGGTGGGGGGAAGAGGTAGGCATGTTGTGGGGTTCGGGTGTTGTTCAGAATTTCTGTAGAGAGAATGGAGTTGGAAACTGGAATCCGTGCAATTCCTTTTACTGACATCCGGTGAAGGCACTTGATGGGTCACCCATGGACTTCTGTGCATTTGGACTCCAAGAAAAGGGCCTTAGGAAATAGACGTCCACGCACTATCAGTGGCCTCTGGAAAGCCTGTCAGGAGGAGTGAGCTAAGATAGCAAAAGTCTGCTGCCATGGAGATTATATAGCTAGAAATGCTGGCTTTCCAAATGAGCATGGTCGTTGGTAGAGCCATGGATTTTTGTAAGCTAATTACCCTTCAAACGTCACCCCCAGAGATCCCGAACGACCTTCTGTATAACTCTGTCATAATTAGTGACTAACCCACTAAATACCGGTACGATATTTCTAAAGTAGAGAAAAGAAAATCTAGTAGTTTTATGTCGCACCAACACATCGAAGGTCTTCGGCGACTCAAGGGTGAGAAAATGATAGGACTGAGGTGATAGCGGTCATGGCTTCAATTAAGTTACAGCCCCAGGGCTTGTCTTGTGTGAAAACGGGAGAACACGGTGGGATTCGAACCCGCCATCTTCCGAATGCAAATTAGCAGCTATGTGACCCAAACCGTAGGGACAACTCGTTCGGTAGAAAAATATGTGTCCCTGTTTCCCATAACTTCCTTCATTTTTCTGCTATCGTACGTATAATTAACAACTAATATCGGTTACCACGGATTCGTGGAAGAGAACAAAATACTGCGCAAAGGGCCTCGCTAAGCTCAATCCATAAAGTCTAATTTTCAGTCACTGCCTTCTTGATTGGTACTGTAGCTGTGTCCGGCGATGATTACTATGGCGTTAGTTAATCCTTCGATGAACTGGCTTGGTGAAACGCATGATTCGCAATGATGAGTTAAACACTAACCAGCAGTTAATAAACGCAGGGTTAGACTATATTTCATCCTCCTTGATGAAACTGGGTTCAAGAGAGCCTCTTTCTCACGAATCTTCCTTTTATTTACACTATACTTTCATACTACAAAGGAACGTAAGTTTTCCTTTATTTTCTGTTGATAATATTAAGTTATTTTCACCCTTCGAGTGCCAATTACCACAACCACCACCACCACCACCACCACAGACAACAATAACAACAGCAACAACGTCATTATCCCTACTCTATTTCTTTATTTGACATAGTATTAGGTGGTATGATTTTCAGGAGCTATATCATAAAGGAATAACCATGTTCACTATACCGTATGAGAAATGATTCGATGCTTTTATACTAGTCCTGTAGAAGTTCAACTTGATACCTTCCATTTTTCGCACTTTGGGACAAGTTAATGGAGTGTCCCGGGGTGAAAACTATGTCTTCTACTATACAACTGACCGTTGCTCCAAATTTTTTCCCGTCATTATTTAGGTTATTTGCGTTTCAATGGCCTGAAATTGAAAATTATAAAGGCGGTAAAGGCGTACTCGGTTCGCCCGGAAGGACGCGGGTTCGAATCCCCGTTAAGAAGTCGTAAAATTTAAGAATCGAGATTTCCACTTCCGGAGGTGCATATAGCCCTGAGGTTTACTCAGCCAACACCAATAAAGAGTACGAGGTTAATTCCCGGGGGGCAAAATCGGCCGGGCGTAGAGCTAACCACTCTACCCCATCACGTGCCGAGGTTAACAGTGGTGGAAGGCTTTACCTTCCACTCCTGCAAGGGCCTTCATGGCCTGTACGGAGGTGACTTTGCTATGTTATTGGTCCGATCGAAAAGTACTACCTAACAGAAGTTATAGAGATTAAAATTTCCGATCATTTATGTTTCATTAAATTTTACCGTACCGACTATGACAAGAGTGGTATTTCAAAGTCGGAAGAAAACTGAATGTGAAGGCCTGCAATATAGGAAGCGCATAAGATTCATCAACAATAACATTTTACTGACCGTTTTATGTTGTGATGTTCTCTGTCTCTTATGCTGCCACTCAGCTCCGATAGACGGGATTACTGCTGCTTACCGAGTATAACGGCTTGACTGAATATTGGCGGGAAATGGCTGGGGAATCAGAAAACTTTCTTCTTTAGCATGCCATTCCTCTGGTTCATAAATTTTCTGATACTGCTGGTATGTAACACACTGGTTCATCAAAGTATTCCAGCTATTCGATCCCTACTCTGACGCGCTGCTTTGAATGAGCAGTGTGCATACTTAGACAGAGGCTCACTTAGTAGTAGTAGAAGTAGAAGTATGACCAGGTCTAAATTACAGTTTTTTTTTCATTTTTGCTATTTGCTTTACGTCGCACCGACACAGATATGTCTTATAGCGACGATGGGATAGGAAAGGCCTAAGAAGTGGAAGGAAGAGGCCGTGGGCTTGATTAAGGTACAGCCCCGGTATTTGCCTGGTGTGAAAATGGGAAACCTTGGAAAACCATCTTCAGGGCTGCCGAGAGTGGGGCTCGAACCCACTATCTCCCGATTACTGGATACTGGCCGCACTTAAGCGACTGCAGCTATCGAGCTCGGTAGAATTACAGTTTAGGTCTATTCCAAATTATAGCACCACAATTCACTAAATAACTCGAAATTCAGCTCTGAGAAGAGCTGTTTCTTAAGAAAATAATCTTCCTCTTCACTTTTGTTAAATTCTACATTCATTTTATTCCAAATTAGCAATGAAAGGAGGGTTTCTCCTCTGACTTGGAGGAAAAATTTGTCTCCAAGTCAGATAGATTTTTCCGCCGCCAGTGTAATGAATACCGCAGAAACAGGACGAAGAGGAATCATGGATGTCTGCGGCCTGGTCATTCCAGTTCTTGAACTTGGGACTGTTAGATCGGCAGCGTAGTACTGTTCGTTAAAAGTGAGAAAATGTGTGGTTTTTCATTGGATCGGGTATTTAATATGAGAGCATAACTTTTAATCGCGCCATTCCTACTAACGTCATTGTAATGACCTATGTTCATTTCACTATGACAGTCTTTCTGAGGATGTAAAAAGGCAGGTAGAGAGTGAGTGCCTGCTATTATAATGAAAACTCCTCAACCTGATTGTGACTGGTGGTAATGCAAGCGGGCCTATCATTACAATGAAAGTTCTCTAACCCAGTCTTCATATGAGAAAAGACGTATTGTGACTTCCCCGTCGTGTTTCTGGGGTAAAGTTAAGAGCTATGCAACTGAATACAAACTTTCAACCTGTACACTACCTATCATATAATTTTGTATAAAATGCAGAATTCCGTAGCGAAGCACGGGTACATCAGCTAGTAATAATAATAATAATAATAATAATAATAATAATAATAATAATAATAATAATAATAATATGATAATGAGTGACATAGTATTATTGCTGTAGTTGTTAATTTATTAGTAATTGTAATAATATCTTATAAGTATGCAGGTGTTAATAATAATAATAATAATAATAGTAATAATAATAGTTATAATAATTATGGTTATAGACATTGATTATGATCACTGTCTTAATGGATTGAGTGAACACTATTTATTTATTTTCACTTTTCTTTACGAAGCACTGATTGTGAGCCTAAGGTGGCACTATTCACTGAACTTCACTGCACTTCACTGAGGGTACTTTTGGTGCCGTTGTCGGCTTGTGGAAAGGTGTTGTTCCACCGCAGTCAGGAGAAATCCTAGATATTCATTTAAATTGTTTTTTTCTGCTATTGAGCGGTAGGACGTTGGGTATTGGAAAGGGGTGGAAGTTATGATATTGGTGGGGGGAAGAGGTAGGCATGTTGTGGGGTTCGGGTGTTGTTCAGAATTTCTGTAGAGAGAATGGAGTTGGAAACTGGAATCCGTGCAATTCCTTTTACTGACATCCGGTGAAGGCACTTGATGGGTCACCCATGGACTTCTGTGCATTTGGACTCCAAGAAAAGGGCCTTAGGAAATAGACGTCCACGCACTATCAGTGGCCTCTGGAAAGCCTGTCAGGAGGAGTGAGCTAAGATAGCAAAAGTCTGCTGCCATGGAGATTATATAGCTAGAAATGCTGGCTTTCCAAATGAGCATGGTCGTTGGTAGAGCCATGGATTTTTGTAAGCTAATTACCCTTCAAACGTCACCCCCAGAGATCCCGAACGACCTTCTGTATAACTCTGTCATAATTAGTGACTAACCCACTAAATACCGGTACGATATTTCTAAAGTAGAGAAAAGAAAATCTAGTAGTTTTATGTCGCACCAACACATCGAAGGTCTTCGGCGACTCAAGGGTGAGAAAATGATAGGACTGAGGTGATAGCGGTCATGGCTTCAATTAAGTTACAGCCCCAGGGCTTGTCTTGTGTGAAAACGGGAGAACACGGTGGGATTCGAACCCGCCATCTTCCGAATGCAAATTAGCAGCTATGTGACCCAAACCGTAGGGACAACTCGTTCGGTAGAAAAATATGTGTCCCTGTTTCCCATAACTTCCTTCATTTTTCTGCTATCGTACGTATAATTAACAACTAATATCGGTTACCACGGATTCGTGGAAGAGAACAAAATACTGTGCAAAGGGCCTCGCTAAGCTCAATCCATAAAGTCTAATTTTCAGTCACTGCCTTCTTGATTGGTACTGTAGCTGTGTCCGGCGATGGTTACTATGGCGTTAGTTAATCCTTCGATGAACTGGCTTGGTGAAACGCATGATTCGCAATGATGAGTTAAACACTAACCGGCAGTTAATAAACGCAGGGTTAGACTATATTTCATCCTCCTTGATGAAACTGGGTTCAAGAGAGCCTCTTTCTCACGAATCTTCCTTTTATTTACACTATACTTTCATACTACAAAGGAACGTAAGTTTTCCTTTATTTTCTGTTGATAATATTAAGTTATTTTCACCCTTCGAGTGCCAATTACCACAACCACCACCACCACCACAGACAACAATAACAACAGCAACAACGTCATTATCCCTACTCTATTTCTTTATTTGACATAGTATTAGGTGGTATGATTTTCAGGAGCTATATCATAAAGGAATAACCATGTTCACTATACCGTATGAGAAATGATTCGATGCTTTTATACTAGTCCTGTAGAAGTTCAACTTGATACCTTCCATTTTTCGCACTTTGGGACAAGTTAATGGAGTGTCCCGGGGTGAAAACTATGTCTTCTACTATACAACTGACCGTTGCTCCAAATTTTTTCCCGTCATTATTTAGGTTATTTGCGTTTCAATGGCCTGAAATTGAAAATTATAAAGGCGGTAAAAGCGTACTCGGTTCGCCCGGAAGGACGCGGGTTCGAATCCCCGTTAAGAAGTCGTAAAATTTAAGAATCGAGATTTCCACTTCCGGAGGTGCATATAGCCCTGAGGTTTACTCAGCCAACACCAATAAAGAGTACCAGGTTAATTCCCGGGGGGCAAAATCGGCCGGGCGTAGAGCTAACCACTCTACCCCATCACGTGCCGAGGTTAACAGTGGTGGAAGGCTTTACCTTCTACTCCTCCAAGGGCCTTCATGGCCTGTACGGAGGTGACTTTGCTATGTTATTGGTCCGATCGAAAAGTACTACCTAACAGAAGTTATAGAGATTAAAATTTCCGATCATTTATGTTTCATTAAATTTTACCGTACCGACTATGACAAGAGTGGTATTTCAAAGTCGGAAGAAAACTGAATGTGAAGGCCTGCAATATAGGAAGCGCATAAGATTCATCAACAATAACATTTTACTGACCGTTTTATGTTGTGATGTTCTCTGTCTCTTATGCTGCCACTCAGCTCCGATAGACGGGATTACTGCTGCTTACCGAGTATAACGGCTTGACTGAATATTGGCGGGAAATGGCTGGGGAATCAGAAAACTTTCTTCTTTAGCATGCCATTCCTCTGGTTCATAAATTTTCTGATACTGCTGGTATGTTACACACTGGTTCATCAAAGTATTCCAGCTATTCGATCCCTACTCTGACGCGCTGCTTTGAATGAGCAGTGTGCATACTTAGACAGAGGCTCACTTAGTAGTAGTAGAAGTAGAAGTATGACCTGGTCTAAATTACAGTTTTTTTTCATTTTTGCTATTTGCTTTACGTCGCACCGACACAGATATGTCTTATAGCGACGATGGGATAGGAAAGGCCTAAGAAGTGGAAGGAAGAGGCCGTGGGCTTGATTAAGGTACAGCCCCGGTATTTGCCTGGTGTGAAAATGGGAAACCTTGGAAAACCATCTTCAGGGCTGCCGAGAGTGGGGCTCGAACCCACTATCTCCCGATTACTGGATACTGGCCGCACTTAAGCGACTGCAGCTATCGAGCTCGGTAGAATTACAGTTTAGGTCTATTCCAAATTATAGCACCACAATTCACTAAATAACTCGAAATTCAGCTCTGAGAAGAGCTGTTTCTTAAGAAAATAATCTTCCTCTTCACTTTTGTTAAATTCTACATTCATTTTATTCCAAATTAGCAATGAAAGGGGGGTTTCTCCTCTGACTTGGAGGAAAAATTTGTCTCCAAGTCAGATAGATTTTTCCGCCGCCAGTGTAATGAACACCGCAGAAACAGGACGAAGAGGGATCATGGATGTCTGCGGCCTGGTCATTCCAGTTCTTGAACTTGGGACTGTTAGATCGGCAGCGTAGTACTGTTCGTTAAAAGTGAGAAAATGTGTGGTTTTTCATTGGATCGGGTATTTAATATGAGAGCATAACTTTTAATCGCGCCATTCCTACTAACGTCATTGTAATGACCTATGTTCATTTCACTATGACAGTCTTTCTGAGGATGTAAAAAGGCAGGTAGAGAGTGAGTGCCTGCTATTATAATGAAAACTCCTCAACCTGATTGTGACTGGTGGTAATGCAAGCGGGCCTATCATTACAATGAAAGTTCTCTAACCCAGTCTTCATATGAGAAAAGACGTATTGTGACTTCCCCGTCGTGTTTCTGGGGTAAAGTTAAGAGCTATGCCACTGAATACAAACTTTCAACCTGTACACTACCTATCATATAATTTTGTATAAAATGCAGAATTCCGTAGCGAAGCACGGGTACATCAGCTAGTAATAATGATAATAATAATAATAATAATAATAATAATAATAATAATAATAATAATAATAATAATAATAATAATAATAATAATAATAATAATATGATAATGTGTGACATAGTATTATTGCTGTAGTTGTTAATTTATTAGTAATTGTAATAATATCTTATAAGTATGCAGGTGTTAATAATAATAATAATAATAATAGTTATAATAATTATGGTTATAGACATTGATTATGATCACTATCTTAATGGATTGAGTGAACACTATTTATTTATTTTCACTTTTCTTTACGAAGCACTGATTGTGAGCCTAAGGTGGCACTATTCACTGAACTTCACTGCACTTCACTGAGGGTACTTTCGGTGCCGTTGTCGGCTTGTGGAAAGGTGTTGTTCCACCGCAGTCAGGAGAAATCCTAGATATTCATTTAAATTGTTTTTTTCTGCTATTGAGCGGTAGGACGTTGGGTATTGGAAAGGGGTGGAAGTTATGATATTGGTGGGGGGAAGAGGTAGGCATGTTGTGGGGTTCGGGTGTTGTTCAGAATTTCTGTAGAGAGAATGGAGTTGGAAACTGGAATCCGTGCAATTCCTTTTACTGACATCCGGTGAAGGCACTTGATGGGTCACCCATGGACTTCTGTGCATTTGGACTCCAAGAAAAGGGCCTTAGGAAATAGACGTCCACGCACTATCAGTGGCCTCTGGAAAGCCTGTCAGGAGGAGTGAGCTAAGATAGCAAAAGTCTGCTGCCATGGAGATTATATAGCTAGAAATGCTGGCTTTCCAAATGAGCATGGTCGTTGGTAGAGCCATGGATTTTTGTAAGCTAATTACCCTTCAAACGTCACCCCCAGAGATCCCTTCTGTATAACTCTGTCATAATTAGTGACTAACCCACTAAATACCGGTACGATATTTCTAAAGTAGAGAAAAGAAAATCTAGTAGTTTTATGTCGCACCAACACATCGAAGGTCTTCGGCGACTCAAGGGTGAGAAAATGATAGGACTGAGGTGATAGCGGTCATGGCTTCAATTAAGTTACAGCCCCAGGGCTTGTCTTGTGTGAAAACGGGAGAACACGGTGGGATTCGAACCCGCCATCCTCCGAATGCAAATTAGCAGCTATGTGACCCAAACCGTAGGGACAACTCGTTCGGTAGAAAAATATGTGTCCCTGTTTCCCATAACTTCCTTCATTTTTCTGCTATCGTACGTATAATTAACAACTAATATCGGTTACCACGGATTCGTGGAAGAGAACAAAATACTGTGCAAAGGGCCTCGCTAAGCTCAATCCATAAAGTCTAATTTTCAGTCACTGCCTTCTTGATTGGTACTGTAGCTGTGTCCGGCGATGATTACTATGGCGTTAGTTAATCCTTCGATGAACTGGCTTGGTGAAACGCAAGATTCGCAATGATGAGTTAAACACTAACCAGCAGTTAATAAACGCAGGGTTAGACTATATATCATCCTCCTTTATGAAACTGGGTTCAAGAGAGCCTCTTTCTCACGAATCTTCCTTTTATTTACACTATACTTTCATACTACAAAGGAACGTAAGTTTTCCTTTATTTTCTGTTGATAATATTAAGTTATTTTCACCCTTCGAGTGCCAATTACCACAACCACCACCACCACCACAGACAACAATAACAACAGCAACAACGTCATTATCCCTACTCTATTTCTTTATTTGACATAGTATTAGGTGGTATGATTTTCAGGAGCTATATCATAAAGGAATAACCATGTTCACTATACCGTGTGAGAAATGATTCGATGCTTTTTTGCTAGTCCTGTAGAAGTTCAACTTGATACCTTCCATTTTTCGCACTTTGGGACAAGTTAATGGAGTGTCCCGGGGTGAAAACTATGGCTTCTACTATACAACTGACCGTTGCTCCAAATTTTTTCCCGTCATTATTTAGGTTATTTGCGTTTCAATGGCCTGAAATTGAAAATTATAAAGGCGGTAAAGGCGTACTCGGTTCGCCCGGAAGGACGCGGGTTCGAATCCCCGTTAAGAAGTCGTAAAATTTAAGAATCGAGATTTCCACTTCCGGAGGTGCATATAGCCCTGAGGTTTACTCAGCCAACACCAATAAAGAGTACGAGGTTAATTCCCGGGGGGCAAAATCGGCCGGGCGTAGAGCTAACCACTCTACCCCATCACGTGCCGAGGTTAACAGTGGTGGAATGCTTTACCTTCTACTCCTCCAAGGGCCTTCATGGCCTGTACGGAGGTGACTTTGCTATGTTATTGGTCCGATCGAAAAGTACTACCTAACAGAAGTTATAGAGATTAAAATTTCCGATCATTTATGTTTCATTAAATTTTACCGTACCGACTATGACAAGAGTGGTATTTCAAAGTCGGAAGAAAACTGAATGTGAAGGCCTGCAATATAGGAAGCGCATAAGATTCATCAACAATAACATTTTACTGACCGTTTTATGTTGTGATGTTCTCTGTCTCTTATGCTGCCACTCAGCTCCGATAGACGGGATTACTGCTGCTTACCGAGTATAACGGCTTGACTGAATATTGGCGGGAAATGGCTGGGGAATCAGAAAACTTTCTTCTTTAGCATGCCATTCCTCTGGTTCATAAATTTTCTGATACTGCTGGTATGTAACACACTGGTTCATCAAAGTATTCCAGCTATTCGATCCCTACTCCGACGCGCTGCTTTGAATGAGCAGTGTGCATACTTAGACAGAGGCTCACTTAGTAGTAGTAGAAGTAGAAGTATGACCTGGTCTAAATTACAGGTTTTTTTTTCATTTTTGCTATTTGCTTTACGTCGCAGCGACACAGATATGTCTTATAGCGACGATGGGATAGGAAAGGCCTAAGAAGTGGAAGGAAGAGGCCGTGGGCTTGATTAAGGTACAGCCCCGGTATTTGCCTGGTGTGAAAATGGGAAACCTTGGAAAACCATCTTCAGGGCTGCCGAGAGTGGGGCTCGAACCCACTATCTCCCGATTACTGGATACTGGCCGCACTTAAGCGACTGCAGCTATCGAGCTCGGTAGAATTACAGTTTAGGTCTATTCCAAATTATAGCACCACAATTCACTAAATAACTCGAAATTCAGCTCTGAGAAGAGCTGTTTCTTAAGAAAATAATCTTCCTCTTCACTTTTGTTAAATTCTACATTCATTTTATTCCAAATTAGCAATGAAAGGAGGGTTTCTCCTCTGACTTGGAGGAAAAATTTGTCTCCAAGTCAGATAGATTTTTCCGCCGCCAGTGTAATGAATACCGCAGAAACAGGACGAAGAGGAATCATGGATGTCTGCGGCCTGGTCATTCCAGTTCTTGAACTTGGGACTGTTAGATCGGCAGCGTAGTACTGTTCGTTAAAAGTGAGAAAATGTGTGGTTTTTCATTGGATCGGGTATTTAATATGAGAGCATAACTTTTAATCGCGCCATTCCTACTAACGTCATTGTAATGACCTATGTTCATTTCACTATGACAGTCTTTCTGAGGATGTAAAAAGGCAGGTAGAGAGTGAGTGCCTGCTATTATAATGAAAACTCCTCAACCTGATTGTGACTGGTGGTAATGCAAGCGGGCCTATCATTACAATGAAAGTTCTCTAACCCAGTCTTCATATGAGAAAAGACGTATTGTGACTTCCCCGTCGTGTTTCTGGGTTAAAGTTAAGAGCTATGCAACTGAATACAAACTTTCAACCTGTACACTACCTATCATATAATTTTGTATAAAATGCAGAATTCCGTAGCGAAGCACGGGTACATCAGCTAGTAATAATGATAATAATAATAATAATAATAATAATAATAATAATAATAATAATAATATGATAATGAGTGACATAGTATTATTGCTGTAGTTGTTAATTTATTAGTAATTGTAATAATATCTTATAAGTATGCAGGTGTTAATAATAATAATAATAATAATAGTTATAATAATTATGGTTATAGACATTGATTATGATCACTATCTTAATGGATTGAGTGAACACTATTTATTTATTTTCACTTTTCTTTACGAAGCACTGATTGTGAGCCTAAGGTGGCACTATTCACTGAACTTCACTGCACTTCACTGAGGGTACTTTTGGTGCCGTTGTCGGCTTGTGGAAAGGTGTTGTTCCACCGCAGTCAGGAGAAATCCTAGATATTCATTTAAATTGTTTTTTTCTGCTATTGAGCGGTAGGACGTTGGGTATTGGAAAGGGGTGGAAGTTATGATATTGGTGGGGGGAAGAGGTAGGCATGTTGTGGGGTTCGGGTGTTGTTCAGAATTTCTGTAGAGAGAATGGAGTTGGAAACTGGAATCCGTGCAATTCCTTTTACTGACATCCGGTGAAGGCACTTGATGGGTCACCCATGGACTTCTGTGCATTTGGACTCCAAGAAAAGGGCCTTAGGAAATAGACGTCCACGCACTATCAGTGGCCTCTGGAAAGCCTGTCAGGAGGAGTGAGCTAAGATAGCAAAAGTCTGCTGCCATGGAGATTATATAGCTAGAAATGCTGGCTTTCCAAATGAGCATGGTCGTTGGTAGAGCCATGGATTTTTGTAAGCTAATTACCCTTCAAACGTCACCCCCAGAGATCCCGAACGACCTTCTGTATAACTCTGTCATAATTAGTGACTAACCCACTAAATACCGGTACGATATTTCTAAAGTAGAGAAAAGAAAATCTAGTAGTTTTATGTCGCACCAACACATCGAAGGTCTTCGGCGACTCAAGGGTGAGAAAATGATAGGACTGAGGTGATAGCGGTCATGGCTTCAATTAAGTTACAGCCCCAGGGCTTGTCTTGTGTGAAAACGGGAGAACACGGTGGGATTCGAACCCGCCATCTTCCGAATGCAAATTAGCAGCTATGTGACCCAAACCGTAGGGACAACTCGTTCGGTAGAAAAATATGTGTCCCTGTTTCCCATAACTTCCTTCATTTTTCTGCTATCGTACGTATAATTAACAACTAATATCGGTTACCACGGATTCGTGGAAGAGAACAAAATACTGTGCAAAGGGCCTCGCTAAGCTCAATCCATAAAGTCTAATTTTCAGTCACTGCCTTCTTGATTGGTACTGTAGCTGTGTCCGGCGATGATTACTATGGCGTTAGTTAATCCTTCGATGAACTGGCTTGGTGAAACGCATGATTCGCAATGATGAGTTAAACACTAACCAGCAGTTAATAAACGCAGGGTTAGACTATATTTCATCCTCCTTGATGAAACTGGGTTCAAGAGAGCCTCTTTCTCACGAATCTTCCTTTTATTTACACTATACTTTCATACTACAAAGGAACGTAAGTTTTCCTTTATTTTCTGTTGATAATATTAAGTTATTTTCACCCTTCGAGTGCCAATTACCACAACCACCACCACCACCACAGACAACAATAACAACAGCAACAACGTCATTATCCCTACTCTATTTCTTTATTTGACATAGTATTAGGTGGTATGATTTTCAGGAGCTATATCATAAAGGAATAACCATGTTCACTATACCGTATGAGAAATGATTCGATGCTTTTATACTAGTCCTGTAGAAGTTCAACTTGATACCTTCCATTTTTCGCACTTTGGGACAAGTTAATGGAGTGTCCGGGGGTAAAAACTATGGCTTCTACTATACAACTGACCGTTGCTCCAAATTTTTTCCCGTCATTATTTAGGTTATTTGCGTTTCAATGGCATGAAATTGAACATTATAACTTCTTAAACTCTTAAACACATAAAAGATTAGTAATCACTTTAAAACATAACTTGTGAATTTTAGTGCAATTTTAATGTTGTTAAACACTGGACTATAGTTGTGTTTCATGTTACCATTTTCCTTTTAAAATAACCACATGCATATTTTAATAATCAGGGATACTTGTATCTTAAAAACATCAATAAATGTAATTTCAAATTCAATATTCCTTTCGAAAATTGTTTCTCATCTTGCTCTCAATGTACAACGAAGTTTTGCAGAGGTGACACGACACAACGAAATAGCTTTCCAAAAATGAGGCTGTCTCCAGCTGTCGCCTTTTTCTTGGTTTTATATTAGTTCCTCCAAAGATGACATCACTAACTAAACTTCCTTGTTCAACGCAGAATAAAGATGTTGCTGAACAGAGAAGTAAGTAGAGGAGTTTGTTAACGCAAAAGTGTACTACGAACCATAGTTCCATACCTCGACTACATTTATGGGAAATTACTGTACCTGATTTGTGAGAAAATCACATTTTTACTGCACTCGTGGGGGAAAAACCATGTGGATTGGAGGTGGTGTTTCCTCCAAGACCGAGAAGAAACCCTCTCTTCCCTGGAAAATTTGGAAGAGAGTTGTGGGTTTAACTCAAGTGAATGGGAGGGAGAACCTCTCTTCGCAACAAACGGTTAACATTTTAAGTTATTTAGTGAAAGAAGACAATCAGCCTTCAGTGTACAAATCAATATTTTGGTACCACAATTCTCATTGGTCACGGGCCATGCCCCAAGTCTCAGACGGAATCCAGGAGATTTGGATCCGTTGAGGATTCTAGCCCTCCGACCGTGTAGGTCTTGGGTGCTATCTCTTAATTGGTTGAAGGAGACTGCATTGATGTATGGTAGGGGGACCTGGAATCAACGAAATCAGTACTGGTCAGAATGTGACCTGCGCCCTTTTTTAGGGGCGACTAATCTAAGATAACCTTGGGTCGCTTATAGCGGAGACCAAGGGTATCATAATTGCCCAGCGTCGAGATGAGGGGGTTGGACTTAGTAGTCAGACCAGAAAAGAATTTCCGGGATGTCTTCTTTATTCTGGTTCTGATCTCATCAATCCTAAGGGATTGGTGGATATCCCGATTTCGTTGAAACCATTGAGCACCAGAGATGAGGCGCAGCGCACGATTTTGGAGGCGCTGCACCTTATCCAGGTGAGTTTTGGCTGCCATTCCCCAGACCGGACTGGCATACTCTAGAATAGGTCGAATGTGTGTCTTGTATAGCGTGAACCTGTTTTCTAGATTTAGGCCTTGATCGGCTTTCATAAGTGGGATAATTTCAGATAAGCGTCTGCTCGCTTGGGCCGAAATCGAATTGATATGATCTTTGAACGTGAGTCCTCTGTCTAGGATAACACCTAGGTATTTAGTTGCATTTCTCCATCGGATCACTTGGCCGAAAAAGACCAGTGGGTGAGGGTTTATCCTAGTACGTTTAGAAAAGGAAGTAGCGTTGCTTTTGTTGACATTGATTTTGATTCTCCACTTCCGAAACCATGGTTCGAGGGTGGAGAGGGCATCTTGGATGTAATTTTGTGCTCTAGGTGGTTGCCAAGAGACAGAGGATATTGCCGTATCATCAGCATACATGTAGACCTTCGCGTGCGTTGGCTTAGGTATGTCTGCCATGTACAAATTAAATAAAATTGGTGAAAGAACTCCACCCTGGGGGACACCCGCCAGTATGGGGCGAGGGCTGGACAGGGTTTTGTTCACTTGTACCTGGAATTTCCTATCTGCAAGGTAGCTTTTGATGATTTGAATCATAAATGGGGGGATGCCGAAGGAGTTGAGCTTGAATATGAGGCCTTCATGCCATACCTTGTCGAACGCACGCGATATATCTAGAAAACAGACTCCCGTGTGTCTTCTGTCATTATAGTTTTTGGTGATTTCCTCCGTAAGTCTCATGAGTTGATGAACCGTAGAGTGCTTACTTCGGAAACCGAATTGTTCTTGGTTAATTAGTTGATTGTTCTCAATGATGCTGTTTAGCCTGGAAAGAAGGAGTGTTTCAAATAATTTTGAAAGAATAGATAGAAGAGAGATTGGCCTGTAATTTTGAGGGAAGGTGGAATCTGCAAGGGGTTTTGGTAACATGATGACCTTGGCTGTTTTCCATGGTGTAGGGAAGTGACCATATCTGAATATGGCGTTAAAGACTTTAGTAATGAATGTAAGGGCTTTTTTAGGGAGGTTTTTCAGAAAAGTAGCTGAAATGTTATCCAGACCTGGGGTTTTTCTGTTTTTGAGTCTGTGGATACTTGAGTAGAGTTCTCGAGGGGTGATAAATTTAAAATTAGGGGGAAGGATGGTATCACCTATGTCCTCGACTTCATCTTCAACTAGATCGATGAAGTCGTCATCAGAAGGGTCATCATTAGGGATACAGGTGGATTCAAGTGTGTCGGCAAGTGCGTTTGCTCTATCCAGGTCTGTGTAGGCCAATCCTCGTAATCCATGAAGGGAGGGTATGCCAGTCCGTTTTCTAGTGAATTTTCTAGCCATTCTGTGAAGGGAGTTATCAGCCACGTTCAACTCAGCTAGTCTGGATTTCCATGCGTTAATTTTGTGGCGTTTAATGAGGATGAGAAGGTTTCTTCTTTGTCTGTTCCACTTGAGTTTGAAATAGGGGTTGCGGGTGGTTTGCCAGTGTTTCCGGATGCTGTTTTTGATTTTGATTTGATCCAGAATTTCAGTCGGCAGGGTGTCCTTTCTAGACTGAACCACTGCTGGTCCCACGGCGGAGGTCTCAGCAGCCGAGATGATGGTGTTGATTATCTCGGACACTAATGCATCTATAACTTCGGGGCCTTTCACACTGGGATTGCCATTTATGTGGTTATTAATGTGTTCTCTAAAATGTGCCCAGTTGATTTTGCGGTTGTAGATGGGAATGTGTAGAAGAGAGATGGAAGGGGAAAAAGAAAGAGTCATAAGGACAGGGAGATGATCAGATTCAAGGGCGTCTATAGTGTTGAGTACGATGTGTTGCCTGAGTTTGTTGGAAATGGCAATGTCCAGTGTGTCGGGTCTCACACTGAAGTTATGAGAGTAATAGGTTGGTTTGTCTGGACCATGAGTTAGGAGGAGATTTCTATCGCAGTATCTGGAAAGGAGTTTGCCTCTATAGTTAGTGGTGCGGCTGTTCCATCTGGGTTTCTTGGCATTGAAATCACCTGCTAAGATAGATTGGGTACCGCCCTGAATGATTTTGTCCAAGTCAGCTGAGTCGAACCTGGCTGAAGGGGAAATGTAACAGGCAGAAAGATTGAGAGGTCCTTTCTGGGTGTCGACTTGTATTGTGGTAGCTTCAAGGGAGGTAAGATCTGGAGGGGTGGGAATTCTATGGTGTTCCGGATGAGTACAGCAGTGCCGCCTTTTTCAGGAGTAGGTCGATCATTGCGGTAGGTTATGTAGTTGGGTATGTGGAAGGAGATGTGTGGTTTGAGCCAGGTTTCTCCTAGGAGTACTATGTCGACATGAAGTTGTTTTAAGATTACACATAATTCTGTATGTTGGCGCTTGACACTTTCGGCATTCCAGTAAAGGACTCTCAATTGCCTGGGAAGAGTTGTTCTGTTTGAATTATTAGGCATTATTGAACCAGAGGAAGACTGCTTCAAGTAATAGGAAATGGTTTATTTATTTGTACGTTGGAAGTGCATTGTTTTCTTAAGTCTAGCTTTGTATCCCTATTCTTTTCAATGTCTTAATTAGCTTCCTAATCAGAGATAACATGTTTAATATTCAAAGTTAATTATTAAGTATTTGATATTTGCACAATTCATAACTATTACGTAGTAGCTGTGGTGTTCCCGTCATTGTAGGGCTAGTTTTTGTGACTGCAGCAATAATTCCATCTAGCGGAGATAAGTGGCAAGAGAGGTGACAGACCACACTTAGGGTTGACAGACGTCCCGTATACATGGGATTGTCCCCTTTGGAAATGTCTCCATATTCCAACAAAAATTTCTCAGGATTTTCATTTGGCCCTGTATTTAGTAAAGGAAATAATGAATATTCAAATTTCCATATCATTTTATACGAATGAAGAAAGTAATAACTCTTTATGACCAACAAAGACGTGTTATAGCTATTACACAGCTTTGTTCATGTACTGAGTGTAAAGAGAATGGAAATTGGTGGGAGGGTGGTTAAAGTGTGTTAACTCCAGAAAAGCTATTTTTGAGATGATTGAATTTTAATGTTTGAGGAGTTCCCTAAAATCACCATATACATGTAGAGAATACATTTACCTTTTGGTGGTATGATGGTGCTTGCTGCACCAATATTATTCCTTATTGATGTATGTCTTTACCCTACCAGATGAATTACATCTGACTGTCGTCTTTCATATTTGAAATAACGGGGTGGTTAATTAACATGCCAATTTTAGGGATAGGTAAGGTAAAGAGAAGAAACAGTACCTGTTTCACCGCATAGTTTACACTGTGAATCAAAGTATCCGAGCCTCACTTGACGAAACAAGACAGACTGCAATTTCCGTTAATGGCTGTTGTTTGTAATGGCGGGACCTCTGCTATGACGAGACTTTAAATTATGTACCTAAACACGGCTCCCTCATCCTGCTTACAGCGAGGAAGGGGTCCCTGGGGAACCTCAGCCACGCTCTCGGCTTATTGTGCGAGCTAGGCCGCATTAATTAGTCAAGTCTGCCAATGAAAAATTCTAAATCAGCTGATTTTATTCCATGCCATGTTAGAGTATGTGCTCTGTTCAAATGCAAATAATGGAAAATTACTCGATTATGAGACCGTAGCTTGTTCGGCTTAAAACTGGATGTTATATGAAAATACATGATTACTAAACTTTCTTGTAATAACTGAAGCCGTCTCTTTTTACTTTAGACTCAGTTAATTTACAAATCTTAGTTTCTTCAGTCTGCCAAAACTTACTTTCTTTCAATTTTCTTAATTCGTTTAGCCTCCAGGATCGTTTCCACTCGGATTCAGCGAGGGATCCCACCTCTACCGCCTCAAGAGCAGTGTCCTGGACCGTGAGACTTTGGTTCGTGGAGATACAACTGGAAGGAGGACCAATACATTGCCCAGGCGGCCTTACCTGCTATGCTGAACAGGGGCCTTGTTGGGGGTGGGATGGGAAGATTGGAAGGAATAGACAAGGAAGAGGGAAGGAAGTGTCCATGGCCTTAAGTTAGGTCCCATCTCGGCATTTGCCTGAAGGAGAAGTGGGAAACGATGGAAAACCACTTCGACGATGGCTGAGGTGGGAATCGAACGCCCCTCCACTCAGTTGATTTCCCAAGGCTGAGAGGAACTCGTTCCAGCCCTCGTACCACTTTTCAAATTTCGTGGCAGACCCGGGAATTGAACCCGGGCTTCCGGTGTTGCAGCTAATCACACTAACCACTACACTACAGAGGCGGCTTGCCAAAACTTATCTTGATTAATTAAATTTATAAACTATCTTGAAAAAACATATTGTTTCTTTGAGGTCTAATACTTTTACCACATTATTTCTCTTCGAGATAGCTCATAAATTAATTAATTAGTTAGTTAGTTTCGGCAGAGTGAAGAACCTAACAACTATAAATTTACTAAACGTTTGGTGATAAAATGATCATATATACGGGCACTGATCACCAGAAAAATTAAGATGAGTCGTCCTAAGTTGAACATATTGACAGCTGAAATGAACCAACAGATGTTTATTGAGAACAAAAGAGCCTCTTGTGTTTGGGGGTATAGATTACATTCCCTGCTTGTCGTAAAAGGTGACTTAAAAGAGTGATCCTCCATGAATTGTCAAGTTGGGAGCGTTAGTGACCACGGAGCTCGTAGCTGAATCTGGTATTACTTGTCCTATCACCTTGCACTCGGGAGATAGTGGCTTCGAACCCCACTGTCGGCAGCCCTTAAGATGGTTTTCTGTGGTTTCCCATTTACATACCAGGCAAATACTGGGGCTGTACCTTAATTTAGGTCATGGTCGCTTCCTTCCCACTCCCAGCCATTTCCTATCCCATCGTCGCCATTAGATCTATCTGTGTCGATGCGACGTAAAACAGATTGTAAAGAAAATGAATTATCTGACGTTGGTTCATTTGAATTGCGCCAGGCTCTTCACTTTCATCTTTCCTATCTAACCTGCTTCGATCAACTCGTGTTCTCTTCCAGCACGGATGGTGTTAGACTTGCGAGGCCAAGGATGTCGTCCATTTTCTCTCCCTTCATGGCCCTGACCTTTATTTTGCTGATAAAAGGCAAAGTCTCCTCGTACAGACCATGAAAGTCCTTGGAGGGGTGGAAGGTAAAGGCTTCCACTATCAGTAACCTTAACACTTGTCGCGGTAGAGTGGTTAGCTCTATGCCCGGCCGTCTTTGCCCCCAGGAATTAACCTGGTGCTCATCTCCGGTGCAGGCTGAGTGAATCTCAGGGTTTACATCTCCGGAAGCGGAAATCTTGTTTCTTATATTTTAAACTTCCTGAAGGGTAATCGAACCAAGTCCTTCCGGGCGAGCGGAACATGCCTTTATCGTCTCGTCTGGACAGCGCCATTCTTTTGCTGATACGCTCATTTTCTGGAGGGTTGAACATCTCCCATATTTTCTTTTGGTTAGTGTTTTAAAAAAGTAATCATCACCACCACACCGCCGATGCCGACGGTATTAGATTTCAGAGGCTTAGGCAGTGTTTGCCGGCCACGCGGTGTAGGGGTAACGAGGCTGTCTCTTACCCGGAGGTTCCGGGTTCGATACCTGGCCACGTCAGGGATTTTTACCTGTATCTAAGGCCTGGTTCGAGGTCCACTCAGCCTACATAATAAAAATTGACGAGCTATCTGACGGTGAGTTAACGGTCCTGGGGCCTAGAAAACCAAGAATAACGGCCAAGAGGATTCTTCGTGCTGACCATATGACACCTCGTCACCTGCAGGCCTTCGGGCTGAGCAGCGGTAGCTTGATTGACCATAGCCCTTCGGGACTGTTGTACCATGGAGGTAGGGACCGTTTCCTTTGCACGCCATTCATGATCCCTCCCTTTCATTTACCGATATCGGCATATAAATAAGATTTTGCTTTCCTCTGAATAGTGTTAACAGAGGGCAGTTGATTTACAGACTTTGTGCTGGGAAGACTTGGGAGTAAGGAGAAGAGATGCTCGACTATGTGGAGTGCTTCGAGCTATCAGTGGAGAGTTGTGTGGAATGACATAAGTAGAAAAATAAGCTTGAGTGGAGCTTTTAAAACTAGGAAAGATCATGAGGATAAAGTTGGAATTCAAGAGGGAAAATATTAATTTATAGGACGAGGAAGAAGGGATTGGAATAAATTATCAAGAGAAATGTTCGATAAATTCCCAAGTTCTTTGAAAATCTTAAGAAAAAGCTTAGTAAGCAATCTGCCACATGGGCGACAGCCCTAAATGCAGATCATTGATTGATTGATTGATTGATTGATTGATTGATTGATTGATTGATTGATTGATTCCTCGTAAAACAATAATCACCACCGTTCTGTCTCGACCCTGGCGGTTTTAAGTTGCGGAGATCCTCATTTAAAGCCTCTAATTCTTCGAAGGATCACACTCCTTGCTTTCCTTAGATGTACTTCCCCCTTAATACGAGAATCTCCATCACCATGAAAAGCAGGAAATTGAAGGATTCCCCATATCACGCAAACTTAATATCGTTGTTATCAAAAAACGACAAGAGTTGATGAAAAACAGACGAGGTAGGAGAGAAGAAAAAGCGAAGACAGGAACAAGCTTTTCGACACTTAGATGTGGTCCCATAGGTAGCGCTCACAAAAAGCAACAAAACAACTGAAATACCTTTAGAAACAATTTCCTGACTTGTGATAGCCGAGATTTTATACAGCAGATAGGTAACCGCGAAGTGGAAAGGATTAAAAGTCCCTTGTCTTTTATTCTAACAAGTTCTCGTATAAATTTTACTCGTAACATCTTATGTGCGTATTTAGTTCTTAAATAATATTCAAAACACTGCGTATTTCTCTAAGCTGTTGCAAGTTGTAATACCGTTGAATTTTCTTAGTATTTTCATAAATATAGGTATATTTTTAATCACTGTTACACACAGACAGTGGCGGCTGGTGAAAAAAATCAGTTGTGTGCTGTAACCCATCCCCACTCCAAAAAAATAAAAATATTTAGAAACATACAGGTATGTGGTTTTCAAGAGGCTCTCCACTGAGTTTTCCATACTGAACAAACTCGCAAACAACCCCAACACATATACACATTCCTCATAAAAACTATATAATTAAACACACAATAACACCTGCAATGGCAAAATATTCACGATCTCAAACACTTGGTGTGAGTGCGCAAAAGCCGAACTTCCCAATACCGCCAACATCATTGAAATAAACCAGGAACGGCGTAATGCAAAATTACATGTTATATTTTTATAGTGACATTTATAAACTAGACATTTTTAATTAAAGAAAATCACAATATCATGCCCTTATTTTGACAACATAAAAAGTACAATTTTTATAGGTCATCGATTTACAAATGTGGCTATGGAATAGGCAAGTTGGTAGTATTCTATGCTCCTTGGTGTTAAATAACCTGGCGCGAACAGCTGTACAGTATTTTGTTTTCCCGTTTGCTTTGAGCGATCCCCTCTTAAATACTACCGCTGAGTCAAGAGGGTGCCACCTGTCACCTTCTCATATCGGTCGTAATGCAAGTGTGATTAGTGCTAGTGCTGCCTCTGTGTGGTCGAACGAAGAATCACTGTGAAGTGATGTCTTGGCTGTTGTTTCTACAGCTTATCGGAACACATTCTCTTTGTATCGGAAACGTTGGGCACGCATGCGCAAAAGGCAGAGTTCCGGCTAAAAGCTTAGAAATTCTCGCTGAGCTGTAGTCACACAGCACCCGGCGTGGAGCGCACCAGTAGTTAACTGGTTGTGAGGGGAGTTGAATAATTTCCTATTCTTTGGCTGACGTCTTTTTCAATGCACTGTATTTGATTGTAGATAATATTTTTAAACTAATTTATTTTTCCAACAGGAAGTGTGCTGCGGCACTTCAGCACATAAGGTACGGCCGCCCCTGCACACAGAAAGCTGAAATCTGATCCATATATCTTAGAACAACTATAAAGTCCTGATAAGTAAAATATTATTTACATAGATTCAATAAATTCTAATATAATTTATATATCTTAAAGAAATTGTTGGTATAGCCCTAAAGTTTAGTCGCCATGATAATTATTTTCTCTATATAAATCTATTTCATCAAACTTAAGTAAAAATTGTAGAAACAAGCTGTAAAAATCTCAAACCTACATTTTAAATTATTTTCTGAGAAATTGTACCCAAATTTTCAAGGAATTTTGTGATTTTTAGCAAGTTTTCATTGTTTCATTTAACAATGTTGTGATATGGAATAAGGAATCTGTGGTGAAGCGATGTTCTGACTTTGATAAGATACTCGAAGAAATTTGAACAAAATCCAGTCGCTTAATTGTGACCAGTATCCGTATTCGGGAGATAGTGGGTTCGAGCCCCATTGTCGGCAGCCCTTAAGATGGTTTTCCGTGGTTTCCCATTCGACGTAAAGCAACTTGTAAAAATAAAGTTTAACATAGTACCAGGAAGTGTATTTTACTGTTTGGAACACTTCCCGCTTCACGATCAATCATTTAAAAGGAAGAAACAACAGCAACAACTCAATGTAATGTTACAAACTCAGTATTTGACAACCCGGGTTAATAACAGTAGATTGAAGGCCGGCGATAAGGAGGTCTATGCTGGAGTACTTTTCATACAGTGGTTAAAGCCCTCGCGTGAGGCACGGGACTGCCTTATCGTGACCATCTCAAATGATTTGAGTGAAGAGCCCTCACCACGCTAAGTAGGCAACATTAATATGGATTTATCTGCCCACACTGCCTAACTGATGGCAGCGCTGGCCACCTATTTCATAGTAGAGGTGGCCTGTGAAAACCCGCACATCTACCGGTCCTAGCAGAGTGGATTCGTTAGTGAGATTACCTACCATTGCACCCATTCCAATATTCAACATTTTCTTTAAATGTTAATTATTTAACCTATTTCTTGCTATGTAACTCGAGACGGGTTCAAATCCCATGCATATCAATATGTCAGTTGCAGTCCGGCTCCATGGCTAAATGGTTACCGTGCTGGCATTTGGTCACAAGGGTGACGGGTTCGATTCCCGGCAGGGTCGGGAATTTTAACCTTAATTGGTTAATTTCGCTGGCACGGGGGCTGGGTGTATGTGTCGTCTTCATCATCATTTCATCCTCATCACGACGCGCAGGTCACCTACGGGTGTCAAATCAAAAGACCTGCATCTGGCGAACCGAACATGTCCTCGGACACTACCGACACTAAAAGCCATACGCCATTTCATTTTTTGTCACTTGCAAGGTCTGTTACAATTGTGGCGTGACCATACATTCTGTTGCCTGGTATGATCATATGAGTATTATACATCCTGTTGTTCCAAGACAGAATATCATTATTTAATGTATTTATATTTGTCATAAACTCACAAGCCTCCGTGGCTCAGGCGGCAGCGCGGCGGCCTCTCACCGTTAGATACCGTGGTTCAAATCCGGTCACTCCATGTGAAATTTGTGCTGGACAAAGAGGAGGCAGGGCAGGTTTTTCTCCGGGTACTCCGGTTTTCCCTGTTATATTTCATTCCAGCAACACTCTCCATTAACATTTCATTTCATCTATCAGTCATTTATCATTGCCCCAGACGAGTGTGACAGGTTTCGGTAGCCGGCACATTTCCTATGACTGGAAACAGGCTGTGGATTTTCATATTTGTCATAGACTCAGTTTATTTTCCCGCAAACAAGGTGGCTTCCTTGTTTGTAGATTTCCAAAGGAATTGTTG
The DNA here is from genome assembly GCF_040414725.1 of Anabrus simplex. Taxonomy (NCBI): domain Eukaryota; kingdom Metazoa; phylum Arthropoda; class Insecta; order Orthoptera; family Tettigoniidae; genus Anabrus; species Anabrus simplex. Next base: position 370,164,105 of record NC_090268.1, on the reverse strand, counting down.
GTCATAAGACATTTGCAATAATTGTGTTATTGTATTTATAATTGTCTCGAGTAAATACGTGTTGATCAATAAAGGTGATATCCGGGCCGAAGTCTTCCGTCTCGCCTTGTTAGATACTTCATTCTGGGACTTAGCCTTTGTGTAATCATGTAGGTAATGTTGGATTTCGGTGCAGCCAATGTTATAATCGAAGGTATATAATGAATTGTAAAATTATTATTATCATGGTCATTATATCTTAACATCAGCCTTGTAGGCTGTAAGACTTCTCATAAAAATCAATATAAATTAATTTTGTTCAAACTCTACGATTTCAGCTCTACTTACGCGTTACCAGGTACACGAAGTTCGACTACGAATGGTAGCATGGAATTTTAAACTGAGTGAGTTTGCCGTGCGGTCAGGGGCGCGCTACTGCGAGCTTAGATTCCGAGAGATAGTGGCTTCGCACCCCACTCTCTGCGGTCCTGAGGATGGTTTCCGTGGTTTCCCATTTTCACCCCAAGCCCTGGCCACTTTCTTCCCATGCCTAGCCCTTTCCTATCCCATCGTCGCTATAAGACCTGTCCGTGTCAGTGCGACGTAAAGCAACTTGCAAAAAAAGCTACTTTTTGGACTCGAGTTAAGACTCAGGTCCGAACATAAATAACCATTTCTGGAACTTCATCAGAATTCAGGTGGTGTCACAAATTTTAAGGATTATAAGACATTGCCGAGGTAAACCTGAATATCGCAATGATGTCTGCTCCCTGTAGGTGGAAGGGCTATAGATAACACCTGCATCACCTGAGGCAATAAAAGGGCACCCCCAAGAGCTATCAACTTGGGAGGTGAGTTGGCAACACGGGAACCTAGTAGAGTTTGGATTCGCTTCCACTTACTATGGTGATAGACATAAAGCTGAAAATTACAGGCCAGTAAGTTTGACATGCATTGTATGTAAGCTTTGGGAAGGCATTCTTTCTGATTATATAGGACATGTTTGCGAAATTAATAACTGGTTCGATAGAAGGCAATTCGGTTATAGGAAAGGCTATTCCACTGAAGCTCAACTTGTAGGATTCCAGCAAGATATAGCAGATATCTTGGATTCTGGAGGTCAAATGGACTGTATCGCGATTGACTTGTCTAAAGCATTTGATAGGGTGGATCATGGGAGACTACTGGCAAAAATGAGTGCAATTGGACTAGACAAAAGAGTGACTGAATGGGTTGCTATATTTCTAGAAAATAGATCTCAGAGAATTAGGGTAGGTGAAGCTTTATCTGACCCTGTAATAATTAAGAGGGGAATTCCTCAAGGCAGTATTATCGGACCTTTATGTTTTCTTATATATATAAATGATATGAGTAAAGGAGTGGAATCGGAGGTAAGGCTTTATGCGGATGATGTTATTCTCTATAGAGTGATAAATAAGTTACAAGATTGTGAGCAACTGCAGCGTGACCTCGAAAATGTTGTGAGATGGACAGCAGGCAATGGTATGATGATAAACGGGGTTAAAAGTCAGGTTGTGAGTTTCACAAATAGGAAAAGTCCTCTCAGTTTTAATTACTGCGTTGATGGGGTGAAAGTTCCTTTTGGGGATCATTGTATCTAGGTGTTAATATAAGGAAATATCTTCATTGGGGTAATCACATAAATGGGATTGTAAATAAAGGGTACAGATCTCTGCACATGGTTATGAGGGTGTTAGGGGTTGTAGTAAGGATGTAAAGGAGAATGCATATAAGTCTCTGGTAAGACCCCAACTAGAGTATGGTTCCAGTGTATGTGACCCTCACCAGGATTACCTGATTCAAGAACTGGAAAAAATCCAAAGAAAAGCAGCTCGATTTGTTTTGGGTGATTTCCGACAAAAGAGTAGCGTTACAAAAATGTTGCAATGTTTGGGTTGGGAAGAATTGAGAGAAAGAAGAAGAGCTGCTCGACTGAGTGGTGTGTTCCGGGCTGTCAGCGGAGAGTTGGCGTGGAATGACATTAGTAGACGAATAAGTTTGAATGGCGTTTATAAAAGTAGGAAAGATCACAATATGAAGATAAAGTTGGAATTCAAGAGGACAAACTGGGGCAAATATTCATTTATAGGAAGGGGAGTTAGGGATTGGAATAACTTACCAAGGGAGACGTTCAATAAATTTCCAATTTCTTTGAAATCATTTAGGAAAAGGCTAGGAAAGCAACAGATAGGGAATCTGCCACCTGGGCGACTACCCTAAATGCAGATCAGTATTGATTGATATGCCTGGTTCCACACTTTCACCTTTTCTGTCCGACCTCACATCTTAAACTTTTGTTTTCTTCCTTCTCCGATGGTATTAGCCTGGCGAGGCCTAGTCAGTCATTCATTTTCACGCCCTTTGTGGCCATTCTCTTTCATTTTGTCTATACCGTCGTTCTTCGAGGAGTCGGAAAGCCTCTATTATTAGGATGGTTTCCTGAGAGTGGCTACAGTAGGCTGAGATTTCCAATTATGTACTAATGAGAGCAAATATTTGATTAGAATTTAATGCATTACTAGTGTACCTGCACTGAAATGCACGCGGAGCGATTCTATGAACCGAAGCCGTACCTATCATAGCAAGCTAATAGTGGTTAATTGTCGCTAAAGCGACATCAAGTCATCAGTAGCTCTCCGAATTACGAGCAGAGTATAGCGTAATTATTCCACTGAGCAGACACAGTGGACGCACTGATCGAGTATAGGGCGACTGTGAGGTTTCAGTGTTGTAGCGGCGACTCTTACAATGTACTAACACAGAACTAAATGTGCAGTAATGCTTTATATTATTAAATTATGCAATGACAAAATATCAAGAAAGAAGTATTCTTTAATGTGTATTGGGCATTTAGTGTTTGTATAGGGGAAGCCCGTGTATTTTGGATCGATATCTAACTTGGACCCACCGGGCGAGTTGGCCGTGCGCGTAGAGGCGCGCGGCTGTGAGCTTGCATCCGGGAGATAGTAGGTTCGAATCCCACTATCGGCAGCCCTGAAGATGGTTTTCCATGGTTTCCCATTTTCACACCAGGCAAATGCTGGGGCTGTACCTTAATTAAGGCCACGGCCGCTTCCTTCCAACTCCTAGGCCTTTCCTATCCCATCGTCGCCATAAGACCTATCTGTGTCCGTGCGACGTAAAGCCCCTAGCAAAAAAAAAAAAAAACTTGGACCTATGTGAAATTTTGCATTTGCAAGTCTGGTCAAGGAGCCTCCATGGCCCAGGCGGCAGCGCGCAGGCCTCTCACTGCTAGGTTCCATGGTTCACATCCCGGTCACTCCATGTGAGATTTGTGCTGGACAAAGCGTAGGCGGGACAGGTTTTCTCCGGGTACTCCGGTTTTCCCTGTCATCTTTCATTGCAGCAATACTCTCCAATATAGTTTCATTTTATCTGTCTGTCATTAATCATTTCCCAGAGGACTTCGGCAGGCTTCGGCAGCGAGCTCAATTCACATCCTCGCCGCTGGATGGGGATTTCATTAATTACATTCCTTACCCGGTTGAATGTCCGACTCGCTGGCTGAACGGTCAGCGTACTGGCCTTCGGTTCAGAGGGTCCCGGGTTCGATTCCCGGCCGGGTGGGGGATTTTTAACCTTAATTGGTTAATTCCAATGGCTCGGGGGCTGTGGTTTGTGCTGTCCCCAGCATCCCTACAACTCACACACCACACATAACACTATCCTCCACCACACTAACACGCAGTTACCTACACATGGCAGATGCCGCCCACCCTCATCGGAGGGTCTGCCTTACAAGGGCTGCACCCGGCTAGAAATAACCACACGAAAAAAACCCGGTTGAATGACAGGAAATATGCTGTGAAATTTTCAAGTCCGGTCACCCCATGCCTGAGATATAGTCAGCAAGATACTTGAGCTTAACTGGTAACTTTCACCCCGCACGAAGTTTTCCTTCAACATCCAGTGGAGGAGGCGGAAGGTTTCGCTTACTTTCCTTAAAACTCATTCTGTGGTCCGACTGTGTGCTGAGAAGTTGCTGTTGAAAACAGGGGAATGTTTCATAGCGCTGCTAAAATATTAAAGTAAGTTTAGGTAAAGCTACATAGACATATTCAATATAGTGTTTATATTATTTATATATAATTGTGATTTTGGCTTAATAGTCAGCGGACTGGTCTTCGGTTCAGAAAGTCTCGGGTTCGATTCTCGGTCGAGTCGGCGATTTGAGTCGGGGACTTCCTCTAGCTCGGGAGCTGGGTATTTGTGCTCTTTCTTAATACACAAACCGTACGTCACTTTGCACTGCTAGCTATTTCAAGAACGTTCAATAATGAATAGAGACCTCCGCATTGGGTAGGTGTCTGGAAACTGGCACTAAAACTGAGCTTAATCCAGGCATAGTGCCCACACTAAGTAATTGGAAAAAGTCCAGGAGGAAGAATAAGACAATAATTGTTAACATGGCATGGGGTGTAAATTTTGATCCTTTTTTGTTTTTGCCTAACTGCTTTACTTTATACATACTTCTTGTTTTGATATCCGGAAAAAGATCATACATTTGGGCGTACAGTGTGCTCAGAAAAAAATATGTTTCCGTATAATACGAACTGTTGTAACCAAGGTTGAAGTTTACAGAACACAACTTTTATTGCTTCACTTTATGATATTTACACAAATAACTGAAATTTATTTTGAAGCAAAAAGGAATATTGAATCTTGAGAAAAGTCTGTCTTTATACAATATGTACAGGTTTACAGTCTTTATATACACTTCTATCTTGAAAAGATAGTCTTTGTGAATTGACACGTTGATAGTCGAGAACTATCTGGCACACTAACATGAATGTCTTTGAGAGTCCTTGTTTGTTGAAGTGCCTGAATTCCTAAAAAGCAAGTTCAATTGATTGAAGAAATTCCACCTAGCGAAACTAAGGGAGCTTGCATATATTAGGGAATGAAAATGGCTTGTAAAAGAATTACGGAACATAGGCAGCGGAAACAGGTAAGGGAGCGGTGACCAGAGGTGAAACCTCGCACTGCCAGAAATTCAGTCCACCTGGTCGAAGCACATTTTCAAGAGGAGTAGCCTCCGTGCTCGACGTAGGGTGTATTCTGGAGCTGGACACCGGGGCAAGTGGGCAATTGAGCAGGTAGGGAGCTTCTATTTATACTACACTCGATGGTCAGGCACGCGCACTGAGGGCTGCGCGTCGAAGCTAGCAGAATGATACACAGGCGCGCGTGCAGCTGGCTGGCTGAGCGAGAAGAGAGCGCCGGACATACAACACCCTCCCCTCCTAAATACGCCGGTACGGCGTAAAACGGCGGCGGCGCTGGCGGCGACTGCGATGCTGGGGCGGAGCTGCTGATGTTTCTGTTGTAGTGTCCGGAGCTGGAACTGGGCGGAGTGGCGCTGTCTCGTCCTGAAAGGAACCCATTGTTATTAAATGATCTAAAGCGCGTTCAGCAATAGATTTATCAGGTTTAGCAATAGCATCAATAGCTGGACAGGGGCGGTAGCGCAGACGTATCTGATCTTGATGGCGGCAGATACGTTTCTCCGTAGTCTGTATCTCGTATAGACGATGACCCAAAGATCTGCAGATGACTCCAGGTATCCAGAGTGGGTTGGATTTGAATGTCCTGGTGTAGACCCTGTCGTTGAGGGAGAACTTCGTTGGTGAGGTCTTATGCTGGGCCGGAAGAGGCTGTAACAGAGAAAGTAAAGTTCTGTGAGGTCGTCCATGGAGCTTCTGTGCAGGAGTGACATTATCAGCGCCGGGTAGAGTTCTGTAGTTGTTTAAGAGTTGGAGCAAGGCTTGGTCTTTAGTTAAGCCTGAAGAGACAGCTTTCTTCATACTTCTTTTAAATGTTTGTACGAAGCGTTCAGCTTCACCATTAGATTGAGGGTGAAAAGGTGGTGCTAGGATATGACGAATGCCATTATGCGTACAAAAGTTCTGAAAAGCAGTAGCTGTAAATTGAGGTCCGTTGTCCGAAATGAGTACTTGCGGTAAACCTTCTGTAGTAAAGATTTTCTGGAGAGCACGAATGGTAGCGTCGGTTGTAGTAGTCGAATGCATATCCACGACATATGGAAAGTTTGACAGTGAATCGATGACTATTAACCACATGGAATGGAGGAAAGGACCTGCGAAATCGATGTGAACTCGTTCCCATGGAGTAGTAGCAGGAGGCCATGAAGCAAGATCAGAAGACGGGGCGTTCTGATTCGTTTGACATTGTTCACAATGACGTATTAACTTTTCGATGGCGGCATCAATACCGGGCCAGTAGCAGTGTTGACGGGCGAGTTGCTTTGTTCTGGAGATACCCCAATGGCTTTGGTGTAATAACTCGAGAACTTGTTTCTGTAGGCTAAGTGGGATAACCACTCGGAAGATGGTGCCTGCTTCTAGTAGTACAACTCCGGCACGAGTCGTGAGACGATGCTGCATACGATGATAAGGTGCCAGGTGGGCAGGAAGTGTGCTCTGAAGAGGCCAACCGTTGCGGATGTAAGTACGTACAGTAGCAAGTGTACTGTCCGTATCCGTAGCTTTAGCGATGCAGGTAGCATCAATAGGAAAACTGGATACAGTATCTTCAAGTTCTATGTCCAACTGAAGACATTCAGATTCTTGAGAATCGAAGGCAGTATCAGGACCAACGGGTAAGCGGGAGAGGGCATCAGCATTACAATGCTGGGATGTGGCTCGATATACAATCTGATAGGAATAATCAGAAAGGAACATGGACCATCTTTGAAGCTTTCTGAGGGAATTCTCTGGGATCTTATTACCAGGATGGAATAAGTGTACGAGAGGCTTATGATCGGTAATGATCAGGAAATGGTTGCCATAAAGATATTCATTGAAACGGCGAATACCAAAGATGATGGCTAAAGCTTCTTTCTCTATCTGTGAGTATCGACGTTGATGGTCATTAAGTGTTTTCGAAGCGAAGGCGATGGGGCGTTCTTGTCCATGACGATCCTTCTGGGAGAGAACGGCACCGACACCGTAGTCTGAAGCGTCAGTAGCTAGCGTGATGATCTTGTCGGGCTGAAAATGAGTGAGTTGTATAGCTTGAATTAAGGCGTTGTTGATTGTTTTCCATGCCTGTTGGCATTGCGGAGTCCACTGAAACTTAACACCTTTTTTACGTAGAGCGTTTAATGGAGCTGCCACTGTAGCGAAGCGTGGAATGAACTTATTATAATAGTTCGCTTTGCCTATGAAGGACTGAAGCTGCTTGAGGTTCTGAGGTGCTGGCATGTTTACTATCGCTGATACATTCTGTGTACTAGGACGAATTCCATTCTTATCAAGTATATGTCCTAGGTAGTGAACTTGAGGCTGAAAGAAGGTACATTTAGCTAGATTCGCTCGTAGGCCATTGTCTTTCAATTTCTGGAGAAGGAGGCGTAGATTGGTTAGATGTTCCTGATGATCTTTTCCAGTAACAATAATATCATCCAGGTAGTTAGCACAACCGGGAATGGAGGCGGTGAGTTGAGCCAAATAGCGCTGAAAAATAGCCGCTGAGGATGAAACACCGAATGGGAGCCGCTGGAGCTGGAGCAGTCCGAGAGGAGTGTTGAGTGTGAGAAATTTCTTAGATTCTTCGTCTAAAAGTAGCTGGAGATATGCTTCTTTAAGATCAACTCGAGAGAAGAATTGTCCACCAGAGAGACGACGGAATAAGTCTTCTGGACGTGGAATAGGAAAGATATCGGTTTCGAGTTGTGCGTTGACTGTAGATCGAAAATCGCCACAAAGTCGAATATTACCATCAGGTTTCTTGATTACCACGAGTGGAGTAGCCCATTGACTAGAAGTAACTGGTACAACAATTCCAGTTTGTATCCATCTTTCTAATTCTTTCGTGACCTGGTCTTGAAGTGCTAGGGGTACTGGACGTGCTTTGAGGAAGCGAGGCTTAGCTCCAGATTTCAGCTGTATGTGAGCTGTATAGTCTTTGGCTGTTCCGAGTTGAGAGTCGAAGACTTCAGGAAACTGCGCTAGGAGAGCGGTAACGTCAGAAGTAGGATGCAATGTAGATACGACGTTAATGTTGTCATGTATCTGGAAACCAAATAAGTTAAATAGATCCATGCCCATAATGTTTGATGCAGTGTAGTTGTTAACTACGAGAAGAGGAATGGCCTTCTGAATTCCTTTATAACTAGCCTGAAGCTTAATTTGACCTTGGATGTCAATTTTCTTCTTGTTAAATGTCACGAGCTGGATGTCAGCTGGAGAGCATGAAGGTGAACCTAAGTCGTGGTAGGTAGTCAGGTTAATAATAGAGACAGGTGATCCAGTGTCTAATTGAAAATCGACAGATCGATCAGAAAATGAGAGAGGAATGATGATTTTGTGAGAATCCTTTGTGGGAAGAATAAGATTGATCTGATCAACTTCCATGTCTTGGCGGGGCTGTATATGCTTCCGGCGCGCTGCAGTAGTCTTAGCAGGGCGGAGCGAACTTTGACAGACAGTCTGAATGTGTCCAAGTTTATTACATCGTTGACAAGTAGCTTTGAAAAAACGACAGTCACGACGGTCATGATGCTTGAAACAACCTCGGCAGGAAGGCAGGAGTTTCGAGGTGCTTTTAGAATTGGGCTTCCGTGTAGCATTACGAGAGGGAACCTGGCGAGAATGCTTGGTGGAGAGCGCCTTATCCGTACGGTTCACTGTAGCAGAGGACTTGCGGGCCTGAGGCGAGACTTGTGCAACTTCGTGTGGAGAAGCTATGGCTGCGGCAGTCTTGGCAGTAAGCTCATAAACCGTAGCAATACGCTGGACGTCTTCTAAAGAAGGGTTACTCTGCTTGACAGCGTCAAAACGTATTTTGTCTTCAGGAGTATGTAAAATTATCATGTCCCGAATGAGAGAATCAGTGTAGGATGAACCACAACTGTCCTTGGAGCAGATGAACTGGCAGGGTTTAGCTAGACCACGCAATTCAGTTATCCATTCAGTATGTGTCTGATGGGGTTGCTTTCTGCTCTGAAAAAATTTATAGCGAGCAGCCACTATGTGAGGAGCTTTGGCATAGTGTTCCGTGAGACGGGCTAAGAGCTGCGTGAAAGGTACCTCAGATAAGTGTTCTTCTGGACTTAATTTACGTAGTAATTCACACGTAGCATTGCCAACCGAACTAAGAAATAGTGCGCGGCGGCGTTGATCATCAGTGACAGAATGGCAGATGAAATGCTGTTGTAAACGGGCTAAATAAACTGACCATTCTTCCTTAGCCGGATCAAAAGCAGAGAACGGAGGAATAGCTGATGGCTGTGTAGAGACAGAAATAGCTTGAATAGCCTGAATGAATGCTGCCTGTTGTTGTTGCATAAACTGTTGTTGTTGCTGCTGTAAGGCTTGGAAGATCGTAGCAAGTTGTTCCGCAGTAGCCATTGCGAGATGCGTGCAAGAAAGAGTAAGGTAAGCTGTGTATCAGAACTGGTTGGAGTGTCGTTGTTGTTTAGCACGTCGCCGTAGAGTTGACAACTGGGCCCGTTGAATTGTAGTGTTGGTTTCGTGTGTACCTCGTCGCTATAGAGTTGGCAACTGGGGCCGATGAATCGGAGTGTCGCTTTTTTACCTCGTCGCCATAGAGTTGGCAACTGGGGCCGAAGAAGTGGAGTTTGGTGCTTTTTTACCTCGTCGCCATAGAGTTGGCGACTGGGGCCGATGAATTGTATTTTGGTGCTTTTTTACCTCGTCGCCATAGAGTTGTGTTGTAACCAAGGTTGAAGTTTACAGAACACAACTTTTATTGCTTCACTTTATGATATTTACACAAATAACTGAAATTTATTTTGAAGCAAAAAGGAATATTGAATCTTGAGAAAAGTCTGTCTTTATACAATATGTACAGGTTTACAGTCTTTATATACACTTCTATCTTGAAAAGATAGTCTTTGTGAATTGACACGTTGATAGTCGAGAACTATCTGGCACACTAACATGAATGTCTTTGAGAGTCCTTGTTTGTTGAAGTGCCTGAATTCCTAAAAAGCAAGTTCAATTGATTGAAGAAATTCCACCTAGCGAAACTAAGGGAGCTTGCATATATTAGGGAATGAAAATGGCTTGTAAAAGAATTACGGAACATAGGCAGCGGAAACAGGTAAGGGAGCGGTGACCAGAGGTGAAACCTCGCACTGCCAGAAATTCAGTCCACCTGGTCGAAGCACATTTTCAAGAGGAGTAGCCTCCGTGCTCGACGTAGGGTGTATTCTGGAGCTGGACACCGGGGCAAGTGGGCAATTGAGCAGGTAGGGAGCTTCTATTTATACTACACTCGATGGTCAGGCACGCGCACTGAGGGCTGCGCGTCGAAGCTAGCAGAATGATACACAGGCGCGCGTGCAGCTGGCTGGCTGAGCGAGAAGAGAGCGCCGGACATACAACACGAACTTTCACACATCAGCAATGAAACCCTGTATAGGAAAAGAAAAAGGATTTCCGCCACAATAAGGAAAAGAAGAATTGACTTCTATGGCCACATCCTAAGAATGGACACGAAATGGATAACTAAAATAATCTTCGACTATTTCCGCATTAAGGAAACCAAGCCGACCTGGTTTAAGGAAACTGAGAAGGATCTACAAGAGTTCCAAATTACAGAAGAGATGCTTGTGGATGGATCCGCGGAGAAAATAACCAAAGATAAAATAAAGAGGTTTCAGGACAGAGTGAAGCTCAAAGGACTATACAGAATTTCTGAGGAAGAAGAGAGGAAGGCAAGATATGAAAGGATGAAAAAGTACTGGGAGGACAGGAAAACACGACTCACTGGCCATTGATTGATCTATCGTAGCACAAAGTGGGTGAAACGGACAAGAAGAAGAGTACGGAAGATAGCATGTTCGAACCCCACTGACGGCAGCTCTGAGGATGGTTTTACGTGGTTTCTCGTTTTTACGCCAGGTAAATGCTGGAGCTGTACCTTAAAGCCACGGTCAGTTCTTTCCTATTCCTAGCCCTCCCTATCCCCGTCTCCATAAGACCTATCTGTGTTGGTGCTACATAAACAAAACAGCATAATTCTGTACCGTCTATCAAATCAATATTAATAATGTTATTGGCTTTACGCCACACTAACTTTAACGGTTTTCGGAGACGCTGAGGTGCCGGAATTTAGACCCGCAAGAGTTCTACGTGTCAGTAAATCAACCGACAGGAGGCTGACGTATTTGAGCACTTTCAAATACCACCGGACTGAGCCAGGATCGAACCTGCCAAGTTGGGATCAGAAGGCCAGCGCCTGAGCCATTCAGCCCGGTGAATGCTTATTTTAAAGAATGTTACTGCACGAAGTTAAGGGTCCCAAGTCTTTTGAGAACCTGAGAACTGTTCACGATTTTATCTGTGAAACATTTAGAGAAGCGTGCTATAAACGTTGAATGCTAGAAAATAATAGTCAATATCATACCAGTCTCCAAAGTGACTTAGAGATTTTCTATTTTGTTATAAATCTGTCGTGTTTTAAACCCTTCACAGTTATGGAGTACCAAGATGACTTCTCAGTCGGTTTTAGACATCAAGTGCAATTTGCCAACCCAAATAATGACGTAGTTTACACTGACCAAATGTACAACAGCACCTCCATTGACATACGAGATAAAGTAATGTCCAAGGATCGGCCACAGCTGACCACAGTTACCCTTATATTGCCTCGCTACAACAACTTTAGATTTCTTATGACATCGTTTCCTTAACTCCGTATGTACAAGAAAATTAGTCAAAGTCATTTACTTGTCCAGAAAACTGCTTATTCAACAGCAATAACCAGAATTTCTCAGCACATTCTACACTTACCTGGTGATACAGGAATATTTTTGTTACAACGTTGCTACTGGCTAATGTTCTAAAACACAGTAAAATTGCACTAGCGGTAACTTATTCTGGTATAGCTCCTATTTTGTTACTCAGAGATCAAACAGCTCATTCTACATTATTCCTTTGGATTGGACTTCGTCTATTCGGCGCGTGACCTCCGGAGAAACCTGGTGCAGATCTTTCGAGTTGACGTCTGATAGCCGACCTACACGTCTGTGAGGCTGGGGCCCTACCTATCACGAATTATAATTCTGAAGGCGGCACATACCCATAGCCGCCTAAAAATCAATGAATGGCATTGCATTCTCATGTTATTGGATCACGAATACAAACTAGTTGGGGCAAGGTTGAAGATATATTTATTCCTAGGATGTACTATTAATAACTTCAGAGGTTCAAATTCAACTTAAGCACTTGCAGTTTCCAGAGAGACTGTGTTTTGCTATGTCAATCAATCAATCAATCAATCAATCAATCAATCAATCAATCAATCAATCAATCAATCAATCAATCAATCAATCAATCAATCAATCAATCAATCAATCAATCATATTTACAGACCATGAAAGTAGTTGGGCTCCAAATAGAATGGGGATGTTTTGCTCATGGTCAGCTCAATGTTGTATATTCAACATTAAGAGTAGGCCTAGCTAACAAAGAATGAAAATGAAAACCTACAAGCTGTTTTCCAGTCAGTGACCGGGTCAGGGATGGAATTAATGAAGCCCCCATCTTGCGACGAGGATAGGAATTGTGCCGGCTGCCGAGGCCTGTCGCACTTCTCTGGGGCAGTGGTAAATGACTGACAGACGAAATGAGAAATGATATTGGAGAGTGTTGCTGGAATGAAAGATGACAAGGAAAACCGTAGTACCCGGAGAAAACCCTGTCCCGCCTCCGCTTTGTCTAGAACAAATCTCACAGGAAATGACCGGGATTTGAACCACGGAACCCAGCGGTGAGAGACCGACGCGCTGCCATCTGAGACACGGAGGCTACGGAAAAATAATGTCATACGTAAGTACTGTGACTCTGTGGGTTACAGTTCCTTTCCTTCCACTGTGTATCTGCTGAACAATTTTGTATAAAAGTAACAACGTACACGTGAGCCTTCTCACCCTGTTAGATATAATAATCCATTGGGACATTCTGTTTGTTATAAAATACAGTGTGTTTGAAGAGAAAGTCTCAATACTCTATCACTGCTTTGAGTAGTATTGTGGATTGAGAAGATAAATGACTACGTACATAAGCACTAGAGAACAAAATGACAGCAGGAACATACGACATGCTTAATCTCCCGCGCGACGCCGGGACTCCATTGTTGGATGCGCTTGTGAATGGTCGGCTGTTGAGAGTCCTCTTGCATTATTGCAGTGATGAAGTAGTTAAAACCTATTCAAATTGTACAATTTTGTGTGAGTGTGATTCCATTTAGTGCTATTTATATATTGGTGTATAGTACGTGTTGGTAGAAATTGGGAGTAGTGATATTTATTTGAATTTTATAACAAGTGGTTCAGTTGGTGTTCAGTAGATAACGTTTCCTAGGTTAAGTAGGCTAGCTAGGTGTACCTTGTTTAAAGTTTAGGTTTAGGAAATGCTTTAGGTAATAATATTTACTTTTCTAATTATTTTAAAAAATCTCGATTTATAAAGAAGTTAAAGAGAATACACGGTACATCACTGCATAATTACGGTACTCAACAGTCTTTGGATTGTTAACAATTGTTGCTGCATTCCTACGAAATCAAAGAGTACATGCACATAGTTGTGTAAGTCGGTCTAAACAAATACAAATATCAGCTGATTACTGTATTCCCGGCATACTCTGTACTTTGCACCTTCATTTATTCATCGAGTAAAAGTTAATAATCAAATTCCTATAACCCAATAATATTCCAATTCAAGAGCCGGCGTAGTTTTGACAGAAATTATTGCAGACAAACTCTTATTTTTCAGCACTTAAGGACAATCTTATTCTCCGTCAGGCGTAGCAGGGAAAAAATTAGTAATCTACCAGCTGTAAAAATCATATAACCGCATTTCAGTTGATAATTTTAGTGTAGATACGCTACCTACATTTAGATAGCACCGTACCCTGCCTGCTATATTCGTGTGTATCTTTGTGTGTGTATGTATTAGAGTATAGTAAGATAAAATAGTACTAATAGTAATGTGTCTCAGCATTTAGCTCTCTGGGTAATCTTTGAGTAGTTCCTGCAAATTTCAAACTTTTAATTTTCATTTCTGTTTGTGCATAGGAGTAACACATGGTACTGTAATTAGGATACGTCTGAACGTAGTTTAAAATTATTGTAGTGTACTGTTGTATACGAGTAATATCTATTAGAAAATAGTGTGCTTATTTTGTTACTGTAAAATACTTGTAAAATGCCCTTAGCAGCGATATCCGTAGAAACTCTTTTACTAACCATAAGACCTATCTGTGTCGGTGCGACGTAAAACCACTAGCAAAAGAACTCTTACTAGAATTCTATTGTTGAAATTAGGATAGGCTTAACTGCAGTTTAGAATTGTATAATTCTTGTGTATTCCTTTCGGTATTCAATCATTAACGGCAGTTTTATCCTTTTAGAGTGTTGTAGGGTAAAATAGAGTACAACTAAGTAGTATTATAGTCTACTAGAATATTAATTAGCTTGTTTAGGTGTTATCTTCGTGTATTATCCTAGACAATATTTGTTTCCTTTCTTGTTTTTGTAGATAGTTATTTTATTTTTAGTTTTCTTTTCGTTTTTCCGTAAAGAATGGCTAAGGAGTGCAAGTGTAGGAACTGTGGGTGTGGCCAGACATTAAGGAGTATGAGGGAAGAGTTGGAGAGTTTGAGGGAGATAATTAGGATTCCCTCAGAAGACAGGAAGAAAAGTAGGCCTCCCTCAAACAATGCAGAGGATACATTAGGTGTAAAAGAGGGACGGGAAGGAAAGGGGGAATTGTAGAAGACAGGTTGTCTAATGTTCTAAGGGGAAGGAGATTGCAGGCTAAGGGCTTTATTCAGGACCAGAACTCAGGACATGGGGTCTCTGAGAATTCGGTACGAGTCACTGCAGGTAGGAAAACAGAGGAATATGAGGAATAGGGACTGTTGTTGGGAAGTGTGGAAATAGGAGGAGGGGAATGTTAGGAAAGGGAAATGTAGAGTAGATGAGAGGAAAAGTCAGGTGGAACAGGTTTATGGGAGAGATAAAAGGGAGTAGGAAGTAGCTTCAGCAGCTGTTAGTAAAGATAGGGCTGACCAGGAGGGGATGGGATCAAATGAGGTGGGTAGGGTTGAGGCTCTGGTCGTGAGGGATTCCATTGTAAGACATGTGGGGGAAGTGTGTGGAGGAATGGGAACCAGAGTAGAGTGTTATCCAGGAATTAGGTTGAGGCAGATGTTGAAGAAAGTAGAAGAGAAGGAGGAGGTGAAGGAGAAGGTGGTAGTGTTTCACGTTGGTACCAACAACGTAAAGCAAGCTGGTATAAGTACCAACATAGCTGGGGATATGTGGGATCTGGTAAATGCAACACGGGTGAAGTTTAAGGAAGCGGAAATTGTTATCAGTGGAATACCGTGTGGGTGGGATGCTGACCGGAGGGTGATTGGATATTTAAATGAGACTACAGAGTGGGTATGTGGGAAATTTGGAGTGAGATTTCTACATCCTAATGGGTGGTTAGGAGATAGGGATATACGCTCAGATGGCCGTCACTTAAACCGCACTTGTTTGGGAGGGTTTTAGGGAGGTACATTCAGGGAAACGGGGTGGTCTATGGAGCGGTGATAAGGGTACAGGGAAAGCAAGTAGAAATAACATAAAAATGTTAGTGTTGAACTGTAGAAGTATTGTAAGGAAAGGAATAGAACTAAATAATTCCATAGATATATACTTACCAGATATTGTAATAGGAGTTGAATCATGGCTGAGAAATGATATAATGGATGCAGAAATTATCTCACGGAACTGAAGTGTGTATCGTAGAGATGGGGTAGGAATGACAGGGGGAGGAGTATTCATTCTGGTGAAAGAAGAATTAGTAGGCTACGAAAAAGTTAAAGATGACAAACACGAAATTCTGGGTGTAAGACTCATTTCTAAAGATAATAGGCAACTCGATGTCTCTGGAGTGTACAGACAGGGAAAGCGTAGCGCTGACGCTGATTCAGAATTATTTCATAAGATAATCAGCCATGTGGGAAACGACATGGAAAGGAATGTGATTGTAGCAGGAGATCTGAATTTACCAAATGTCAACTGGGAAGGTAATGCGAACGACAGGAAGCATGACCCAACAAATGACAAGTAAGTTAATATGAAAAGGATGGCTGATTCGGAAGGTGATGGAACCAACTAGAGGGAAGAATATCCTGAACGTGGTGCTGGTAACACCAGGTGAGCTCGATAGAGAAACCGAATTAATAGATGGTATTTGTGATCATGAAGCTGTTTTTGTAGTTAAAAATAAATGTGAAAGAAAAGACGATATTAAATTTAGGACTATTAGGCAGTACCATATGGCTGATAAAGCAGGCATGACGGAGCTTTTAAAAAGTAACTATGATCGGTGGAAAACGGTGCATAAAAATGTAAACGAACTCTGGGATGGGTTTAAGACAATTATTGAGGATTGTGAAAACAGGTTTGTACCTTTAAAGGTGGTAAGAAATGGTCAAGACCCACCCTATTATAATAGAAAAGTAAAGAGACTAAGAAGGAGGTGCAGACTGGAAAGAGTTAGAAATAGCTACGGAAGTGAGAAAGTGAAGGAACTTACTAGGAAACAGAATTCAGCAAAGAGGTCAGCTAAAGATAACATGATGGCTAGAATAATTGGCAGTCATACACATTTCAGTGAAAAATGGAAGGGTGCGTATAAGTACTCTAAAGCAGGAACAGGTTCCAAGAAGGACATTCCAGGAATCATTAATGAACAAGAGGAGAGTGTATGTGAGGATCTTCAAAAGGCAGAAGTATTTAGTCAGCAGTATGTAAAGATTGTTGGGGACAATGATAAAGTCCAGATAGAGGAGGTGACTAATGTTAAAGACGTATTGAAATTTACATATGATAACAATGGCTTTTACTATTTATTTATTTAGCGTATGGCTAGAGATACAGCATCTATTGTTATAAGATCTACACTATATACGTATGTACAAATTGTTTATATAGCCTATAGCCTCTGGAGTCACAAAAGCGAAGTCACTAGCACTGCCATTGTATTTTCTAGTCCTGCATTCTTCGATTATGTGCTTCACTGTCTGTTGTGTAGCTCCACAGTCACACTCAGGCGTTGGGATTCTGTTCCACTTGTAGTGGAAGGCTGCACAGTTCCCGTGGTTTGTTCGGATCCTGTTTAGTGAGGACCATAGTCTACGAGGGACGTTGAAACCAGGTGCCGGCGTCTTCTTCACAGAAGGCATTGTTGGGCAGTATTTGTCGTTGAGTCTCTTCTGCCATTCAGCTGAAGTTTGGTAGTTACTGTTCCACAAGTTCATGGCATCTCTAGTTGGTGGTTTTCTCGAACGCAGACGATTAATATCTGCATCGCCGATGCCATTATGTATCAGGAGTTCTGGGTTATTCACTATTTTACTGAATTCTCTTAGGAGAGCATCTTTACGTCTAAGATCTGGAGGAGGGATATGACTTAACACTGGTAGCCAGTGCGTGGGAGTAGATTTGATTGTGCCAGTGATGAGACGCATTGTAGTGTTCAGCTGGGTATCTATGATGTTTGTGTGGGCACTATTCAGCCAAACAGCAGCACAGTATTCAGCAGTCGAGTACACCAACCCTAAAGCTGAACATCTCAGAGTTGCAGCTGTAGATCCCCAAGTTGTTCCACACAGTTTATGAATTATATTGTTGAGAGTTCTTACTTTGGCAAAGACGTTGAGATGTTGTTTATAAGACAGTGTTCTATCCAGTGTGACTCCTAGATATTTAGGGTACCTGTTATGTCTCAATTTGTGGTTGTCCATGTACACATTTAACTCCCTGTTAGCCATTTTATTGTTTAGGTGGAAGAAACAAACTTCAGTTTTGCTGATGTTTGGTTGGAGTCACCATATTTTAAAGTATTTTGCCAGTGTCTTGAGGTTTTCAGTCAGGATCTCTTCTGTTTTCTCAACTGTTTTGTCCCTGATAGCAAGTGCCCAGTCATCGGCATAACCGAATTTCCTTGAAAGTGTCTTCGGCATGTCTGCAGCATATAAGCTAAACAGCAAAGGAGCGAGAACTGACCCCTGTAGCAGACCGTTGTTCAGCGATCTTTGGCTGCTTACAGCTATCCCATTGCACACACGAAATTGTCTTTGACTCAACATGTTGTTCAGGAGTCGTGCAGTTATCCTACATGGGACCACTTAGGAACTTGTAGAGTAATCCATCTTTCCAGACTATCATAGGCTGCTGTCAAGTCTATGAATACCACTGAGTTGTTGAGTTTTCTTTGGAAGCCTGCTTCTATGCAGGTTGTAAGAAACATAACTTGATCTGTCGCACTTCTCTGTGGTCTAAAGCCCGCCTGTTTCACTGGAATTTTTTTGAGTATCTCGGAACCAATTCTGTTGAGCAGAAGTCTTTCTATTAGTTTATATGCAACGCTGAGCAAGGCAATAGGGCAGTAGCTTTCAGGTTTTTCACTTGGTTTACCTTTCTTAAGCAAGGCAATAATCTTTGTCTGTCTGAATAGTTTTTGTGTCTTGCCTCTTTCAAGGATATCAGTGTAGAATTTAGCCAACCAGGCACGAGCCTTTTCTCCACAGTGAGCGAAGAACTCTGGATGCATACCATTCTCACCAGGGGCTTTATCTGATTTAGTGTCACTGATAGCTATGTTTATTTCTTCCACGCTAAATGATTTGGAGTGTTCCACCGGGGAACTACTTTTCAGGAGTTTCAGTTCTTTATTTTTTAAGTAAGTTTCTTGTTTCTTTTGCTTTTGGAAGTCATGACCAGATGGAGGCGATCTTGTTTGGATGGATTTCTGACATCGTCCGTCCAGTTGCTTTTCCGTCTCCAAGCTTCTTTAGGAGAGACCATGCTTGTCGACTCGATTTAGTGAAGTCTAGAGAGCTAACTTCATCTTCCCATTTTTGCCTCCTGGCTGCACCTAGGCTGTGTAGAAGTTGGTCTGCAATTTCATGGTCACTGCTCTCAATAAATTGTTGGTAAAGGTTTTCGCTTTCCTCGTTCCATCCAGGGGTGTATTCCCTGCGAAACTCCTTAGGGATATGTTTCTTTGCTGCTTACACCACAGCTCCTACGAATCTTTCATAAGCGTCATGTGTAGGTGGTATCCGACTTACGCATTTATCAAGTTCTTCTGCGAAGCCAGGCCGATCAGCCTTATTGAAATTCCAGCGTGATGGAGGTCTAGATGTGATCAGAGGGATTTGGATGCCAATTTCGTATAGTACAGGCCTGTGCTGGCTATGAGGGAAGTCGTGGAGCATTTTTCTAGTAGTTGGTAGAGGTTTATTTCCTTTGTCTCTGGACACAAAGCACCGATCAGGACAATACCTCCGTTTCCAGGCTGCTGATTTGAATGTGTCCCGGTCTTTGGTATCAAAGACGTGAAAGAGGTTGTTTCTATCCATCCATTCCAGTTCTGCTTCCCCATTATCGTGATTAGTTCTGTATTTCCAGTCCTGGTGGTGACGTTAAAATGGCCAATGTAGACTGCTGGATGTGGTCGAATATCTACAACTTGGTTGAGCCTCTTAGAATTCGGATGTTTGTATATGTTTGAGACCTCCATGTCACCTATTCTGATGACAACGGAGTGGATGTCCTCCTCGGTGCTAGTAGATAGAAGAAAGGCATTATCTACAGTGTTTTTCACGTATGTAGCATTACCGTAGGCATGATGATAGGTTGCTCCCAGAAGATCTTAACCCGGAATTTTTCCTCAAGCTTGCAGCTGCTGCTCATCAGTGCAATGTGTTTCCTGTATGACTGTCAGGTCTACTTCATGAGAAAGTAGCAGTTTGGACAAGGCTTCACTTTAAGCACGACTAATACCCTCAATGTTTAGTTGACATACACGAAGGACAGGTCCCAGGTTCTTAGTGGTTGTTTGGCCCTTAGAAGGGCCTTTGGAAAATTAATTCCTGTTCATCGTAATTCTGTACTGTATCTAGACCAGGAGGTAAAATATTACGTCTAGTCGCCGTTGCTTCCTTAGCACCACCCATGGGTCACGTGTAGGGTACTTTCACGTTAAACCTACGGACGCGAGCAAGTTGGACCCCTGGCTTTTACAGTAACAAACAATAGTTGAAAACTAGAAAAGCGGCTGGATTGATAATATCTCTGGGGATATACTGAACTATTGGTTGGGATATAGTACCACATCTGAAGTACTTGTTTGATTATTGTTTGTATGAATGGGCTATATCAAATGAATGGAAAGTTGCTATAGTAACACCTGTTTGTAAAGGGAAGGGTGATAAACATAAAGCTGAAAATTACAGGCCACTCAGTTTGACATGCATTGCATGTAATATTTGGGAAGGCATTCTTTCTGATTATATTAGACATGTTTGCGAAATTAATAATTGGTTCGATAGAAGGCAGTTCAGGTTTAGGAAAGGTTGTTTCACTGAAACTCAACTGGTAGGATTCCAGCAAGATATAGCAGATATCTTGGATTCAGGAAGTCAAATCGGCTGTATCGCGGTTGACCTCTCTAAAGCATTTGATAGGGTGGATCATGGGAGACTATGTGGATCAGTGGTAGAGTGTCTGTCTCCGGAACCCAAGATAGCGTGTTCAAACCCAGCAGAGGTTGTGGGATTTTGAAGGGCGGAAAAAAGTCCATTCGACACTCCATGTCGTAGGATGTCGGCATCTAAAATATCTCTGGTGACACATTTGGTGTTTACAAGACAATTTAATTAAATATCAGCGATAGACGCCCAAGAGAGTTTCGGTTTACTCGGTATGCCATCTAGTGGGCCTAGAGTAAAACGGAACGTCGAAATTGACGAGCAGACAGCCAGATGGCGTCAAATTGAAATGTCTGTGCAGGGTAGCTGAGGCCATACGATTATTATTATTATTACTGGCAAAAATGAGTGCAATTGGACTAGACAAAAGAGTGACTGAATGGGTGGCTATATTTCTAGAAAACAGAACTCAGAGAATTAGAGTAGGCGAAGCTTTATTCTGACCCTGTAATAATAAAAAGGGGAATTCCTCAAGACAGTATTACTGGACCTTTATATTATTACATATATATATATATATATAGGATATGAGTAAAGAAGTGGAATCAAAGGTAAGACATTTTGCAGATGATGTTATTCTGCATAGAGTAATAAATAAGTTACAAGATTGCGAGCAACTGCAAAATGACCTCGATAATATTGAGACTTGGACAGCAGGCAATGGTGTGATGAGAAACGGGGTTAAATGTCAGGTTGTGAGTTTCACAAAAGGGAAAAATCTCAGTTTTAATTACTGCGTTGATGGGGTGAATGTTCATTATGGGGATCACTGTAAGTGTATAGGTGTTAATAGCATTGGGCTAATCATATAAATGGTATTGTAAATAAAGCGTACATATCTTTGCACCTGGTTATGAGGGTGTTTAGTGGTTGTAGTAAAGGTGTGACGATATGATGAATAGTCTGGTGTGGAGCTCCACAGTCACAGTCTGGATTAAGTAGCTTTTTCCACTTATGGAGAGCGGCTCTGCACCGGCCATGTCCTGTTCTGATTCTATTCAGGGCAGTCCAGGTCTTGCGTGGTAGGTGGGATCCACTTGGAAGTCTGGGACCTGAGAAGAAGGTATGAAGGCGCACATCCGTTGCTGCTTCCCATCTACTTTTCCACTCATCAAGAGATTTAAAATGCTTAGCATCGTTGTTAGCAGCATCACGCAGAGTTGGATGGCGTGATTTTAGTTTATTAAGATTCAGAAGTGGAAGGTCACTATTCACGGGTAGACTAGGATTTCTTGAGATCTTGTGGAATTCCTTCATAAGGGCATTAGATCGGCGTAGATCAGGTGGCATTATACTAGTTAGCAGTGGAAGCCTATGAACTGAAGTAGATGTGATTGCACCAGATATGATGCGCATGGTGGTATTAAGCTGGATGTCAACAAGCTTTGTATGATGACTGTTCATCCAAACAGGTGCACAATACTCATCACTTGAATACATCAAACTCAGGGCTGAAGATCACAAAGTGGTTGCTGAAGATCCCCAGGTAGTTCCACACAGTTTATGAAAGATATTATTTCGAGACTTCAACTTTTGTGCTAAGTTCAGGGGGTGTTGTTTGAAGGATAGTGTACAGTCCAAGATGACACCAAGGTATTTTGGGTTCCAGTTATGACGAAGAATTCTTCCTCTGAAACTAACATTCAATTTCTTGTTCGCCAAACGATTATTTAAATGGAAGCAAGACACTTCTGTTTTACTCACACTGGGTTGAAGTCTCCAGATTTTGAAGTAATTTTCCAGTAAAGACAGGTCTTTGGTCAGAATCTCTTCAGTCGTCTCCATTACCTGATCTTGTACAGCTAGAGCCAAGTCGTCGGCATAGCAGAATTTTCTGGATGAAGTGTCAGGAAGATCAGAGAGTTATAAGTTGAACAATAATGGTGAGAAAACTGATCCTTGGTACAATCCGTTGTTTAGTTTCCTCTCCTTGCTTATCTCGCTTCCAGTGATTACTTGGAACTTCCGATCACTTAACATGTTGTTAATCAGTTGAGCCATCGTTCTGCATGGTAAGATACGAAGAAATTTGTAGATAAGGCCTTCCCTCCGTACAGTGTCAAAGGCAGCAGTGAGATCAACAAATGCTACAGATGTTTTCAGCTTCATTTGATATCCTGCCTCAATGAAGGATGTAAGAGACAATACTTGGTCACAACAGCTACGTCCTGGTCTGAAGCCTGCCTGTTCAACTGGAATTGCGCTACTTATTCTATTATATATCAACGTTTCAAAACGTGTGTAGCAGCAGCTAAGAAGGGCGATGGGTCGATAGCTTTCTATCTTGTTGCTGGGTTTGCCTTCTTGAACTCCAATGGAAGTTGACCAGTCAGCAGGATGTTAGTAAAGAACTCTACCAACCATTTCTTAGCATATCCTCCCAAATGAATCAGAAATTCTGGATGAATGCCATCGAAATCAGGTGACTTAAAAGGTTTGAGGTCCTTCAGTCCCATGTCAATGTCTGAAACTGTGAAGGGACGTGCATATTGAGATGAGGGAGTTGTTGTCTTTTTCAAATCACGAAGCTGTCGTCTAATATGTTTGGTATGTTTCTTGTCGGGAGGCACTCTTGATGAGGTAATAATGTGGGAAGCAATTTGGTCAGGTGTTACTCCTGAAGGTTTTCTGCATACTGATCCACTTCCTCCCAATTTCCTCAGAAGGCTCCATGCTTTCCTGCTTGAGTGGGTAAAGTCCATACTTTCAACTGTGTCTGTCCATTTTTGCCTTCGAGATAAGTCTAAGCTGGTCAGAAGTTCTGTAGCTATCTCTTGGTCATAACTTTGCTGGAATTGTTGGTACAGTGTTTCACTTTCATCACTCCATTCTGGGATAAATTCTTTTCGATATCCTCTAGACATACACCTTTTAGCTGTTGTTGTTACTGCACCGATGAAGCGATGGTAGTTCTTATGAGATGGAGGGATCCAGCGAATGCACTTATCCAGTTCCCTTGAAAACTTTGCCCAGTCAGCTTTCCGGAAGTTCCATCGAGCATGTGGAGTTGATCGTATGACAGGGACCGTGCAACTAATTTGTATTATTACAGGTCTGTGCTGGCTGTGGTGGAAGGCATCTATCACTTTTCTTGTGGCATTGATCGGGAAACCTCTTTCATTGCAGGTAACAAAACATAAGTCAGGATTAGAATCCTTGCCCCAAGCTGTTGACCTGAAAGTACCTTGATCTTTGGCATCGAACACTAGATGAAGATTGATCACTTCAGCCCATTATGCAAGCATACTTCCATTTTCATCTATGTCAGAGTATTTCCAAAATTCATGGTGACTGTTGAAGTTCCCTATATAAATTGCAGGATGTTCTGCAGTTTGTAAGACAAAATCGGGCCAGGCTTATAAACATTCCCTATAGTGATATCATACACTTGTATGACAACCGTATGTATATCTTCCTTCACATTAACAGAAATTAGTGAAGCCTCGTTTAGGTTGCTCCGAACATACGTAGCAATACCATATACCTCGTGATAAGTTGCACCAAGAGCAATATATCTAGCAATTCGACCTCTGCTTCGGAATGCTTCTTCGTTGGAAACATGAGTTTCCTGAATGGCGATGTTATTGTCCAACAGGAATTTCAACAGATAGTCACATTTTGCCTTGCTAATGCTCTCGACATTCAGTTGTAGGAGTCTGATAGATGGACCAATTTTACTCGTTAATGAGTTCTGAGAAGAACTGTTCCTATTATTTCGTCGAAAATATGTCATTGCCAGGAGATCCAGTGGATAGTCTGGCTGCCTCTTTTCGCTGTTGCTCAGTTAGCACCACCCAGGAGGCACGTGTAGGGTAATTAGAGGTTAAACCCACGTGAGCCTATCACGGTGATGAAGATGACTTCCAGCTGGTATCTCCAGATGCTGTTCGTTGGATTGAAAAACTTGATATTCAATTGTGAATCACACTTTACTTTGTTTTGCAGCTGTAAATATGTATATATATTACTAATATTGTCTATATAAGCCGTACGCTAAATAAACAAAGTAAAGGTGTAAAGGGGAGGGCATATAATTCTCTGGGAAGACCCTAACTAGAGTATGGTTCCATTGTATGGGACCTTCACCAGGATTGCTTGATTCGAGAACTGAAAAAATTCAAAGAAAAGCAGCTCGATTTGTTCTGGGTGATTTCCAACAAAAGAGCGGCGTTACAATACAGTAATGTTGCAAAGTTTGGGTTGGGAACACTTGGGAGAAAGAAGACGAGCTGCTCGTCTAAGTGGTATGTTCCGAGCTGTCAGTGGAGAGATGGTGTGGAATTACATTAGTAGACGAATAAGTTTGAGTGGTATCTTTCAAAGTAGAAAAGATCACAATATGAAGATAAAGTTGGAATTCAAGAGGACGGATTGGGGCAAATGTTCGTTTATAGAAAGGGGAGTTAGCGATCGTAACAACTTGTCAAGGGAGATGTTCAATAAATTACCAATTTCTTTGAAATCATTTGAGAAAAGGCTAGGAAAACCACAGATAGGGCATCTGCCACCTGGGCGACCGTCCTAAATGCAGATCAGTAATTACTGATTGATTGATTGATTGATTGATTGATTGATTGATTGATTGATTGATTGATTGATTGATTGATTGATTGATTGATTGATTGATTGATTGATTGATTGATTGATTGATTGATTGATTGGTAAGTCCGCTAGTTGTTATTATCTCATGAAATGCTATATTCTGTTCAGCTTATCCAAATAAGTTTGTTATGCTTCGCCACTTGTACTTCCTCTTAAAACTAATAATTACCACAGCCAGCACTTTGCTGATACTTCCAGAAAACGTGTACGCCCACATAAAGTGTACGTCATCACTTTGGAAGAGAAGTTTCCACTGAGCGGCAAAAAGCTTACGCTTTCGTAAGCTTATATTATTTTGCTTTACTTCCTTTCTTTCTTTCTTTTTATTCTTTCTCTTTTAATCCGTTTACCGTTTCCCTCGGACTCAGCGAGGGATCCTACCTCTACCGCTTCAAGGGCAGTATCCTGGAGCTTTGAGAATTTGGGTCGGGAGATACAGCTTGGGTGGAGTACCAGTACCCCCACCCAGGCGGCCTCACCTCCTATGCTGAATAGGAGACTTGTGAAGGGATGCGAAGATTGGAAGTGATAGACAAGGAAGAGGGAAAGAAGCGGCCGTGGCCATAAGTTAGGTACCATCCCGGCATTTGCCTGGAAGATAAGTGCGAAACCACTGAAAATCACTTCAAGGATAGCTAAGGTAGGAATCGATCCCCCCACATAACTCAGTTGATCTTCCAAGACCGAGACTTTTCATATTTCGTGGCGACGACGGGATAGGAAGAGGCTAGGAGTTGGAAAGAAGTGGTCGTGGCCTTAATTAAGGTACAGCCCCAGCATTTGCCTCGCGTGAAAGTGGGAAACCACGGAAATCCATCTTCAGGGCTGGGTTTCGAATCCACTATCTCCCGGATGCAAGCTCTCAGCTGCGCGCTCCTAACCGCACGGCCAACTCGCCCGGTTTGTTTTGTTTTGCGATTTTTGCTTTTCGTCTCACTGACACAGATAGGTATTATGGCGACAATGGGATAGGAAAGTGCTAGGAGTGGGAAGGAA
The DNA here is from genome assembly GCF_040414725.1 of Anabrus simplex. NCBI lineage: Eukaryota > Metazoa > Arthropoda > Insecta > Orthoptera > Tettigoniidae > Anabrus > Anabrus simplex. The sequence goes on along the minus strand of NC_090268.1, from coordinate 370,137,945 downwards.
GTGGCCGTGGCCTAATTAAGGTTCGATCCCAATACTTGCCTGTTATGAAAATGGGGAACTGCGGAAAACATCTTCAGGGCTGCCGAAAGTGGACTTCGAATCCACTATCTCCCAAATGCAAGTTCACAGCTGTGCGACCCTAACCGCACGGCCAACTCGTTCAATAAACTGGGAGAGAAAGTATCCTTATTACAGATCATTAAACGTATGCACTATAACATGAATTTCACTAACTTTAACGAGCTCTGTCGCCAGCTGAGGCACATATTATGGTAACTGATACGCGCCGGATTTTCTGGACACTGTAACGCCCTGAAATTACAACATAAACTTGAGAGGCTGAAACTGCTACTGCGTTATATGTTCTGTAGCGGAAACAAATTCCAAACAAATGAAGCGAATCGTACGAGGACAGAGTAATAACAAAGGCAATGAACCTTGAAACGAGGGAACAACCAAGCGAAGCTGGGCGGCGAAGCTGCGATACAACCAGGGTCCACTTCCGTATTCCCTTCATTCGTGTTGAGTTGAGGCAGGATGTTTTTAACAGTTCAGGATCGTAAAACAAGGAATGAGGGGGGAATATCTGTTATTACAAATTAAAGAAGGTACATCATTATTATCACGATTCTGATTTTTCAACGTACGAATAACTTGCTTGTTTTATTTATTATCTAGCTGATGTACCCGTGCTTGGCTACGGAACTCTACATTGTATACAGAATTGTAGGTTAGGTAGAGTACACGTTGTGAGCAAGACTATTAAACTGCATAGCTCGTAGCGTTACCCTGGAAACGCGACGGAGAAATCATCAAACGTCTTTTCTCCTATGAAGACTGCGTTGGGGAATTTTCATTGTAATGGTAGGCCCGCTTACCTACCATCAGTCACAATCAGGTTGGGGAATTGCATTATAATGGCAGACATTCACTCTCCATCTGCCTTTTTACATCCTCAGAAAGACTGTATTAGTGGTTTTCCCAACTGAAATGAACATAGGTCATTACAATGACGTCAGTAGGAATGGCACGAGTAAAAGCAATGATTTAACATGCAATAGTCGATCAAATGAAAAACCACACATTTTCCTGCTTTTAACGAACAGTACTACGCTGCCGATAACAGTCCAATGTTGCAGAGCTGGAATGACCAGGCCGCAGACAGCCGTGATCAGAGAACACTCTTAGTCTTTTTCGGAGTGAGGGAGGGGGAGCCGAATAGTGGAGAGTGCCAGGGTATTTACTAATTTGTTTCCTAGGAGTACCCGATGAGTCGGAAAATCTCAATTCACTACACTGGCGGCGGAAAACTCTATCTGACTTGGAGGCATTTTTTTCCTCCAAGCCAGAGGAGAAAACCCTTCTTCACTGCTAATTTTGAATTAAATGAATGTCGAATTTAATGAAAGTGAAAAGAAAGAATCTAATTTTAAGAAACGGTTCTTTTCAGAGTTGAATTTTGTGTTATTTAGTGAATTGTGGGGCTATAATTTGGAATACGCCTAAATTGTAATTCTAGACCAGGTCATACTACTACTAAGTGATCTTCTGCCTTAAGTATGCACACTGCTCAATCAAAACAGCGCGTCAGAGTAGGGATCGAATAGCTGAAATACTATGATGAACCAATGAGTTACATACCAGCAGTACGGTATCAGAAAATGTATGAACCAGAGGAATGGCATGCTAAAGTAGAAAGTTTTCTAACTCAACAGCTATTTCCCGCCAATATTCAGTCAGGCTGTTATACTCGGTACGCAGCAGTAATTCCATCTATCGGAGTTGAGCGGTATCATAAGAGACAAAGAACATCACCACAAACAATGGTCAATGTAATGTTATTGTTGATCAATGTTATGCGCTTTTAATATTGTAGGCTTTCACATTTAGTTTTCTTCCGACTTTTAAATGCTACTCTTATCATAGTCGGTACGGCAAAATTGAATAAAACATAATTGGTCGGAAACTGTATTCTCTATAACTTTTGTTATGTAGTACTTTCCGATAGGACTAATAACATAAGTATTTAAAAATTAAATTTTCTGCGCCTTCCCCTAAACTACAATTTCATACATGGTGAATAAAAGTGTTTATAACTTAGACTGTAGTTTCTTATTCCCCGACTCTATATACCGACTTTCATTAACTTCTGTTAACCCATATTCTCATGGTTCTGCGTTGATATGGACTTGGCAACAAAAATACAAATTCATGAATATCTGTTTCATCAAAGCCGGCACGATAACAATGTATGACATAAATGATCGGAAATTTAATTCTGTATAACTTCAGTTACGCAGTAGTTATCAATAGGACCACTAAGAATATACATATTTGAGAATTCAATTTTTTTTGCTAGGGGCTTTACGTCGCACCGACACAGAAAGGTCTTATGGCGACGATGGGATAGGAAAGGCCTAGGAGTTAAATTCAATTTAAGGCCTTCCCCTAAACTACCATTTCGCTCAGCGTGAGTAAAATTATTTATAGCCTAGATTGTAGTGGCTCATCCCCCGACTTCACATATCGATTTTCATTAAATTCTCTTCAGCCGTTTTCTCGTGATGCGTGTACATACATACAGAAAGACAGATAGACAGACAGAAATTACGGAAAAGTAAAAAGTGTAATACCTTGTTACTATAGACATGGCCGATACAGAAATACCATTATTTTCGAATTCTGAGCAATGCACAGACAAAAATCTTATTTTATAAGTTATATATAGATTTAGTAAGAACAACAGGATATAATTAAAGCGATGGGTAATTTTGTAGAGGGTATGGAAGCTAATAGGAATGGGAAGCGTTTTCTGGACTCGTGAGTTAGCGTAAGACTAGGCATTGTGAATTCATTCGTCAAGTATACGGTTGTTCACTTCAACGAATGGAAAGATAGAGGCATCAGATCCATAATATAGCCTATCTTTGACTTAAGACATCAGAAAATCTACTTTTAATATACGAGCATTCCAGGGATTATTCTACATTACAGACTACTATGTAATCTGCAGTGAACTGTCACTAGGCCCAGGATAGAGAAAGATACTTATGACAGTGAAGAACGACTCAGGGGGAACTTTTCACCTGTGGGTGTGGGTGGTAGAATAACATCCGCGATATCCCGTACCTGTTGTGAAAGACGACTAAAAGAAGAACGAGGGGCTCTCAAATTGGAAGCGTGGGTTGGCGACCACGGGACCTTTGACTTAGTCCTATCCTACCTTCCTTGTTCAACTTTTGTTCTTTTCCACCCCTAACGTTGTTAGGTATCGAGGCCCTTCGTGGCCCTTCTCTTTCTTTGGGCGACACCTTAATGTTGCGAAGCGACGGAACACTTTCCGTCTGATTAGTGTAGAGGATGATTGCCCAGTTGCAGTTCCTCGTAACAAAAAAAAAAAAAAAAAAAAAAATTACGAATTTCATTACCACCAGCTCAGGTAGGGAGGCCGGCAAGAATTAACAACTAGATAATAACCTTGGTGCTGCAGCTACATTGTCGATGTCCGGCAGCAAACACAAAAATAATGCCGGTGAATTGTTGAGTCTTGTGACGAGAAAGCTCCTAGAAGGAGCTGGAAGCTGATTAAGGAACTTCAATACTTAACAAAATCTCACGCAGTTAAGCAACATTGCGCATGGTCACCTCATGGATGGCGCCACGTCTGGATAACACGTGACTCAAAATTCAAATAAGAAAATTTCTTCAACCGAAATCATAAGAAATACACCAAAATAACTCCATTATATATATTCTGTACATTTTCAAAATGTCTTGCCGGGCTGAATGGCTTTCTGAATCTAACTTGGCAGGTTCGATCCTGGCTCAGTCCGGTGGTGTATGAAGGTGCTCAAGTACGTCAGCCTCGTGTCGGTAGATTTGCTGCCGCTTAAAAATCTCCTGCGGGACTAAATTCCGGCACCTCGGCGTTTCTGAAAACCGTTAAAGTAGTTAGTGGGACATAAAGCCAGTAACTTTATTATTATTACTATTTTATTATTATTATTATTATTATTATTATTATTATTATTATTATTATTATTATTATTATTATTATTATTATTCTTTCGAATGGGCCACCAGAGGACCACGTGCCAATTTCAATTCCTTCTTCTTTGTTCTTTCCTTTTCTTCCAGTACGCTTTCATTATTATTATTATTATTATCGTTATTATTACTTACTTACTTACTTACTTACTTACTTACTTACTTACTTACTTACTTACTTACTTACTTACTTACTTACTTACTTACTTACTTACTTAATCTGCTTACCCTCCAGGGTTGGCTTTTCCCTCGGACTCAGCGAGGGATCCCACATCTACCGCATCAAGGGCAGTATCCTGGAGCGTGAGACATTGGGTCGGGGATACAACTGGGGATAATGACCAGTACCTCGCCCAGGTGACCTCACCTGCTATGCTAAACAGGGGCCTTGCGGGGGTATGGGAAGATTGGAAGGGATAGACAAGGAAGAGGGAAGGAAGCGGTTGTGGGAATCGAACCCACCTCTACTCAGCTGACCTCCCGAGGCTGTGTGGACCCCGTTCCGGCCCTCATACCACTTTTCAAATTTCGTGGCAGAGCCGGGAGTCGAACCCGGGCCTCCGGGGGTGGCAGCTAATCACACTAACCACTACACCACAGAGGCGGACGTTATTATTATTATTATTATTATTATTATTATTATTATTATTATTATTATTATTATTATTATTCAAAACGTCCTAATGCATTTTTCTTTCAATTAACTGTAGTCAGGCATGAGTGTAATTCAAAAATTCTCCTGAATAAAACAACGTAATACAATTTCTGAATACAATTATTATTAATATCATCTCACGCATAATTATTCCTATACTTATTTCCCTAACAGACACGCCAGCGGAACGCAGAAAGGCGCTCTGGTACCTGACACTCAACAAGGGTCGCTACCCCACGCTTTCTTTTGGTGGTTGGGGGAGCGGGGTGACCCATACTGTTAGCTTATTGAACACGTTTGTCTGAAGCCAGTCTCAAGAGAGTCGGTCTTGCGTGCATCAATAAGAAATGAAAGTAACTAGACAGTCGCGAGTGCGTGACGTGTGAGTGAGTGAGTCGGGAATGAGTCCGTCAGACGGCTACGAGGAGTTAGAGTACGCAACCGAGCAGTGTGGGCTTCAGCTCATTGGTGGCTAGTCTTACTAGCCTTGCAGCTCTGCGTTCGGAAGGTGGAGGGGCTCGATCCTACTATCGGCTGTCCTGAGAATAGTTTTCTCTGCTTTTCCACTCCTCTGCTCTAAGACAAATGCCATGACAGATCAGTTTATAGGCCAGCCTCCTTCACCTTCTCCACATCTCAAATTACCGCTTCAAATATTCATGGTATGAGAGAGGGCGTAACCCTCTAGGAGACCCGCTGTACCCCTTCAGGGTACAGAATAAGAATATAGTAGTACTAGTAGTAGTAGTAAAACACGAGGCTTACAAGTTGAGAACTGTTCTTATTCCGGAAAAACACCGTGTTGAGGTAATGCATTTGGAGTATAGGAATTCGACACGGTGGTGGGTTCTTTTTTTTTTTGCTAGTTGCTTTACGTCGCACCGACACAGATAGGTCTTATGGCGACGATGGGACAGGAAAGGCCTAGGAATGGGAAGTAAGCGGCCGTGGCCTTAATTAAGGCACAGCCTGGTGTCAAAATGGGAAACCACGGCAAACCATCTTTAGGGCTGCCGACAGTGAGGTTCGAACCTACTATCTCCCGAATACTGGATACTGGCCGCACTTAAGCGACTGCAGCTATAGAGCTCGGTATGTGTGCTTTTTAGAGTGTTAGTAGTGTGTTACAATCGTGCGTAATAATAGTGTCAGGTAGAAAACTCAAACGTGAGTGAACTTGTGATAAAGTGTAAGAATTGGTCACTGTTGTCACTGTTGTCACTGTCACAGGGTTTTGAGGGTTTCTTAGACTTACTTATTAAATTGCTTTCGCTGTTTCAGCTAACCTCCAACTGAGCTCGTCAGCATTGCGCCATCTTATAACAGATTATGCGTGTGACGTCACATATTTAGCAAAAATATTGCGTTACTTTGAAGCACTATTTCATGAAATCCACATTTCAGATTTTAATTTTGTTTTTGCAACAGGTACCCTTCTCTTTTGTCTGTAAATTGTGACATTAAACGTAATTGCAAGTTAAATACTCTCGGTGATATACGCGTTCCACCCAAACATTAAAAGCGACTTAAAATTTTCCTTTCTATGTACCCATTGTCGAGGAACTAAGTCTACGTTAATATTAGTTTAATAAATTTAGTGAACAGTAAAACACGTTACCTCCATGTGTACCAATTTCAGTCCCAAGGACCCCGATAAATCGCCGCAATACGTTTGTCTGCAGAAGGATAAGGTTATAAAATCTCCAGGGAATGGAAATTAGAAAGAAGTGCATGGAAGTGATTAGTCAAAAGCTCCAAAAGAATAGACACTCAGCAAGTTCAGGGAATGGAAAGAAAATGGGTAGCGTGCAGGGATGCGACCATCACCAAAGAAGAGTTTTCGGCGCATTTTCAAAGTATTGTGTCTGGAAACCACCAGTATAGTTAAAGAAATTGATGCCCACTATACCAGAAAAGGTTGCTGCCGTTCTGGTTTCCGTGCCAACATGAAGTACTGAGCCCATGTGGATCCACACGGTGTCGATTATTCGTGATGGTTAGATTAGCACCATGTGCTCCTAAGTAGGCTTGCAAACAAGCAGAATATCAGATTCCTTTGCTGAGAGAAGCCTGATGAATTTCTGCAGAGACATTTTGTAAAGTCACCATGTGGTCAGCGTTATCCAGCCATGGCGTCATCGGTTTATACTTCATTCAAGACGATAATGGTCCGACTATCACTACCGAAGATGTAAGGTACAGTGATCAGGTCCATACCAATTTACAAATCTGTTTGTGTGGTCAATGCTTTCGATTTCAAGCAACAAATTTTTCAACAGAACCGGACTACTCTACAAATCGGCAATGGTAATGTGGCGTTTATCGAAGTACTCCTTCCGAATAGCGCCGCGTCCGGGGATATGCCTCTCTGTGTCTTTCCAGAAGTCTAGACCTCACGGTATTTGACGCATTTTTGTGGGGTATGGTTTCACCCTGATATCACGTACCCTTGATAAGCTGTATGCAAACATTGGGCCTGCGATAACTGCTAAAACTCAGGAATAGACTGATGATAATATAGCACGGTTTATTGACCGCATGCAGGACGTAGTCGACACGAGAGTCACCATATGGAGCGTGTAATTGAGTTACTACAACTAAAATATTTTTATTCTGTACCTTGAAGGGCAGTAGCCTCCGTGGCTCAGGCGGCAGCGCGCCGGCCTGTCACCGCTGGGTTCCGTGGTTCAAATCCCGGTCACTCCATGTGAGATTTGTGCTGGACAAAGCGGAGGCGGGACAAGTTTTTCTCCGGGTACTCCGGTTTTCTCTGTCATAATTCATTCCAGCAACACTCTGCAATATCATTTCATTTCATATGTCATTCATTAATCATCGCCCCAGAAGATTGCGACAGGTTTCGGCAGCCGGCACAATTTCTATCCTCGCCGCTAGATGGGGGCTTCATTCATTTCATTCCTGACCCGGTCCAATGACTGAAAACAGGCTGTGGATTTTTCGCCTTCAACGGTACAGCAGGTCTCCTAGAGGGTTACGCCCTCTGTCAGACTAAGAATAATGATGTCTACATTATAGGCGAAACATGTACGTATTTAACACGTAATTTCGTTTTTGATTCTAATAAATAAAAAAACAATGTATTGAAAAGGTGGACTTCCAAGAGACACTTCTTTCATAAGCTTGTATGAAGTTCAATACGGACCCCAGTATAAAGTTCATAACTTGCAACAAATTTCCTAGCCAAATTATACCCTCCTCTGTATTCAATAGGAAATTCTATGTCTCCATTGAGGGAGAAAATTCCACCCCTCTAACAATGAGCTTGAGTCCCACAGGCTGGAACAATTTCACCAATTTTATACTCCCTATATGTAAAATGCATTCCAATTCGCCAGGGAGTGGAAGTACAGTTGTACCCAGAAGACATAGTGGTTTATGCCTCGAGAAGGAGAAACAGAGATGCTATCTCCACATTGCAAACTTGAATATCGTTATTCTGAAAGTGGTGTCTTCAGAATAAAGTCAAAATTAATGCCACTAAAACCCAGGCAATTGTATTTTTTACAAACAAGGCCTAGACTTGGCCATCTTACTATTAAAAATATACCATTGTCCTGGACTAATCAAATCTAGTATCTCGGCCTAACAATAGACAAATGTCTGACGTGGAGACGGAATATAGAACAGGCGCTGCAACGAGCGTCAGCACACCTGGCTACCCTTACCACTGCCAAGACCAATCCTCAGACCTTAATGCTACTCTGGATCGTTCAAAGATGGCGAATCGAGTAGCCCAACGACATTAAAAATATAGACTGCTAATCTGATGGCCATCTTTGAATCTACTTGAACCACTGGCAGCCATGACACTTGCAGGCAATACATATGCTTATTTCCTCTGAATCTGCCATAGAAAGGATCTGCAGAAGTTGTTGTGTGATGGAGTACGGTCTTTGAGAAGGCGTGCAAGCTTAAACTAAATGAATAAACAAATAAATAAGTAAATAAATAAATAAATAAATAAATAAATAAATAAATAAATAAATAAATAAATAAATAAATAAATAAATAAATATAGGCTATGAATTCAGTAGAATGAAGTCAGGCGAGGTTTGACCAAAGAGGTCCGGTAGAAATATTAAAGTGGTAAAGCTGGTAGGATACCGTATGTGGAAGGAATGATATACTCAGCCAGGGGTCAGGTGTTCTCAACTTTAGAATGTGGGGTTACCCCATTTAGTGGCCCCTTACGACAGGCAGAGGATGCCGTAGAGATATTCTACACCGCAACCAACGGACGTATGTGCTGCATGTCGCACAGCAGTTCCTAGAAAGTAGCCATAAGTAGCAAAAAGCATAAAACATAACAAAACAGACCAAGAAGCAAAATTCAAAAATTATACCAGAATGACACTGACGGTATGTCAGGAAAAGGCAGTGGTATCTTTCTCTACGCGTGTGAATTCCTCAATGAACTGCTGTACGTATGACATGCCTTTCTGTAGTGAATGACTTTATTGTGAGTTCATGACGCCGAATTATCCACTCTTCTACATACGTAATTCTCGTTTTAACCAAGCAAATGCTCACCATATTCACTGCGCTTATTTCATTATAACATCAATGCAACATAAAGCATGTTTGAAAATGTCGTGTTTATACTTAAATATATATTTAATTTGCAATAACGTATAATCTCATCAAATCATTGAACTGATGTCCGACTCTTTGGCTGAATGGTCAGCGTACTGGCCTTCGGTTCAGAGGGTCCCGGGTTCGATTCCCGACCAGGTCGTGGATTTTAACCCTCATTGGTTAATTTCAATCGCCCGGGGGCTGGGTGTTTGTGCTGTCCACAACATTCCTGCAACTCACACACCAGACATAACACTATCCTCCACCACATAAACACGCAGTTACCTACATATGGCAGATGCCGCCCACCCTCATCGGAGGGTCTGCCTTACAAGGGCTGCACTCGGCTAGAAATAGCCACACGAAATTATTATTATTATTATTGAACTGACAAGGGCTAACTGTCAGGACCAAGAAGTGGCAACCGCCATGACAGTTGCAGGCAAAAGTTAGTTCGCTGTGCTTCAACCAGGGGCGCTGCAACGAGTATGTTTAGCAGTCTATATCTTTCATGTCGTTGGAGTAGCCGGAATTGTTGGAAATGTGGGTTTGTTTTGGTTTGTTGTTATCGTATGTAGTCTGTGTAATTTTATGAAAGTTGACGATAAATGTTAGTTTCTTTGTAGAATATAAGTGTGCGAGTGTATTAATATGAGTCAGTGGGCACATAGGATCTGTAATGATACGCAGTAAAGTGAGAATGTGTTTGTTTTTATCGTGTTTTTGTCCGTTAAAGAACATGAGTGCTCTAGGTGGACCAGGTTTTAGTCTAACTATGTCAATGCCTCTCATACAACTATTCTTAAGTTTCCTACGGAATAGAGCATTAAAAGAGAAATGGATAAGGAATATACAACGTGATTATTTTGAAGTCCATGACAAAACTGTAGCGTGCATACATCATTTTGATAATAAGTCTGAGGTTAGGGAACCCATTTCTCTACTTCCAAACTATTCGTGTTCCTCGATAAAATATTAATTTGGATAAAATATATTGCGTTATTCCATCAGTGTCTATGTGCTTCAAAGTGTCGAGTGATTTAGATGCAAGTATATTTTACAATAATCTGATTTGCCTGGGGAAATGTTTGGCTGGATCTTGGAGTATAACAATACTTATAAGTGTGACATATGGAGCAATCTGTATACTGTTACACAGAATAAATAGTGACTTAAAGGGATTAGCTGGGTTTGTAACGTAGGGTTTTACACTACCAACACCTACCGATTCATGCTTTGGTTATCTGTTATCAAGCAAACTGCGCCGAACAGAAGCTCGTCCATGTTGTTAAATATCAATGTTTAGTCAGTAGAGTTTTTGCACTCATGTTCTTTAATGAGTAAAAACCTATTATGTCTGAACGTTTCATTACTAAGGTTACTATAATTGTGTGAAGTTCTGTTATGTCATACGTCAACATTATGTTAAGATTACCAGGGCCGTTCATTGGGTTAACATAATAATTTCGGGTGTACTTGCGCTGAGTGACTCAGACGGTTAAGGCGCTGGCCTTCTGACCCCAAGTTGGCAGATTCGATCCTGGCTTAGTCCAGTAGTATTTGGAGGAGCTCAAATACATCAGCCTCTTGTCGGTAGATTTACTAGCACGTAGAAAAACTACTGCAGGACTAAGTTTCGGTACTTCGATGTCTCCGAAAACCGTAAAAAATGTAGTTTGTGGGACGTGAAGCCAATAACATTATTATTTCGGGTGTACTTTCCATTCACTGGGTGCTGATTTTAAGAGATTGTCCACCACTTCAAAACTAAGGCAACAAATTATGTTTCACAGTTCTCATGAGAGCGAATAAATCAAGGAATTTGCACTTTAATTTATTTTGAAACATTCAAAATGATGCTAGAAATATCATTTTAACAGTTTTATCATGTATTTTAATCTATCCACCGAAGTGAAATCTAAGAAAAATCGTTATTTGACGAATTGAGATTTCTAAATAATCAGCTTGTTGGTCTCTTTTCTAGTAGAATGTATGTGATTCTAGTTGATTATATGTGATGCGAACTTGTTGTCGAAGCGTTTTCATACGTGTAAAAGTGATTTTGCCTGTGATTTTACATTTATCATATTAAATTACCGCCGTTTATACCGGGTGGTACAGCTGCCCCTATTTTTTCCCGAATATATGCAACCAGCTAGGACGTAAATGCCTCTTAGTCCCATCTTGCGCAACACCTTACAGCAATGTTATGTGCAGTTAACCCGATGTAGACTTCTCCGCACAATGGAAAAATGGTACAAAGGCAGTAAGTGAGGTCCATCTCAAAAACACTGTACCATTTTATGTAGAGCGGTGTCCAATACTCTACTAATTTTTACGAAATGTTACTATACTGTACAAACCATAAACACGCCTATAGCTGTCGGTAGAGAACTGCGCACCTGATTGGTCCAAGAGGCCATTTTCTTTTGATAGAAAGGGCGGTCGTGGTATCATAGAAAACGTGATAGGGTAAGACCAATTACAGACATGTCAATGCACCACCATTTTGTACAGTCTCATCACATCGAAATTGATAGAAACGTGTTTTGCACTGCAGTTTATAATATGTGGCACGCAAATGCTGTACAGCAGATGTGATAGCTTACGCCATGTAATTACTACCGTTAGAGCGATCAAAAAAAGCATAAAACGGGACCATAAGGCTGTAACTCATCAGTAACTTGTCGAAGCGGGAACTTCCGCTCTCCTCGTGAATACAGAGTTACAAGGATGGCGCGTGTACGATGCAAATAGCTGCGCGGAATTACGTATGGAAGACGTGCCTCAATAGGTTACTGGAAGCAGGAAGGGTTCCAACCATTCTTGAGTCATGCATTTTTTAATGTCATTTCGTATTCGCCTAGGCATCGTTTATGAAGACCTTTCTGAAGTCTCCGATATTCTTCTACGGAAGTTATAATAAACAGGTATCATAAATATCGCCACATACGCACCGATTGTGAATACCACCTGAGACATAACGCTGGACTCATTCAACCAAGTAACGCGTAGAAAATGGGTGCAACTATCTGGGCGTAAGAGAGACGCGATTCTTTAGTTCACTGTGGTGTTTGCACATTCGAGTTCAAAACTTTTAACATCAACGATCAGTATCGAAGCGATAGCCTAGGTAATTCCATTAGTACAGAGCTACGAGACCAATTCTTTGTCGCCTGCAGTGGCTACATGGCACCAATCGCAGCGAGCATACGATATGTTAGCAGGCATTTAGAGTTCGGATCTAGTTACGAGCTTTTCAATTTTATTTTTATATTAGACTTGTAAGGCCATTCGTAATAAATATTTAACGTTCTTAAGTCTCAAAAGTAATTTGCCACCTTTACAAAGAAAGCATACATACGAAAAGAATAATAACATGCGACTTCCATATGGTGCCGCCTCTGTGGTGTAGTGGTTAGCGTGATTAGCTGCCACCCCCGGAGGTCCGGGTTCGATTCCCGGCTCTGCCACGAAATTTGAAAAGTGGTACGAGGGCTGGAACGGGGTCCACTCAGCCTCGGGAGGTCAACTGAGTAGAGGCGGGTTCGATTCCCACCTCAGCCATCCTCGAAGTGGTTTTCCGTGGTTTCCCACTTCACCTCCAGGCCACAGCCGCTTCCTTCCCTCATCCTTGCCTATCCCTTCCAATCTTCCCATCCCCCTACTAGGCCCCTGTTCACTATAGCAGGTGAGGCCGCCTGGGCGAGGTACTGGTCATACTCCCCAGTTGTATCCCCCGACCAAGAGTCTGAAGCTCCAGAACACTGCCCTTGAGGCGGTAGAGGTGGGATCCCTCGCTCAGTCCGAGGGAAAAGCCGAACCTGGAGGGTAAACAGATGATGATGATGATGATGACTTCCATATGGCACAAACGACTACAGGGAATGAAGCGCAGTGCACGTGTTGTCAACATTCTGACCTACCCATTCAACCAAGCAACTGCGCACGTTCGACTCGAAGACCAACTAACAGCGGTCTGCACTTCATACGTAGGGCACATGAAACAGCATATCGTAATCCTAGCAGCAACGTGTGAGCACGTACTGTACGGTTAGCACGAAAGCAAACATTATGTATTCACGGGATGATTATGTGATTATTTATGGAGAAGCAAGGCAAAATGCACGGGAAGCCAGACGCTTGTATCAAGAACGATTTCCTGGACGAAGGCTGCCAACTGCAGATACATTTCGACGTGTTGAAAGACGGTTGCGTGCAACGGGGTCATTTCATACATTACCCCCCGTTCGGGATGCTCCAGTGACGTCTGGAAATAACGACGAAGCTGTTCAAAATACAATTGCATACAACCCGCACACAAGCTCACGGGCCATGGGAAATGAACTGAACATCAGTCATGTATCTGTACTGCGAATATTGCACCGCCATAAATTCCACCCTTTCCATCAACAGCTGCACCAGGAACTTCACGGAGATGACTTTCCAAAACGGATAGAATTTTCGCAATGGATATTACAAAGAGTTGAAGCTGATGCGAATTTCTTAATGGACATTCTCTTTAGTGATGAATCCAGATTTCACAACAACGGAACTGTTAATCGTCACAACTTCCATTACTGGAGCGTTGAAAATCATCACTGGATCAGGGGAGCTCGATTTCAGGTACAATGGGGCGTCAACGTGTGGTGCGGGATACTAGGTGACAAGATAATTGGACCATATTTCTTCGAAGGAAACCTCACGGGACGACGCTATCTAGAGTTTCTTCGTGAGTACCTCCCACTCTTATTGGAGGATGTGCCCCTTATGACACGGTTACGGATGTGGTTCCAGCAGGATGGAGCTCCCCCACACTGGTCGTTGGCAGTTCGGAACCACTTGCATAGGACATATCCTGGACGATGAATTGGACGAGGGGGTCCGGTCACGTGGCCGGCTGGATCACCTGACTTTACTCCACTCGACTTTTTCCTCTGGGGTTATTTAAAGGAAAGAGTCTATGAGCAGGAGCCTGAGAGCCCGAATCATTTACGGCGGCTCATCACGGAAGCCTGCAGGCAGATTCCACCACATATGTTGCAGCAAGCAAGAATGTCTCTCTTCCACCGTGCTCAGATGTGCATTAACGAAGCAGGTGGTCATTTTGAACATTTGCTTCATTAATCGAATGGCCATGCATAAGCCCATCGCACCGCTGTCGGTACAATCTCACTTTATTGCAAATAGCTCTTTTAAGAGCTCCTTAAAAAACAAACATAGCTGAGTACCTGCAATATGAGAACTGCTCATGATTTAGATTTGTCGTCAACAACACGACTCTCACGAACATCAACAACGCAATAAAAATATTCGTCGTACACAGGACTCGAACCGCCTACTAACGAACACCGGTACTCTCCTCTAACTTTCACCAAGCTCGGCTATCACGGGTTGCTGTTTAACGCTGTTGTGTTGCTGCTACTTCTAGTCATTCACCAATAATATTCTCTGTACAGGACGTCTCTGCGACACATAATTTTCACGATTCTTTACCATCAATCGGTATTTTATCATTAATGCTGATTTGCTTGGCACGAATAAACGAATTATGGAAAGCGTTGTAAGAACAGACATTGTAGTGAGTAGTCAAAGTCAATATTTTTAGGTTCGACTATAATATGCGGGTTGCATAAAACTGCGTGAATAGGGGCAGCTGTACCACCCGGTATAATATATACGTGATATTTTCGTGCTAGCCAATATCAGCAATCCGGCTACTTCAGCCGCCATGTTTTTTTAATATTAAGGTCTGAGTATTGGAGTCGGTCTTGCCACTGCTATATAATGCACGTATAGGCCCATGCTGATGTGCGGTTGTGAGGCCAGGTGCCATACTCCCTAATCTCCTTTTGAAAAATTACAAGTTTTCCAAAATAAACTATTGCGCAGAATGATCAGAGCCCTTCACCTGAGATCTAACATAAGGATACGATTCGATGTTTGTATCCAGGCCCTTAAAAATCAGGTAATCAAGATAGTTAAGATGAGCAAGTCTAGAATTCTTCAAGCTCAGTCAACCGACCAGGGCATCTCTATTCTTAAATAGGTCATAAGAACAAAGAAGCCAAACAGACGGTTAAAACACCCAGGCCCTTGACTCACTTATGACCTGGATTAAGGTTTCACTTTCGGCCTATTCCAAATTACATCTATACCTCACTAAATAACTCAAAATTGACCCTGGAAAGGCCCGTTTCTTCGGAAACGTCCTTACCCCTCACCCTCATTAAATCTCATTTTATTCCGTTTCCAAATTTACTCAGTGAAGATGGGGTTTCAGCTCTGGCCTCGAGGAAACTACCGCCTCCAGATCAGATTGTTTTTTCCCTTTCAGTGCAGTAAAATAGACATTTTACGACTCATCAGGTAATTCTAGGAAACAGATGAGTAAGAGGGCATAGTTTTCGCCCTGGGGCTCTCCATTTACTCGCCCCCCTCCCCTCAAAATAACCGTCGGCAACACCCCGTATACACTATATTTAACTGCGAGCAACTTACAGTAAGTAATCTATCAATCTGGTTAGATATAAGACAAGGTCATGCGACCTTAATCTTGCCAGGGTAAGAAAATAATTTCAATGCATGAATAAATGAATGAATGAATGAATGAATGGATCAATCAATCAATCAATCAATCAATCAATCAATCAATCAATCAATCAATCAATGAGTAGGTCGTTGAATCAATCAATCACTTAACAATGTAAAATTACCATGCATTTTCATTTTTTAACACACCTAATTGTTCACAGGAGGTTTAGTACGGAAGGAACTCTTTGTGGTGTGATTTTTGCCGTCCCTAGTATTCCCATCATCATCTGCATGCAGTATTATCGGATGGAGTTTCATAGTCTACTACATACAATAATCACTCACATTCCGCCAATTACCTTAATGCAGTGTAGTGACAGGTATATTTTCAACACAGCTGCTGTGCACCGACTAATTAATTATTTCTTTCCATGACTTGCATTCAGAGCGATACACCATTTGTATTAGCGATGGAAGGATTATTTGATACTTCTGTA
Source organism: Anabrus simplex (assembly GCF_040414725.1). Taxonomy (NCBI): domain Eukaryota; kingdom Metazoa; phylum Arthropoda; class Insecta; order Orthoptera; family Tettigoniidae; genus Anabrus; species Anabrus simplex. The sequence goes on along the minus strand of NC_090268.1, from coordinate 370,121,616 downwards.
TCCATGTGTTACATAAGTAGTATAACCGTAATAACGAATTATCTAATTTAAAAAACTTAGGAGTGGTGACTGTTCATATGTGCAGTTACTCTTGATGACAGCACGTTGATAAAATAAAAGTAGCTAATAGTACACCGCATAAGATAGCTACGCGCTATGTTTTGTATAATTAGGAAAGGAAGTAGTTATATTTTTTGCCTGGGTAGAAAGTTTTCCCGTAACAGACGCTTTATTTTAACAAGGGTCCGTCGCATTGCTCTGGATGCAATGCATCATATAGGCTTAATGTACGATAGTACTTTTGCTTTATTTTCCTACAACATGGGAACGACGTTTGAAGCTGAACATTCAGACTCTATCGAAACAAGGTCTGTTAATTGTTTCATAGAAGTCTCCATGGAAAATTTATCCGAATACTCAATTTCTTCATCCTTTCCTGGTTGCTGATTTCGGTTTCCTTCTTCAGTTCAGCACCTCCTCTTCTAGGTTTTGTAATTTCTCACTTAGAAACTCTATTTCTTTCCCGTTGCTACCAGCTTTGGTCATAGTTTCTTCTGCTCTTTCTTATAAACATTGCCTCCTATTCCCTAGCACCTTCGATTGGTCTTTCATCATTTCCTTGATCTGGTCCCAAGGGCAGGTTTCTTTTATTACCTCCTTCACTTCGTCCTTAATCGCTTCCCAGCTGAATTTGCCACTGGTATTCGGGCCGGGGTTTAATTCCACACACCCAAATGAACAGAAACACAGCTAACACCGCTGCCACCAACATCACCTCTCCCATCTTCCCCAGATCTACCTTCCTCTCCGAACATCTCGTTGAATTCTTCCTCAGCCTCCACTGCCACCTCCCAATCGCGGCCCGATATTGTTCTACTCCCACCATACTTCACGGCACGCACCGCACAGCATGTTCTCACTCTCTGCTTACTCAAGATAGACTGGGGCTTAACGACAGTACAAGGGGCACGCTTGAAGAAGAGAGTAATTTTAGAAATTGTTAAAAATCTGAGACATTCCAGGGACATACGAATTCAAGGACTGTCACCAAATAACGAGGACGTCGGGAAATCTTATTGTAGACTACTCATCCTCAGGTAAACGTTGAAGTATACACTTGTTTGTTTCAATTGATCGTTTAATAGCATTCCTTTAAGCTGGTCACCATGAAACCTACTCTTGGTTCTCTTTTCTCATCACCAGAATACTGGACTGTTATCGTCTCATCCGCCGTTAGCAGTTGTAGTTTCACTGTCCCAGAACCAGTGAGTCGAAATTTGCTTAATGCGGCTATGAAGATACTGCATTAAAACTGGTTGTTCGTGATAATAATACTAAAACAGTTTAGTTTTTCATTTAATGTTTACCTGCCTGATACTGTTGTTAGTTCCCCGAGGGGAATACAATGAAATGTTATTATATTAATTTCCCTTACGTAGTATCACCCGCCTGGCTACACATTCCTGCCACCCGGCTGACGAAAATTTTTGTGGAGCATTTTTGAGTCCAAAAGCGTATTTTGTAAGCTATGACATAGTTTTTGACTGAGCGAATGGTTTGGCGGTGGAGACGAAGAATGTATGGATTATGGTTCTGAGTATACGAAAACTGATGCAAATAGGATTGCGATAGTTTCTGTAGATGCAGAAATTTGTGGGGTGGGGTTATGTGGATATATAAGCTTTAGAGGCTGAGGTTATGGAAGATTGAATAAAGTCTTGAATTGCGTCAACAGAGTCTAGCTTTGTTAGGGGGAGTGGAGCTTTAGTAAGTGACTTAGTTAATTCTGAACGGTATTGTTTCCAGTTGGTTCGGGTGAATTTTTGTGTGAGAAAGGGTGGGGGTGGATTAGAGATGGGTGAGTGGGTGAAGATTTACAGAAAGATCGGAAGGTGGTCTCTGCCCATACTGAGAAGAAAGGAGATATTGATAAGATGTACCAGGGAATTATGGGCCATTACAGCGTCCGGGGTTGTTTGAGAGCATGGGCGTGAAGGGCAAGAAGTTGAATGAGAGAAGAGTTGATTTGGTTCAGATATGAGTGTTCATTTCACTATCAGATCGGTTGGTTATATTAAGATCTGTTAGGAGTATGAAATGTGGAAATGTTTGGTGTAGGTAGGTGAGGTGGTCTATTGGAAGGGGACTGATTGCTCGGATGGACTACAAATGGTGGCTAGACGATGGATTGGAAATTTGAAGTATGCAGTTGCTGCTATGACTTCCTGGAATATCAAGGGGGAAGGGAGGAGAGTGGATTCGTGAAGGAAATGTTGGTTGATTTCTATTGCTGATCTCCCGATCCCACGGTCTTGGGGATTGTCTGCACGGTGCAGAGTAAATCCTGGAAGATGAACAGAAATGTGTTGCTGCAGCATGGTTTCGTTCATCAGGACCCTCTGCAAGGAGTGTTGAAGTGCAAGGGCTTGAAAATGGTGTTTCTTGGCAGTGAAGGTTTAAATGTTTAAGAAAATGACGGAATTGTGCTTTACGTTTCTGGGGTGCCTATTGGCTATGATGAATAAGTGTTTCCAGAGGGGTGAATATAACGTGGGAGTTGAGTTGAGGTTCAGGGTCCGATTAGCAGCGGTTTGGAGTGCTGCGAGTATAAGAGGTCGGTGATAGGGGAAGATATTCAGAGAGAGAGAGAGAGAGAGAGAGAGAGAGAGAGAGAGAGGTGAATCGGACAGTATCTTCTACGGAGGAGGGTGCGAAATTTGTGTGGCTGTGGGTCGACGGTTGGAAGTGGGGCGGCTAGTTAAATACGATTTTCAGGAGGTGGTGGCCAGGTCTTACATCGCCTGGAGAATATGTCATGGTTTTTACCACAAGTGTTGGGAGTAGCGGGGGTGGGGGTGGGAGTGTACTGAGACATTTTAGGGTGGAGTAGGGTTGTTTGCGATGTGCGCATACCGGGTGGTCTGCCGTACGTTGAACAGTTGGCAGTCTATTGCAAACAGTAGTCATAATTTATGGGTAGGGAAGAGGGAGCTTTAGAATGTTGGACCCGATAGAGCTGACACAAGATATAAACAACTGAAGTTAGTATTCTGTTTACATCTTCCATTGTAGGTAGAAGATACCAAACCATGTATGTAGGCCAAGATGACTTTTATATTCTGAAGGCCTTCCTGACAGGAACGCCCTCAGCGTTTGGCTCTCCTAGGATGGCGTTCTCTTGTATGTCGGGACTAACTCCCCTGATGACAGCTGAAAAGGATGTGTGGAGGTGGAGGGGAGTTCGTGGTTGGGATTGTGCCAGAATCATGAAGGGGTGTTCGATCCTATTTGATAGGTAGAGTTGATTACTTTGTGGGTTGGTTCGTCGTTTGCGAATTTTGTGTTACAGCCGTTATTAATGGGGCGGATATCAACGATGTCTTGCCTGGAAATGTTAAAGCGGAGGAGGGTGTAAAAGGTTTCTTGGGAGGAGCGTAATTCGGTGATGGTATTTTGTAGCAGGATAACGTGACTTGCTTCTCCATCGAACAGGGCTTGCTTATTGGGCGTCTTGTACCTGAGAGTGGGACTTCTTAATTGGTTGTGAGGTAAATTCCATTGGTGTGTTGTTAAAGATACGAGATCTAGGGCAGTTTTCTTTTAGCAGGTTCTTCTTCGTGAGATATTATTGAGGCGAATATTTTATATTGAGTTCTATCTCTCCGACGGGCAGGGTGGGACCAATGGATGACGAATCGGGGCGCCGGAAGGTGGTAAAAGTGGAGACAATTGATTGTGGGGAAGATGGTAACAGTAGTGACTGTGGAGATAGGTACATGATTTTGAGTGAAACTTATAACTAATAATTAATCCCGAAGAATGGGTGCTGAGAGAAACCCGAAGGGGTTTAAAATGAATCCCGAAAGAATGGTATTTTAAAAATCCTGGAGTGAAAGCACTCCGAGTCATCAGTTCACGTGTCAGATCACTTTTTTAAGAGCGATAAACTCAGTGACTGGTTATGGTGTAGGGGCTCTGCTGTGATTATTATATTTCTACCCCAGGTCCGAAAAATGGAATCAGAAACTCTGTCTTGGCTCAGCAGAGGCGTTGTTTCAAGATGTGAGAGCACGAACGAGCCACAAAGAGGACTATAGATGGGCTATCGCATCACCATATTTGAATCCACTTGAACGCCGCGTCTACCATATTTTTAGAAATCAAAACAAGTGGGCAAGTGATGAAGCAAGTACAACCGGTTGCAGAAATAAAGACAGTTTCGTGGGTTTTCTTAATTAGGAAAGCACTCAAAGTTGCACAATTTAATAATAATAATAATAATAATAATAATAATAATAATAATAATAATAATAATGTCCGCCTCTGTGGTGTAGTGGTTAGTGTGATTAGCTACCATGCCCGGAGGCCCGGGTTTGGTTACCGGCTCTGCCACGAAATTTGAAAAGTAGTATGAGGGCTGGAACGGGGTCCACTCAGCCTCGGGAGTTCAACTGAGTAGAGGTGGGTTCGATTCCAACCTCAGCCATCCTGGAAGTATTTTTCCGTGGTTTCGCACTTCTCCTCCAGGCAAATGCCGAGATGGTACCTAACTTAAGGCCACGGCCGTTTCCTTCCCTGTTCCTTGTCTCTCCCCATCTTCCCATCCCTCCGCAAGGTCCCTGTTCAGCATAGCAGGTGAGGCCGCCTGGGCGAGATACTGGTCACCCTCCCAGTTATATCCCCCGACCCAGAGTCTGAAGCTCCAGGACACTGCCCTTGGGCGGTAGAGGTAGGATCCCTTGCTGAGTTGGAGGGAAAAACCGACCCTGGAGGATGAACAGCTAAACAATAATAATAATAATAATAATAATAATAATAATAATAATAATAATAATAATAATAATAATAATAATAATAATAATAATAATAGTGTGTGGCCTCCGAAGAGGTCTGGTGTAGGTATTTCGAACTGACGTCGTACAGCCCCAGAACCACCGGAATTAACCACTGAGGATTAAAATCGCCGATTCGGCCGGGAATGGAACCCGGGACCCGCTGGGCTAAACACCAGCACGCTAACCATTTAGTCATGGAGTCGGTAATAATAATAATAATAATAATAATAATAATAATAATAATAATAATAATAATAATAATAATAATAATAATAATAATAATAATAATCTTTCTTTCTTTCTTTCTTTCTTTCTTTCTTTCTTTCTTTCTTTCTTTCTTTATTTCTTTCTTTCTTTCTTAATCTGCTTACCCTCCAGGGTTGGTTTTTGCCTCGGACTCGGCGAGGGATCCCACCTCTACCGCCTCAAAGGCAGTGTCCTGGAGCGTGAGACTTTGGGTCGGGGTATACATCCGGAGAGGATTACCAGTAACTCGCCCAGGCAGCCTCACTGCTATGCTGAATAGGGGTCTTGGTGGGGGATGCGAAGATTGGAAGGGATAGACAAGGAAGAGGGCAGGAAGCGGCCGTGACCTTCAGTTAGGTACCATCCCGGCATTTGCCTGGAGGAGAAGTGGGAAACCACGAAAAACCACTTCTAGGATGGCTGAGGTGGGAATCGAACCCACCTCTACTCAGTTGACCTCCCGAGGCTGAGTGGACCTCGTTCCGACCCTCTTACCACTTTTCAAATGTCGGGTCAGAGCCGGGAATCGAACCCGAGCCTCCGGGGGTGGCAGCTAATCACACTAACCACTGCACCACAGAGGCGGACAATAATAATAATAATAATAATAATAATAATAATAATAATAATAATAATAATAATAATAAACTACAGTGCGACAATGACCTTGATTAAGGTACAGCAGACCCAGCATTTGCCTGATGTGAAAATGGGAACCACAGGACACCGTCTATCAGAGCTGTTGACAGTGGGATTCAATCTCACTATATCCCAAATACAATCTAAAAGCCTTGAACCACGTAGCCAACTCGCTCAGTAGTAGTGGTGATGTAGGACTGAAAGTATCGTTGGCAGAGGGAACGAGATGACTAGGAATTTCAGTCAGATAGGCAGGATAAGTTCATCGCGTTTCGCTGTTTCGTCATTTCCTACAAGAAGAGAAAAGCAGGCCTCCTGTACACATGCTGGATTGTGTTACAAGCAAAAGCAACATAATTCTGCAAATCACGTACTCTGTGTACTTTACTAAAAAGGTTATCTGAAATACGATACATGCTCTATATTTTATGTTTTAATACGGTTTGTGCAATTTTATGCCGCACACATAAACGGCATAATTTATGCAGTAAATTTATTGGATCTAATATATTAAATGTAATAATAATAATAATTTTGTGTGGCTATTTCTAGCCGAGTGCAGTCCTTGTAAGGCAGACCCTCCGATGAGGGTGGGCGGCATCTGCCATGTGTAGGTAACTGCGTTATTGTGGTGGAGGATAGTGTTATGTGTGGTGTGTGAGTTGCAGAGATGTTGGGGATTGCACAAACACCCAGACCCCGGGCCATTTGAATTAACCAATGAAGGTTAAAATCCCCGACCCGGCCGGGAATCGAACCCGGGACCCTCTGAAACGAAGGCCAGTACGCTGACCATTCAGCCAACGAGTCGGACTATTAAAAGTAAAGCACTATAAGCGGGTGAAACTGTATGGATGGCGCTTAAACTACAGCGTTGCTATTTCACCTTGGTACCACCCAGAAGTCCGACTCGTTGGCTGAATTGTCGGCGTACTGGCCTTCGGTTCAGAGGGTCCCGGGTCGGGGATTTTAACCTTCATTTGTTAATTCCAGTAGCCCGGGGGCTGGATGTTTGTGCTGTCCCCAACATCCCTGCAACTCCTGGCCCATACATAACACTATCCTCCAACACAATAACACGCAGTTACCTACATATACCAGATGCCGCCCACCCTCATCGGAGGGTCTGCCTTACAAGGGCTGCACTCGGTTAGATATAGCCACACGGAATTATTACCACCCAGAAAACCGTCGTCGGCGCGCACCTTAGGTGAAAACAAAAACTTTAATATGACAATACCGGACAGCTGGCCGTTTTCAGCGAGAAAGTCGATAGTCCTGCTACGTACATGGCTTGGTGTGACCAGCTCTTCAATAATACATTGCCATCTGTATGATTCTTGGCGCACTGACGTATTGTTTATAATGTGTCAGTGTTTGTCACTAAATAATCTTCAATTTCAGTTATATGCAAGGAATGTCTTATGCGCTGAACAAATTAACCAGCAAGATAATGGGCATGGAAACTGTTAAGGACCGCAAGTATTAAAAATAGTAATGACCTCGGATCTGTGATGAGGTTACATTCTATGCCCCTTATATTAAGAAAATCAATCAAATACTCTACTGAAATGTTAATGGGACGTAAAACCAATAATATTAACAAATATGGAAATCTAGTATACTCAAACTTGAAGGTCCACATTGTTAACATCGTTAAACAGTACCATAAATTTCACAATCGAAAACTTGTGGGCCTGTAGCGTATTGGTTGCCGCGGTGGTCTTGAAACTGAAAATTGAAGGCCATGAATTTCGAATCCAGTCACTTTCTTTACTGTAAGATAATAATAATAATAATAATAATAATAATAATAATAATAATAATAATAATAATACATTTTCTTTACGTCCCACTCAGTACTTTTACGGTTTTAGGAGACGCCGAGGTGCCGGAATATAGACCCGCAGGAATTCTTCTGCTTACCAGTAAATCTACCTACACGAGGCTGACGTATTTGAGCACCTTCAAATACCACCGGACTGAGCCAGGATCGAACCTGCCAAATTAGGATCAGAAGATCATCGCATCAATCGCCAGAGCCACTCAGCCCGGCGTAAGAAAATTATTTAAGTGTGTTATTGGCATAGGCTTGAGCACCAGTCCAACTAATTTAATACGTGTGTGTGGTAATGTCCGCCTCTGTGGTGTAGTGTTAGCGTGATTAGCTGCCAACCCCCGAGATGGGGGTTCGATTCCCGGCTCTGCCACGAAAATTTGAAAAGTGGTACGAGGGCTGGAACGGGGTCCACTCAGCTTCGGGAGGTCAACTGAGTAGAGGTGGGTTCTATTTCCATCTCAGCCATCCTGGAAGTGGTTTTCCGTGGTTTCCCACTTCTCCTCGAGGCGAATGCCGGGATGGTACCTAACTTAAAGCCACGGCCGCTTCCTACCCTCTTCCTTGTCTATCCTTTCCAATCTCCCCATCCCTCCATGAGGCCCCTGTTCAGCATAGCAGGTGAGGCCGCTTGGGCGAGGTACTGGTCTTCCTCCCAGTTGTATCCTCCGACCCAACGTCTCACGCTCCAGGACACTGCCGTTGAGGGTAAACAGATTAAGAAGAAGAAGAAGTGTATGGTAAGAGACTTTAGGAAACATCATAGTACAGACAGTTCAAAGTACAGCAGCGCGAGGTGAGTTCCCATGTAGAGTTAGGAAAGATCGGCCCTACCGAAGGAGAAGAAGAAGAAGTCAAAGTAATGGACCAAAACTCCTGTTCCTTAATTACAGCTTCTCTTTCCCAAAATCTTAATAAATCATGGATGTTTTTAAATTATCTGGCCTATCTGCTCCCTTCATTCTTCGGAGTTTTGGAACTCTTCCATTTCCCTTCTGATTAGTGTTAATAGAGGATGGCTGGACAGTTGTACTTCCTCTTAAAATAATCGCCACCACGGAATGGTCAGCGTTCTGGCCTTCGTTCAGAGGGCCTTGGTACTGTGACCGTGAGGCCACAAATGAGTGAACAGGTGTTGGTGCGGCTTGTGTTCGCTTGTCGGCGAGATGGAGTGCGCGCGACCTTGGACAAGGGCGAGAACGAGTTTTTTTGTGCAGAGGGCGGCCGGCTGGCTAACGGAATAAAAATAAAAAAATGAAGGTTGGCGAGTGAAAGAAGGAGGCCAGCGCGTGTCACCTGTAATTGCGAGGAACGATATGAATGACATATTTGTAATATCTTCGGTGGCGACGTGCATAATTACGGAAGGCTCAAGGATTAAATCAAAATAAACTGGATAAAAAATAGCACATTTAGGGGATATAAATTAAAAAACTGAAATTTTGAAATAATTTACACGACCTTGTGGCTAAAATGGTGATGAAGTTGTAGATTCGTACAGTAGAAGAATTTAGTTCCTAAATTGACTTTACTTCCGTGCATGTGCACCAGACATGATATTTAAGTCATGTGATACGAATACTCATTCTCACACACTGGCGTGTTCCTGGACTATCACCTTCAGTCGCTCAGCGTGGAACGTCGTGAATACTGGCTTCACTCCTGTGCTCTACACGTCTGAAAATTGGATACAATTTAGAACAGTGCTGTGATCAGACGTCGAATGTGCAGATATTAATCCCTTAAGTACGTGTCATTTCCAAAATATAGTTACGTGTGTGTTTGGAGCCTACTCTAAAGCATTTTGTGTAAGTTTCAGCTTTCTTACGAGTGGACGCGGAAGACGTGGACGTGAATATTTCCAGAAGAGGACGGAACTTCGCATCATGGCTTACCGGTGCTTCACCATGACGTTCTAAACTATCGACCATCGTCAGCGGCGTCGGGATGCAGATCCTTTCGTCCCGGCATGGCTGATTGAGAACCCAGACTTCCAGACATGAAGATTTCTCTATAAGTTAAGTCGATTACGTCTCATTTATATCTGTTCTATGTAGTTTTGTTCTATTCTTTCTTTCTTCTTAGTAAGCTATTTTGACACATCTTATGGTTGTTTATTTGTTCGAATACGTCGTAAAACTGACACATGTGATTACTTAATGACCATGTGGCCATGAATTTGACAGTGAGGGTTCTGATAGAGTTATCCATGTGTTATCGACACCATCTTTGCTTATTGAGTAAATTTCGTCACGAATATGAATTAATTTATGTCCGATGGATTTAATGGTAGGATATTTCGTCCACATTTTCTATATTTTCCTTGTATTGGAACTTCTACTTGTACCTCGTGTCTGAGACAACGTGTCATCGGGATATTGAGTCCGAATTCTACGTACGAATTTAATGTGAACATGTGCATTGGGAACATGTGATAATTAGTTGGAGTAATTAATCATCGAGACACTTTTAAGTGGATATTATGTATTTGTAGGACGTTGGTAGGTCCTGATATTTCATGACTACACATATTTGAGATTAAGATGCGACAAGTTAGGGTCGTCATTGTGGTACACTGTACGTGTAGAGTATATGGAATAATTGTGCATGGCACGAATCTTCGCGAAACTGAGCTTTTCACATGTTAATGGATTATTCGCGATAAATGCAGTGTAGTCTAATGTTAGTGTCTTCAGATGAAGAAAATGAAAGTCCATGTTAATTGATGTACTTTTTAATTCGTGGGAATATCCCAACTTTTCTCAAGTAATCCAGTAATTTCAAGCTCAAGGTACAGATGAATGTTCGAGAAGGCCTTAGGTCTAAAGAACAGGTCTTCGACGAAATATCTAAATAATATCTGATTCGTGACTATATCAGCTCATTCGTTGATGCAATTTTTCGCTCTCATGTGATAACTCAATCTTGCTGTAACTCAATAAATTCGTTAACAGGAGAGTAATACGGTTGATCGACACTCGTCGACGTGTACATAGTGTAGATATTTTCTTCTTGGTACTTACAGTCTTCTTGACAATTTCCGTAGTTAGCTGTAGAAGTAGTTATTTGTTAGTATTTAGAGGATTATTTTTTATGTGTTCTGTTCCGACATATGTGACACTGATATTATCGATTGATAGTGGACAGGATTTCCACATGGATGGTATTCTCCCCATTTACTTACGTTTGCAAGCCCAGGAGGCGTTTTATTTTGTTTAATTATTGGTCAAATACTTGACGTTCAGTATAAATTCTCACGAAAAGAGATGTGAGATGACGTGAACAGGTATATCCGACGTCTCGGATTAACTTAGAGAAAACCAAGGCAAATTCAACTTTTCATTTTATTGTTAAGACAACGACTGTAAATTTTATTTTTGCTATAAGTGTTAACTTTTGAATCTTGGATATTTCTTCATTATACTCGTTATTACAATTACTGCATTTTTTCCAGATTGTCGATGAAGGCTTGGTCCAGACCTCATTTTTCTGAATGAAAATTTGTAATTCAACTTTAAACAAATAACTTAATAACTTTAAAGACGAAAAAAAAAATTTTTTTCACAATGTACATACTCTGTTAGAATGTTAGGGAAACAACTGCCGTGTACCATCCCATTTGTTAGCGCCTAGGTTTGTTACATCAAGAGCCATATTAAAGTCCATAACGTAACGATCATAATCATAATCATAGATTTCAGGATGGCCAATACTGCATTTAATTAAATAAAAGTGTCATGTTTGTTTTATGCCTGGAACGTACTTATTTGATGAACCCTATGATAAATCCTGCCACATTCATTTATTTTATAAGCCTACAGCCACCGAACTGAGCACCCCTGGGGTGTCTCGTGTTCGCAGACTGACTATGACGGGCACATCTTAGTGGCTAGTCCCTTCCGTGGGGCTCGATTTGTGGCTTAAAAAGTGGCTTAATTCATCGTGGAATTTGATTAATTGCTTCTCCACGTGGTTTAAATTGACTTGCTCAAATTACTAATTATTCAAGGTTCGGCAGGTTCATTTCAGATTTCATGCCATCCCAGTTAGGTAGAATTCTAACAGAGTACGCGGAATTTTCAGAATATTTTACTTATGATGATGTGTTTCACATGGAAAAATTAGGGTTAGGAATTTTCTTCATGAAACTTGAATTTGCCTTATCACAATCAACATGTCTGGGGGGAAAGTTTCTGCATTTCGGCGTTTGCTGACACAGGTCACTTTATGAATAATAGAATGGATCTCGAGGAGATTAGGAAGTTATTAGAGACTATGACAGTAGAGAGTAGGAGAGCACAGGAAGAGAATAAAGAGGAACTCAGAAAAATGCAGGAAGAGAATAAAGAGGAACTCAGAAAAATGCAGGAAGAGAGTAGGAGAGCACAGGACGAGAATAAAGAGGAATTTAGGAAGATGCAGGAAGAGAGCAGGAAAATACAGGGAATACAGGAAGATAGTAATGAACGATTGAGTCAAAAAATGAACATTATGGGTGCTGCGATACAGGAAGAGAATAGGAAGGCACAGGAAGAGGCGAAAAAGGGTCGTGACGAACTATATGCAAAACTGGAGGAAACTAGTTGTCGGATTGACAATATCGTGTTAGAGTGCAGGGAAAATCAGAAAAAAAAACCCTGGAACAAGTTGTTACTTTGACGAGCCAGATTAAAGAGGATAATAAGGTTATCACCGGGAAGGTCACCGCTCTTCAGAGTGACGTAGTCCTAGTCAGAAATAACATTGAATCCGTGAGGAAGGAGATAGATGTTATAAAGGTAGAGATTTCTACGGCACAAGAAGAGATGTCAGAACAAGTGAAAAATCTTAGAGGAGAGGTCACAGAAGACTTAAAGAAAATAAAAGAGAAGGTCGACGATGATCTCCGTTCCGTAAAGGACAGTATCTCAGTCAACCAAATGGAGATACAAGATATTTCACTCCAGTTCGATGATATCAAGAGCATGATTGACAAGGACAAGTCGGAAATACTCGAGCAAATTATTAATCTTGCCGGAGATGTCAAGTCCGGGAAACAGAAGATGGAGGAAAATATGGACGCCCTCCAAAAATTAGAAAAAGAAGTAGGATTCTTGAAGTTGCAGGATAGGAGCACTAGAGTCTTGGTGACATCATTAATGGACCGACAGAGTAATGTCGAAGAGGTCGTACAGGCTAAATCTACTGTAACAGAAGGAATATCGCCCGTAGCTGAATCGTCTCAGAATATTACCCATATCGAACAACCTACAGTAAATCTCAGTACTACACCGGCCCAAAGTGTACCTCAAATCATTAATTTTATCCGAATGAGCGAGGACAGGCCTAGAAAATTCAACAACTTAAACGGGGTCACACCTAAAAATTTCATTAGGGACCTTGATGAATATATTCGTGAACAGAAGATCCCTACTGAAAAACATCTGCGAACAGCGGAGAAATTTTTAGAGGGAGACGTGCTCAACTGGTACCATGCTTTCCGTTATACGTTTGAAGACTATGAAGGTTTCAAGCGCTTGTTCCTACAGAGATACTGGGGAGCGGATTTGCAACAAGCACTACGGTTGGATTTGTATTCACGAAAATATTCCACAGATGGGCAGACGCAGTACGCTAATTACTTCTGTAATCAAGTACGACGAATGAAAGACCTCGACACTCCACCATCTGAAAATGAGTTGGTTCAAGCGATAACAAAGCAGTTTCCTGTGGAAGTACAGCGTTTACTCATTGCTGCTAATGTTCAGACCGCCGTGCAGGCTGAGGCCATCCTCAGACAGCTCGACCATACCATGAATGTCTCAACAGTACCGAAAACTCAAAGGAGCAGTACTTACCAGGTCAACGTAATAGACACTCCGAAAAACCGGAATTCGACTCCAATGCCTGAAAACGGAAATCAGAGTGGACCTAAAGAGTACAAAAACCATCCCAGAGCGTACGACCGCCGATGGGAAGAGAGAAGAACGAGACCCAGAGAGGACAGGATGGAAGATCCGAAGAATGTCCGAAGAAGGGGAAATTACAGGACACGGGACCGACCACAGGACTACAGACGGAATAGGCCCTATGATAGACCTAGATATTATTCAGATCGCAACTACCGGAATTTCAGAGATGAAATGGAGAACCGTCATCGAGAAAGCATGAGGTACATTGAAGAATTAAGAAAGGAAACTGAAAAAGGCTCAAAATGGAAGGACGCCATTCATAATCAAGACACTGATCCAGATGTGACAGGAGCCGAAAGCCTAGAGTTCCAACGACATAGGAATCAACAGCTGGGGGCTAGGGAGCTAAATCCTTCCGCGCCACAATACGCGCCGGAGTGTCAAGGAAAAAAAACGTCAATTTAAGACCGACTTTTTCACTCTCCTTTAACGATTTATCTTAAATGAAGGAATGGACAGTTGCTCAAATAGATTCATGGTTCGTGAAACCGGAAGACCTAATCGAGGAAAAACAACCATGTCAACTTGATAAGTCTAAGGGGCTACCAATTATAGTCACCCGATTATACGGTCTTAGGGTGTACTCTCTCGTAGACACAGGCGCGTCCATTAGTATCATTTCTAAAGCTTTGTGTGAGGAACTGAAAAACAAACATGCCATACACACTATACCGGTCTCAAATGTTAAAGTGAAGGGAATAATTCCGGACAAAACCACTACATGCAAAGAACAGGTGTACATTGATCTCCAGCTAGGTAACACTGTATTTCCACACATATTTGTTGTCATGAACAAAATTAATTTTAATCTTATATTGGGAGCTGACTTTATGAAAGAGTACAATGCCGTTATCAACATGCAAAAAAATGAAATTTATCTATATAACGCCAATACAGTGGAACGAACGTCACTTCTGTCTGATCATCATGATGTACTGAAAGCCAGGGAGATAGAGGCGGATCAAGACGAAGATAGCCCAGCTAGCTCAGTTGCTGAGGTAATTCAGGAGGAAAACACTGAAATAGAACAAGGGATTTTTACCTCACCGGAGAAAATGGCCGAGGAAGAAACGAAGGAGGATTTCGTTAGCCTAGTAAGGAGAAAGGTCAGCGAAGCCAAACGTTCCAAGGAAAATCAGGGAAAATTACTCGAATTATTGACAAAATATGAGAGTGTTTTCGGTGACAAGCCGGGAAAGATCCCTAATTTCAAGTACTCACTCCTAGTCAATGACTGGACACCGTACAAACGTAAACCTTATCCTATAGCTGAGAAGTACTTCACGGAAGTGAAGAAAATTATTCAAGAAATGGAAGCTAATGGAATTATCCGAAAGGCTACCACTCCATTCGTTAATCCGCTGGCCGTGGTTCGTAAACCGAACGGGTCTTTGAGATTGTGCCTCGACGCGCGTCTATTAAATGGCCGTATCATACCGGAACACAATCAAGTTACGCCCCTGAAAGACCTGATCCGACGATTTAAGGGTAGTTCGTACCTGACCGGAGTTGATATAGTTTCTTCATACCATCACATAGTGTTGGATGATAAATCACAACTATTAACAGGTTTCCTCTTTGACCAGCAAACCTACGTCTTCGTCAGACTTCCGTTCGGAATCAAGACATCAGGATGTGTTTTGCTGAGGGCCTTAGATAGAAATCTCACAGATGAGGTGAAAGAACAGACCGTGAGGTACATGGATGATATCATCCTTCCAAGTAAAAGTATTGAAGAACATCTGGAACAGTTGGAGAAACTGTTGGTCAACTTGCAAGACGCTGGTTTTAAAATCAACTTGGAAAAGTCTAACTTTTGCCAACCTGAGATCTTATTTTTAGGTCACGTTGTGGACGGTACAGGGATAAGACCTAATCCTGCGAAGATTCAGGCCATTAGTAATTTTCCGCGGCCGCGACGGGTCAAACATGTAAGGCAATTCCTGGGCTTATGTGGATTTTTTTCGGAACATTGTCCTAACTATACTGACACAGTAGCGCCACTACAACAACTGCTACATAAAAACAACAGGTGGTGCTGGAACCACGAATGTGAAGAGGCCTTTAGAAAAATAAAATCTTTACTCAATGAAAGCATAAAATTGGGTTACCCAGATTTCGATTCTAAATTCATAATCCAGACGGATGCATCCACAATAGGAATAGGAGCTGTTCTTTTCCAAGAAGATGTTACCAATCCTACGAATAAAGTGTACTTAGCTTTTTATAGTAGAAAACTACGGAGCCATGAACTGCACTATAACACTACTGAGCTAGAGATGCTTTCCATAGTTTGTGCTCTGCGACACTGGCAGAAAATTGTTTTCGGATACCCTGTGATATTAAGAACCGACCATAAGGCTTTAACGTTCATGTTAAAAACCACAATAGCGAACGAACGTGTTTCACGGTGGTCTCTCTTTGTCCAACAATTCGACATTGAATTCGAACACTGTCATGGACGAAATAATGTCATAGCTGACGCCCTGAGCCGGAATCCGGAAGAAAATAACGCTTCTGTACAATATGTAGACCTAATAAACGAGGATCAAGAAATACTAAGAAGACTCGGATATCTTCGACAGGCGCAGAGACGAGACACCTTTACTCGTAAACTAATTGATTACTTTGAAAGGAAGCTGGTAGCTGGTGATCTAGACTATGAAGCTATCCACAAATTAGCATCTCACTACCTGATGTTCAATAAACTGTTACATAAATATGTGGACGCGGACCACACAAAATTAAGGATTGTGGTTCCTGCAAAATTGCAGAAGGGAATTATTTGGTTAACACACCGAACTACAGGTCATGCTGGGACAGATAAGGTGGTGGCTGCTATACAAGAAACATTCACATGGGCAAAGATGAGAGAGATGGTACGAGTAACAATCGGAACCTGCGACACGTGCCAACGTGTAAAACCGAACAACCGCCTGCTAAAACAATATCCCATTCCGTTATTGCCTGAACAGCCTAGGAAGGTATTCGCAATCGACCTATTCGGACCACTTCCCAGGTCTACCCAGGGAAACAAACATGTAGTAGTGACCATAGATGTCTTTTCTAAATTCTTGTCACTTTTCGCCATACAGAAGAGTAATACCAAGTCAATTTTGAGACGCATTACACGTAACGTGATACCTACGATGGGCAAACCAGAGTTCTTATTATCGGA
This sequence comes from Anabrus simplex, assembly GCF_040414725.1. Taxonomy (NCBI): domain Eukaryota; kingdom Metazoa; phylum Arthropoda; class Insecta; order Orthoptera; family Tettigoniidae; genus Anabrus; species Anabrus simplex. The sequence goes on along the minus strand of NC_090268.1, from coordinate 370,104,930 downwards.
CCATGGTCCTCAGTTTACATCTCAGGAATTCCAACAAGCCATGAGACAGCTTGATATCAAACACGTCTTAAATTCAATCAGATATCCAGCCGGTAACCCAGCCGAGCGGGTCATGCCCGAAATCGCTAAGTTTTGCAGAATATACTCTGGACAATGTCACTGGAACTGGATAAAAGTACTGCCTATTCTTATGGATTGCCATAACAATACCATTCATGAATCTACAGGCCAGATACCCGTTCTTATTCAACACGGGCAGTTTCCCTCTCGACCTTGGGAAAACATCGTACAATGTCCGCCTGACGTACAACCGACTCCAGCAAGGCGCATTGAAATAACAGCAGAACACCTGCGTAAACAGGCTGACCGCAGGTTACGCAGAGTTGCGAGGAAAAGATTCCACAGACCTTTACAAGTGAACGAACTGGTCTTAGTGAGAAAACCGATGGTCTCCAGCCCTACAGAACGGTTTTACGGCAAGTTTGCTGACTTGTATACTGGACCATTTAAAGTTATAAGGTCGTATAACAACAACGCCTACCGAGTCCAAAGTCTCGATGGACGACAGGAATTTATATTCAATGCCTCGAACCTAAGACTCTACCGTAAAGCAGAAGAGTGAAGAAAGAAAAAAGAAAAGACCCAGGTCGGCTGTCGAAGAAATACCAGTTTGTGTCGTGCAGAATGATTACCGTTCAGACAACTGACAAATGCTTGGAAATTATAAATACCATGGAAAATTAAACAGTGAAGTAGACAGCATACGGACCACATTTTAAAGAATGAACACGATCTAAAAATTTTTAACCTTGTTTAAAAATTTTTGTCCCAGTAAGAGGTGGATGTGACCGTGAGGCCACAAATGAGTGAACAGGTGTTGGTGCGGCTTGTGTTCGCTTGTCGGCGAGATGGAGTGCGCGCGACCTTGAACAAGGGCGAGAACGAGTTTTTTTGTGCAGAGGGCGGCCGGCTGGCTAACGGAATAAAAATAAAAAAATGAAGGTTGGCGAGTGAAAGAAGGAGGCCAGCGCGTGTCACCTGTAATTGCGAGGAACGATATGAATGACATATTTGTAATATCTTCGGTGGCGACGTGCATAATTACGGAAGGCTCAAGGATTAAATCAAAATAAACTGGATAAAAAATAGCACATTTAGGGGATATAAATTAAAAAACTGAAATTTTGAAATAATTTACACGACCTTGTGGCTAAAATGGTGATGAAGTTGTAGATTCGTACAGTAGAAGAATTTAGTTCCTAAATTGACTTTACTTCCGTGCATGTGCACCAGACATGATATTTAAGTCATGTGATACGAATACTCATTCTCACACACTGGCGTGTTCCTGGACTATCACCTTCAGTCGCTCAGCGTGGAACGTCGTGAATACTGGCTTCACTCCTGTGCTCTACACGTCTGAAAATTGGATACAATTTAGAACAGTGCTGTGATCAGACGTCGAATGTGCAGATATTAATCCCTTAAGTACGTGTCATTTCCAAAATATAGTTACGTGTGTGTTTGGAGCCTACTCTAAAGCATTTTGTGTAAGTTTCAGCTTTCTTACGAGTGGACGCGGAAGACGTGGACGTGAATATTTCCAGAAGAGGACGGAACTTCGCATCATGGCTTACCGGTGCTTCACCATGACGTTCTAAACTATCGACCATCGTCAGCGGCGTCGGGATGCAGATCCTTTCGTCCCGGCATGGCTGATTGAGAACCCAGACTTCCAGACATGAAGATTTCTCTATAAGTTAAGTCGATTACGTCTCATTTATATCTGTTCTATGTAGTTTTGTTCTATTCTTTCTTTCTTCTTAGTAAGCTATTTTGACACATTTTATGGTTGTTTATTTGTTCGAATACGTCGTAAAACTGACACATGTGATTACTTAATGACCATGTGGCCATGAATTTGACAGTGAGGGTTCTGATAGAGTTATCCATGTGTTATCGACACCATCTTTGCTTATTGAGTAAATTTCGTCACGAATATGAATTAATTTATGTCCGATGGATTTAATGGTAGGATATTTCGTCCACATTTTCTATATTTTCCTTGTATTGGAACTTCTACTTGTACCTCGTGTCTGAGACAACGTGTCATCGGGATATTGAGTCCGAATTCTACGTACGAATTTAATGTGAACATGTGCATTGGGAACATGTGATAATTAGTTGGAGTAATTAATCATCGAGACACTTTTAAGTGGATATTATGTATTTGTAGGACGTTGGTAGGTCCTGATATTTCATGACTACACATATTTGAGATTAAGATGCGACAAGTTAGGGTCGTCATTGTGGTACACTGTACGTGTAGAGTATATGGAATAATTGTGCATGGCACGAATCTTCGCGAAACTGAGCTTTTCACATGTTAATGGATTATTCGCGATAAATGCAGTGTAGTCTAATGTTAGTGTCTTCAGATGAAGAAAATGAAAGTCCATGTTAATTGATGTACTTTTTAATTCGTGGGAATATCCCAACTTTTCTCAAGTAATCCAGCAATTTCAAGCTCAAGGTACAGATGAATGTTCGAGAAGGCCTTAGGTCTAAAGAACAGGTCTTCGACGAAATATCTAAATAATATCTGATTCGTGACTATATCAGCTCATTCGTTGATGCAATTTTTCGCTCTCATGTGATAACTCAATCTTGCTGTAACTCAATAAATTCGTTAACAGGAGAGTAATACGGTTGATCGACACTCGTCGACGTGTACATAGTGTAGATATTTTCTTCTTGGTACTTACAGTCTTCTTGACAATTTCCGTAGTTAGCTGTAGAAGTAGTTATTTGTTAGTATTTAGAGGATTATTTTTTATGTGTTCTGTTCCGACATATGTGACACTGATATTATCGATTGATAGTGGACAGGATTTCCACATGGATGGTATTCTCCCCATTTACTTACGTTTGCAAGCCCAGGAGGCGTTTTATTTTGTTTAATTATTGGTCAAATACTTAACGTTCAGTATAAATTCTCACGAAAAGAGATGTGAGATGACGTGAACAGGTATATCCGACGTCTCGGATTAACTTAGAGAAAACCAAGGCAAATTCAACTTTTCATTTTATTGTTAAGACAACGACTGTAAATTTTATTTTTGCTATAAGTGTTAACTTTTGAATCTTGGATATTTCTTCATTATACTCGTTATTACAATTACTGCATTTTTTCCAGATTGTCGATGAAGGCTTGGTCCAGACCTCATTTTTCTGAATGAAAATTTGTAATTCAACTTTAAACAAATAACTTAATAACTTTAAAGACGAAAAAAAATTTTTTTTTCACAATGTACATACTCTGTTAGAATGTTAGGGAAACAACTGCCGTGTACCATCCCATTTGTTTGCGCCTAGGTTTGTTACATCAAGAGCCATATTAAAGTCCATAACGTAACGATCATAATCATAATCATAGATTTCAGGATGGCCAATACTGCATTTAATTAAATAAAAGTGTCATGTTTGTTTTATGCCTGGAACGTACTTATTTGATGAACCCTATGATAAATCCTGCCACATTCATTTATTTTATAAGCCTACAGCCACCGAACTGAGCACCCCTGGGGTGTTTCGTGTTCGCAGACTGACTATGACGGGCACAGTACGATTCCCGGCTGAGTTTGAGATTTTGATCTCGTCTGTTAATTCCTGTAGATCGAGGGCTACGGCTTTGTGTTCGTATTCATACGCATCTTAAAGTATATACAACACATCATACGAAAAACAACCACAGAAACGCGCAATAGTGAGTACGGTATATATCCCTCCACATTGCTGTTAGGAAAGGTATCCGGCCGGAAAGTCCATACAAAATCCTGTGCTAGGTAACTGAGAAAATGCTAGAAAGGAGGGGAGGGAGTAGTTGTTAAATATTTCCCCCAGAGGCTGGGTGGATCCTCAAACAAATTCTGCTTTATAATTTTTAAGACATAGCGAAAGGCACGGCTAACATAATGCTCGTTTGGAGGTTTATAAAGGAGGCATTTCATATTTTAAAATTTCATTCTTAATTATTATGATTATTCAATTACTTTAACAAAAATAATTCTAATGAGGGTAGTGCATTCCCTGCAACTGTAGCATAGACAAGAATGCAGTTCACACCTACACGCTAGATATCACCACCGTCGCTGTTCGCACTCCACTCAATGCTGTTGAGATAGATCTGTCCTGTATTGATGTATTAAAGTATTTGGTGAAAACAATAGTCAATACAGAGAAAATCTCTTAATGCATAGGAAAAAATGTTTTCTTATGGATCTACAACAAAGAACAATGCACCTGACAAGTGAAAGGAGTAATGGAGTACACCTTTATTTGCTAAACACAACCTTAGTCAGAGGGCGCAATACAATCTCTAAGCCTTTCTGCTTTCCACGGCGAAAATGAGGACGTTTCAACAAGTGAAGCTGGTACTAAGAAAATTACACTAAACCCTTTACAACCAATTATTTGTACATGTAAGTAAAGAATTTATTTTTTCTGAGAAGTGCTTGTGTTTTCTGTATTGATGCGAACAGCTCCATCTATCGGCATTGGCTCAAACTACGTCCTTCTCTTAGTTCAGTTACTTTCGACAGCAACATGAAAGAACCGTGAATGTTAGAAGGCTGAAATTTTCACCAGATACTATAGCTTACTACAGCAGCCTCCGTGGCTCAGGCGGCAACGCCTCGGCCTCTCACCGCTGGGTTCCCTGGTTCAAATCCCGGTCACATCATGTGAGATTTGTGCTGGACAAAGCGGAGGCGAGGCAGTTTTTTCTCCGGGTACTCCAGTTTCCGTGTTATCTTTCATTCCAGCAACACTCTCCATTATCATTTCATTTCATCTGTCAGTCATTAATCATTGCCCCAGAGGAGTGCGACAGGCCTCTGCAGCCGGCACAATTCCTATCCTCGCCGCAAGATGGGGGCTTCATTCATTCCATCCCTGACGCGGTCAATGACTGGAAACTTAGTCTATAAGTAATAAAAGGCCTGCCCAATAGCCCTCATTGCTGTCCGCCCTGTCGATGCTATTTTCGCCGCTAGAGGCGCTGCAATTCAACCTCACATGAGCACCTCGGTTGGCGGTATTTCTACAAGTTGCATGACGACGTCGTATTGTTAAAATACGTCAATTATATTACAGTGGTGTACAGTTGCGTACCGTTTTGTAAACAAGGCTCTAGAAATAAAGTTCCTGGAATAGTTTCCATGAATTCCCTTGCCAAAAGCCGACTAGGGAATCATGGATTAAAGCAGACAAGGTATGGTACAGTAAATACGCAGACCATGTGACGGCATAATTTAGGTTACTTATTATTATTGCTCCTGTTCTGAGGATAATAATTTCCTTGTTCTGTTGTGCAGATGGTACCAATGATAAGTTATGGAACCCTAGTGACCGCTCCGTCGTGTGCAGTAATCACTTTATGGAATGTGACTACAAACCTGAACTAAAGCTAAAGCGGTTTGTCGTGACCTACCTGTCCTGAGAGACGTTCTCGTAGGTTGGTCACCAGGCCGTTGGAATGTTGAAGTATTACCTGACCTGCCGAGCGGAATGTAGGGAGGTAATTGTAGGTATGACTCGTCCCGCAACTCACGAAATAAAAGATGAAGTTATTTCCCTGTCCTTTATTACTGAGGACACTAAAACTACTATGTACAGTATATTTACAAGTCTGAATATAATGATCTGTAGAGAGAGCGAGCTTGTTCCGCGCGCCTACTTTCCTACTACGCGTATCTCTGAATCTTGCCCTGCGGCACTTGGGCTATGCCCGAACAGAATCTCGTTCTGACAAGTACGAACTACTGGCTAGAAGAAGGCCCCGCGCCATCTTGGCCAGGGGTTATATCTCCGCTCCTGAACTCAAAGTTCTATCCCTACCTCCTATCAAGGGGTTGGGTCCTACAGGCATTGCTAAACTGATCATCCAGTCACTAGCGCCCTCAAGTGGCTATTCTCAATAGTTGTCACAGTAAGTGCTGCTACCTAGGCACTACTGTCTTCTGTCTTACTTTATCGTCATCTTTCCTTGTTTCCCTAGTGCATCTGTACTGACCCTGAATGGCCTTGCACTGGGCTTTGTTTCTTTGTCGGCTTCGGCGGCCCGCTGCCATACTAGCTCTGTTTGTCGATACACAGTAAATACCTTGTTGTGATCAACAAGTCTCCGCTCTTAGTCAACAACTTTTGTAAGCGAGCGCGTTTCACAAACCGCTCTCCAATACTTAACTGAAAGCTTCCTTCTGCTTTCCAATTATTAAATCTAACTATAATTATTATACTTATTATACAGTTACTCAAGTACTACAAGGTGTCTCATGTCGATGACTATCATTATTCTAACACTAACTAATCTCCTCTGACACCTTGAGCTCTAGACTCGGCTGCGAATCCCGGCTGCCTTCCACCTGGCAGTCCGCCGGTTAGAGTCCGTGGGAGGTCGGTGCACGACATCTCCCCCCTTAGGGAAGAAATGGATGCAACCATACGTTGCGTCCATTTCTGTCCTACACTATTTATACTCTGATGTTGCCGGTACGTAAGGATCGGCGACCCTGTGGTGAAGGGGAAGGTTGTTCTCTACTCTAATTATCACTTGCATCCATTTCTATTGCTTCTATAGATCTCACAGGCGTACTAGGGCGTCCCCCAGCAGGCCTGGAGTGTAATTCCATGATCTCCGCAGACATCTCCGGGCGTCCCCGGATCCGCCTGGGACGTTGGAATATAGTTAAATCCTCATCTGAAGTCTTAACCTTATCTCCCTTCGTGATTACCGTTTGTTTTATACATATATTAGAGCAATGAGCCCGTGCATCATCAAACCATCTCTTTGCTGGAAACCCTAGTTTTGGACAGCAACAATTACAACAATAACAAATTAAAATTAAACTTGTGATACCAACAACTATCCACACAATATATCTGTAAACATTAATATGCTGATAGACCATTTGTCTTTGCAGTTCTTCTTCTTTTTGTCTCACCATATCTTCCACTTCTTGTGTCTTATGGGTAGCCCATTGTAAATCGTTAATGTGATTTAGCAAATTATTTAAGGACAACATATTCATTTCGGGTATCTGTTCTAACTTGATTTCACTACCTATTTGTTCACAACAGTCATAATCAAGTGTGACTTCTGGTACAAAGTCTTTACTTTGTGTAGTGTTCACTTCACCTACACCTTGTATTTTACTATGTGGCCCATATACTGTGCAACCTGCACTTAAAACAAGAATACCAGTGCCTGTTAACCTGATATCACTGGTGGTATCCTTACACATACATGTTACTTTAACTTCTTCTGGGGATACGTATATATATCTGTTAGCTCTGATAGGTATCCACATGAGCTGTTGAACGGGAAGCACTCTTTTATCACAATAATCTGGAATCTGACTAACTCCTAAGATAAGCTGGACTGCACAACTCTTTTGAGTGTACACTGTATTAATAGGGAATTTAACATGACATAGTCTCCAACTGGGTGTTATTACCTTACATTGATTTACCTGATTTTTATCTAACTGAACATAAGTTTGTTTCTCTTTGTCCATAAGGATATAGTCCTTGGTCTCTTGAAGATAAACAAAATGGTGTGGATTACTCTTCATATACGTGGGGAATGGAATCATGTGAAACATTGTATAAGTTACCCTATCTGTAAGGGGTGTCTTGATGACGTACACTAGATAATTTTTATTGGCGAACACTTCCACTGTGGCTACTTTGTAAATCAAGTAGCCGTAAGCTGATTTTAAGTCAAATGGCAAGGACAATCCTTTAGGGAAATCTCCCTGAGCTTTCTTATAACCTTTAATAATATCATCTGGTGAAATTATTTGCACCTGAATGACTCCTACCTGAGCATTCATTATACCTGATAATACAACACTGTAATGCTCATACAGTTGTATGAGAAGGCCTTCAATCTCAATTAAATGCCTATTCACTGAGTTTTCTAATTCTACTTGCTTAAGTGCTTCTGTAATCTGAAGCGTGCTATTGGCAAGATATGATCTAATTTCTGCAATGTTTTGAGTTAATCTCTGCTCATTGGCTGTGACATCGTAAATGGTGCTGTTCATAGATTGCAATGTTGCTTTTACTACTATCATCTGGTCTTTTGCAATTTTCATAATTGAAAGCTGTTCCTGCTCTAACTCACTAATTTTTGACTCATATTTATCGGCATCCTCTTGACTTAATGTTCCAAATAATGCCTTTGCGATGGAACCTACTGCGTTAATTAGGCCTCGTTTTCGCCTAGTGTTATCCGTTTCCCCTATTGGTTTAGTAATCCTCGTAATTAATTCCTTCGATTCCCTAATTCTATCTAATTGTGCACTTAGCATTTTAACATCCTGTTGACATGTTAGGTTAGTACTTCTTTCTAACTGTGTACATATTAATTGAGTCCAGTGTATGTGTCTCTTGACATTTGAAAATACATCACTTAATTTATTTAGGTTTACATAGGTAACTAGTGTCCATTCCGTATGGTATAACTGTATCTCACCCTGATTGTCGAAGTATGCCCCTGGAGTACTCTCATATGGTGTCACCTTGACATCCAGTATTTCTCCGGCTATTCTGTAGCGGTGTGACGTCACGACTATCACTGCTACTACGATGGACAACAATTCTAGCATTCGCGCCATATTTGCTGTCTACCTGCAAGGTAAAGACGGGATATGCGTTACCTTTCTATCTGTGGAGACATTCGCTTCCCAGTTCTCATTTCACACATCTACAAGTACAATTTCAAACGATTCTTATGTACCTTAACCCTTTTTCCCTTCTTGTTCATCTGCAGGGTGCAATTCACCCCTGAAACATCTACTATCTCGTAAGGACCTTCGAATGGTGGGCTTAGCTTTCTGGATTTTCCTCTTCGCAATGCGTCATTGCGCAAGAGAACCTTATCACCTACCTGAAAGGTGACCTCATTTTGCTTTTTGTCGTAGTGTTCTTTCTCTAATTCCTTTCGCTCTATTAAGGTCTTTCTGGCGGCCTCGTGATTTCGCCTAAGCTGTGCCGTCAGTTCCTCCACCACGTTCTGGTGTTCATTGTAATTCATTTCAGGTGGCTTTTGCAGCACACCTGGGATATTTGCCTTCCTTCCAAAAATTAATTCGTAGGGTGTGAACCCTGTACTTGTGCTCTTTGTGGTATTATACACAAAGCTAGCTGTAGGCAAATACTTGTCCCAGTCATTCTGCTCCCCTGAGCAGACATAATGCCTTAGGTACTCCGTGAGCACCTTATGGGATCTCTCTATGCTACCGTTCGATTGTGGCCTGAAAGCCGTAGTGTGTGTTTTACGAATGCGCAGCGTTTTACACAGCGTCTTAAACACATCACTCATGAAATTACTACCCTGGTCAGTGAGAATCTGCTCTGGTATCCCGTAGATACTTATTACGTTATTGATTAGCGTCCGTGCCACGGTTTCTGCCTCCTGATTAGGCATGGCACTCGCTACTATGTACTTTGACAGCTGATCTTGGCATGTCAGTATGTACCTGTTTCCTGCCTCTGTCAACGGAAGAGGTCCAACTACGTCTAGGGATATCTTCTCAAAGACTGTGTTCGGGGTATCCGTGATTCTCATGGGAGCCCTGACGTCTGGTCTGGTCCCTTTATTCTTTTGGCAGGAGGGACATGTGCGTACATAGCGCTCAATGTCCCCTTTCATGCCCTTCCACTGAATTCGTTCACGTACCCTGGCGTACGTGCGCGCTATTCCTTGGTGGCCTCCCACCAAAGAATCATGACATTCTTTCAAAATGGCTAGCTTTTCAGCTTCGCCTAATTCGTTCTCTTCCTCCGATAAGCTACCTTCGGGTGAAATCTCCTCTGCGTTAGCGTCCTCGGAAACCTCGCTACCGTCCGCTTCAATTCCCTCTGCCGTAGCGTCCTCGGGTTTTGAAGACAGTACCTCCTCTCTATTCTCGTCTGAGGCCTGAGTTTCTACCGTTGTCTCTGAGTGAGACCTGTGCTGAGCCGAGTTAACTACTCGCGCTTGGCACTTGGGTTCAGTGGGATTCCTACTCAGGGCATCTGCATTGCAGTTCTGTTTGCCCTGCTTATATACGACGTCGAAGTCGTATTCCGCCAGCTTCAGCCTGAACTTTAGCAGGCGTGAAGACGGATCTTGCACGTTGAAGACCCACTTCAACGGCTTATGGTCTTTTTTGCTATGGGCTTTACGTCGCACAGACACAGATAGGTCTTATGGCGACGATGGGATAGGAAAGGCCTAGGAGTTGGAAGGAAGCGGCCGTGGCCTTAATTATGGTACAGCCCCAGCATTTGCCTGGTGTGAAAATGGGAAACCACGGAAAACCATTTTCAGGGCTGCCGATAGTGGGATTCGAACCTACTATCTCCCGGATGCAAGCTCACAGCCGCGCGCCTCTACGCGCACGGCCAACTCGCCCGGTGGCTTATGGTCTGTCACAACAGTGAATTTTCTACCAAACAGATATGGTCTGAAATACTTTACTGCCCACACTATTGCCAACAATTCTTTCTCAGTTACGCTATAATTCATTTCTGCTTTATTAAGCGTTCTACTTGCATAGGCAATTGGAAGGTCTTTTCCGATAGGTCCTTGTGACAATACTGCCCCAACCGCTTCGTTGCTCGCATCAGTGGTAACAACGAATGGTTTTTCAAAATCCGGATACTGCAATATAGGTTCCTCAATTAGCTTTTGCTTTAGTATCTGGAACGCTTGTTCCTGATCGTCTCCCCATACAAAGGGAACGTCCTTCTTCACTAACTGATACAGCGGTTTCGCGATTTTGCTGTAGTTAGGTATGAACTTCCTATAGTACCCACTCAGTCCGCAGAACTGCTTGATCTGGCGGCTAGTGGTCGGCCTCGGAAAGTCCTTAACGGCCTGTACCTTACGTGGGTCTGCTAAGACACCTTCGTCAGTAATTACATGTCCTAGGAACGCTACTTCGGTTCTTAGGAATTCACACTTATCTGGCTGGAGTTTCAGCGTGTTCTCTCTCAGCCTTTGAAATACGTCCCTTAGCTTCGCGTTGTGCTCCTGGATTGAACTCCCGTACACAATGACGTCATCCAGGTAACACAGACATTTTATACCCGTTAACCCTGTGAGCACATTGTTCATCAGCCTCGTAAACGTGGCTGGCGCGTCTTTCAAACCCATGGGCATTTTCCTGAATTCGTACTTGCGTCCTAGCACAGAGAATGCTGTCTTTGGCCTGTCTTCAGGCTTCAAAAACACCTGGTGATAGCCACTCGCGAGATCTAAGGTCGAAAAATATCTCGCCTTGCCCAGGGCGTCTAACAGTTCTGAAATTAATGGCAGGGGATAACTGGTTCCTATCGTTATCTCGTTTAATTTTCGAAAGTCGATCACGACCCTCCATTTTTGTTTCCCTGAGGAGTCTAACTTCTTGGGAATTAAAAGTAATGGCGCATTCCAGGCTGATGTGCTAGGTGTGATAATTTCATCATTCAGCATCTTATCTATTTGAGCTTGTATCTCCCCCTTCTGTGCTTCGGGAAGTCTATATGGTCGTACATTAATTGGAGGTTGATCTTGGGGTGTAGGGATCTCATGCTGTAGTACATCAGTGTGAGTTAATTTGTCTCCCTCAAGATGGAAGATATCATTGTACTCAGCACAGATGGCGTATATCCCTTCCTTATCTACCTGCGTGAGGTGATCAACTCGCAAACAGTCTATCACCCGCTGTGATCGGGGCTTCTGAGTGGCCGGTTCTCCGTTTGCCACTCTACTGTTCTGCTCTACCTTTCGCACTTGTGCCAGGCAGGTTTTATCTACCTCCTGTATGTGCACTCGTGGACTGTGTAAAGTCACCGCCTTTTCAGTGGTATTCATCATGCTAACCACTGCTTCATGGTGCTCTGATTTGGTTAGGCACCCTGCGAGGTACACCCCTGGTATCACCTCTTCCTTCTCAATAATTCCTAAGGGTAGATTCCGATCTACTTCTATAACAACGACCTTCTGGGTCCTTGGTTCGAGACGGATCACCTTCGTCTCTCGCGCCCCCATAGGGTATTGTCGCCCTTTTATGGTGACATGACCCTCCTTATAGTCAATCACACTATCTGTCAGGATGTCTCGTCCAATTATACCATCCTGTGTTAATTGGAAATCACTCCCTACCACATGAAATGTGTGACTTGTGTTTCCAATGGCAAAACGTACAGTACCCTGGGTGTAAATTATTCCTTTACTTACACCTGCTAATTCAATTGATTTGCTCCCGTCAATCAGGCATTCCTTGGGTACCGATTGCCTCTTTACTAGGCTGACATCGGACCCAGTATCTATCAACAATCTCAACGGTCTTCCTTGGTTTGCGGCCTGGATCAGCACCGTGCCTTCTACGTCAGAATTCTTGGGACCTTCTGGTGTGCGGGCCTCCGTAACTGTCCCCTTGCTACGGGCCCGTTCTAGTTTGCCGCCTGAGCCGCGGAGGCTTTCGTGGCTTGCGTACTGCCGCCCTTCTTTTTGAACCAACAGTCTTGGGTTCGATGTGACCACCTATCACAATGTTCGCATTGGGCTCGGTATCTTACGGCCTTGCCCCTTATGCGATCACCTTGAGTTTGGCCTTTCATGGCCCTGTTGCCCGTGGACTTGCCTTGGGCTTTTCGACAATTTCTCTGAACGTGGCCCTGTTGGCCACACGAATAGCACCTACGGTTATCCGTACGCATCACCGGAGTGTGTGCACCTTGAGTGCGTGCACCTTGTGTGTGTGCACCTTGAGTGTGTGCACCTTGTCGACAATTCACCTGTATGTGACCTTTTCGGCCGCAACGATAACAAGTTCTGTTTTCACCTGTCACTGTGTTTGGTTGTGTACGTACTATGCGCACCGTGTCTCGTACCTCTGTTTCCTTGTCCCTCTGTTTCTTTCTACAGTCACGTTCAATGTGTCCTGTTTTCCCACAATAGCGACATTTTAATTTACTGAATGTGCCCCCTGTAGCTGTATTGGAACTAGTGGTCTGTGTGGTGTGAGCCCCCTGCGTCCCTGTGTTCTTACAGTTCTTTGCTATGTGGCCTTCCTGGTTACAATTGTAACAGACCACCCTAACACTAGCATGTGTTGGCTTAGTATGCCACTTTGGTGCTGCACTGCGCTCCTGTTCTGGTTTGCGCTTGCTAAACCCTGAGCTACGTTTGTGTTGTAAGCCTTCTCGTGCCTTCTTTGACATTATTACGGTTTCCTCCTGTTGAGCAAGTGCAACTGCCTTTTCGAAAGTAATGCCCTTTTCTGACTGAACCTTAGCTTGTATTCGAGGGTTGGCTAACCCTTGTATGAAACTAGCAACACATATTTTTCTCGTTATTTTCAACTGCGCGTCACGATCCTCCTCTAATTCATCCTCAAGTATGGCCTCTCTAAAAGAAGCTGACAATGTTTCTATTTTGTGCGCCCAAAGTGCGACTGATTCTCGCGGGTCCTGCGCTGTTTGGAACATTTGACAAATGTACAAATCTAACGTGCCTTGCTGGCCATAATATTCTATCAATGCCCGCTTGGCTTTCTCCCAATTATGTATATCACGTCTGTACAACAACTTATCTCGGGCTCTGCCCGTAACCTTAGTTAAAATATACTTGAAAAACAACTCTTGATCCTCATCCTTAATCATACGAACAGCAGCATCTACGTTAGCTATGAACGCATGCAGTCTATCTGGTTGACTGCCATCAAACTCTCGTCCAATGAGGCGATGTCCTTCTACTACTGTAACAAAAGGCCCACTCATACTTACTGATTCCACCTCGTCAAGCATCTCAGTGCCTTGGTCTGCTGGTACTGAACTGTTCTGTCGTGCCATTTGAAATAAATATTCAGCTTACCTTAATCTGCAATGCTGCTTCACTGTTGGGCTGGATGAGTAGTCAGCTGTAGTGCTGCGTCTCCACCGGATGGCGTTGTCTGCTACTGGACTGCTACCCCTCTGCTGGGCTGGCTTAGTAGGCTGCGGTAGTGATGCTCCTCTTCTGCGATGCGCGGCACACGAACGAAACTACGCGGTAGCGCGGTTGGGACAATCTTCTGCGAAGTCGCGATTCTCTCACGTTATTTCGGTGAGTTGACACTGTTCGAGGATCGAACTCGGGACCCTGCACTACCTGACACCAAATTTTTATACGTGCCTGTCGTGACCTACCTGTCCTGAGAGACATTCTCGTAGGTTGGTCACCAGGCCGTTGGAATGTTGAAGTATTACCTGACCTGCCGAGCGGAATGTAGGGAGGTAATTGTAGGTATGACTCGTCCCGCAACTCACGAAATAAAAGATGAAGTTATTTCCCTGTCCTTTATTACTGAGGACACTAAAACTACTATGTACAGTATATTTACAAGTCTGAATATAATGATCTGTAGAGAGAGCGAGCTTGTTCCGCGCGCCTACTTTCCTACTACGCGTATCTCTGAATCTTGCCCTGCGGCACTTGGGCTATGCCCGAACAGAATCTCGTTCTGACAAGTACGAACTACTGGCTAGAAGAAGGCCCCGCGCCATCTTGGCCAGGGGTTATATCTCCGCTCCTGAACTCAAAGTTCTATCCCTACCTCCTATCAAGGGGTTGGGTCCTACAGGCATTGCTAAACTGATCATCCAGTCACTAGCGCCCTCAAGTGGCTATTCTCAATAGTTGTCACAGTAAGTGCTGCTACCTAGGCACTACTGTCTTCTGTCTTACTTTATCGTCATCTTTCCTTGTTTCCCTAGTGCATCTGTACTGACCCTGAATGGCCTTGCACTGGGCTTTGTTTCTTTGTCGGCTTCGGCGGCCCGCTGCCATACTAGCTCTGTTTGTCGATACACAGTAAATACCTTGTTGTGATCAACAAGTCTCCGCTCTTAGTCAACAACTTTTGTAAGCGAGCGCGTTTCACAAACCGCTCTCCAATACTTAACTGAAAGCTTCCTTCTGCTTTCCAATTATTAAATCTAACTATAATTATTATACTTATTATACAGTTACTCAAGTACTACAAGGTGTCTCATGTCGATGACTATCATTATTCTAACACTAACTAATCTCCTCTGACACCTTGAGCTCTAGACTCGGCTGCGAATCCCGGCTGCCTTCCACCTGGCAGTCCGCCGGTTCGAGTCCGTGGGAGGTCGGTGCACGACAGGTTATAGCCAGATGCGGTGTCCAGCGTCTTTACTAATTACCCGCCAAGTAAGAAAATTAAACTCTCAGTGCCAAGAAGAGGTATTGTAAATTCAATTATACCCAGAACATCTCCCAATGCTGGTTATTTTCCGAATAATTATTGTGCTCCTTTTGACGTACCCCCCCCCCCACCAACTGGTATCTCAAGTGGTAGTGATTTAGCCAAGAAAGATGTGTCTACACAAAGTTACATGTGCGTCATATAAACTCGCGGAATAGGACATTACAAACACAGCGTAGGTCACTTCGTCATGCAAGGCAGAAGATACCTGCACTGAGGCGTTACCAACAGCAACTCACAAAACAAGTCAGTAGGCTAGAGAAAAAATGGTCAATTATGATCTAGACGCAGTTGAGGCTTCGAGTGCTGAAGGAAATGTAAAAGCAAAGTTTCTACAAGAACAGCTTAAAGTATTTGTACCAAGAAAATCCCAGGTGGAGTGATATAACTGTCAGGTATTACACTATCTGTCACAGTAAGTCCCCGGCAGGTTACAGATTTATACGAATTAGTGAACTGTCAAGCTGCTTTTGTAAGTCTACTATCAAACGTTATGTTGAAACCACTGCTGGTGTAATGGTTTCAAGCTTAATAGTAAAGAAACTGCATGAAGAAGGAAAATGCAACGAGATTTGGCTCGATTATTGTAGGTGAGATGGCTATTCAACCCCGCGCGCTTTACCGTAGAGCAGCTGATGAAGTACAGGGTCTTGTGACACTGGGTGGACTGGAAAAAGATTTAAGCCTAGAAAAAGTGATTGCAACAAAACTTCTGTGTTTTGTATTCGTTGGACTTGCATCTCATTTTAAAATCCCTGTGGCGTACTTTTTGTACTAAGAACCTAAAGGCTGAAGTACTACATCAATTTGCCATTGAAATTATTGATAAAGTGGTAAAGGCTTCTCTTCGAGTTGATAACATTTGAGAGGATGCACGTGGGCAGAGCCGTGGATATTTTCTCTTCAGATGTCATTTCCGCCCTCGATTTCTTTAGGCAATATGGGTCTCAGTTTGGAATAAAAGAATTTCAGGATGCTGAAGGTACTATTGAGTTCCTTCTTGAAGATAGTTAATAAATGGTTCACCATCCTCAACGTGAAGAACACTTTGCAGCACATTCACTCTCGGAATGAAGACGCAATGCATTTCTTCTCAGTTGATGACGAAAGACTTGAAAGGTTGGAGAACGACTTCATTTCCTATCTGGAACTCTGGGAGAAAGCATCAGCAAGTTCGGTACAATTCATAACTAAAGAAATTTATCAAGCAGCTTGGCTGACGACAAAATCTGCCATCCTGTGTGTCAAGTACCTGCTTGAGAATGGCTTCCATTTTGTGCTAACCAGAAAATTTTCTTCTGATGAAGTAGGAAATTTAGTTGCATCAGGCAACTTGGATGTAGCAACGACCAAACAAACGCTGCAAGTGTTACACAGGACCTACAGTACATAAAATGTTTACAACTGGACTCGTTAGTGCATCTCTCACGGAAAACGTAGCACCTGAATCCCCCTGCAGTGACTGGATGGCATCATCTTACTCGACAAGGAAACGTACTAGCTCAACAATTCACGCAGATGAACCAGCAACAACGAATCCAGAGTTAGCAAGAAATGTTCAAACACAATTGGAAAGCATCGAAAAGGAAGCCGAAGGTGCACCATACGTTTCTATGCCGAGTGCTGCAATGGCATATGTTGGAGGGTATTTGGTAAGAGTTATCGAAGACCACATGCCATGTCAAAAGTGTCTTGATAAAATTAGTAGTAACCAGAGTCCATCTCCACTAACGCCATTACTAAAAATCAAAGACAGAGGTTGTCTCAGGTATCCAAAGCCATGTTTTGTTTCACTGCTGATGAAACTGGGGCAAGTAACGGAAGAAATGCTGTCGGTAACCCTGGGCAGTCAAAAAATAGCACAAACATTAACCGAAATACTACCACCACATGTTGCTGAAAAGCTTATTCTACAGTGTGGGAAAAGTGGTCATCCTGAGGAACTAAGCAGAATGATACTGCAGAAGTTTCTGCGCCCCCTCTGTCACTAACTACGGTAATGGCATGACAGATGAGTATCGCCGAGACTACTTCTCGAGAAAAAAACAGTTTATGAGAAGAAAATATCAAGGAAAATGGTTAAAGTCGTTCCTTTTCAGTGAAAATCTACGGTGCGGTAGTAAAAATATCTAGTACAGACCTTATATCCTTTGAAATGCCAGACATAAATTTCGACAGTTATGTGTGTTATCTGAAATGAAAATCCACAGCTGAATTGAACTCCTAGGGGCTGCTCATTAACGTATATAATATACAGGAAGTATAGTGTAGAGGTATATTTGTGCTGGTTTTAACTCTCGTTAGCAATGCTAGTGAGTGATTATGTGAGGTACAAGAGTCTAGCCCCTGCGATCTAACCTTAGCCTACAAGGAATACAATGCCTGCTCACTCGCAGTGCTCTCTTCAGAAACAGTGTCCGCCTGGCAGTGCGCGTCTTGACCACTGCAGCGCTAGTATAGCACCTCACGTCAGCACTCGCTAGGATTGCTAACGGGAGTTAAAACCAGCACAAATTCACCCCTACACTATACTTCCTGTATATTATATACGTTACTGAGCAGAATGAAGTAGAAAATAATAAATGTTCACCTTTTACTCTTAGGAGTTCATTTCAGCCGTGGATTTTAATTTCAGATAACACATATAACTGTCGAAATTTATGTCTGGCATTGAAAAGGATATTAGGTCTGCAATATATATTTTTACTATCGCACCGTAGATTTTCAGTGAAAAGGAACGACTTCAACCATTTTCCTTGATTGTTTTTCTTCTCAAGAAGTATTCTCGGCGATACTCATCTGTCGTGCCATTAGAGGCGCAGAAACTTCTGCAATATTATTCTGCTTAGTTCCTCAGGATGATCACTTTTCCCACACTGTAGAATAGGATTTTTAGCAACATGTGGCAACAGTATTTCGGTTAATGTTTGTGCTATTTTTGGACTGCCCATCGTTACCGATATCATTTCTTCCGTTACTTGCCCCAGTTTCATCAGCAGTGAAACTTTTTTTTTTTGCTATTGGCTTTACGTCGCACTGACACAGATATGTCTTATGGTGAAGATGGGACAGGAAAGGGCTAGGGCTGGGAAGGAAGCGGCTGTGGCCTTATTTAAGGTACAGCCCCAGCATTTACCTGGTGTGAAAATGGCAAACTACGGAAAACCATCTTCAGGGCTGCCGACAGTGGGGTTCGAACCTACTATCTTCCGAATACTGGACACTGGCCGCACTTAAGCGACTGCAGCTATCGAGCTCGGTAGCAGTGAAACAAAACTTGGCTTTCGATACCTGAGACCACCTCTGTCTTTGATTTTTATTAATGAGGTTAGTGGAGATGGACTCTGGATACTACTAATTTTATCAACGCACTCTTGACATGGCTTGTGGTCTTCGACAACTCTTACCAAATACCCTCCAATATATGCCATTGCAGCACTCGACATAGACACACGTGGTGCTCCTTCGACTTCCTTTTCGATGCTTTCCAGTTGTGTTTGAAAATTTCTTGCTAATTCAGGATTTGTTCATCCGCGTGCGCGATTTGTTCACTAACTAACGGTTGCAAAAGTTGGAAAAGATACATTTTATTTATTTTGTTCCTAAAAATAAGAAGAAAACCATTTAGAAGCTTATATGAGACCATTTATTCCTTTTCTGTTTTTTTTTTCTTCACAAAATACTGAAAGGTGAAAAGGAACTACTTATATATTATGTCATTTTACGTTCCACAACTATTCCTCTCTTCCTCCTACACAAACGAGCACATTAACGTACGCTCCGTGATAAGATTGGGTAGCTGCACTCTTCGAATATTCCAAGGTTCAAATCACAGTTTCGACACTGGCAATTCTCAATGTGAGTTTCGTGTAGAGTATACCACGGAAATAATGAAAGTATGAGATAGCCTTCAAGTCCTGGGATACCTACTCCAATATTTGTGCCAAATACGATGGCCATTACACCCAAGGAGTCTGGCATTGCTTATACCTTCCCAAACAGTATGCTAATGTTGACGGATCATGTAACTACTAAATATTTTCATTCCTCCCCTGAAGAGTGAGGCGGGCTTCCTAGACGGTGACACCGTCTCTCGGGCCAGGAGATGTATATCGAAGATAATATTATTTACATCAGAACAGGAGCAATAATAGTAAGTAACCTAATTTTTGCCGTCCTGTACCATACCTTGTCTGCTTATCGCTTTAATTCATAATTCCCTAGTTGGCTCTTGGCAAGGGAATTCACGAAAACTAGTTCCAGAAACTTTATTTCTAAAGCCTTGATTACAAAACGGTACGCAACAGTGCACCATTGTAATATAATTGACGTATTTTAACAATACGACATCACCAGTAAGCATACGGCGTGCAGAAATACCGCCAACCGAGGTGTTCATGTGAGGTTGAATTGCAGCGCCTCTATCGGCAAATATAGCATCCACAGGCCGGACAGCTATGAGTGGCTATTGGGCAGGCCTTGTATTCCTTGTAGGCTAAGATCTAACTATGGCTCCATCGCGCCGAATACTTCCGAAGAAACCCGAGAGTTATCGAGATGTAAGTGTGGCACTAACGCCGGCTACTCCTCATGTTACGGCGGTCAGTTCAAATTGTCTAAATTCTCACTCGTCAACAAGCTCCAGTGACAAATATCACAAAAAGCAGGCACAAACACAGACAAGGAATTTTAAAATAACTAATATCACAAAAATCAGGCTCAAACACAGGCAATAAATTTTAAAATGACCATACAAACATACCTGGTGAATTTGACGATGCTGCTTCCTGGGCTTTTAGTTTTTCACATCGGTGTCCTCGGTTCGATCACAAAAGTTTCTTTCGATAGTCTGTACACGTAACATTTTTATTATAATGCTGCTAATTACAGTAGGCCCTACACTCGAAAATAAAACACTTATCTTACAACAATCCACGTTACACACTACAAGTTATTACATTATATACACGAGACTGGGGACAGTCAGTTTCCCTGAAGTAAGGAAACAGCTATATTCTGTGCCTCCGTGCCATCAGGTTTCCTCATAGTTGAGCACTTCTTTTCTTTTTCCTTTTAGTGGAAAACAATCTCCTCTGTGACACTATGCATCTTTTGCTTGACAGAAGTACCGATTTGTCTCTCCTCAAGGGTTCGCAGCTTTCATTAGAATGAACAGCAGCTAGGGTCGCTTTTAGTAATGCCATATGGCGTTTAAGAACTATGATTTCACTTTCTGATCGTATTCCTCTAATTAACCGAGTGAACACTCCTGTTAGATTCTCTTTTTCAGTCTCCAAAGTTAGAGCAGATTGCTTATTTCCCTTCTTCGCGAGCTCTTCTATAATATTGTCCTTCTCAGTGGCACGGTGAACTGCATGAACGAATAAGTCATCCTCACTGTTTCTGTTGCCATTATCACCATAGAGCGAACTGGACACATCATTCTCGCTCATTCTAAGCAAGCAAATGCTATGGATATGCTTGCACATATTCCATTTTATGCTGGAATCAACACAGGTGCAGGTGTATTGATGAATGCAGGCACTACATTCCTCGCAAACTAATTTGCAATTGCAGTTACAAACATTTTCTTGCACGAAATAGGTCTCCTTGACATCGGAAGATGAAGGAATTTTGACATCGGAAGATGAAGGAATTATCCAGTAGTTTGCTTCTTTAATTATCAGACCTGAATTTACCTGCAAACCTGCTTTGTGTCTACTTCTAAGATCTTTAAGTTTACTCTTACTTTCCCTTTTGTAAGTACCACCAACCGATCAAACAACTTATCTCTTACGAAGGTCATCAAAGCATGAATTGCTTTATCTAGTCGCTTGACATTTTTACCATGTATATATATATATATATTTTAGTATCCTATGCATTCTTTAGATGTGCATATTAGTGTTCAGGCCACTGTTTGCCCATGACTTTACATTTTTCAGAAAATTTTCCCGAAAATTTATGGCAAATTCAATTGTATCAGGATCCTCATTAAGTTGTTTCATTACATCTGTAACCATGATTTCAAATGCTATGATGTCTCTTTCCTGCATTAAGGTCCTAATAAGTTTGTATACCTCAGTCTGTTTCTCCTTTCCTTTCGCTTTTGAAATGTTCTTCCTACAAGCCCTGTCCACATGCCAGGAACAGAAGAGTCGCATTTCTGGTTGCTCCATTGTTGAAATCCAGGCCGTCAAGAAAGATTCTGCCATATCAGACATAAAAACTTTAGGAGTTAATTTTCCAACCTCTTTCTTACACACTCAAAAAATATAGAAAGGACATATTGATCACTTCTATTAGATATGAGAAAAGCACACGGGAACCCCTGTCTCATATCGTCTAGAACAAAAAGTGTGGTCAGTTTGAAACCGTAACTATTCATTCCATGAGTCCCATCGATACAAATACAGTCGCTTCCATACTTCTTCAAGATTTCTCGCTGCGCACTGTTCATGATAATTAATAAAAAATCACTTGCCATTAATCCTGGGTGTTTTTCATTCACTGTGTCTTGGGGTTTATAATACAGAACACATGGATTATCACTAGAATTTACTTCATTTATCCAAGCTTCAACGCTAGTACCGTCATTACTGTGTCTCATGGACGAGGAAGATAAGTTGAAGCAGTGTTCAATGTTGTACAAGTCTTTCTTTGTTAAGAGATGAATCCGATCTAGTTTAGAGTCCAAAAGTGTGTCGCGGACCTTGTCTAGTATGGCATCAAACGAAATTTTGTTGGCGATGTCTGTAGCCAAGACTCTTTTTTTCCCTTTCTGTTAGACCCAGGTGAGCCACATCATTTTCATGTCCTACATGTGTTGGTATATAATCAACTCTACAGGTTCCATCCTCAAACTCAAGTACATGCATACCTGAAGGGCAGTTTCTATTTATTTTGTTGCTTCCTTGAGTTTTAATATGTCTAATTCCTGTACTTTCAGAAGAGTAATGTCCCGAACGATGGCACGTATAATAATGTCTAGTAACATTGTCAGCGCCACGGTGCGACCACGCTTTTTAACATATTTAGCCAAGGATTTCTTTTCAGTTTCTTCCTTCCACTTTAGAAAATCTTGCAATGTACGAAACTCGTTACGTTCCAGCTTAACGGATATACAGTGTTCTGATTCTAAGTGCTCATGAAAACTTTTCTTCACAGCGGTTGTAAAACTGCTCAATGCACAGTGTAACCTCTTCTCATTAAGATAAACAGCCCCGTGAAATTGCCGCTCATACTGTTTAAAAACGTACTGGTTATTGAACTGTTTGTCGCAACTTTCACACTTATAAGTATATGTTTTCTTGCTGTTTTTAAGGGGAGCTATATAACCTAATTTGTCTCGACGTACTTTGGAGACGTGTTTCCTAAGATTTTTGTTATAATCGTAGCTGTTTCCACATTCCGAACAGATATATGATTTTGGCATTTTAAAAATGATAGTACGAACCGTATAACTTACGACACGTATATCACCAGTTAAAGATAATTTCTTCTACCGCTACAAACCAAGCGTATAACTTACGACACATATATCACCTGTAAAAGATAATTTCTTCTACCACTACAAACCAATTAAGAAAGGCGCCAGGCAACACACTAAACGCCAGCTGGAATTCCAAAGGGAGGCGGGTCAATTACCTCCACCCCCAGGCAAGTGCATTCGATAACTCTCGGGTTTATTGATATATTCGGCTGGTGGAGCCATAGTTTGATCGCAGGGGCTAGACTCTTGTATGTGAGGTGGTATACTAGCGCTGCAGTGGTCAAGACGCGCACTGCCAGGCGGACACTGTTTCTGAAGAGAGCACTGCGAGTGAGCAGGCTTTGTATTACTTATAGGCTAAGCTGGAAAACAGGTTGTAGGTTTTCATATAGATTACTAGAACAACAGAATTAAAAACACCTTCTATTAGCGAAGCGAATGAATCATCTTTAACATTTCAGCGTAATGCATCGGCATCCATCCATAACCACGAGATTTGACAATGAGGAGTGGCATCTAAAACAGTTTATTCAAGGATGGTTCGTTTTGGATATTTCCATGGTAGAAGTATGGTTTGGGCAAGGTAGAATTCTGTATTCCACGTTTCATTCAGCGAGGAGGGATTTTCATTTTGGTGCGAGTAACAATATAAACATCGTCTACTGTAGCAATTATGAGAGTTGACCCTATATAAATGTTAGAATTATTTATTTATTTCGACTCTACCCTTTTGAAGATTGCCCCTGAGTACAAAGTATACAAAAAGAAAATATGAATATTAAAAGTAATCGTGAGTTGGTTAGCACATTTGACATACTGTATTTTGTTGCATTAAAAAGTGTTGGAGGTATGTTCCTTCAGGAATTGGATGAATATTTCAAGGCAGTCACTGCAATTTCTTCAATTAATGCCTGATTGAGGTTAAATGATTTGCAGAAGTGGACGAAAAAGAGAGAAATGTTTCCTCTAGCGCCAATCTTATGACTTCTATATCATCCAGCTGGTATTGCTGATAAAATGGGATGGTTGGTTCTTTTCTTTTCCTTTTCCTCAAATACCTCATTAGGTTTTGTTTTGGGTGCCTCGAATCAGATTGTCGGATCTATTATAAAGCCCTTTCGGTGGGCTTTGAAGGCTATTATGTCATTTCGACGGATGCTGCCTGTACTAGAGAGACCGTGAATCTTCTCTAAGACTGTAAAGCCTGAGTTCCTCAACGCTTGAGCAATGACAGATCGTATTGTATGGCGCCTAGTATTTCGTAGAGCTTCTCCATGCGAGCAGTAACCGAGGACGTGAGTAAGAGTTTCTACCTCGTTGTGGCAGCTCTGACAACGGTTAGTGTCCATGGTCCTGCCTGGAATATCGCGTACAGCCGCTACGTTGCCTGTCATTTTCAAGGCATCACGCCATTCACTACAAGATAATCCTTGAAGGCGGCTAACCCACTGATTGTCCGTTGAAAATAGGCTATTTTATCAGTAAAATATGTTTGCTTTAATTGTATCTATTACAATTACGAGATTGGTTCAGTGTGGCTGCCTAACATGTTGTCTCTGTTGTCTCGTATCGTTTGATTTATTCCCCCCATCTCCTGATGAATATAAACCAATATAAGCCACTTGAATGGCAGGTCTGTGTATATCGAAAATTTCAGCCTACACGACAGTGCATTTATCTGATGGATCCTAAACCCACAGGTCTCGCCAGTGTTCACGACTGCAAAAGTATTGCAACAGCTGTACAGGGACAGCATTTTCAGAACACCGAGCTACAGAATAGAAACTTAATAAATAACCCACATGAATGTACAAATTTCACGATGGCAGAAGTATTTAAGGAGTCAGTTGTACAGAAACAGAATTCTCAGTACATCCAGCTACAGAATAACAGAGCAAGTTAACGTATAGCACGAAGAACGTATAGCGGTTCCCTGTGGGCAACGCGTTCTCAAGCCCTCAACACAGAGTCCCTAGGGGGCGAGCCATAGCGAACTTTATTTCAGACATATCTAGGGAATACCTGGTCGTGTATTACAATGAATACGGGATATCTTATCGTTTCTGAACAAAGAACCGTCTGTCAAATAGTTTAACTTCAAAAGGATAAACACTAATGAAACTCATCACCTACTGTGATGTGTCCATTGAACAGATGGGAGTTAGATAGCTTGTCTGTGAGTGAGATCTTATCGATTGTTCATAATCCACCTCCATCTAAAACAGATCAAAAGTGTATGAACACACACACGCACACATACATACATACATATATACGGTATTGCACCCATAAGACGAGCTTTAAGAAGGGCACAGTATATAAACATTACGTTTGTGATATATATTTTAACTGAGATAACCTCAATCCACCATACGATCACGCTTTAACTCACTAACCAGTGTTAACAAAGCGTAATTCCGACAATTGACGCTTTTGTGAAAAATCACAGCAAACTCGGTGGTTATATCAAATAACAATGAAATGAAATGGCGTATGGCTTTTAGTGCCGGGGGTGTCCGAGGCCATGTTCGGCTCGCCGGATGCCGCCTTTTGATTTGATGCCCGTAGGCGATCTGCGCGTCATGATAAGGATGGAATGTTGATGAAGACGACATATACACTCAGCCCCATGCTAGCGAAATTAACCAATGATGTTTAAAATTCCCGACCCTGGCGGGAATCGAACCCGGGACCCCTGCGACCAAAGGGAAGCTCACTAACCATTTAGCCATGGAGCCGGACCATGAAACCGCTAATAGCACAATACAGAGAATTTGGAAAATATATTCATCTTTTCTACATCGACTTAACTACAATTTTTTTTTTTGGAAATCTACTTACGTCGCTCCGATACAGATAGATCTTATGGCAATGATTGGATAGCAAAGGGCTGGTCGAGGGAAGGAAGCGACCGTGGCCTTAATGAAGGTACAGCTTGGTGTGAAAATGGGAAACCACGGGAAACCATCTTCAGGGCTTCCGACAGTGGTGTTCGAACCCACTATCTCCCGAATGCAAGCTGATGGCTACGTGACCCAAACCGCACTCGTTCGGTATCGATTTAACTGAAGCATATGACAGCATTAGTTAAACTTTCTTCTGCAGATACCTGCCTGACATGGAGTGCCTCATAAGATGGAACGGTTCATTAAAACTGATATGAAGGCTTCCAAATGCTCCAACACTCTTCAGCATCGCCCTCGAGAAAACAACGAAAGTACATGCTTTACGATATGAAATTCAGTCGTTTAATTACGCTAGTGATGTGGTCCTCATGACTGAATCAGAAGGATAAAGTGCTGGGAGAGGAGGCAGTCCTCCGAGTGATTGAATCGGTTGTAGCAAGTGAAGCGCTCCACCGGTATTCTCCGGTACTACTGCGGAGAATTGCGGAGGTATACGGAGGCTGGCGGAGGAAACGGAGCGAACCTGCTTTGCTCATTCATTCAAAACACTCCTTCCTGTCAGTTGCTGCGTGTGACGAGTGAACTTTCTGGCACCACCTTCACTATGTAGCTAATGCCACGAAAACCATCAGTTGTTTTGAATATTTTCGATGCAGAAGGCGATCAGAAGAAATCTGCCACCGAGTGCAAATTATGTGCACGTAGTTTTTCAACGGGAGGTGGCACATCTAATTTATTTAGAGTCACCAACTCTAAATTTTCAAATGACCGGGCGAGTTGGCCGTGCGCGTAGAGGCGCACGGCTGTGAGCTTGCATCCGGGAGATAGTAGGTTCGAATCCCAATATCGGCAGCCCTGAAGATGGTTTTCCGTAGTTTCCCATTTTCACACCAGGCAAATGCTGGGGCTGTACCTTAATTAAGGCCACGGCCGCTTCCTTCCAACTCCTAGGCCTTTCCTATCCCATCGTCGCCATAAGGCCTATCTGTGTCGGTGCGACGTAAGCCCCTAGCAAAAAAAAAATTCAATGGAGGACAGACTCTTAATAAAAGGAGGACTATTCATAAAATTGTTCTAAAAACGGAGGAGAAATGGAATTTTAATATTTACATACAAAATTTAGTATTACATACCTTATAACTGTTATGCCGATGAAGATGCTGAAGTTGTAGCTATTTTATGCTGGTACTTATCGACTGCACCCACGTTCGACAGCAAAGATGAATTATTTTTTGTAATAAATAATTGTAAAACTCTCCACATGACATGTTTTTAAAGTTGTACTTTACTATTATCATAACCTTATCCGACTCGGTCAGCAAACGGTTTCTTTCTT
The DNA here is from genome assembly GCF_040414725.1 of Anabrus simplex. Classification (NCBI taxonomy): domain Eukaryota; kingdom Metazoa; phylum Arthropoda; class Insecta; order Orthoptera; family Tettigoniidae; genus Anabrus; species Anabrus simplex. The sequence goes on along the minus strand of NC_090268.1, from coordinate 370,077,891 downwards.
CTGACCACTGTATATTAATCAGGGAATACACTCTTTCAACGGTTGCATTTCAACATGGAATAGTGAAATAAAACTGACAAATTTTAAGCTGCTCACTAAATGTTTCAAAGTCAGGGCTATATTTGAAAAACGCACACCACTGCTTAGCGTTTTTGGAGGCAAAGCTGGCCCAGAAGCGACGTGTTTCGACGCCTACGTTGAATACCACGATACTCCTAAGGCAGTACGTGGAATTGGAGCCAGAGCATAGGTTGACCGACCGTGTCAAGTACTGGGCTCAATTAGCGAACCAATCTAATCCGCTTCATGAAATAGCTGGATACTACCTTTGTATTCCAGCTGCCTCTGTCTCAGCGGAAAGAAGGTTTTCTGCTGCTGGAGAAATAATTACAGCAAGAAGAAATGCTTTATCGCCAGAACGAACAAACACTTCGAGTTCTTACTTGGAAAATCTAAATATATCTTCAAGCAACGTATGTAGCCTTGAACTTCGTTTCTTCTTGACTGAAACGTTTGTTTATTTATTTATTTATTTATTTATTTATTTATTTATTTATTTATTTATTTATTTACGTGTTTGGTGTATGGCTGTGTCTCCGAAGTAATTGGGTGTATTTATTATGAGGCTGCCTTTTTATAACATACTTCTCTTTAATATACCAAACAATTATGAATTATTTCTACATTAAATGATGTATCGGTATTATGTAATATACGGTAATTTCTTCAGTAAAAAACACTGCATGCTTTAAAAGGTTACCATACGTAACAGTCCAACGGCTTGGCCACGTTGGCACTCTACTTAAAATAGGTTATACTAAAACAAACTACTCCGCTCCTACCGCTCCTTTCCTTGCATAACGGTTTTAACGGAGGAAGCGGAGGCAACGGAGGTAATCGGAGATACTGATTCATGTTGCGCGAACAACTGCTCCGCTCCTACCGCTCCTTTCCCAGCACTAGGATAAAGTGTCTGATTCCAAGGTTCTTGAGATTGTGAACCCGAGAATATGGTTTGTAGTAAACCTGTTACGATTGTGGATCTTGACGTGTTGGGGCATACAATGCGCCATTCAAAATTTATACAGATAGCAGCATACAGTTTCACTGAAAAAAGATATCACGTGGTAGACCGAGATACAGCTTCATGAAGCAAATGGTGAAATACGTAGCAGCAATGAAGGCGACTGCGAAGGACACCGAAAATGTCAACTGACCGTTCTTAGGATTGATTACGTTCGATGTTAATAATGATGTTTCTTAATTTTATTGGATCAAACCCAACCGCCGGGAACCCTGAAGATGGTTTTCCGTGGTTTACCATTTTCACACCAAGCAAATGCTGGGGCTGTACCTTAGTGAAGGCCACAGCTGTTTCATTCCCATTCCTAGGCCTTTCCTATCCCATCGTCGCCATAAGACCTATCTGTGTCGGTGCGATGTAAAGCAAAATAGCAAAAAAATATTAATCCGTTTACCGTTCAGAGTTGGCTTTCCCTCAAACTTAGCGAGGGATTTCACCTCTACCGTCTCGGGAGCAGTGTCCTCGAGTGTGAGACTTTGGGCAGGGATACAACTGAGAAGGAGGACCAGTACTTCGCCCAGGCGGCCTCATCTGCTATGCTGAACAGGGGCCTTGTGGGAGGGGGAGGTTATAGGGATAGACAAAGAAGAGGGAAGGAAGTGGCCGTGGCCTCAAGTTAGGTATCATCCCGGCGTTTGCCTGGAGAAGTGGGAAACCACGGAAAACCACTTCGAGGATGGCTGCGATGGGAATCGAACCCCCTTCTACTCAGTTGAGTTCCCGAGGCTACGTGGACCCCGTCCCCGCCCTCGTACGACTTTTCAAATTTCGTGGCAGAGCCGGAAATCGTACCCGGACCTCCGGGAGTGGCAGCTAATCACATTAACCACTACACCCCAGAGGCGTACAATAATGATATTTACAATGGAATATTATGTCTAGAGTTCACAATTACCATCTTAATATCAATCTATCAATACTGATCTGCATTTAGGGCAGTCGCCCAGGTGGCAGATTCCCTATCTGTTGCTTTCCTAGCCTTTTCCGAAATGATTTCAAAGAAATTGGAAATTTATTGAACATCTCCCTTGGTAAGTTATTCCAATCCCTAACTCCCCTTCCTATAAATGAATATTTACCCCAGTTTGTCCTCTTGAATTCCAACTTTATATTCATATTGTGATCTTTTCTACTTTTATAGACGCCATTCAAACCTATTCGTCTACTAATGTCATTCCACGCCATCTCTCCGCTGACAGCTCGGAACATACCACTTAGTCGAGCAGCTCTTCTTCTTTCTCTCAATTCCTCCCAACCCAAACATTGGAACATTTTTGTAACGCTACTCTTTTGTCGGAAGTCACCCAGAACAAATCGAGCTGCTTTTCTGTGGATTTTTTCCAGTTCTTGAATCAGGTAATCCTGGTGAGGGTCCCATATACTGGAACAATACTCTAGTTGGGGTCTTACCAGAGAGTTATATGCACTTATATGCACTCTCCTTTACATCCTTCATATTAGATTATTCGATTTTTGCATGTATTATGTGTATGGATCTATTGTGTTGAAGTGTTTGTTTCGATAACTTTTGTTTTTCAATATTGTCTGATTTGAATTATGTGAAACAAACCCAAGAGCTTTATGGAAAGACCTACCAACGTAGAATCTTCAGCTACCCACGGGATCGTAGCTAATTCTGATATTACTTCCACTTGTGTCATGCTTTAAACTTTCCTATCCGAGCCCCGGCTGTAATAGGTTTGCGAGGCCTGACGTGTCTTCCATTATCAAACCTTTCATGGCCCTCTTCTTCCTTCTGCCGAGACCATCATTCTTCGAAAGATTGGACCTTTCCTCTTGTTGAGAGAGGATGGTTGCCCAGTTGTGCTTCATCTCGGGACAATTTTCACGATTTCCTTTCGTTTCTTGTATGTGCCACTCAGATCCATGTAATCCAATTTGATGAAGACCGGGCGAGTTGGCCGTGCGGTTAGGGCGGCGCAGCTGTGAGCTTGCATCCGGGAGATAGTGGGTTCGAACCCCACTGTGAAGATGGTTTTCCGTGGTTTCCCATTTTCACACTAGGCAAATGCTGGAGCTGTACATTAATTACGGCCACGGCCGCTTCCTTCCCACTCCTAGGCCTTTCCTGTCCCATCGTCCCCATGAGACTTATCTGTGTCGGTGCGACGTAAAGCAAATAGCAATTTCATGAACGTGGATGAACGTAACTTAGTTCAGAAAAATGGCTGTCGAATAGAAATAGTTCGGTGTATACTTTTGGAGGCCTGAACATTTCATTGCAAAATGGAGCTCTAGAATAACCAAGAAAACAAATGATAAGCTATCTTGCTGACATGGCTGCGTGCGTTTTGGCGTGAGTTAGTGTCATTCAATTTTTCCTCTTTTACTCGATGAGCTAATGTTTCTTTCTGTGGTTTCGATGTTGACCAATTTTTCCCCTCTTTTTAACAGTATGCGAGTGCACATTGTTATGCTCGAATAAGTTCAGTTTTCCTCTAACATGTTTTATTTTTGTACCTGTAGAGCGTTTATTAAGAGCCTCCTTGGATCAGGCAACAGTGCACAGGCTTTTCACCGCTGGGTTCTGTGGTTCAAATCCCGGTCACTCCATGTGAGATTTGTGCTCGACAAAGCGAAGGTGGGGCAGATTTTCTTCCGGGTACTCCGGTTTTCCCTGCCATCTTCATTCCATCCTCACCACCAATATCATTTCATCTGTTAGTCATTTATCATTGCCCCAGAGGAGTGCTACAGGCTTCGGCAGCCGGCACAATTCCTATCCTCGCCGCTAAATGGGGGCTTCATTCATTCCATTCCTGACCCAGTCGAATGACTGGAAACAGGCTGTGGATTTTCCTTTTCATAGCAGTTATTAACAATGAGTCCTGTTCAACTTTAGTTTTGTTATTATAAAATGTTGTGTGGAAACGCGTACAGTCCGCGGAAGAAAGTTCAGAAGCCTTACAAAGTCCATCACTATGATTACATGCCTCTTTCGGTCAGCCGACCTATTTACGCAGTTTTCATTTATTTTTAGCCCATTCTAAAGGTGCTAGCGAACTTTTCCTCGCTGAACGGCCTCAGTGACTCTCTACTTCTCCTTCAGAATTGGCCATTTATTTATAATTATGACATTTAGGGAAAAAATAAAACATAATCTCAAAATCAGCTGTTACTGTCCGCCATGTAACATGCTCAGCCGTGGTAAGTCTCGTGGGTTGTAGGAGTCGGCGGATTGGTCAGACGGATATAAGTTAAGACAAATTGGAAATAAAAACAGCTGGGATATAAGACATTCTGCAAATAAACTGGATTTTCACAACCATTTTTACTTGCGATATAATTCGTTTAGGAACATGACAAACTGTGACATAATAGAAGAATGTACAATATACCATATATTTTCGTGTAAAAATATTGAAAAGAAAATTTTTAGATTTAAGACACTTCAATTAGAAATTTGAATATTTTACCGAGGTATAGTCCTATTACTTAATAAACGCCTTCTGAGTAACTATGTAGGTAGTGTGGGAGGCCTGCTTAGTGTCCTTTCACTTCCCGGTTTGCTATATCTTAACTCGCTTGTGGACACGTTGTGTTCAGTCACTGCGTACAGTACTTGGCACGATGTGTAGACGAAGATTGGTCGGCGAGAGGAGTGGGAGATGAGGCAGCGCCGCTCGATTGCCCCTCGTCACATGCGCAGCAGATTCCCACGCAGGACGTTTACAAAGTATTTGGACTATAGATGTTTGATTGAAATCCACTTTCTTTGAAATCACTTAAGGAAATATTAGATAAGCAATTGCTAGGAAATATGTCACCTAGGCGTCAGTCTTAAATGCAGACCGGTGGTAAAATGAAATTAAATGGTGTATGGCTTTTAGTGCCGGGATGTGTCCGAGGACTTCGGCTCGCCAGGTGCAGGTTTTTTATTTGACTCCCGTAGGCGACCTGCGCGTCGGGATGATGATGATGATGATGAGGACACATACACCCGGTCCCCATGCCAGGGGAATGAACCAATTTTGGTTAAAATTTCCGACCCTGCCGAAAATCGAACCCGGGATCCCTGTGACCAAAGGCCAGCATGCTAACCATTTAGCCATGGAGCCGTGCAGATCAGTGGTGATTGACAGAATTGAACAGGTATATTTAGCATAATGAATCCTGTGTATCGCAATCACAGAGCTTCTCGAAGTTGTCTTTGCAGCCGAAATTGTGCTCTAGCTACTGACGCCTTCACTACCTGACACACCTAGTCACCTGGTGGGAGACATTCACTCTACACCTTGAGTCAAAAATGTGTCACTTCCTATCTCACGAAGGCTTCTAACTCTCATCAAATTTTTCTGCCATCATTAGAAGACCGTACTGTGATACTTTTTTTTTTGTTATTGGCTTTACGTCGCACCGATACAGATATGTCTTATGGCGACGATGGGACAGGAAAGGGCTAGGACTGGGAAGGAAGCAGCCGTGGCCTTAATTAAGGAACAGCCCCAGCATTTGCCTGGTGTGAAAATGGGAAACCACGGAAAACCATCTTCAGGGCTGCCGACAGTGGGGTTCGAACCTACTATCTTTTACTAATTTTATGGAGTAGTCAAGATAAATTTACAAGTATTGTAAAAATGTTGATCTTGTTATGCAAGAATATCTATTTTACACGAACTTATTTATATTAAAGCAAATGTTGTGGGTGAGGTGTAAATTATATCCACGGAAACCCTTACCTGTGGTAAGAGGTGAGGGTTTCTCAAAGTGGGGAGCCTGGGTTGGTGACTATGAGCCATTGGCCCATCCTGCTGACATTGACATTATTCCCACTTGTGCTTCTCGCTTCTTTCTTTCCTGTTTTCCTTTTGGTCGGCTCTTATTCTTATTCCCGAAGATAATATACTAGTGAGACCTAAGGAGTCTCATTTTCACGTTCTTTATGGTCCATTCTTTTCCTCTGTTGATACTTTCTTTCTTCGAAGAGTCGGACATCCTACTTTTTTTCTATAATAAGTGATAATTGCTACATTGTAGGTACCCTTGAGAAAATAATAAAACTCTCCCCCAACTTGTCTCATATTCGGTCAGTAAATAGCATTCTTTAAAATGCCGCTAAATGTATCGACGCAGATTTATTGCAATCAAACATCATTAAGTACCAATCTACTTTGTTGGTATTAGATCCCACTACCTTACAGATAGGAGTCGCGTGTATAAACAATCAAGCTATACAGCCAGTCATCATCCTCATCATCATCATCATCATCATCATCTAATTATATTGTAATTATTGTGAACCAGAGTGGCGAACTTTTACTTCGTTTCCCTGTAATATATGGCTTGGTGATAAATTGGTCACATTACTGGGGCGTTTTAATCATTTATTTTTAGCAGGCATGTGTGTTTCGTTGGAAATATAAAAGCTATACAAATTACAATATTTACTATTGGCAAATTATTTGATAGATATACTCGGTAACATCCTGTGCCATGATTGTAAACATTAATGCTGCCATTGCCGTGCTTTCAACCGCATTTTGTGGAGTCAAATGTAATAAATACCTACAGTTCTAAAAATATATTATCACTCAGTGACATTAAATCTCTGGATAAAACGCGGCAATTCTCTTGTTGAAATATCCTGTCAAGGGCCACTGTGATTGTAATAAACTTGCCAAGATTTATAGTTTACCATGATACCAGCAGGCAACCATGTCTACAGGGAGAGCTACAACAGACTGTTCCCGAGGGCCTCTGTTGGGCCGAACAGAGACCAACAGGGGTTTAGTTGGCTCAGTACTCAGCTTTTAAATGGTTGCTAAATGAGTACTGGAAGTTTCCATACATGTTAGAAAGTGATGATACGCTCCAGTTCTCACAAACATTCCACATACAGTGGCTCAAAAAAGTATTGGTCTGCGAGATTTGCTACATGTGAGGACGAGGAATCGAATGGAATGATGATAAAAATTGACATATACTAGAATCCTTGATTGCTTATCATCTTGTGCAACATCTTCATTGTAAAAAAAAAAACATCATTCTTCCATGCCCATATAACTAAAAACCCATAACTTAAAACAATCATTTCCACATGCCACCAGAAAAGTATTGGTCTGAATTAACATAACGTAGCTTCTTGATCCTTCGTGAATGGTAGGTCCTCCTTTCCCCTTTATAATCTCATCTAACCTATTTGGCATCGATCGTACCAAGGTTTCCGGAGTTTCCTTTGGTATTTTGTTCCATTTTGTGAGAAAGGCTTCTTTCAGGTCAGCTTTGTTTGATATTGCATGCTTTCTCACGTTTTGTTCCAAATAGTGCCACCATTTCTCGATCGGGTTGATATCGGGAGATTGTGGTGGCGTTTCCATCCTACGCGGTGTATTATATAACAGCCATAGCTTCGTGTTCAGGAATGTGTGTTTGGGGTCGTTATCTTGCATAAACGTATACTTTGCTGGGAGTCCCATTTTTTGTACACTTAACGAAAGATGTGTCTTGAAGATGTTCATGTATGCTTTGTGACCCATAGTCCCTTCAATTAAGGCTTATTCACCTACACTATTCGCACTCATACAACCCCACACCATCAGGGAACCACATCCATGTTTCACAGCAGCTGTCAGATTCTTCTCTTCAAGTTCAGCATTCGTTTTCCTCTACACAGTCACTCGTCTGTCTGACCTGAAGAGGGTAAATTTACTCTCATCGGTAAAAGCGACGGTCTTCCAATCCTCATAGCTGTAACTGTTGTGCTCTTTAGCATACGAAAATCTCTTCTTCCTGTTAGTCTTACTGCTGTACGGCTTTCTACGAACTGTTCTGCCCGCATATCCTCTTTCGCGTAGCATATTTCGGATGGTTTCAGATGACGCTTGCACTTCTACATCTTGTTGTAACGCAGTTGCTAACTTCGGCGCATTTAGTTGAGGATTTTGTGCCACTTCACGCACAATTTGCCGTTTGTCTTGTACTAAAAGCTTAGAGGGGCGGCCACTTCTTGGTCTGTTTTCTATTGTCTTTGTTCTTTTGTACCTGTACACAATATTTTTAACAGCTGTAATAGCTCATCCAGTAAGTTCACTTATATCCTTGAAAGATTTACATTTTTGAAATAGTCGCACTGCAGTCCTCTTTACTTCCACGGTTGTTTCTTTCATTTTCCTTCCCATTGCTAGCTGAACGCGGAAACAATGCTGAATATTACCTTCCAAAGTGTCAGCACAGACATAATGAGCCCGAGTTGCAGCAGACAGCACGATGTCACGACGATATTGTTTACTAGACCAATACTTCTTTGGCGTGTAATGACGCACGCCGTTGTATTACTGGTCCGTTTGCCAACAGCATGACTCTCCTTGACTCCATATTCAACCTACTGATGTATTTGACTGTCCTACATATCCACATACATGTAATTCCACTATATGTATCATTATTTGTACTATACTGTTCCGTTCATACCATGGCTATGGGCAGACCAATACTTTTTTGAGTCACTGTACATACAAACAAACATATGTCTTTATTAAATACTGTTATGTCTTTCAGCGTTCAGTCTGCATGCCTACATGAATTAGCTAAACGCCTCGATAATTCTCAGTTTGTAACCAAGTCTGTGGACACGTTCTTTTTCATACAGATTTGGATGTGCGGTTTGGGGGCGCGCAGCTGTGAGCTTGCATTCGGAAGATTTAGTGTTCGAACTCCAGTGTCGGTATCCCTGAAGATGGTTTTCCATGGTTTCCCATATTCACACCACACTAATTCTGGGGGCGTACCGTAATTGTGGCCACGGCAGCTTTCTTCACACGCCTAGCCTAGCCCTTTCCTATCCCAACCTCGCAATAAGAACTATCTGTATCGGTGCGACGTAAAGTGACTTGTAAAGGAAACAAAGTTTCATACTGGGACCTTTCCCACCGTCCCCCATGACTCATGGGACCATGTGACAGCAAACCAACCCTTTCGGGTCACGAACACATGGGACCATGCTCCACGGAAGTCGATAGTCAAGGGATCTTTTCGGTCTGTGCCGATTTCTCCTCATTGGGATTGTATACTTAATCCACTCACATGAAGAGTTATCGACCATTCGACTCAGCTAGATCATAGCTACTCTCCCGTTCCTGAGGTCTGAACACGGACTCCTCAGGGCCGAAGAACGTTCGCGGCATAAAGAGGCTATCAAACATAAGCTATCTTAAAGGCCTACAATGAACGGAAGAGGATTCTGGATGCATGTTTTTCGGTATAGATAGGCATAAAATCGTTTGGAACAATTTACTACTCACTCGGTGAAATATACAAATTTACATACACTCTTGATACTTCTGACACAATTAACATGAGCAAATCACTTATTTTAGCAGCGGAAAAATCCGGGCTGCCATTGAGATCGGCTGTTACCTCCACATTCCACAGACAAAATCTATGTGAAAGGCAACGTTAGCTGTTATTTTCTCTACTCCAATAAATTTTCCTTTTTGACACAGACGTAGATATCCATATCCCTCTCTACCAAAACAGAGAATAACCGAGAGGTTGTTAATATGATTTCACTTTTTCACATACTATCACTTTGAATTGCCTGTGTCATATATTGCTTACATAATTATTACATTAGTTTGGATGTATGCTACACAAATTGTTTGTGTATTATCGCAATTGTTTTGTGCGCGTCATCACCCGGTTTAGCATAAACCACTGAGTACCCTATCATATTCACAAAAACAAACAAAACAAGCCATGTTCCCCCAATGCGAGTATTCCATGGGACTGAATCCCGTATTACACATTAGACTCTATTTACACAAAAGAAAAATGTCCGCCTTTGAATGGTCGGCTAACGCTAGGAATCAATGAAGTAAAGATTAAAAACATAATTAATCCGAACATTCTGACCATATCAGAAATCCGTCACTAAAACACGGAGAAGGAAAGAAAAAGGACTCAAGTCTTCCATATAAAATAAACACAGACTTGAACAACGAACTATCATGTGCAATCACTACCAGTGGACTTTCACGAAGTCTAGATTCAAATCGACATCGATTAAAAGTAACCAACAAAAACACATCCTGAAAAAGAAAATATATCAAACACATGTATCAATAAAGACGATGGCTGTAATTTAACCGTTGTAACCCGCTGTCTTAGCGAGCTGTTGATCGCTGCTGTGCCCACATGAGGTTCGAACCTGAGACTCTGGTCGTCTCCATCCAGGGTACTGTAATCAAGCCCTAATTAATCTAATCGTGTATCGAACTGTCATAACAAAAATAAACATCTATATTGCTCTGTAGGTCATGGTCTACGGGGTGGCAATTAAAGCACTTGCTGTCTTTATTCTCAAAGAAACCAGAATGTTGGTTCGACCAACCTTTCTGCTTGTATATCTTCCTCCCTGTTCCAGATTCTCCCCTCTCAGCCATAAATTCACAGCTGACACTTGTCCCACGGTCCGGAGACAAAAAAAACACCATTCAGCCTGCTTCCCGCTAGGCCCCTTTCTCTCTGTGTCCATCAAATTAATTCATTAGAAAACTGGCACATTTTATTCAATGCTCGGACCAGCCCACATACATTCAGTACACGAGAATCATTTCTCAAATTCGACCGTTAATTCACATTTCATTCTCTCATATCTCTGGAGGTCTGGAGTTCGACTCGTGTCTTCTCTCCTTCCAAAGTGCACCATCCGTTAGCCCCTGACCATAGCAATACTCCTATTTCTCCGCCTCTGAGGCGAGTGTGTGTACCTATCAGATACTACCCTATCTATCGGTATAAATCATCAATCAAAATACCTTAGGTAAAATAATAACAATAATAATAATAATAATAATAATAATAATAATAATAATAATAATAATAATAATCTTCTAACCTTTTGCTTGAAATGTATAGTATCAAAACACTGCTCAAGTTACATTAAGAAAATAATAATAATAATAATAATAATAATAATAATAATAATAATAATAATAATAATAATGAAATTCAAATTAATTTAAATTATTAAATCCTTCCAAACCACTAACAGACCTTCTACATCTAACCTCAATAGTGTAGTGGAGGACAGGGGTTCAAACCTCGGCACGTCATTCCTTGAACATCACCAGTTACAGCCAAAACTTATACTACCATGCAACAACATGCTCTTTCTGACTTTACGAACATAGTGCTGATTCTAGCCCAAGTTTTTCCTTTCATACGGGCACTTGTTGATGACTCTGTCACCTCGCTAATCCCTACGTAACTTAGGCACTTGCTCAGATGAGATCTACATTATTAATCTACATATCATTCTATTCCTTTTCCCCCCTCAATTCCTTCTCAGCACTAAATAAGCAAATTATAATAACATGCAAATATATCCACTAAAAGGGGTCCCCTATTCTATACACTAACACAGGATCACTCCCTTCCCATATCTAATTAATTTATTGAAACAAAAATGAATAAAAGGATTCCCGACCATTCTTGGGCGGATTAAACCTATTTATATATGTTATTTTAACCCTATACTTCATGACTATTATTTACAAAGGGAAATACTAGCATTGGTAAGAACATAACATTGTACTCAACAGTTGACGTCTTCGGCCCTGTCCGGAGGATCCGGAGGCCTGCCCATGTTGGATTACTCCATGGCGCTGGATCCTGTAGTCCTGGAGTTCAGAAGTTCCATATCTTGTCTCGCGTAATCCATTTTAGTAACACACGGATCACTGAAATTAGATTGTAATTCACACAGTTTATCAATTTCTTGCACACGTGTTACCGTTCACTCCTATTACTTCTTTGTCTACCCACTGCCAGTTACAAGGAGATGAATATATCGGCTACTTTCAGCTAGTCTATTACACTGTTAAACCGGGCGTTCCCTGCATTCGTATGATGCGGAATTTTCTATCCCTATCTTCTGTATGGTTTAATAGTTCAGGAACACTCCTCACTAGATTGTTAATCAGTTAATAATCTGACCTACGCTCTGTTCAGAAACAGCGTGATTTTATACAGTTCTTTGTTCTGCTCGAGAAATTCTACGTACTATCAAGTAGTTGTTATGCAAAATCCTACTTCATCTTTCACGAAGTCTTAGTCTACTTTGCAACCGATATCTTAAGTATATCTCATTACCGTAATCGTCTGTTGCCTATCACAAATTATAATCACAAAAAAAAAACTGAAAGATTTTCCCTGCCGCTTTGTTCACAGAGTATACCAAGGAGCGGTAATCCGATAGCGAAGCGACCGTCGTTTCCCGTCGAAAGCTCCTCAACGACTACTCCAGTTCCCTGGAACTGCAAAAAACTTATACTAGCCCCGGTGGTAGGGGCGGTTTAGTGACTTCATCCCCACTCTTATTTCGACTGCTCCTGGATAAACCAGCCTGTCGAAATTAGCAATACGCTAGACTGTGTGACTTGGATATGCACAAGTACGCTATGCCATGCGGAATTGGATACGTTCGGCGGATCTGCCGTAATTAATTTATCATCTTGGAGGGGAAGTAGGGAATCCCCAAAGGCATCTGGCTTCAGCCATCGCGTCCGTACGCTGTGGGTATTATGTAAGTTGTTTACCAACGCCTTTCGCTTGGAGAATATTTTCTACCAGAACTCTTGACTTTATAATTCCACCAAAATTCAGCCCACTACTCTAACGGGTGGAGTATTGTTAATTAAGCCTTATTTATGCCGAAAATGCATTAAATTTTGCGCGATCGCTTTGGCATCGCTGTACGCTGGCAGATGTTTTCCAATATGGAGTCGCTAAATAGTGTTCTTCTCCTGCTTCTTCTATGACGTGTGCCTAGCTCGGGGATTCCTTAAGCCACCCAGTGGGCGGGTGAAGGCGCCTCTCTGGCGGACTTCGTATTGCGCAACCTGACGATACCCCCAGCATCCACACAAAGAAAGCTTGCTGCCAGCTTCCTTACCAAGCATATCATTTGAAATAAATACTAATTGTGCCGGTACGGTCACAATACATCTTATATTTAACTTCCTCTACTTCTGCTGCCCTCCATGACGGAATCCATTATTCTCCTCCATTCACCTCACATAAACCAATCACTGAAGCCAGGTCCTGGCATGGTAAATTTCCGTCGCCTCCCATGTAGCAGCATGACACTCATAACCGCGGGCCGTTGTCTGGTTCTGAGCCCTTTCGGCGTGCAAGTTTCTCTTGGCCTCAGTCCAGTTCAGGGTTGACAACTTTAGTACTTTAGTACTAGATCTAGTATTTCATGGATATTTTTAGTACGTTAGTTCTTTTTGTAGAGCTTCCGTGGCTCAGACGGCAGCGCGTCGGCCTCTCACCGCTGAATACCGTGGTTCAAATCCCGGTGACACCATGTGAGATTTGTGCTGGACAAAGCGGAGGTGGGACAGGTTTTTCTCCGGGTACTCCGGTTTTCCCTGTCATATTTCATTCCAGCAACACTCTCCATTATCATTTCATCGCATTTATCACTCATTAATTGGGAGTGGCGACCCCATTGTAATAACAGCCTATATATGTTTCATTCATTACATCCCTGACCCTGTCAATGACTGGAAAACAGGTTGTAGGTTTTCATTTTCAGTTTCTTTTGTGGAAATCTAGTACTTTTTACGGAGGTAGAGTAGAAGCACTTCTACTGCAGCAGAAGAACAAGAAAGAAATTGATAAAACGTTTCAGAGCCAAGTGCCTATCTTTTCATGTTGAATTCTGCGTCCAGATGTTTAAGAGGGTTGATTTTCTTGATCTATTTTACGAAATCTGTCCATGTAGAACCTCGAAAATTGCAAAAGAGATGGCAGTTTCATCAGTATAATCCCATTAGCTATATATTTCCCTAATTTAATTACAGAAAGTGTTTATAAAGTTAGATAGGAAATGATGATTAGCCAAGTCCACAGAAACCTAAAACCTTTTCAGTCTGTCGAGCAGACAAGCTCAGTATAAATATTGCACAATGACACACCTGTAGGTAAGAGTTATTCTGCCCGAAGGCAGGTCCGAACCTCCGGAGAGGTGTTCCTGCGCCGGAGTTTACGTGCGGTAGGGTGGCCAGTTCCTTTCCGCTCCTCCATTCCCTTGCCTCCCACCAACAACGCGTGGCAACCCATCCACCTCCTGACCACGCTCAATGTTGCTTAACTTCGGAGATCTCACGGGATCCGGTGCTTCAACACTGCTACGGCCGTTGGCACACACCTGTAAAAACACATTATTAAACAATATCTGTATTGAACTTTTGTGTTTGACAGACTGAAAAACTTTTAAGGTGCATGTTGTTGAATTGACACTGGGCTTCCTTCGTAACAAACAAGTCCACAGAATCACTGAAAGAAAACTAAGAAGTTTTGAAATTTTGTAACCCTGTTTTTAAAATGAACAATCCTTTAGGCAATTACATCTATTCAAAATATTTCTGATGTAACAAAACGGTTTTTTCTATTGTTACTATCAATGACGAAACTGAGGAACAAACGCTAATCCTATGAGTTGAATGGGCTCCTTCTAAAAGGAGAAACTAAAACACTCGTCTGCCCAAAATTTTCACATTGCAAAACTGGTTATTGCTTTGGCAATGTTTTCCAAGGGCTAAGAGGAGAGAAAAATGTGAAATGCATGCGAATACATTCTAACAGACAGTCAACGTTTGGGTAGTGTATGAAGACAAAGGCGCGTGTATGTGGTATGAATCTTGAACTGAAATGTGTAAGAATATCCTAAACATAAACAAATGACTCTGTCTCAACTCGTAGTCAGCTTGTAACTTGGAAATGGATGTGTTAGGATGTGGTGATTAAAACTTCAACATTACTGTTTCCGATCCTAGACATAAACCATATGTCAGTATTGATTGATTGATTGTCAGTTTGGGCACCCCCGGGGGGGGGTACCTAGTGTGGTGCCAGTACCGGTGCGCAATGTTGCGCTCCTCACCTGGCCTGTAGTAGAAAATAAAATATAGGAATAATAAATATATGGATGATGAATATAATAATAATGATAATACGGTGATTAAACCTGAAGTGCTGTATGCAAGTGAAATCTTGGTTCTTAATAATAAAGGTGATCTGGAAAACATCTTGAAGGAGGAAAGGAAGATCTTGAGGAAAATTCTGGGTCCAGATAAAAAGGAAGAGGGGTATAGGCTCAAATCACGCAAAGCTACGGAAAGACTGTCTAACCTTGCCGCAGACGTCAGGAAACGAAGACTGAAATTCTATGGACACGTTCACAGACTATCGTCTTCAAGGCTAACCCACAAGATTTTGACATACACCGAAAAACTGAAGAACGTACCATGGATACAAGATGTCAAAAATGATCTGGAAAAGGCCCAGATAGAACCATCAGAAATAGTGGACAGAAACATTTACCGTCACAAGATACATAGATGGGTAGTAAAGCCAGAGAATGAAGTCCCTAAAAGATCGGGGACTAGGTGGTCAGAAGAAAGAAAACAGGCACACAGCGAAAGAATGAAAGCAATATGGTCTGTTAGAAAGGCGAATCATAAATGTAATGCGTGATCCAACAGGGTCCATACGCAAATAATTAATTAATAAGATAGTGAATTTATATACTGTAATGTGCTTGCGGTTAAATGGGAATATGGTTAACAACGAAATATTATCAGTGTGTGCCATGGCTGAGTTAGTAAGATGTCTAAATTTTTGTAAAGACCAGCGGCAGGGGCCGAGCCTGGGTGATTATCCATCCAAACTCTGACCACGCCCGATGTTTCTTAACTGTATCGGGCCCTGTCGCTGGATTGCTCGCTAGAATAATATATATTCTTGTGTGTTAGTTGTTAGTAACACTTGAAATTTAGAGGACAGCAAGTAGGTTGTATACAGCTTCGGCGTTGTTGTTATTATGCGCCCCGTCTCGGCGCTCCTTGTTTCAAAGCAGAGGAAAACGGTCCTTATCTTTTTGTAGTTGTATGACTGTTTATGTTGGGCTTTGTGAGGGCGTTTTGTCTTGGTGTGTGTGTTAATCTGGATTTTGTAATATGTCCTTAATTAGAAAAATGTATTTGGGTAATCTGTGTATTTTGTCGCGTCTGTCTGGTTCATACTGGCCTAAAGATCTGATTAGGGGGTTGTCATGTTGTTGTGTTTTGGTGTAGAAGTTTGTTGTTTGGTCGAGGGCGAAGTCAAGTATGTATGGTATCTTTGTGATGGTACGTAAGTCTGCTATGTTAGTGGTGAAGCTTTTAACTGCTAGTTTTAATGCCCAGTTTTGTATGTACTGTATTTTTTGAATAGTTGTTTTTGAGAGAAAGCCTATAGCGGGTAGTGCGTATGTCATGATTGGTCTTATAAATGATGTTTATATTAAGAGGACGTTTTTTCTGGATAATGAGCTACGGCTATGTATGAGTGGATAGTGTGTTAGTATTTGTTGTTTGGCTCTGTTAAGTGTCTGATTTACATGTTCTTGTAAGTTCAGTCTGGTATCTAGTGTGACTCCTAAGTATTTATGCTTGGGGACCCATTCAATGTTCTGATTTAGAAGTGTTTGTTGTTGGGGGCGTTGTAATCTGCGTGTAAAATGTACTGCTTTTGTTTTCTGTGTATTTACCTGAATTCTCCATTTGGTGAGCCAGGGTACGAGCTGTTGTAGATGTTGTTGTAGGTGTTCTGTAGCTAGGTTTGGATTTCTGCTTTTGGCTAGTATTGCGGTGTCGTCGGCGTGGATGGCTGTGAGGGTGCGTGTGCTGCGTGGAATGTCGTTTATGTATTGTAAAAACAGAGTCGGGCCGATAATACTGCCCTGTGGTACGCCTGCGTGTATGTCTTTGAGTTGTGAGTTGGTTCCGTCTATATGTACGAAAAATTTCCTGTTTGTGAGGTATTGGTTTACGATTTTAATGTAAGTGGGGTGCAAGTTTAGTTTTATTAATTTGTATATGAGGTATGGGTGATGTACTTTGTCAAATGCTTGTGTGTAGTCTAGGAATATTGCAGCTGTGCCTTGGTGATGTTGGAAACCTTGTGTTATGTATTCCGTGACTCGTAGTAGCTGTTGTGTGGTTGAGTGCTGGGGTTTAAAGCCGAATTGTTCGTTAATTAAATTATTATAAATTGTGTGCTTGATCCTGTTATGAATTAGTTTTTCGAAGATTTTAGAGATTATGCTTAGTAGGCTTATCGGACATTAGTTTGCTGGGTTTTTATGGTCTTTACCTGGTTTGGGGAAACAGATTATTTTAGCTACTTTCCACTGATGTGGAAAGTATTCTAGGTTTAGCATTGCGTCAAATATGTTTATTAGGGTGTTTATCATGTTATTGTTAAGATTTTTTAATAGTAAGGATGGTATTCCATCTTCCCCTGGGGCCTTATTGTTAGGTAAATTTTTAATAATATTTTTAATTTCTATAGGTTTAAATTGGGCGACTGGTGAGGGGTTTGGTGTGTTTAGATAATTTATTACTTTGACTTTTAGTTTTTCGTCATTTTAAGGGTGTTAGCTAGCAGCTCTGCTTTTTCTGCGTGTGAGGTTACTTGTGTTCCCGTTGTGTTTACTAGGGTGGGGGGGGGGGGACTGTGCATTCTGTGTGAGTGAAAATTTTAGCCATTTTCCAGAGGTTATTATTATTATTATTATTATTATTGGGTTTTAGGTTTTTCAGTTTAGCTGTACATTGTTCATTACGGAATTTTTTAATTTCTCTTTTGGTTTTCGAGTGTAGTCTGTTAAATTGCAATTTGTTATATAGTGTTCCTGTTCTCTGAAAAAGTGTACGGGCTTTATTTTTGTCGTGTATGAGTTGTATTATGTGTTCTGGTAGTTCTTGTTGTTGTCCTTGTTTAGTTTTGGGTTTTAGCTGTGTACTTTTCCCATATTTTCAGTTTGGACACCCCTTAAGGGAGTGCCGATTGCGGTGCCAGTACCGGTGCGCTATGCCGCGCTCCTCACCTGGCCTGTTGTAGAAAATAAGTATAAAAAGAATAAAATATATTTGGGTGATAATAATAATAATAATAAAATGGTGGAAGTTTAACTGTATAGTGGGTGCGGTTGTGTGGTATTATGGTGAAATTCAACTTTATTCTTTGCGTGCCATGGCTGGATGTTAGTTAAAGTGTCCAAATTTTTCTTTGAGCCAGCGGCAAGGGCAAATTGGGATGGTCACCCATCCACATTTTGACCACGCCCGGTGTTGCTTTGGATGACCGGGCCTTGCCGCTGGATTGTTCGCAGGAATATATTTATATTCCTGTGTATCCGTTGTTTTTGATACTTTGAATTTAGAAAAATACAGCATTTGTGGCTGCAGCTTTAATGAATACCCGCCTCGGCGTCGGTAATGTTTCCAGTGCTTTTGAGGTTGTGCGTACTAAATTTTGGTTTTGAGATTTGTTGGTTGAGGATGTGCGGTGATAGTATTATGAGGAAGAGAGAACATTTCGAGATTCTTGCTCTGGGCTTGGTGGGGGCGGTTGCTTGCTGGGGGTGGTTACTGGGGGGTGGGATGGTTTTGCGGCGTTGGTATTGGTGGTGGTCTGGGTTGGGTTGCCATTAAGTTGAGTAGAAGGAGCTGTATTAGTGTGGCTGTGTCTGGGATTTGTGTCATGTGGTAGGGAGTCGAAGGTCCTGGGTTCGGTTGCGTGGGTGGTTGGATAGGTAGGCTGAGCAGTGGTGGTGGTTGTGTGCGTGTCTGTAGGTGTCTGGATTGTCTGTAGTGTGCTTTAATTGCGCTCTTGATGAACGGGCAGCCAGGGAATGAGGCGGCATGACTACCTTGGCAGTTGGCACACCTCGCCTGGGCCTTTGGCACCTTACAATCTGTGTGGCGGTGAGAACCGCCACACCTATTGCAGCGGGTAGCTTTAGAGCAGGAACTGGCTACGTGGTTTAGTTCCAGGCAATTAAAGCACTGTGTGATGAGGGTTGTGCGTGAAAGAGTCTGGGTTCTGTGCTGGGGTGGTGTAGGGTGAGCAGGTTTTTTACGCCTGCTCTTTGTTTGCGTTTGAGTGTCGGTGAGTGTTGGCAGTGGGTTGGTCTGAGTGTCTGTGGATTGGGTAGGTGGTGGGACGGGTGGTGATGGTTCGGCATCAGTGTGTACGGTTGGTATGGGATCTGTTAGAGTGCTGGTGTCTTGTGTTTCTGGGTATGGTGGAGGCGTGTAGGTGGGGTCTGAGGTGTGGTGGAGGGGGTTGATCAGGATAGGTTTTGGGAGTCCTGCTTGCTGGATGACTTCAATGATGGCTGGTGTGAATTTGTTCTTGATTGGGGTGATTAGGAGTAGGCTATTATGGGTTTCCTCTGCAACGGCGATGAGGTTTTCCAGGATGGGTCTGATGGACTGAATAACGGTTTTTCTGGTAAGTGGGATAGGGCCGGATGTCTGTAGAGGGATGATGAGGACGTCACATTTCTCTGATGTAGGGAAAGGTGAGTCGAAGCGGACATAATGGAAGGGGGTTTCATAGTCTTCTTCTTCTTCTTCGGAGATGGGTGTGGGTGACTTCCAGTTACTGTAGTCAAAGGAATCGGTACTCATGATGGAAACGGGAAGGGCCGGGGTTCTGGCTACTCAATCCACCAGAATTATCCCGGCGCGGGTTAGGTACTGTGGCTTGGTGGTCAGGGGTGCGGTAAAGCACTGGAAACGGTCAAACTCTATTCGAGGACCGGCGTCTTACTTGGCGTACTCAGTGGGCACCAGTCGTGTCAGGTTTAGTTTTAGATTGGATTACGCCAAGAAAGGACACGAACTAATGACCACACTGAGTACTAGACAAATTGCTCGTGGGCCCGCACAAGATTTGGCAGGCTGGTGGCTGGTATTGGCTGGCAGTCGTGGTGCTGCTCTCTGATTGGCTGGCGGTCAGTGCGGGAGCTTGGCGAGAGGTTTGGCGGTGGCGAGTTCGCTAGTACAGGGTGCTGGCTCGCTTGGTCCTTGGCTCTCTTGCGGTGTGCTCGCTCTGAGCGCTTGGCTGGGAATGTCGAATGTGTGTTGTGTTTTAGCTGTGTACTAAGCCGCTAAGTTCTGATTATTACAAATTTCTCATTTAAGAAATGTGTATTTTTGATAAGTATACTTTGTTTTCTATACTGCCTTTATAAATAATTCTACTCCATTGTAAAAAATGATTTAGTACTTTTTTCCATAATCTACTGTAGTACCTTTTTATGGGAACATTTTACACGAACATTTTCTTTCGCCCGGTGACAACCCTGGTCCAGTTATGTTGTAGCTGCTGCTCTCTAACGTGATGGGTTCCAGTGCAGAACTAATCCACTGACAGACCATGGTCCTCCCTAGGAGTGATCATTCTCTCGAAGCCATTGGTCCTCTCAGGGGTGTTAGGTTAATTGATCACGGGCCGACATTCGGAGTTGAGTCGTTGGTCTCATGACTTACTCAAGTACCATGGCAGAGTAACCTGGCCAGAAAGTAATTGACCTATCGGTATAAAGACATGAAGTTCAGTCATCATGCTAACGATGGTGATGGTTGTTGTCGTGATTGATTTATTTTCTAATCTATGATAACAAAATTAAGTTTGTTTATTTGTTTGTTTGTCGTTCGTTAGACAAATTTATACGCCTCCATTGATCAGTACCAAAATTATAATTTTTTGTTTGTTTTGCTAGTGGCTTTACGTCGCACCGACACAGATAGGTCTTAGGGAGACGATGGGATATGAAAAGCCTAGGAGTTGGAAGGAAGCGGCCGTGGCCTTAATTAAGGTACAGTCCCAGCATTAGCCTGGTGTGAAAATGGGAAACCACGGAAAACCATCTTCAGGGCTGCCGACAGTGGGATTTCGAACCCACTATCTCCCGGATGCAAGCTCACAGCCGCGCGCTCCTAACCGCACGGTGACAATTATTTTAAGACTTTGACAATACTTATAAGTTAACCATAACAGTGATCGTAATTATTAATATTACTTTGATTCTTACTGGCATATGTACTCGTTCTTCGCACGGGAATTGGTAACAGTTTTCATGATTCCTTTAAGAATTTATGCGAAATTACATCCGTGTATTCAGACGTTTAATACGGCATGTTAAAGTGATATTCTTCTCGAAAAGCAAGTGCCGTAGTCCAACGTGAAGTACGATAAAAATGAACAAAGTGGAGACAGAATGAGGATGATCACAGAGATATTGAATGGTACAGTTCCTGGTCTGAAGTTTTGCGTGTTTCTCCACACTTTTCGGTTACATATTGCTGTGGGACTGTGGCTCAACACTCATGAAACCAATCATTGAAGAAAACCTCCCTTATTATCTCTTCTTCCTAATCTGCTTACCCTCCATGGTTGGTTTTTCCTCGGACTCAGCGAGAGATCCCACCTCTACCGCCTCAAGGGCAGTGTCCTGGAGGTTCAGACTCTGGGTCAGGGGATACAACTGGGGAGGATGATCAGTACCTCGCCCAGGCGGCCTCACCTGCTATGCTGAACAGGGGCCTTGTGGAGGTATGGGGAGATTGGAAGGGATAGACAAGGAAGAGGGAAGGAAGCGGCCGTGGCCTTAAGTAAGGTACCATCCCGGCATTTGCCTGGAGGAGAAGTGGGAAACCACGGAAAACCACTTCCAGGATGGCTGACGTGGGAATCGAACCCACTTTTACTCAGTTGACCTCCAGAGGCTAGGTGGACCCCGTTCCAGCCCTCGTACCACTTTTCAAATTTCGTGGCAGAGCCAGGAATCGAACCCGGGCCACCGGGGGGGGGGCAGCTAATCACACTAACCACTACACCAGAGAGGCGGACCCTTATTATCTCTTCTATCGAAATGACCTTCTATTGAAATGACCATGACAACAGGTGGTAGATTTCCATTAAGTTTGGTTGTGTATATTTGTGGGAGTGCAAAATCATGGTTTCGATTTCGTATGAACCCCTGTCTGTTCGGAGATTCAGGAACAATATTGACCCTAAAACTAACGCAAGGACAGGTGGATTCTAAATAAGAAGTTTGGTAGAAATATATCCAGTAATTTTCAAGTTAGCCTATATGAACTCAGACAAACAAACAAACATCAAAGCTAAAACATATGCAGGTGGTCATTATTAAATCCGAAACGGATAACTGAACAAAAATTTCGCCAAAATAGTCAATGTACAGGCACACGGTCGTTACGATTTTATTTATGGAAATTGTTTTGCTGGTGGTTTAACATCGCTCTAACACATCTAATGTTTTCGGCAACGCAAGTTTGGGGAAAGGACTAGGACTGTGAAGCAAGCGGTCAGTAGCCTTAACTATCGTACAGTCTCAGCGTAATAAATTTTAACATCAATAATAGTTACAACTAAACAGAAAGTAAATAATATTTCTTATACTGCCTTTTGAATGAAGAGACCGACGTCAGGCTCCGTAACTCGTCTGGTGTGGAGTTCCACACCCGCACAGTACCTACCGTTTGGTGACGTGCACATAGATGGTCAGGATGTTCCCGAAGAGATAATTAGGGCTGAAAGCTGTCTACTCAATGCCGTACGAAATCGGCATTTAAAATAACTGTGGTGACACATTTTGTGCTCATTCGCAAAACAAATTACTAAAACTTGTTCATAGATAGCCCAACAGAGATTCAGATTAATCTGCCACCTGGTACAGTAAAACGGTACATCGAAATTGAAGCGCAAGTGCCCCAGACAGCGTCAAAAACATATCTTTATACGGTAGCTAAGGCCAAACGATTATTATTATTGTTATTATTATTATTATTATTATTATTATTATTATTATTATTATTAATGTTTCGGAGTTACCCGTGGAATGCAGAGGTGAAAGAAGGTGCGGGCTGGAATGGGTCTAACTACAATCCAAGAAATAAATTAAAATTTTAACAAAGGTTATATTTTCGAAAATGGCAACTTAACAATTTTCACATATAATTTGAAAATTTAACAACAAGTCAACAAAATCAACAATCAGGTGCATGACTGGGAAAAGCCAAGATTCAGAACAATTCTGGGCGTTACGCCCCTCGTTTTACAATTTCCTTGAGCTCATAGCTCCCAAACACATATTTGCCAAAGGGCAGAAAACCCCTAATAACACAGAGCATTTGCTCCCACCTTCGAATATCAAGCCTCTCTGAGGCGATTTTACCACAAATAAAAGAGCTGACCCGCTCTCAATTTTCTGAGCCTATCAAAGGCCACAACGGACTTTACTATTAACTGCCCTCAAGGCACACTTACAAAAACAGGGGTATCTAGTACCCAACTTAATGTGCCTTAGTAGGAAAATAATAGGTTAAGTTAATGGCCCAAAATGCAAAACTGAATGGAGGAGTGAATATGCGCTCCTCCATGAAACTTCTTAAAACCTAAGAGGCGCTAGGCCGATGAAGCAGGGGCTATTCCCAAACTATGGAGGTGACTCGTATACAGAATAAATTTAATACATTACGGAAGAGTAGAAGAACAGTTACAAAAACGTAGTCACATCAAATTCAAAATGAAGGGGAGCTCGAGAGGGTAAAGCACTCTCTATCTCCGATTTACAGTCAAAGTTATATGAAAATTTTACATCAAAACGGCAAAAGTTACATTTTAGGACAGATAGGTTACATCAAAAAGGTTTCGGACCTTCCCCGCGGATTAAACTGCTGAGCTAGCAACAAATAAAGATGTTAAGTGGCCATTACCTTGTAGAAGAGCTGCTGCCGGATGAAAGAGGCGCTTCCGCTTCCAGCTACACTTCCATACACTAGGCTAGATGTTGTTCGAGTGGCGGAGAGCCAGGAAAATCAGCAGTTTTTATACTCTCGGGGAAGATTCGAGACCTTTCAAGAATAATTAAGACACACCCACAGTCGTTTATTGGGTAGCTTACAATTACACATCCAAATAGAAGAAGAAAGATACGATTGGTCAAAAATTAATTACAGAAATTCTGGATTGGCTAAGTTCAAAACTGGCGGAAAGAAAAGATTTATATTGCCAACCCACAAATGAAGGAACGAAATTTAGTAAAGGACAAACTTACGAATACAAAAATTCTTCAAATAAAATTCTTCCACTCCCCACCAGGGTGCATGGTCATAGTTTTTTGTAGTGTAACGGTTCAAATCCCGTTACAAGATGATATCTGTATTTTTATTATTTTATTATTTTATCTGTATTATTATTATTATGTCCGTATTATTATTATTATTATTATTATTATTATTATTATTATTATTATTATTATTATTATTTTATCTGTGATATTATTACTATTATTGTAATTATCATTCTTAATCAATTCAATTTTGCAATGCTTGTCGCCTGCAGGATTGTACTTAGATGTATGCATATATACGTATGTGTAGAATAACACTCAAGGTATATACAGTGAGAATTTTTATATATCACGTGTTGGATATGGCATTGCTATATTGTGCAATACTGCTGACATTTCTGTCAAGTCATCGCCACGTCATGGCTACGTCATCGTGCTCACTTAGCACTGAGCTCAGTTCCTTTGAGTTTCTTAGGGAGCCCCTGGGGATTTCACCATTACATGTAATACTTGTCGCGTATGTGGGAGTAGGTCATGGTTATTTCTGGAGGTTACGTAGGTGTGCCATGCAACGTCTATAAAAGGTGGCTGCATATTGTAGCGTCAGTCATTAGTTAAACGGAAGCTGAACAGTGAAGAAGTCAAATGGATAAGTAGACAGTCATTATTCTACTGGAAGCAGAGGCCACAGTTGGCCATTGTGTGAACGAGATGGAGAAGACTCAGTGAGCCAGTAGTCTTTGGTCATTGAGAGAGTGAGGCCAAAGTAGTTGGTCGGTCACTTAGTTGAATACCATATAGATTTACCAAGAAATCATATGATATGGAGAAGAAGCAGTCACATGGATACATCACCAAATTAGGAGTGACACATCTACAGTAAACACCAGATTTAAGGAATACGTCGTAATTACACTCAAAGTGTTGAAGGTACAGTCAAGTGAAACAGTGAGGGATATATTTTGTATAAATTGTTAAATGTCCGGTCAAGAAGAATTCAAATTCATGCCTAGTTTCTTTCAGTTGCAATGTCATAATTTCATATTCTCATCTGTTTTATCACAACAAGACTCACTATTTTTATATATTATTTAAAGAATATATTTTGTTCTATCAAACGAATTCATAGTTTCATTTCAATGACAGTAAAATATCTTAACCTCAAAATTAATGGGGAAACCGAACGCCAATCTCCTTTTCCCAGAACTTATATGGTATGTTGTCAAAAGTAAGCTTATTACCCCACAGCCTAGAGATAGTCAAGATTCTCATTCTGTTATTGCTGCACTGAGTGGTAGCTGGCGCCCTTCAAATAACGTATGTGTAAGTAAGCAGGTAAGAAGTAAGTGTGAGACTAGGGTTCGACGATTGTGCATTTTATTTAATGAATGTTAATTTTCATAATTTCCAAATATTTCAGAATTTCATATTTTTCAATTTTAATGCAGTTTTATATGTTTGTAAATTCAGTAAAATGCTAGGAACGTCTCAATGTGTCGACGCAACGTGGGACTCGAATAAATTCAGAATTTGTTCTGAAAGACAGCATATGATAGGTTTATTTTGGGAGGAGTGTGCACAATTAAAGCCAACGGAATTATTACCGGTAAATGTCAGGAGTGTAGGTTTATTATATATATTTGTATTTTTGGGATATATCAAGGGATTTGAAAAGGGAAATTAATATTTGAGATCACGTACTATCACTAGTGAACCAAAGATGGACAAGGAAGACAATAACAAGTCATGTGACGACGAGGTCATTGCTTCTGCAGACATTCAAGGTGAAATTCAGAGTAGGGAGCAGGTGAATACGGTGGAAGCTTCTGAGGTAATTCAGGAAAGTGCAGAAGTCGAGAAGCACACTGAAACTCAAAAGGAAATTATAGGGGGGAGGGACCTACAACTTTTAAATTTGCTGATGGCCAAATTTACCGAGTTCAGCAGTAGAATGGAGGAAAAGTTTGATAGTAGTGAAAATAGTCGTAAACGAATGAAGGAAAAGATTGATACTAATAATGAAAATAATAATAAAGAGATGGAAGAAATGATTAAGAGTAGTATCGAAAATAGGAATAGAGAGATGGAAGAATTAATTGGCAGTTGTAAAGAAAATTTTAATGTGACCATTAGTAAAATAGATTCTAAGACATTAGGGATAAATAATCAAACATCTAAGTCAGAATATAAGTTAGAAAGTAAGTTAGGTGAAGAGTGTGTTGAAATTGAAGGTGAAATGGAGTTGGATCGGAGCAATATTCATACTCAGACCGAGCAAGTCAAAGAAATGTGTACAGAAAGTATCGTACTGTTAAGTAATAAAATTTCTAGTAATCGGGAAGAAATTCATGAGGTAGTCGAGAAAAGATTGGACAAGATTTACAATGCAGTTGGGGAAGATACGAGGGAACAGATTAGTAGAAATGAACAAATTGAAAGCAAACTTGTGGAGGTCACTGAACTACGGAACGAACAGGAAACGCTATCACAGCAGGTGAGAGAGAGAGAGAGAGAGATAGAGGAAGAATTGCAGGAAGAAGTGAGAATAGAGGAAGAGAAGGCTGAGAGAGGAGCGGAAGAAGAAATTTTGAGTTGCCAGGAAGTGATACGGCAGGAATTTACAGGCGAGACAGCGGTAGAGGTTATAGTAGCGAGTGGTTTGTTCAATAGGGATCGTTATTTAACCAAGTTTTCTGGAAAGCAGTTTGATCCTATACAATTTGTAGAAATAGTTGAGAAAAGATTTGCAAGTAAGTCGAGGAATAATGTTATTGAATGGGAATACGTGCTAGAAATCTTGTCGAATGTTTTTATTGGTGAAAGTAAAATGTGGTTTCGAGTGTACCGGGATAATATGTCAGTGTTAGGAGAATTCAAAGACAAGTTCATTGACAGGCCTTGGGATGAATGTGTGGAAGGGCGCGCGAGAGAGAGAAACCGCATGATGTCTGGGAAAAGTAGTATAGTAGAGAGAGTGGGAAAAATGTTAGCCGTGTATCAGAGAAGAAGTAATCCTGATGAGCAGAGGATTAAGAGTTATGTTGATGGTGATCGGGGTCAGAGGAGTAATCAGAGAGAATCGGAAGATGGGAGGCGTATGGATTTGAGTTATGAGAGAGAGTCAGAAGAGTAACCAGAGAGAATCGGAAGATGGGAGGCGTATGGATTTGAGTTATCAAAGAGACCATGATAGTCTTAATATGAAAGTTATCCAGGTGTCATTATCAAGCTAGAGTATTTCAGATTCACAGGGAATCGGGTAAGTTAAGTGGACAGGATGAAGGTAGTAGATGAACAGGTATGTAGTAAAAGTAGTTATGTAGTGAAAGTAGATTTAAGAGTATAGTGTGATTGTGACCTAAGTAGTGTTAAGTGAGATATTTAAGTAATGACGTAGTCGTAGATCATGAAGTAATTAATGGTAGCAGTAAGTTAGACGTAAGAAGTGTTCTGTTAAGTGATGTAAGTACTTATAATACTGAGAATATACTGTAAGTAGTGAGGTAGTAACTCCGATGATGGAAATTGTGATATGAAGAAGGTAAGTGAAGGTACTATTAGATATTATAACAGCTGTTGGGTAAGTCATAGTGAGAAAGAAGATGATAGCAGTACCAGTCAATTGAAGATAATTGTACGTTTCGGCCATGTCTTGTTGTACCAAAAATTGTGTATTCATTATTTTAGATGTTGACTTGGTTGCAAATCATGGAAGTAGAGTAGACTTTAATTTAGGTAGTGTGTGTTTGTTCTGGGAAAAACTAGCAAAGAAGTACGTGTTAGTTATGATGGTCTGAGGTAAGTGTTTGGTAATGTGTGTTCTTTAAAGATATATGAGAGGTACGTGAAGGTGTTCGTAGCGAGAGGAAATGTGTTGAAGTATGTCACGTGCTTATACGACCTGTATCCGAGGGATAATCGGTATGAGGCAGTGACGTGAGGTAATTTGAGTGAATTACAGGAGGAGTAATTGTGTTCGATATTAGGTAAGCATCGAGATGTATTTAGTGGTAAGTGAGGAAGAACACGTATATGAACATAAATTTGTAGTACATGACAATTCATCATTCGTGGGAGGTAAGTACCCCATTCAACTTAAATATGCTAGTGACGTCGAAGAAAAAATAGACATTATGTTGGATAACGGAATAAGTGAACCATCTTGTAGCCATAGTATTGATTTTTAATTATTGTTGCCAAGAAGGATGTGACTTATTGTGATATGTAAGTTAATAGGGGCAAAATTGATTCAGTTTGAGTGACAGAGTGCTACTCAGAGTTCCATTTTCATCATCTGCAGAGGCGGGAAATATGTCTAAGTTATTTTTGTATCAGGGGTATTTCACTATTGTGAACCGTATCGGGGAGTGTGCATATTCCTTAAAAGATCAGGAGGGGAAGATTGTCGGTACTTATAACATTATAAATGCAAGGAAGTACTTCACGTGAGATTTGTAGAGATAAAAATAAGATGATTAAATTTTTGTGAGAAACTGGCAAAATAAAACTAACATGTGTGAATTTGCGTGTGAACCAAGTGTCGTATTGGTGTATTGGAAGAATAAGTGCTACATTGTCATGTGTTGTGTGGCAAAGCGGAGAACAAGACATTCGACAGTTATCTTTGATGACAAAATGCAAGAAAAGTTCTCATATAAGTGATAATTCAAAAAAAGTTTTGATATGTTAAACAAAAGAAGAATGTAGTGTAATAATTTAAAATTATTTGTGTACGTTAAATTAAGTGCTGTACTCTTGTGATTTGTATGAGAGAGAGAGAAAGAGAATGGTACACTGGACAGTTATCTACGATAACAATGTGCGAGAAAAAAATCTCATATTTGTGATATTTTATAAAATGTATGGATGTTGAAAATGAAAATTATTGTTGTATACTCATTTAAAGTGTTTATCTGTGTCAGTGTTATATATAGAATTTTGTTCATAAATCAATCGATTCTTTGTTCTTCGATTTATTTATGAGGGAGGCGAATTGTAACGGTTCAAATCCCGTTACAAGATGATATCTGTATTACTTTATTATTTTATCTGTATTATTATTATTATTATTATTATTATTATTATTATTATTATTATTATTATTAGTCCGTATTATTATTATTTTATCTGTGATATCATTACTGTTATTGTAATTTTCATTCTTATTCAATTCAATTTCGCAATGCTTGACGCTTGCATGATTGTACTTAGATGTATGCATATATACGTATGTGTAGAATAACACTCAAGATATGTACAGTGAGAATTGTTATATATCAGATGTTGGATATGGCATTGCTATATTGTGCAATACTGCTGACATTTCTGTCAAGTCATCGCCACGTCATGGCTACGTCATCGTCCTCATTTAGCACTAAGCTCAGTTCCTTTGAGTTTCTTAGGGAGCCCCAGGGGATTTCACCATTACATGTAATACTTGTCGCGTATGTGAGAGTAGGTCATGGTTATTTCTGGAGGTTACGTAGGTGTGCCATGCAACGTCTATAAAAGGTGGCTGCATATTGTAGCGTCAGTCATTAGTTAAACGGAAGCTGAACAGTGAAGAAGTCAAGTGGATAAGTGGACAGCCATTATTCTACTGGAAGCAGAGGCCACAGTTGGCCATTGTGTGAACGAGATGGAGAAGACTCAGTGAGCCAGTAGTCTTTGGTCATTGAGAGAGTGAGGCCAAAGTAGTTGGTCGTTCACTTAGTTGAATACCATATAGATTTACCAAGAAATCATATGATATGGAGAAGAAGCAGTCACATGGATACATCGCCAAATTAGGAGTGACACATCTACAGTAAACACCAGATTTAAGGAATACGTCGTAATTACACTCAAAGTGTTGAAGGTACAGTCAAGTGAAACAGTGAGGGATATATTTTGTATAAATTGTTAAATGTCCGGTCAAGAAGAATTCAAATTCATGCCTAGTTTCTTTCAGTTGCAATGTCATAAATTCATATTCTCATCTGTTTTAGTGCAACAACTCACTATTTTATATATATTATTGAAGAATATATTTTTTTCTATCAAACGAATTCATAGTTTTATTTCAATGACAGTAAAATATCTTAACCTCAAAATTAATGGGGAAACCGAACGCCAATATCCTTTTCCCAGAACTTATATGGTATGTCGTCAAAAGTAAGTTTATTACCCCACAGCCTAGAGATAGTCAAGATTCTCATTCTATTATTGCTGCACTGAGTGGTAGCTGGCGCCCTTCAAATAACGTACGTGTAAGTAAGCAGGTAAGAAGTAAGTGTGAGTCCAGGGTTCGACGATTGTGTATTTTATTTAATGAATGTTAATTTTCATATTTTCCATATTAAATTCAGATTTATATGTTTCAAAAGATAGTCAGAGAGTTAGGAAAGTCTCAGTAGAGACATCTATCAGAGAATGTCCACACTTCTTGATCAATAGAAAACAAAACAAGTTGAACTCCACACAGTACTGACAACTTCGTAATCACAAAATTTACGGTAGTGACATCTTCTGAGAAAACGAATGAGTTCAGACTTCCTCTTGTAGAGGAGTACTTTAAGGCGGAAAATTCAAATGTGCGACGTAGAGGTGTACCAGCCGGTAAAATTAATAATAATAATATTACATCTTTCATCCATTGGGGCAGGAGATGTGCTCAGTAGGGACTCTAGTAGCACAGAAATTGCCTCGAAACGCTTTCAATGAATCCTTTGATGCTCTATATCGGTTATTTTAGACTTTTTAGAATTCTGACAGTCCGCCTGTATGGTGTAGTGGTCGGTGTGATTAGCTGCCACCCCCGGAGGCCTGGGTTCGATTCCCGGATCTGCCACGAAATTTAAAGTGTGGTACGAGGGCTGGAACGGGGTCCACTCAGCCTCGGGAGGTTAACTGAGTAGAGGTGGGTTCGATTCCCACCTCAGCCATCCTGGAAGTGGTTTTGCGTGGTTTCCCACTTCTCCTTCATACAATGGCGGGATGGTACCTAACTTAAGACCACGGCCGCTTCCTTCCATCTTCTTTGCCTATCCTTTCCAATCTTCCCATCCCCCACCAAGGCCCCTGTTCAGCATAGCAGGTGAGGCCGCCTGGGCGAAGTACTGGTCATTGTCCCCAGTTGTATCCCATGACCCAATGTCTCACGCTCTAGGACACTACCCTTGAGGCGGTAGAGGTGGAACCCCTCGCTGAGTCCGAGGGAAAAACCAACCCTGGAATGTAAGCAGATTAAGAAAGAAACAGAAAGAATTCTGACAAATCGTTATAACCTCTACAATGTGTATTCGACCAGTTCAAGCAACATTTTGGGAAATATATACATTTTGTCAATTCTTCGCACTACAGTTTCTAAAATAGGCCCTTGTCACTGTTTCATTCTTGTTTTGCTGCATGTATGTAGAACTCGCCAGGACAAATCTAGAAGCTGATGTTCTCAAATCTCATCTTTGTTGCCAAATGTAATTATTTGTACTGCACCATTATGAGCCTTGGCTCAGGTGCCTCTTTTGAAATAAATAAAATAAAATAAATAAATAAATAAAAATCAAGCGATATGTAATCATGCTCCCGTGTAGAGCTTCACTAAAATTGTTACCTGGCCTGGGATGATTTTAGTACTTCAAGGTGGTGGCGCGATTGCATTGCCCGATGACGTCATACCACGGTAAAAGACCTATTTCCTGATACACTGGCCTTTACAATGACATATTCTATTCTAACATCTCACGTGTTGTCCGGAAATTATTTTGATTTGATGACTGAAACAGAAAAAAATACTCTGTGTCAGTAAGGTAACAATAATGAATCCATCCCCGCGGTGTGGGGCGCAACGCGTTCGCCTGTCACCCGGCGCCCCCAGGTTCTGTGCCCGGCCGGGTCAGGGGATTTTAATTTTAAATGATTAATATTTCTGGCCTGGGAACTGGGTGTTTGTGTCGTCTTTAACGTTCCTTTCCTCACATTCAACACACTACACTTCCGCAATTCCAATTACACGTAGGTCCTTATCATATGGTGCAAGTAGGGGCAAAAGATCTCTATAGGTCGACGCCCCGAACCAAAAGGCCTGGTGCAGGTCTGTCAGTTGACGCCGTATCGGCGACGTGCGCGTTTGTGAGGATGTGGTCCAACCTATAATGAATTGATAATGAATTCTAATGATGAACCCTACCCCGAGCCATTGAAATTAACCAGTGAAGGTCAAAATCGTCCGCCTCTGTGGTGTAGTGATTAGCGTGATTAGCTGCCACCCCTGGAGGCCCGGGTTCGATTCCTGGCTCTGCCACGAAATTTGAAATGTGGTACGAGGGCCGCAACGGGAGGTCAACTGAGTAGAGGTGGGTTCGATTCCCTCCCCAGCCATCCTGGAAGTGGTTTTCTGTGGTTTCTCACTTCTCCTCCAGGCAAATGCGGGGATGGTACCTAACCTAAAATGCGATACCACGGAAAACCATCTTTATGGCTGCCGACAGTGGGGCTCGAACCCACTGTCTCCCGATTACTGGATACTGGCCGCACTTAATCGACTGCAGCTATCGAGCTCGGTGGTTTCCCATTTTCACACCAGGCAAATGCCGAGGCTGTATCTTAATTAAGGCCACGGTCGTTCCTTCCCACTCCTAGCCCTTAAGTATCCCATCGTAGCAGTAAGACCTATCGGTGTAGTTGCGACCTACAGCAAATTGTAAATTAAAAAAAATATATCTGTTTCACGCCCATGGGTCACCTGCGCTTCCAGATGCGGGATGATGGCGATGAGGTACAGAAGGGGTAAAACCCCTAGTAAGCAGATAGCTATTTCTGTCGAATAAGAATGTTTATACCGAGCTCGATAGCTGCAGTCGCTTAAGTGCGGCCAGTATCCAGTATTCGGGAGATAGTAGGTTCGAACCCCACTGTC
The DNA here is from genome assembly GCF_040414725.1 of Anabrus simplex. Taxonomy (NCBI): domain Eukaryota; kingdom Metazoa; phylum Arthropoda; class Insecta; order Orthoptera; family Tettigoniidae; genus Anabrus; species Anabrus simplex. Next base: position 370,044,951 of record NC_090268.1, on the reverse strand, counting down.
GGCAGCCCTGAAAATGGTTTTCCGTGGTTTCCCATTTTCACACCAGGCAAATGCTGGGGCTGTACCTTAATTAAGGCCACGGCCGCTTCCTTCCCACTCCTAGCCCTTTCCTGTCCCATCGTCGCCGTAAGACCTATCTGTGTCGGTGCGACGTAAAACAACTAGCAAAAAAAAAAAAAAATGTTTATAATCTGCCTTACATCACAGCGATACAGATAGGTCTCTATTCTTTACAATTTTTCTTATCGTCGCGCCGACACAGATAGGTCTTATGGCGACGATGGGATAGGAACGGCCAAGGAGTGGGAAGGAAGCAGCCGTGGCCTTAATTAAGGTACAGCCCCAGCATTTGCCTGGTGTGAAAATGGGAAACCACAGAAAAATCATCAGGGCTACCGACAGTGGGGTTCGAACCCATTATCTACCAGATGGAAGCTCACAGCTGCGCGCTCCCAACCGCACGGCCAACTCGTCCGGTCAGATAGGTCTCATATGGCGACGATGGGATAGGAAAGGCCTAGGGGTGGGAAGGAAGCAGCCGTGGCCTTAAACAAGGTACAGCCCCAGCATTTGCCTGGTCTGAAAATGGGAAACCGCAGAAAAATCATCTTCAGGGCTGTCGACAGTGGGGCTCGAACCCATTATCTACCAGACGGAAGCTCACAGCTGCGCGCTCCCAACCGCACGGCCAACTCGTCCGGTCAGATAGGTCCCATATGGCGACGATGGGATAGGAAAAGGCTAGGTGTGGGAAGGAAGCAGCCGTGGCCTTAATTACGTGAGGTACAACGCCACCCTTTGCTCGGTCTGTCGCATAACGCCATGGGCCTAATGTCCCCACCTGACGGGCGAATCGCCATCAACACAGTCATATGACCTCATTTGACACGAACACTGCGGTGAGGTTTGGAATCGAATCCGAGCTTTTGGAACGCAATCCAGAAATTGTATACCACCACCTTTCTTATCCCACCGGTCAACATTGTGATGGTGAAAAGTTTTTCACCAACGAGACTCGAACCAGCTACGACAGTGTCAGACGCCTTAAAGATTGTGGTCACCGGGCGGGCGGGTGCGAGGTGAGGAATTCGCATGACCTGGATGGCGGAGAAGCTTACAGTCATTTATCGCACGAGTTTCCTGGCTCCTCTTCCTTAGCTTCCAGCGAACTGCTGCTTAAAAATGTAGATGAAGGTGATATTTCTCATTGCGTGCCGGAACTAAGGAAGCGCTTTCTAGCAGGAAGTAGAGAATATCGGTGTAATTCTTCAGCAGCTCTCGCAAGAAGAGGGTGGAAGTTGAGTCCATTTTGTAACTCACTTACCAACGACCTACTGATCAATATTAAAGAGGGCGATTTTCATCTCTTGATATCGACTTCCGCGTTAACACTGTCTTCTCCTTTTCCGACATTTTTCACAGGTGTCTGGGGTCGGCAATATCGTGGATTAAGCCCAGGTTTACGGCCGAATTTTCTCCCTGAAAACAACCTTATGGAGAGGGATTTATTCATTGTTGCATGGTTATGTGATGGTTAGTAGTGTGATCATTTGGTGTAGGAGAAGATGATTATTACGTCGGCTCCGCTGTGTAGGGGTAGAGTGCTTCCCTCTTACCCAGAGGCCACGTGTTCGATTCCCGGCCTTGTCAGGGACTTTTACCTGTATCTGAGGGCTGGTTCGAGGTCCACTCAGCCTATGTGATTACAATTGAAGTGCTATCTGACGGTGAGATGGCGGTCTTGGTCTAGAAAGACAACAATAACGGCACAGAGGATTCGTCTTGCTGACCACATGACACTTCGTAATCTGTAGGCCTTCGGGCTGAGCAGCGATCGCTTGGTAGGCTATGGCTCTTCGGGGCTATTGCACTATGGGTTTCGGTTTAGGAAGATGAGTATTAAGACAATCAAAAACACCCAGACTCGGAGCTAGACGACAGAACCAAACATGGTTAATATCCCCAGTCCGAACAGAAATCGTACCCGGGGTCTTTAAACCGAAGGCTACTACCTTTACAATTCAGTCGAAGAGTTAGACTTCCAAGTGAACACTGTAATGTTTGTCGAATATTAAGCCCGAGGGTTAGTTGGATCCTCCATATCTTAGCCATCAGTTAGCCTAGGCGTCACCAAGAAGGCGTACTAGGGACATGAACCCGTTGCCTTCCTCACCAATCCACAATATGCTACCAAGCCCACTGAAAATGAAATGGCGTATGGCTTTCAGTACCGGGAGTGTCCGAGGACATGTTCAGCCCACTGAATTGTGCTAACCAACCGACCCTTTGAGTGTCAGGGAGACTATCAAAAACCATCTCTAACTGAAGACATCTACGCTGACTATTCAGCCAAGGAACCGGTATCGATAAAATATCGTATCTCACATGGAGTGACCGGGATTTGAACCACGGGACCCAGCGGGGAGAGACTGGTGCTCTGCCTCCTGAGCCACGGAGGCTTCCCTATCACCAATGTTACTGAAATGAAAATCCACAGGTTGTTTCCAGTCATTTGACCGGGTCAGGAATGGAATGAATGAACCCCCATCTAGCAGCGAGGATAAGATTATTGTGCCGGCTGCCGAAGCTTGTCGCACTCCACTGGGGCAAGGATTAATGAATGACAGATGAAATAAAATGATATTGGAGAGTGTTTCTGGAATGAAATATGACAGGGAAAACCGGAGTACCCGGAGAAAATCCTGTCCCGCCTCCGCTTTTTCCAGCACAAATCTCACATGGAGTGACCGGGATTTCAACCACGGAACCCAGCGGTGAGAGGCCGGCGCGCTACCGCCTGAGCCACGGAGGCTCTACACCAATATCATTATTTATTTATTTTAATTTTATTAAATTCGTTGGTTCTTCCCTCGGACTCAGTGAGGGATCTCAAATCTATCGCCTAAAGGACAGTGTCCTGGAGCGTAGGACGTTTGGTCGGGGATGAAACTGGGGAGGATGACCAATACGACACCCAGGCGGCGTCACCTGCTATGCTGAACAAGCGCCTTGTGGGGGGATGTGGTGATTGGAAGGGGCATCAAGGAAGAAGGAATGAAGCGGCCGTGGTCGTAAGTTAGGTACCATCCCGACATTTGCCGGGAGGAAAAGCGGGAAACAACGGAAAACCACTTCGAGGATAGCTGAGGTGGGAATCGAACCGTCCTCTACCCAGTTGACCCACCGAGGCTGAGAGGACCCCGTTCCATTCCTCGTACCACTTTTCAAACTTCGTGGCAGAACTGGGAATCGAATACAGGCCTCCAGATATGGCAGATAATCACACTAACCACTACACCACAGAGGCGGTTATTATTATTATTATTATTATTATTATTATTATTATTATTATTATTATCATCATTGAGTCCTCTAGTTGAGTCTGCAATCGCTTCCACCTAGTTGTGCTAGTCTCTTCGCTTTCATCTTTCCTATTTTATCTCTCTTCGTCAGCTTTCTCATCCGAGCCCGACAGCGCGGGTTTCAAAGGACAGTCATTCTGTGCAAATTAAGTGGCGTCTCCTCATAGTAGACGACTACTCATTCGCTGGTTTGTAGTGGAATCTTAATTTATTAGTGCTTTATAAAGGGCTGTTGTGGAAGCGCTCGTCCTCACTCACATCTATATTACATGCTTTGAAGTAGTCACTGTGCTCGTAGAGGAGTTGCCTAAGTATTGAGGGTTTATCTTGTAACCTGTTTGTTAGATATATTTCTGGAAATTCCCTTACATATTTTATTGGCGTATGGTCTCCGGGGAGGCCTGATGCAGGTTTTTGGAGTTGGTTCACATGGGCAACTTGCGCGCTTGTGAGGATGGATCCTTACCTAGGATGAAATATAATGATGGTAACGGTACAAAGATCCAGTCCCTGAGCGAGAAGAATTACCAGTGAGGGTCTCCTCCCATTTCTAAAGACTCAAATTCTAATATTTCTTCATCTAAGCAGAGGATACATATCTCCAGACCTTTTGAGATAGCCACACACGTTCCATTTTTTATCCAAGTGTACTGTCTTCCTAACAATTTGTGAAAATAATCAACCCAAACATCATTGGTAATTTTAACATTAACATCTCCTCCACTTATATTATTAATTCTATTCCGTAACTTACCACTATGATTATTTTTACAATCCTTATGTATTAATTTCATCTGCTCCTGTTGTCAGATCCTCTTTTGCTCTACTAATAGCACTTTGCATTCCTTCCTTACTTTACAGAACTGTTCATGTACCTCAGGATTGCCCTCTTTCCTGAAGGCCTTTAGGGCTTTAATTATTTCCAATTTCTTAATTTTACACACTTCACTCTATCATCCTTTTCTTTTGTCTCTATTTTGAGGTTAATTTCTTTTCACTTGAGCTATAGTATTAAAAAGTTTATCTACCAATTCCACCACTAGGTCCACATTATTACTCAATACGATACATTTATTCCACTCTTAATTGTTCGAAATCCGTCTCTTTTTTATGTACCTATTTTTTTTTCGAGGTGTTACCAAACTACTTATATTTATTCATTATTCTATTATCCTGTTTCTTCTTACGATATTAACTTCCTCCTGCTCATTCGCATACCCCCTTAATGTAATAAATACCGGGGAATTATGTGGTTCGGCTCACTCTATAATCTCTATTGTATTTAGCATTTCTAAAATATCTCCTGTACACACAAACAAATCAATTGCACTACCCCATGCGATGTATTGTGTGTCAGCTTTCGTATTTTATCCCCCCGCCATCATCCATTCAGAATATATAGATTTTCTGAGGCATATATTTCTGGGAGTTTACATCCCCATATTGATTCCGGTCTTTATCCGGACTACTTCTGCTTCCTGTCATTGAATCCGCCTCCTCTTTACTACAGGCAGCGGTTGACCCCCCGATTTGTGCATTCCAATCTTCCCATCAAGATAATTACAGCTTCTTCAAAGTTACCAGCAATTAAGTTAATTTCTATTAAATACTCATAAAAGTCATGTTTGTATATTGTGACCCTAACGAATGCTTATATAGGAACCCTATACAGAACACAGATTGAGTTGTATCCAAGCTACTGTATATCCTCCATATCGTTTAGGTTAATTCTTCTATTCTGATTACTAATCTCCTTCCTCATTAGAAGTGATATAATGCCCGGTTTTCTCCCTCGTGGCCCTCTCTTCATTTTCATCACACTTCTCGTAACATACCCCTTCCATGACAAAATTCTCCCTTCGGGAAGCCATGCTTCTAGAAAGGCAAATATCTCAGAATTTTCAACAAGCTCGAACACTTCATCATTCCACAGAAACCTTCTATATTGACAAATCCAACCCTCCATTCTAGTTATTTCGTTTTCATCTCCTCCGGTTTGCCTTGCTGTGGTAGTGGTGAGGACTTGTAACCGTGAGGATAGTTCTTTGTTTCACCTTAGACTTGTGAGTATGATGAGGGTTCTTTCATTTGAAAGATTCGTAACTTCAAATATGTATATGCAGAAATATGCGAGTACTTTCAGAATCTCCACTAACTTTCAAAATATGCATATCAGCATTTATTTAAAATCTGGGCCAAGGTTAATAATTACATGAAACAAATGCAACGCTTAGAGATGTTAATTGTAAAAAGCAATCTGCAAAATGATGTTAACTGCATTAGGAATTACTAATAATACATTAATAACAATATTATTATGTATTTATTGAGAAACTCAACAATTTTTCAGACTATCTGGACAGACACAAGGAGAAAGATTAACTTCACCAAACAAAGGTAACAAAATTAAACCTGAACACATGATATTTCCGATGAAATGAAATGGCGTATGGCTTTTAGTGCCCGGATGTGTCCGAAGACAAGTTCGGCTCGCCAGATGCAGGTCTTTTGATTTGACCTCCGTATGCGACCTGTGCGTCGTGATGAGGATGAAATGATGATGAAGACGACACATACACCCAGCCCCCGTGTCAGCGAAATTAACCAATTGTGGTTAAAATTCCCGATCCCGCCGGGAATCGAAGCCGGGACTCCTGTGACCAAAGGCCAGCGCGCTAACCATTTAGCCATGGAGCCGGACGATATTTCCTATAAGTAGCTCTAAAAAATTCAACGAATAATAGTCTACAGCATTAGAACATTGGAGATATAAATAAAGGTAGGAACAGTATATTCGGCATTACGGTAAGCATATTAACGTGAATATAAAGAGAATAGAAAACTATTAGTAATTCCGACGTGATTTAATAGTAGACAAAGAGCTTCGTAAACTGGGGACTGCCAAGAGGTGGTTTCTGTACTTTTTAAGGCGAATCTGATCCGGAAATAATTAAAACCTGCTTATTATTATTATTATTATTATTATTATTATTATTATTAAGCAGGTTTTTATTATTATTATTATTATTATTATTATTATTATTATTATTATTATTATTATTATTATTATTATTATTATTATTATTATTATTATTAATGAGAGTAACACATAATTATAAAGAAACTTTTCACTTACTGGTTTTTGAATGAGGAGCCCTAAGTCGGGCTCTGTAAACTGTGTGGTATGATGTTCCTGACTCGTGCTGAAATACCGTGAAGTAGGGGTGTACCGTTTGGCGGTATGTTGCGGAGATGGTCAGGATATTCACGTTATGAGAATGGGTGTTCGGAGGGTGAGTTTATGGGACTAGGTACTCAGATGCAAACGTACGTACTTGGAATGCTGAGCAGTAAACACTAGGCAATACGTTACCATCTCGTCCGCAGATTTGACATTGGCAAATGATTATATGGTGAGATTCGTTCAATCAGTCACCACCGATTTGCATTTAATGCAGCCGCTCATGTGGAAGATTCACTATCCGTTTCTATCCTGGTCTTTTCTTAAATATTGGCAAACGAATATGGACATTTATTGAACTTTTTAAACGAATATGGAAATTTATTGAACATTACCCTTGGTAAATTATTCCAATCCCTAACTCCCCTTCCTATAAACGAATATTTGTTTCAATTTGTCCTCTTGAATTCCAACTTAATCTTCATATTGTGATCTTTCCTACTTTTAAAAACACCACGCAAACTTATTCGTCTGTTAATGTCATTCCACTTATTTGAGCAGCTCGTCTCCTTTCTCCCAACTCTTTCCAGCCGAAAATTTGCGACATTTTCGTAACGCTACCCTTGTCGGAAATCACTCAGAACAAATCGAGCTGATTTCCTTTAGATTTTTTTTCCAGTTCTCGAATCAAGTAATCCTGATGAGGGTCCCATACACTGGAACCGTACTCTAGTTGGGGTCTTACCAGAAACGTATATGCCCTCTCCTTTACATCCTACTGCAACCCCTAAATACCCTCATAAACAGAGATATACACCTTTTATTTACCATCCAATTTATGTAATTATCCCAATGCAGATATTTCTATATATTATCTCCTAAGTAGTTACAGTGATCCTCATAAGTAACTTTCACCCCGTTAAGCCAGTAATTAAAACAGAGAGGTCTTTTTCTATTAGTGAAACTCAAAACCTGACTTTTAACCCCGTTTATCATCATACCGTTGCCTGTTGTTCATCTCACAATTTTGTCAAGGTCGTTTCTCTGTTGCTCACAATCTTGTACCTTATTTATGACACTATGCAGCATAACATCATCTACATAAAGCAATATCTGCAATTCCTGTTCTTCACTCATATCATTTACTAGCTGATGTACCCGTGTTTCGCTACGGGATTCTCAGAAAGACTGACTTGGTGGTTTTCCTAACTGAATTCAACATAGGTCATTACAAAAACGTCAGTAGGAATGTAGCGATTGAAAGCAATGTTATCATATAAAATACTCGATCAAATGAAAAACCGCACACTTTCTCACTTTCAACGAACAGTACTACGGTGCCGATCTAACAGTCCAAAGTTCCAGAGCTGGAATAACCAGGTCTCAGACTGCCATGAACACTCCTCTGTCATTATTCCGTTAAATATGCACACTACTCATTCCAATCAATGGCTCAGAGTAGGGATTGTATAGCTCGAATACTATGATGAACCAGTGTGTTACGTACCAGATATATCAGAAAATGTATGAACCAGAGGAATGGCATGCTAAAGAAGAAAGTTATCTTACACCCCAGCTACTTCCCACCAATATACAGGCAGGCTGTTACAGTCGGTACGACCAAGCGAGTTGGCCGTGTGGTTAGGGGCGCGCAGCTGTGAGATTTCATCCGGGAGATAGTGGGTTCGAACCCCACTGCCGGCAACCCTGAAGATGGTATTCGGAAATGGTGGGTTCGAGCCCCACTGTCGGCAGCCCTGACGATGGTTCTCCGTGGTTTCCCATTTTCACACCAGGAAAATGCCGGGACTGTACCTTAATTAAATCCACGGCGATTCCTTCCACTTCCTAGACCTTTCCTATCCCATCGTCGCATAAGACATATCTGTGTCGGTGCGACGTTAAGCAAAAAAATGGTATTCCGTGATTTCCCATTTTCACACCAGTCACACCAGGCTGTACCTTAAAGCCAAGGCCGCTTCCTTCACACCACTATTCATTTCCTATCCCATCGACGCAATAAGACCTACCTGTGTCGGTGCGACGTCAAGCGAATTTAAAAAAATCTCGGTACGCTGCAGTAATCCTATCTATCGGGGATGAGAGGAAAGAGAAGACAAAAAGCACATCACAACAAACAATGGTCAATGTAGTGTTATTGTTGATAAAGATAATGAGCTTTCTCTATTGCAGGCCTTCACATTAATTTTCTTTCGACTCTGTGATATTAGGGTGTCTTACACAATTATTTATATCGTAGACGGTAGTTCCTTATTCTCAGACTTTACATACCGATTTTCACTAAATTCTGTTTACCCATTTTCTCGTGACTCGGCGCGGATATGGACTTAGTAACAAAAATCCAAATTCAAGATTATCTCCGATTATATGCGGTACGGTAACAATTACTCAGAATTTGAAAAGAATGGTATTTCTGTATCGGTCATGTCCAAAGTAACAAGAAAATGCATTTTTTAGTTTTCCGTCATGTCTGTCTGTCTGTCTGTCTGTCTGTCTGTCTGTCTGTCTGTCTGTCTGTCTGTCTGTCTGTCTGTCTGTCTGTCTGTCTGTCTGTCTGTCTGTCTGTCTGTCTGTCTGTCTGTCTGTACACGCATCAATAGAAAACGGCTGAAGAGAATTTAATGAAAATCGGTATGTAATGTCGGGTGATAAACCACTACAAGCTCGGCTATAAATTATTTTATTCACGCTGAGTGAAATGGTAGTTTAGGGGAAGACCTGAAATGTAATTCTCAAATAAGTTATTTCTGTTATTAGTGGTCGTATCTATAAATCTATATATATATATAATAAGAGTTTTGCCTGTACATTACTCAGAATTTGAAAAGAATGGTATATCTGTGTTGGTTATGTCCACAGTGACAACGATATGCATTTTTCACTTTTCCGTAATTTCTGTCTGTCTGTCTGTCTGTCTGTCTGTCTGTCTGTCTGTCTGTCTGTCTGTATGTATGTATGTATGTATGTATGTATGTATGTATGTATGTATGTATGTATGTATGTATGTACACGCATCACGATAAAACGGCTGAAGAGAATTTAATGAAAATCGGTATGTAATGACGGGTGATGAAACACTGCAATCTAGGCTACAAATTATTTTATTCACGCTGAGTGAAATGGTAGTTTAGGGGAACGTCTGAAATGTAATTCTCAAATAAGTTATTTATGTTATTAGTGGTCTTATCCATAAATACTACATAACTAACCTAACTTTAGTTATGTCGTAAGTTAGTAGTAGTTATGTAAGAAGTTATTAAATTTCCGATCACTTATATCTTATACATTGTTACCGTACCGCATATAATCGGAGATAATCTTGAATTTGGATTTTTGTTACTAAGTCCATATCCGTGCCGAGTCACGAGAAAATGGGTAAACAGAATTTAGTGAAAATCGGTTTGTAAAGTCTGAGAATAAGGAACTACCGTCTACGATATAAATAATTGTGTAAGACACCCTAATATCACAGAGTCGAAAGAAAATTAATGTGAAGGCCTGCAATAGAGAAAGCTCATTATCTTTATCAACAATAACACTACATTGACCATTGTTTGTTGTGATGTGCTTTTTGTCTTCTCTTTCCTCTCATCCCCGATAGATAGGATTACTGCAGCGTACCGAGATTTTTTTAAATTCGCTTGACGTCGCACCGACACAGGTAGGTCTTATTGCGTCGATGGGATAGGAAATGAATAGTGGTGTGAAGGAAGCGGCCTTGGCTTTAAGGTACAGCCTGGTGTGACTGGTGTGAAAATGGGAAACCACGGAATACCATTTTTTGCTTAACGTCGCACCGACACAGATATGTCTTATGCGACGATGGGACAGGAAAGGTCTAGGAAGTGGAAGGAATCGCCGTGGCTTTAATTAAGGTACAGTCCCGGCATTTTCCTGGTGTGAAAATGGGAAACCATGGAGAACCATCGTCAGGGCTGCCGACAGTGGGGCTCGAACCCACCATTTCCGAATACCATCTTCAGGGTTGCCGGCAGTGGGGTTCGAACCCACTATCTCCCGGATGAAATCTCACAGCTGCGCGCCCCTAACCACACGGCCAACTCGCTTGGTCGTACCGACTGTAACAGCCTGCCTGTATATTGGTGGGAAGTAGCTGGGGTGTAAGATAACTTTCTTCTTTAGCATGCCATTCCTCTGGTTCATACATTTTCTGATATATCTGGTACGTAACACACTGGTTCATCATAGTATTCGAGCTATACAATCCCTACTCTGAGCCATTGATTGGATTGAGTAGTGTGCATATTTAACGGAATAATGACAGAGGAGTATGTATGTATGTATGTATGTATGTATGTATATATGATTCATTTAGTGATGTTTATATAGTGGTGTTTAGTGCTTGTTGGTAGAAATTGGGAGTAGTAATAATTATTTAAATTTTTGTAACAAGTAATTCAGTTGGTCTTCAGTAAATTACGTGTTCTAGGTTAAGTAGGCTAGCTAGGTGCACCTTGTTTCGAATTTAGGTTTAGGTAATACTTTAGGTAACAATATTAACTTTAAAAATATTTGTAAATACCGGTATCTGTAGGTTCGTTGGTTGTACTTACAAAGGCAGATTATCATAAGGAATAGTACCGTAACTTCTGCAGCAACTTCTCCGGTATTTCGTATAGATATACGTTCAAACTATCGCGAAGGTAATAATTTACTACATTAAAAAACACGATACGCCTGTAAACTTCCATCTAAAAAGAAGTTAAAGAGATTACACGGTAATAGTTAACAGTCGTATTGTTATTGATTATTGTCGCTCCTCATATTCAAATATTGCATTGTTGGCTACAGTCGTGAACAAAGGGTGTAGTGTAGTCAAGTAAGTATAAATAAAAATCAGCTGACCTTGTATTCCATTCATTTGTACTTCTGAGTAGGTAGTTAGTATCCGTAATTTATATTTCGCTCCCTCGATCTTTCAGTATTTATGAGCGCTTAGCTAATAATAATAAAGTTCATATATCCCAGTAATTGCAGTTCAAGTCCCTGGAGTAATAGTAGTAGTTTTGACAGAAATATTTGAGAAATTATTGTAGACAACCTCGTATTTTTCAGTAGGCCTAATTAAGGACACTTTTTTTTTCTCCGTCCCTTGGAGTAGGGAAAATAATAGTAATCCACCAACTGTAATAATCACATAACCACATTTCAGTAGAATTGTAGTGAAGATAAGGTATAATATATTAGATAGTATCTTTCCAGTTATATTCGTGTTTTTCTTCGTGTACGGCAATCCTTTTGATACTTAAGCATTTAACCAAACGCAGTATAGTGTAGTGTAGATACATTGTAGTATAGATACAGTACGGTACATTTAGATAGTGCCGTATCTTGCCTGCTATATTCGTGTGTTATCTTTCGTGTGTATCTATTAGACCCTAATACTAATAATAATTTGTCTGAGCATTTAGCTTCGTTGGTAATCTTTGAGTACAGTAGTTCTTGCAAATTTCATTTCTGTTGTGCTTAGTATTGACATACGGTACGGTACCGGTATCGTAATTAGGATACGTCTGAAGGTAGTTTAAAAATTACTGTAGTGTACTGTACAGTAGTATACGAGTAATATCCTATTAGAATTTAGTGTGCTTATTTTATTATTGTAAAATATTTGTGTAGTACTGGTGTAGTAGAGGTATCCGTAGAAACTCTTACTAAAATATTGTTGAAATTAGGATAGGCTTAATTGCAGTTTGGAATTGTGTAGTTCCTGTGTATTACTTTCGATATTCAGTAATTAACAGCAGTTTCTATCCTGTTAGGGGTTGTAGGATAAAAAAAATAGAGCACGACTAAGTATTATTGTAGTGTAGTCGTATATTAATTACCTTATTGTTGTGTACTATCCCAGACAATATATCCCTCCGTTCATTTTTTTTTGCAAATAAGTTACTTTATTTTTTTTTAATTTATAATTTTACCCCCGTAAAGAATGGCTAAGGAGCGCGAGTGTACTTATTGTGGGAGTGGTGAGGCATTGAGGGGTATGAGGGAGGAGTTGGAAAGTTTGAGAGAGATAATTAGGATTCTCACAGAAGACAGGAAGGAAGATAGGACTCCCTCAAACAATGTACAGGTTACAGTAGGTGTACAAGAGGGAGGGGAAGGAAAGGGAGGAGTTGTAGAAGACAGGTGGTCTAATGTTCTAAGGGGAAGGAGATTGCAGGCCAAGGGCTCTATTCAGGATCAGAATTCAGGACAGGTGTCTGTGCAAAATCGGTAGAAGTCACTCCAGGTAGAACAACAGAGGGAAGATGAGGGACAGGGAACTGTTGCTGAGATGCATGCAAGTAGGAGGAAGGGAAAAGGTAGGAAAGGGAAATGTAGAGTAGAGGATAGGAATAGACAGGTGGAACAGGGTCATGGGAAGGAGAAAAGGGAGGAGGAAGTAGCTTCTGCAGCTATCAGGAAAGATTGGGTTGACCAGGAGGGGAGGGGATCAAATGAGGTGGGTAGGGTTGAGGCTCTGGTCATGGGGGATTCCATCGTTAGACACGTGGGGAAAGTGTGTGGAGGAAAAGGAACCAGGGTAGAATGTTATCCAGGAATTAGGTTGAGGCAGATGTTGAGGAAAGTAGAAGAGAGGGAGGAGGGGAAGGAGAAGGTGGTAGTGTTTCACGTTGGTACCAACAACGTAAGGCAAGCTGATATAAGTACCAACATAGTTGGAGATGTGTGGGATCTGGTAAATGCAGCACGGGTGAAGTTTAAGAAAGCGGAGATTGTTATTAGTGGAATACTGTGTAGGAGGGATACTGACTGGAGGGTGATTGGGGATTTAAATGAGACTATGGAGTGGGTATGTGGGAAACTGGGAGTGAAATTTTTAGATCCTAATGGGTGGGTAGGAGATAGGGATCTGCGCTCGGATGGCCTTCATTTAAACCGCAGTGGTACGTATAAGTTAGGATATTTGTTTGGAAGGGTAATAGGGAGGTACATTCAGGGAAACGGGATGGCCTAGGGAGCGGTGATAAGGGAACAGGGAACTGGAAATCAAGTAGGGATGACATAAAATTGTTAGTGCTGAACTGTAGAAGTATTGTAAAGAAAGGAATAGAATTAAGTAATTTAATAGATATATATTTACCAGATATTGTAATAGGAGTTGAATCATGGCTGAGAAATGATATAATGGATGCAGAAATTTTCTCACGGCACTGGAGTGTGTATCGTAGAGATAGGATAGGAAAGGTGGGAGGGGGAGTTTTCATTCTGGTGAAAGAAGAATTTGTAAGCTACGAAAAAGTTAAAGATGAGACACATGAAATTCTAGGTGTAAGGCTCATTTCTAAAGATAATAGGCAACTTGATATATTTGGAGTGTACAGATCGGGAAAGGGTAGCACTGTTGCGGATTCGGAATTATTTGATAGGATAGTCAGCTATGTGGGAAACGACATGGAAAGAAATGTGATTGTAGCGGGAGATCTGAATTTGCCAGATGTAAATTGGGAAGGAAATGCGAACGACAGGAAGCATGACCAACAAATGGCAAATAAGTTAATATGGGAAGGACAGCTGATTCAAAAAGTGATGGAACCAACCAGAGGGAAAAATATCCTGGATGTGGTGCTGATAAAACCAGATGAGCTCTATAGGGAAACTGAAGTAATAGATGGTATTAGTGATCATGAAGCTGTTTTTGTGGTAGTTAAAAATAAATGCGATAGAAAAGAAGGTCTTAAAAGTAGGACTGTTAGGCAGTACCATATGGCTGATAAAGCAGGTATGAGGCAGTTTCTAAAAAGTAACTATGATCGGTGGAAAACGGTAAATAAAAATGTAAACAGACTCTGGGATGGGTTTAAAGAAATTGTTGAGGAATGCGAAAACAGGTTTGTACCTTTAAGGTTGGTAAGGAATGGTAAAGACCCACCTTATTATAATAGAGAAATAAAGAGACTAAGAAGGAGGTGCAGACTGGAAAGAAATAGAGTTAGAAATGGCTGTGGAAGTAAGGAGAAATTGAAGGAACTTACTAGAAAATTGAATCTAGCAAAGAAGGCAGCTAAGGATAACATGATGGCAAGCATAATTGGCAGTCATACAAATTTTAGTGTAAAATGGAAGGGTATGTATAGGTATTTTAAGGCAGAAACAGGTTCCAAGAAAGACATTCCAGGAATAATTAATGAACAAGGGGAGTGTGTATGTGAGGATCTTCAAAAGGCAGAAGTATTCAGTCAGCAGTATGTAAAGATTGTTGGTTACAAGGATAATGTCGAGATAGAGGAAGAGACTAAGGCCAAAGAAGTAATAAAATTTACATATGATAACAATGACATTTACAATAAGATACAAAAGTTGAAAACTATAAAAGCGGCTGGAATTCATCAGATTTCTGGGGATATACTAAAGACAATGGGTTGGGATATAGTACCATATCTGAAGTACTTATTTGATTATTGTTTGGTCAAAGGAGCTATACCAGATGAATGGAGAGTTGCTATAGTAGCCCCTGTGTATAAAGGAAAGGGTGATAGACATAAAGCTGAAAATTACAGGCCAGTAAGTTTGACATGCATTGTATGTAAGCTTTGGGAAGGCATTCTTTCTGATTATATTAGACATGTTTGTGAAATTAATAACTGGTTCGATAGAAGGCAATTCGGTTTTAGGAAAGGTTATTCCACCGAAGCTCAACTTGCAGGATTCCAGCAAGATATAGCAGATATCTTGGATTCTGGAGGTCAAATGGACTGTATCGCGATTGACATGTCTAAAGCATTTGATAGGGTGGATCATGGGAGACTACTGGCAAAAATGAGTGCAATTGGACTAGACAAAAGAGTGACTGAATGGGTTGCTATATTTCTAGAAAATAGATCTCAGAGAGTTAGAGTAGGTGAAGCTTTGTCTGACCCTGTAATAGTTGAGAGGGGAGTTCCTCAGGGCAGTGTTATCGGACCTTTATGTTTTCTTATATATATAAATGATATGAGTAAAGGAGTGGAATCGGAGGTAAGGCTTTTTGCGGATGATGTTATTCTCTATAGAGTGATAAATAAGTTACAAGATTGTGAGCAACTGCAACGTGACCTCGAAAATGTTGTGAGATGGACAGCAGGCAATGGTATGTTGATGAACGGGGCTAAAAGTCAGGTTGTGAGTTTCACAAATAGGAAAAGTCCTCTCAGTTTTAATTACTGCGTTGATGGGGTGAAAGTTTCTTTTGGGGATCATTGTAAGTATCTAGGTGTTAATATAAGGAAAGATCTTCATTGGGGTAATCACATAAATGGGATTGTAAATAAAGGGTACCGATCTCTACACATGGTTATGAGGGTGTTTAGGGGTTGTAGTAAGGATGTAAAGGAGAGTGCATATAAGTCTCTGGTAAGACCCCAACTAGAGTATGGTTACAGTGTATGGGACCCTCACCAGGATTACCTGATTCAAGAACTGGAAAAAATCCAAAGAAAAGCAGCTCGATTTGTTCTGGGTGATTTCCGACAAAAGAGTAGCGTTACAAAAATGTTGCAATGTTTGGGTTGGGAAGAATTGAGAGAAAGAAGAAGAGGTGCTCGACTAAGTGGTATGTTCCGAGCTGTCAGCGGAGAGATGGCGTGGAATGACATTAGTAGACGAATAAGTTTGAATGGCGTTTATAAAAGTAGGAAAGATCACGATATGAAGATAAAGTTGGAATTCAAGAGGACAAACTGGGGCAAATATTCATTTATAGGAAGGGGAGTTAGGGATTGGAATAACTTACCAAGGGAGATGTTCAATAAATTTCCAATTTCTTTGAAATCATTTCGGAAAAGGCTAGGCAAGCAACTGATAGGGAATCTGCCACCTGGGCGACTGCCCTAAATGCAGATCAGTATTGATTGATGAGTGTTCATGGCAGTCTGCGACCTGGTTATTCCAGCTCTGGAACTTTGGACTGTTAGATCGGCACCGTAGTACTGTTCGTTGAAAATGAGAAAGTGTGCGGTTTATCATTTGATCGAGTATTTTATATGATAACACTGCTTTCAATCGCTACAATCCTACTGATGTTTTTGTAATGACCTATGTTGAATTCAGTTAGGAAAACCACCAAGTCAGTCTTTCTGAGAATCCCGTAGCGAAGCACGGGTACATCAGCTAGTATATATAGAGATTTATAGATACGACCACTAATAACATAAATAACTTATTTGAGAATTACATTTCAGGCCTTCCCCTAAACTACCATTTCACTCAGCGTGAATAAAATAATTTATAGCCGAGCTTGTAGTGGTTTATCACCCGACATTACATACCGATTTTCATTAAATTCTCTTCAGCCGTTTTTTTATTGATGCGTATACAATCATACAGACAGACAGACAGACAGACATTACGGAAAAGTAAAAAATGCATTTCTTTGTTACTGTGGACATGACAGATACAGAAATACCATTCATTTCAAATTCAGAGCAATGTACAGGCAAAACACTTGTTTTATACAGCGTGAAGCGTAATTCGCGCACCCGGGCGTCGCAGCGCGACTCCTCACATGCCAGCAATAAAAAAATGTATCTTACAAAATTTCGTCTTGCGAGTATATCCGGTAGAAAACGGACGTTAAAGAGTAGCAATGTGGCAACACTGTAACCATATGTAGGGTAACTACCGCTGTCAGCACGTTCACGTAGTGTTGTACAGTTAGTGCAGTGGGTAGAGTTCTTGGTTGGCATGCAGGTGGTCGATGGTTCAATCCTGGGTTGAGGCGCATTTTTATTTGCTAATTCCATCTGACATTACCTACTGTAATACAGTAAGACACCGTTTCTGAGGTCACATGTATCCTACATTTACAACATGACAACAATAATAATAATAATAATAATAATAATACATTGTGATACGTACTAAACAGCATGCGGTTACCAGACGCAACACGCAATGTTGAAAGGCAGAATTATTGGGACCATGGTGATAACACATACAAATTGTAACCGAGTTTGGACATTATTCGCAGAGCACGTTGCTAGGCCTGCTGGTAACGTAAGGCCCTAACGAAATGTAATGGACCTGATCGAGGCAAGAATAATAGTTGGTACTAATCTATGGGACCATTGGAGGATGGTACAAAGAAAACAGGTTTCACATCTAGTAGATCTATGGGACCATTGGAGGATGGTACAAAGAAAACAAGTTTCACATCTAGTAGATGAAGTGGTGCGAATAAATTCACGCCCACGACGTGGAAAGGACGCCTTTCAAAGCTGGCCAATGAAAACGATTGTTCGTCCATTTCTAGGATCGTAGTATGTAAGTGCAGATGGTTTCTAGAGGACCCGCTGCAATCGCTGTTGACGATTAAGATGCCAGATACCGTACCACCTGGACTACATTTACGAAATAAGAAACATACACCTCAACCCAGGATCGACCACTCGAACTCCTGCATGCTAACCCAAAACTCTATCCATTGCACCAACTGTACTGTACCGTTCCCGTCTGAAATACAGTCTACCGGCGCCAATCGGAGAGCTGCGTGTTCGGTTCTTAAAAAAATTGATCGGGCTAAAATAAATTTAAAAAAATCTCAGGATAAAATAATACCATGGGTATATGAACGGGAAACAGTATCATATTCGAAATAAAATACAAAATAAAGGGGTAAGATGGATTTATTAACTAATAAACATTATTGAAATTCGAGATAAACAAACAAAAAAATTAAAAATTAAAATATGGCTCAAATAAATGCCAAAAAAAAATTAATATGTGCCGAGCACATAATTAACATAAATTTACAACAATTTACAAAGGACGGGCAATGTCCCGTTTCAAAATGAAAACATTTACAAAATAAACGCAACGACCTGGGGAAGAAATTCACACTTCGCTTCGACCTACGCAGTTAAATTCATTTTAACGCATCCTGACGGATATCATTTAAATTATAATTACAGGACATACCGCGACAGAATAAAATTATGCTAAATCCGATCCATAATAAAACTATATATATACATCACTTATCATCAAATCAATATTTCAGGGACCTTAGCTTACATCTACACTGAATTTACTTAACAGACCGTTCTGTTATAAATTGGATGGCTTAGAAGCCTGCTTCCCAATAGAATGAGTTTCGGACTCATATTTAAGAACAAATCTTTTCAACGCTGGCCATGACATAATCAACAACAATCCAAGTAACACAAATTAATACAAAAAAAAACACTCTCGGAGAAACCTGTAATGACATGCAATAAAAAAAATAATATCATCTGTGTATTCAATATCTGAAATATAAACAATAAGATACTAGACTCCTTCATATAAAAAGAACGCCGAACTCCAGGCTCAGCCTTCCGTCTGTTGATCTTTCACTAGCACGCTGTAATATAAATCACGGAACACTTCTATGCGCCTGCTATGAAACATCTTACTTCGCCAGAAAACACTCTAACTAATTGGTTTGGTAAATCTTGCCTGAGAAATTCTAATACGTTTGAAAACATAAATTACGCTGCCATTCACTTCTCTGTTCATTTAATTAATACAAGGCCTCAAACTCAAACAATGGGACCCATACACATTCCTATGGCCTTAACTACATATTCCAATATAACACGGATTGCAGATATGATACTCAACACATCTGGCCTAACACTTTGGGGTCCGTGAGTTCGATTCTCACAATCATAATGAACACTTGAGGCAAATCAAACCTCTCTCTTTCCATGCAGCTGACACCATTATATCTTTCCGATATTCACACATAGTAATCTCAGTTACAGGCTAATCTTGCCTTTTTCTCGTAAAAACATAACTCAATACCAATTAGCTAGTTCTCTCTGCGGATCTAGAAGATATTAGTTCGACGGTGCACTTATACGTTGGTCATCACTGCCATGTATTCCTATAAACGTGCTACATGCAGGAAAAAAAAATACCTTGCTAAATTTTATTCCCAGACCAAACTTTAGGCTGTGTAGCCTTCATACTAAAAGAGTCTACATCTTATACCAAAATGGAATACACAGTTACCTTTAGACATATATATCCTCATCTACACCTAATCATTTCCCTCTTTCCCATCTTATAAAAAGGTAATAAAGTAAAATATAAAAATCAGGGTTCCAAACATGCATTTCCCTGAAACATGACACTAATCTATAAAAATACAACATAGCTCAGTCACAACAAGACTGACATTTACATTTACATTACACTACACTGGGATCGAATTAGCCTAATTCCTTCTATCTAAGCATGCCTATAATTAAAAATGAACTTAACTGGTAGCGTCTCAGTTTCTTCATGATTCCAGGCCACAGCGTCCAGCAAATTACGCCATTATTGCACCAAACTGCATGGCGTTATCAAATACTCTGCAAGTCTTTTCTTCTCTCTTCATCATTATGTAATAGTGCTTCGCACACACCATTTAATTGTACCGATACGATGACGACGGTTCGTACCAGTTCTTCGCGAAACCGAACGCGTACCGGACACGGTATTTGCACAAATCATATGCAAATTACACATACACGGGTACGGAAATTTCGACAGTAACTATCGTTTTATTGATATAATCCCGTGTCACCACCGCACTTTGACATACGTGACACCTGATATATTTTATATAGCAAAGGTAATTGCTCTGTTAATATACTATGCACACTCGTAACTGCAATCTAACACTTGCATTCATGTAATGCATATTTTCAGAAAGAAAAACGTTTCAGCTTCACAAATCTACTACTCATATGTTCACACTGGTCACTAAAAAAAAAGTTACTTTCCTAATCCACTGGCTTAATATCAAAAACACCGACCCGCGCGTTTCACACTTCAAAAGCAGAGTGACTTTCCAAGTTCAGCGGCTACTATATACACCAAGCTCCCGGTATTAGTCATGTCTTAGGGGATTCCACTGACGCGATGACGTTACTGCTCACCCACTACTCTGCAAAGCGCTGATTCAATAAAAATATGTTGATTACTTTATTAATTCAAATTAAGTATTGCAACTGTCTACAGGTAGTTCTTTTAATGTTTAACTGGCTTCTATTTTATATTAAAACCGTGGAGTCTAGCTTTATAACAAATTGCCTGATAAAATAAAGAGTAGTACAGCACTGTAAATTTAGAAGTTGGTAAGACTGACTTAATTTGTTTTGTAAATCCCTTCATTCTGCCATATCGCTTCCAAGGCTGTGATTGGTTCTTTTATAATCGGCCGCTCTCAAACACTCTCGTGCATCCCCGAGTGACTCATACGGAGTACGCGACATATTCACTGTTGCTATGCTTAGATAAGAAGCTATTACTGATGTCACCCGATGACGGAATACTGCATTACGCAACTTCTAGGTCGCATCATGACTCCCTTCGAATATGAACTGAAAAATATTACAACATATTATATAATTGATATTTGGGGCATATATGATATGGCACATTCTCCCCATACCCCGTAAAAAAATATGTGAAAACGTATTTTTTTTTTTTTGATTCACTACTATGGCTCCATTTCAGTTATTCTCTCGGATAATAATATTTCACGTTCAGCTAGCAATCTCTCCTTCTCTTTCTGAGCTTTAAAAAATATTTCCAAAAGAGCTTGAAACTTGCGTTCATTTCCGTCACATTGATGACAAATTTCTGCTGGTAATGGGTCTGTGTCTTCTATATCTGCCATGTTTACATCCTCTGTAGCTTCTTCTTCGTCTTCTTGATCCACATCTTCTTCTACTGGGTCATCTTCTTCGTCAATGTCATCATCTTCGTCATCTCCTAAGTCATCATCTTCTTGTACTTCATCAATAACTATAATTCAGTCCTTTTCCTAATGGCTCCAGTATTCGTCATATTGTAATCTGCTGCATGTGGATTCAATCCTTTATTTTGTTCTGCTTCCCGGAATTCGCGGTAAGCATTGCTCTCTGCACCATGGTTTTGGCCACTCGTGTTTCCCTGTATGGCCTGTTGCCATTGATCTTCGTCCTGTCGTTTACTTCTCAACTCCGTCACGTATCTCTGCGACTCAGCATTCCTTTGTTGATAATCAGATCTTTGTCTGAAATCATTCCGAAAATCCATATTCCTTCTATTCTCCCATCTATTGTAAGGTCGCCGCTGACCTGCATAACCTCTATGCCGATATCTAAATGTTCGTCCATTCCTTCCATATGAATAATTATTCCCTCTATTATCATTCCTATCGTGGGTATATCCTTGTCCTCTCCTATCATCTGGATAATTATTGAAATTCCATTCACCTCTCCGTGATTGCTCATTTTCAACTGGTCTAGCTTGCTGTGATATCGTCTGCGTTCCTGAACTTTGCACTCTACCTCCCTTCCTAATCTTAGGTGGTGGACTTCTATCTTCCGTTAAATCAATCGTATGTAAAGCCTCCGAATGTCTGATCTTTGGTTGATTTTGTGTAGAAGTTAAATCCAACTGACGTAAAGTCAATTCCGCCTCAGTCGCTGTTCTAACATTTGCTGCTATTAGAGTTCTCTGCACTTCCAACGGTAATTGTCTAGATATCGCTACGATCATCTCGGATTCGGAAGGTGGTGTGTCCAAATCTCGGAATTTGATAATTTGGGAAATAAAATAATTAGCAAACCTTGTTGGAATAGTGGTAGGATATTTTTTTGAATAAAGCTCCATACGTAATGACTGCTGTATAGATACATCCCAGAATTTCTTTAAGAATGCTACCTTAAATTCCTCATACGTACTGAATGTATATTGGAATGCCATCATCCATTCTAAAGCCGAATCAGATAAGAATTTGCTAATTGTACGTAATCTTCTATCAGCTGGTACCTTCGCATCTGTCATATAATCTTCTATCTCTCGAAGAAATGCCCTTGGTGTTCTATCATCTAGTCCACTAAATTTACGGGGTTTATCTTCTGAAGATGTACGAAATATGTTATAAATTTGGCCTCCATTCGTCTCTCTTGGCGTAGATGATTTTTCTTCCGGTCTTGGTAAATTTAACAGATCGCTAAGTAGAGCTGGTTCACTAGCTTGACTCGCTTCTCTTTCAATACTATCATTCTGTATTGAACACTTCAGTTTATCCGTCTCCTTATTTGTTCTTAGATCAAGTAATTCTATTTTATCCTTCAAATATTGTACTTCCTTTTCCACAGATATCAACTTATTCGTATTCTTCTGCGAAGATTCAGCCCATGCCTCAATATTTGCACCTACTTCTTGTATATTGACTCTAGTATTCTCTCTATCTACCAAAATCATCTTCTTGATCTCTTCACCCTTGCCTGCAATTTGATCTACAACCTCTTTTCTCAATTCCTTTTCAATCGTCCTCATCTTCGACTCAGTTTCCCGTTGTTTTTCACCTAACTTAGCTTCCAACTGATCCGCATTCTTCCGTTGTACTTCGGCTATCTGGGCACTAATTTCCTCCGTAATATTAGAAAATCTTTCTTCTGTAGCCTCGCTTAAGTGGTCGATCGCGCTTCGATTCTTGCCTATCTCAGTTCGCGCCTCCTCTAAGCTAATTGTCATTTCCTCCAATTGTTTTTCAGTCTTTACGGCTCCATCTGTTATTTTGCCAGTTAACTCCTCAACGGTTTTTCTAATCCGGTCTACCTGTTCCTCATTTCTATTCTCTATATCATCCATACGCTTCTCTAAACGTATCATCCCTTCCTGACAGCACTTTTGAACATAATCAATCTTTTCCTCCAGTTTACCATTCCCCTCTGATATTTTATCAGTAAGTTCATTAATGTTTTTCAGTTCACGATTTATCGCCTCCTGCTCACGTTTTTCTGCTTCTGCAGTCACCAAGTCTATTTTCTCCGTAATCTGCCGCATACGCTCCTGTTCACGTTTCTCACCTTCAACCGCTGCTAACTCCATTGCCTCCATGATCCCTGTCATGCTTCTATCTACTTCCGCATTCACAAAGTCTATTTTCTCCTTAATTTGTTGCATACGCTCCTGTTCGCGTTTCTGCGCCTCTTGTTCACGCTGTTCAGCTGCTTGCTCACGCTCCTTCGCCTCTTTCTCCGCCAAGTCCATCTTAGCCAACAGGTCAGCTAAGGTTACTGCCATAATACCAAATCAAATACGACTACGCGGCCTAGAATCACTTCCGAAAACTTTAAGTGCGTTCCCCAGGTTTTATAAATTAATTTCATCAGTTTCTGCGATTTACGTTACTCAAGGAAAACAAACAATATGGCTTCACAATACGCCATGCAGAAACTACCTACCGAATGTCAATAATGTTTTCATCACGCGTCTTCAAAATAAAATCCACGCGTATTCAAGTATTAAAAAAAAATAATTTAATCCATAGCCCGAAATATTTTAAATAAAAATAGGCTTTTCCTAATATGGGCTCAAAACTATGCATTAGACAACAATGCCTAACTACATTTGCATATTATCTCCAGCTAAAGGATGATATTTCCCGTTACAATGGTCCATACACCTTCAACCTTCAATAACAATGCCACTATAGTTATCCTTTCCATCCGAGATTGAGGCTATCTCGTGTCCCTGACTGAATCTAAATTACAAACCTACCAACGCACTGGCTATTTAAAATTTGCTATACAAACAAATTATTCAGGCTATGTCTACGATCAATTATATCTGAAGGATATAACAGCATCTGCCTCACGTGAAATCATTTTATTGTTCACGAATTCCAATGGAATCATTCAATATTTGACATGCCTTTCTCATCGGCTATCATATTCTATGCACGATATCTACCATATAAAAAATATAAATGCCGACATTTTCCCAACGTAATTTAATATATTCAGTAATTACTAATTTTTTCTAAATATATTTTGACTTCTTGTATTCTCATACCAACTAATAATATTGAACACAGGACCTTAGACTCAACTGTCTACTACGTTAGGTTGCCAGTTCACATGACTCCGTCTGGGTATCGAATAAGAATCTCAGACTTCATCATCTATCATGCGCCCATTCGAAATTATCTCTACCTCTCTAAATTTATAAATATAAAAGCTCAGGTCTCCATTATGGACATTCCCCAAAATTTCGAATTCCAAAATCCTATAAAAGCCTATATATAACAACTTGCTATGTGTGCGAAGAGCATCATTCTGTTGGCTCCAAATAGGTGCGACGTTTTTCACTATTCATGGTTTCAATATCCATATAATAGCCTTAACAAAAATATATAACGTCTGCCTACATTAAATATTAAGTCGCACATTCAGGGTTAACAATACAAATTTAAATAATATACTACTCCGTTCCTGAATAATAATATCCGGACATAGCAATGATAATGGGCGACAACAATGCGCTATCCTGGCTATGGAGCTTACCCAATCAACATGATAATCCGCCCCACATACGGAAGCCATAAGATAAATATGTACCGTTCCCGTCTGAAATACAGTCTACCGGCGCCAATCGGAGAGCTGCGTGTTCGGTTCTTAAAAAAATTGATCGGGCTAAAATAAATTTAAAAAAATCTCAGGATAAAATAATACCATGGGTATATGAACGGGAAACAGTATCATATTCGAAATAAAATACAAAATAAAGGGGTAAGATGGATTTATTAACTAATAAACATTATTGAAATTCGAGATAAACAAACAAAAAAATTAAAAATTAAAATATGGCTCAAATAAATGCCAAAAAAAATTAATATGTGCCGAGCACATAATTAACATAAATTTACAACAATTTACAAAGGACGGGCAATGTCCCGTTTCAAAATGAAAACATTTACAAAATAAACGCAACGACCTGGGGAAGAAATTCACACTTCGCTTCGACCTACGCAGTTAAATTCATTTTAACGCATCCTGACGGATATCATTTAAATTATAATTACAGGACATACCGCGACAGAATAAAATTATGCTAAATCCGATCCATAATAAAACTATATATATACATCACTTATCATCAAATCAATATTTCAGGGACCTTAGCTTACATCTACACTGAATTTACTTAACAGACCGTTCTGTTATAAATTGGATGGCTTAGAAGCCTGCTTCCCAATAGAATGAGTTTCGGACTCATATTTAAGAACAAATCTTTTTCAACGCTGGCCATGACATAATCAACAACAATCCAAGTAACACAAATTAATACAAAAAAAACACTCTCGGAGAAACCTGTAATGACATGCAATAAAAAAAAATAATATCATCTGTGTATTCAATATCTGAAATATAAACAATAAGATACTAGACTCCTTCATATAAAAAGAACGCCGAACTCCAGGCTCAGCCTTCCGTCTGTTGATCTTTCACTAGCACGCTGTAATATAAATCACGGAACACTTCTATGCGCCTGCTATGAAACATCTTACTTCGCCAGAAAACACTCTAACTAATTGGTTTGGTAAATCTTGCCTGAGAAATTCTAATATGTTTGAAAACATAAATTACGCTGCCATTCACTTCTCTGTTCATTTAATTAATACAAGGCCTCAAACTCAAACAATGGGACCCATACACATTCCTATGGCCTTAACTACATATTCCAATATAACACGGCTTGCAGATATGATACTCAACACATCTGGCCTAACACTTTGGGGTCCGTGAGTTCGATTCTCACAATCATAATGAACACTTGAGGCAAATCAAACCTCTCTCTTTCCATGCAGCTGACACCATTATATCTTTCCGATATTCACACATAGTAATCTCAGTTACAGGCTAATCTTGCCTTTTTCTCGTAAAAACATAACTCAATACCAATTAGCTAGTTCTCTCTGCGGATCTAGAAGATATTAGTTCGACGGTGCACTTATACGTTGGTCATCACTGCCATGTATTCCTATAAACGTGCTACATGCAGGAAAAAAAAAATACCTTGCTAAATTTTATTCCCAGACCAAACTTTAGGCTGTGTAGCCTTCATACTAAAAGAGTCTACATCTTATACCAAAATGGAATACACAGTTACCTTTAGACATATATATCCTCATCTACACCTAATCATTTCCCTCTTTCCCATCTTATAAAAAGGTAATAAAGTAAAATATAAAAATCAGGGTTCCAAACATGCATTTCCCTGAAACATGACACTAATCTATAAAAATACAACATAGCTCAGTCACAACAAGACTGACATTTACATTTACATTACATTACACTGGGATCGAATTAGCCTAATTCCTTCTATCTAAGCATGCCTATAATTAAAAATGAACTTAACTGGTAGCGTCTCAGTTTCTTCATGATTCCAGGCCACAGCGTCCAGCAAATTACGCCATTATTGCACCAAACTGCATGGCGTTATCAAATACTCTGCAAGTCTTTTCTTCTCTCTTCATCATTATGTAATAGTGCTTCGCACACACCATTTAATTGTACCGATACGATGACGACGGTTCGTACCAGTTCTTCGCGAAACCGAACGCGTACCGGACACGGTATTTGCACAAATCATATGCAAATTACACATACACGGGTACGGAAATTTCGACAGTAACTATCGTTTTATTGATATAATCCCGTGTCACCACCGCACTTTGACATACGTGACACCTGATATATTTTATATAGCAAAGGTAATTGCTCTGTTAATATACTATGCACACTCGTAACTGCAATCTAACACTTGCATTCATGTAATGCATATTTTCAGAAAGAAAAACGTTTCAGCTTCACAAATCTACTACTCATATGTTCACACTGGTCACTAAAAAAAAAGTTACTTTCCTAATCCACTGGCTTAATATCAAAAACACCGACCCGCGCGGTTCACACTTCAAAAGCAGAGTGACTTTCCAAGTTCAGAGGCTACTATATACACCAAGCTCCCGGTATTAGTCATGTCTTAGGGGATCTCTGTGGATCAGCGGTAGAGTGTCGGCCTCCGGATCCCAAGATAGCGGGTTCAAACCCGGCAGAGGTAGTCGGATTTTTGAAGGGCGGAAAAAAGTCCATTCGACACTCCATGTCGTACGATGTCGGCATGTAAAAGATCTCTGGTGACACATTTGGTGTTTACCCGACAAAATTAATTAAATCTCAGCCATAGACGCCCAAGAGAGTTTCGGTTTACTCGGTCTGCCATCTAGTGGGGGCCTAGAGTAAAACGGAACGTCGAAATTGACGAGCAGACAGCCAGATGGCGTCAAATTGAAATGTCTGCACACGGTAGCTGAGGCCATACGATTATTATTATTATTATTAGGGGATTCCACTGACGCGATGACGTTACTGCTCACCCACTACTCTGCAAAGCGCTGATTCAATAAAAATATGTTGATTACTTTATTAATTCAAATTAAGTATTGCAACTGTCTACAGGTAGTTCTTTTAATGTTTAACTGGCTTCTATTTTATATTAAAACCGTGGAGTCTAGCTTTATAACAAATTGCCTGATAAAATAAAGAGTAGTACAGCACTGTAAATTTAGAAGTTGGTAAGACTGACTTAATTTATTTTGTAAATCCCTTCATTCTGCCATATCGCTTCCAAGGCTGTGATTGGTTCTTTTATAATCGGCCGCTCTCAAACACTCTCGTGCATCCCCGAGTGACTCATACGGAGTACGCGACATATTCACTGTTGCTATGCTTAGATAAGAAGCTATTACTGATGTCACCCGATGACGGAATACTGCATTACGCAACTTCTAGGTCGCATCATGACTCCCTTCGAATATGAACTGAAAAATATTACAACATATTATATAATTGATATTTGGGGCATATATGATATGGCACAGTACAATACGGCTAACTTCTGCTGACAGAGGTAGTTACCCTACATATGGTTACAATGTTGCCAGATTGCTAATTTTCAACGTCGTTTTTCTGCCGGATATACTCGCAAGATGAAATTTTGTAACAGACATTTTTTTATTGCTGGCATGTGAGGAGTCGCGCTCTGTCAACAGGAGTTAGTCGTACTGTACAGTTGGTGCAGTGGATAGTATTTTGGGTTACCATGCAGGAGGTCGAGTGGTCGATCCTGGGTTCAGGCGTATGTTTTTTCTTTCGTAAATGTAGTCCAGTCCGCCTCTGTGGTGTAGTGGTTAGCGTGATTAGCTGCCACCCCCGGAGATCCGGGTTCGATTCCCGGCTCTGCCACGAAATTTGAAAAGTGGTACGAGGGCTGGAACGGGGTCCACTCAGCCTCGGGAGGTCAACTGAGTAGAGGTGGGTTCGATTCCCACCTCAGCCATCCTGGAAGTGGTTTTCCGTGGTTTCCCACTTCTCCTCCAGGCGAATGCCGGGATGGTACCTAAGTTAAGGCCACGGCCGCTTCCTTCCCTTCTCCTTGCCTATCCCTTCCAATCTTCCCATCCCTCCACAAGGCCCCTGTTCAGCATAGCAGGTGAGGCCGCCTGGGCGAGGTACTGGTCATACTCCCCAGTTGTATCCCCCGACCAAGAGTCTGAAGCTCCAGGACACTGCCCTTGCGGCGGTAGAGGTGGGATCCCTCGCTAAGTCCGGGGGAAAAACCGAACCTGGAGGGTAAACAGATGATGATGATGATGATGAAATGTAGTCCAGGTGGTATGGTATCTGGCATCTTAATCGTCAACAGCGATTGCAGTGGGTCCTCTAGAAACCATTTGCACTTACATACTACGATCCTAGAAATGGACGAACAATCGTTTTCATTGGTCAGCTTTGAAAGCGCCCTTTCCACGTAGTGAGCGTGAATTTATTCGCACCACTTCATCTACTAGATGTGAAACCTGTTTGTTTCAGCTGTCTATTTCTTATTAGTCTAACCAGGTATTTGTTGTTTCAGCGTTACAAAATGTTGTAAATGTAGGATACATGTCACCTCAGAAACGGTGTCTTACTGTATTACAGTAGGTAATGTCAGATAGAAATTAGCAAATAAAAATGCGCCTCAACCCAGGATCGAACCATCGACCCCCTGCATGCCATCCAAAAACTGTACCCACTGCACCAACTGTACAGCACGGCAAGAACGTGCTGATAGCGGTAGTTACCCTACATATGGTTACAGCGTTGCCAGATTGTTACTCTTCAACGTCCGTTTTCTACCGGATATACTCGCAAGGTAGTCCGCCTCTGTGGTGTAGTGGTTAGCGTGATTAGCTGCCACCCCCGGAGGTCCGGGTTCGATTCCCGGCTCTGCCACGAAATTTGAAAAGTGGTACGAGGGCTGGAACGGGGTCCACTCAGCCTCGTGAGGTCAACTGAGTAGAGGTGGGTTCGATTCCCACCTCAGCCATCCTGGAAGTGGTTTTCCGTGGTTTCCCACTTCTGCTCCAGGCGAATGCCGGGATGGTACCTAACTTAAGGCCACGGCCGCTTCCTTCCCTCCTCCTTGCCTATCCCTTCCAATCTTCCCATCCCTCCGCAAGGCCCCTGTTCAGCTTAGCAGGTGAGGCCGCCTGGGCGAGGTACTGGTCATTCTCCCCAGTTGTATCCCCCGACCAAGAGTCTGAAGCTCCAGGACACTGCCCTTGAGGCGGTAGAGGTGGGATCCCTCGCCGAGTCCGAGGGAAAAGCCGAACCTGGAGGGTAAACAGATGATGATGATATACTCGCAAGACGAAATTTTGTAAGAGACATTTTTTTATTGCTGGCATGTGAGGAGTCGCGCTGCGACGCCCGAGTGCGCGAATTACGCTTCACCCTGTATATAGATATATTCTGTATAAGAAGACATAATGGTCCAATAATACTGCCTTGAGGAATTCTCCTCCTAATGATTACAGGATCAGATAAAGCGTAATCGACTCTAATATTTTAGATATCTAGCCTCCCATTCAGTGACCTTTTTGTGTAGTCCAATTACCAAGCGTCAAATTCTCCCATGATGTACCCTACAGTATCAAATGCCTTAGATATGTCAATCGTGATCCAGTCCATTTAACCTCCTGAATCCAAGATATCTGCTTTATCATGTACCATTGTAACCACGTACCAGACCTTCTGCCATTCTTAAATTTCTGGCAGTGCCGGGAATCGAACCCGGGCACCCGAGGACTGCAGCTAATAACACTAACCGTTACGCAACGGAGGTGGACACTGTGTGGTAATATAGTTATACACAGCTGCAATACAGTAGTGAAATATTCGGACTGATGTTTATTTGGTTTCATTTTGGCGCGGTGTCGGACTCCGGATCCCAAGACCATCTATTCAAACGTGGCAGAGGTAGACCGATTTATGAAGGCGACATGTTGTTCCAGTCTTGTAAAAATCATACATCTATCATTGGATGGGGTTGGATAATCCAATGGATTACACCCACGACTGCAAGGGGGACCAGAGGTTCTCAACTTGAGAGCAAATCTGTATTTATTTTCAAAGCCATCTCTGAACAGGCCGTAAGGATCGAGAAGGTAAAGGCTTGCACTATTCATAATTTCGGCCTCAAGAAGGTTAGAGTGATTAGTTCTATTTCTAATCGTCTTTGCACTTGAAACCAGGCAACACGTCCCTCCCGAAGTGAAAGTCTCGGTTCTAAATTTCTTCTTCTTCTTCTTCTTAATCTGGTTACCCTCCAGGTTCGGTTTTTCCCTCGGACTCAGCGAGGAATCCCACCTCTACCGCCGCAAGTGCAGTGTCCTGGAGCTTCAGACTCTTGGTCGGGGATACAACTGGGGAGAATGACCAGTACCTCGCCCAGGCGGCCTCACCTGCTATGCTGAACAGGGGCCTTGTGGAGGGATGGGAAGATTGGATGGGACAGGCAAGGAAGGGGGAAGGAAGCGGCCGTGGCCTTAAGTTAGGTACCATCCCGGCATTTGCCTGGAGGAGAAGTGGGAAACCACGGAAAACCACTTCCAGGATGGCTGAGGAAGGAATCGAACCCACCTCTACTCAGTTGACCTCCCGAGGCTGAGTGGACCCCGTTCCAGCCCTCGTACCACTTTTCAAATTTCGTGGCAGAGCCGGGATTCGAACCCGGACCTCCGGGGGTGGCAGCTAATCACGCTAACCACTACACCACAGAGGCGGCGTTCTAAATTTCACGACTCCCTAACAAGCCATGAAGCATACAGCTGTCCGTTTGAACTAAGAACTCTTTTGTCCTCTCGGCTTAGACACCCTCCCGTGAGAAATATTGTTTCCAAAATAATACTGCCAAAGAAACAATAAATAATGGAATATTTATGAGGCCATCGCAGTGCTATGTGAATGGCGTTTCTTTCTGTTATCTGGAAGCCCCAGGATCGATTTCTGTCTAGTTTTGGTCATAACCTGAGGTTTGTAGCAGGGTTTCGCCAGCTTTGTAAGATCAACGGAAGGGCCAGCTGATATAAGAAAAACAGCGAGCCGGCCAAGAAAGTCAGAAAATACGGGTGATAGCAACGCCTACGCTATGTAGTTGGGCAGCAGTCGACTTGATGAGTTCATACACTATGGTCCATACGTTCGTAGCTTTGTTCGTATTTTAATTCAGCTGATTTAATTTACAGGACCGGGCTGAGTGGCTCAGACGGTTAAGGCGCTGGCCTTCTGATCCCAACTTGGCAGGTTCGATCCTGGCTCAGTCCGGTGGTATTTGAAGGTGCTCAAATACGTCAGCCTCGTGTCGATAGATTTACTGGCACGTAAAAGAACTCCTGCGGGACTAAATTCCGGCACCTCGGCGTCTCCGAAAACCGTAAAAGAGTAGTTATTGGGACGTAAAACAAATAACATTATTATTATTATTATTATTATTAATTTACAGGAGCTTTATTTTGTTCCATTTTTCATTTTAAGTATTGTTCAATTTAGATTTAATTACTTTTTGAGTTTAGTTTAGTTTCGTTTCATTTTGATTTGTTTTCTTTTGTTTTCGTGGTCCTTGAGTTGTGCGACTATAGCAATGTGAGTATTCTTCACGAGTTATATAAGCAGTAACATCCATAACCTTTTGAACACTTTCATGTGTTGACTTAAAAAGTAATGACTTGACATTTTTTCTCCAGAGTTCTTATAGTGGACCATCTGACCTCTGATCACTTTTCAAAGTTCCTTGCCAGCACTGACTTCCTCCTTGCTGCTAATTGAATAGAACTTCCTTGCTGAACCGCAGCACGTACTCCGGTGCATTGCCTTCCCACCTGCAACTATCGCTGGCGAATTTCCATTTTAATAGGATTACGTTGATAGTCTGGGAGTTGCAATGCCCTTCGGAAAACAAATATTCATGAGTGAAATCTCATAGGGATGTCGCATTTCATGAAGATCTATATAAATTTAACAGTATGCCAGTACCTAAGTAGATTTTGTCAGTGAAAGAGTAATGATGTTATTTCATGAATATTATTGACAGATTGATGGCCATACCTTAAAACGGACTACAGTTATTAAAAGTGGTGGTGTTGGTGATGGTAGCGATAATTGTTTTAAGAGGAAGTACATCTGGACAACCATCCTTTATTAACACTGAGCAGGGAGGAAAAAGGAAGAAGTCCATTCCTCCGTAAAATGAAGGTATCGGTCAAGGGAAGGCAAGCGCCATGAAAGGCTTGAAAATGGAAGACTCCTTAAGCCACACAAACCTACCACCGTTGGGATCAGAAGATTTAACTAAGGGAGGTCGGATAGAAAGCACTAAAATGAGGAGGCAGGTACAATAAAACTTGCTCAAAGCGGAATCTCAAGGGATTACATGATTTTACCCAATTAGACAAGTTTCCGCATTACACAAAACATAGTTTCTTTTACCTTAAAACACCAATCACCACCGCTACATAAAACATGATACAGAATACAGTATTTTTGAATATTATTTAGAGCTTACCTGCACCTGCCTAAGCGTGGTGCTCGGCTATCCAGATTGATTGATGTACGTAGTACACGTTAATTATTATTACTGCCCTTTGTAATCACGTACAGTATGATACACATAATATCATTTCGACACTATCACAACACTAAATTACACCATTCCATAACACTCGATATACGCTCCCCAAATCAACTTCCATCACAATACTGTATACAGTACTTCACAACAATAAGTTTTTTCCACAAAAAGTGTTTCTTCTTCTTTCTAATCATGCCTTTCTGAATGCAGCCCTGAGCTGAGTACGTTAGCTCAAGAAGCGTGGAAGAATTAGATGTAATGGCAAATATTGCTTTATGGCACAAATGCATTGTAGGGCCTGTCCGTGGGTTCGAATCTTGTTTTGACCTCCATCTCTTTGCTTGTCTCCTTCTTCTGTCTCTTCCTCTTTCTCGGCCTTTCTCACTGTTACAAGAACTGTAGCTGATTCGAATTTGTGATGTGTCGTAAGTTATTCATCGCTTGGAATAAAGTTCCCTGATTCGCAGGGAATGTTTCTTGCTTGACACAAGTCGCATCTATTGCTGATACGTTTCCAAGCACTTCATGCGTGTATCACTCATCGTACCTCTCTATCTTCGAAGACGGATTACTCGCCTTTCTCTCACAGGAATTCCTTAGGTGTCCTAGTCAAGAAATAGAAAGATAGGTGCTTGATGCAAGGGATATCGAAACACGCGGTTCGGTTTGTCCATACAATGACATTGATCATACCAGCACCAGAAGTGCACAAATATTGTACGCAGGACTATATCAGTTCGTAATAGTTTCCGCATTGTACAAAAGTAAAAACATTGTAACGCCATAAGCTTCGCCGGGACCAAGGGAAAGTTCCGTAGTGGACAAGTTTCCGCTTTATTCAACTTCCGCTTTGAGCAAATTTTACTGTATAGGTAAATTGAAACAATGCCAGGCTCAGCTAGGCCATCATGGTTGCTACCCAAGTTCCCAAGTTGAGAAATCTGGGAGCCCTACTGACACGCAGGGGATACCCTGGATGTATTCTATCACCCACACCCAAAGGGGGATACCAATTAAAAGACGAAAGAGGTAATCTTTAAATTAACACATAAGAATAAAATAGAACGTTCCCCATAGTCCGATATCTGATCGCTGTTTGTGGGCTACCCGGTGAGGTCGGATTACAGAAGAGAGACGCTGGATGGGCTTGACAAGTTCAGCCGCTCTGTGCTGAAGACAGCGGCGTGGAGCTCATCCTCAACTAATTAACTCCTTAAGCGCGGACGAATTAATTTACAGCTCGGGATCGAGAACTCTGCTGGGGACAGCAAACGCACTACATTATACGGCTGTTCACAGGCCAGCAAACAGCACTACACCGGATGTTGATTTCTTTCCACTGTTCTTTTCCTTCTATCATAACATAATTTCTTTTCCGGCCCTGCGGTGTAGGGGGCAACGTGTCCGCCTGTCACCTGGAGGCCCCGGCTTCGAATTCCCGGCCAGGTCAGGGATTTTTAATTGTAAATTATTCCTGGCCTGGGGACTGGGTGTTTGTGTCGTCCTTAACGTTCCTCTCCTCACGTTCAACACTCAACCCCTCCGCAATTACAATTACACGCAGGTTCATAACATATAGTGCAAGTAGTGGCAAAAGATCTACGGAGGTCGACGCCACGAACAAATATAATTTAAAAAAAAACAATTTCTTACCTAGTGCACTATCGGAAAATCAAGAATTTGAGACCTACGAAAAAGTTAGGATGAAAAAACATGAAATTCTGGGTGTAAGGCTCATCTCTAGAGATAATAGACAACTTGATGTCTTTGGAGTGTACGGAACAGGAAAGGGTAGCGCAGATCCGGATTCAGAATTATTTGATAAGATAATCAGCTATGTGGGAAACGATAAGGAAAGGAACGTGATCGTAGCGGATAATCTTAATTTACCAAATGTCAATTGGGAAGGTAATGCGAACGACAGGAAGCATGACCAACAAATGGCAAATAAGTTAATATGGGAAGGGCACCTGATTCAGAACGTGATGGAACCAACTAGAGGGAAGAATATTCTGGATGTGGTGCTGGTAAAACCAGATGAACTCTATACAGAAACCGAAGTAATAGATGATCACGAGCTGTTTTGTGGTAATTAAAAATAAATGTGAAAGAAAGGAGATTAAAATTAGGACTGTTCGGCAGTACCATATGGCTGATGAAACAGGCATGAGGGAGTTTTTAATAAGTAACTATGATCGGTGGAAAAAGGTAAATAAAAATGTAAACAGACTCTGGGATGGGTTTAAAGCAATTGTTGAGGAATATGAAAATAGGTTTGTACCTTTAAAGGTGGTAAGGAATGGTAAAGATCCACTATATTATAACAGGGAAGTAAAGAGACTAAGAAGGAGGTGCAGGTTGGAAAGAATTCGAGTTAGAAATGGCTGTGGAAGTAAGGAGAAATTGAAGGAACTTACTAGGAAATCGAATCTAGCAAAGAAGTCAGCTAAGGACAACATGATGGCAAGCATAATTGGTGGCCATACTAATTTTAGTGAAAAATGGAAGAGTATTTACATGTACTTTAAGGCAGAAACAGGTTCCAAGAAGGACATTCCAGGAATCGTTAATGAACAAGGGGAGTGTGTTTGCGAGGATCTTCAAAAGGCAGAAGTATTCAGCCAGCAGAATGTTAAGATTGTTGGTTACAAGGATAATGTCCAGATAGAGGAGGTGACTAATACTAAAGAAGTATTAAAATTTACCTATGACAGCAATGACATTTACAGAAAACTAGAAAAGCAGCTGGAATTGATAAGGTTTCGGGGATATACTAAACACAATGGGTTGGGATATAGTAAGATATCTGAAGTATTTATTTGATTATTGTTTGCATGAAGGTTGTTATAGTAGCCCCTGTATATGAAAGAAAGGGTGATAGACATAAAGTTGAAAATTATAGGCCAGTCAGTTTGACATGCATTGTATGTAAGCTTTGGGAAAGCATTCATTCTGATTATATTAGACATCTTTTCAAAATTAATAACTGATTTGGCAGAAGGCAGTTTGGGTTTAGGAAAGGTTATTCCACTGAAGCCAACCTTGTAGGATTCCAGCAGGCTACAGCAGACATCCTGGATTCAGGAGGTCAATTGGACTGTATCGCGATTGACCTGTCTAAGGAATTTGATAGGGTAGATCATGGGAGACTACTGGCAAAAATGAGAGGAACTGGACTTGACAAAAGAGTGACTGAATGGGTTGCTCTGTTTCTAGAAAATAGAACTCAGATAATTATAGTAGGTGATGTTTTATCTGTCCCTGTCCGACTCGTTGGCTGAATGGTCAGCGTACTGGCCTTCGGTTCAGAGGGTCCCGGGTTCGATCCCCGGCCGGGTCGGGGATTTTAACCTTCATTGGTTAACTCCAATGGCCCGGGGGCTGGGTGTTTGTGCTGTCCCCAACATCCCTGCAACTCACACACCACACATAACACTATCCTCCACCACAATAACACGCAGTTACCTACACATGGCAGATGCCGCCCACCCTCATCGGAGGGTCTGCCTTACAAGGGCTGCACTCGGCTAGAAATAGCCACACGAAATTATTATTATTATCTGTCCCTGTAATAATTAAGAGGGGAATTCCTCAAGGCAGTATTATTGGACCTTTATGTTTTCTTATATATAACAATGATATGTGTAAAAAAGTTGAATCAGAGATAAAGCTTTTCGCAAATGATGTTATTATGTACAGAGTAATAAATAAGTTACAAGATTGTGAGCAACTGCAAAACGACCTAAATAATGTTGTGAGATGGACAGTAGGCAATGGTATGATTATGAACGGGGATACAAGTCAGGTTGTGAGTCTCACAAATAGAAAACGTCCTCTCAGTTTTAATTACTGCCTTGATGGGGTGAAAGTTCCCTTTGGGCATCATTGTAAATACCTAGGTATTAATATAAGGAAAGATCTTCATTGGGATAATGACATAAATGGAATTGTACAGTAAATACAGGTTACAGATCTCTGCACATGGTTATGAGAGTATATACGGGTTGTAGTAAGGATGTAAAGGAGAGAGCATATTTGTCTCTAGTGAGACCCCAACTAGAGTATGGTTCCAGTGTTACCAGGATTACTTGATTCAGGAACTGGAAACATCAAAAAAAAAGCAGCTCGATTTGTTCTGGGCGATTTCCGACAAAAGAGTAGCGTTACAAAAATGTTGCAAAGTTTGGGCTGGGAAGACTTGGGAGAAAGTAGACGAGCTGCTGGACTAAGTGGTATGTTCCGGGCTGTCAGTGGAGAGATGGTGTGGGAGGATATCAGTAGACGAATAAGTTTGGATGGTGTCTTTAAAAGTAGGAAATATCACAATATGAAGATAAAGTTGGATTTGAAGGGGACAAATTGAGGCAAATATCCGTTTATAGGAAGGGGAGTTAGGGTTTGGAATAACTTACCAAGGGAGATGTTCAATAAATTTCCAATTTCTTTGCAATCAATCAAGAAAAGGCTAGGAAAACAGCAGATAGGGAATCTGCCACCTGGGCGACTGCCCTAAATGCTGATCAGTAGTGATTGATTATTGAATAAATTTCTTCCAGAGGCTGGCATACAATCCAGAAATCACAAATAACGTGCAGCAAGAATGGTCAAAAATTCAAACTGTTCTCCTTGAGTCAGCTAAGGAATCTATCAGGGGCGGTGCGTGGTGTTGCTGCAGGGTTGCACAACTCACAATAGTTTTACGCTTCATTTGTCGTCTTTTCTTCCTATTTTTCAGTTTAATAAATTTAACATGTACTCTAAAATATGTTAAAACCAACCACCATTTGTCGTTCGGTGTGCTAATGCTTCGTAACGTACCATTAAACTCCGCCGTCTTCAAATCAAACTCAGGATGCTGCCTTTCCTACGACAACTCCCTAGCGCGCAGCGCACCTCTATTTAGTTTCAGCAGGGTCGAGCCTAAGCCTGTATACGGTGTTTAGCATCAGGTAGCAAGGCCGACAGTATCGGTCCTAGGGAGTTGCAGGAGACCAGCAAGGCCCCCATCAAAGAACAATTCCAAATGTCCCCGTTAGATTGCACCACTCTGCAGAGATGACTTCGTCCCTGCTTTCTCTCCTCTCGCAACGATAATTTTTTTTCCACGCCACTAGGGTAAGCTGCACCGCACCATTCACAATGTTACCAACATTGGCATTTCACGGGGGATCATAACCCTTTTCTAAATCCCAAATTTTGTTTTGAGGATAGGCTATACTTTCGGAGGAAACGTCTCCTCATCAGCATAAATTCATGTTATACATTTGTCAATCGTAAAACGAGCTTTGTGCCTACATTATCACATGTTGGTAAACGGCTGGACTATTGTGACATGGAGTTGTTGGTGTTAATGTAGACGTTATGTTTACATTTATCACGTGCAGGTCTTGGTGTGTTTTCAGGTGATTGAGTGTGTTGGTTCTAGATAGTTTTTTGTGCGTTGTTCTTATAACTGATGGATTCTAAATTGTGAGTAAGAGTTCGTCACAAAGCTGCCGGTGTTTGTGTAGTTTAGTTTCAACAGATAATGTATACGGTTTGGGAAAAAAATGAAACTACGTCATGAACTATCGTCAAGCTATTTAGCACAATAATTCAGATCATTGTCGGGTGCTGTTAGTCTAGCGAGTTTCTAATAACCAACAACCTAGAGAGGCCGTTCACTGAACTGAGTTCTTGAAACTGTTGAAGTTAATTCTTACAATCCCTATGATGTTTTTCTACTTTGAATAGAATAAACACTTTCTAAAGGAACTCTATGACCCAGGAAAGATTGTCGGCCTTGGCAATGCTGTCTATAGAAAGAGATCTGGTGATGGAAATCGCAGACTTCAATCAACGGGTGACTAACAAGTTTGCATCAATGAGAAACAGGAGGGCGAATTTTCAATTCAAGTGAGGTCAGAACAACTGTAGTTATACTCTTATTTCCTGTGTTTTAATTGCTGGATATATTTCAATTTTAATATGAGTGCAGTTCATTACATACGGATACTAGAGATTCTTGTTATTTCTATAAGATTCTCATTTAAAATTGCAACATTGAAAATTTTGGTGCAACACCCAGCTTCAGATACCACCAGCCGCCACTGGAATCTATTGGTTTCGAAGAAAAGAAGAGTCGAGAATGGTTTAAGTACAACAATGAAGAAAGTATGAGCCACATTGATGCCAAACGGCAAGCTCTTATATACCTTCAGCAAGGCCAATCTTCCAGCTTGAAGAATACTGCCAGACTCGAATTAGGAAAATAAAGAACAACTGATGGCAATGGAAAGCTCAAGAACTTCAGAGGATATCCGATGTCAGAGACCTAAAAAGCTTCTGTTCAGAGATTAAAGAACTATATGGACCAATTCCTTCTTCAATAGAAACTCTGAAATCAGCCGACAATGCTACAACGTTTTGCTGATAAGAAGGAAATCTTGAAAGCGCTGGAAACAATAGTCCTCCACTATTTTAAATCGTAACTCTATCATAGCTGAGGACTTCTTCCTTGGTGTCACGACAGCCCCCGTAGCCATGGATGGCAATGCCACTGTAAGTCCTGTAAGGATCTTAACAAACTGAAATCCAGAAGGCATTCGGACCTGACAACATTTCTTAGGAACTGATTGAAGGGGGAGCGATATCCTCCTCACTCTAATCCTTTTAATCCGGGAAACTCAGCAAGTACTTGGTGACCTGTAAATGCTACTATGCTACTATCGTCACCATATTCAAGGAAGGTGATCGCAGTATATGTGGCAACTATCGCGCTATACCCCTGGCTTCCAATGTTGGCAAAATTATTGCAAGGATTCTATTTATCCGTCGTCAGGTTGTCACTGAGAAGATTCTCCCCGAGTCTCAGTGTTATTTTCATGCCTCAAGAGGCACAATTTATATTATTTTCTGCCCAAGGCAACACCAAGAAAACCTGGCGAGTTGGCCATGCGGTTAGGGGCACGCAGCTGTCGGAAAGTGGGTTCGAACCCACTGTCGGCAGCCCTGAAGATGATTTTCTTTGGTTTCCCATTTTCACACCAGGCAAATGCTGGATCTGTACCTTAATTAAGAACGCGTCCGCTGATTCCCACTACTAGGCCTTTCCTATCCTTTGGTCGCATTAAGATCTCTCAGTGCTGGTGCGTCGTAAAGCAAATTCTAAAAAAAAGAGAAAACTGCAGAGAACAACAGCAACCTCTCTACCTAGTGTTTTATGATCTGGAAAATGCCTTTGACTCTGTCCAGAGGCCTACTATGTGGACAGTGTTGGGAAGCTTTGGTTGCCTGAACGCTTTGCTGACCTATTTCGAGCACTCCATTATGGTAGGTCTGGTCAGGTTCTCAATTAGAAAAATATCTCAGATGGTTTTCCTATCGTACATGACTGGACCAAGGTGCGTACTTCCCCGAACGCTCTTTGCTCTGTACGTGGCTGCTATGCTTTGTGATTCATCACACTCCAACACCTCTGGCATTGATTTACGGTATCGTCTTGATGGAAGTCTCTTCATCTTAAGACTTCGCTCACAAAACTTTTAACCCATATGGCCAAAATAACTGAACTGCAGTATGTTTATGATTCTGATAACTTGCTCTTACGCCTGAGGACTTGTAGGACTAGCCTTGGTGAATTCAGTGTCTCTGTCTCCCAATGTCATTCACGAACAGAAATATCGCTTGTCATACCTTGGAAACATCATGGCTAAACAATGCACCTCAGAAGAGGATGTGTAAAACAGACTTCGTGCTGCTCATTAGGCATTTGGTCGGCTCTCCAAGTGGGCCCAGAAGAATAAAGACCTAACAGTTCATTCCAAACTCATGGTGGAGAAAGCTGGCATCATCACATCGTTACTCTATGGGTGTGAAACCTAGGCCATGCATCTCCGTGACATCAAGAAAGTTCATCAGCAGAAACTTCGTTCAGTATTAAATGAGAGAAGCATGTTTGAAATTTTACAGTTATAGAGAAAGTGTGCATGATCAGTATATAACCCTCTCTCATTGGCTATCGGCTTCGATTGACTGGGCAGGGGGGCCGTTTGAGCGACACCAAGCTTCCTCACCAATTCCTTTATGATGAACTTTCCTCAGGCAGAAGACACCATGGTGCCCCTTTGAAGCACTATAATGACCAGGTTAATCAAACCATGAAGGTGACAGACATCAGCCCTCAAACCTGAGATACACTTACAAAGATCGCTCGCTTTGGCGCCAGAGAAACTCAAATTCTGTTGAACTGTTTGAAAACAAGCGTTGCAGGCATGAAGAGATTAAACGACAGTTACAGTACACCGTCAACAGCCACTGAGTGCAATCTGTGTGGACGCAAGTTTCACGTTAGAATTGGCTTGTTCGGTTATCAAAATGATAAGCACAAACAGCATTGAATAGGCCTACTAGTAACTGTAAGCAGAAGAATATGTAAAGTAGGCAACGAGTAGCAGCCGTCGAATAATAATAATAATAATAATAATAATAATAATAATAATAATAATAATAATAATAATAATAATAATAATAATAATAATAATAACTAACCCCTTAAGACTACATATTATTATTATTATTATTATTATTATTATTATTATTATTATTATTATTATTATTTGTAAAACGGCGTTTATAACCAATACCAAGCCAGCTCCTGGAGGGTTAATCATAGAAAAGAGGAAAGTGAAATGAGTAGAAAAGTTTAAGTACTTAGGTGGGTTGATAGTACCTAACAACTCTGAGAAAGTAGCATTCACATCTAGAATCAACAAGATGGAAGTGGTATACCAGCTAACTAGAGATATCTACAAAATATGAGCAGTGTCCATCAATACAAAGCTTGGGAATTATTGTTCAGTCATTCGTCCATAGGCCCTGCATGAAGTAGAAAGCTTTACACTGAACAGCAAGGGTCTAATTGAAAAGTTAGAAGCCAAAGAAAGTAAAATCTTGAAGATAATCCTAGGACCAATCAGAGAATATGGAAGTACAGAAGACGATATAACTGTGAACTGTACCACCATGTGGAAAGGATAACGGACACCATTCGGAAACGGAGGATTAATTTTTATGGCCACACAACACGTATGAGTTCGGAGAGATTGACCAACCGGATCTTTTCCTACTTTGTAAAGAAGAAAACCAAGGGACAGTGGTTCACCGAAGTTGACAAACACCTTCAAGAAATAGGGATCACACATGAAGACATCCAGGAATGTGTTCCTCTCCAGAAGAAATTTCGAGCATACCAGCGATACACCTCAACCCCGAGCACTGAAATGAAGCGCCTTGAAGAACGCTGTCTAACACATAAAGTTTGCAACAGCTATTTCAAGAAGTTGCGACTTTTCTCCATAGATGTCCCTATTAAAAAACTGATGTCATGCTCTCTGGTGCAAAGTGGAAGAATTAGAAATTTAAAGAAATTTTGTGTTTATAGGTTTTATGAACTGAATTGACTTTTTTAGTTTTTGATACTTCAAGGTTTGCAACACTTCTTACTCATCCCGCAAATGTTGGATTCTGGCCGATCAGAAATTGTGTGTATTTATTTTTCAGCCAATTATATTTATCTTGTATCTATTTTATCTACCAAGAACATGAGAGGGTGTGTCCAGTTTTAGTCTAGAGCCTTCTCGAACCTTCCTCTCGGGTATAAAAGTTGACGCCTTTTCGGGTTAACTTGTCTTATTGATCGTCGTGTTATTGAGTGTGTGTGCTAAGAGAGGAGGTGGGGGCCTCATCCATCGGCAGGAAGAACATCAGTTAAGGTAATGACCACCCTTTTTCTATTTCAGTAGTTATCTCCGCAAGGCTGACTCGAGGGAAGGTTCCAATCTTTAACTATATAATAGTCAATGTCCTAAAATGTATACATTCTTCCTTCTCATGTAAGTCAAAAGTACTTAAACTGAAAACCGGATATACAGAGTGCGTTACCCTCTCGAGTTCCCCTTCAATTAATCTTGAGATGAATATTTTGTAACTGTTTTCACCATTGTAAACAGTAATTTAACTTCTCCATCTAGTCACCTCGGTAGTTTGGGATTAACCTCTGCATCGTCGGACCACAAGCACAAGTAGGGTTTTAATCTTTGATTTCAAGGAGCGCAAGTGTACACCTCCATACATTTTTGATTTTGGAGCTAGTAATTGAACCTGTTGCTTTCCATAAAGCTCGATAGAATGAGTATCTCTATACTCCTCTAAAAACTTTTCTCTTAAGTGGTTAAACTGTTGGGTGTTGAAGACAGTGATATCTGTTTGAACTATTAACTGTAGGTTGTGCCTAGAGAGGCCTGAAAGTGTAAATTTTATTGAGCAACGATGCTCTAATCTCTTAACTTAAAGGTTGCCTTTGTGTACGCTGTAAGGGATTGGGAGCGTAGTCTCCTTGGTATAATTATCGAGCATAGAGGCTCTTTTCTTCTAAGGTAAAATATATTTGTGTAAATATCGAGTGGTGCCTCTGGAAGGCCGTAACCTGTAACCGTTGGAGCAAAGGGCTCTATAAAATTGTGTTTTAGATATCCTGTAAAAGAAATTGGGAGATTCGTCTCCTTGACTATCTGTCTAAACGCAACATTTGTGATGTAAAGACTTCTGTAAATAGAGAGCTCAAATTGTAACTTACCTTTTCTGGGTTCTTCTGTTTTTC
Source organism: Anabrus simplex (assembly GCF_040414725.1). NCBI lineage: Eukaryota > Metazoa > Arthropoda > Insecta > Orthoptera > Tettigoniidae > Anabrus > Anabrus simplex. The sequence continues at coordinate 370,000,979 of NC_090268.1, read as the reverse complement.
TATTTTGTACCAAACTAGCTCTGTATCTGAAATCTCGCTTGTTGAAATTTAATATCTGAAAAGAAACATGACCTTAATATTTAAAGTTTTAAATGAATCTTTTGACTTTCGTAGATAGACCCATTCAAACCAGCACCTTCTTTCACCCCCCTGTTTCACGAAAACACGGTAAAATAATAATAATAATAATAATAATAATAATAATAATAATAATAATAATAATAATAATAATATTTGTTACGGGGATACCCGTGGAGCAGAAAGAGGTTAAAGATGGTGCGGGCTTGAATGGGTCTAACTACTATATCATGGATTGATTTAAAACTTTAACCAAGGTTATATTTCTTTTAGAACTTCAAATTTAACAATTTTTCATAACAATGAAACATCAGGTACAATGACAATCTTGAAACAAGTCTAGAAATATCCAAGATTAGTGAACTTTAAAGATCCTGGGCTTCAAGTCCCTCGCTTTACAATTTCTGAGCTCCCAGCTCAAATTTACAAAAGAGCACAAATTTATTCAAGGGAAGAAATCCCCTAATTCATGGAGCACTTGCTGCCAAAATACAACTTCTAGCCTTCTAGAGGCACTCGTTGATCTTACCAAAACTTTGAAAAAGAGCTAACAGGCTCTCAGTTTTCCAAGCCTATTCAAGGCAACAGCAACTTATAATCACTGGCCTCTCAAGGCACAACTTACAATTTGAAAAATGATTTTATACAGGGGTATTTAATACTCAACCTACGGGGTCTTCATGGAAAAGAACAGGTTAAATAACTGGCCCAAACACAAAAGGAATGGAGGCATACACTGCGCTCCAAGACAATGAAAACTTAAAAACCTAAAGGGCTCTAGGCCGATGAAACAGGGGCTATTCCAAAACTACTGAGGTGACTCGTATAGATATTACTTTGCCACATTACAGAATGAAAACACTTACAAAACGTAGTCACCTCAAACCAAGATGAAGGGGAAGCTCGAGAGGGTAATTCACTCTCTATCCCAGATTTACAATTAAAGGGTTTACGAAGTTTTTGCATTAGCCGAAAGATGGTTTACATTTTAGAAAAGTAGGTTACATAGTTAAAGATTCAGACCTTTCCCTCGGATTAAACTGCGGAGGTAGCAAGAAAGAATAAAGTTATGTGGCCATTACCTTTTAGATGTTCTAGCTGCCGACGAAAGAGGCCGCCCGCCTCCTGTTTAACACACACACTCAGAAAGGTGACGATTAATTGGCCAAGAAACGTGAAAAGCCGTAGTTTATAAATCCTCAGGGAAGGTTCGAGATCATTCAAGACTAAACTAGCCACACCCTCTCAATTTTCTTGCTTGAGTTCAAAAGTAACACTCAAAATCGAACAAGAGGCCTTTAATAGGTTTAAAATTAATTACAGAAAATTTTTATTGGCCAGATTCAAAACTGGAGGAAATAATAAGGAAGTATTGCCAACCCAAAAATAAATGAACATAGATCAGTTATGGAAAACCTAGGAATACAAAACTTCTTTAAGTTATAAGTTCTTTCATATTGCACCAGGGTGCATGATCGTAGTTTTAGTAGTTTCCACTTTTGTTCGATAGAGTTCATTAAGGCGCTTATTTTGAATGCGCGGCGTTGAGGTGTACCTTCCAGTACAACAATAACAATAACAACAACAACAACAACAATAATAATAATAATAATAATAATAATTTCGTGTGGCTATTCCAAGCCGAGTGCAGCCCTTGTAAGGCAGACCCTCCGACGAGGGTGGGCGGCATCTGCCATGCGTAGGTAACTGCATGTTACTGTGGTGGAGGATAGTGTTATGTGTGGTGTGTGAGTTGCAGGGATGTTGGAGACGGCACAAACACCCAGCCCCCGGGCCATTGGAATTAACCAATGAAGGTTAAAATCCCCGACCCGGCCGCGATTCAAACCCGGGACCCTCTGTTAATAATAATAATAATAATAATAATAATAATAATAATAATAACAACAACAATAATAATAATACATGCTTAATCCTCAGTCACACTTCTTTATACAGGGTACGGGATGAGGTGAGATGAAAATATATGACATGTTTTACGGCTGGATGCTCTTCCTGACGCCAATTACAGTCGAGAAGCTAACGAAGATAAATGGTGGCGAATAAAATTGGGTATGGAGATAGAAAGAATACACTGTGGTCTGTGAATACGAACTGTGATGGCATTTGCCTGGAAGTGATCATGGAAAATCAGAGAAAACCATTCTCAGGACACCCGACGGTGGAGTTCGAACCCACGTGTCTCCAGAATGCACAGCTTTGTTACATAGCTGCAGCGCCTTAACAGTTGCAGCCGCTCCACTCCGTAATAATAATAATAATAATAATAATAATAATAATAATAATAATAATAATAATAATAATAATAATAATAATAATAATAATAATGTTTGCTTAACGTCCTTTAAGCTTCCTGTCTGGATCAGTGATATAATTTCGGCCTCCTGAGGCCATGATTGTCGAATTCAACCTCTGGCAGAGATAAACAGTTTTTTGAAGGATGGAGAAAATACTTTCGTCATAGTAGGTAGTAAAAATTCCCTGCTGGCATATTTGATGTTTAGCCAACAAAATTAATTAGATCTCATCCTTAAATCGCCTAAGAAACAACTTGTTTACTCTGTATCTTATGGTAAGGCAGGGAATTCTATTACTAATTGCTTAAACTATTTCACTGCTGTCATCAAACGATAATTTATCATAAAGCCTGCCTCCAATTCATGTCCCTCATTCTCAGCATATCATCCTTACAGTATAATTAATGTATTTATCGAAGTGTACTCTCCCATCTTTCCACCCCATTTCCTGTAGTGTTTTTATGTCATCTTTGTACCTCTACTTCTGATACTAGAACTCTGGTCATTCCTGGTTGACATATACTTTTTAACATTCCATGTTCCAATTTGTAGTCCAAGACGCTCCCTAGTCTTCTTACGTCGTATTCATCCGTTCACCCGAGGCTTAATTGTAAGTTCGTTACCAGTCTCAATTTTATCTAGGGGATGGCAACCCATGACAACCCTCCTGCTCTATCCAGGCTTGGGACTGGCAATTAGGCACGCTGTACTTATTTGGTGGAGTTCGAGGTAAGACATTTCATGTTATAATTATACTTTTAATTAACATTTATTGGAAGTTCATTTTCCTGACACTCTACTCCGTAATAATAATAATAATAATAATAATAATAATAATAATAATAATAATAATAATAATAATAATAATAATAATAATAATGTTTGTTTACCGTCCTTTAAGCTCACTCTCTGGATCAGTGATAAAATTTCGTTCTCCTGGTGCCATGATCGCGGTCATATTTTTCGGGTGGAGAAAATCCTTTCGTCATTGTAGATCGTAAAAAATCCCTGCTCGCATATTTAATGTTTACTCAACAAAGTGAATTAGAGCTCATCCTTAGATCGCCTAAGAAACATATGGTTTACTCTGTATCTTACGGTAATTTGCGCATTCAAAATAAAATCTCCACCGGCATCGTCAAGATTAAAGCTTATTGTTAAAAATTACGCCATCTTGTTTGTAGGTAAAGTAATATCTGGAAATCATCTACTTAATACATAATTTTTGACGAAATTAAACTTCATTCCTTACGAATATTTTACGACGTATCCAGAAAAATAATCAAGTAATTTTCACTTCACCAGAAGGGAGCTCTGAAATGGTTATAGAGAACAGTTTGCCAGGTATCATTCTCTGATCAAAAATCGAATACTGTATCATTATTTCGTAGCCAGTGTAAATTAAATAAAGTATATTTTAGAAAAAAAATATTACTGTATAATAACATTCATATTTATACTATGTGTGCTGGTGGAACATCAAGCGTTCTCCATTTGTTGACCCCTGTGGGTGGGGGCGGTAGAATAACACCCACGGTATCCCCTGCCTGTCGTAAGAGGCGACTAAAAGGGGCCCCAGGGGCTCTGAACTTTGGAGCGTGGGCTGGCGACCACGGGGCCCTCAGCTGAGTCCTGGCATTGCTTCCACTTACTTGTGCCAGGCTCCTCACTTTCATCTATCCTATCTGACCTCTCTTGGCCAACTCTTGTTCTTTTCCGTCCCCGATGCTATTAGGTTTGCGAGGGCTAGGGAGTCTTTCATTTTCACGCCCTTCTTGGCCCTTGTCTTCATTTGGCCGATATCTTCATTTTTCGAAGTGTCGGACCCCTTCCATTTTTTCCTCCGATTAATGTTATATAGAGGATGATTGCCTAGTTGTACTTCCTCTTAAAACAATAATCACCACCCACCACCACCGATGGCACGAATGGACTCTGCCATTGTCTTAAGATTTGCCCTATGAAACGTCACTCCCATCATTCAAGAGAGCGAGATGTTATTCTTATTTATTTCATATGCTTATTCTTTCATATTGCTTCATTCTCTTAGGTCTTCTTATACCGCGTAAGTTGGTCATAACTTATCGCTGTCTTGAATTATGGGAACGACATTGGTCTGGATACGTTAGGTCCGGCTAGTGACAAAACCATTGGTCTGTGAACAAGCAAACCTTAGAAGCGGTTTTAGGCCTCTACTTCTTATTAATATTAAAAGTGGTGCAATCTATGCTTTAGAGTGTTCAGACCCGTATTTACCGCATCGCTACTCTGTGATCAAGCAAACGTGGCTCCGCAATTACTGCATCTCTACTTCTGAACTATTTCAACATGATATTTCTCTTTGGTGTTCATACAGTATATAATCTTGGCTGACGATGGCACCAATCCCCCTGTGGGTGGGGGCGGTAGAATAACACCCACAGTATCTCCTGCCTGTCGTAAGAGGGGACTAAAAGGGGCCTTAGGGGCTCTGAACTTTGGAGCGTGGGCTGGCGGCCACGGGACCCTCAGCTGAGTCCTGGCATTGCTTCCACTTACTTGTGCCAGGCTCGTCACTTTCATCTATCATATCTGACCTCTCTCGGTCAACACTTGTTCTTTTCCGACCCCGACGCTATTAGGTTTGCGAGGGCTAGGGAGCCTTTCATTTTCACGCCCTTCGTGGCCCTTGTCTTCCTTTGGCCGATATCTTCATTTTTTGAAGTGTCGGACCCCTTCCATATTTTCCCTCGGATTAGTGTTATATAGAGGATGATTGCCTAGTTGTACTTCCTCTTAAAACAATAATCACCACCACCACCTCTCAATTTGTTGTCTTATTTATCGTTTTTGTTTTCCTTCCTCTTATTTTTCAATTATTTGTAAATACTACTTTCTTGTTAATTCTTCATAAATTCTGCTCTTTATAATCAACATTATGTTCTACAAATTCCATCTGTAAATGGAGGATGTCTATGTTGGTGGCATATATTTAAATAAATAAATAAATAAATAAATAAATAAATAAATAAATAAATAAATAAATAAATAAATAAATAAATAAAGTGGCGTAGGAACTAAATAAAAGGTTAACTCCCACAGGACTCGAAACCGAGTTTCCCGCAATCCGAATGGGTATGTACACTCACTCCAACATGATACCCGGCACAGGATAAATATTGTGTGTGTGTGTGTGTGTGTGTGTGTGTGTGTGTGTGTGTGTGTGTGTGTGTGTGTGTGTGTGTGTGTGTGTTCTCCCGTTGTCATCAACTGGTGCCACATTAATCCAGTCTTCACCCGGCAGATGTCTTTAAACTGTATTCAGCGTCCCAGTGGAGTCGATTTGTTTCGACAGATTTGAATTCTCGTAGCATTCGAAGCACTATTGTACACTCTCATTGTAATGTGAATCATAGCAATGTGTTTTCTTTCAATTCTCGAGGCTGCGAATTTGACGAACATCAGAGATCATTAGCTACTGCTTGTACTTCCGAATGTCATCATAATTGTAAGAGACGAAACGAGATTCTTCTACATTTACTTCAGTAAAAGGAACTGTACGATTGCTTTATAACAGTAGTATAATACAGGGATTCTGCGGCCACCGCCACCGCAGGCTCCCAGAGGCCAGCTCCACCACCACCACAGCCAGAGGCCTCCCAGATGCCTCCTCCACCACCACCACAGCCAGAGGCCTCCCAGATGCCTCCTCCACCACCACCACAGCCAGAGGCCTCCTAGATGCCTCCTCCACCACCACCACAGCCTGAGGCCTCCCAGATGCCTCCTCCACCACCACCACAGCCAGAGGCCTCCCAGAGGTCTCCTCCACCACCCGCGGGAAATTTGAATTTGTAAACAAAGCCACGTGCTTTTTGACAGCTGTCATCGACAACAACGCATCGCTAACCTCAGTACTGCAATCTTGACGGGCCTAAACCTCAGTAGTACCAACTTAACCTAACTAGCGCGAGGTAAACAAAGCCACGTGTTTTTTGACAGCCACGTGCTTTTTGGTAGACAACAACGCATCGCTAACCTCAGTACTGCCATCTTGATGGGCCTAAACCTCAGTAGTACCAACTTAAAATAACTAGCGCGTGGTAAACAGAGCCACGTGTTTTTTTGACAGCTGTCATCCGCCATCTTTAAACCACAGAGCACTGTGCTGCCCTCTTTATCGCTGTAGATGTAAATTCGTCACCTGTCATCCGCAGTGCTGCCATCTTAACGGGCCTAAAACTTAGTGCTACCAACTTAACCTCACTAGCGCGAGATAAATAAATCCACGTGCTTTTTTGACAGCTGTCATCCGCCATCTTTAATCTATAGAGCACAGTGCTGCCCTCTTTAACTACTTACCTTTGAAATGTGGTGGCGGATAATTTGAAAAATGCTTTTTGACAGCAGCCATCTTTGAGCACCGTGCTGCCCTCTTTAGCTAGATACCTTTGAAATGTGGTGGCAGGCAATTCCACATGACAGCAGCCATCTTTAATCAAGAGAGCACCATGCTGCCCTCTATGTGGTGGCGGCAATTTGAAAGATTCTACATGCTCTTGTTTGGAAACAAACTCACGCGCTTTTTTGATAGCCGTCATCCGCCATCTTTAATCAACAGAGCACAGTGCTGCCCTCTTTTGTTTAAAATGTGGTGGCGGCAAATTCCACGTGCTCTTGTTTGGAAACAAAGCCATGTGCTTATTCGACAGCTGTCATCCGCCATCTTTAATCAACAGAGCACCGTGCTGCTATCATGCGGGTAATTTCTTCAGCTGTCATACGCCATCATTAATCCACAGAGCACCGTGCTGCACTCTATGTGGTGGCGGCAAATTCCACGTACTCTTGTTTGGAAACAAATTCTATGTGCTCTTCAGCTGTCATCCACCATCTTTAATCAAGAGAGCACCGTGCTGCCCTCTTTGTGGTGGCGGATAATTTGAAAAATTCTTTTTTGACAAGCAACCATCTTTAATCCAGAGAGAACAGTGCTGCCCTCTTTAGCTACTTACCTTTGAGGCGGTTAATTTGAAAAATTCTTTTCGACAAGCAGCCATCTTTAATCCAGAGAGAACAGTGCTGCCCTCTTTAGCTACTTACCTTAAAGGTGGTTAATTTGAAAAATTCTATTTAACAAGCTGCCATCTTTAATGAAAAGAGCATCGTGGTGCTATCTTGCGGGTAAATTTTACGTCACAGCTGTCATCCACCATCTTGCATTGCTAACCTTAGTGCTGCCCTCTTTAGCTACTTACCTTTGAAAAAAATCTATTTGACAAGCTGTCACCCGCCATCTTGCATCGCAAACCTCAGTGCTGCACTCTATGTAGTGGCGGATAATTTGAAAAAATCTTTATGACAAGCAGCCATCTTTAATCAACAGAGCACCGTGCTGCCATCTTTAGCTACCGCCATCTTACATCGCTTACCTCGCTGCTGCACTCTTTAGTTGAAATGTGGCGGCGGTAAATTCGAACTAGTCTAATCACGCATCGGGAAAGCTAGAGTAAGGACGTGCTGCAGTGATGACGTCATCATGCATGTTTAGACTTGTCCGTTCTCTTAAGAGTAAGTCGGTGTAAAGGTATGCAATTAGTATGCATCATAAAAACAAGAGTTTGCATGTGCTGCAGTGATGACGTTATTGTGCATGTTTAAACCCGTTCGTTGACTAAAAGCTTTAGTCTTCGAGAAACAGTGATAGAGAGTGGAGTGCAAACATGACGAAAACATTAATAGTTGATGTGCAAGGCTTTAAAGTAAACGGAAACAAATTTGTGTTTAAAGAGTTGGCTGTGTTAGATTGCAGTGTGTTGTGGGCACCAAAACTTGTTAGTTTAGTATTTAGTCCACCGTTCCCTTACTGTTTGCAAACAGATGAAGATAAAAATCAGACTCAGTGGATTGAAAACAATTTAGGTTTGAAGTGGGAAGAAAAAGGAATACCTTATCGTTTTCTACCTTTAATGATGAATGCACATTTGTCAAGAGCAGATCTTGTTCTTTTAAAGGATTGTGAAAAGAAAGAATGGTTGCGTGATTTTCTACCATCATCGTGTGAAGTTATCGACATGCATGAATTGGAGTGCCCATCATTTAAAACTCTTCCGAAAGAGCATAGTAGAGAAACAAGTAAACAGTCTTTACAACATGTATGCATGCTCTTTGATTGGTTGTGTTGCAGTGCATGTCGGGAAGTGAACAACATATGTAAACTGCAATGTCGAAATAACCTTAGTGTAAAAGAAACATTTGTAGAGTAAAGACATCATGTCATTTCTAACAGATACTAAGTGTAACGCAGTTGAAAAGGCGATCGTAAAGTTTTATGCATGCAAAAAGAAACTAAACACTTTTACTGAAGAAGAGTTAAATGCATTACCAAAGGCATTTTTGGTTAATGTAGCTGCGAATGCTGTAAAGAAGATTTGGGATAAGGTGCCTCGTGAGTGGACTCAAGATCCTGTTTTGTCAGAGCTTCAAACCTGTAGTTTACATCATGAACACGTGAGTTTAGGTAGAAGACCTTCTGTGAGACAGTGCCGTACATGTCAACTAATTAAACTGTATCACGGACCTAAAACTAACGAGTTGTCTTCGCTTATAAACACTTATCATGGCTGTGGAGAGAGTAAACAAGGAAAAGGTGAAGAAAAGTGCTGGGAGAAAGATGAGGAAGCATGTTGGGCGTGGACTCATCAATAGAGTGATTGATCTTCTTTTCTTCGTGCTTTATCTCCCCTGCGGCCCTAGAACACGTTCGCCTGACATGTAGTTACATGCTACCTGCATAGAGTATGTCTTGTAGCTGTTAAAATCTGCTTCGTAAAGTTATGCTGTGTGTGTGTGTGTGTGTTATTACCTAGTGCTTTAGCACTTGTCGTTGTTGGTGCAATAAAACGAAAACTGAGTGACAAAGACCGTAAAATAAACAAAGGATAAAAATGTATATATATATATATATATTCTAAAATAAATATGAATTGTCAAAACATATTACAGGTGTTGTTTAATCCTACAGCATGTCCTAGTGACTTAGAAGAAAGGAAACGTAGGGGATTAAAAGAAAACACACATAAGATTTAAAGTACATCCTCTTTATTAATCCATGAATTAAAGCTGTTATTAAAACCAAGCCATTTAACATATAGTTTATTGCCACGACGTCGAATAACACGTTCAACTAAATAGTGAACAGGATATTTTGTTTTCTGCAGTTCTTCGATGTAGAATCCTCCTTCAATAGGCTGTCCTCTGAGATCGCGAAGTAAATACGTAACTGGATTAGTAAGCTTAACACTTCTGATTTGAAAAATTTCAGTGCTCCATTTAGGTGTGTATCCTTTTGCAAAGATAGACTTGTGTTTGCTGATGCGAACAAAATCACCTTCTTTAAAGCGATGGCGACGTGGATCAGCTGTTTTAATTACAAGACGAATAGCATTTATACGAGGTGTATTCTTTGTAACAAGACGTGGCTTCGTTCCGATAGTGCGATGAGGTGTATCGTTGTAGGTAGATAAAAGTCTAGGTAGCAGATCAATCCAACGATATGAACCTTGCGCTGTAAATTCTCGCCACATCATTGTTTTGAGTGTACGATTAAAGCGTTCTACAACACTTGCCTTGAGATTGCTGAACGTAGAGTAGTGTTGAATGCCAAGTAACTTGAGGTAAGAAGAAAAATCCTTGTTGTAAAACTCTTTACCTTGATCAGTTTGAAGAAGCCTTGGGCAGCGTTTCGATTCTTCAACAATATGTTTAAATGCTTCTTTAACTTGAGCTGCTGTTTTCGAACGCACGGGTTGTGCAAAAGCAAACTTCGAGTACACACCGATAACAGTAAGTAGATACTTATACCCCTTATTACTAGAGGCATATGGAATCATTTCTACTAAGTCTGCTTGCCAGAGATCACCTTTTCCTCGTGTAATAACGCGTCTGCGACAGTAGGTGCGACGTGCTGGTTTATGTAACTCATGTGCGATGTTTACCTTTACAGGTGAGATCTTCTCTTGACGAGCCATTACAAAATAATACCGGCATAACGTAGTTCTCTTTCTATTTCTAGAATTTCTGATCCGTGACCAGTGTGACCAGCGTCTTGCGATGCTCTTAAAAGTTGTAATCGTTCAACGAGTAAGTTTGGGTCATTCCAGTATCTTACATCCACATACGGCAACAAAGGCTTGTAGATAACATCAAGACTACGTGCAGTCGGAAACAGCTTAGAAATAAACTCACGATACTTGTAACTCTTATTCGCATTTACAACTTCTGTTCTCTTGTAATTACGTCGTGTTGCATCAGTAGCAAAAAGTATTGCTTTATATTTTTTAAGATCATCTTGTAAAATTATATCCTTGTCAGGTATTCGTGAGAAAAGAAGTTCTAAGAGTCCTTTCGTAGGTTTATAGGTAAAACCTTTTACAATGAGTTTATTGTTATTAATCTTAACATTTGAATTTCCTATCCGGAAACAGTCATCTCCGTAGCGAATACCGTAGGTAGTGTCAGTTTGTCCTGTAAAAAGCTTTTCTATATAAGGTGCAAAGAGAGTTCCATAGGTATCTTGAATAAAAGTTCTAAACTGATTGCGATACTCTGGTGTAATCATAACCTCAGACAAAGATGGTAGATTTTGCGTCGATGTAGTAGGTGTTTCAGCAATAACATCTGTAGTTAAAAACTCAACACGCTTAGATGGTGATGCATCATTAAGTTCTTCTTCTTCTTCTTCTTCTTCTTCTTCCTTATCTTCCTCTTCTTGATCTACATCCTGCTTCTTCTCTTCCTTATCTTGTTCATGCTTTTCTTCTTCATGCTTCTCTTTATGATATGATGTTTGCATAGAAGCAAAACTTGAAGTAGACTGCGGTAATGAAATAGAATTAAAAATTTCTTTGAGTGGTGTACTTAGTTGTGTTTTTAAAAATAAATCCGTGTCTGCTTGAATACGTTTAAGCTCCTTAAATTTCCGTCGAATATTGTTTCGAGCTTGGATGATATGTTTTGTGATCTCCTTGCTAGATGTTAACATGATGATGGTTTTTAATCAAGTAGTTTCTGTAATTCTGTGTTAATGCATATAAAATGATCGAAACCCATGCGATATCGTCCATGCTGTACATCACTTTCTTTATCAATAACTAACAAGCTTTAACGGTGTAATGACCAACATTTAGCACACATACGTTTAAAGTCATCGAATGTCATATCAGTGTTAACATGATCGTTATACACATGTCTCATGTTGCGCTCATCTTGCCGAAAAAGCACAATTACATTTGCGTTGTCGCGTATCAACTGCTTAGGCACACGAGAATAGGTTTGGCACAAATAGATGCAATCAACATATTTATGCCGACCCATACTAAAGAATGCACGAATAACGTTTTGCTGTTCTGTTGCGACATCATCAAAGATCATAAGAGAATTAGGAAGCACATCGTCTGGTGATGGTACTTGCTCATGCGAATTAAATTTAAAATATCTTATTCCATCTTTAACTAGATCGTGCATTACAGTTTGTAGAATAGTATATGGCGGCTGATAGAGTGACTTTGCGAAAACGTAAATATTCTCGAAGCGTACACCATTTACAGAAGTAATAAGTGTGAGTAAAAGATTTGTTTTCCCGCATCCCGACGGGCCTGATATAATACATCGAACAGTAAAAGGAAACAACGTTCCATGACGTTTTCCTGTAGTTGTACTAGAACTAGGTAAGAGATGTGGTACAATGTCGGTAACAGGTAGCGCGTCTTGCTGCTTGATAATCATGATAACTGATTCATAAAGTATGTAATAGTAATATGTATATATTAAACGAAACAAGAGGTAACGGTTAGTTTATGATTTGCTCTTGACTAGTAAAGTCGTGTCCAGCATGGTAAAACAACGATATCCAAACGACATGAAGAATAAGAAGTAAAAACTGTTGGATGGAAAGATGTTATAAAGGCTGCGCAAAAAGCTATTCGAGGGGAATACAATCCTCGTGTAGCTATTACTAAAGCGTTACGCGCAGCAAGAGCGAGAGTTTCTCCAAAGTGCAGAGCAATATTTAGTAAACGTGCACGAATTATTACTGTACCAAAACGAGGAGGATTTCTTCCAGCGCTGTTTGCTGGCTTAGCAGCTTTAGGGTCATTGCTAGGTGGTGCTAGTGCTGTAGCGAGAACTGTCAAAGCTGTAGAAGAAGCGAAACAACAGTTGAAAGAGAGTGAACGTCATAACAAGACGATGGAAGCAATTGCGTTACGAGGCAAAGGTATGAACATGAAGCCAGCGCCATACAAGAAAGGGCTTGGTATCTACATTTCTCCAAAAAACGTCTACTGAATGCACTGCCATATCGAGCTCTAACGCATGATGAAGTTTTTACGTTTGCTAAACAACTAGGAATTCATTATTTTCGAGGAGTGTATATGCGCGATCAACTACCAGCACGCCCACGTGAACGTGAAAGTGCCGTAATTAACTTGGACGACAGTCGTGGACCTGGAACTCATTACGTTGCTTATGTAAAACGTAAATCTAAAGTATGGTATTTTGATAGCTATGGAGACTTACCTCCTCCTTTTGAGCTCATACGTTATTTCGGAAGCAGTGCGGACATTGTTTACAATAAAAACCGTGTGCAAAACTTTAATACACGCATGTGTCGACAATTATGTCTTATGTTCTTATATCAAACCCAGACAGTAGAGAAAGTGCATTAGTGTCTACGTGATGACGAACAGTGAAAGAACGTTTGCTGTACGTGGAGAAGGACCTGAAACAACCGTCTATTTTTATCCACCAATCGAACTTAGCTATCAGCCGCATAGTCTTGGACTAGTATCGTTTGAAAGCTACAATAAAATCTATAATGTGCGTGATGGTGTAAACAAGTTTTATTACGATGAGTATGTGCTAACACTACCCTCAGGTAGTTATACAGTAGACGATATTCACGACTATATTGAAAGTACGTTAATTGATCAGTTTGGGGAAGATAGTTTTAGTAATCATAATTACAAGTTCTCAATCACTATAAGCAACATTACACATAAATGTGTTATTGAATCATCATTTAAGATTGACTTCAAATCACAACCTGATTCGATTGGACCACTGCTTGGATTTTCATCGAGGGAGCTCCTACCGAACGTACGTTACGAGTCTGATCAACCTATAAAACTCTTCGATGATTATAATGTGAACATTACTTGTAATATTATTACAGACTTGAATAGTAATCTACAAACTTCGCACGTCCTGCACGACTTTATTGTTACAGAGGAACGTGGATATACTATTTGTGAGAAACCAGCAGTAGTTCTTTATCATCCTGTGTCTGTAAAACACATTAGCAACATTACTCTTAGACTTGTAAATAAACATAATCAGCTTATTCATTTAGATCAACACGCGTACGTAGCTTACAAACTACATCTTAAACCAGTATGAAAACCATCTATAAAACACGGTGTACATTCCGAAGACATACTACATGTGTGCAGAGACTTATCGAGTTAACAGATACCCATAAGCAGATACTCCAAGATTTAGGATATACACTACTACAACAGAATGGAAGAAATGCTAGACATTACGAATACAGTAGAAAGTCGTGAAGGTGTAGTACGAAGTGAGCTTCATTCCTATCAACCTTTTACGTTTGGATTAAATAACAATGATGAAATTCATTTTATTATTAATCAACAAGATGTTTACACCTTACCACACGAAAGCTATCTCTATATTGAAGGACGACTAGAAAAGTCTGATGGAAGTGGACCAAGCACTTCACAACTAAACAACCATGCTCTAGCTTTTCTCTTTTCTGAAGCGCGATATGAAGTAAATAATGTTGAAATAGATCGAACGAATAATGTTGGTATTACAAGTGCAATGAAACTCTACCCTTCTTTCTGTGATGAAGAAAGTAATCTTTTACGGATGGCTAGATGGTGTTCAAAAGCTACTAACAACTGGATGATTAATGAGGATGGAACTTTTACGGGTATGTTATCACTGAAATATATTTTTGATTCGCAGAAGACTTTACACGTATTATAATCAACGCAAAACAAGAGCTTATTCTAATCCGTGATCGAAGTGATTACAATTCTCTTAAAGCAGTAGAAACACCAGTAGAATCGAAAATAACTCTGCATCGTATACTGTGGCGGATTCCACATGTAACCTTATCTGATCGTGAAAAACTTCGATTTGCTCAAGATTGTAGAAAATAATACACCATTACCTATACGTTTTAGAAGTTGGGAGCTACATGAATATCCTGTGTTACCACCTACAAACAAGCATAGCTGGGCTGTTAAAACATCACGTTTTACTGAGAAGCCCTTGTACATTATTTTTGGATTTCAAACTAATCGTAAATTCAATCACGAAAAAGATAGCTCACTGTTTGATCACTGTAAATTAAGACACGTTAGACTATATCTCAACGGAATTACGTATCCCTACGAAAACATAGACATTAACTTTGAGAAAAATAAGTTTGGGATGCTCTATGATATGTTTTGTAAATTTCAATCATCGTATTATCAGAAAGAAGATCGTCCGCTATTTACACCTCAAGAATTTAAAAATAAAGCACCGATTGTAGTTATAGACTGCTCTTATCATGAAGAATCTATAAAAGAATCTCCAGTTGATATTCGTTTAGAATTTGAAACATATGAAAACATTCCTGCTAACACAGCAGCCAATTGTCTTATTATTCATATGAGTGATGTTACTTACCATCCGCTAACGAATATCGTTACGAGACTATAAACAAGAATAGATCTTTATCATTTTCATTAGTGTGTGCTTCGACATCGTACGCTATGGAACAAAACTGTAAATGTGCATGCTGTTTGCATGCTCATACGCAACATCTTATTTATCTTTCACGAGTGAGTGAGGCTATTAAGATGTTCTATAAACATAGATCGTCGATGCCGAAACATCTTATTCAATACTTACCACCAGGATTTTTATATACGTACGCTGCCTCTTACGTACATAATTTTTGGGACATCCTTCCTCTACACAGTAAGATGTCGATCGAAGTAGCATTATGCAGAACTTGTGAACGACATTACAAGCATCGAGGAGAAAATGGTGATGATGATTGGGATGGACCAAATCCGAGGATTGAACACTGTACACAGTGTATGAATGAACTTTCTCTAGTACCTCATGATGATGATGATGATTCCGAAAAGGAATAACGGCAAGGTAAGAAATATATGATCTTCTCTGTAAAGCATAACATACTTAGTATAATATATTTCTAAATGTTTTTGTTTAATTTGAATGTTGCAGGAGGCATTTCAGAAGCATACGTTGTTAAGAAGCACACCAACCTTGTCAGCAGCAAAAAACGAACACTGTTGTAGTACATTTGTAAATAAATATTTGATCGCATTCAAAAAATGTTGTACTTATTGCATTGCTTTACACCGACTTACTCTTAAGAAAAACGATCAGGTCTAAACATGCACAATGACGTCATCACAAGAGCACGTGCTTACTCTAGCTTTCCCGATGCATGTTTAAACTTGTTCGAATTTACCGCTACCACATTCCTTTACACCGACTTACTCTTAAGAAAACGGACAAGTCTAAACATGCATGATGACG
Source organism: Anabrus simplex (assembly GCF_040414725.1). NCBI lineage: Eukaryota > Metazoa > Arthropoda > Insecta > Orthoptera > Tettigoniidae > Anabrus > Anabrus simplex. The sequence continues at coordinate 369,984,960 of NC_090268.1, read as the reverse complement.
TCATCACTGCAGCACGTCCTTACTCTAGCTTTCCCGATGCGTGATTAAACTTGTTCGAATTTACCGAAACCACATTTCAACTAAAGAGTGCAGCAGCGAGGTAAGCGATGTAAGATGGCGGTAGGTAAATATGGCAGCACGGTGCTCTGTTGATTAAAGATGGCTGCTTGTCATAAAGATATTTTCAAATTATCCACCACTACATAGAGTGCAGCACTGAGGTTTGCGATGCAAGATGGCGGGTGACAGCTTGTCAAATAGATTTTTTTTCAAAGGTAAGTAGCTAAAGAGGGCAGCACTAAGGTTAGCAATGCAAGATGGTGGATGACAGCTGTGACGTAAAATTTACCCGCAAGATAGCACCACGATGCTCTTTTCATTAAAGATGGAAGCTTGTTAAATAGAATTTTTCATATTAACCACCTTTAAGGTAAGTAGCTAAAGAGGGCAGCACTGTTCTCTCTGGATTAAAGATGGCTGCTTGTCGAAAAGAATTTTTCAAATTAACCGCCTCAAAGGTAAGTAGCTAAAGAGGGCAGCACTGTTCTCTCTGGATTAAAGATGGTTGCTTGTCAAAAAAGAATTTTTCAAATTATCCGCCATCACAAAGAGGGCAGCACGGTGCTCTCTTGATTAAAGATGGTGGATGACAGCTGAAGAGCACATAGAATTTGTTTCCAAACAAGAGTACGTGGAATTTGCCGCCACCACATAGAGTGCAGCACGGTGCTCTGTGGATTAATGATGGCGTATGACAGCTGACGAAATTACCCGCATGATAGCAGCACGGTGCTCTGTTGATTAAAGATGGCAGATGACACCTGTCAAAAAAAGCACATGGCTTTGTTTCCAAACAAGAGCACGTGGAATTTGCCGCCACCACATTTCAAACTAAAGAGGGCAGCACTATGCTCTGTTGATTAAAGATGATGGATGGTAGCTGTCAAAAAAGCACGTGAGAGTGTTTCAAAACAAGAGCACGCGGAATTTTTCAATTTGCCGCCACCACATTTCAAAGGTATCTAGCTAAAGATGGCAGCACGGTGCTCTCTTGATTAAAGATGGCGGATGATAGCTAACAGAACTTTTCAAATAGCACGCTACTACTTGCTTAATGTAGTAGCCATAAAGAGGGCAGCACGGTGTTCTGTGGATTAAAGATGGCGGATGACAGCTGACGAAATTGCCCGCATGATAGCAGCACGGTGCTCTGTTGATTAAAGATGGCGAATGACAGCTGTCAAAAAAGCACATGGCTTTGTTTCCAAACAAGAGCACGTGGAATTTGCCTCCACCACATTTCAAACTAAAGAGGGCAGCACTGTGCTCTGTTGATTAAAGATGGCGGATGACGGCTGTCAAAAAAGCGCGTGAGTTTGTTTCCAAACAAGAGCATGTAGAATCTTTCAAATTGCCGCCACCACATAGAGGGCAGCATGGTGCTCTCTTGATTAAAGATGGCTGCCGTCATGTGGAATTGCCTGCCACCACATTTCAAAGGTATCTAGCTAAAGAGGGCAGCACGGTGCTCAAAGATGGCTGCTGTCAAAAAGCATTTTTCAAATTATCCGCCACCACATTTCAAAGGTAAGTAGCTAAAGAGGGCAGCACTGTACTCTATAGATTAAAGATGGCGGATGACAGCTGTCAAAAAAGCACGTGGATTTGTTTATCTCGCGCTAGTGAGGTTAATTTGGTAGCACTAAGGTTTAGGCCCGTAAGGATGGCAGCACTGCGGATGACAGGTGACGAATTTACATCTACTGCGATAAAGAGGGCAGCACAGTGCTCTGTGGTTTAAAGATGGCGGATGACAGCTGTCAAAAAAACACGTGGCTTTGTTTACCACGCGCTAGTTATTTTAAGTTGGTACTACTGAGGTTCAGGCCCATCAAGATGGCAGTACAGAGGTTAGCGATGCGTTGTTGTCTGTCAAAAAGCACGTGGCTGTCAAAAAACACGTGGCTTTGTTTACCTCGCGCTAGTTAGGTTAAGTTGGTACTACTGAGGTTTAGGCCCGTCAAGATTGCAGTACTGAGGTTGGCGATGCGTTGTTGTCGATGACAGCTGTCAAAAAGCACGTGGCTTTGTTTACAAATTCAAATTTCCCGCGGGTGGTGGAGGAGACCTCTGGGAGGCCTCTGGCTGTGGTGGTGGTGGAGGAGGCATCTGGGAGGCCTCTGGCTGTGGTGGTGGTGGAGGAGGCATCTGGGAGGCCTCTGGCTGTGGTGGTGGTGGAGGAGGCATCTGGGAGGCCTCTGGCTGTGGTGGTGGTGGAGGTGGCCTCTGGGAGCCTGCGGTGGCGGTGGCCGCAGAATCCCTGTATTATACTACTTATAACGTAACATTTATGCAATGAAAGTATCTAGAATACCGTTTGTACACTGAACTTTAGATAATGAATGCTGGAGACTGCCGGTATTCCACCTGCTTAAAGCATTTCATAGGGTGGATCATGGGAGACTACTGGCAAAAATGAGTGCAATTGGAATAGACAAAAGAGTTACTGCATGGGTTGCTATATTTCTAGAAAATAGATCTCAGAGAATTAGAGTAGGTGAAGCTTTATCTGAAACCGTAATAATTAAGAGGGGAATTCCTCAAGGCAGTATTATCGGACCGTTATATTTTCTTATGTATATAAATGATATGAGTAAAGGAGTGAAATCGGAGGTAAGGCTTTTTGCGGATGATGTTATTCTCTATAGAGTAATAAATAAGTTAAAAGATTGTGAGCAACTGCAGCGTGACCTCGAAAATGTTGTGAGATGGACAGCAGGCAATGGTATGTTGATAAACGGGGTTAAAAGTCAGGTTGTGAGTTTCACAAATAGGAAAAGTCCTCTCAGTTTTAATTACTGCGTTGATGGGGTGAAAGTTCCTTTTGGGGATCACTGTAAGTATCTAGGTGTTAATATAAGGAAAGATCTTCATTGGGGTAATCACATAAATGGGATTGTAAATAAAGGGTACAGATCTCTGCACATGTTTATGAGGGTGTTTAGGGGTTGTAGTAAGGACGTAAAGGAGAGAGCATATAAGTCTCTGGTAAGACCCCAACTAGAGTATGGTTCCAGTGTATGGGACCCTCACCAGGATTACCTGATTCAAGAACTGGATAAAATGTAAAGAAAGGCAGCTCAATTTGTTCTGGGTGATTTCCGACGAAAGAGTAGCGTTACAAAAATATTGCGAAGTTTGGGTTGGGAGGAATTGAGAGAAAGAAGAAGAGGTGCTCGACTAAGTGGTATGTTCCGAGCTGTCAGCGGAGAGATGGCGTGGAATGACATTAGTAGACGAATAAGTTTGAATGGCGTTTATAAAAGTAGGAAAGATCACAGTATGAAGATAAAGTTGGAATTCAAGAGGACAAATCGGGGAAGATATTCATTTATAGGAAGGGGAGTTAGGGATTGGAATAACTTACCAAGGGAGATGTTCAATAAATTTCCAATTTCTTTGAAATCTTTTAGGAAAAGGCTAAGAAAACAACAGATAGGGAATCTGCCACCTGGGCGACTGCCCTAAATGCAGATCAGCATTGATTGATTGATTGATTGATTGATTGATTGATTGATTGATTGATTGATTGATTGATTGATTGATTGATTGATTGATATGACGCACTGAGAGATGCATTTTGTACCTAACTCGTTGCAGTTGCCAGAAATGTATTTGAATTATGTGAATTAAACAGGTTAAAATATAGAGGAGACTTGTTATGTTCCTATTTTTGTTAAATACGCTATTTTAATTTAATTTAATTTATTGCTTGCTACAGGATTTTCATCCCACTTACAGCAGCATTCTTTCCGATAACAGAGAAATTACAAATAATTAGTAGCTAATGCTACCTATTTAACTTAAATCTATTCTAAACTAATCTTAATCTAATCCTTTTTATTGAAAAACTGAACGACTTTCTAGAAATTCTGCATTGCCATAAGAACAAAGTTTAACTACAGAAATAAAAGTATTACAATGAATAACAATAACACAGTAGGCCTATACAGTCTAGAGCATTTACATTTGGAAACACAAAAACATATTAAAGAACAATACATTGCTTATTATGATGAAAACGTGAAAATAAAGGCTGGCCGGTGTGATGCTCCATTCTGACTGTTGGATAAATTACATAGCCTTTCTTGCTGTAATGAATTCTTTTTAAAATATTGTTAAGTTTTTACTGAAATCAAGAGCACTGTTAGTCTGTAAAGTGGGAAATGTTGATGGGCAGATTTTCTGGTTTTTTAATTTTGAAAATGTTAAATGAGATCTTGAATTTGGCCGTGGCACATGGATATTCAGGAAGGAAAGGAACTCAGGATTATCGATTTGCGAATTTATTATTTGATATATATGAACTTCGGCGGATCTATTCAGCAATAGAATCAGTAACTCGTTGTCTCAAAAACTCAATCTCCAAATGATAAGATTAACGAATTACACGGAATTCCAATGTTTTTATTACAATAATGAGGTACATACCTGGGTGATGAGAACTAAAATCTATGTAAATTTAAATGTTCAAATTTTTCAGTGTATAACCATTATATCTCTAAATCAACTGTAATATTTTACTCTCTTAATACCTTTATATTGATTGATTTTATTCTGCTCATAATATCTGTTATTTCGAAGTACCATAAGTTTAATAATTAATTTTTACATTAACTATGGAATAATATTGTGAAGTAAAGTAAAAGATCCGTTGATTGCGACAGGTGGAAATGGAGATTGCAGGTTCTGTAACGATTAATCACATAGAGACTATAACCAATGCCGATTTATGTTTTCCGTTTTGAGCTAACCAACCAAATTTGAGGACAAATCACAAAAACTCAGAAAAATATATTTTCACCATAGAGCGGAGATTTCTAGTTTTACATCTTGAGCCCTCATATGATACCGATAGAATACAGATTCTGCTTTATTAAGCCACTCTCGTATAAAGCCCACCTCAATAAATACTGCTTCCCAGTTTCTGAATTTTACACACAGTTCACATATGAAATAACTTATGGCCTTATGGCATAACACCTTATTACTTTATATACTAGCCCTCGTGGCTGTAGATGACTACCAGGATGAAAAGTTGCGCAATGCATTTAAGAATAATCCGTCCGGTTACGAATTTCTGCAATGCTCTATTTTGTAACAGAACGGTTTCATTTACTAACTGAAATGTAATTTAGTGATTGTTCACTTTTAGTTGAAATTAGCATTTAGTTGTTCTTCTTACTCCTTGAAAAGATGTTTTCTTACATGTTATAATGACTGGAAACTTTAATTCTGATAAAACATTAAAATGTGTATAATTTTTGCACTTATGTCACACTTTTATTCAAGTTCTTCTACCGCATATCTGTGGTGAAGTGAGCCACTCTGGCTCAATTTGGTTTTGGAAGGGGGTTTAAGGCTGAATTCTTTTCTGACGCGACGTGATTTTGCAGATGAAAATCCTACTCAACAATCACCGGGATTCCAACCCGGTCATCTGGGTAACAAGCCAGCAACTAAACTAGAGCGCAATCACGGCACCACTACATAACACATGCATTGTTTTCTGTTAGCCTTCTCGATGATCAGCCAACGGCCGTAGCCGTGTTGAAACACCGGATCCCGGGAGATCTCCGAAGTTAAGCAACATTGGGCGTGGTCAGGAGTTGGATGGGTTGCCACGCACTGTTGATGGGGGTAAGGGAATGGAGGAGCGGAAAGGAACTGGCCACCCTACCGCACGTAAACTCCGGCTCAGGAACACCTCTGCGGAGGTTCGGACGTGCCTTCGGGCAGAATAACCCTTACCTTACCTCTCGATGATCAGGCGAAAGCCTCTCAGAATGAAATATTTTAACGATTCTCTAGCGGCAGCCAGTATAGCGACCTCTCCTGCTTCTGCAGTTTCTGAAACCATTAAATAAAAAGTTTAAGTGAAATCTCTGTTTTTTACTAAGGAAATGCTTCCTCTTCAGTGATTTTATTAATGCTGTTACGAAGAAACAGGTATTAGAATGTGCACACGCACGCTGGAATATTTAATGTTCTCGTGGAGAAATAAACTTAACATGGATCACTAATGTTGAAGTTCACTCCATAAATTTTTTTAGTAAAGCTACACTAAATTAGCAGAGCGGATGTCTGCCCGCACGGCTGAATTTTTCCCACGTGGTTGCGATGAATATCGTCACAGCGTAGATCAGAGTAGCGTAGAATAGAGTTGATCAGAGTAGAGTAGAGTTAATCAGAGTAGAGATTGGTTTACTGTGGACTTGACGTTTTATAGTTTTCGCTCGGGGGGGTGTGATTTTTTTTTTGAGACGTTCATTGGTTCACGGGATCTCTTGTAATTAGTCGTGACTGTTTCTAGAAGCTTGCCTGCTTGCAGCGCAGGTCGACATGCGCGTGCCTCGCTTGGGAGACACTGGCTTGTCACGTGATTTACCCTGCACTCAATCGAAGATGGATCAATACTTTGTCCCTCTTAATGACAGAAAAAACCAGTTTGGTGCGCACACACAGCTTTCCAAATGATGAATACAACTCCCGGCGAACAATAAAGCTTTTAATGTCGACCTGTCGTAAATAATCCAATGATAGCCAAATTTGAAGGGGAAAATACAGATGTTCAATCTTCCTTTATTAGTTAGTAAATGTTTCCTGCGCATTCTTTTCAGGACATCTTTTCTTTCTGTCCATCCAACCGATATTCGGCATCTTATGTTATGACCTATGCTCGAAAGTTTCTACTTTGTTATACCAACTATACATCTACATAGTTCAGTTTTCAATAGAATGTTCATAGCTATTCATTTTTACAAAGTAGATTTATTAATTTTATTTATTACTTTATCGGTCCATCTGGAATACACTGTAACAGGCAACAGTATGCCAAAAGAGTAAAACATGATCTCTATGGCCATTTTTACTTACCAGGACGTATCCATCTTGTCACTAATTTGAGTGTCATATTATCCAGCGTGATTATTTCATGCCCAGGTTGAACGTCTTTCTTCAACTGAAGAATGTGCTAGTTTTATAACATGTTCACTACTCTACGGATATTGAATGACCAGAAGCATATTATAGTTGTGTTAATATTTTAGTGAAATAGAGAGAGAGTTTAAGAGGCTCCCGATTCTCTTGTGAGGCAACCGGGGTAGGGTCGGGAAGTTGAGAAGTCCTCACACTAAATACTAAGCTCTGGCCTGCTCTGTGGATTCCCATGGGAAGGCCCTTCATTACCTGCGCGTCAGGAGATTAAGCATGGCGCAACCAGTTCACTCTATTACTAGGATTAGGTTCGAAATACACGAATATGCAAACAGTTCAGACACCAGGGAATACTGTTGGTATTCCAATGCTTTCTGTAAATACGTGTAACAATAGCATTAACTGATGTTTTGATTTCTTTGCTTGTTTATCCAACCCTTGTCCTTTATCTATACTGGGTCGGGTATAAGGTGAGGTGAATATGTCGTGGCGGGTTTTTATGACCGGATGCCCTTCCTGATGATAAACCTTGTCAGAGGAGTTAATGAGATGAAACGACGGTTCCACTTCCAAAACTGGCCAGATCGTTAATAGTCTAAATAATTTTGTAAAAATCGCGGAAAGCTAATAACTCCTTTCTTTTTTGGTGGCAGTGACCAACCTTTTTCAGTTTTATAGCTGGGTGAACATATATTTATTGTAGTCATAATTATGAAAATCAAGGCTCGATATCTGGGAAGTTGTTAAAGACTCGGTTTGATGTAGAAAATTTTGGAATTGGATACTGGAATGGGAGAGTTTTGAAAACGAGCTTATCATTTGGATTAAAGTAATATTATACATCACTCTAAGCAGACAGCATAAATCATAGAAATATAACTGTCTAGACAAATTGACAGATTGATCAGGAACCCGGGGAAGAAGCAAATTCTTCTGACAATCAAGTGACAGCTAAACTGTTTTTTCTTCAAGAGTTTTAAGTTCTTTATAAAATGCTTTTTTTGCGTATGCACCCTAAACTTTGTCATGAGTTCAGTTTTTTCATGAAGTACTTTACACGTGACAATTAGGCCGTTAATTCTGATGCAGTCTGGGCTGGAGATTTGAAGCTAATTTTGAAGGATGTAACAAATAGGTACCCTTCTAAATGTTCACATTTAACCGACGGATCCTTGTTTTCCGTGCAATACGTTTTCGACAAATTTTCAATGGTACTGTCACTAGAAAGATATTGCCGTGCAGACCTGTCTCTACCATAGCGCGAATCAACTCATTTTAGATTGGAAATGAATGTAATAACTGTCTCTTTATGCATCTTGAAAATATTACTACGTTTATCACCACCTATATTTTCTTTGGGAATGCTGCCCGTATTAATGAATTTCCGACTCAGATTCCGCATATATGAATTCTTGAGATTCCATGCATATTCAGAAAAACTTACTTTACAAAATAACCTATAGTAACCGAATTTCCTAGTCGGATGCCTTTGATGGAACGCCTTCTTGTAGGAATACTTTGAGATGTCTGCTTTAAAATGAATTTATCCCGGTCTATTTTTGAATAGTTGGCATAAAAGTCTGCATGAAATTTTTGTATATCCTTCATTGTCAAATCACCACAATCATAAGGACACTGCTTCTGATTACATCCCGAAAAATTAGGGAGAGAAGCAGGCCTATATCTCTATGTCTGAAAGAAATATAGCCGGATTGAGTGGCTCAGACGATTGAAGCGCAGGCCTTCCGACCCCAACATGGCAGGTTTGATCCTTGCTCAGTCCGATGGTATTTGAAGAGGCTCAAATACGTCAGCCACTTCTTGTCGGTATATTTACTGGCATGTAGAAGAACTCCTGCGGGACTAAATTTCGCCACCTCAGCGTTCGGAAAACCGTAAAAGTAGTTAGTGGGACGTAAAGCCAATAACATGATTATTATTATTATTATTATTATTATTATTATTATTATTATTATTATTATTATTATTATTATTATTATTATGATTATTATACGTGAATGGTCCCTTTTGGAACACACGAAGCTTTATTTAGGATTTCGTTTGCGGAGGATCCAGGATGCTTTCATCTGTTGACTAAAGATCCTTTTCCGTTCTTCCGTCCACTTGGTACCTGCTCTTTTTGGTACTTCATTCTCTGGAGTAACTTCCCACTTGTCAATTTTCTTTCTATATATATTTCGATTCAAAATGTCTTCAGGTTGAATTTGTGCGTTCTTCATGTCCACTTTTGTTTGTTGTATCCAAGGGAAATTCTTCAGTTTATCAACTCTTTCAAGAACTTGGTAGGTTAGTCTATTTTCTGGAAGCCTCTTAACATGTCCATAAAATTTCAGCCTTCTTTTCCTGAGGTCTGCCGCAATATTAGATCATTTTTCTGTGGATTTCCGGGTTTGGAGGCGGTACCCGTCTCCCGTGTGTCTTGGTCCTAAAATTTTCCTCATGATTTTTCGCTCTTCTTTTAGGATATTTTCCAGCTCGCCCTTTCTATGAAGCGTTAGAGTTTCCCCTGCATATAAAGCCTCAGGTTTGATAACATTATTGTAATGTTTAATCTTAACGTCGAGAGACATACATTTTTTGTTGCAGATTTCTCTTGTTCTCCCATGAACTCTTCTGAGTTTTTGGACACGGTTGTTTTGGGCTATTTTCTCTTGTCCGGTTGGTTCGAGAATTTCGCCCAGGTATTTGAAGTGAGAGACTCTGTTGATTTTTCTGTATTTTGTATTGAGACTATGGATGTCTAGTTTTGCACAGAAAAATTCAGTTTTCTGGAAGGAGATATGAAGTCCGACCTTTTTGGCACATTCTTGGAGAATTTGAACTTGCTTTATTGCTGTGACTTCATCGCTGGACAAAAGGGCCAAGTCAACCTTGTTCTTTCGTGTCCCGATGTTTACTGGGTTCCAGCTATTTTACGCTTTCAGTTCTTTTTCCCATTCCCTCATCACCTTATCTAGTACGAGGTTGAAGAGGAGGGGTGACAGTCCATCTCCTTGCCGGACACCAGTTTTTATCAGAAATTCGTCTGAGATTTCTTCCATGAATTTCACTCTTGACTTCGTGTCAGTGAGGGTCTGTTTGGCCAAGTTTAGCGTTTTGGAGTCTAGTCCCTGTACTTTCAGGATGTTGAACAGAGATTGACGATCAATTGAATCATAAGCCTTCTTGAAATCTACGAAGGTACAGATGATTGTAAGGCTTCTGAAGGCCCTGAATTTTAGAGCGGTTTTGAGGTTGAAGATCTGTTCAGTGCATGATCTGTGAGGGCAGAACCCAGCTTGATATTCACCAATCTTATGCTCTAGTTGTTCTTGTATTCTTTTCAACAGGCATGCAGAGAAAATTTTGTAGCCAACTTCAAGGAGGGAGATTTCCCTATAGTTGTTCACATCAGTTTTGTCTCCTTTTTTGTGAAGTGGGTGAATTAAGGCACATTTCCAGTCTTCTGGGAGTTTTTCGTTTTTCCAGATTTTCTGTATGATTTCTGTAAGTTCTTTGAGTGAATTTGGACCAAGATTCTTAAGGAATTCTGCAACAATCCCGTCTCTTCCTGAGGTTCTGTTGTTCTTTAGTCGTTTAATGTGGCTCTGAATTTCTTCCTGGTTTGCTGGAGGTGATTCTGGGTGAGTGAAACTGGATGCTTCTTCAAGAAATCTTTCAGTGGGTTATTATTATTATTATTATTATTATTATTATTATTATTATTATTATTATTATTATTATTATTATTATTGAAAAGGAATACATAAAATTAATTAAACCTGCCATTATTTTGTATTATTTATACCAACTATTCAATAAGCATTAGGACTCGCACACTCGGAATAAAATATTATAGGTACCCCTACCTCATGTACTTCTCTAAGCTTCTCCGCCATTTTGACGGATCATTCAGTTTCTTTCGTCCTCTACTAGGAGGTGATAGCAATATACAGTAGCTTATATAGTGTTAGCAACTGATGAAAATATGGACGTAATTTGACCTTGTAGGAAAAAATTAAAAGAAGAATGGAGAGAATTTTGGAACCCAAACAACAAGTATTAGTAATCTTGGTTATGGATTTTAATAATGGCGTATGGCCTCCGGGGAGGCTTGGTGCGGGTCTTTTTCTTGTAGACGGCCTATTAGGCATGTCTGTGAAAGTGAGGGCCCTACCTGGGATGATTTCTAATGCTGAATACGTCACACACATACACCCAACCACCGAGCCATTAGAATTAACCAATTAAGGTTAATCGAACCAGGGACCCTCTGAACCGAAGGCCAGTACGCTGACCATTCAGACAACGAGTCGGACGCTTATTAATTGAAGAAATTCTGAAAATCATTCAAGTGGGGAAAAGGGAGAGTTTTAGAGCAGTACACATGGTGAAACGAAAGACTTTTGAAAAGTCACATCAACTTTGATGCTAAGTTATGCAGAAATGAAATGTCGTATGGCTTTTAGTGCCGGGATATCCCAAGACGGGTTCGGATCGCCAGATCCAGGTCTTTCTATTTGACTCCCGTAGGCGACCTCCGCTTCGTGATGAGGATGAAATGATGATGAAGACAACACATACACCCAGCCCCCGTGCCATTGGAATTAACCAATTAAGGTTAAAATCCCCGACCCGGCCGGGAATCGAACCCGGGATCCTCTGAACCGAAGGCCAGTACGCTGACCGTTCAGCCAACGAGTCGGTCAGTTATGCAGAGAAAGATCAAGATAAGCCATGAAAAGGGTAACAGATTTGTTAGAAGAGTTTGTTGAGAGATTAAAACCGCCATTACAATAGTCTTCTAAAAATGTGGAAGGAAGCAGTTTTGGAAGTGGAGTCTTCAAATGGATGACGTGGTACATGATGGTAGGAAGGAAGAGGGTGAAACCCGGTGCCGGCACATAGCCTACTCCTGTCGAATAGCATAAAAGGGTCTGCTCAAGGCTTAACGGACGAATCACCATCAAGGGTGACATATGTCCTCACTCCATACGAGCACAGCGGCGAGGTTTGGAACTTACTCCCAGCATGCAAACTGGTGATTAGAAATTGGATATCACCACCTCCACTACCCTACCGGCCACATGCTGGTGGTGAAATTTTTCGATCAGTGGGACTCGAACCTGATAACCACGGTGTCAGGCAGTTTAGCCTTCAGCGTCTTAACAATCGTCGCCATCAGGCAGGCTGATTTGTGGATTTATATTGTACCATTCTGTTAGTTATTAAGAAGGGATATTTAACGCTGATAAAATAATGCGCAACAGGACGCTAACTGTGAGGGCGTGATGCTATACAGAGCGCGGGAATCGAGAAGGGGATTCCCGAGGCAAGGCGTGGTCATGTGCGACGAAGAAAGAATATGTGAGGAAGAAAGAAAGAGAGATGGGATTTTGTCTGGGGGAGAGACCTGCCATCTTAACAGAGATTTTCAGCGGGAACAGACAGGCTCACCACGCTATGGAAATTGAGTCATAATTCCTATATTTGAAGGTTTTACAAGAAAGTAATAGGATGGGAATCGGTGCCAGAATTTTCCGAAGCCATAGATACCTCAAAGTCTATTAATATATAATCGGATAAATAACTACGTGGGAGGCCGACTGCCGTGAGAAAATGTTTCGAGGCCACATGCCAATCTCAAGTTGTTTCCCGGGATTTCCCAGCGAGTCGCGTGGGTTCCTGGATTCTATAAGAGCAGAGAAAGGTGGAAGGAGGTGATCAGTCCATGATAAGACCGCGGTCCGTGCACGTTGCGTTTCTGCTGATACTCGCGCCAGAAACTTTTGTTTAGGACAAAGACTGTGATTACTTTAATGCAGTTGCGCTAATGTTTATTCAATGAATCGGTGATCCATAAATGTTCCAGTAATTATTCAATCGTATGATTGTATTTAGACGCTTTACAGTGAGGTCGCAAGTGCCTAATTAACCGACTGTAGACAATGCCGTACATGTAGACTTCATCATGAAGCGGTACGGGTAACCACGTAAAAATATTGTGAAGTGCGGAAGAAGTGCAAGTATAAACTAAAGTCATTTGTGTTATTTCTGCTATACTTATGGGTCTGAATCAGTCGAGCATGTGATAATGACAATTTGTTCGACCGATTAGAGTGCTGATTTCAGATAGTAGATATATTGCCTATATACATTCGTGTGCGGTTAAGCAGCTAATGGGGAACAATGATTTTTAACGTCGCAGATCGCCAGTACTGATTTTTACCTCGAAAATTAAATAAAAGTACCGGGAATGCTGTGCTGTTAATAAATTAGGCATTTCATTCCAGTGAAGACCCGTGCCGTGTTTCAAGAGACGTGTGATACGAGACCTGCCGACCACAACCTCAAGAAGAAGGCCTCATGAACGAGCCATCCCTCAAGAAGACGGCTTCATGAACGAGCAACCCATGGAGACTGGACGCAGAGGATCGACCCAGGACCACATTGCTACCATGATGGGCTGAGCAGGCACAGCCTAACCCTGACAGAGGGATAAAGAGGTCTCCAAGATGATAGATAAGTGAACAATAATTAATATATATGTGTAGGGTTGGGGGGTTGTTATGCAGAAATACGGTGATTAATTTGTAAATATAGTAAGAAGTAGGATTACGGCCCATTAGGCCATTTATTAAGATATCTCCTTTATATATTTTAGGATAAGGCATATACATTTTATTTATGGTTTATAGAAAGCAAGGATTAAGGTAGTTTAAATGATAATGTGACTATACACATAGTCGTAGGGAAGCTTATGTACGAGCTTAAATCAATGTTTCTTAGTGCCCGGCATCAGACGATGCTCTGCTTGTAATTATAGGTTAATTATGATAGAGTACCCCTATGTTGGGAAGGGAATCTGTATGCATAATGTAGAGCACGCATGCGGCCAGGATTTAATTGTTTACTCCATGTCTATATTGAGTTGGGTTGACTGTGAGTGTAATGAAAATACCCCGTAGGCTATGTCACGTATATTTGCGACCCCTTGTACTATGCCGAGTAAGGGATTGAACCCTAGACTTGAGGGTTAATTGGAACACGTCGCATTAGGCTGACGGCGAGATGGATGTGTATAACAACGGGTAATACTCCAGATGGTATAATCGAGACCCAGGGCGGTCTGTCACGGACATTGGATAGTGCAGTCACGTATGTGGTTTCCTCACTCATTTATTTGTGGCGATCTTTATCATGTGTCGAGACAAGGTCGAGGTAGAGCTGAGCTCCGCATGTTTGAAAACTAGGTTATGTTTTTATTTTGTTTGTGCGAGGGGTGTTTCACGGCCCAAGTCTTGGAGGTCGTTTCCCCTGCGTGCACAGCAGGGAGTCTCGCAGCCATTTTTAAAATACAAGGGGAGGGGTGGTATTCCTTCTTGCAGGCGAGACAAGCATGCGACGGTGGCTCCATTCATTCATCCTTTCTTTCTCTCATACGTTCTTTATTTTCTTTATAAATGGTAGTGCGTTGGGTAGAAACTGGGCACTAAGAAAACTTGATTAATCAGTACATTTTGTAAATATAATGTTTGTTTGAATGGAACTTGGTTCATATCCATAAAAAAGGAAGGTATTTCATGTGAGATTAGAAAGGTTATGCCTGTAGTTGTAGGTTCAAACTTATTATCTTTGTTGTGTGCACTTTCCCAAATATGTGTGGGGATCTTTTAGTGGCGTTATTTCTGCAGGACAATTTCTCACCCTGGCATCATATACTTTATGTGCAGGTACAGCGAGGCTGTTCCGAGTAAGGACACATTTGTTTCTTGGGTTCACTTATCGATTCTCCGCACGACAAATTAACTAGCTAGGGTATAATTTGTGATGTTTATCTTTGAATTTATGATGTGAGCCTTTCGGGCATCCATTTTAGCACTATTAGTGCAGTCAATTGTAATATAAAGGAAAAGAAATCTTGATTTAAGAATACACAACTTTTGCTCAAAATGTCAGTAGGTGCGTTTGTGTTCCTCATTTCGTAAGCATACGTATAGAACAAATTATTTTTTTTATCTCCCTACTCTCGTTCACAAGAACCCTGTAAACGACCTTTCCTGCCGACTGCAGTTGGGCTGGCGCATTCATCAAATAGCAGGTAAGAAGGTAAGTTCGACATTGCAGTGTTGTTTATGCCCTGTAGGGTACAATATATCATGTTTTATTGTGAGTTTACACTAGTATCTGTGCCATGCTAAACTCGGGCATAGGTCTCTATTTCAGTACTTAACAGTGTTGCTGACTGTGGTACACTTCTGAAACGCTTAATACATTTTGAGAACTGTAGAAATAAAGCTGCGAAGTCTGAAAAATTTAAAAAAAAGGTTATGAATTCTCGTTTGCAAAGTGATTTCACACATCATTTCTAATAATTAAATAAAACCCATGTTATCTGATTCCCTGGAATTCAAATGTAAACATTTTAAGCAGTGTACACTTGTTCAAATAATAATAATAATAATAATAATAATAATAATAATAATAATAATAATAATAATAATAATAATAATAATAATAATAATAATAATAATAATAATAATAATAATAATAATTTCGTGTGGCTATTTCTAGCCGATTGCAGCCCTTGTCAAGCAGACCCTCCGATGAGGGTGGGCGGCATCTGCCATGTGTAGGTATCTGCGTGTTATTGTGGTGGAGGATAGTGTTATGTGTGGTGTGTGAGTTGCAGGGATGTTGGGGACAGCACAAACACCCAGCCCCATTGGAATTAACCAATCAAGGTTAAAATCCCCGACGCGGCCGGGAATCGAACCCGGGACCCTCTGTACCGAAGGCCAGTACGCTGGCCATTCAGCCAACGAGTCGGACTTCAAACAATAATAACTTAGCATAAGTTTATTGTCTCATAACACGTACCCAACTGTAGAAACAAATTTCTTTACAATTTGTAGACAAAACACAAGTGAACTGTTTGGTTTCGTCATGATAGATTTCAGTCAAAGTTAGGTGAGTGATCTGTACTGGTGGTTCACCTTCTCCGTCCAGTTGAACTACGCGCCTTCGAGAAGGCCAACTGTGCTATGAACCTGAACTATGTATCTGAAGATACTTGGACCTCTAATCTGTAGATGTCTCTACTATCGACCTATGTGCCCCCTCTGACGGGAGGACGAACAATTCATTTTAAGAGAAGTTTCATATTTCTATTGTGGTAAGCCTTAAGCGTTTGTATATTGTTTTTATGTGCTAAGGTTGTCAGCACTACTACGGCTTCCTTCTTCCTTAATTTATGATCGAATCAAAAAGTTTGAAAATATTTTTGTAGCCAATTAAAATTGGGCATGTGTACAGGCATTCTGCCTGGGTCAAGAAAGTTCTGGAACTTTCCCTTCTGAGTTGGTAAAAATTATGTGTGCTTTAGGGCCGTATTGTCACGTTCATCGCTCCGGTGTAAGTGTGTGTACGGTGTAATTGGAGGCAGGGTCAGCCTTGCCCTCGCCGGAAGGCCCATCAACATAAGATAATGGTAGCCATCTTTTAATATGTGATAGCTTCAGGCAATCAACTTGAGGGGAAGGTTCCAAACTTCTTTCTTAATGTAAAATTCTAAAATTTAATGAAAATCCACAGCCTGTTTCCAGTCATTTGACCGGGTCATGAATGGAATGAATGAAGTCCCCTTCGAGTGGCGAGGATGGGAATTGTGCCGGCTGCCGAGGCCTTTCGCACTCCTCCGGGGCAATGATTAATAAAATGAAATGATATTGGAGAGTGTTGCTGGAATGAAAGTTGATAGGGAAAACCGGAGTGCCCGATGAAAAATCCTGTCCCGCCTCCGCTTTGTCCAGCACAAATCTCACATGGAGTGACCGGGATTTGAACCATGGAACCCAGCGTTGAGAGGCCGGCGTGCTGCAGCCACGGAGGCTCCTCTAAAGTTTAATATCACCTTTTAAATGTAAATTTCCAGGCAAGTCTAAGAACTTTGTTCAAATCCCTGCTAGGAAATATGTAACTTTGGGAATAAAGAGTTCACCCTCTAGTAATTCCCATTCATCTTGACATGGGGGTGACTATGATTTTCTAAGACTCTAAATTCTTCAAAACTATTTTGGTACTTAACCCGTAGCTTGCATGGTGAAAAAATATTAAGTTGCTTACACCCATGGGTCCAAGGGACCCAAGTGTAAATAAGTTTTTCTACCACATATTGTATCAGGTTTTGAAAATTTTCTGAAATTGCACGAGCGTTAACTGATCATTTAAATGAAAATATACATTTAATTGTCAGTTCCTCTTCTACAATATTCTTCAAATCTACTTCTTAAAAATATCACAATTCCAAAAACATTTACATTTAATATCCTACAACCATACTCAAATTTTGCTTTATATTATTAATAGTTATATGGGTCTGTCATAAAGAACAGGATTCACATATTTACATAAGGTTTTCTCTAAGGGTAAAGCTCTCATATCATCACCACTTAGTGACATATTATTCCAAAATTAACGTTTTTGGGCGCACGCAAATTAGTTACTGTACTTTCCTTACACACATGGGTCCCAGCGACCCTAACGCTGTACTTACAGACAAAAGGAAACCTCTGCGCGTCCGCACCTGCCAAGGTCATGTAGAGGACGAACGGAAAGGAGAGTACACGGAGGGTAAGCACAGTGCGGCCAACATGTGAAAAATTACTTACAAAATAAAACACTCGTGGGTCCCAGGGACCCAACCGTGTAAGTTCATCATCATCATCATCATCTGTTTACCCTCCAGGTTCGGCTTTTTCCCTCGGACTCAGCGAGGGATCCCACCTCTACCGCCTCAAGGGCAGTGTCCTGGAGCTTCAGACTCTTGGTCGGGGGATACAACTGGGGAGAATGACCAGTACCTCGCCCAGGCGGCCTCGCCTGCTATGCTGAACAGGGGCCTTGTGTAGGGATGGGAAGATTGGAAGGGATAGGCAAGGAAGAGGGCAGGAAGCGGCCGTGGCCTTAAGTTAGGTACCATCCCGGCATTCGCCTGGATGAGAAGTGGAAAACCACTTCCAGGATGGCTGAGGTGGGAATCGAACCCACCTCTACTCAGTTGACCTCCCGAGGCTGAGTGGACCCCGTTCCAGCCCTCGTACCACTTTTCAAATTTCGTGGCAGAGCCGGGAATCGAACCCGGACCTCCGGGGGTGGCAGCTAATCACGCTAACCACTACACCACAGAGGCGGACCCCGTGTAAGTTACGGGTTAATATTTCGCATTAAGTCACCCCTCTGTAGTATAGGCTTAGCCTCTGCAACTTCGGGCCATAAGCCCATGTAGGTTTATAAAAAGTATATTTGAAAAGGAGTGCAAGTGTTTTGCCTTTTAGCATTTTTTAAAAATGTATGTCCAATCGTCATAAACATTTTCTTTTGTCATCATCATCATCATCATCATCATCATCATCTGTTTACCCTCCAGGGTCGGCTTTTCCCTCGGACACAGCGAGGGATCCCACCTCTACCGCCTCAAGGGCAGTGTCCTGGAGCGTCAGACTCTTGGTCGGGGATACAACTGGGGAGAATGACCAGTACCTCGCCCAGGCGGCCTCACCTGCTATGCTGAACAGGGGCCTTGTGGAGGGATGGGATGATTGGAAGGGATAGGCAAGGAAGAGAGAAGGAAGCGGCCGTGGCCTTAAGTTAGGTACCATCCGGGCATTCGCCTGGAGGAGAAGTGGGAAACCACGGAAAACCACTTCCAGGATGGCTGAGGTGGGAATCGAACCCACCTCTACTCAGTTGACCTCCAGAGGCTGAGTTGACCCCGTTCCAGCCCTCATACCACTTTTCAAATTTCGTGGCAGAGCCCGGAATCGAACCCGTGCCTCCGGGGGTGGCAGCTAATCACGCTAACCACTACACCACAGAGGCGGACATTTTCTTTTGTACTTTTAGGAAATTTAGAATGGGCACTCATTGCCCCTGTCCGTATCTTGACAGAGTATACGAAGGTACGAACTGAATTTATTTCTAATACATCTCAATTAATTTAATTACAATAGCATACTTTCACATGTTTTAGTGAGCTTACCGAATTCACAATAGATGTGGCATGAGCAGTAAGAAGTAAAGGCGTTATTGAGCTCAAAACTTGTACACCGAGCTCACAGAAAAGTGATTGTTTATGAAATGGTTGTGAGTCGGGTATTCTGTTTCAATATATTATATATAGGCTAATATTGCAAAATCTGCAATTAATGCGTTTTCTTTTGTTAAGAAGGAAGTCTTAACTTCCAGTGTCGTCTAAGTTAAATGTAACTTAAAATCTTTCCAGCCTGTCGAACACACAAGTTTGATATAAAGTAACACACCACAAAATACGTGTAAAAAAGCACACTATTAAACAAAGAATGACATGTTTCGTTAATTTATTTATTAAAGTTATTTCCAAATTGCTAGGTGTCTGAACAGAAATAAACATAAATATTTCCAAATCTTGAGTGTGACTTGATATATCATCATCATCATCATCATCATCATCTGTTTACCCTCCAGGTTCGGTTTTTCCCTCGGACTTAGCGAGGGATCCCACCTCTACCGCCTCAAGGGCAGTGTCCTGGAGCTTCAGACTCTTGGTCGGGGGATACAACTGGGGAGTATGACCAGTACCTCGCCCAGGCGGCCTCACCTGCTATGCTGAACAGGGGCCTTGTGGAGGGATGGGAAGATTGGAAGGGATAGGCAAGGAAGAGGGAAGGAAGCGGCCGTGGCCTTAAGTTAGGTACCATCCCGGCATTCGCCTGGCGGAGAAGTGGGAAACCACGGAAAACCACTTCCAGGATGGCTGAGGTGGGAATCGAACCCACCTCTACTCAGTTGACCTCCCGAGGCTGAGTGGACCCCGTTCCAGCCCTCGTACCACTTTTCAAATTTCGTGGAAGAGCCGGGAATCGAACCCGGGCCTCCGGGGGTGGCAGCTAATCACGCTAACCACTACACCACAGAGGCGGACGACTTGATATATGATTATTAAATTTCTGTTCAGACACCTAGCAATTTGGAATTTGGAACTTATCTTAATAAAGAGGGGCTGCCTGGCCGAGGCGGTAAAGGCGTTAGTGGTGGGGACGGAGCGAGTAGAAGTGTAGAGTAACTCGGTTTTTCAGGTTTACGTGATGTCACAGCGGAGCACCGATTCAACTCGAATACTCCGTATAGCACTGCGGGTGCTTCAGTAAACCTTCGAGCCAGGCTACAATCGCAACACCACTGTGCTGTTGTTCAGACTCCAGACTGAGACGTCTGTTCTTTTTGTGTTTCCTTATACTACATACATATTTTTTAAAAGTTGTTGCGCTATATTTTCTACCGATATATGTAATAAGAAAGAAGCAATAATGCCATGATAGTCCTCCCAAGCATGGCAGTATTTTACTAGCAGTCCACGTAGAAAATTAGCTACTTGTAAAATTTGCAATCAAATCTATTGTACAGGTGGAGGAATGTCAAATTTATGGAATCGCATACAACGGGAGCATCGTAAAGACATGGTACAAATACAGTTCATCATCATCATCATCATCTGTTTACCCTCCAGGTTCGGGTTTTCCCTCGGACTTAGCGAGGGATCCCACCTCTACCGCCTCAAGGGCAGTGTCCTGGAGCTTCAGACTCTTGGTCGGGGGATACAACTGGGGAGTATGACCAGTACCTCGCCCAGGCGGCCTCACCTGCTATACTGAACAGGGGCCTTGTGGAGGGATGGGAAGATTGGAAAGGATAGGCAAGGAAGAGGGAAGGAAGCGGCCGTGGCCTTAAGTTAGGTACCATCCCGGCATTCGCCTGGAGGAGAAGTGGGAAACCACGGAAAACCACTTCCAGGATGGCTGAGGTGGGAATCGAACCCACCTCTACTCAGTTGACCTCCCGAGGCTGAGTGGACCCCGTTCCAGCCCTCATACCACTTTTCAAATTTCGTGGCAGAGCCGGGAATCGAACCCGGACCTCCGGGGGTGGCAGCTAATCACGCTAACCACTACACCACAGAGGCGGCACAAATACAGTTGCACATCGTAAAAGTAATTCCATTCCTACATGTGGATAAGAGAGTGCAGGAAGAAAATTAAGTTGCATAGGAGTTTAGCTACTTTTGTATGTGAAGACATGCAGTCACTGAGGGTTGCAGAGGATAGAGCCAGACCTGTAGCTTAGATCCTTTCCAACAGAACAAAATAGTACGATGCCACCATAGCTCAATTGGTAGAGCTACCAACGCGAACTAGGGAGGTTGTGGGTTCGGATCCCACTGGTGTCCGGTTGGCCATTTTTTTCTGTACTTAACATCTCTTCAACACGTACTAAATGTACGTAACACGACCTAATAGGTTGAAAGTCGAATTTGATTACAATGCGGTCGTGAAATTTCAATATTCACTGACCTTTAAGTAACTTGCTTTTGCTTACCTTAGCGTACCTGTTACATCTGTGCCCGCATAGGACGTGTTTTCATGCACTAGACAAATTATTTCAGACCGAAGGTCGTTGCTTTCTGCAAAACGAGCGGAAACTCTGATATTTCTGAATGGAAACTCCTCCTATACAACACCTGTCCCATGCAGTACAGAACACTAACGCTACTTCCCATACTGTCTGTGTAAAACGTGTTGTGTCTTGATTTTAATGCTTGTCACAAGATGGAGAATTGAGTTCATTTGTATACTTTACTTATTTCCATTACTGATGTTATCTTTACAGATTTTTCATTTAACTCCTTACCACACAGTTACAAATGAAATGTTTGACATTATGTGAGTTTAGGCACATTTCAAAGCACTATATTTCGTTTCGTCAATTATCACATTATGGAATACCGTACGTTTATCCATATGAATTAATATTTATTGTATTTATGTATTAATTTGTATGTTTATTTCTTTATTTATGTCTACTTGATATGCCTCATATTAAGCACAGAGTTGCAATTACACTGTTTGTTACGTTATGTGTTAAATTTATATTACATTATAAAAATTGTGCAAATAACCAATAATAGACAGTACGGAGCATTGTACCACTGATAATAATTGATAATCTTCTTTATGAATGCAAACTGTAGCTTAGAAGGTCAATATAAAAATTTAAATTTAGCGCTATAAAGTTGTACTCGGTTCTGTATTCGGTAATGACGTCACACTACTTGCTCCGAACCGCTCCGTCCCCACCACTAAAAGGCGTGCTCGTTTCGCCCGGAAGGACGTGGGTTCGAATCGCCGTCAGGAAGTCGTAAAATTTAAGAAACGAGATTTCCACTCCCGGGGGTGCATATGGCCCTGAGGTTCACTCAAAAATGAGTACCAGGTTAATTACTGGGGGGCAAAGGCGGCCGGGCTTAGAGCTAACCACCCTACCCCATCACGTGCCGCGGTTAACAATGGTGAAAGCCTTTACCTTCCACTCCTCCAAGGGCCTTCATAGCCTGTACGGAGGTGAAGTCCCACTTCAGCATACAATTCATAATAATTTTTTTACTTTAATTCATAAGTCCAGGTAAGTCACTAACATTACGTGTACTAGATATTCACACTAGTTTCGAATTCCGTGCATGGATATTAAAATTACTGCTAGTGTGTGTTCATGTTTGGATGCTTATATGGTGTTAAGATAACAAGTTACAAACTGAGAATAGCATTTAATTCTGCCTATAATTCCAGAGAAGCCGCTCCCCAAGGATTATCGGATTTGTGGTCAGAGCACCGGAAATAGGGCGTAGAACCTCCCAATTACCTCCTCGCCACTCTCTGCATATTCTGGTATATCACAAGATCCCGCAGAGGCCAAACTGTTGGCAAATTTAATAACCTCATGTATAGAACGCACTTGGTATCAGTTCATTTTCCTTGTTTACTCACAGTTGAGATACCCAAAGAAATAGGTGCAGATTCGACAACACCGAGCAGGGTAGCTGCAGTGGGTTCGAATCCCGCTGTCGGCAGCCCTGAAAATGGTTTTCCGGGTTTCCCATCTTGATACAAAGCAAATGCTGGGGCTGTACCTTAACTAAGGCCACGGCCGCTTCTTTCCCACTCCTAGCCCTTTCCTATCCCATCGTCGTCATAAGACCTATCGGTGTTTGTACGACGTAAAACGGCTTGTAAAAAAATAAGATTTGACTACAATATTAGTTATTCTATACCCAAGGATTGCATAAATTGATTTAAATTAGTATGGATACGTATTTGAAGAAATCGACTAACTGTGGCAAAGCAAACATTCTGTGACGACCAAGTACCTTGCCTCTCAGCCTTTGTAAACGGGCTTATATGGCGCACACGCCCCCTGTACACGGGCTACTTGACCTTAACCGTATGCCGGTGCGCCTAGTCCGATCTTCACACCAGCTAAGGAAAAATTCATTCGTAGTTAACTAATTTAATATTTTAGAAGAGTTACTGTATTTATCATACTTTGTACAACAAATGTTCACGTCGTTAAAAATAAGTGCCAAGAATATTGAGTACAACTTGACAGTCAGTTGTCAACATCAGATGGTGAAGATAAGCAGGCAAGAAGTGACCACGACGTTTGTGTTGGTAAAAGACGTCAATCCTGTGAAAGTATTTTTATATCCAGGAAACTATGAAAACCTACAACCTGTGTTCCAGTCTTTGACCGGGTCAGGGATGAAATGAATGAACCATATATAGGCTATTATTACAATGGGGTCGCCACTCCCAAGGTGATTTATTAATGACTGATGGATGTTATGAAATGGGAATGGAGAGTGTTGCTGGAATGAAAGATGACAGGGAAAACCGGAGTACCCGGAGATTAACCTGTCCCGCCTCCGCTTTGTCCAGCACAAATCTCACATGGAGTGACCACGATTTGAACCACGGTATCCAGCGGTGAGAGGTCGACGCGCTGCCGTCTGAGCCACGGAGGTTCATAATATAATATAATATAATATAATATAATATAATATAATATAATATAATATAATATAATATAATATAATATAATATAATATATCGTCGTTGCCGGGAGAAAACCTCCTATGTGGTAATATTCTTGGTGATTTACTGACCCGCAGCACATACATTATGAAGAGCGAGAATGCCTTGACTGCATACACACAATATTGCACCTTAGATGACAGAACCTTACCGGCCAAAGTTCTAAGCTAAAATATTTCAGATAGGAGGTTTTGTCCCGGCAACGACGATATTTGGGTGTGGTCACTCGTACTACATATTTCTTGAATAATAACAGAGTGTCTTCATACTAACATTATACGTATCACAATGGTTACGCCTCACGATCGCGCCGGTAACGTTATCGGTTGGAAAACCGCCACGCCAGGAAGGCTATGCAACGATTCGCACAAATGTGGAACGTTTTTCGAGGCCCGTTGCAACATTTTCCGGTATTTTTTAAGTTTTATGCAGTTTATATGAGCAGCTCATATTTATATATAGCCTTCAAATATGTTTTCATTGGCGAAATAATGCAGCTTATGGAGATTCATCCGTTGGAAGCAAATGTCACGGTAGAAACCACCCTAGATGTCCGTAAAAAGAAGAAGAAGGAGAAGAAGGAGGAAAAGAAGAAGAGCATTAGACTGATAAGGATAATGTACTAATACGTTTTATTCACAAACAGATGTTGATTCCAAAGCATGAGGCCTACCTCCAGTGCCAGCCAGGTGTGTGCAACACCATTCAAATCTGTCCCGCCTCCGCTTTGTCCAGCACAAATCTCACGTGGAGTGACCGGAATTTGAACCACGGAACCCAGCGGTGAGAGGTTAATAGTTCCTTTTTAACACTAAAATGATGATCCAAAATGTGGCATGCGGTTTTCAACACAAATATTTCGATTTCAAAGTCCGGATGAATGGAACAATGATATTTTAAGCATAAGTATAATGTGTAAAGAGATAGTGCTATACTCTCTGTAGATCACTCTGCCACAAATTAAAATCTACATCCTGTTTCCAGTTATTCGACCGGGTCAGGAATAGAATGAATGAAACCCCCATGTAGCGGCGAGGATAGGAGTTGTGCCGACTGACAATGCCTATCGCACTCCTCTGGGGCAATTAAAGAATGAAAGATGAAATGATATTGGAGAGTGTTGCTGGAATGAAATATATCAGGAAAAACCGCAGTACCCAGATAAAAATATGTACCGCCTCCGCTAGTCTAGCACATATCTCACATGGAGTGACCGGGATTTGAACCACGGCATCCAGTGGTGAGAGGTCGGCATGCTGCCGTCTGAGCCACGGAGGCTCTACCACCTGATAGACAAGGAAGGAAACATATTGTACCGGGAAAAAGAACGCGTGTCTTTGGGGCCGCTGACACTAGCTTGAAGAGCATGGAATATTTCTAAGGGTGTGGTACGTAAACATTGGAGTTGGTACAGACAGGGGTATTAGTTCATTGAACTTATATTTCTTTGAACATTTGATTTTATTGTTCATTGGAAACAAATTCATATCACCTTTCATACAAGTTGAGAGGGATATTAGTTCATTGAACTTATATTTCTTGGAACGTTTGATTTTATTGTTCATTGGAAACAAATTCATATCACCTTTCAAACAAGTTGAGTTGAAGCGTTGTAGCAAGCTGGAATCTCTGGACTCCGCGATGGTTACTGGACACGGCCTGAACAGGAACCACCCGTACTGGATGTGAAGTTCTCGACGTTCTAGAATTTCTCGAAGATCTAGAGGATCTGGGAGATCTCGAATTTCTAGCGGCACACGTTGCAGGGTTCGATCTCACACGATAATACTGAGAGGTGAGACGTGCCGCGCACACAAGTCCCCCATATGGCATTCAACTCACTCGTAGCACTGTTAAATGAATTAGCATTGACCTTTAAATATTGCATTCATCCATTCATTCATTGCAAGTGGAATATGTCGAATGTTAATGAAATTGACACTCGAATCCACAATCTGTTGCGATGACACAAGTTTAAACACAAGTTCAGATATGGTACTCCGAAATATTCTATGTTCCCACAGTTCAAACGTAATACTCGGAAATACCCTAAGTTTTCCACAGTTCGTCACGAAACACAAGTTTAATGTGGTACGTGGAAAATTACAACACTCACAAGAAAATTCTATGTTCCCACAGCTTGTCGCAAAACACCAAGTTCAAATATGGCACTCGGAAAATGTCTATGTTCTCAAAGTTTTATTTACGAACCATAAGTTCAAACGCAAGTTCAAATGTAGTACTTGGAAAAGTTACAGCACTCACGGGAAAAGTTCTATGTTTCTTCAGTTTGTCACTGAAACACAAGAAAATCATTAAGTTCCACCTCCGCTGGAACCGAGCACTCGAGATGCGAAGTCACGTCCGACCATAGGTTCGGTCTGCCGCACTTGTAGAGCTCCACCCGTCACCCATACCGCAGAGACGGTGGAGTTGTTCCGGCCTAGCTATGGCTAGACCACCTAGTTGCTCGCTACCACTTCCTAGGACAGATAGCAGCACCCTTCAGCACCCAGCCGGAAGTGGTGTGGATGGAAGGGGATGAGAGACTGTTATGCTTGGGTGCCTCGAGCGAGAGGAGACGGGAACATGTGACTGACTGTTATCGAGGGCATCTGCCCATAAATACTCAGTGTTATGTATTATAATGTGTTATATAAGTGTCGTAAATGTAATAAATATTGTTATTTAATCAAGTGAGTGATTTACGTACAAAACATGGTCCAATTACCGGGCCGGATTATCTACACCACGAGGACCTCGTGAAAGCAGCGTGGCGTGTAGTATGGACGACTAGTTTCTACAGTAACATGGAAATACTTGGAAGTTCACTTTAATGACATCATCTGGCAGTTCCAGCTTCGATGTTCCAGCACCAGAGGTAAACTAAACTGAGAAGGCAGGTCAGTACTATTCATTTAAGGCTCTCCTTTTCTCCTTGTTATTGTCTTAACCCCTCCATCATGGAATAATGTCGAAGTTTGATGACGTGCAGTCAGAATTAGAATTAGGAGACGTTGAAAACGAGCAAGCTCATGATCAGGCGCGTGCCGAATTCGAAACCAAATACTACAAGGTAAAGGGCGAAATGAGTAAAATAATAGCGAAACTTGAAGAGTCATCACGCGACACGGTAGATTCAGGAAGAACTCAGGTCAGCAGTGTCGCGAGTTTAAAGTTGCCGGCTATTAACATTCCACATTTCGATGGAAAATACGAAAACTGGCTCTCATTCGTAGACAGTTTTCAAGTTATGATTCATAACAACAATAATCTGCCAAGTGTCCAGAAATTTCACTACTTACCATCTGATCTCAAGGGCCCAGCCAGCCAATTAATTCAAAATTTACCCATCACAAAGGCAAATTATGAGGTCGCGTGGAAAATGTTGAAGGACAGATTTGAGAACAAGAAACTAATAGCAGCTACTCATGTTAAGGCACTCTTAACTTTAAAATCAGTCTCCAGTGAAACAGCCACAGAACTGTATTATAATGTGTTATATAAGTGTCGTAAATGTAATAAATATTGTTATTTAATCAAGTGAGTACTCTAACACTTTTAATAGTCATTTGAATGCACTCAAGGCCCTAGAACTTAACATTCCACTGCATGAAGTCATTTTGACTCAACTGTATGCTCAAGGACTTGATGCTTGTACTAGACGAGACTGGGAATTATCACAAGCAGACACTCGGGTTCCATCACTTGATGACTTGCTGTCATTTGTTGAGCACAAACGGCAAGCTCTGGAGAGCTTCCATAGCTCACAGCACACTGCACCATCGCACAGACAACAAGCTGACAGAAATAAGCCTAAACCTCAAGGGGATACTCAACCACGTTACACTTACACCACTACCAGTCTCATAAAGTGTCCCTGCTGTCATGGTAATCACCCGATATTTAAATGTGAAGAGTTTGCAGCTCTCAGTGTGGAAGATAGACAAAGAAGGGTTAAGGAAATGGATTTATGTTTTAACTGTTTGCGTACAGAGCATTCTGCCAAACAGTGCAAATCACGTGGTTGTAAGTTATGTAGTAGGAAGCATCACACCTCATTACATAATCCATCAGGTAGAGAGCGAGGTACAGCCCATCAAACTGCATCCAACTCCTCTCACACATACTGCAATACAAAAGACCCTGTAGGGGTTCTGCTGTCCACTTCCATGGTCAAGGTACTAGATTTCAGGGGGCAAATGCAGGTCTGCTGGGCACTTCTTGACAGTGGCAGCCAGGTTAATCTTTGCACTGAAAGTCTAGCACAGCGATTAGGCCTTAAGAAAATGAAGAATCCCATACTAATCAGCGGCATAAATGATTCCATTTCTCAATCAAGGTGCAGTGTTCAGTTAGAATTGCAATCCACTGTAAGTAACTTCACTGTGAGTATGACTTGCTCTGTCTTTCCACCTATCACAGGTAACATGCCCAGCAGTTACATTCAGCATGAGCATTGGAACTTGCCCACTGACTTGAAGCTCGCTGACCCCAAGTTCTTCCAGCCAGGTGACATTGAATTGTTAATAGGCGCAGAACATTTCTTTTCATTACTGAAACCTCGGCGTAGAACTCGATCACCAGATTATCCTATCCTTCAAGACACTGAACTAGGATGGATTATTGCTGGACACTACCATCGTAGGGAAGAAAAAACTCCTACTATAACTACATGTTTCTTGAAGTCAGAGGACAGGTTAGACACCCAACTACAACGGTTCTGGGAAATAGAAGAGCTTGCGTCACGAGTCATGACAAGAGAAGAGAGAGCCACAGAAAAACATTTTACAGAGAATACTACTAGGGATGCTACAGGTAGATTCATAGTTCGCTTACCCCTCAAGCAGAAACCTGAGGTTCTGGGAAACTCCTTCAATCATGCCATGTCAAGACTAACTCAATTAGAACGGCGTTTCAGCAGGAAGCCCTCACTTAAGCATGAGTACTCTAATTTTCTTCACGAGTATGAGGCGATGGGGCATATGGTTAAGGTGGATACGTCTACTCAGTCAGGGAATGGTGGAAGCTATTATCTACCCCATCATCCAGTTTTTAAGCTTAGTAGCTCGACTACCAAAACTAGGGTTGTATTTGAAGCATCTTCTAAAACTTCTAACAATATTTCATTGAATGATATATTAATTAATGGTTGGAATGACAATACAACAGGATCTTTACTCTATCATTCTAAGATTCATAATGCATACCCTTGCCTTCACCGCAGATATTGCTAAAATGTATCGGAAAGTCATGGTTCATACAGATGATAGGAAACTTTAGCGGATTATCTGGAGGGATTCACCTAGAGACACACCCTCTCACTATGAACTGACAACTGTAACATATGGTACAGCATGAGCACCCTTCCTAGCTACCAGATGCCTGCAGCAACTTGCTGAAGATGAAGAATCGAGGTTCCCCATAGCAGCGCAAGTTGTTCGCAGAGATTTTTATGTTGACGATTTATTAAGCGGCTGTGACGATATCCAGGATGCTCTTCAGTTGCAGTCTGACATTATTAATTTACTAGAGAGTGGAGGATTTCACTTCAGGAAATGGTGTTCAAACCACCCAGCATTACTAGAAGCAGTTTCAGAAGAGGACAGGGAAACCCAGCTGCCTTTAAGTCTTGATGAAGGCACTAGCGTGTAATCTTTAGGCCTATTATGGCATCCAGTTACTGATCATTTTCTTATTTGTGGCAATCTGTATTCAGACAGTCCCTATCATGCTGACTCTCATGTAAGTAAACGAAACGTCTTATCTGTTATTGCATCAATATTTGATCCACTTGGGTTGGTCAGCCCTTTGATAATTTCTTACAAGGTTTTTATGCAGAAACTTTGGCTAGTCAATCTGAACTGGGATGACAGACTACCATCTCAACTAGTCAGAGAATGGGAAGAACTTCACTTTAAGCCACACGCAGTAAGAGAATTTTATATTGAGCGGGTAGTCACATGTAAGAGACACCCTGTTGATATACAAATTCATGGTTTTTCTGATGCTTCAGAACAAGCTTATGGAACTTGTCTTTATGTACGGTCAGTCGACAAAGGGGGACAGACCTGTGTCAGATTGTTATGTTCTAAATCCAGAGTAGCACCGGTGAAGAAACTGACACTACCAAGACTTGAACTGTGTGGAGCGCTACTACTTGCCCGACTACTCCACAAGACCCTTCCAGATTTGTCTCTGCCAGTCAGCAAGCTGTACCTATGGACGGACTCCACCATTGTCTTAGCCTGGATCGCATCTCCTGCTACTCGCTGGAAAACATTTGTGGCCAACCGAGTCTCTTCAATTCAAGAATACACTCACAAGGCTGAATGGAGACATGTTCCTACCAGTTGTAATCCAGCAGATTTAATATCCAGAGGTGTTGCTCCAGAACAACTACGAGGTATGAACCTGTGGTGGCACGGACCATCCTGGTTAACTGAGCCCACTGAATCATGGCCAGACACAAGCTCAGCCCATGCAGAAGAGGAACTACCTGAGTCACGAAGCACACTTCCTGTAGTTATGTTGATAGGTACAAACTGGGATGAACTTATGCTGAAGTACTCGTCACTGTCCCGACTGACTCGAGTTACTGCATATTGTTGGCCATTTATTCACAATAGTGCCAATCCTCAAGACAAGAGTTTAGGGATATTAAGTACACAAGAGCTGCAGATGGCCTTGCACTCCTGTATCAAAATTGCACAACAAGTGTGTTACGCTCTAGAGATAGCCAGTCTCAACTCTAAATGCTGCATTTCAAGGAAGAGTAAAATTGCAGATTTACATCCTTTCTTAGATGATAAGGGAATGATAAGGGTAGGAGGAAGACTAGTAAATTCAAAACTACCTTATGACACTAAGCACCAGCTTATCCTTCCTCCCCAGCATGCTCTCACAAACCTTGTTGTGATGGCAGAACACATTAGGCTTTTACATGCAGGTGCTCAATTAGTAATTGCATCATTAAGAGAAAGATTCTGAATTCCCACGGCTAGGGCAGTTGTTCGAAGAGTCAACCACAAGTGCCTGACCTGTTTTAGATTCAAGGCGTCAACAGCTGAACAGCTGATGGGACAGCTCCCTGTTACCAGAGTGCAACAGAGTCGCCCATTTCTTAATATAGGAACTGATTATGCTGGTCCTTTCTTCGTCAAGAGTGGAAATGTGAGAAGCAAACAGACAACGAAGAGCTACATTGCATTGTTCATCTGTCTGGCTACCAAGGATCTTCACCTGGAGGTGGTGAGTGACCTCTCTACTGATGCCTTTATGGCAGCCCTGAGGAGATTCATAGCTCGACGTGGGAAATGCTCCATCATCTATAGTGATAGTGGGACTAACTTCATTGGTGCCAATAGAAGAATGCAGGATCTCCAAAAACTATTCCTTTCAACCAGCTTTTGTGAAGAGATAAGGAATTCATTAGCGATGGAAGGCATCACGTGGTACTTTATACCTCCCAGCTCTCCACACTTTGGCGGACTGTGGGAAGCAGCTGTCAAGTCCATGAAGTACCACTTGAGAAGAGTTGCGGGTAATGCGCTACTGACATTTGAGGAGCTGTGTACCCTTACTGCACAGATAGAAGCCTGTCTTAATTCTCGCCCCTTATCTGCCTTATCTAATGACCCCAGTGACCTTAATTATTTATCACCTGCTCACTTCCTAATTGGTGCCCCCCTTACAACCATCCCTGAGCCTGACATTACTGACCTGCCCATCAACAGATTGTCTCGATGGCAGCGTATCCGGTCAATGCAGCAGCAGTTGTGGAGGAGGTGGTCTGCCGATTACCTGAACTCACTGCAGCAGAGGAAGAAATGGACCTGCCCCAAGGAGAACCTAGCTACTGGAACAGTTGTTCTTCTGAAGGAGGACACTCTTCCTCCTCTCTGTTGGAAGTTGGCTGTGGTGGAGACTGTTCACCCTGGGAAGGATGGACTTGCACGAGTGGCTACCATCAGAACAAACAGTGGTTTTTTTAAACGACCTGTTAACAAGTTAATTCCATTACCTATTGAGAACAAAACAGGATCGTTGTGGCTAAAACATAATGTGTTTCATGTGAATATTTTTTCTTGTTCATTTCAGAGTGTAATTATGGTGTTGTGTGTGTGATTTGAACTGAGAACTTATAGTGTGCTTAATTCATGCTGCATAATAATGGATGAGGACACAGTCAACCTACCTAGTACCTTCTGTTAACAGTGCGTAAATATTTTTTTGCTTGTGTTTCTGTTTTGCCTATGTTTATATGTATATTTTGTTGAATGATCAACTCATTTTGGTTACTGTACATGAACTCTGTATGTCAGTGCCTGTCTGATATTTGAACTGAACTCTCATGAGGGCATATCAGGCAATTTAATTCGGTTGAATCATGGTGATTCCGGCCTAGCTATGGCTAGACCACCTAGTTGCTCGCTACCACTTCCTAGGACAGATAGCAGCACCCTTCAGCACCCAGCCGGAAGTGGTGTGGATGGAAGGGGATGAGAGACTGTTATGCTTGGGTGCCTTGAGCGAGAGGAGACGAGAACATGTGACTGACTGTTATAGAGGGCATCTGCCCATCAATACTCAGTGTTATGTATTATAATGTGTTATATAAGTGTTGTAAATGTAACAAATATTGTTATTTAATCAAGTGAGTGATTTACGTACAAAACAGGAGTATTACTGACTCTGTAGCCTAGGACCTATCGGGATGTTTTCATTCCCCTTTCCGGGGCAGGCCACCTTGAGGGTGACGCCCTCTCTTTGGCCAGGAGAGTTGACGGGGTTTTTAGAAGTGATGAAGTAAGGAGATGGGTAAAAGGAGTGTGTGTATTAAAGGAGTTGTGGTGATATGACCTCTTGGCTAAGGTGTGCAGCTGTTCCATGCTTTATTTACAATTATACAGTGGTACAGTTTTACAGTGATTACATATTGAGATACATACAGTTACATCTACATTTATACAGATTGGTACGATTATATGTTGGTGGATTGAGCGGGGCTTAGTAGGGGAGAGGTAGGTTCAGTTAATCTAGCGAAGATAGGATGGAGTGCCTGGAAGTAGGTATGAGGTTAGGTGATGGAGAGTAGTCATGCATTGTTGAAGAGAGGTGATGAGGAGGCGGAGGAGGTCAGATGTGGGTGAGGGTGGGGTGATGTAGCCTATGTTGAGAGGGGGGATATAGACTGGTGGATATTGTGGGTTGTTCGGGTGCGGCGGTATGCGGTGTCTGGGTTATGGGGGTGGATGGGGGCGGGGAATGGGAGGGTTCCACTCTATGATGTTGGCCAAATACTTGGGCTCCTGAGCTGATGAGATGCTGGACGTGGATTTAGGATGGCAGCTGGAGTCGAACCATGTATGTGGGATCTTCGTTGTTACGGATCCGTGTGGCTCGTTTGGCTGGGTTGCCCGCTGCACGAAGTTCCTGTAGTATTTCCGTTTCAGCGATGTTTGGTGAGATTCCTCGTGTCACACAGCTGTACCTGGCCTGGGGCGATGGTTGCTGCTGGGTCGATGTTGGTAGGTTCGAAATGTTGTCTGACGGTGATGGCGCAGCTGATTCCTGCGGAGTGATAGGGGGTTGCTGGAGTGGGCGTGACGAGGGGTTTGGGAGGGATGATGACATGACTGGGGAGGGGTGGCAGGTTATGCTAGTAGTAATTAAGGTTGAGGAAGGAGTGCAGGGGGAAGTTGTGATTGTCGTGATGGCGGTAGTAGTAGGGAAGGTGGGTGTTATTGTCAGGAGTGGTGTCCAGGATGGGGGCTCATGGGGGATGGGTATGCATTCTGGATCTTCTCGTAGCTGGTCTACAACGGGAGAGGGAGGTGGTATAACAACGTAGGTCTTGCTTCGAAATGTTACTCCAGACGTGAACAGGCGGAGCTGAGCTTCTTTTCGTTTGGTTTGTACCAGGACGTGTGATGACGGTGCCTTGGTGCGGCCATCTATCGGTCGGAATACATTAACCACCTTGGCGTCTGCTGCGTGGAGCTCCTTGTATATATATATATATATATCTCTTTCTGATATTGCGAAATCTACTCCTAGGATGAGTACATAGGGCATGGTTGATGGGGAGGCGACTGCTAACGAGGCGTCTGCCTATTTATGCTTTTTTGCGGTCGGCTGGGCTGCGATTATAGGTGAAGACCACCCGGCAGTAAAAAGTTCTGGGAGTAGATATATGTGATGAGACCTGTGTTTGGTGACGTGTGTGTGTCCCTGTAGCCTGGATCGCCCTCCTATTATACCGGATGTGGCGAAGCATCTAGAAAAGGGGATATTATCCACCTCTATAACTCCCAAAGTACAAGAATTGGATAGATTGCATCTGTTACGATGGCCTCCACGTTGGTGGTGTAAAAACAACATCTTAACTACAAGTAGACTTTTACACATGGGTCGGACCATTATATGGTCACGCCTGGCTGCGTGAAGCTGGCTCGAAGCGGCTACGTCACGGCTGTGCACGCCAGCGAGTTCGGCGGACTGCCTATCCTCCACCTCGCGCGAAGTTAAACACACATACTTCGACTTGTTTTCACGTTGCGGTGTTTCCGGTACAATATATTGATTAATAAGCCCGAAACTTCTGCCGGCTTATGTAGACTTCAAATTTAGTATGATTATTCCAAAGTTCTAAAACCGAGTGGATTGGCCTCGCTAACGCGCTATGGCTATGAAGCCAAGCTCTGCATTTGGAAGACAAGTGGTTTCAAACCCCATGTTTGGCTGCCCTGAGAATGGTTTCCCGTGCTTTCCCACTTTCACTTCCACGCAAATACAGGGACAATTCCTATTCACAGACCAAAGTTGATTCCTTCCACCTCCTTACCCAGTTTGATTCACCATCATTCATTTCATCTTTATTACCTCCTTAACAGTGACTGGTGGCAGGAAGGGCAGACGGTCGTAAAAATATGCCATATCATTTCATCTCACCCCATCCCCGACCCCTTATCAGTTAATGGAACTAATGGGATGGACATATTCTTCTTCTTCTTCTTTATCTATTTACCCTTCAGGGTCGGGTTTTCCCTCGGAGTCAGGGAGGGATCCCACCTCTACAGCCTCAAGGGCAGTGTCCTGGAGCTTCAGACACTGGATCGGGGGATACAACTGGGGAGGATGACCAGTACCTCGCCCAGGCGGCCTCACCTGCTATGCTGAACAGGGGCCTTGCGGGGGGGATGGTAAGATTGGAAGGGATAGACAAGGAAGAGGGAAGGAAGCGGCCGTGGCCTTAAGTGAGGTACCATCCTGGCACTTGCCTGGATGAGAAGTGGGAAACCACGGAAAACCACTTCCAGGATGGCTGAGATGGGAATCGAACCCAACTCTACCCAGTTGACCTTCCAAGGCTGAGTGGACCCCGTTCCAGCCCTCGTACCACTTTTCAAATTTCGTGGCTGAGCCGGGAATCGAACCCGGGCCTCCGGGGGTGGCAGCTTATCACACTAACCGCCATACCACAGAGGCGGACTCGGAAATTCTATTATTTATATCGTCGTCCTGCAGAGTGCATCGTAGGATCGGTATTCATTTCAAAATGCTGTACTTCAGTTTTATCAATCCGACTCTTTGGTTACAGACGTGTGGTATTACAGTACATTCCTGCAGATTATGATTTGTTCCTTGAAATTTAATAATGATAGAAATCAGCGTATTGATTTTTTTGTAAGATTGAGTTAAAATAAACAACCTTCTCAGTTTTCTCGTACTGCGCGTAGAAACTCATCTAGTGGTTACATCAAGCGTGTTTGCTCTGATGAAGCGGTGGCGGAACGAGTCAATATTGTTCTGGTCGTAAAGGAAGCCGTCGTTTGTTTACTCACCAACGGCCTGATTTCGCGGTCTCACACGTACCACAGGTTTATAGCCGTGTCCGGACAGCCGCAGTATTGTGATGCGATATAAACGTACTCTCCATTCTGTAACTGCAGAGTGAGTTCTAAGATCTTATTCTACAGGCAAATAAAATAGTATCCTTCCGTATTTTCTCTATTGTACGCAGTCTCGACTGAGAATATGTTCTCCTGCCAGGTAGTCCAGCAATGGGTGAGTACTCCGAGTCTAGGCCATCAGTCATCGGGGTCCCGGTTTCGATTTGCGGTCGGGTGAAGGTAATTCTCTTGGCTTGCGGACAGGTTTTTATGCTGGCTCCTACACTTCTGCAACTCACACAACACACACGACACTATCCTCCACCACTGTAAGGCAAAGCTTCCCATACTCGGCAGACACCACCCACACTCGTCGGCTGATCTGCCCTGCAAGAGCACTCCCAAGCTAGCAATAGCCACACGAAATTATTATTATTATTATTATTATTATTATTATTATTATTATTATTATTATTATTATTATTATTATTATTTCGATTTAGGCCATCTATCGGTCACCTAAAGTAACTTCCTAATGTTCTGTCTCCTTTCTTAATTTTCACTCTCTTGTACAGTATTTAGGAATTTTGGAGCATTGTTTATGTTCGTTACGAATTCTGTATTCTCTAAATAAATGTATAGTTAGGCATCCCTGCCCTCTTTTTTTCTATCTTTCAGGAGGTTTACATATTCAGTTTCTGTTCCACGGTTTCTGAAAATATTGTAAAGTCATCTGCAAAAGCTAAACAGTTAAGTTTGATGTTTAACTTTCTATATTCCAATTTGTTTTCTTGTTTTGTTTTTTCTTGATATCAAGTTTCCATTCTGTCATTACGTATTCCAAAATGCAATTGAAGAGGAAGAAATCATATTATTACGTCCGGCTCCTTGGCTGAATGGTCAGCGCAGTGCTTTTCGATTCAGAGGGCCCCGGGTTCGATTTCCGGCCGGGTCGGAGATTTTAACCTCAAATGGTTAATTCCTTTGGCTCGGGGACTAGGTCTTTTTGCTGTCCCCAACATCCCTGAAACTCACACACCACACAAAACACTATCCTCCACCACAATAACACGCAGTTACCTACACATGGCAGATGCCGCCCACCCTCATCGGAGGGTCTGCCTTATAAGGGCTGCACCCGGTTAGAGATAGCCACACGAAATTGTTATTTATTATTATTATTATTCCTGGCAGGTAGAATACAGCATACAGCTTCTCGGGGTTGTGCTACACAACATAGAACAGTAGGGAAGTATTCAATAACTGGGACGTAAGCAATCATTAGGTTCCTCTTCATAGAGTAATCGTATCCCAAGTGTGTGCGGCATAGAATTCATCCACGGTACTTCGTGGCCGTCGTAAGAGGCGATTTAGGACGGGTTCTTAACTTGAGAGTGTGGGATGGTGACCACAAGTTCCTTAGCTGATTCTGACCTTGCTTTCACTTGTGCCAACCTTCTCGCTTTCATCATTTTTACTCGACCTCCCGTGGTCCACTGCAATTTTCTTGCCACCCTGAGAGTATTTTGGTTTACGAGGCCTAGGGAGTCCTTCATATTCATATTTACGCCTTCAAAGCCCTTTCCTTTCTTCCTTCGAAGTCGGCTCTATGGCTAAATAATTAGCGTACTGGCCTTTGGTCGTAGGGGTCCCGGGTTCGATGCCCGGCACTGTCTGTAATTTTAACCGTCATTGGTTAATTCCGTTGACACGGAGCTGAGTGTATGTGTCGTCTTCATCATCATTTCATCCTCATCACGACGGGCACGTCGCCCATGGGCGTCAAAACAAAAGACCTGTACCTGGCGAGCCGAATATATTGTCGGACACTCCCGGTACTAGAAGCCATACGCCATTTCATTTCTTTCTTCGGAGGATCTTCTTCTTCTTCTTCTTATTATTATTATTATAGTTACTGAAATTAAAAACCGTCTTTATCAGCGCACATTAAACTGACTTAACTCACAACCGGCTTTCGGAATCTTAGTTCTATCGCAGTGAAAGTTGTCGACGAATGTATTCTTGTAACAGCTAAATTGACATGATCGATCATTCCTGTCCTTATAAGCACAACAGTCCTCTACGTTATAAAATCAAGACGGAACAGTTATGTGAATTTTAACATTTTAATTTTATTGAATCACTGATGATGGAACTAACAAGGGGCATTCCCTACTCGTCACCACCGATTTCGCTCAAATTTATAGAACATGCAGGGCTTGGCTAGAAATGAAATCACCCGAAGTGGGAACTCCAGCTGACCAAGCGTGTAGAAAATAAAAATAAAAATAAAAATGTTGACGCGGCGCTCGCACCGTATAAGCCACTTACGTTAGCGCGGACGCCGAGCAGTAGTTGGCGTAGCGGTGAGAGCTCAAACTGGTAATTGGTTTGTCCTGGGTTCGGCTCCTCGTGTGGAGACGGGTTTTTCTGTTAAATTTTATATTATTCATTTTCCAATTACGCAAAGAGGTGAATAATTAATTTTATTTATTTATACGCAAAAGGGTCCGCCTCTGTGGTGTAGTGGTTAGCGTGATTAGCTGCCACCCCCGGAGGCCCGGGTTCGATTCCGGGCTCTGCCACGAAATTTGAAAAGTGGTACGTGGGCTGGAACGGGGTCCACTCAGCCTCGGGAGGTCAACTGAGTAGAGGTGGGTTCGATTCCCACCTCAGCCATCCTGGAAGTGGTTTTCCGTGGTTTTCCACTTCTCCTCCAGGCGAATGCCGGGATGGTACCTAACTTAAGGCGACGGCCGCTTCCTTCCCTTTTCCTTGCCTATCCCTTCCGATCTTCCCATCCCTCCACAAGGCCCCTGTTCAGCATAGCAGGTGAGGCAGCCTGGGCGAGGTACTGTCATCCTCCCCAGCTGTACCCCCCGACCCAAAGTCTGGTGCTCCAGGACACTGCCCTTGAGGCGGTAGAGGAGGGATTCCTCGCTGAGTCCGAGGGAAAAGCCGAACCTGGAGGGTAAACAGATGATGATGATGATGATATACGCAAAAGGCGTAGAAAAGTTAAAAAGAAATGGGATTTCATTGTCATTGTCTACCTGCACCAAGAATCTATTGTTTATGTACAGCTGCCAGGAGCTACCTTCACTTGTCAGGTGAAAACGAATCTTACAGCGAAACGACTTTTCACGTTTATGGCACATTCCCCAAGGAGAGGAGATAGCCAATAAAGGAGAAAAAGAAGAATTTCTATTTGAACACGTTGGGGAAGTTCGTAACTCCAAATTTTCTACAATTGTGCTCTCGTTAAAAAAATGACGTCCTATATGCCTTTTGCATAAGCAAAACAAAATAAATGAATAATATAAAAATTCAGAAAAGTTTCTCCGCACGGCGAGTCGAACCCACGACCATCTAATTACTAGTCCAATCACCTATCGCTACGCCAACTACTGCTCGGAGTGCATACTAACGTAAGTGGCTTATACGGTGCGTGAGCCGCGTCAGCATTTTTACTTTTATTTTCTATACGCTTGGCCATCTGGAGTTCCCACTTTGGGTACTTTCATTTGTGGCCAAGCCGTGCATATTCTATAAATTTGAGCGAAATCGGTGGTGACGAGTAGGGAATGTCCCCTTGTAAGATTCCAAAAATCGATTATGAATTAAATAATTTTAATGTTTGGTGATATAGACTGTTTTTATTTTAGAAATTGCATGTTTAGGACGTTTTTATTTTATTATTTTTGATATTATTTTTCTGTTGGTAATTAAGACTGTTCTTTTTTAGAAATTGCATCAAGCCATCAACACCGGTTAGGACGTTTTTATTTTATTATTTATGATGTTATTATTCTGTTCGTAATTAAAATGTGAAAATGAGAAATCATGGAAAGTCATTTTCAGGACTGTAGAGAATGGGGTTTGAACCCACAATCTCCCGAATGTGAGCCCACAGCTACATGACCCAACCCTCTCTGTCAACTCTTTTTGTTGTTTTTTAGCGGTGACAAATATCGAGGACATCGGACCCTTCATTTTTTCTCTTCTGATTAGTGTTAAGTGGGGATGGTTTCCTGGTTAATATACATGAAGCTTGCTCTTTTTCACTAGACCATCCATAAAATTGTATGATTTATGGTAAATAATAATAATAATAATAATAATAATAATAATAATAATAATAATAATATTAATAGTAATAATAAGAAGAATCATCATCATCATCATCATCACAACAACCACCGCGCAATACACAGAACCACTGACGTTCATGCAATAAATGAGGGGTCCAGCTAACAGAAAAGGATCTCATAACCATCATCATCATCATCATCATCATCATCATCATCATAAAATAGAATGAATTAGATGTCTGAAATGTTTAGGGATCATTACGAAGGGTGACTAACCATAAAATAATAAAACGTTTCCATCAACCGAAGATATAGTCCGTCTTCATGTCTGTCTGTTAGATCATCAGCCCAGAGGCTGGTTCGATCCTCAAATAGCACCACCAAAGGTTATGTGGTTATAAGGAAACCGCAAAAACCAATGGCAGCACTAAAATGAGGCGTACTAGGCAAGACGAGGAGTGAGGTAGTTTGCCATTGCTTTCCTCACTGGGTCAGAAAGTGCTATTGCAGCACGACTGACCCTACGAGCAACACCTTTCATAACACTCAGATGCACTAGTCGTGTTCTGAATGTTATTACTGAGGACCACTCATACCCCAGCAGCTTCCATATTGTCACAGCCATGGATGAGACAGGGACTTCGGTGAAAGCTACACTTTACTCTGGCCTGTGCCAAGGGATGGATACAAAAGTACTGTATCCATCAAGAAATGGCATCATAGCGTCTTCATAGCGTAACTATTAGCACCAATAGCTGCCGTGCTAAAATACGTCAGCCTCGTATCGGTAGATTTACTAGCACGTAAACGAAATCCTGTCGGACAAAATTCCGGCATCTCGGCTTATCGGAAAACCGTGAAAGTATTTAGTGGGACGTAAAGCAAATAACGTTGAACCTACCAAGTTGGGTTCAGTAGACAAGCTCCTCAACCGTCTGAACCACTTAGCCCGGCCCCAGATAAGAGTAAGCGAATGTCTATTAGAGAAAAGTATGCCAAGCAACAAATAAGGATATTATTTATTTATTTATTTATTTATTTATTTATTTATTTATTTATTTATTTATTTATTTACCCTCCAGGGTCGGTTTTTCTCTCTGACTCAGAGAGGGATCCCACCTCTACCGCCTCAAGGTGGTGTCCTGGAGAGTGAGACATTTGGTCGGGGATGAAACAGGGAAGGAGGAACAGTACCTCGCCCAGACAGCCTCACCTGCTATGCTGAATAAGGGCCTTATGGGGGGATAGAGAGATTGAAAGGGATAGACAAGGAAGAGAGAAGGAAACGGCCATGGCCTTAAGTAAGCTACCATCGCAGTATTTGCATGGAGAAGAAGTAGGAAACCACGGAAAAACACTTCGAGGATTGCTGAGGTGGGAATCGAACCCCCCTCCACTCAATTAACATCGCGAGGCTGAGTGGACCCCGTTCCACTCCTTGTACCGCTTTTCAAATTTCGTGGCAGAGCTGGGAATCGAACCCGGGCCTCCCGAGCTGGCGGAAAATCACACTAACCACTAAACTACAGAGGCGGACCAGATAAAGATGTACTCGAAATAAACTTTCAGCATGTTAGGCCGTGTTCAGTACACACAGCATGTACCGAAGAGATGTTAAGTACAGAACAAA
This sequence comes from Anabrus simplex, assembly GCF_040414725.1. Classification (NCBI taxonomy): domain Eukaryota; kingdom Metazoa; phylum Arthropoda; class Insecta; order Orthoptera; family Tettigoniidae; genus Anabrus; species Anabrus simplex. The sequence continues at coordinate 369,943,388 of NC_090268.1, read as the reverse complement.
AATGGCCAACCGGGCACCAGTCGGATCCGAACTTCGGATTTAGCGTTGGATACTCTATCTAACTGAGCTGTGATGACCTAATACGTGGAGGTTTATTTCGAGTAAATTCTTATTTGTTGCTTATCATACATTTCTCCACTAGACATGGACTTGTAGTTTAGATCCTTTCCAACAGAACAACTATGACCTTGGCCGAGGTCTCCCTCAAACCACGTTGAGAAAACGAGAGGAACACAAGAGGGAGGTAAAGGAAGGGGAGAAGTTGCGGAAGACAGGTTGACTAAGGTTTTAAATAGAAAGAAATAGATTGCCAAGGGGTCTAGTCAGAGACAAAGTTAAGGAGAGGTATCTGTAAGGAATCGGTTTGAGTCACTGTAGGTAGAGCAACGGGGCGAAGCTGTGGAACAAGAAAGAGTGACAGAGGACGGGAGAGATAACAGGAAAGGAAAAGGTGGAAAAGGAAGGCGTAGAGTTAAGGATAGGAAGAGGGAGGAGGAACAGGATCATGAGATGAAAAAAGGAAGGGAAGGCTCTGCCGTAGTCGGAGACAAGGAGGGGAGGGAATGAAACTTGGTAGTAGCATTGAGGCTCTGCTCATGGTGGCTCTGTTGTTAGGGACATGGGAAAACTGTGTGGAGAGAACGGAACCAAGTAACGTACTATACGGGTTCGGCGATTTAAAGGTGATTTAGAGCTCTTGGAGTTTTTGAAATTCTGAGAAGCCACTCTATCAAATGCATTTTTGATCATTTCGAAGCTGTTTATTGTCTACGTAGCTATATTTTACTTGTTCGCCCCATTATTTTCCAAAATGTCCACTATTTGATATATTCTAACCAGTACGTATATAACTCACCTAGACAAATCGAACGACACCTCGTTCGCTGCGCATCTACGCTGAAGTTCAGAGCTATACTTATTTGATAGCCTCGTGGCACGGGGATTTTAGTATCTCAAGATGGAAGCACAACTACATCACCCGATGGCGTCTTACGATGGTCACCCCCTCTGTGTTTGGTGGCGGTAGAATAACACCCACGGCCTTCCCCCTGTCGTCAGAGGCGACTAAACGAGGCCCCAGGGGCTTTCAACCTGGGAGCGTGGCTTTTGCGACCCGGGGGCCCTTAGCTCAGTACTGGCATTGCTCCTACTTATTTGTGCCAGGCTCTTCTCTTCCACCAATCCTATCCGACATCCCTTGGTCAACTCTTGTTTTTTCCCTACCCCAACGTTATTATGTTGCGAGGCCTAGGGAGTCTCATTTTCACGTAATTTGTGGCCCTTGTCTTTCTTTGGCAGATATCTATCTTCATTTTTCGGAGTGTTGTACCCCTTCCATGTTTTCCCTCTGATTAGTGTCAGTAGACGATGGGTGCCCATTTGAACTTCATCTTAAAACTGTAATCACCAATATTACCACCTTAGCTGATTCCTGGCATTGCTTCTATCTACTTGTGCTAGCCTCCTCACTTTCATATATCCTGTCTGTCCTCCTTTGGTCCACTGTCTTCCTTTTACGACCCCGACGGCATTAGAGCATTCGATGCCTAGAGAGACTTTCGTTTTCACGCCACCTCGTTTTAAAATCAAGCTCTTATTGTTAAAAACATTCTTTTTTCACTTTAAAATAGGGTATTGAACATTGTTGTTAAAGTATTGTCGGGAAATTGTTTCGATTTGAAAAGTTTCACGTTTCCGTAACGCTCATCGACCCTGGCACAGTTCTAAAACTATGGACGTATTTTTCGTCAAAATAATAAGTTTTATAAATTCGACCACCTTTGCCATTAGCACCTGAACCCAGATTCAGCTTGGTGGTGGCATTGAGAAGCACAATGTTCAGTAGCCTTCGTACCAGTGGCGGCTAATAGTCTATTCAAATGGGTGTTCATCATTTCTCTATCCGACTCGTTGGCTGAATGGTCAGCTTACTGGCCTTAGGTTCAGAGGCTCCCGGGTTCGATTCCCGGCCGGGTTGCGGATTTTAACCTTCATTGGTTACTTCCAGTAGCTCGGGGGTTGGGTATTTGTGCTATCCCCAACATCCTTGCACCTCACACACCACGCATAACACTATTCTCCACCACAACAACACGCAGTTACCTACACATGGCAGATGCCGTCCACCCTCATCGGAGGGTCTGACTTGCAAGGGCTGCACGCGGATAGAAATAGCCACACGAAATTCTTCTTCTTCTTATTATTATTATTATTATTATCATTTCTCCCTTTCATACTCACGCTTGCTTGTTTCTCTCTCACTCCCTTTCATATACACGAATAGGCACATAAACAGAATAACAGGCTTACCCTTCCATCAGCCGTTGATCCTCTCCATCTCCCCATCTAACCGCTTGGGTCACATGGCGATGAATTTAGTCTATCCTACGGTCATTTTTGTTAACAAGTTTATCTATTTGAGAAAACGAAGGAAATTCGACGGAAAATGTTTCGAATCGTGAGACGCCTTTCACTTAACTGGCTTGGTTTAGCAAGTGCGAGTAGGGCACCTGACTGGGGGTGAGAGAGTGATTATAGTCTTCAAAAAGTGCTGTACCCTTTAGTTTGTGGTGCAGAAGTTCTTTCGGACCGTATGGAGGTTTCCTACACCACCCAGTGTAACTCGCAAAAGCTCATGCGCAGAACCTGTCCCGATTCATAGTCTTGTCTCAAAATGTCTTTTACGAGTGTCTTCCCTGCTAGACCACTTGCAGCATCCCGATATTGGAATCTCTTCGAGGAAACATGCCCGTGAGTGAGAGGTGACAGTAGCAGAGGGGAGAGCGTGCGCAAATCGAAAACAATGTTTACAAGATCCGAAATTTGTAATTTCTTGGATGTTCTTTGCTTTAAAATAAATGACATGCACGTTAATCAATTTGGGGGTGCATTTGCGAGTATGCAATTAGCCATGATCCATCACTGATTCATACGCATATATTGGATTTACATTGCTGCTTTCTCTAAAAATAAAACAAAATTCCCATGACTTAAGAATCGACCCTCGTATTTACTCACACCTAATATTATACAGTCCATGGTATAAGTCTCTACCGCCCTTTAACTTTCGCATTGAACTGATCGCTACGATTTGAGTTCTGCTGTGACGAATTTTGGTTTGAAAGACAATAGCAGCTAACCTTGTGGCATTGTTAAAGTTGATGCGTATTGCATTCACCATTATGAAGAGACCAGGTCACTCTGTATCATTCGTGAATTCCTTAATTATCATTTTATTGAGGGGATAGGTGAACGTGGTAATAGTGAGTGGCCTCTAATGTCACCGGAACTTTGACCTTGCGATTCTGCCGTGTTGAGTAAACCGAAGCACAGCGTGTTTGCTACCAGACCGACAGAGACCTGTCATATTTGGAGATACTGATTGATACAGAGTTCGGAAAAAAAAAAAGAACATTTGGCGTTTACTTTCAACTGTGCGATAAATTAAGTAAATCTGTGGTCAAACGTTGATTAGTAATGCACTGATCCTAATGGTGATATTTTGAGCAAACTGACTAGCCATACTGAAAGTCCACAGCCTGTTTCCAGTCATTCGATCCGGTCAGGAATGGAATGGATGAAGCGCCATCTAACGGCGAGGATAGGAATTGTGCCGGCAGCTGAAGCCTGTCACACTCCTCTGGGGCAATGATTAATGAATGACGAATGAAATGAAACGATATTGGAGAGTGTTTCTGGAATGAAAGATCACAGGGAAAATCGGAGTACCCGGAGGAAAACCTGTCCCGCCTCCGCTTTGTCCAGCACAAATCTCACATGAGGTGACCGGGATTTGAATCACGGAACCCAGCGGTGAGAGGCTGGCGCGCTGCCGCCTGAGCAACGGAGGCTTCTTGACTAGCCATATCAATGTTTGTAAATTGTATTTCTAATTTAGATTACAACACAATACAAAATTGTATTTTCAGATTTGCAAGCTATACCGTAACGTACATTATTTCGGTCAGCAAGATATAGGCTAAAGAACAGCGGATATAAATATGTCAAAGGGCTATCCCTCAATACCATTTCTAAAAAGAATGGAACATTTTTATTATTTCTGTTCTTGACATTTAGAAACTCTCATGACCTAGTTAGTCCTTATTGTCTGCACCGCTGGTCGTAAATCGTCTGTGGCGAACAAATGCACCACCGTACATAAATCAATTATCCTGCAAGCAAACCCCAGCAGATTAAGTTTATATATTAAATTCGACGGTCTCTACTGCTGTATGACGGCAGTGCGATTACAAACATGTGTGTCTCATGTTGTTTAAAATTCCACTGAAGTTTTATTGTTTAAATATAAATCTCTGCTTCAGCTGGAATATCAGCGAGTTAAGCGATTACATTCTAAAAAGAGACGTAAAATATTTAATGTGATTCCATATGTTGAACTCTCGATATATAGTACTTTTGTTTGTGAGATGTAGCGTTTACAGTGCACTGTGTCTTCTGGTGTGGGTTAGAATAAATTTGTTACTTTCATTGGCCTGTCTCAGTGTCATCCCTGCCTTTGACAATATGAAAGTGACTGAGGTATGAGGGATGTTAGTAATACCATTCCCTCTGCAGCCAGTCCCTGTTATGAATGGTAGGCCTATGAAAATTTCATTCAGAGGTTTGGTTGGCAGACTGATACGTAATAACAACTTTTGGCTCGGTGAAGAAAATAACGGGAAACTACCTAACTCCCCATTTCTCTACTATGCCTCTTCAGTGACACCTAGGCTATCTATGACAGCTGTTGGCAGAACTGTGGAGGATAAAACCAGCCTTCGGCCTGAATACCCGACATGCACAATGGGGTCTAAAACGTTCGGTGAATTACATCATAACTGAAAGAGAACGGAAGTTACAAACAAAATACCTTTACTCACTTTCAAAGTTCTCTGCATTGGCCACAATATAGTTTTCGCAACGTGTGTACTGTACAGCTGGCAGAGAAGGCGACTTTTGGAATCAAGCAAAGCACTGACTTCTTTGGATGTCCGGTACGTCAGCTCCATGTGTGTCTTTCAGGATTCCCTTGAGGCGGTCAAGCAGAAAAGAAAACTGCAAGTGCCAGACCTGGGAAGTGTGGTAGATGGTCAAGACGTGGCTCATCAAGAGTTATCTGTCCATCCTGAAAGTGCTTTAACCGGTCGTGAACGTATTTCGTACACTGCTGCGTAAACTTGCCGTTTTTCCCATTTGTAAGAAAATTTTATGACTGTGAGTTGCCCCATTGAACTATGACACGGCCAACTCCTTGGCTGAATAGAGAGCGTTGAAGCCTTCGGTGCAGAGGGTCCTGTGTTCGATTCCCGGCCGGGTCTGGTTAATTCTTGTGCCAGGGGACTAGGTGTTTGTGTTTGTCCCAAATCTCTCCTATTCATATTCAGAAACACACAACACTACCAACCACCAGAGAACCACGCAAAAGTGAGTACATCCCTCCACGTAGGGGTATTGTCAGAAAGGGCATCCAGCCGTAAAACAGGTCCAAGGCCACGTGTGAGACACAGTTGGCACCCGCGACCCCACAGGTGTGGGAAAAGCAGTAGAACAAGGACACTACGGCAAGAGTCTTTATACGCACTACGTTCGACTGGCCGCAGCAGACTAATCTGCTTCACCTCCGTGTGTTCAACGCTACGTGGCGCTTCTAAAGATGTCTTCTTAATGACGTGCGCATGCACACAGTGTTGCCACACGTTGCCATTGTGATATCAGTCTATTCACCGTAGTTTTTAGATAAACTTTGTATTATTTTCTTCAAATGCAATTTCCAAATGGAAGGACGAATTTCCTAACAATTTTTATTTATTGTACGTTCTCAAAGTTTGTTTTCAGAACCCCAGTGGCTAACTACTAAATAAGGGCTTGCGTAGAAATTGGCCTGGGTCTCAAAACCACCCAAATATATTGACTCCTATAAGCCAGTAACGAGCTTAAGTGTATCTGAGCTTGTTTGAAACGTATCTGAGCCTTCCGAGCTCATTAAGCCACACTCACTGGACGGAAGGGCGAAGTGAGCCACACACCAAAATGATTTTTGTCAAGGCTCAAGCATAGGTCGTAGCCCAAACTCAAACACTATCCATTCGGTACGTTCTACTGCCAGGTCTTTTATATCATTCTATTTTTTCCGAATTTCAATCGGTTCCTCTCTACTGCTCGCCTCTAAATCTTCCTAGGACCTTCCTCGCTTCCTCTTTCCTTTTGGATTCCATTCTAGTACCGACTTTTCAACTGCTCAGTCCTGTTTCCTTAAGGGGGCTCATACACCGCTTAATTAGAAAATTATCTATTTTTTGTTTGTGGTCTCATCTGAAAGACGTTTTCTTTCTGAACACATATTTGAAGTTTTATTCAAAAACATTCATATTTCGCTGAGTTATCGCAGTTTTAATATTACTATGTGCTGTTCTGTCAGCTGAGTGGTCGTGTCATGAAAAGCAGATATATTTTTCAGTAATTTTTTCAGTGCATCCTTTTAATCTTATTGGACTAACAATGGCTGCTGTGTTCTGGTAACCACGGAGATGTTCTTTTAACCATGGAATAGAAGGTTGCTTTGTTAATTACTCCTCGGCGAATGGGTATTGTTTGTTTTAGAGATGGGCACTATCGACTGAAAACCACTATCGACTATTCGGGCGATAGTCCCATCGAACTATCGACTGAACAGTCGAATGTTTTCAGTCGAACAAAAGTATTCATTACTTCCTGTTGAGAAGACTGAACAGTCGAATGATTTCAGTCGAATGAAAGTATTCATATCACGCAAGTAGTCATTTCATGAAAAACATTCGAATGTTTCCAGTCGAAACTCTCCGTATCAAAAGTGGAGAGTCGTACTTTTACGAATTCGACTCAATTGAACGCAATTTACCAATAATTAGAAATCACTTGTATAGACACCCATTAGAAAAAAAATGTTATATTGAGTGACTTACAAATTTATTCAAAGGGACCCACGTTCGCAGCCGAGAAGTCCACTCCGCTCCACATTAGGAATAAGAAGCGGATACCAGTTTTCCATGGGGGTTTCTACATTCACTCCTGGAAAATGCCACAATAGTACTGTACCTTGGACGCATACCCCAATCCCGGATTATATAATCACACTATCGAGGAATTCACAGTTGCGCAGATCAAAATCCGATTTACGCACTCGTCCGTACACGGGGCTAACAAGTAGAGAGATGCCCTTAATACGAACCAACATCATACGAATGGCCTTTCTTGGTGCTAAATGGATAGTGAAACGTAGAAAGACGACAATGAGGCTCTATTCCTGAACAATGCTAACAATAATAATATATAAAACTTGTTACTGTAGTACACAATCAAGATATATATGAGAATAGCCAAACACATTATCGTACTACTGTATTTTCTAGATTATTATTATAGTTATGCCTTATAAATGAATAACGTAATTAATATAAACAAATATGCAACGAAATAAAGAGAACATAAAAGACAAGAGAACATCGCCATATTATTTAGGTACCTATAAAGTTAACATATTATATATGACATATCCGAAGTGACCATAAACCGATAGTTCCATTCGCTGCGACAGGAGTGCGACTGAATTCAGTCGACTTGTTTAGTGCTGACTGGAGAGCAAAACGTGGGATATCCGTGACGGAAATGCGACTGAATTCAGTCGACTAGTTTTTTAAAGTAGTCGACTGTTACGATAGTTTAAACTATCGACTAGTTCGATAGTTATCAGTCGATAGTGCCCATCTCTAGTTTGTTTTGATTTACCACTGGTGTTCTGTGATTTACCATCACATAGGGCTAAGTTGATTTGATTTTTTCTGTCTGTGCGATATCGGTGAATTATGAATAAGAAAGGGGGCGTAGCTAATTGTAAAAGAATAACTTTTCACGGTAATAGGTATTCAAAACGCCAGGGTGATGAAAATTCCCCCAACAGTTATGAAACACCTAAAAGTGCATCTGCTAGGAGGCTAGGTTTAGAGGTTAGCCCGTGTCCATCATTACTGCCTGACGACAGGGTAAAGAATTATCCATCTTCCCAGTTTGATGAAATCTGTCAGTGAATATGTAAATTGTAAAGTGTGTCATAATGCGATTAGTTTAGTTGAAACTTCAGTGCAGGGTTTAGCAAGTACTTGAAGAACAAGTGGTCAGGCAAGAAACTTAGTGATAGCAAAGGTATCGGTGATACTGGTAGATTAACAGATGCTATTATTGATAAACTGAAACTGTATTATGGGAATGCCATCAGAGAAAACAAAGATGCTGTTAAAAAAGTGAGGAAATCTATCTGGGACATATGGTATCATGAATCTTCAACTGATAGTGAACCACAACACTGGATGTGCCCATCAGGCCTTGATTCATGGTGTGGTCATCGTCGAGCTGAGGCAGAAAGAGCTGAAGTGCATTACAGGCATCCCAACCCAATCCCAAATGAGCATTATGATGGAGGTAAAGCTAATTTTCAGAACTTCTACGGAGGTGCCTGAAAAGTTGCACACAAAATGCAAATGAATCTTTTAACAACAAGGTTTGGTCAGTGTGCCCCAAAACCAGTAATAGTGGTCAGAAAATAGTCCGAATTACCGTTGCTGATGCAGTAGTTTCTTTCAATTATGGGAATAGCACTAAATTATAAATACCGAAACATTTGGATGTTGGTGTTGGGAAACGTGCTAGGAGTGCACGGGCTCAACTTGACTGTAAAAGGGTGAGGTTAGCAGAAAAGAGTCTTTGTGAGTCCACTAAGGAGGCAAGCAGGACAAGGAGAAGGCTGAGACTCGAACATCACAACAAAAACATCGAGAAGGAAGGCACAACATACTCTGCTGGAACATTTTAATGAAGTATGAAAGCAAGTTTTTTGCTTTACTTTTAAAGCTGATTCCCCGAAAGTTGCTAATTTGGTTACAAAAAACATGATAAATGTCACATTTACCGCTCAAATTCCATGAAACTTTACAAGTACATTACCTTATACAGGTTCTCGAGGACTTCCTAAGATAATTACAAACAATCCGAAAATCAATGAAATATTGATAGATGTATGAAGGAAAAATCAGAATTTTTAGCTAACAAACTTAAAAATATGCAGAAATTTTAGTAATAGTCCCACACCATTCATACTAGTTTATCCCCGGCTACATGTCGTTTGCTACTCAAAAAACAAAATTAATATCATGAGTAGTTTTGCTGAAATCCTGTTTTTTGCAAGATGTTATCATAAAAAATTGGATAATTTTTTCTTCGTAAATATTTTCATCATACTACCAAAATATTCAGTTTATGGACAGTAAACGCAATTACAAGGTCTCCTTAGTTTGTTTACAAAATTTCATGCGGTTACATTGAAAAACAACCTAGATAGAGAGTTTTGCATCGTAACAATGCAGAGATGGCTATGAGCGGTGTATGAGCCCCCTTAATGTGTGCCTTATCAATCACCACTTTATTTTCCTTATTTATACATCAGTGGGTTTCTGATTGGTTTCCTTCCACAGGTTACCTTTATGATCAATACAGGCCATTTTTTGACGATACGCCACTGAAAACGATTCACGAACACTTGCAGCGTGTGTGTGTGTGTGTGTGATTTGTTTAGTGACGTTCTGTGATTCACAGCCGTAAAGGAGAATGAACTTCACGTTGGTACTGAAAAGTCAATCTAGGACTTTTGGGAGAGGTCAGTGTTCTTCAAGTAGGGTTAATAAACAAATGAGCTATTTGCTTTCCGGATTGGAGCCTTGAAGTCTTCCACCGTACCACCAACTTTGTCATTATGCTCCCTGCACAGACAGAAGAACTAACTTCCTCTACTTTTTTTACAACTTGCCTTACGTCGCACCCACACAGAGAGGTTGTATGGTGACGATGCGATAGGAAAGGCTTAGAAATGAGAAGCAATCGGTCATGGCCTTAATTAAGGTGCAGCCTGGTGCCTCGTGTGAAAATGGGAAACCACGGAAAACCATCTTCAGCGATGCCGACAGTGGGGCTCGAGCGCACTATCTCGCGGATGCAAGCTCACAGCTGCGCGCCCCTAACCGTACTGCCAAATCACCCGGTACTTTTTCTACTTGCGAGCCAGATATGGTGAGCTGGTTGTCCGCAGTACCATTGATTTTCATCTCCTTTTTCTTTGCAGCATTGATTTTAACCTCAACAGTTGCTGCTTCTTGTTCTAACTCCAACAGCTTCCCCTCCATATGTCCGAAGTTCTCGGACAATAGGCAAATGCCATCTGCAAAGTACAGGTCTTCAAGGAAACTGTCTTTCTCCCACTGTATACCTGTACGCTTCCCCTCCAGTGGCTTTCTCATAACTACATCTAACACGAGTGCCTAGTAGTTCCCCTTAAAACAACAATCACCATCATCATCTCATGAAAGTTCCTAAACACTTGATTTGCGAGCCTGTTCTTCTGGAGACGAGCACTGTGGGGTTAAGCCATCCCTAGCTGGGGGGTCGGGGGTTTGTGTATAAAATTAATCGAAAATAGTTTCGAATCCATTGATTTCGGGGTCGCTGAGATGAATAGTGACACTCCGGATTTTTAAAGTCCAAGTTCAGCCCCCTTTGGGGTGGGGGCGAGGGGGGAGTGATACATAAAAATAATCTAAAATCGTGTCGAATCCATAAATTTCGAGGTCGCTGAGATGAATATTGGCACTCCTAATATTTTTAAAGTACAAGTTCAGCCCCTTTTGCGATGGGGGCCGTACAAATATTACCTACTATCTAAAAAAGTACTGTGGGGGCAAGACGGCCGTAGATTCCCTAGGGAAGAGGGTAAAATATAATCTACGTTAAGAAATGGGAGAAACTTATGACGTCAGGATCCCTAGAAAAGTCGAAAATTCTCAAAATACCCTGAGGGGGCCACGCTGGGAGTTTCGAATTTGGGGCTTAGCATAAGAACCCAAAACGATTACCTATAGGTTTCATGAGCTTAAAAGTTACCAGAAATTCCTAATTTTTAACCCCATCTCCCAAATAACGATGGCGGCACAATCTGCCTAACCAGCTAGAAAATTGTAATTTGGCAGAATTATGGGTTTTAGCCTGTTCCGACGGAAAAATTACGAGTTATTAACATTTCTCATTTTTATCCCCCAAAATATCGAAATGTGGAGGCAGTTTTAATGACGGTGCAGACCTTCTTTTCGAGGTATTTGGTGGCTAATCGGTAAGTCGTATTTAAAAACGAATGACACAATCTCCATTCAAATGATTTAGAACTTTGATCCTATGATAGTTTTGTCGTATCTCTATCCCTTACATGTTAGATTTGTCTCTATTTTTCGATTGTACGTAAATTTTTGACTTTTTACGTGTATAATTGATAGTTTGAGTCACCTATAAGAAAGATAGGATCATCAAATTCTACAAGAACATTGGCCTTCTCAGTAACCATATGTGGGCCAAATTCTATGTTTGTAGCTGTCGGATAAGTATTCGAAAAGTAATGCACTTTGAGAAAACCTTACCCAAGTGTCACCCTATTCAACGTTTCTAGCTGAATCTTACTCATAAACGGATGAGATTCGAGGAAATATCATAGGACCAGCCATTTAGACTACTAAATTTAGCGTCTTAAGGTACAATCCGTTTGTCGATATGACGTACAGTTTAGTAGCAGTTAATCTATAACTTAAATGAAGGTAAACATACATATACTTTCGTGTGTCGATCTATATTTATTCACTGAAGTCGATTTGTAGCGATTTAGAAAGGGTGCGTCTGCCATTATAATTAATACTTTACAAATCGATAGTGACTGTTAGCAGGAGGGCGTCTGCTATTGTTATCAGTACTCCCCACATCGACTTTTTAGGAATGGGGTCCTTCTCCAGCTCCTATGTACCATTGTAATGAATAATTCTCTTCTCGATTTGACTGGCAGAAGGCAAAGGAACATGCAATTTTTTTTAAAATCCTTTACCCGATTATGTTGGGCAGCAGGCAAGGGTGCCTCCACATTTTAAACAAATTTACCCATCTAAAATGTGACCGACGTTAGGCATAGTGGCCTGCTATTATAATGGAAACTCACCAACTCAGTATGACTATCAGTAAGCTGACTGGCAGTAGGAAAAGGGGCCTGTCATTATAATGTTGACAGCACAACTCAATTTTGACTGGCAGCAGCAAAAGTACCTGCCATTGTAATAAAAATTCTTCAACTGTAATCTGTCTGGAAATAGAAAATGGGGCCTGCCATTGTAAAGAAAACTCCCCTAAATAGATTGTTACCGCGCAGTAGGCAATGGGGCCTTCCCTCATAATGAAAATTCCCAACTCGATTGTGAATGGCAGTAGGCAAGTTGACATGCCATTATCATCACAACTCCGCAGCTCGCACTTTACATTGGAAACAACGCATTTGGACTTCCCTGTGCTGTTTCTCGGATAACGCTAAGAGACATGGAATTTAAAAAATATGTTATTCACTGCATGTACAGTAATTTACTTGGATATCCGTATACAATGTAGATTACCGTAGCGAAGCACGGGCACATTTGCTAGTTAATGATATATTTTCAATTATCACTGAACTTAATTTTGAATGTTATTATTATTTCGTCAATGCCAGACCAGAAATGCTACAGACCGATGGAGCACATGTATGAGGAGTGTCGGCTCAAGAGGTTTTTTCAAAAAAATCAGTATTTCCTCCACATGCAATACAGAAGTGGAATACTGTCTAATGCCATGAACAATGCGGTCCACAAAGATGTAATTCCTTAAATGTTGTACCATAACCAATCATGGGTAAGTTCAATGCGCCTATTGTTATACGTTTCTTGAGTTTTACCATTCTTTTGGTGGAAATAGCACTTCTGAATAGACACTCCTCATATGTGGACAAATTATAACTGCGAACTCTGGTTGCAGAATAAAATAAGCTAGTGATCTAAATAGCAGTATTGGAAGAGGTATAATATACTCTGTAATATTTACATACGTTTGGAAAATTGGTCTACAGCAAGGAGTGGAAGTATATGTGATAGCGAGTTCAAATTTGTTAAGAGTATGACATGAAGTAAGTTAAATGTAACTTAAAAGCTTTTCAGTCTGCCGAACGCACAAGTTAAACATAAATTTTATTCTATAACACACCTGTAAAAACACATTATTAAACAAGGAATACAAATACACACTATTAAGCAAGGAATTATATGTTTCGTCCTTAAAAGAATATCTTCAGTTTCTATCAGATTTATTTTAATGATTCCACCGTTCTCTCTACTCCTACATTTACGCTACTGCTTTAGAGATTTCAAATTCCTAGGTATTAAACAGAAATAAACATAAATATTCTAAAATTTGAGTGTGATTTTATATACTCTGATGATGTTCGTTCAAGAAAGAAACATGTCATTCTTTTTTTATAGTGTGTATTTTTATTCCTTGTTTAATAGTGTTAATAGTGTGTTTAACACGTGCGTTATAGTTCAATACAGTGGAACCTTGGATTGCGAGCATAATTCGTTCCGGCAACATGCTCGTAATCCAAATCGCTCGTATATCAAAGCAAATTTTCCCATAAGAAACTATTGAAACTCGGATGATTCGTCCACAACACAAAAACATTTATTCGCATAACATTTCTAGAACAAAATATAACGTAAAACTATTAAACTGCACTTTACCTTACAATATAATCATTGTTGGTGTGAGGGAGACGAGAGGTGACATGAGAAGAGTTACTGTGTAGCACGAATTTCACTAACGGAATCACTGCTATCGGTTGGCTCATTGGAAGTGTATTCTTTTCGTGCAACTTTAACGAGGAACCTGTCCAATGACTGTTGCTTTTGCCTCTTTTTGAGGATTTCACGAAAAATGTGACATTGCATTGTCATTGAACAGATTCATCCACTGTAATCATCTCCTTCTTCCGACCGAATTCCTTTTTTAGCCTTCTTTTCGTTCACGGGGCCCATCGTTGCAGAACAGTTATATCACAGATGACAGAAACAAAACATGTACACTCGTACGGTGTTGACTATGCGAGCGAGGCACGCCAACTGAAGTCCAGCGCGGGAAATTATTACACACACTTTCCCAGGAAAAAGAGTGGCAGGGGGGGGGGGGGAACAAAGGCACAGGGGAGGTGGAAACGTAGGTACACGTGACGCTCGTATTGCGAAACATCACTCGCTTATCAAGTTACAATTTATTTAAAATATTTGCTCGTAGACCAAGTTACTCGCAATCCGAGGTTCCACTGTATTTATATTGAACTTGTGTGTTCGACAGACGGAAAAGTTTTTAAGTTACGTTTAACTGAGTCAGCACTGGAAAGTATGGCTTTCTCTTAACAAATGAAGTAAATTCGTATTGCAAACCTGGAACCTATTATCTTCAGCTATGAACAGAAATTCAGTGCCGACATGAAAATCATTGTTTCCAAGATGAAACTGATGCCAATAGAATATGCGATATCGGAGAAAATGGACCAATTCAAGTTCAGCTCAGAAACGTTCTACTCTTGGAAGAAATCAAACAAATTGTAGAAATTTAATACAATTCGTTCATACCAAGAAAATAAGTTCGCAGCTTTTAGTGTACAAGTCATAGATGTCAACAGAGTGTGGGGAATATATCTGTATGTAGTCCTGATGCACCAAAACAGTCGTAGATACATGAAGAGCATGCTTGCATCCTATTTGCCGAGGTCAGCAAAGCGAGGAAACTCTCTGTTCACGTTCTGGGTGCTAGATCGTAAACCAGACGGAAGGACTCCGGTTAGATGAGAAAACTTACGAACGGGGAAATAAAGCTTCGTCTCAGAAAAACGGCTGCTTTAAAAGACGACGGAGGGAAGAGTTAGGGAGATTTGTATAACATGCAGCTCCCTGCTATGACTTTGTTCTCCAAGGAAATTTGAGGGACTCACAATTAACAATGAAAGGCAAAATGCTGTATATCTTGTACGTAAATAACATTTCTTATAATTGAAAATGTTTTGGTTAATGGTATCAGAAGTTCCCTACTGCTTTGAATACCCGTGTCCAATCATTAACTTCCAGGGGGTTTCGCAGAGCGGGGGATTGGAGTATAAATCACCCACCTCCCCTCCGAAATTTTGAAGTTTAGGACTTGTGATTATTTGTGGCAACCGTATAAATTAAGATTTTAGGTAGCTCAATGTTTTGCTTTTAATTTGAACTACGTGTTTGCAAATAGTGTGCTGATGCTTCCATTAGCCAAATATATAAAAGTTTTTCTTCTAAAACGAATCATCCTGAAGCAATGGACTTCATTTCTGCACTTAACATTTTGCGACAGTGATATTTTCCTAACAATACACAGAGTACTGAAACTGTCTGTTTGCTGTTTTACTAGTAAGCACTGTCACACAAGAATGCTCTTTTTCATCCCTGAAATATTTAAAAGCTTATTTGCAGAATATGAGTGCACAGGAAAGATTGTGTTGGCTCTTTTCTATATACACAAAGGAAAACATGTGACCATAAATCATTATAAACCAGGAGACGTCTGATATTGTAATCAACAACATGAATACAAATGTGTCTTAAGTAAATAATTGTGTTATTTCGAAAGTTTCAATTTAGTTTCAAATATAGCTTTCAGGGCCGCATATCTTAAAATTTCGGGAATAGGAACCAGTATTTAGGTGGTTGGGCCGTGTGCGTTTGCAGAGTTTCTCCCAAACGTGCCATTTGGGCTCATCAGTTGGATTGGCACGTCCTCCAAGACTCTGCTTAGCAGTGGCAGACCAACTGCGTGGTCCCGCCGTGTTAGCAAGTAGGGATTGCTTTCTTCTTTAGCAGGTTAGTAATCCATATTTGCTAACACGGCGGGACCACGCAGTTGGTCTGCCACTGCTAAACAGAGTTCTGAAGGGGCGTGACAATCCAACTGATGATTACAAATGGCACCTTTGGAAGAAAGTCTGCAAACGCACACGGTCCAACCACCCAAACGTCGTTCCCTATTCCCGAGATTTTTAATATAGTTTTGCTAATTTCACAATATGCATCCAACATTATTTTATTGAAGTCCACAAATTTTATTATATAATGTTCCCCCTCACCCCGAAAATAATTTATACGTAAGCTCCTGTTACCTTTAAGGGAAAGCCTCATAAACCAGCTAATATACACCGCAGAGAAAGTTTGGAATATCAAAGATGCAATGCAATAATAACATTACAAAATCTTGCTTATTGTATCACAGAGTCAAAAAATATGGAAATGTAAACTTTTACAAATCCAATGTGGGTTTTTCGGATGTCTAACGCAAATAAGTCATAATAATTCAAAAAGTTACAATTCGTGTTTTTCTTCTTTTAGTGAATATTTTCTTTCTTCTCTGCCTTAGTATCGTGTATGGCTTTCTATGGCATTGTTCAGCTCCCCCACACGCCGCTATGGCATTCTTGCAATTAGTGCATTGACGTCTTTTGATAAAGAAGGTCCCATTCCATCTGGGTATCTCTAACGAGGTCTGGAAGTATCTGTGGAGGTTGTGTACGACCAAAAGCAGCTATTTTCAACCTGTCCCATGTATGCTCAATGCAGTTTATGTCCCGTGAATTAGCAGGCCAATTCATATGGTTGATAACCGCCTCTTTCATGAAGTTAGTCACTGGTGCACCTCGATGAGGGCCAGTATTTCCGTCGACGAAACATTAGTTCAGCACCATATTCATCCCTAAATGGTGGAAGAATTTCGTCGGTATACCGCTAGGCAGATAGCTTTCCTCGAGCTGATACTGTAACCGTATCGGTTCTAAATATAATTAATTTAAAATTGGTTTCGGCAGTGGAAACTTTTGTCAAGCTCCTTTGTTCGTGTGGAAGTCAAGTTGCATCAGATTGCACACCACCTCCGACTTGGTGGTGCAAACACAAGGCCGTCATAGCTGGAGAGATCCCCAGAAAGAGAGCGAGCTATGCAAATGACAAGGAAGGAAAATACATAGCAATAACTCCGCTCACTAAAAATGGCCGAAACACGGTATTGCCAACGTGCAAGCTTGATTTGTGTTGTAAGATTTCGAGATAAGCGCATTAAATAGTAAGGAAAATCTCGGCATGTCATATGTTTGTATAGTAGACCTATGCCAAAATTATAATTGTTTGTAAAATTTTAACGTGTGGAAAATCACGCCACCAGAAGATTATATAAATACCAGTCCCACGCTAGCTGTGAACGCACACTCCGGACGGGTGATCCCCGAAAAGGCATCGTATTTTATGATAAATATAAGATAAACCGACGATCGATTTGTTTCCTGCACTCAATCAAATTACTTAGAAATCTGAGCTATACGTTTAACCGCATCGCCAGTGGCACAGGACACATACAGTAGAATGGCTGATATGCAAATTGTGGTGGGGACCGTTCGCCATCTGTTGTTCGTATAGGGGTAAAATTAAAAAAGAACCCGCGCGGTGATGCGGAAAGGACGCCTTGACGTAAAGTATTGGCCGTCCGCTGGTGTCCTGG
Organism: Anabrus simplex; assembly: GCF_040414725.1. Classification (NCBI taxonomy): domain Eukaryota; kingdom Metazoa; phylum Arthropoda; class Insecta; order Orthoptera; family Tettigoniidae; genus Anabrus; species Anabrus simplex. The sequence continues at coordinate 369,925,904 of NC_090268.1, read as the reverse complement.
CCTTACCTTTGTTCGGGAGTGCTATTTTACATTTTATCGATACGCTGTATGAAAGACTATGTTCAAGTTACAGATAAATTTAAATTAATGAAAGTATGTGAAAATTAGACTAACAGGATGATTATATTGCCGTAAAGACGATCGCGGGAACTGTATTAAAGTTTCATAAATTATGTTGGTGGATGACGTCATGTAATTGAACGTCATTAACATTAGACTTGTTCCAGTGAAGAAAACCCCAGGGTTATGAGGGTGCTCAAGAGGACCAGAGGAGGATTTGAACCAGTGATCCACGCCAGCGCCATGAGGGGTTAAACGACGCCAAGGGCCTTCCCAAGGCCCGAGCCATGGATTTCTCGACATGACGATGAGTGCATTAAATTTGAAATACAAATAATTTATGTAATTATGTAGGACGCGTAAGAGTGGTTAGTAAATGCAAAATGCATGTATTTTATAATTAGGGAGAGATTTGTGAGTGGTCTTCAAATTGTATTAAATAATGTTTATGTAGACGATGAGGGCCAGTATTGCCTATAACATGTTAATTTAAAGTAAAGCATGTGCAAGGATGTATAGATGAAATATCTGAAAGGTTGAGAGTCCTTTAGATTGCGAGGGTAAAGTATAGATTCGTTTTATTGAAGACTTCAAACGGTAAAATTAATTTAATTGATGTTGGTAATGCATGACGGCAGTGTCATAAAAATGCCAGTATAGGTATGATAATCGTGGGGGTAGCAATGCACTCTGATTTTAAAGTAAATTTACACGAGTAGAATATAGAGATAGCTGTATCAATTTGTGTAATATGTGACAAGCCTGGACGCGAACGTACTTCCTCCCATTTTAGATAGGGTTTCCCTTCTATGTCAAGAAGTATATACTTTTCTTTTAAACTATAATAAAGTTATGGATACGTTCAGATCCAGAGATTTATGTTCGCGTTCAAATTTGTAGGACCCGGGTATTTCGTGTGTATGGATGTGACATTGATAAGACGAATAGTGGCTTGATGTGAGTTAAAAATTAGTGAATGGGCAGAGAATGAATAAGCGAAAGAAACTTTTGAATATGATAAGAGGATATTGGTTGAAATGATATATATATTTACCATGATGTTTTCTCAGGGGGACGGATTGTCTCGTTTTGAGAAGGTTTAAAATGAAGGGTCACCACCCAGCATTTACAAGCACGGCTCTGCGACGTTATGATTTATGATTTTTTGAGAGGGAGAAACCTGGCCGCTCTCGTAATAAAGAATTCTGCCAAGTGTATTGTTCAAGCCTGTGCACCAATACGGAGAAACTTAGGGGTTCGCAAATATACGATCGCATATAGAGGATTTCCTTTTAATATTTTCATGATTATCTCTGCAAAGAAATTGAGTAACAGGAACGCCAGAATAGTATTGTTTGCTGATCTTTTGAATGATTTAGATAGGGATTTTCAGAAACCCATTTGGCGGTGGCATCCTAGGGACCACCGGTTCGAAGTCCAAGGACAAACCCTGGATTTTCCGTCACACACAAGTTATATTTATAAGTTTAATTTTTTGTTCCATAAAATACAGCCAGTCTATGTGTTTATTGTTTACACTTCTGTTTGCAGTGTGCGTACATAATTTTTTGAGTGTGTTCTTTGAGATTTATTTCATGTTTGATGTCTGAATTCGATAGCGGGTTCTGATTCTTGATTTTGTCATCGGGTTCATTGCGATGTGGGTTTGATTTCGGACCCAACATCTGTTTAGTTTTGTTGTCGGCTGTGATATTGTCCACTAGTGTTAGTTATTCTTTGTTTATTAATTGGGAGTGTAGTTAATTAGTTAGGCGACCACTTAATGTTGTCTCCGATTTTTGCGTAGATAGTGTGTTTCTTCTGATAGTGAAGAAATTCTTTGATGAGAACCGTCGCATTTGCAAGGATATTCATGTACCTAAGAACATTTCAAGTAATGTATATTTAATGATCTAGGTATATTCGTCGTCATGTCGTAAACGAAAAGAACGTTCAAGTTTTTTTTGAATGAACGGAGTCATATCTCCAGGCGTATGTATTCAGACCATCAGACGTTGTACAGTTTAACTGTAGTGCTATTCAGGGTTACATTGAATTAATTTATGTGATATCAAGGTATAATAGATAGGGTTTACATATTTGTCTGCTTACGATTTGCCGAAGTGGAATGCATTCTAGTTTTCCTCCGCTCACTTATGGCTTTAAGTTAGTTTTAGTGTTGTATTTTTGATATTATGCCGCGAACGCACCGTGGTCCTGGGAGGTCGGGGGTTGTACTCTGCGGAGCGGAGGAAGTGCAGTTGATCCTTGCACGGTCAAAAGAGCTTCTGTTCGCCCATCAGTTAGGAGTTTACTTTTTTCGCTCTCCAGATGAGGTGACATTTGACTCTAGATTGAAAAGGTCCCATACCATCGAACGCCTTTGTGTATGGTACCGTATGGCGATAGCTCAGTTTGGGGGCAATGTTGCTGTCGTATCGTTCTATGGGACAATAGCGTGGGTGATACGGTTCCAGTACCAAGGGTGTGCGACGACCATTTATAACCCCAGCCTAAAATATTACTCCATCACCTCCATATTCATGCGCCTCTTGGACATGTTGGTACTTTCTACCGCGTCAATTACGTCTCCACACCCTTTGTTGTCCTGTATTTGGCCTAAGTGATACGCGTGTTTCATGTGCAAACATGACATTACGCCATTCATCAAGCTCCCAATTAAGATGCTGGATGGTCCATCTTCTCCTCTCAGCGCGATGAGGATTCTCCATTAGAACATCCCGAATTAGTTAAAATGACCTTAATTGAGGCCTACCAGGTGTATGCATAAATTTTTGCCGGTTTTGTGGTAAAGAAAACACGTAATTTTTTAGTGAAATTCATTTTCTGTTTATTCCAAATATTGGCCATCGGCTTCTACACATTTCGCCCATCTTTCAGGTAAGTTATGAATGCCATGCCAGACAAACTGCTTGTCTTTTGCGGCAAATCATTAGTTGATCCATTTTCCAACTTTCTCGAAATTGCTGAAGTGCTGCTCTGCGAGAGCCTGCCCATTGATGCGAAGAGGGTGATAGTCAGATGTCGCCAGGTCGGGGAAGTACAGCGGGTGAAGAAGAATGTCCCACTCGAGCGATTTCAAGGTGTCTTTTACTGGTTTTGTTGTGCGAGACGACGCATTGTCGTGTAACAAAATCACTTTGCCATGTCTTCTGGACCATTCCGGTCGTCTTTCGATCAATGCTTAAAGTGTCTTCGCACTTTTGTGGTCTCACAGAGCGCGCATTTTCACACTGAAATCACCACGTTTAAATTGTCGAAACCTTGCCTCTACTAGCATGTTTCTACCAGAAAACGATGACTTTCCACAGGATTTTTTCTTTTGATTAAACAAGAAAATCAAAACGTGCCGCTAATGTTCTTTTACAGGCAAAAACGTCAACATGATCACTGAAGGGTACAACACAGACGCTAGTGCTTGGCGAACTCAACTTGTGTGTGCTGGTAAGTTAATATCCGACGAAGAAGCTGATGTGTCAGATTCATACACTGCGTACTGTTCGCTGGCCCCATTTCTTAGTGAAACCGTAAAAGACTTATGCATACACCTGGTATGCAGGAGAGTGCGTACAGTTTGTGAAGATACACGGACCGCGGTTACACTGAAGGAGTCATCTTGTCAAAGTTGGTCTCCTCTGCGCTGTTGTGCTAATACAACGATCTTGACGTGGCTTTGCCACTCTCGATCGACCTTCCTTCGGTCTCTCAGTCACATCATTGGTCTCACGGTACCTTTTTTCATATTTTCGACATTACACTTTGGGTAACCCCTACGTTGCGTAATACTGGTCCTTGTGTATGTCCACGCTGAATCAATTCCATAATTCTGATTCAATCAAACTGGGAAATATGCATTGCACATAAAACGTAAACACTAGATGAAGCTTGTATTGTATTGCATACACTACGACCAGTCTTCACCTGGAATGGCACACTTCACTCCAGGCTCAACACAGACCGTAGGCAGAGACATCTGCTGCATTGAGTTACAACAATTGAGTTACATGTGTGCGCATCGAGATCTCTGCCACTTACAAGGGGAGTAAACGCCCCACCTCTTAATGTGCCTAATTCCACAATATTCGAAGCTATTTTTTTACGTCACGCTGACACATATAGGTCTTACGGTGACGGTGGAATGGTAAAGGCCAAGGAGTGTGAAGGAAGCGGCCGTGGCCTTAATTAAGGTACAACCCCGGCATTTGCCTGGTGTGAAAGTGGGAAACCACAGAACATCATTTTCAGGGCTGCCAACACTGGGGCTCAAACCCACTATCTCCCGGATGCAAGCTCACAGCTGCGCTCCCCTAACCGCACGGCCAACTCGCCCGTTAAGTTGATTTACTGCGATCGTACGCATGTACACGGCAGGAAATGAAAGCGTTTACGTAATTTAGTGAAAACAAGAAATTATGAAAGTGTGTACCGTTAAAGCAGATTCTCCAGTTGGTTGAGGTGGTAAAATGCATCCATTGTATCACCTGCCTGTCTTAAGAGCCGACTAAAAGTAGAATCCTCAAGGGCTCTCATCTCTGGAGTATGGTATGGTTACCAAGGGGCCGCTAGCTGGTCTGGTATTGTTTTTACTAACTCGTACCAGGCTTCACACTTTAATACCTGCTACCCGAATTTCTCTTCATACCCAGGTGGCATTACGTTTGCGTGGCGTAAACAATTTCCAGCTCCTTCGAGGCTCTCTCTTGTCGTAAGTCGATGTCGTCTCCTGTCGAAGGGTCGAACTTCTTAAACATTTCATCACCGGGCGAGGAGCGCGCAGCTGTGGGCTTGCATCCGGGAGATAGTGGCTTCGAACCCCACTGCCGGCAGCCCTGAAGATGGTGTCCCGTGGTTACCTATTTTCACACCAGGCAAAATGCTGGGGCTGTACCTTATTTAAGGCCACGGGCGCTTCCTTCCCAATCCTAGCCCTTTCCTATCCGATCGTCGCCATGGGTCGGTGCGACGTAATACAAAATTGTAGAAGAATAATATGTTTTATTTTTTATTTGCATTGTTTCTTTGTCTTAGTATTGGCTATGAAGCCTTCTCTTAAACTAAAACAAGACTAACAAATACATTAAACTAATACAATTTTCAAGAAGTCGAAACTAATGAAAAAAAACTCGTATAAAATGATTGTAGCCGCCTCTGTGGTGTAGTGGTTAGCGTGATTAGCTGCCACCCCCGGAGGTCCGGGTTCGATTCCCGGCTCTGCCACGACATTTGAAAAAGTGGTATGAGGGCTGGAACGGGGTCCACTCAGCCTCGGGAGGTCAACTGAGTCGAGGTGGGTTCGATTCCCACCTCAGCCATCCTCGAAGTGGTTTTCCGTGGTTTCCCACTTCACCTCCAGGCGAATGCCGGGATGGTACCTAACTGAAGGCCACGGCCGCTTCCTTCCCTCTCCCTTGCCTATCCCTTCCAATCTTCCCATCCCCCTACAAGGCCCCTGTTCACCATAGCAGGTGAGGCCGCCTGGGCGAGGTACTGGTCATACTCCCCAGTTGTATCCCCCGACCAAGAGTCTGAAGCTCCAGGACACTGCCCTTGGGGCGGTAGAGGTGGGATCCCTCGCTAAGTCCGAGGGAAAAACCGAACCTGGAGGGTAAACAGATGATGATGATGATAAAATAATTGCAGCCAGTCCCTGATATGAGTGGTGTGAAAATATCGCTCATAGAGTCGGTTGGTGCATGCATTTCAGTGGGCTTGGCAGACTGACATGTAATAGCAACTTCTGGCTTAGTGAGGAAAGCAACAGTTAACTACCTCACTCCTCATTTCCCTAGTATGCCTCTTGAGTGACACCTAGGCTATTTATGACAGTTGTTGGTGGAGCTGTAGATGATCCAACCAGGCTTCGGGTTGAATATCCAACATACATACCAATAATAATAATAATAATAATAATAATAATAATAATAATAATAATAATAATAATAATAATAATTGTTACGGTGTTTTAGGGGTAGGTAGAGGTGAAAGAAGGTGCGGGTGTGAATAGGTCTCCAGCTACGAAAGCAAAATTAATTTAAAATTTAACAAGGTTATATTTTCTTTTCAAAAACAAGAAATAACAAGCATGGCAGGTACAAAGTAGCAAGTCAAAAAGGGTAGTTACAATATTTACAGGAATTGGGCTTCGCGCCCTGATTTTACACAGCTTGGGCAATCAGCTCAGTTTTACCCCAAACACGAGTTTTAACAGAGGGGCAGAAAACCCCATTCATACCTAGGAGCCCTTGCTCCAAATTACACAGAAAAGCCTCCACGAGGCATACAACACTCAATTTTCAAAAGAGCCACTCGCTCTCAAAATTTAAGCCTCTCCCAGGCCACACCAAACTCCACCTTCAAGTTGTCCTCACTGGACATAGACACAGGGGTACAATACCCAACCTACTGAGGTCTATTAAATGAAAAGGGGCAATTACATGACCTCTAAAATAACAATTTGAGAGGAGGCAATCTGCACTCCTAATACACTTGTTTTTAAAAAAACCTAATCTGGCTCTAGGCCACTAATGCAAGGGCTAATCCCATACTACCGAGGTGACTTTAGAAAAGAGCAATTTGTTTTACATTAACGAAGAATAGGTTGAGAAAATAAGTTCACCTCAAAACAATAAGAGTGGGAGCTCGAGAGGGTTAGCACTCTCTATCCCAGAAGGTAGCTTAAAAGAGAATAGAAGAAAGATTGTTACATTTTAGGAAAAGGTTACATGGTGGAACGCTTCGCACCCGCCCCGAGAGTTAAACTGCTGAGCTAGCAAAGAAAGAATTTATTAATCGGCCATTACCTTATTGATGACCGCTGCCGAGGAAAGAGGCGCTTCCCGCCTCCTGCTATGTACTTTATACACTGAAAGATGGAACAGAAGTGGCCCGGAGACCCAAAAATCAGCAGTTTATATCCTCTCGCAGAAGTTTCGAGGCGTTAGGGGAATGAAAACACCCTCCCGCAAATTCTTTATTGGCTAGGGTACAGAAACATATCCAAGTTGGGGGAAGATACATCGGATTGGTCGGAAATAACTAAAAGAAATTCGGGATTGGATAAATCTAAAACAAGGGGGAAAAGAGGGGTATACAGCCAACTTAAACAATAACAGAAAGAAATTTAGCAAGAAACAAACATTTGAAATAAAAATTTCTCCAACAAAATAGTTCTTTGACTCCGCACTAGGGTGCACTATTGTTGATCTTCAGTAGTGTCCTCTAGAAGAGAAAGTTCACACTTCTTACTTCAAGCGAAACAAAAACACATCAAAAATGACACAGTTCAAAAACTCAAAATTTTCCACGTGGTGACATCTTCTGAGAAGGTAAAGAATTAATAGCGTAGATAAAGTTCAGACTTCCTCCAGCAGAGGAGTTTCAACTGGCGCACATTTTAAATTAGCGGAGTGGAGGTGTACCTCCCGGTACAATAATAATAATAATAATAATAATAATAATAATAATAATAATAATAATAATAATAATAATAATAATAATAATAATAATAATAATAATAATAATAATAATAATAATAATATGTGATACAAATAAATTAGTGCCGACCGAGTTGGCCATGCGGTCAGGGTCGCGTAGTTGTGAGCTTCTATTCGGCAGATGGTCGGGTTGAATCTCAGCGTTGAAAATGTTTTTCCGTGGTTTCCTATTTTTACACCAAGCTAATGCTGGGGCTGTACCTTATTTAAGGCTACGGCCGCTTCCTTCCTAATCTTAGCTCTCTTCCATCCTTGCGTCGCCGAAAACATACGACATGATCGTGCGAGGTAAGAAAAAAACAGTAGCAGAAAGAAAAAAAATATTAAGGGAGGATAGTTGCCCAGTTATACTTTCTCTTAAAAACAATAAATACCACCTCCACCTCCACACCACCAATTAAAGTTGAAATTCTCGGGGTGTGTACGAGAATTCGGGGAATCCCATTCTCAAAATAGAATCTATCACATTCATACTTGTTACGATTGATATTGTATGGTGTCATTCCTGCTCCAAAATGAACATTATACTATACACACGTATTGATTTAAATGATTGTGTTGAGAGGATGAAAGAGGGCAGTTCAGTACTCTTCCTATAGTAAGTAAGTAATTCGTCTTTATTCGTGGCGAAGTTAGGGTTCAATGCCCACTCTTACATTTTTTTTTTTTTTTTTTTTTGCTATTTGCTTTACGTCGCACCGACACAGATATGTCTTACGGCGACGATGGGATAGGAAAGGCCTAGGAATTGGAAGGAAGCGGCCGTGGCCTTAATTAAGGTACAGCCCCGGCATTTGTCTGGTGTGAAAATAGGAAACCACGGAAAACCATCTTCAGGGCTGCCGACAGTGGGGCTCGAACCCACTATCTCCCGATTACTGGATACTGGCCGCACTTAAGCGACTGCAGCTATCGAGCTCGGTCTCTTACATTTACACTTAACCGCAACATTAAAAATAATTAAGAGAAATATATATATTTAAAACAATATAGTACTAACAGCAAACTGGACATAGTAATAAAATAAATAATTACTGAATATACAACATGACAATATAAATGAACGAGATATTAATTATAAAACTAACAATAGTAATAAAAAAGGAAGGAGACACCTATAACTAACTATACAGGGTGAAGCGAAATTCGCGCACTCGGGCGTCGCAGCGCGACTCCTCACATGCAAGCAATAAAGAAATGTATCTCACAAAAGTTCGTCCTGTGAGTATATCCGGCAGAAAAAGGAAGTTGAAGAATGGCAATCTGGCAACGCTGTAACCACAGGTAGGGTAAGTACATTTGTCAGCATACTTCGGACGTAATTTACAGTTGGTGCTGTGGGTAGAGTTTTGGGTTAGCATGCGGAAGGTCGAGGGGTCTGTTCTCGGTGGAGGAGTATGTTTTTTATTTCGTAAATGTAGTCCAGGTGGTATGGTATCTGGCATCTTAATCGTCAACAGCGATTGTAGTGGGTTTTCTAGAAACCATTTGCACTTACATACTACGATCCTAGAAATAGACGAACAATCGTTTTCATTGGTCAGATTTGAAAGTCGCCGTTTCCACATTGTGGGCATGAATTTATTCGCACCACTTCATCTACTAGATGCATTACAACGTGTTCAGCGTTCCAAAATATTGCAAATATAAGATACATGTAACATAAGAAACGGTGTCTTACTGTATTACAGTGCCATTTCTTGATGGATACAGTACTTTTGTATCCACCTCTTGGCACAGGCCAGAGTAAAATGTAGCTTCCACCGAAGTCCCAGTCTCATCCATGGCTGTGACAATATGGAAGCTGCTGGGGTATGGGTAGTGCTGAGTAGTGACATTCAGAGCACGACTAGTGCATCTGAGTGATATGGAAGGTGTTGCTCATAGGGTCAGTCGTGCTGCAATAGCACTTTCTGACCCAGTGAGGAAAGCAATGGCAAACTGCCTCACTCCTCGTCTTGCCTAGTACCTCTCATTTTGATGCTGCCATTGGTTTTTGCGGTTTCCTTATAACCGCATAACCTTTGCTGGTGCTGTTTGAGGATCCAACCAGCCTCTGGGATGATGACCTAACAGACAGACAATGACCGATGGAAATTAGCACATTAAAAAATGCGCCTCAACCCAGAATCGAACCCTCGACCTCTTGCATGGTAATCCAAAACTCTATCCACCGCACCAACCGTACAGCACGCCTAACGTGTGCTGACAGAGGTATTTACCCCTACATATGGTTACAGTGTTGCCAGATTGCCACTCTTCAACGTCCTTTTTCTGCCGGATATACTCGCAGGACGAACTTTTGTGAGATACATTTTTTTATTGCTGGGATGTGAGGAGTCGCGCTGCGACGCCCGAGTGCGCGAATTTCGCTTCACCCTGTATATTCTTGGAACAGTCGACGACTTATTGCCAAATGAATCGAACGTGTTACAAAACAATGTTAAAAAGCAGACGAACAAGGTCAATAACGCCCTTCAAAATTAAAACCAAACCAAACCAAACCCCATGGCGCAACAGCCCCGAAGAGCCTTGGTCTACCAAGCGACCGTTGTTCAGCCCGAAGGCCTGCAGATTACGAGGTGTCGTGTGGTCAGCACGACGAATCCTCACGGCCGTTATTCTTGGCTCTCTAGACCGGGGCCGCTATCTCACCGTCAGATAGCTCCTCAGTTGTAATCACGTAGGCTGAGTGGACCTCGAACTAGCCCTCAGGTTCGGGTAAAAGTCGCTGCCCTGGCCGGGAATCGAACCAGGGGCCTCCGGGTAAGAGGCAGGCACGCTATCCCTACATTGTGGTGCTGGCCTTCAACTTAAAGGGGGCAAAATTCATTCATTTACTCATTCATTCATTCATTCATTCATTCACCAAAGTATGTATGTCAATTGGGTCTTCCCTGTAGCTATATTTAGCATTTGTATTACTTAAAAATCAATACATCTGTGTTTTAAGCCCATGATTTCAATGCACATTATACATTGTATCTAGTCTATTTTAATTTACTCCGGTATGTATTGATCCGGAGAGCAACAACTCTAAATGAATCCAGACAAATGATGTTTTATTCTGTTCTATATTTGTGGAAGTTCCTCCTTCCCCCGCCCATTACCAACTAATGGGATGATTTCAATGTAGCTTCCCTTATGCGTGCATATGCAAACTTACCACCTTAAGTAAATTCGTGTCCTCGCCTCGAGGTTGTGTAGCAACAACACCCCCTCCACCCCTCCCCCTCCAAAACACACTCATACACACAGTGGTATTAAACTACATGTACCATTTCACCACATATCGGCCCTCCTGTCATTCTTAAACTTTTGGTAGTACCGGGAATCGAACACAGATCTCAAAGGGCGGCAGTTGTAATAATAATTTCGTGTGGCTATTACTAGCCGAGTACAGCCCTTGTAAGGCAGACCCTCCGATGAGGGTGGGCGGCATCTGCCATGTGTAGGTAACTGCGTGTTATTGTGCTGGAGGATAGTGTTATGTGTGGTGTGTGAGTTGCAGGGATGTTGGGGACAGCACAAATACCCAGCCCCCGGGCCATGGGAATTAACCAATGAAGGTTAAAATCCCCGACACGGCCGCGAATCGAACCCGGGACCCTCTGAACCGAAGGCTAGTACTCTGACCATTCAACCAACGAGTCGGACAGGGCGGCATTTAATAGCGCTAAATATTACGGTTGGGAGGTGGACACTTACCTCTTGACTATTTTACGGCTCTCTCTCTCTCTATCTCTCTCTCTCTCTCTCTCTCTCTCTCTCTCAATATTTGGTCGCGTTTACGTTAGATTAGAGGTTATGACAGATAGGTGAAGACTTCAGCAGTACATCACTTGTTAAGTTAAATGGCCCCCTAAAATAAGTGTTGTATAAACGGAAGGAAGTGTGAAACCATTTTCTTCAAGCGACAGAGGTCAGAAGAGAAACAGAGATCCATCTAACTGTAAAAGAAACAAGCCCAAACAAATGAGGTAAAAGTAAACTCGTGTACTCATCCCGAGGTGGTGCAGCTCTTTTCATGCACACCCCCATTGGAAGTGAGCTGCATGTACCATTTCACCCACATACCAGCCCTCCTGCCATTCGTAAATTTCTGGCAGTACCGGGAATCGAACCCAGGCTCCCGAGGACGGCAGCTAATAACCGTTACGCTACGGAGGCGGACGAACAAATGCGGTTAGTTGGATGTACATATTCTTGCTCTGGAGGTGGGGGATGAAGAAAAGGGTTCGTTATGGCACGTTTCTGTTTTTACATGTTTTGTGTTTGTTTTCTTCCAGATATTCTTCAAATAGGTCACTAAAGTTTCCAGAATGCAATCACAGACAGGAAGCCTTTCTATGTCGTACAATTACAGTTCAAGACTTTCACAGATTTCATCATCATCATCATCATCTGTTTACCCTCCAGGTTCGGCTTTTTCCCTCGGACTCAGCGAGGGATCCCACCTCTACCGCCTCAAGGGCAGTGTCCTGGAGCTTCAGACTCTTGGTCGGGGGATACAACTGGGGAGTATGACCAGTACCTCGCCCAGGCGGCCTCACCTGCTATGGTGAACAGAGGCCTTGCTGGGGGATGGGAAGATTGGAAGGGATAGGCAAGGATGAGGGGAGGAAGCGGCCGTGGCCTGAAGTTAGGTACCATCCCGGCATTCGCCTGGAGGAGAAGTGGGAAACCACGGAAAACCACTTCCAGGATGGCTGAGGTGGGAATCGAACCCACCTCTACTCAGTTGACCTCCCGAGGCTGAGTGAACCCCGTTCCAGCCCTCGTACCACTTTTCAAATTTCGTGGCAGAGCCGGGAATCGAACCCGGACCTCCGGGGGTGGCAGCTAATCACAGATTTCATAAGAGATTCTATTCTCGTGTCCGCCTCTGTGGTGTAGTGGTTAGTGTGATTAGCTGCCACCCCCTGAGGCCCGGGTTCGATTCCCGGCTCTGCCACGAAATTTGAAAAGTGGTACGAGGGCTGGAACGGGGTCCACTCAGCCTCGGGAGGTCAACTGAGTAGAGGTGGGCTCGATTCCCATCTCCGCTATCCTGGAAGTGGTTTTCCGTGGTTTCCCACTTCTCCTCCAGGTGAATGCCGGGATGGTACCTAACTTAAGGCCACGGCCGCTTCCTTCCCTCTTCCTTGTGTATCCTTTCCAATCTTCCCATCCTCCCGCAAGGCCCCTGTTCGGCATAGCAGGTGAGGCCGCCTGGGCGAGGTACTGGTCATACTCCCCAGTTGTATCCCCTACCAAGAGTCTGCAGCTCCAGGACACTGCCCTTGAGGCGGTAGAGGTGGGATCCCTTGCTGAGTCCGAAGGAAAAGCCGACCCTGGAGGGTAAACAGATGATGATGATGATGATTCTATTCCAAGGCACCAAAAGAAAGGGGAAAATCAACATTTAGTCTATAGGAAAAAAAAAAAAAATCATTCCAAACCATAAGAGACTTCCTATATGTTTGGAGACATTTATAGGTGTGATGAAACATTTCGAGATTTCGCATTAACACAGCGTTAAAACATTTTTAGAGATACTAACCACTTGCCTAAAGAAAATCGAGAAGCTCACTGCGTAAGTGTTGAGTATACGGCAAGAAGGGATAACGTTATGCAATTTCTAAATTCGTTGACATGTTCGGAACCTCATTACTGCTCCGGGGGTTCAAGAAGGCGTTACTCCTCATCCGAGTTCAATATAAAGAAATTGTGGCGGATATACACCTGTGTTGCGCACCATATAGAAGTGGAACAAAGGTTCTTAGGGGCATTTTCATCATCATCATCATCATCATCATCATCTGTTTACCCTCCAGGTTCGGCTTTTCCCTCGGACTCAACGAGGGATCCCACCTCTACCGCCTCAATGGCAGTGTCCTGGAGCTTCAGACTCTTGGTTGGGGGATACAACTGGGGAGAATGACCAGTACCTCGCCCAGGCGGCCTCACCTGCTATGCTGAACAGGGGCCTCGTGTAGGGATGGGAAGATTGGAAGGGATAGGCAAGGAAGAGGGAAGAAAGTGGCCGTGGCCTTAAGTTAGGTACCATCCCGGCATTTGCCTGGAGGAGAAGTGGGAAACCACGGAAAACCACTTCCAGGATAGCGGAGATGGGAATCGAGACCACCTCTACTCAGTTGACCTCCCGAGGCTGAGTGGACCCTGTTCCAGCCCTCGTACCACTTTTCAAATTTCGTGGCAGAGCCGGGAATCGAACCCGGACCTCCGGGGGGTGGCAGCTAATCACGCTAACCACTGCACCACAGAGGCGGACTAGGGACATTTTCAACAAGAAATACAATATTGGGTATGGAACTCTACGGGTTATGTAAAACTCGTTTACAGATCATTGGAAAAATAAAAATTGTTACTGATCCTGCAGGAAAGCAAACAGTGATGTCTGAAAAAACAATCCATAAGAGAAGATCTGAGGCATTCTATAGACTTGTTCAAGAAAAAGACGATCCAAGTATTCTGGTATTAAGTTTTGATTGTCAAAAAATGTACTTCCTCGGAAATTACCATACCAATCAGCGTGTTATAGAAGGCAGATCTATTTCTACAATTTAACCGTTGTAAAAGGTCACTCCAAAAGCATGCTGACAAGATAAAATCTTATTTCTTGTATTTGGCTTCAAAATGAATGCAGAAAACGGGAGAATCGAAAGATGTCATTTTTATGTCAAGCCTTACGCAACACAGAATTGTCAGAACCCTTCACAATTGTTCTCTTGGTGTGTGACGGTTGTAGGGGACCAGAAAAGAATACCATTGTAGTGTCAATGGTCAGCTACCAGTTCCTAAATTTCTCCCCCTGAAAATATCAAAAGAGTCCAGGTAGTATTCCCTGTTATCGGACCTTGTATTTGGTAATATTGAACAGGAGATACGCAGGCATGAAAACATGATTAGTCCTGAGGAATACTTGGACATGACAGAAAATTATGCAACAGTGATAAGACTTGGAGAAGAAGGCAGCCAGAATGTTGAACTGAAAAAGTGAAAAGGACCTCTTCATAAATGCTCCAAGTAAATATCAGTTTCATTACAAGCAAGTAAGCACTTTTTTTTTTTCCAAAAGCGTGACACAACAACTGTAGTACGGAGTGGGAGCTGTTACAATTTACGATTTCAGGGATATTCTTCCACAATGAAACCAACTGAGACTATTATCAATATGAAGCACCAGAAATTCGAAATTCAGCACCCTAAGTATGGAAAAGGAACGTGATGTCAACGCTCTTATGGAAAAGCACAATGGTCAAGAACGGCGGGAACTTTAAGACATTGTACATAGAAATGAGGAAGATCAATTAGGTTGAAGAACAAGAAGTAAACGTCCTTCATTACCAGCCACAGGAAGAAGCACCCAATCTGTACATTTAAATATTTAAAAGCTTGAGTGTATGGATTTTTTTAGGAATTTAAATTTTTGAACTGAATTGATTTGTTGGAATGTAGGTCATTCATGTTAACAACTTGAGGTGCATTCTTATCACTATATTTTTATATAAATGAATTATTTTATAAACTGTATATTTTATTATTTTTATTATTATTCTGCTCTATTCTCCAAGCGTCCATTAAAATTTAGGTTCTTCTGTTCACTGCTTGAATCCTGTTTCTTAGCTTCACATATATAAGAATGTTTGTCGCAAAACTTATATTACCCAGAACCTTTCGATTCATGACTCACATTATCCAAATACTTTGAGCGAAACTCACATTCTCCAATTTAAAATGTAATGTGTCGTCTTCAGATTTACTTTTCACAAGAAAAGCTGCCTTCGGGCATTTAATATCACGATAAAGATTTAAATAGAAATGTATTCTGCACTATCCATCCAGATGTGCACATTTGAGCGTTTTCAGCTTTACCATGTGAACAATGCAAGTTTTGCTTCGACACCCCTCATATATCGGCGACCGTGATAGAACGCGTGTACAGCGTGGAAGATAAATGCATAGCCTAATTTTTATTAACACTTTGAAAACATAAAAATACATTATTGATATTTGGTCTCATAAAAATGTAACTGTCCGCCTCTGTGGTGTAGTGGTTAGTGTGATTAGCTGCCACCCCCGGAGGTCCGGGTTCGATTCCCGGCTCTACCACGAAATTTGAAAAGTGGTATGAGGGCTGGAACGGGGTCCACTCAGCCTCGGGAGGTCAACTGAGTAGAGGTGGGTTCGATTCCCACCTCAGCCATCCTGGAAGTGGTTTTCCGTGGTTTCCCACTTCTCCTCCAGGCAAATGCCGGGATGGTACCTAACTTAAGGCCACTGCCGCTCCCTTCCCTCTTCCTCGTCTATCCCTTCCAATCTTCCCATCCCCCACCAAGGTCCCTGTTCAGCATAGCAGATGAGGCCGCCTGGGCGAGGTACTGGTCATTCTCCCCAGTTGTATCCCCGACCCGATGTCTGAAGCTCCAGGACACTGCCCTTGAGGCGGTAGAGGTGGGATCCCTCGCTAAGTCCGAGGGAAAAGCCAACCCTGGACGATAAACAGATTAAGAAGAAGAAGAAGAAGAAGAAAAATGTAACTTATATACTGTATACTTCAAACGAAACTACTTATTGAAATTTATTTCCATTTGTTATACTTCGATGAGAATTAAACTTAACTTTATCCATAACCTGGAATAAAAATGAATTTCCTTCAAACTTTATTTCCTTGCATACTTTAGTAAAACAAAATTAGATTAATTTTTCTTAAGACAATATTTTAAGGATTAAAATTTCACATGCATTCACTTGTTTAGTTTAGTATCTTCGAGATATGTTGAAATTATGATGGGAGTATTCGAGACTAATATGTCAAAAAATTCGATTCTTATACGTTATTCAGTTATCTCGAATCCTGATAAAAGTATTCGGATACTTCCGCAACATATTCAACTTATGCAACATCGAGAACAGTGTGGATAGAAGCACCATCTCTGGACGAAACTTAGAACTACCTCTGTGTTTATGACGTGGGTCAGGGGGTAAAGGAAGTAATGCGAATCATGCGAATATTTACCTAAGATGTTTTCGAATGCTTATACATTTGCTATAAGGTGAAATGAAATGTAAAATAAAACAAAATAAAATATTTAAGCTCTTTAGTCTTTTCCAATCGTGAAATCCAACTGACGAGCCCACTGCTACGCTGGAGCGAAACGCTTGTAATTTTACAATTGGAAAAGACTAAAGAGCTTAAATATTTTTAACATTTACAATCGATGAAATTAAATAAATAAATAAATACATAAATAAATAAATAAATAAATAAATAAATAAATAAATAAATAAATAAATAAATAAATAAATAATGTTTGTATCTGGGAACTTACTTTTTGATATAAAGGCCAAAGGCAGGCAGTTATACGAGTGGAGGCACATGCTTCTCCAAGTGCACAGTCACTGCATAGTGCTGCATAAGAGGCTCGCAGTGGTGTCTCAATGGCGCACTAGCCGCCAGCGTCTGGAAAGGTGTAGCAATCCAATTGATGAGCCCACTGCTACAGGGGGGCAAAACTCCCGTAATTTCACGATTGAAAAAGCCTTAAGAGCTTAAATATTTTTAACATTTACGGTCGATGAAAGACGAGTTTTTCAGGCCCATATACAGATGTTATAAATTATATTAGAGAATTACAGTACTTGAAGCATTATCTGAACCTGTAAGGTTTAAGAGGGGGGAGAGTCCCGTAAAGCATTATTATAGGACTTCTGTGCTTAATGTAATGCTTACCAACAGTAAGCTTACTAAATTGTGTCTATAAATGTTTAACAGTTAAGAAAACACCTAAAATATAATGTAACTAGCTGATGTACCCGTGCTTCGCTACGGGATTCTCAGAAAGACTGACTTTGTGGTTTTCCTAACCTGAAATCAACATAGGTCATTACAAAAACGTAAGTATGAATGTAGCGATTAAAAGCAATGCTATCATATAAAATACTCAATCAAATGGAAAGCCGCACGTTTTATCACTTTTAACGAACAGTGCTGCGGTTAGATTGCGGTGCCAATCTAATAATCCAAAGTTCCACAGCTGGGATGACCAGGTCGCAGATTGCCATGAACACTCATCTGCCATTATTCCGCTAAATATGCACACTGTTCATTCCAATCAGTGCCTCAGAGTAGGGATTGAATAGCCCGAATGCTCTGATGATCCAGTGTGTTACGTACCAGTAGTATAAGAAAATTTATAAACCAGGGGAATGGCATGCTAAAGAAGAAAGTTATCCAACTCCCCAGCTACTTCCCATCAATATTCAGACAGGCTGTTGCACTCTGTACGACTGGGCGAGTTGACCGTGTGGTTAGCGGTGCACAGCTGTGAGCTTGCATCCGAGAGATAGTGGATTCGAACCCCATTGTCGGCAGCGCTGAAGATGGTATTCCGTGGTTTCTCACTTTCACACCAGTCAAATGCTGAGCCTGTACCTTAATTAAGGCCTAAGGCACTCCTAGCCCTTTCCTATCCCATCGTCGCCATAAAACCTATCTATGTCGGTGCAACGTAAATCAAATAAAAAAATACTCTGTACGCAGCATTAATCCTATCTACCGGAGACGAGGGGCAACAAAAGACACAAAGCACAGGGGCAACAAAAGACACAAAGCACATCACTTCAAACAATGGTCAATGTAATGTTATTGTTGATCAATGTTATGAGCTTTCTATATTGTAGGCCTTCACATTTAGCTTTCTTTCGACTCTGTGACTTGTAAAATATTTTATACCATAAACTGTAGTTTCTTATTCTCCAACTTTACATACCGATTTTCATTAAATACTGTTTACCCATTTTCTCGTTACTCGGCGCTGATATGGACTTAGTAACAAAAATCCAAATTCATGAATATCTTTGTGATCATAGCCAGTACGGTAACAATGTATAAGACATGAATAATAGGAAATTTAATACTATATAACCTTAGTTATGTAGCATTCATCGATTACACCTTTAATAAGAAATATTTGAGAATTACATTTTAGGCCTTCCCCTAAACTGCCATTTCACTCAGCGTGAATAAAATAATTTACAGCCTTATTTCCTGACTTTGCATACCGATTTTCATCAAGATAGGACCTCTAATAACAACAATATTTGAGAATTAAATTGTAGGACTTCCCCTAAACTACCATTTTTCTCAGCGTGAATACAATTATTGATAGCTTAGATTGTAGCAACTTATTCCCCAACTTTGCATACCCATTTTCTTTAAAATACGACCACTAATAACATAAATAGTTGAGAATTCAATTTTAGGCCTTCCCCTAAACTACCATTTCACTCAGCGTGAGTAAAATTATTTATAGCCTAGATTGTAGAGGCTCATCTCCCGACTTCACATACCGATTTTCATTAGACCACTAATAACATAAATAGTTGAGAATTCAATTTTAGGCCTTCCCCTAAACTACCATTTCACTCAGCGTGAGTAAAATGATTTATAGCCTAGATTATAGAGGCTCATCCCCCGACTTCACATACCGATTTTCATTAAATTCTCTTCAACCGTTTTCTCGTGATGCGTGTACATACAGACAGACAGACAGACAGACAGACAGACAGACAGACAGACAGACAGACAGACAGACAGACAGACAGACAGACAGACAGACAGACAGACAGACAGACAGACAGACAGACAGACATTACGGAAAAGTAAAAAGTGCATTTTCTTGTTACTATGGACATGACCGATACAGAAATACCATTATTTTCAAATTCTGAGCAATGTACAGACAAAACTCTTATTTTATATATATAGATTTAAACAACTGAAAATGGAAATGTCTCATTATAACTAGTGCAATACTTTCAGGCTGCAGAGGTGTTGTCTCAGGATATTGATGGATCCTCGGAGGCTGAGAGTCACAATTTCAGGGATGCACTTCATTGGAAGCATTTACACGAGGCGGTAAAGTGACAAGGTACGGTACAACGAGCTCCGACCATTAAACATATTATTACAAATTCCTGAAAGTGGTAGAAAGTGGGTTCGTATTTTTGTCTTCTCTTCTAGATTGACATTCTCTGGCTGACTGATGTGCTCAAACTTGACAGTCCGATCTACTGTAAAAATGAATCCATGGGAACTGTCTTCTCTATAGGCCATGATATCAATTCTGTGAGAACTGCGCTTATGACAGTCCATTTACCTTCTCACGTACATCGGATCCCTTGTTTCCCAATTCTTCAGCGAATAAGGATCTAGTAGCCATTATTTTAGAATACTCAATTTTGTGTTTGAGTAAACCATTCTAACTGGAATGAAAATTGTCTGTCTCATAAAATAAGTATAAAAACATGAAATACCGAGCTCGATAGCTGCAGTCGCTTAAGTGCGGTCAGTATCCAGTATTCGGGAGATAGTGGTTCGAACCCCACTGTCGGCAGCCCTGAAGATGGTTTTCCGTGGTTTCCCATTTTCACACCAGGCAAATACTGGGGCTGTACGTCAATTAAGGCCACGGCCGCTTCCTTCCCGGTTCCATCGTCGCCATAAGACTTATCTGTGTCGGTGCGACGTAAAGCCAATAGCAAAAATAAGCATGAAGTATAAGATAAGTCTGTGCTGCGAATATGTGTATTTTTTAAAATGCCCGAAACAAGTATTTATTTACTGTATAAGCTCCAATAAAAGTTAATACTACATATTCAATTGCTCGTTACTCTTTAACAACACACTGTACATCATGTGTATAAGCAATAGAAGGGGAAATGGTATCGCTTGAAAAAATATCGAACCCCTAATGCATACAGGACCAGGACGAGGTGATGTTCAGATACTACCGTACATGTTCAAGTAGAGAACATATTCCCTATCGATTTACAATCTATTGTTGAATTCATTCCCATTTCCATCTATATGGGAAAATAAAATTTATTGAACTCTGCTTTAAAAGCGGGACATTCAGTGTTGAAGTAAGGAACATAGAGAATTATGTTTGACTACTTTTGTCATATACCGTCCTGCTACTACTACTACTACTACTGTTACTACTGCTAATATAATAATACAAAAGGCAGATTGAACTACATAAAATAATTTTGGAACAGTATTTACTTCAAAAAATACCCTGGCACCGCCATCCTTAGTGTTTATTGGTTCCTACTATCGCTCCACAGCACAAGCTAACTAATATATCACATTCCCTTTCCCATCCACAGTCGTTCTATCCTTGCTGAAAATGCAGTTGACTTTCAGCTGTTCCTTTCAGTTCCGGGTCTGTGAGTACGATTTATGACCAGCTCTCCTGGAATACTTTGCTTCTCAAGCGGATCTTCCGCGTAGCTCTTGTTCCTCCCTTGCCAACTGGTGTTTGTTCGATTCTCAAGGCTCCGCGGACCAGACACTCAACATTGCAGTCGGACAGTATCTATTATTTTTAAGGTACCTGTCACTCTCGAACATGTTCCTTCTTGGCCACATCTTTGATGGTGAGACCCCATTGATCAAAGCAGGATACGCATTTCGGGTACATACTGTGTATTTGATGATTATATCTATCTAGCGTTGCCCATTTCGTGGCACTGTACGTCATTGTTAGCCTTAGGGCCATTTTCTCCAAATCGAGTTAAACCTGGTATAAATTAAACCCGTTTAACTTTAGTACCTAGTTTAAAGTTGCGTCCATTTTCTCCACCAATTTCTGACACTCGTTTAGTTTAAACGGGCGAGCTGTCGTTGGCGCTAAGGTTGGCTGCACTGAAGGAATAGTCGAAGGCATGGTCGATTGGAATTGGCCAATCAGAGCCAAGTAATTCAATGACCGACATTTTTGTAATAATATCAGCTGTTTGTGGCGAATTAATGCTATCGTGCGTAGTGAATAAAGAACAAATTCGGCGGGATATTAGCTTTACTGATAAATTAATTGTTTACATTTGTGCGAAGTGTTGTGTCGTATAATTCTACCTATTGCTGTCTACAATTTATTGGAACGCACTTTTATTTCTTATTTTTCTCTGTCATGCTTTACCATAAACAAGTACCGTGGGCCTAATACGTGTCTTTTGATGTCTGTATTGTCTTACGGAACACACGGGAACGTTTAAAATTTTAAAATCCTGGTCTTTCAGGAATAGGCCTACGGTATTCCTTTCCTCAGAAAATCAACATTTATGTGAATTTCAAGTAAACAAATTCCAAGCATGCTCGGGATCTATCTTCTATCAAAATCCATCGCCCTCGGCCGGGATCAATCTCACAAACCTTGGATCCAGCAGACAGGCCACTGAGGATGTATTATTTGGAGATGTATTACTTGATTCCATATTCGTTTATAACATAACCAAGTTCGCGATATGTCGTACTGTATGCATAATACTCTTCTCCCTATAGCATTAATATTTCTATTGCTGGTATGCTGGCAATAGATAGGCTACGATGAAACATTCTTGACTATAATCTATTCTATTACAAGTTTACTAGCAAGCATGAAATACTTTATTGTTTTTTCTGATCCTATAAATATATAATCTAGCGATTAGAAATTGTATACCACCGCCTCTCCTACCGTGCCGGTCAACATTCTGATGGTAAAAACATTTTCGACAAATTAGACTCGAACCGCCTTGTCACGGATTCGGACGATGCTGACTTCACACTTTAGCGACCACAGCCACCAGGTACCGCATGAAGAGCGGACGTATTACAGGACTTATGTAGGAATATTTTTATGCTTCACATTACAGTATTCATACCACGAACAGTATTTTACAGTATATAATATTATAAGGAGACTGCAATTTAAGGTCTGTGGTCCCCGTTGTTAATGAAAAAAATGCCTGCTGCATCATATCTTAAAGCAACCAGAATCATTGCTTCTAGCGAAATAGCACTATTTCGTGCAGTTGACGTTTTAAATGAATCCTTCTTCGATACTAGACAATCCTTGCTGTTCGCTTATGAATTATAAATCCATCAAAGAACTCCGTTACATCCGATTTTCCAAGATTGTAAACTTTTGTTGGAACGCGGCTTCTTAACCTCTCTTGCACATCAAAATTATTTCCTTTAACCAAATACTTCAATAAATTCTCCCATTTTTCTAATGCTAATACTAGGTTATAATTTTAGTACGTTTTTCATTAAAGTGCTGCAGTACTGGTAGTCAAAACTAACCCTTCTATTAGGAAAATCACAGATACGTTAATAAAATGTCAAGAAAGTTGAATATAAACAGCAGTTTAAACCAACAATATAGAAGGTTTAACTCTGAGCCAGGTTTAAACTTGATACAAAGTTTAAACCAATATGGGGAAAATGAATGATAGTTTAAACTCAGACTTAAACCAGATTAAAATAAACTTAGTTTAAACTCATTTGGGGAAAACGGCCCTTAGAGATCTCTCCTTTCAGTTTAACCAGCGTTCTTTCATCATACAGGACCGCGGTCAAGGACTTTCACAGTCAGTGTTTCACGCAGTAGCGGCGATTGGGAATTAGAAGTGAGAGGGGGGGGGGGGGATTTACAGACAACAAAAAGTACCCGTGTTTGTGGGCTATAGTGCGTAGTTTCTCTATCACTCCCACACAGGATACGGGAAGGAAAAAGCGTACCGCCCCGAGTCTGGTTAAAGATAGCGTACCTTTAAGAGAATTAACACATTTATTACAGATGCAATTCCCTTGCTGGGTTTTCCTTCGGTATGTTAACATGTACAATTAATGTAAAAGATACATGTTTTAAAGCTTAAGTCAGCCTCAGGCTGTAGAACAAGTAAATAAAGGCCGGGCCTCATGCCCCAAAAATATAATATAGAATTACAATTACAAAAAAACTAGAGATTGAGTTTCAACTCTTCAGTGCTCCCTTCAGTTTTCAAGGCACCTCGTGCACACAGTGACTCTAATCGCTAACACGTTCAGACTCACACCGTTGCTTATTTTCTTTATGAGTTCACAAATTTTCATAATTCTGAACAGCGCAATACGAATCATACATCCTAAATACAGTGAGGTATTAACATGAGGGAGCTGCCTCTAACCAGGCCTTACTCCCGATTTGTTTAAGGCAAGGCATAAGGTAGTAGTGAACAACTCGGCTCACGGCCAATTTAACAGGGAATAAACAAGTTACAATTCAACATTTTAACCCTACTGACCACAAAGGTGGCAGCAAATTTAAAAGTTCCAGGACGTGTTATTTTACTTAAAGGACACTGTGATACAAACTTCTCGTGTTAACAAGGGTTTCACAAATCGTAAAACGATATCCTCCCTTCGTTACCCCCGCTAAACCACCAATCTTTATTTAGTGAACTTCTTACCTCCAACACCACGGACAGTCAAGGGTTCGAAACCCCGAAAGGGACCAGCCCGCTGTCACTCCACGCACGGAGTTATTGCCAGTCCGCTGGTTACAAGTCAAGTCCCCCACCTCATCCGCAGCTCGACACAGCACAGCGAGCGGCAGACGGGTTGGGAGGGGGAAGGCCAGCCCTTAGAGCATTAATACCAGCCCAATAGGGATGTACTGAAACACTACCGATAGATGTCTCACGAGTAACACCTGGTATGCGCTTGTCGATCGTCATTTGTTTGTATGTGTTTTTAATGGAAGTTGCCTGGTTAAATAATGAAGTTTAAGATTTAATATATCGTAACGACAGCAAAGACAACAAGAAAATTGTGATGCCTGACTATTGCTGTGTCCCTATGTGCCAAAATCAAGGTCGACTTTATTCATACCATCAATTTCCTAAGCAGAATCCTTTCGGTAAAAAGTGGTTGCATGCGATTCGTAGGCAGGACCTACGAAATAAAAATGTCAAGGTCTGCTCGAAACATTTTACAGTTGAAGATTATGTCATTACTGAAACTATTAAGTAAACTAATTAGTACTAATTAAAAATAATTTTATAATAAGGTAGTGACGTTCTGTGGATTTAATACGAACTTTTTCAATAATTTTAGGCGAAAGACGAAGACTTAAGGAGCATGCTGTACCTCCGATATTTTCATGGTGTGGCACCGGTACCTTGGAAATAACTCCGAGAGCAAGAAGATATAGAAATAGGAAAACAGCAATAACACCGTGTGCGGTGGTGGAGGCAGATCCACATGAGGTAGCAGCATTTGAAGAAGTTGAAGAGGTGCCCAACATAGAAGAACCATCTTCAGAAGTGCTAATAACAAAAGATGTAGGCGCTCAAACAAGGCAGTGTGGTACCCTGCATATTGAAAATATTATGTCAAATCCAGATGCAATATTACTCTATACTGGATTTGAGGACCTAGACCATTTTAATTTAGTGTTCTCTATTCTTGGAGATAATCTTTTAATTTACAGGTGTTTCCACTTTCTCCAGAATACTGCTTCCTTATGACAATAATGAAACTGAGAACCAACAAGTCGGATGTTGAACTGGGACTATCATTTGGTGTCCGAAAAGCTGTGGTAGGCCAGATTTTCAATATGTGGATTAATTTTATGTATTGTCAGTTTAGTGAGCCGAATATTTGGCTAGATAGGGATATTGTATTTGCTAACACTCCACTTTCATTTAAGGAGAAATATCCCACAACAAGGGTAATTATAGATGCCACTGAAGTCACCATAATGAAACCAATAAATCCTACAGCTCAGCAAGCAACTTTCTCAAATTATAAAAATTGTAATACAATTAAAGTACTCATAGGAATTAATCCATCTGGTTTTATTTGTTTCATCTCTGATGTATATGGGGGTGCCATTTATGATCGACAATTATTTATACGTTCTGGATTATTGGAACTTTTAGAAGAAGGAGATGCAGTAATGGCTGACAGGGGTTTCAACATTCAAGACCTGCTATGTGTAAAAGGTATCTCTTTAAATATCCCTCCTTTTTAAAGGGTAAAAAACAGTTTACTCCTTCTGAAAATCTTAAAACAAGAAGGATTGCCTCAAAAAAGAATTCATGATGAAAGAGCTATAGGATTAGGTAAAACCTATAAAATTCTACAATCAAAACTGCATCACAGTAAAATTCGCTTATCTAGTAGAATTATCTTTGTTTGTTACATGCATTGTAACTTTAGAAAATCCATTATGGATGGGTAGGTATGAAACAAAGTTTATTGCTGTATCATTATACAAGATGAGGTGTTTGAAATTTTAATCTGAAAATTGCAATATTACAGTAAGCTACTGAAAAAACTTAGGAATGTCATACCACATTTTAAGACAGCAATGCTGGAACATAATACTGTTTGTAAAACTTGTCTAGTTCAAATGACATTTCCTTTATGAACAGATTGTCTTTCTCAACCTCAACAATAAGCATGTCCACTGCTGTATATACAACAAAAAGGCAATATTTTCGTCCAGTTACATAAAGCTGCCCTTGCACTTGCTAAAAATAATTGTGTTTCTTTTTCAATGAAACATTGTTACCCACCATTTCCAGATAAGGCACTGCACTGACACAAACCTTTGAATGTTTCTGGCTGGGAAGTCCTTTTAATTCGAGAATTGCATCATCACCAATAAGTCCATCACATGATGCTGGATGTATTATTAGTCCACATTTCTTCACATTATAGTCAGTCAACTCCTGAAATCTCAGCCTGGCTAAATTCTCCATCTGCAGACTCCATTTCATATTATTATTAAGAAATGCTGATGACTTCAGCAACTGCCTGGCAAGTTTCTCGGGATCCCTAGTATGACGAATTCTTCCAAAGGTACTTGCAGTCAAGCGATACTTCCTTTCGTGAAACCAAATAGTTTCCTTCCACTGATCCGTTGTGTCCTTTTCCACTTGAACTCTTTTTCCCTCATCAGCAGCAACTAGATTTTCTGCATATGATGTCAAACAACTGGCATCATACAAATGGTCATGCAACACTCCTTCCACAGATACTTTCCTTTTCTTTAAGGCATGTGAAAATGTAAGTTTGTGATGAGAATTTTTGCACAAGAAGATGTACATTATCTTCACACCTATTTTGATTTATACCGGAGGGGGGTCTCACTTCAGGGCAAGGCAACTGACTATCAGGAGCTAATGGTAAACGTTCCACTTTAATGGGGCTTATTATTTTCTTTGCACTAGCTGGTTGATGTTAGGTCGACAAAAGCTGTGTGCACGTTTGAACACATTTGATTTCCCCACTTTTTGAAAAATACTCTAGAGCATAACAGATAGCAGCAATATGCTTACAGCTTGCTTTGGGACCAGCTCCAGCCACACACTCACATTCTGCTCCTTCAATATTCCCTGATTTATTTAACAACTAGCTGATGTACCCCTGCTTCGCTACGGGATTCTCAGAAAGACTGACTTGGTGGTTTTCCTAACTAAATTCAACATAGATCATTACAAAAACGTCAGTAGGAATGTAGCGATTTAAAGCAATGTTATCATATAAAGTACTCGATCAAATGAAAAACCGCACACTTTCTCACTTTCAACGAACAGTACTACGGTGCCGATCTAAGAGTCCAAAGTTCCAGAGCTGGAATAATCAGGTCGCAGACTGCCGTGAACACTCCTCTGTCATTATTCCGTTAAGTATGCACACTACTCATTCCAATCAGTGGCTCAGAGTAGGGATTGAATAGCTTGAATACTATGATGAACCAGTGTGTTACGTACCAGATATATCAGAAAATGTATGAACCAGAGGAATGGCATGCTAAAGAAGAAAGTTATCTTACTCCCCAGCTACTTCCCGCCAATATACAGGCAGGCTGTTACAGTCGGTACGACCAGGCGAGTTGCCCGTGTGGTTAGGGGCGCGCAGCTGTGAGCTTGCATCCGGGAGATAGTGGTTTCGAACCCCACTGCGGGCAACCCTGAAGATGGTATTCCGTGGTTTCCCATTTTCACACCAGTCACACCAGGCTGTACCTTAAAGCCAAGGCCGCTTCCTTCACACCACTATTCATTTCCTATCCCATCGTCGCCATAAGACCTACCTGTGTCGGTGCGACGTCAAGCAAATTAAAAAATCCTCGGTACGCTGCAGTAATCCTATCTATCGGGGATGAGAGGAAACAGAAGACAAAAAGCACATCACAACAAACAATGGTCAATATAATCTTATTGTTGATAAAGTTTATGAGCTTTCTATATTGCAGGCCTTCACATTAGTTTTCTTTCGACTCTGTGATATTAGGGGGTCCTACAAAATTTAACAATAAATTTAAATTATACTTCTCATTCTTTGTAAATTCTTACCGGACCTGCCCTTTAAAAAACACTTCATTGTGTTGTACACAGCACTTCACAAACTCAATAAATCTGTCATTGAACAGTCTGTACCCTGAATCACACAGTGACCTATAATTTGATACTGGAGCACCATCAATTTCAGACTTCCTGAATACGAAATAATTCATAAATTCCAAATTTGAAAGCTTTATTTTTCTCTTATGATCCGAAACAAGATCCTGAAACTCGTGCGCTGCAGGGAGATGAAATTCAGTCATACTGGATGTAGACCCAGGCACTGCTGTCACACCAATGCCATGCCTTATGTACGCCCCTAACCTGCTAAGGAAAGAAAAATACCATATTAGGAATGTTTTCAAAATGCGATTTGTACTTAAAGACATCAATCTTAACAAAAACGCTAAAAGAAGGAGTTGCTGCATTTAGTCCTTACCTTTCAATCAACTCTTGCTTTTTACCGGAAATTTTTCCGCCCCTTTTCTTCAATTCTGCTTTCAAATTCGTAATCGTCATTGCACCTATACCATTTCCCGTCTTATTAAAAACATTAGCAGAATATGGTAACTCCATTCTCATGCATTTAAAGCGGAAGTTTCTTTACGATGATAACAAATGTAGGAATACTCCATATAAGTCTCATGTAAAACAATCGAGCAGCGGAAAGCGCATACCGGGTACAACTATTACGCTCCCTAGCGGACAAGTTTCGCGTGATACATCCTACTGGCTAGATGAGACGGGAAAGCACGTCGCCATAGTACATGCACAAGGCAATTGCGCGGCGGGAGGGGGAAGGGAGAATATCAAACATTTGAAATAGTCCAATAAAGTTATAGACACACATACTAAGCATATAACTAAAAAATATTAAACCGTAAAAGCCAAACACAGCAGATATAAGGTAAAATTTAAATCTTAAAGGGCGCAACCAGGTAGCCAAGACGTACCCCGAAAAAAGGCGGGGTGAATTTGTGGAAAACATACGGCACAGATATAATAGTTTTTTGAAATTTTGATTCAATACTATACAATAACACTTTCACCAAAGGAACAATATCGCATACATAATGCATTCTTTTTTTTTTACAATTGGCTTTACATTGCACCGACACAGATAGGGCTTACGGCGACGATAGGATAGGCTGAAGAGTGGAAAGGAATCGGCCGCGGCCTTAATTACGGTACATTTGCCTGGTATGAAGATGGAAAAGCACGGAAAACTATCTTCCTGGCTGCCGACAGTAAGGTTCGACCCACTATCGCCCGGATGCAAGCTCACAGTAGAAGTGCGTCTACTGTATATAATTTAAAATCGTTTAGCATTTGCTACACGCTAAGTAACAGACAATAAAGAGACCGCCAGGCTGACGACGGCGCGCAGCAAGCGGGTGAATTATACCTCAATTCCTTGACCTTGGCAAAATATACACCCCTGCTACGCTTTCCCACAGCACATGCAAAGTGTCCACTGCTTGATGTGGTGCTATACAGATCGGTTAGCCGCAACGAACGACATTGTGCGTATTTCCGCTAATGATTTTGTTCATAATTAAAGAAAATGAAGGAAATAATTGGCTGGTAAGACAACAAGGCTTGTACAAATTGCTTGTTTTAATAATTCGTATAATTCCTAGTTTCAGCCGGATAAAATAGAATAAAAATGTAATATTTTCTCCACAAAGTAAGGTGGCAACTGCCCCCCCCCCCCCCTCGCCGCCCTAATCATCGTTCCTCGTTTCACGCCAGCACTGCTGTCACTTTGGTGATGATCTCAGAACCCAGAAGTTTTGTCTGAATTTATACGTAAGAGCTGTGCAACGGTTATTGTGGTACAGTACTTGTATATTTTGTAAATTTTGGGTAAGTTTCTAAGGGACTGCATTGTATTTATTTTACTTTACATGTAAGGGTATGTTTTAAGTTGTTTTCCGTAAATATTGTACGAATTTCCTTGTTACAGCTTTTGATTATGTTACTCTACTCGTGTGTAATTCTTTAATTACCGGGCGAGTTGGCCGTGCGGTTAGGAGCGCGCGGCTGTGAGCTTCCATCCGGGAGATAGCGGGTTCGAATCCCACAGTCAGAAGCCCTGAATATGGTTTCCCGTGGTTTCCCATTTTCTCACCAGGCAAATGCTGGGGCTGTACCTTAATTAAAGCCACGGCCGCTTCCTTTCCTATTCCATCGTCACCATAAGACCTAACTGTGTCGGTGCGACGTAAAGCCACTAGCAAAAAAATCTTTAATTGTCAGGTTTTTCTTTCTAGTTTCAACATACTTCTTTTTTATCCTTGTGAAATGTCTTGCTTTAATATAGTTTGTGACCGGCCACGGCCGCTTCCTTCCAACTCCTAGGCCTTTCCTATTCCATCGTCGCCATAAGACCTATCTGTGTCGGTGCGACGTAAAGCCCATAGCAAAATATATATATAGTTTGTTATTTATTATTATTATTATTATTATTATTATTATTATTATTATTATTATTATTATTATTATTATTATTATTAGTTCATGGTGTGGGTTACTGTAGTCAGGTCCTAGTTCGTGAACCATGGACAACGGCTGAATGGCCTAGTAATTAGTCCTGAGAGTCGGGATACCAGTTGCTGCGAAATGGGAGTGGACACCTCGGACATATTCTGAGTCATGGCCCCCCTTGTGCTCAGGCGGTTAGGGCTCTACAATCCACCGGTGGTCCCTAACCCGTTAGAGGAGAGATCCTTACTTGAGCTGTATGTAATCAGGGTAGCATCCTGCTTCATGAATTTACCGAGCTCCGAATATTTTAAGCAAGCCTCGGACCTATGGGAGTAACAGAGTTCCACTCCCATTTGACAGGTGAGGGACTCATTGGAAACAATTTGGCGAACGAAATGGAATTCGATGGGGAGCTATCAATATTACTGGGCCTTACGGAAGAAAGAAAGTAGAACTGGTAGAGTCAGCAAAGAGGATGCATCTGGATGTTCTAGGAGAAAGTGATATTCGGGTAAGGAGAGATAACAAGAAAGAGATAGGAGATTATAAACCGTACTTGAAAGGTGTTAAAAAGGGAAGGGCAGAGAATGGGGTAGGGGGTTGTTCATCAGGAATACTATTGCACGCAACATAGTTTCTGTTAGGCACGTAAATGGGCGAATGATGTGGGTAGATTTGGCAGTCGGAGGAATTAGGACGAGAATGGTCTCAGTGTATTCACCATGTGAGGGTGCAAATGAGGATGAATTTGACAAGTTTTATGAAGCATTGAGTGACATCGTGGTCAGGGTCAACAGCAAGGATAGAATAGTGCTAATAGACGATTTCAGTACGAGAAGAACTGAAGGATACGAAAGGGTGATTGGTAAATGTGGGGAAGATATGGAAGCTAATGGGAATGGGAAGCGCTTGCGTGACTTCTGTGCTAGTATGTGTTTAGCTTTTTACCAATACATTCTTCAAGCATAAGGCTATTCACCGCTACACATAGGAGGCTAGGGGTACCAGATCCATAATGGACTATATCTTATCCGACGTCGAATTCAGGAAATCTGATAGGAATGTACGGGTTTTCCGGGGATGTTTCGATGAAACAGACCACTATCTGATCTGTAGTGAACTAAGTATCGCTAGGCCTAGGATAGAGAAAGTGAAATCTGTTTGCAAACGAATAAGGGTAGAAAATCTCCAGGACGAGGAAATTAGACCGAAGTACATGGATATAATTAGTGAGAAGTTCCGAATAGTGGACAGTAAGCAGTTTCAGGATATAGAAGGCGAAAGGGTGGCATACAGAGACGCTGTGGTAGAAACAGCAAGGGAATGCCTAGGAACAACTGTGTGTAAAGATGGGGAAAAAGCGAACATCTTGCTGGAACGATGAAGTGAGAGCAGCTTATAAACGTAAAAAGAAGGTTTATCAGAAATGGTTTCAAACAAGGGCCGATGCAGACAGGGAATTGTACGTAGATGAAAGAAAGAGAGCGAAACAAATAGTTGTTGTATCCAAAAAGAAGTCATGGGAAGATTTTGGTAATAACCTGGAAAGGCTAGGCCACCAGCAGGGAAACCTTTCTGGACAGTAATAAAAAATCTTACGAAGGAAGGGAAACAGGAAATGAACTGTGTTTTGAGTAATTCAGGTGAACTCATAATAGATCCCAGGGAATCACTGGACAGGAGAAGGGAATATTTTTAAAATCTTCTCAACGTAAAAGGAAATCTTCATGATGGTGTCGCGAACAACCGAGCTCATGGGGAGGAGGAAAATGATGTTGCTGAAATTACGCTTGAGGAAGTGGAAAGGATGGTCAATAAACTCCATTGTCATCAAGCAACAGATAGTCCTGCCAGCAACACAATGCATTGGTGTGTTGCTAGTTGAACACTTCGTATCTTGTGTGATACTTATTCCGATGAGGTGTAGGCTTGTCAAATATGGTGCTGAGGTATGTTGATTTTCGTGCTGGCAGGACTATATTAAAGTCAAAATGAGTTAAGCTGGCGTCGACTGATTCAGATTTGCTTCTGGAGATTGATGTGTTCTTTTAGTAAAATTTTCGTTGTTGTTTATTGTACATTTGGAGTATGTGGAATCATGTATGGGATAGTAGCTGTAGAGTCTAAGTGTAAATGAGAAAAGATTGCGTATGAGAAAACGTCTGTTTTATGTGATAGGAGGTGGAAACTGTGTGTGTTAGTTTACTCACTCCAAGCCGAAATCGAAACCGGTACTGCAAGAAGTGAATTTCTATGCATAAATACATTATAATTTTAATAAGCAGTATTGATAGGTGGAATTATCCCCATCCTACAATCGTGACCGTAAACGTATTCAAATGAAGCGATATGACGTGTCACTTCATACTGTCATCTAATTTTCTCCCAGACATTCGCATCTTGTGGTTAACATCGCCCCTGTTGAGACTTATATTGCTCCTGATTGCTCACTCACGTACTTATATGTGCCATATTTGTCTGGGACGGGCCGAATTGTGATTATCGGGTTATTCGTTGCAAGATTTATACACTCGCTAATGAGCTGAGGAGTGTAGAGGTGGAAGTCATGAGTTACTCCTCCTTAGAACAAGTTCGGTGTTCTTTTCACTGTTGTATGTGGATGTTTGACTGTGACTTTCCGTGAATAGGTATAATCGTGAAAAGCATTGTCCGTGCAAGCACAATTAGAATGGTGCAGAATTGCGAGGAGTGGGTAACCATAGATTTCATGTGTGTGAGTTAAGCCAGTGTGGTAAAAAATGAAAGTGCATGATGAAGACATTTTCTGCGTGTTCACTTGCGAGTGGCGAGAATGTAATAATGCCATTGTTCCTGGTGTTACGTCCCACTATCTTTTACGGTTTTCAATGACACCGAGGTGCTGGAATTTTGTCCAGCAAGACTTTTTTTACATGCTAGTAAATCAACACGACGCTGATGTAACTTATTTGAATACCTTCAAAAGTTCTCAGACTAAACCTAGATGGACCAGTCAGATTGAGCTGGGAAGGACAGGAATCTACCGTCTGAGTCACTAAGCTTGGTATGGTGAAAATAATTGTGTGTTATGTGGGTCTCAATCATGACCCCATCACCACATTCTACAAATAATTTATTTTTGGAGGTGTACGGAGAAAAGCGTGCGTCGAAATCTCCGAAGTTCCTTCGAGAAATAAAATACTACCAGTTCCTAAACAGTACATTAGTAGTTCGATCAGTAATGATGTATACAGAATTAAATGATTATTTTGACCTAGAAATGAATCCGAAGGAATTTCACGACGCCCTGGCCACAATAGACGTGATTAACATTTAATACAAAGCCACCAGTCCCAAGACGGGATACGAGTGTGAGGGAAAGTTGCACTGCTGTGAATTATTTAATTAAGACATTATTTTAAAACAGCTGGTATGTCACTGGCAAAGTTACAGTAAGTAAAAAATGATAATGCTATTATAATACGATGAGTGTACTACGAGGCCGATGACTTACATATTAAGCCCATTTAAACTACAAGCATCAGAGTAAGCACTGTACTACAACGCCTTTTGAAGTGGGGATAGCAACATACCTTGCCCTGGGCTACGTCTGCTCTTTGGAATATTCTATTATACAGAATTCATAAGCGCAACTCGGATATAGCCGTTTCTGTTCGCTATCTTACATATTCGGCCCCCTTGTTCAAGTAAAAACCTGTTCCTGCCAACCCCTATGGCATTAAGTATATGAAACCCAAAGGATATTTCCGTATCCCTACCTTTCATGTTGCCTTTGCTGGCGAGTTGTAGTGTTTACAGTGCATTATGTCTTCTGGTATGGGCTATATCAAATTTGTTACTTTCATTGACCTGTCTTAGTCTCATCCTTGGCTTTGAAAATATGAAAGTGACCTAGGTATGAGTGATGCTAGTAATACCATTCCTTATGCAACCAGTCCCTGTTATGAATAGTGTGAAAATATCGCTCATAGGGTCGGTTGATGCATGCATTTCAGTGGTCTTGGCGGACTGATATGTTATAGCAACGGCTGGCTCGGTGAGGACAGCAACGGGAAACTACCTCACTCCTCATTTCCCTAGCACGTCTCTTCAGTGACGCCTAGGCTATTTATGACAGTTATTGGCGGAGCTGCAGAGGATCAAACCAGCCTTCGGGCTGAATACCCAACATACATACCTTTCATTGTAATTTTCTTTTCTTTATTTGACGCCTTAATTGTATTAGCCAAGGATCGTATCGTTTCCCTTCTCTTCCACGAACAGTGATAGGAGATGTTAATCTTTTTGTTATACTTTTAAAATAACATTCACCACCGTAATATTATTTCCACGTGTAAGTTTGTAAAACAATAACTTGAGTGTACAGTATAAAATGTTTTCATGATATAATGGCTCGGTCATGAAATAAATACCAAGTGAAATAGATGAGGTGTAATATGTTGCATTCAAAAGTAATACATCACTACTATTGCAGACGTAAGGCAAATGTTTCTTCTGTTTTGACAAAGATATCTAGTACCAACATTTAGATATTGGAGAAATGCATCTGCCCCTGACATAAATTATACATCTAGCATCCTCAAATGTATCACAACATCGATATAACTTTCCTCCGTGGACAGGTGTATGATGGAGATTCAGTAATGAGTGGGGAGTACAACTGCACCGAAGCAATTACATTTGAGCAATACACTAAAGTTCCCTTCGTCCAAAATGCATTAGACAGCCTAAACTTGTCACAACTTATTCATTAAGTATTCCAGTTATCCGAAAATGCCTTTATGATAATGACCCGTTAGTTTCCACAACGAAAAACTAGTAAGATACATTCGAGTAGTAGGAGAAGAAGAACAGTAGACAGACCATGAGCAGCGAATATAGAACATTTCCGTGCGGGAAACGATTCAGGATGATCATATCATATATGCATTTTTCGGGAGTTAATCCAGAAAACGGGAATTTATTCAGTGCAAAAGTCAGGTATTTCTGATTCTGGGCATATTTTCGAACTTAGTCCTTCAGTAAAAAAAAACAAAAACAAAAAGTAATCTCTTTGCGAAAAAGGTAATGATCATGAATATGTCTTTCAATAAATGAAGCTCAAATATTGGTAACGATAGCCGAAGCATCTTCAGTCAATACTGATCTGCATTTAGGGCAGTCGCCTAGGTGGCAGATTCCCTATCTGATGTTTTCCTAGCCTTTTCCTAAATGATTTCAAAGAAATTGGAAATTTATTAAACGTCTCCCTTGGTAAGTTATTCCAATCCCTAACTCCCCTTCCTATAAATGAACATTTGCCCCAGTTTATCCTCTTGAATTCCAACTTTATCTTCATATTGTGATCTTTCCTACTTTTATAAACGCCACTCAAACTTATTCGTCTACTAATGTCATTCCACGCCATCTCTCCGCTGACAGCTCGGAACATACCACTTAGTCGAGCAGCTCTTCTTCTTTCTCTCAATTCTTCCCAACCCAAACTTTGGAACATTTTTGTAACGCTACTCTTTTGTCGGAAATCGCCCAGAACAAATCGAGCGGCTTTTCTTTGGATTTTTTTCCTATTCCTGAATCAGGTAATCCTGGTGAGGGTCCCATACATTGGAACCATACTCTAGTTGGGGTCCTACCAGAGACTTATATGCCCTCTCCTTTACATCCTTACTACAACCCCTAAACACCCTCATAACCATGTGCAGAAATCTGTACCCTTTGTTTACAATCCCACTTATGTGATTACCCCAATGAAGGTCTTTCCTTATATTAACACCTAGATACTTACAATGATCCCCAAAAGGAACTTTCACCCCATCAACGCAGTAATTAAAACTGAGAGGACTTTTTCTATTTGTGAAACTCACAACCTGAGTTTATCTACATACCATATCGAGATCACGTTGCAGTTGCTCAGAATCTTGTAAATTATTTATTACTCTATACTATATACCAGGGCCTCTGAAACGCCCAAAATCTCACGCGTGCAGAGCGAGTCGCAAGAGCTCCGTGCACTGTGCATCGGTGCCGCTCGGTGCCGCTCGGTATGGGTCGGATCAACGCTTCGTCTCTGGGCTACTCGGCTATGCTCGGCTCTACTCGGCTATACTCGGCTCAACTCAGCCCGGATTTGGAGCGCTACGGCGCAAGTGGGGGAGAGGGAGACAGGCGGAGCGAGCGAGACAGGCGTGAGGAAAGAGAGAGTTAGCGCTATTGCTCCAAATCGAGGAGTGGGGGGTCTGCACTCTGGTCAACCAAGCCAAGTCGTCTTTTGCACCGTGCACAGTGCATGCACCCTGAGAGGCCCTGCTATATACCAAGGCCTACGGTAACGACTAATGTGACGTCACTGACGGTACACTTTTTATTTCAACACACTCTATTTATACAAATCCACAGCGGCAGCATCTTTGGTGACCAAGGCCTACGGTAACGACTAATGTGACGTCAAATCCGTCACATATTTTGTAGCGATACACAAATTTTCGGATGAATCCCCCGTCAACCATAAGACATAATATTCATGACAAAATAAAATTTTCCTACCTTGGTACGCTTGTGCACGCGATGCCATTTAAAAATGCGGAGAAAGATCACAAATACATTCAGGTTTTCGTAAAATCCTCATTTTCAGTACGTTTGCGAGGAGAAGTAAGTATTACCACTTTGGCAGAGGATAACATTTCCCTCAAATTTTATGCATTACATTTTTCCAAATTTCAAATGGATACCGTGAAACGAATCCGTCAAGTTTGGGTGAAATCTGAAAAGTGTATAAAACCATCCATAAATTTAGTTTTACCTGATTATCTCACTTTCAGAACGTTTCAGAGGAAAACTTGATATTACTAATTTTGCAGAGGATAACATTTCTTACGAGTACCTTGTATTACTTACAACACACTGGTGATCACTGAGATTTCAACTCCGAGAAGGACGTGAGCCTTTGCAACTAGATTAATGGGAGAGTATACATCTGCAGTTCGCATGACGTAATAACCATGGAGAAATCAGTACTATATGGTCCCACCCAGGGCGGTAATAACTACTGTTAGATGCCGCAGCATTAAGAGAAAGAGACTTTAGATATCCGTTTGGGTTATCTCCGCCTATGATGCTTCGATGAGTAGCCAAATTACGCGTCTAGTCACAGTTCAATTGACGTCTGACCATCGATCACACGTATTCGTTGGGCAAGAGATCCGGTGAATGTGCAGGCCAAGGAAGTAATTTGACATGGTGGACATCCAAAGCTGTAGGACGATGTCAATCACATGTAGTTACCCATTGTCCTATTGGTACGCGGCTCCAGGCTGGTCCTGAAGAGATGGAATTACAGAAGGCTCCAGTAAAAGTGCGATTTAACGGTTGAGGTCTAGGAACGAGCGTGACTAGAATCCGAAGGCTCCCCATACCTTAACTCCAGTCGCTGGTTCGATAAGACTGCGCATAATGCAAGACTTTGCCAGACGATCATCATGGTGGTGGTAGTGTAAGCAGGAGCAGGATTCCTTGGAGATGTCTTTCGAGCCTACAGGGACCCACGTAGAGTAGCAGCCGTAGGTACCTGTGGAGAGCAGTCTGTAAGAGTCGCAGTAATGGACGCCTGAATGAGATGTCCCGCAGCTATAGTCGGCAATGAACTGTTTGCCGTTACCAATTACAAACTCATAAAACTGATGTACAGAAGGTGGAACCACCACCTTCATGTTCCGGTGAAAGTCATCTTCTGGTGGATATTTGCTCGTATTGTATGCGTGAATGATGTGTGCTGCAACCCTAACAACCAGAAGTTGTTATTCTTGTCGGTTCGAATTCCTGTCCTGATATAAGTTGTCAGTAAGTAATATTTCACTGGTTGTTTTGGAAACGCGCGGGAGCCTCGAGCCTGGATAGGTCCATCATCTGACCCCCTTCCTAGTTGCTGTGATTCAGAAGATCTACAGTAGCATTTAGATAGATGCTTTAACCGTCGGTAATTGTAGACATGATAACAAGCTTTCGGATTTTTCCTTGTCAAGAAAACAAGGTGAAATTCTTTACGTATCACAAAGAACTTGGCTCCGCATATTCGGAAGAAGTATTCTTAGTGGACAAAAAAAGCAAGTGGGGATGTAAAAATTAAAATATTTTACTTAGGCAATGCTTCATATTTACAGTTCCGTATCTCAATGCCAAATAGAAATACGTAAAACATGTCATGGACTAAACTTTTTGAAAATGTTATTCCTATTTCTAAAATTCGATTTTTGCCTGAAATGCACTGAAAGTGATACATTTAAGAAAATGGAATTTTCATACGTGATTTTTTGATTTTTCAAAATGCCGCTGGGCGCATAACCGTATCATGGTCAAAAACTTGTATTCTTCATTGCACGACAAAGTGTAATACACATCCAAAAATCAATACTACTCAACCTTTCGCATGGCAAGGTCAATTGTTCCTGCCTAGCCTACATGTAAGTAGTTTACACATCTGATAACCCTGAATGGTTTATCACCGAAGACGTTCAACTTTTATTAACTGCAGATTGAGTGGAACTCAGTGCATTGCTTAAGTTCACAAGTTGAATCTGCTTTAATTGTGTTGTTGAACTATGATGATGTACACTTTGCGAAATATAACTCTTATCTCATATATTTTCCTTTCCATGCAAGACGTTTCTTTACCACCCCAAAAAAATGTCCTTTGTTCTCCTGTTAGCAGCTAATAGGCCTATTACACATAACTAGACGTTGTTAGGCGGTTTTAGTGTTATCAACAACAATGAGCCGGCATTTTGTTTTTGGACCGCGATGTGCAGTGGGTTTGCACGAAAATATGGCGTGTTCCTTTTAGATTAAATTTACGAATACGAACTCCAACCCCAGTTACCGAGCTGTAGGACTTAGCCATATGCAGTTGATATCTGCAATGCGGGCAGGAATCGTACACGGGTCCCTCTGAACCGAAGGCTAGTACGCTGACCCACTTCGTACCGTGATTTCTCAGCCGACAGTCATTGTAGAACGTGTTGTCGTGTGCCACAGGACACGTGTATAGCTAAGAATGCCAGGCCGCCGTCAACGGAGGCATTTCCAGCAGACAGACAACTTTACGAGGGGTATGGTGATCGGGCTGAGAAGGGCAGGTTGGTCGCTTCGTCAAATCGTAGCCGATACCCATAGGGATGTGTCCACGGTGCAGCGCCTGTGGCGAAGATGGTTGGCGCAGGGACATGTGGCACGTGCGAGGGGTCCAGGCGCAGCCCGAGTGACGTCAGCACGCGAGGATCGGCGCATCCGCCGCCAAGCGGTGGCAGCCCCGCACGCCACGTCAACCGCCATTCTTCAGCATGTGCAAGACACCCTGGCTGTTCCAATATCGACCAGAACAATTTCCCGTCGATTGGTTGAAGGAGGCCTGCACTCCCGGCGTCCGCTCAGAAGACTACCATTGACTCCACAGCATAGACGTGCACGCCTGGCATGGTGCCGGGCTAGAGCGACTTGGATGAGGAAATGGCGGAACGTCGTGTTCTCCGATGAGTCACGCTTCTGTTCTGTCAGTGATAGTCACCGCAGACGAGTGTGGCGTCGGCGTGGAGAAAGGTCAAATCCGGCAGTAACTGTGGAGCGTCCTACCGCTAGACAACGCGGCATCATGGTTTGGGGCGCTATTGCGTATGATTCCACGTCACCTCTAGTGCGTATTCAAGGCACGTTAAATGCCCACCGCTACGTGCAGCATGTGCTGCGGCCGGTGGCACTCCCGTACCTTCAGGGGCTGCCCAATGCTCTGTTTCAGCAGGATAATGCCCGCCCACACACTGCTCGCATCTCCCAACAGGCTCTACGAGGTGTACAGATGCTTCCGTGGCCAGCGTACTCTCCGGATCCTCACCAATCGAACACGTGTGGGATCTCATTGGACGCCGTTTGCAAACTCTGCCCCAGCCTCGTACGGACGACCAACTGTGGCAAATGGTTGACAGAGAATGGAGAACCATCCCTCAGGACACCATCCGCACTCTTATTGACTCTGTACCTCGACGTGTTTCTGCGTGCATCGCCGCTCGCGGTGGTCCTACATCCTACTGAGTCGATGCCGTGCGCATTGTGTAACCTGCATATCGGTTTGAAATAAACATCAATTATTCGTCCGTGCCGTCTCTGTTTTTTCCCCAACTTTCATCCCTTTCGAACCACTCCTCCTTGGTGTTGCATTTGCTCTGTCAGTCAGTGTATTTATTTACTTATTTCTTCATTCATTCCACTCCTTGTATCCCAATTACAGTGGCACGTACGTTATATAAACTACAATGAACATCGAGGTACTTATATCTGAACTATATTCTACAATTCTATCTAATCTAATCTCCTATAGTATTAATACCAAATATCAAGCACAACTTGGTTCACATCACACTGACACAGATAGGTCTTATGGGAATCCACGGAAAACCATCTTGAGGGCTGCCGACAGTGGGGTTCGAACTCACTATCTCCCAAATACTGGATACTGACCGTACTTAAGCGACATCGGCTAGCGAGCTCGGTACATAAAATATCAAAGTATTTTCAAAAATCTAAAGAACCATATATTAATATGGTGAAGAAACACATTACAAAGTAAAATGACAGAAGAAATGAAGCAATTCACGTACAAGCATAATATTAGAGAAGTTGACCTTACAATACATAATTCTCAGATTTCCCTTATTTTTATGACTTCATACAATTGCGCGATGAAGTTCAGTTAGAAATTCGCGCGGAAGATACGCTGAAGGGAGCCCTTAGAAAGACCTTCACACACGAAACGATTGCATTCTTTCTTTCTTTCTTTCTTTCTTTCTTAATCCCTTTACCCTCCAGGGTCGGTTTTTCCCTCGGACTCAGCGAGGGATCCCACCTCTACCGTCTCAAGGGTAGTGTCCTGGTGCTTCAGACTCTGGGTCAGGGATACAACTGGGGAGGATGACCAGTACCTAGACCAGGCGGCCTCACCTGATATGCTGAACAGGGGCCTTTCGGGGGGATGGGAAAATTGGAAGGGATAGACAAGGAAGCGGCCGTGGCCTTAAGTTATGT
The DNA here is from genome assembly GCF_040414725.1 of Anabrus simplex. NCBI lineage: Eukaryota > Metazoa > Arthropoda > Insecta > Orthoptera > Tettigoniidae > Anabrus > Anabrus simplex. The sequence continues at coordinate 369,884,610 of NC_090268.1, read as the reverse complement.
AACATCCCGGCATTTGCCTGGAGGAGAAGTGGGAAACCACGGAAAAACACTTCAAGGATGGCTGAGGTGCGAATCGAACCCATCTCTACTCAGTTGACCTCCCGAGGTTGAGTGGACCCCGTTCCAGCGATCGTACCACTTTTCAAATTTCGTGGCAGAGCCGGGAACTGAACCCAGGCCTCCGGGGGTAACAGCTAATCACACTAACCACTAGACCACAGAGGCGGATACGATTGCATTCACTTGGTAAAAATGACCTCTGACCTTTTGCCAGTATCTATTGACGATGTGCTGCGAAAGTGAAATGAATCAGCTTAGGGAAAATTATTTTCTCCCTCCTACCTTTGGCAAATATACCGCTCTGTCCGTCACCATAAGCACAAACTTGTTACTACTTTCATTCAACCAGATAATATCTCAGGTGGAAAAGGTAAATATTAGGTCTAAAATAAAAGCAGGACACGTTTAGTCAATAGTAACGGAAAAATTTATATTGTTAGTTAATTGCGCAAGCCATTCCTATAAACTCTTGTTATTGTCCCATAGTTTGTTGCTTCAATTATTCTTGGAAGTATCAGATGTGGTTCACTGGGTTCAGAACATGACTGTTTATCCACAGTCACGTTGGACACATATCTGCCACACATGACTGTGGTCTCATCAACCAACATTCAGAAGTGACAGTAATTCAAATCATCCTGTGTATTCTCCATCATCTATAACCGAAAGTAATGCTATTAATCATAAAGGCGTATAGTCGCCGGGAAAGTCTATTTCTAATAGACGGCCTGTAGGTAATAATAATAATAATAATAATAATAATAATAATAATAATAATAATAATAATAATAATTCTCAGATTTCCCTTATTTTTATGACTTCATACAATTGCGCGATGAAGTTCAGTTAGAAATTCGCGCGGAAGATACGCTGAAGGGAGCCCTTAGAAAGACCTTCACACACGAAACGATTGCATTCTTTCTTTCTTTCTTTCTTTCTTTCTTTCTTTCTTAATCCCTTTACCCTCCAGGGTCGGTTTTTCCCTCGGACTCAGCGAGGGATCCCACCTCTACCGTTTTATTATTATTATTATTATTATTATTATTATTATTATTATTATTATTATTATTATTATTATTATTATTATTATTATTATTATTATAGTGTTGTTTTTACGTTTAACTACTTTTACGGTTTTCGGGATGTCGAGGTGCCAGAATTGTGTCCCGGAGGAGTTTTTTAAGTGTCCGTAAATCTACCGACACGAGGCTGTCGTATTTGAGCACCTTCAAATATCACCGGACTGAGCCAGGATCGAGTCTGCCAAGTTGTGGTCAGAAGGCCAGCACCTTAACCGTCCGTACCTCAGCCCGACACGGCCTGGAATCGTTGTCGTGTGGTTAGGGACGCGCAGCTGTGAGCTTGTATCCGGGATATAATGGGTTCGAATATCTCTGTCGGCATCTCTGAAGATGTTTTTTTGTGATTTCCTCTTTTCACATCAGACAAATGCTGGGGCTTTACTAAATTTAGGCCACGACCACCTTCCCACTAATAGCCCTTTCCTATCTCATCGTCGCCATAAGATATATCTGTGTCGGTACGACGTAAAGCAAAATAAAAAATAAAAACTGAAAAATTTGGACCCATACAGAATTCTCACTCACTAAGATAATTCAAAAATTTTGTATTCTTGGATGTTAACATCCGCTTTAGACTTGGCGTTGGGGCGAAAGACGTGGATGTTAGGTCCTTTAAACAAGAATCATCATCATCATCTATACAGCGATAAAAATTCAGGCTTCAAATGATTCTTTCGTAGCGTCTATACACTAGGGAGTGATCTGCTCATATACGTGTTTGAGAATCTTTAAATATCGGGTATTCCAGTTTATGCCAAGGTATATTGACACCCTCCTCAGAGAAGGCTGTAACGCCTAGAGGGCACTTCACCAGATGGCGGACAGGGGGCCTACAGATTTGTAGGCTGGTTCAGATACTCGGAAACGGACCAGAAGAAAAAACGGCACCCCAAAACTTTGTTGTTTTAAAATACTGGGAAACTCTCTCTGCATGGGACTTACAAATAAAGGACCCAAAACTCATGCCAAAGAGATGAAGACCTCAGTGGCAACTACGGTGTAGAGGAAGGACTTCGGTACTGCGTGGCGAAAGAGGCATCTCATTACTCAGGACTGATAGGCAGATACCAATTCTAACGGCAGTGTCTGACCTGGATAATGTTGCCGGTTCTCATCTGATGTCAGGCTACAGAGTGCGGAAGGTAGAAGAAAGTTATTTGTATGGAATATTAGGATTACATTTCCCAGAACTCCAACAATTCCACTTTATTGAGTCTTACTTCAAATCAAGATGCCGAAAGTCTGCGATATCGCAAGCCTACAATTCTAGTCATGCTATCTTCAAGTCTTTACTGAAAACACAATGTGTTATCTTTCAAGCAAAATGGTGTTGGTAATTACTTGTTCTTGCATTGCCCCTCTGTTAGTTAGATTCCCACTTCTACAATGTCTGATTCGTGACAAATTCGAACAGGAGCGACGTACCAGCATTACCGCTGAGAAATTTATCTGAACCTGTTTTTAACAATATACCAGAAACGGTGACTGAAAATTTAGTTGTATTAAAATGTATTTCATGCAAACCAGTTAGCAGGAAAATCGTCACTTTAATAGAAAGACATTTTTTCATTAATGCGTTATAAAAATAATAATAATAATCAATGGCTTCAGATACAGTATGCAGAATTTTGATTTAACATCATCTAGTCTGCCTGCGCGCTAATTTCGACGTTCCGTACTCTGTGAAATGACAGAGTAAATCCGATCTCTCTTGGGCGATCTATGATTGAGTAATTATTGAACAATAAATGTGCCACCAGACATCTTTAACATGCCTTCATCGTACAAAACGGATCGTCGAACGGACGTTTTTCTACCCTTCAAAATTCAACTACCTCAGTCATGTTTGAACCCACGATATTTTGAAGCGGAGGGAGATACATTACTACCGATCCAAAGAGGGAGCTGTTATAACTGCTGTGTAATCTCAAACTAATATAACCTTTACTGTTCAAAGTTATTTAAACGCTATCCTCGCAGAAGCTCTGGAAGAAACATCTATCGCTGACATCAGTTTCAACGGGGAGCATTTGAACAACCTCCGTTATGTGGACGACACAGTGCTGCTAGGAGACACTACAGAGGACCTTCAGGTATTATTAGACAAAATGAGCGTGGCTTGCAGCAGCTGAGGGTTGAAGATAACGAACAAGAAAATCGAGTTCATAGTCATCAGTAAACAGCAAGACGTCCACGCTCTGCTGACACACGGCAATGAGATCAGCGTCAAGGTTCGCTAATTAACAGTACCTAGTACGTTACTGTACCTCAATGATCATCGGGTTCGCGTCGAACGTGCGAGAAGCATCTTTATGCAAGGAAGGAAACTGCTCACCAACCGAACCTACAAAAGGACCTAAGGCTCTCTTTTGGCTCACGGCTACGTCTTTCCAACGTTTCTGTATGGAATGGAAACTATCTGCAAGAGGCTGGAGGCATTCGAAATGTGGGCTTCGCATTTCGTGGACGGAATGAATCCAGAATTTCGAGATGTTCGATCGACTAGGAAAGAATACTGAAGCAATGTTGTCGATCCGAAAGCGGAGGCTGAAATACTTTGGCCATACAATGCAGAATGATAAGTACAGGATCCTCCAACTTGTCATACAAAGAAGAACAGAAGGACTTTGGAGACCTGGCAGACGAAGAACTCTGTGGCTGAAGAATCTCGTGGGCAGGTACGAGTTGAGAACGAAGTCCCTGTTCCGCGTCGCTGCATCCAATTGAAGATGGCCAACATTCGCTAGAAGGTGGCACATTAAGAAGAAGAAGTAGTCTCAGACTTAAAGCAGTACGTCATTATGTGTAGACAATATTAACTTATCCAGGTTCTTTACCGAATATTTTAAAAAATCTAGTAACTTTAAATGAACTGCAGAACTTGAAGAATATTAAAATATTAATTCAACATTGCCGTTTTATCTCAGGATGAAGACTTTCCTAACAGCGGAATGCAAATGTATTGAAAAATACATTTGAGGTGAGTCCTATTATTTATCTAAATATCTTTCTTTCTTTCTTTCTTTCTTTCTTTCTTTCTTTCTTTCTCTCTCTTTCTTTCTTCCTTCCTTTCTTTCTTTCTTAATCCGTTTACCCTCCAGGGTTGGTTTTACTCTCGGATTCAGCAAAGGATCCCATCTTTACCGTCTCAAGGACAGTGTTCTGGAACGTGAGACTTTGGATCTTGTATACAACTGCGGAGGAGGACCACTACCTAGCCCAGGCATCCTTACCTGCGATGTTGAACAGGGGCATTGTGTGGGAATGGGAAGGTCCGAAGGGATAGACATGGAAGATGGAAGGAAGCGGCCTTAGCCTTAAAATAGGTATCAACCCGGTATTTGCCTGGAGGAGAAGTGGGAAACCTCGGAAAACCACTTCGAGGACGGCTAAGGTGGGAATCGAACCCCCTCTACTCAGTTGACCACCCGAGGCTGAGTGGACACGCTTCCAGCCCTCGTACCACTTTTCAAATTTCGTGGCAGAACCTGGAATCGAACCCGGGCCTCCGAGGCCGACAGCTAATCACGCTAACCACTCCACCACAGGGACGGATATCCAGGTTCTCTACCGAATATATATAAAAAACTCTTAACTGTAAACGAACTGCAGCACTTGAAGTGTTTAAAAAATGTTATTTCCTAACATCGGAATGCAAATGTATTCAAAAATATCGTTGTGGTAAGTCCTAGTATTTATCTAAATATCTACCAAATAGAAATCTTTGTTATTGTTACTCAAAGTTGAGGAATGTCAGACTGCTAAAAGCACGTTCTCTTAGAAATCAGACATGGCTATATATTGTCAAAGAGAGGATTCGTCGTTCTGACCACACGACACATCGTAATCTGCAGGTCTTTGGGCTGAGCAGCGGTCGCTTGGTAGGGCAAGGCCCTTCAGGCCTTTAGTTGCATGGGGTTAGTTTTTGGTTGGTTATTATATTGGCAAATATCAATTAAAGTATCCGTTAGGTTTAATCACTTTAAAAAATATTAACTTACAATTATAACAATCTCAATAGTTCCAAAATATACCAATTACAACAATCTCAACACCTCTAAATTAAAACAAATCTGCAATCAATGTCTACCTTTCCCACAGAGGGGTATTCGTTTGTACAGCACAACCTTTAATGGGCAGCGTCACGTGTCGAGCTTATGAAACTAATTACAGAACGGAAACCCGTTTGTCAATATTGGTGAAGGAGCTAACTAGAGCGACGCATCAAGCCAGCCGTCGCTCAAGGTGTGCACTAGACTATTATTTTATCAGTGTACAAAGGCATAGCAATATTAAGGGTACCAGAACAAGAATTGTCGAATTTCTCCGTTAATTTAGCTGCATAAGAAAATTGTGCATAACACAATTCGTGCAAAATATAATTTAAGATCGCTTTTCTGTACGATGAGTAATAAAGGTGATATTCTCAATTATTATATATTTCACAAACTTTCATATATCTTCGGAAAAATCAATTTTATCAGTACATAACAACTTCTTCTCATCTTTTTCTTAATCTGTTGAACCCCCCTCCAAGGCTCGTTTTTCCCACAGACTCAACGAGGGATCCCACGTCTACCGCTTTGAGGGCAATGTCCTGGGAGCGTGAGACTTTGGGTCGTTTGATGAAACTAGGGAGGTTGAGCAGTACCTCGCCCAGACTATGCTGAACAGGGGCCTTGGGAGGAGCGTGTAAGATCGGAAGGGATAGACAAGGAAGCTATCGTGGCCTAAAAGTAGGTACCATCCCGTCATTTGCCTGGAGGAAAAGTGAGAAAACATGGTAAACCACTTCGAGAATGGCTGAGGTGGGATTCAAACACCCTCCACTCAGTTGATCTCCCGAGGCGGAATAGACTACTTTCCAGCCCTCGTACCACTTTTATAATGTCGTGGCAGAGCCGGGAATCGAACCCGAGTCTCAGGGGTGGCAGCTATCACACTAACCACTACACCACAGAGGCGGACTAGTACATAACAACAATTACAGAAAGTCTACTTTTACAGTACCCTTTTTACAGTCTGCTTTACGTCGCACCGACACAGATAGGTCTTATGGCGACGCTGCGATAGGAAAGGGCTAGCAGTGGGATGGAAGCGTCCATGGCTTTATTTAAGGTACAGCCCCATCGTTTGCCTGGTGTGAGAAAGGGGAACTACGGGAAACTCTCTTCAGAGCTACCGACGGTGGGGTTTAATCCAGCTACGCAACCCAATCCGCGTAGCCTCTCGCTTGGTCGGTACAGTTTCCCTGTGCGAGTTGTTATACTGGAGATAGGCTAATTACGAGTTTAGTTTCTGTAACGAAACCCATCAACGGCTAACGTGGAAATGCTGTTCAGTTGTCACGGAAACGAACCTGCTGGCTACAGTAATGGTTGTTGTGTTGTTTGTAATCGATTAGGTAGTGATGCTGGTGGTGGTGGTGATTACTTTTTTAAGAGCAGGTACAACTGGGCAACCATCCTCTATTAACACTAATCAGGGGGAAAATGGAACAGGTCCACCACGCCAAAAAATTAAGATATTGTTCAAAGAAAGACAAAGGCCACGGAAGGCGTAAAACGAAAAGACTAATAATAATAAGAAGAATATTAATAATAATAATATTTATAATAATAATATTTACCGTGTTTTGGTGGGTCGCAGAGGTGACAGAAGGTGCTGTGTAGAATGGGTCTAACTACAATATCAAAAATGAATTTAAAACTTTAACAAATGTTGTATTTCTCTTTAAATCACAAACTTAACAAACTTTTCATTCGGTGAAATAATAAAGTGACAGGTACAAATAGCAATCTTGAAACAATAATTGGAAAACCCAAAATTAGGGAATTTTACAGATTTTGGGTTTCAAGCCCTAAGTTTACAAATTCTGAGATACCGGATCCAGTTTACAAAATTTTGCAAAATCTCAATATTTAGACAAGAATCAGAATCTTCCAATTTAAGAGCACTTTGCTCCAACAACTTTACAGCCTTCCAGAGGCGCACCTCAATATGCAGTTGAATTGAGAAAACACAGAAAAGAGCTTACATGCTCTCCAACTTTAACAAATCTCCTACAGCTCGCTTAGGGCAAACTTACACAACTCCTTACCATCTCTGGCCTCTCTAGACACAATTTACAATTTTTTTAAAAAAAATTCACAGGGGTATCTGTTAACAAAACTACTGGGCCTTCGTGGAAAAAGAACAGGTTAGATTACTGGCCCGAACACAAAATTAATGGAGGTGTACACTTGCACTCCTAGACAATGAAGTATACAATCATAACAGGGCTCTCGACCCGATTATACAGGGGCTAATCGCAAGCTACTGAGGTGACTCGAAAGCAGGTTAATTTAATGCATTACGAGAAAGAAAGAAAGAAAGTTACAAAATTCGTAGTCACCTCAACCCAAGTTGAAGGGGAATTCGAGAGGGTAACACACTCTCTATCCCCGATTTACAGTTTAAGACTTTATGAAACTTTACATTAGCCGGAAGAAAATTTACATTTTAGAAAAAGGCGGTTACATAGTTAAAAATTTGAACCTCCCCCTCGTGTAAGTCGGCGGAGGTAGCTACAGAGAGATAAAACTGATGGCCATTACCTGGGCTGATGAACTGCCTGGCGCAGAATGAGGCGCACCGCCTCCTGTCTTAACACACACTCTTAGAAATTCGGCGATCAAATGACAAGGTAGCCAGAAAAGCCTCAGCTTATATACATGAAGGAAGGTTCGAGACGATTCTGGACTAATCCGAACACACCCTCTCAATTTTTATTGGACAATTCAAAAAGCGACAAGAAGCCTGTGATAGGCTGAAAAATAATTACAGAAAATTCCTATTGGCCAGATTCAAAACTGGCGGAATAAGAAAGAAGCGTTGCCAACCCACAAATAAATGAACATTGATACAGTTATGAAAACCTAGAAACACAAAACTTCTTTAAATTACAAGTTCTTCCACCTTGTACCAGAGTTTTTTGTAATTGCATCTATGGAGGAAAGTTTAAACTTCTTGAAGTACAACAAAACAAAATAAATCCAATCAATTTAGGAAACTTAGAAATGACAAACTTCTCAATTATTCAGTAGTGACATCTTCTTATTACTGTCCCAACTTCCTGCAGCAGCAGTTTCACGTTTTGTTGGATAGATAGAGTTCATTAAGGCGCTTCTTTTGAATGCGCGGAGTTGAGGTGTACCTGCCGGTACAATAACAATGTTGTTGTTGTTTGAGTCATCAGTCCATAGACTGGTTTGATGCAGCTCTCCATGCCACTCTATCCTGCGCTAACCTTTTCATTTCTACGTAACTATTGCATCCTACATCTGCTCTAATCTGCTTGTCATATTCATACCTTGGTCTGCCCCTACCGTTCTTACCACCTACACTTCCTTCAAAAACCAACTGAACAAGTCCTGGGTGTCTTAAGATGTGTCCTATCATTCTATCTCTTCTTTTCGTCAAATTTAGCCAAATCGATCTCCTCTCACCAATTCGATTCAGCATCTCTTCATTCGTGATTCGATCTATCCATCTCACCTTCAGCATTCTTCTGTAACACCACATTTCAAAAGCTTCTATTCTCTTTCTTTCTGAACTAGTGGAATAATAATAATAATAATTTATTTATTTATTTATTTATTTATTTATTTATTTATTTATTTATTTATTTATTTATTTATTTATTTACCCGTGTCAGAAGCATACTTAATCATACAGTTAAAATAAAGTGATAATTAAACTATTTACAAAACTTGCAAAAATGGACAAACAGAGGAAAATTGACCAAATTTACTATACATCTAGATGGTGTTTTTCCAAAACTGAGCCACACCTATGGCATTGTCATCAGGAAGCATTAAATCTTGCTCTGAACATGAAAATACATGTGGATTACTGTTTATTCTTCACCGCAGTCGCACTTGCTGTCCTCTGATGTGAAGCCCCATAACTTAAGTGAGGACTGAGCCCTGCCGACACCAGTTCTTAATCGCTTAAGAGACCGCCAAACACTCCAGTCTTCATTGTAGCCAGCAGGAAGATGTTCACGCTGCTTTTCCTGGATTTCAGCCTAGATTGAGATTGATGATGACCAAACAGCGGGTGAGCTTCAAGGTTCTCAACCTTTAGTCGTTCTTGATCAGCAGCGATTTCTCGACGAATACTTGGAGGTGCAATGCCTGCAAGACAGTGTAGCTTCTCAATAGGGGTAGGTTTCAGGCATCCTGTGATTAATCTACAAGCTTCATTCAGGGCAGGGTCCACAGTCTTGGCGTGGGATGATCTATACCACACAGGGGATGCGTATTCTGCAGCAGAGTAACACAGAGCCAATGTAGTGGTTCAAAGAACTTGTGCCTTTGCACCACAGTTTGTACCTCTCAGCTTCCTCAGGATGTTGTTTCTGGCACTGCCTTTATGTTTGATGTTGGAACAGTGTTTTCTGAAAGTGAGAGAGCGGTCCAGCGTTACCCCTAGGTACTTTGGGGTGAAAGAATGTTCCAAGAGGGTTCCATTCCAGGAGACATGTAATTTCCTTGATGCCTCTCTGTTTTTGAGGTGGAAAGCACAAAGCAGAGATTTTGACGGATTCGGCTTTAGGTGGTTAACCTTGTAATATCTGCCTAATTCCTTCAGAGCGCCGTCAAGAGTGAGTTCTACCTCTTCAAAAGTTGCACGCTGGCAGGCTAGTGCAAAGTCGTCTGCATATATGAATAATAATAATAATAATAATAATAATAATAATAATAATAATAATAATAATAATAATAATAATAATAATAATAATAATAATAATAATAATAATAATAATTTTACGACCCGCCAACTAATTTTGACGGTTTTTGGAGACGCCAAGGTGCCGAAATTTTGTCCCTTCCGCAGGAGTCCTTTTACGTGCGAGTAAATATACCGACACGAGACTGGCGTATTTGAGTACCTTCAAATGCCACCGGACTGAGCCAGGATCAAACATACCAAGTTGGAGTCAAAAGGCCAGCGCCTCAATCGTCTCAGCCGCTCAGCCCGGTACTGAAAAACTCCATAGGCCTCGTAACCTAATACCACTGGGATCCGGAAAGAACAAGAATTGACCAAGAGAGGTCGGATGGGATAGTTTAAAGTGAGGAGCTTGGCACTGGTTGCCAACCTACGCTCCCAAGCTAAGAGCCTCTAAGGCCCCTTTCAGTCGCCCCTTACGATAGGCAGCGGATACCGTTGGTGTTATTATGCCACCACCAACCACAGGGGGTAATTGATCAGGAAGGTAATAAAGGTAATAAATATGAATATCGAAATAAGTAGAAGAACGCTAAGGAACGATTACTCGAAGAATGAGGGCAAAAGGAATCATGAAATGGGTGTTGAAAAATAGCCTAATCTTCTGCGTGTGCAAATTGTCACTCTAGCTCCAAATTCGATTCCCGACTCTGACAAACACTTCAACTGTGACGTAAGGGTGCACTCAGCTACATAACGACACAAGGGTTATCAGCCATCCTCACGAAGTAGTTTTTCATGCTTTTCTCACTTCAGTTATCCATAGAAGGTAGAATGCTACCTTCCAAATCCTGGCCTAATCCCCTTCTGAGAGCCATCGCCGCAAAGAAGTCGTTTAATCTAGCGGGCAAGACGTTTTCTCCTCTCTAGTTGTAGCCAGAGATTATAATTGTCTAGCTTCAGGACGCAAAGTGATGAAAGTATTGGGAGGTAGATCGTCCACTGCCCGCCTCTATGGTGTAGTGGTTAGTGTGATTAGCTGCCATCCCCGAAGGCCTGGGTTCGAACGTAGCTCTGCCACGAAAATTAAAAAGTGGTAGGAGGACTGCAACAGGGTCCACTCAGCCTCAGGAAGTCAGATGAGTAGAGGGTGGTGGTGAGGGAGGATGTTCGATTCCCACATCAGCCATCCTCGAAGTGGTTTTCAATGATTTCCCACTTCTCCTCCAGGCAAATGCCGTGATGGTACTGGACCCGAGTGACGTAGGCCCAAAGTCAATCATGATTTGATTTATGAAGGGAAATAGTACATTTAATGAAATACAGAAGTGTAGTTGAAAATATTTCATCTGTGTAGTGTGGAAATATGAGCGAAGGAACACGACAGACTGGAGCCTGACGGATTAGCTCGACACAACAACATTTAGCTACTTCACAGCAGGGGATCCCATTAGTGGCGACCAGGAAAAATACAAGTCCACAAATAAGTCTTGGTCAGAAAGAGAAGGGGGTAGTTTGACACAAAGGAAGCTTGCAACATGAGTAGTGCGCTGGGATATTTTTGGCGGACGGAAATTTCCGTGACGTCATGGAAAAGTACAGTGGTTGCGAGGACATTCGCTAGCCTAGGTTATCGCAGGTGGAAACTTAAATCACGTGACCACTTATAGGCCAATCACGAAAATTTAAATGGAGACTCAGGGATACCATCTTAAGAAATGATGGATGAGATATTCTCGTAACTTCAAAAGTAATCAGTAATAAATTATTGTGAGCACACGGATCGATGTAATGAACTTATTAGATGTCACGTATAGAAAAATAATCGATAATTATTGGCAAATTAAATAAATTGAAGGCTGGATTTCTTGGAAACCAGACAGCTTGAATGTCATTGGCTGGACGAAAACCACGTTGTAAGGGACGCTTCCAAAGGCGCGAAATGTGAGGAGCTAAATCCACCCGTATCTCCTAAATCTGTGATCGCCAGGAGTTCATATTTAATCCAGCAAATAAGCTAGAGGAGTGGATTAATTTGATATAAATTTTAACGTCCAATTCGGAGTGCAAGTGCCGATATTAAAAATCCACCCCTCCCTCATGGGTATGACGCCAATGAATCCGCGAGGAAGACCTTCATCCATATATACGGGCGCGAGGGATACTCGCCACCACACTTGAAATGAATCTCTGGAGCTGAACCGTCGTTCGCAGCTGACTTCAAAACCGTAGGGCGTATAGTAACTCAACATTTAATGGCGCGAGCATCCGCCAGTACTTATAAAATGTGATTGCGCTCAAGCAACATGAACTGAAAGTAGTTAACTTAGGACAGTGTTTGCCAGTTATAAATATCATAGTGAAGTCAATTAATTGCACTGTAAGAGTGAGTAATATAAATTGCACCGCAATAAGTACGTAAATAACATACTGTGTGACGAACAGTACTTTGAGGGAATAATAGCCTGTACTTTGGAATATCGAACCGCTATCATGAACACTTCAAGAGGGCCGTATGAAACAGGCGTATCGCGTCGGACGACATAAATCGCGACGGGCGTAAAATTTGAAACCTCGTCGTACGTGTCCATGCCCATTGTGCGGTAATTAGACAAAGCTTAAAACAGTGTAAAATATTAAATTTTTGGGTCTAGGGTATTAATTTGTTTTATAAAAGTAAAGTTTTCAGTGTTAACATTGTCAATGGTGAAGTATTGTGATAATTAAGGTATTAGTGTAAAAATGGTAATGTGCCAGGAAATCATTTGTGGAACTACGCCATCAAGAATGGAGGAGTAATACGGCGGAGAGGGGCCGAAAGGAGCCTCTCATCTGCCAAGCTGCAATGGATTACCGATAACTAAGATGAGTACTAAAATGTAGATAATATTTGGGAAATGTTAGCGTGATTGGAAAAATGGGAATAATTTGATTAGACTTGGTTACCTTCTGTAACAAGATGAGTCGCTTAACGACCCCATCCTAAATTTGTAGCACGGACAGTATTAAATAATAACAATGTAAATAATCGGGTCTTTTTATGTATTCAGTTTGTTGTAGATGTAAATTTTGTAGATATAGGGTAGTACGTTAAGTCATGCATGCATTCATATTTCTTTGTAGTCAAGAATATTTTTTTTAACATTTGATTTTGTTATCATAGTCTAATAGACCTGATATGTGCTTTTCTGTTTGTCATTTTGACGAGTTATGTAATGATATTGAAGGAAAGTCCAGCCTTGTCATACCAAAGTAAATTTGTTAAATTTGTGAGAAGCGATATTAATAATAATAATAATTCATGAGATATTGGAAATTTTAGTGAGCCGTGCGTAATAATAAAATTTAAGTGATAAGGTGTTGAGTTTGTCGGAAATCATTTAATGACGGGATGTCGTTTTTAATTCGGAATTAAAGTGTGTGGTAATTTAATTTGATCAATTAATAATATTGAAATTTAGTATCGGTGCTAATAATCCGTACATGTTAATGAACGTGTGGTTTAAATTACGGTTCAATATTTTTTTTACGAATAAATGTCGTGTCTTAAATTTGCAATTCAGTAGCCGGAACACGAAGGACTAATATTACGAAACCATGATTGTCAAATTTTGGTAAATATAATTTCAAAATGTTACGATTATTTGTGGAGAATGAATTAAGGCGTAGATCAAAATGAGATAGAAAAATGTTAAAGAATCTGCAGTCAGATAATAAAAGGTCGTATTATGTCAGAAGTGGAATAAATAAGTCAGTTGATAATTCTGTGAGAAATAAATGAATCAAGGAATATTGAGAAAGAAAGGGATATAAATTCCGTACGAGAGACACTTAGGATATTGAAATGAGTGTAAAATATACGGGCAGTGTCACAGAGAAATACTGAGTTACGTAGCGGGTAGAATTCGAACCCGTGACAGCATGTACGAAATAAATAGACTGCACCGCAATTCGTCGAGATACTACGGATGTAAGGATAATGAGAGTTCAGATTCCACATAGATGATCGTATATTGTAATCATTGTAATGACGAGTGATGATAATCATGATGGCGTGATGATGATAATAAATATTCCAGATAAAGGATTGGACCGCCTTAATTAAATGAGCGTTGATAAAGATGTTAAACGGGAATCTAAATGAGAATATGCAACCGATAATAATAGTAACAATGTTAGGACGATGTCAAATCGTCGCGGTCAGATTAATAATAATTGTCATAATAATAACAGTAATGATGTCGTTGGTTGATCAGTGAAATAATGGTAATCGCGACCGATATCCTAATGCATTTTTGGCGGAAGTGACCGGTTCATTAATAATAATAATAATCTTGAGTGACATTAATAATAATAACATCTTGAGTGACGTTAATAATAATAATAAAATCTGGAGTCACCTATTTATTAATAATAATAATAACCACCAGAGGGATATAATAATAATAATAATAAGAAGAAGAAGAAGAAGAAGAAGAAGAATAACAGTAATAACCATTTGTGTTTGCGTCCCGCATAATAATGCCGATATTAATCAAACGTGACAGTGCCAGGAACCGTTGAGTAATAATAATAATAATAATAATAATAATAATAATAATAATAATAATAATAATAATAATAATAATTTCAAGGATGATAATTTCGTGGAAAAATGAATATTCTGACGATAGTGAATTAATTAGTTGGTGACAACATCCCTCTACTCGTATGTTTGAATAATCATCATCATCATCATCTGTCTACCCTTCAGGTTCGGTTTTTCCCTCGGACTTAGCGAGGGATCCCACCTCTACCGCCTCAAGGGCAGTGTCCTGGAGCTTCAGACTCTTGGTCGGGGATACAACTGAGGAGTATGACCAGTACCTCGCCCAGGCGTCCTCACCTGCTATGCTGAACAGGGGCCTTGTGGAGGGATGGGAAGATTGGAAAGGATAGGCAAGGAAGAGGGAAGGAAGCGGCCGTGGCCTTAAGTTAGGTACCATCCCGGCATTCGCCTGGAGGAGAAGTGGGAAACCACGGAAAACCACTTCCAGGATGGCTGAGGTGGGAATCGAACCCACCTCTACTCAGTTGACCTCCCGAGGCTGAGTGGACCCCGTTCCAGCCCTCGTACCACTTTTCAAATTTCGTGGCAGAGCCGGGAATCGAACCCGGACCTCCGGGGTTGGCAGCTAATCACGCTAACCACTACACCACAGAGGCGGCATTGTTTGAATAATAAGAATAATAAATATTATAGTCATTTGTTACCTCGTTATCATACGGTTTCCGCACGGGACGAGTTGCAGTAATACTTGTGTGTTTGTTTACTTCGCTCGCGATGCGAGGGGAGGTCATCGGCACGGTATTTCCCACCGCTTCTCGTTATCTCATCTGTGGCAGTAGTCTACTGAGGCTACTTTGTAACATTTCAGATCATGTGTAAATAAATATAAATGCTTATTCAGTGGTATGGCATCAGCTGGACATCGTAAGATAGGAACTGTCCGTGTAATCCATTTTTCGTAATTCACGAGAAACATTACCCAGTCCGAGTACCGGTCTCAGAAAAATGTATATAGCCGGGGTACATCATCTTAGTTAAATCGAGAAGCCGACCGTAACATGGGTTATGCTCGGGCTCCCGATAGAAGGAAGCTATATCCTTGAACAACGGTTCGATTCAAATGGAATCGATCCATAAGTTATACTCCACTTGTAATTTCTTTCAGAAGCAACCCAGCAACATATTGATACCACTTGCGGTATAGCTAGTGATTTATTTATGTAACATGTGTGCAAATTTAAATATCATTGCCAAATGTATCAAAGTTTCGTACGTCGGATGGCGTAATAAACTGCTCCTTCTGGCAATTATTTCAAAGGAAACCATTCTCATAATGTTTTTATTGTAGTTAGATGATACCCTTTTTAAAGTTAACTGCATCTTCCTAGTCCTATCATGGAGTCCTTAAATTCAAGTTTACAATCGATCTTTCCCATTTCAATTTTAATTGCTCCGTTCATTCCCGTGTTCTATTATGCCTCTATATTTATACTTGATGACTTAAATAATGAACCGACACCCCTGAGAGAATGCTAGACTGGGACTCGGGAGGTGGACGGGTGCAGTACCTAACTTAAAGCCAAGGCTTCCTTCCAATGGGGGTGATGATATCTTTAATACCCCACCATAGTCACAAACCATCGGTATAAGGGAATAAAGGAAATATTCCAAAGCTAGACTAACTACTTAACTACAACAAATCTATAACTACTTTAATCTAAATCTTCTATGGCTAAATTACACTCTAACTAATTTAGAGGCGCCCCGCACGGGCGGGATACCAAACACAATGCACGGCACCACCCCTAACAAAATCTACTGAGCCGCCCCCTACAAGGGCGGATAACCTAACCGCATATTAAGGCATCCCCTGCATCAACTCTAACGTAACTATTTATTCTACCACCTACATCTAATTAAAAGAAGAACTGGCTGGTCGTCGTATCGCCCTGGTATGGAAACTGCCCGTCCAGCCCGTGATACCACTGCCAGCCACGCCTCGAGGGTCAGATGTCTGCCCCCACCGACACCTAGTTGGCAATGTGCTTCCCTCCCATTCTTTGCGTGACGAATCACATGAGGCGGAAACCATTCCATCATGTGACCCGTCACGTTCTTATCTACTGTCCCGCCTGCTGAATCCGAATCGCCTTTCTTACACATTGCCAGCACCAATTCTTGACTCTCCTTTTTCACCACGTGCGGGCATGCTTATTCTTTTCACCTTGGGGTGGGTCAGTCCCACCCCACCCTTCCACGAATTTCGGGGATGTCAAGGTGCCAGAATTTTGTCCCGCAGGATTTTTTTAAGTGTCCGTAATTCTACCGACACGAGACTGTCGTATTTGAGCACCTTCAAATACCACCGGACTGAGCCAGGATCGAATCTGCCAAGTTGTGGTCAGAAGGCCAGTACCTTAACCGTCTGAGCCTCAGCCCGACACGGTCTGGAATCGTTGTCATGAGGTTAGGGACGCGCAGCTGCGAGCTTGCATCCGGGAAATAGTGGGTTCGAATTCCTCTGTCGGCATCTCTGAAGATGTTTTTTGTGATTTCCTCTTTTCACATCAGACAAATGCTGGAGGCTATACTAAATTTAGGCCACTAGCACTTCCTTCCCACTAATATCCCTTTCCTATCCCATCGTCGCCATAAGACATATCTGTGTCGGTGCGACGTAAATCAAATAGCAAAATAAAAATTGTTACCAACAAAAAACTTTGGAGGCGCCGGGTATCGATCCCGGTACCTCACACATGCTAAGCGAGCGCTCTACCATCTGAGCTACGCCCCCAGATGCTTTACAAGCACACTTTATTAAGTATTAACGAAATGTAACGCTTGCTCAGCCTACGGGCTTCCTACTTCAACACCAAGAAGGGTTATTAAAGTTCAAAGTGTTTATCTCTGCTTTCACTGTGCGGGCGGGAACTAGTTAGCACAGAGGTCTGAGTAGTAGGATTAGTTCTGCGGGAATTCTCCTCAGTTTACATGGAAATCAACTGGAAGGCCTACATTGCACACAAGGTCAAGATAAAGTAGATCATCTTAAAAAGTGCATGGATATATCGCGCACAGCACTCCATTACCTGAGGCCACTGCCAAATTATGCGCTCAGTGTACGCAACTACCGGGTGAATTAACCGTGCTGTTAGGGTCGTGCGGCTGTGGGCTTGCATTCAGGTGATAGTGGGTTCGAATCCCTTTGTCGGTAACCAACATATTTTCCTCAGTTTCCAATGTTCTTCTTCTTCTTTATCTATTTACCCTTCAGGTTTGGTTTTCCCTCAGTATTAGCGAGGGATCCTACCTTTACCGCCTCAAGGGCAGTGTCGTGGAGCGTAAGTTTGGGTCGGGGTATAAAACTGGGATGGAGGACCAGTACCTCTGCAGGCAGCCTCATCTGCTATGCTGAACAGGGGCCTTGTGGGTAGATAGGAAGATCGGAAGGGGCAGGGAAGGAAGCGGCCGTGGCCGTAAGTTATGTACCATCTCGGCATTTGCATGGAGGAGAATTGGGGAAGCACGGGAAACCACTTCGAGAGTGGCTGAGGTGGGAATTGAAACCCCCCTCCCTCTTTATTCAGTTGACTTCCTGAGGCTAAGTGGACCCCGTTCCAGTCCTCGTTCCACTCTTCAGATTTCGTGGTAGAGCCGTAAATCGAACCCGGGCCTCCGGCTATAGTCTTCTAACTCAGCTGTTTGCTGTACATTCCTGTAAACCTATTATTATTTTGCACAGTTTATTACTTATCACATCTAGTTCTTTGCTATGTACTTCAATACTATCTATTTCCGCCTCATACAATATAATCTTGATATCACAAGTGCATTTAAAATATTTTAATTTTTATATGGCTTATATTCGGTATTTCGAATCTTCCTCTCCAAGCACATTGTGCTTGACAAAAAATGCCAACCCTTTCGATTTAGCACGTCTTACTTGTTCATTCCACATCTTATTCGGTGTTATTATAGTTCCTAAATATTTTATTGACCACTTCTAGTTGTACACCTTCTAACCATAACCACCGCCTTTCTTCTTTAATTTTTTTTCTTTTTTACATATCATTCATGCCTTTGCTGGTGAGATGTAGTTTTTACCGTGCACTATGTCTTCTGGTATGGGCTAGAATAAATTTGTTACTTTCCTTGCCCTGTCTCAGTCTCAACCTTGGCTTTAACAATGTGAAAGTGACTGAGGTATGAGCTATGCTAGTAATACAATTCCTTATGCAACCAGTCCTTGTTATGAATGGTGTGAAAATATGACTCATAGGGTAGGTTGGTGCATGCATTTCAGTGGGCATGGCAGACTGATATGTAGTAGCAACTTCTGGCTCAGTGAGGAAAGCAACGGGAACTACCTCACTCCTCATTTCCCTAGTATGCCTCTTCAGTGACGCGTAGGGTAACTATGACAGCGGTCGGTGGAAGTGTGGAGGATCAAATCAACCTTCGGGCTGAAAACCCAACATACAATACTCATATCATTCCTTTTGTTTTATCAATATCAATTCTATTTTCTGCAGTAGGCAGGAGTTTGCTTGAGACTGCTTTGCATACTGACTGATGTTAAAGCAGAAAGATGTCACCCGCGAAAACCAGGCCTGGAATTTCTTTATTGTCCAAACGTGGGCTTGTTGTGTCTTCATTCCCTTGATTATCCAGTATATCATTAATAAAAGTATGAGCCATAGGATATCTTCTACGTGCCAGTAAATCTATCGATACGTAGTTCTCGTATTTGAGCACCTTAAAATACCACCGGACTGAGCCGCAATGAAACCTGCCAAAAAAAAAAAAAAAAAAAACGAGCGAATACTTGTTAGAAAGGTGGACAAGTTACAAGTAACACATATAGGCTATATTTTTCTCTATCTGCAGAGAAATTTAAGGAATAAGAAGTAATCGGTTCAGTAATTTAAGGAACTATTCTAAAGCGGAGGGGAGCGTTGTACTTGTTGTATTTAGTATATGGAGTTTCCCACTCTTAATGATCAACAACGGTTGTGCTTGTGTCTAGAGCAACAGCTTCAGCAGTAATTACTTAATCTAAACCATTACAGTGGCTCTAGAACATCCACTTGGGACACTAAATATAATTTCATTGAAGTTTAATCGCTTATAGCAAGCTTTGATTTACAGTGACGTAACCATATGTGCATTTAACCCAGTTATAAGGCTACATTAATGTTGGCTTCAAAGACCTGCTTCCTTCATGCTCGTTAGTGAGTGACGGAGGCGACTCGCTCAGCCCTATTCAGTGTAATGATTTCTTATTAGACAGAAGATTATTAGCAATTAACTTAAAATCCTCGAAATGAACTTAACAGATCGGGAGGAAAGGAGAATAGAGTGGAGACCAAGAAAGATCAGACTAATAATTCATTCTGTTTAAAGAAAATTAATTTACACATAGCATATAAAGTGGGCGTTATATCCTGCAACGTGACAGTAAATATGCCAAATGACAGCTTGAAATACTACCGGTCTAAACTGGGATCGAAGGTCGGAGGGTGCAGGGACAGTGTGGCCACGGCTGATTCGAGGCTGTACAACCATGCATTCGAAAGATGGAGGGGGAAACGATTCCTACCGTCGCGTCGGCTGTCCTGAGAATGGTTTTCCGTGGTTTTCCATTCTCCTGAATTAAGGTGAATGCCGGGACATTTCCAAGTATAGACCATGACCGCCAACCTCCTCACCTTCACCACACATCTCCTTCACTACACCAGATCTCCCTGCCCAGAGATCTACCCTCTAGGTGCCTCGCCTCCCACTTCAGGGGAGAAATAAGAACTTGCATTAGGTTAGGTTAGGGACCGAAATCATAAATTTGGGCTCAGAATGCCAGCGCTCTGTCACCTGAGCCATGACTTATTTGAACCCATTGTTGATGTGTAAGCACTCGTGTGAAATCAGAAACCTCCGCCCACTCTGGTGTTCAGTCTGTGAATTACCAAGACCTACCCAAAAAAGCCTAATACTCAGTCGAACAGCGCTCAGCCGGTGAACGCGTGCTTTAACACGTAAAAACGTAAGATGCAAATGATCTTTTTATAAAAAAAACAAGCTATTAAGTACACATGCTGGGTTTTGTTTGCTGATAGAAATAACCATTTGCACATTAATTTGGATTTTATGAGATAAATACTTTATTAATGGTTTAATATCTCACGAACCCATGGAGGGTTTTTGATGACGCAAGGATGGGAAAGGGTTAAGATTGGGAAGGAAGCAGCCTTAATTAATGTACAGCACCAGCATTTACCTGGAGTGAAAATGGGAAACCACGGAAAACCATTTTCAGGACTGCCGACGGTTGTATCGGATATAGCATGCAAAAGTACAAAAAGAACCATTTTTAAACGATTGATTATTAAAAAATCAGAACAAGTCGGTGTTTGAACTAATCTGACATATATCAATAAAGAATTTCTGACAATTAGTCTTGCAGTTTAGCCAGACTAAGCAAGAAATAAACAGATATTGTCTCATATTAGGCTATTACGCGATCATTTCGCAAATAATACATAATATTTGGTGAATATTTTGAAATGGAACATAGTTAATCATGTGAAAGTTAGTTCTGGGAACATTTGTGAAGAAAACATCATGAAATTCAGTCCAGGGGTTTAGACGGGATGTTATTTCGAAAGACGAACAGAGAAACGTCATTTAATTGTTAGCCTATATAATTATAAGAAACAACGTAAACCAGACATGTTAGCGTCAGAGTGTTGGTTCCTATTTGAAAAACATCGATATCTCGCACCTTTGTCATTGGCTGAAATTACCCAGTCAGATCACTTCGCGGAAGAATTCAAATGGGTTACTAAATCTGCCATGCATTGCAATGTGACTCCAAGTCCACTGTACGCCAGCAACATGGCTGCTGAACGAACTTTTCCGTAAATGACCGATCGTCTAACAGCTACCGATGCTGAGAAATCAGCATCAAACAAAAATATAGCGAGCGGTTTCAACCCGTGTCACCGTAGCGATCTGATTGGCTAACTTCAGCAGCTGATAAAATGAGAACAGCGCGAAACATCGAATTTTTTATTTCAAATAATTTATCAGTAAGACCAGCCCTCTCACGCTCCTATAGTCGGTTCACGTTATTTCCGATAAATCAGTCAATCACTTCAATTAATCATCACTAACCTGCATTTAGGGCAGATTCCTTATCCTGGCCTTTTCTTAAATGATTTCAGAGAAATTGGAGATTTATCGAACATCTCCCTTGGTAAGTTATTCCAATTCTTAACTCCTCTTCCTATAAATGAATGTTTGTCCCAATTTGTTCCCTTGAATTAAAACGTTATCTTCATATTGTGATCTTTCCTACTTTAAAGACACCACTCAAACTTATTCGTCTATTAATATCATGCCACGAGATTTCTCCACTGACAGCGCGTAACATATCACTTAGTTGAGCAGCTCGTCTCCTTTCTCCCAAGTCTTGTAACGCTACTCTTTGGTCTGAAATCTTTCTTTCTTTCTTTCTTTCTTTCTTTCTTTCTTTCTTTCTTTCTTTCTTTCTTAATCTGTTTACCCTCCGGGGTTGGTTTTTCCCGCGGACTCAGCGAGGGATCCTACCTCTACCGCCTCAAGGGCAGTGTCCTGGAGTGTGAGATTTTGGGTCAGGGGATACAACTGGAGAGAATAACCAGTATCTCTCCCAAACGGCCTCACCTGCTATGCTGAACAGGGGCCTTGGTGGAGGATGGGAAGGTTGGAAGGGATAGCCAAGGAAGAGAGAAGGTAGCGGCCGTTGCCTTAAGTTAGGTACCATCCCGGCATTTGCCTGGAGGAGAAGTGGGAAACCACAGAAAACCACTTCCAGGATGGCTGAGGTGAGAATCGAACGCACCGCTACTCATTTGACCTCCCGAGGCTGAGTGGACCCCGTTCCAGCCATCGTATCACTTTTCAAATTACGTGGCAGAGCCGGGAATCGAACCCGGGCCTCCGGGGGTGGCAGCTAATCTCGCTAACCACTACACCACAGAGGCGGACCCTGGTCGGAAATCACCCAGAAGAAATCCAGCTGTTTATCTTTGGACTTTTTCCAGTTCTTGAATCAAGCCCTGCACAGAGGGATTTCCTACGTTCTTTCTTTCCTTCCGTCCTTCTTTCTTTCTTTCTTTCTTTCTTTCTTTCTTTCTTTCTTACTTACTGACTGCAGACACATAGCATTGTTCGTAATCTCGATACTAGATCGCATAGGGTAGTCGGCTGTTTAACCACAGCCATAATTCTGATACATTTTTAATCGAAGTTTCTTCTTCTTGCTAGTTGTTTTACGTCGCACCGACACAGGTAGATCTTATGGCGACGATGGGACACGAAAGTGCTAGGACTGGGAAGGAAGCGGCCGTGGCCTTAATTAAGGTACAGCCCCAGCATTTGCCTGGTGTGAAAATGGGAAACCACGGAAAACCATTTTCAGGGCTGCCGACAGTGTATTCGAAGTTTGAATGAATTTCAGGTCCACCTTGCTTTTCAGCCGTGGAGGTCTCGATATCCGACAAATACTCTCAACTTTGGAGCGTAAGACAAAAACCAATACTGGGCGAGTTGGCCGTGCGGTTAGAGTCGCACAGCTGCGAGCTTGCATCCGGGAGGTGGTGGGTTCGAATCCCACTGTCGGAAGCCCTGAAGACGGTTTAACGTGGTTTCCCATTACACCAAGCAAATGCTGGGGCTGTACCTTAATTAAGGCCACGGCCGTTTCCTTCTCACTCCTAGGCCTTCCCTATCCCATCGTCTCCATAAGACCTATCTGTATCGGGGCGACGTAACGCAAATAAGAAAACAAAACAAAAAATCATTATCTCAAAACATTATACGCGTTTATTTGTGCCAGGCTTTTCTCACTGTCGTTTTTCCTATCCGAATTCTCCGAGTCAGGTTTTATTATTTTCCATACCCATTAGTATTGGTTTTGGGGGCTTTGAAGCGCTTTCATTCCAATGCCTAGCATGGCTTTCCCATTCATCATTCTGATACCTTAATTTTTCGCCTATGGTTGGAGTTAAGAGGGTATTTTTAGTTTTAGTTAGTGGTTTTTAACTTCGTACTAACACATCTTTCTTAATCTGTTTACCCTGCAGAGTGAGTTTTTCCCTCAGATTCAGTGAAGGATCCCACCTTTACCGTCTCAAGGGCAGTGTCCTGGAGCGTGAGACTTTGAGTCGGGGTATACAACTGGGAAGGAGGACAAGTACCTCGACCAGGCGGCCTCACCTATTATGCTGAACAGAGGCCTTTTTAAGGGATGGGAGAATTGGAAGGGATAGACAAGGAAGAAGAAAGGAAGCGGCCGTGGCCTTAAGTTAGGTACCATCCCAGCATTTTCCTGGAGGAAAAGTGGGGAAACCAGGGGAAACCACGTCCAGGATGGTTGTGGTGGAAATCGAAGCCCCCTCTACTCAGTTGACCTCCCGAGGCTGACTGGACCCCGTTCCAGCCCTCGTACCACTTTCCAAATTTC
This sequence comes from Anabrus simplex, assembly GCF_040414725.1. NCBI lineage: Eukaryota > Metazoa > Arthropoda > Insecta > Orthoptera > Tettigoniidae > Anabrus > Anabrus simplex. The sequence goes on along the minus strand of NC_090268.1, from coordinate 369,860,702 downwards.
TTAGCAGAGCCGGGAATCGAACCCAGGTTTCTGGGTGTGGCAGCTAACCGCGGTAACCAGTACACCACTTTTCAAATTACGTGGCAGAGCCGGGAATCGAACCCGGGCCTCCGGGGGTGGCAGCTAATCTCGCTAACCACTACACCACAGAGGCGAACCCTGGTCGGAAATCACCCAGAAGAAATCCAGCTGTTTATCTTTGGACTTTTTCCAGTTCTTGAATCAAGCCCTGCACAGAGGGATTTCCTACGTTCTTTCTTTCCTTCCGTCCTTCTTTCTTTCTTTCTTTCTTTCTTTCTTTCTTACTTACTGACTGCAGACACATAGCATTGTTCGTAATCTCGATACTAGATCGCATAGGGTAGTCGGCTGTTTAACCACAGCCATAATTCTGATACACTTTTAATCGAAGTTTCTTCTTCTTGCTAGTTGTTTTACGTCGCACCGACACAGGTAGATCTTATGGCGACGATGGGACAGGAAAGTGCTAGGACTGGGAAGGAAGCGGCCGTGGCCTTAATTAAGGTACAGCCCCAGCATTTGCCTGGTGTGAAAATGGGAAACCACGGAAAACCATTTTCAGGGCTGCCGACAGTGTATTCGAAGTTTGAATGAATTTCAGGTCCACCTTGCTTTTCAGCCGTGGAGGTCTCGATATCCGACAAATACTCTCAACTTGGGAGCGTAAGACAAAAACCAATACTGGGCGAGTTGGCCGTGCGGTTAGAGTCGCACAGCTGCGAGCTTGCATCCGGGAGGTGGTGGGTTCGAATCCCACTGTCGGAAGCCCTGAAGGCGGTTTAACGTGGTTTCCCATTACACCAAGCAAATGCTGGGGCTGTACCTTAATTAAGGCCACGGCCGTTTCCTTCCCACTCCTAGGCCTTCCCTATCCCATCGTCGCCATAAGACCTATCTGTATCGGGGCGACGTAACGCAAATAAGAAAACAAAACAAAAAATCATTATCTCAAAACATTATACGCGTTTATTTGTGCCAGGCTTTTCTCACTGTCGCTTTTCCTATCCGAATTCTCCGAGTCAGGTTTTATTATTTTCCATACCCATTAGTATTGGTTTTGGGGGCTTTGAAGCGCTTTCATTCCAATGCCTAGCATGGCTTTCCCATTCATCATTCTGATACCTTAATTTTTCGCCTATGGTTGGAGTTAAGAGGGTATTTTTAGTTTTTGTTAGTGGTTTTTAACTTCGTACTAACACATCTTTCTTAATCTGTTTACCCTGCAGGGTGAGTTTTTCCCTCAGACTCAGTGAGGGATCCCACCTTTACCGTCTCAAGGGCAGTGTCCTGGAGCGTGAGACTTTGAGTCGGGGTATACAACTGGGAAGGAGGACAAGTACCTCGACCAGGCGGCCTCACCTATTATGCTGAACAGAGGCCTTTTTAAGGGATGGGAGAATTGGAAGGGATAGACAAGGAAGAAGAAAGGAAGCGGCCGTGGCCTTAAGTTAGGTACCATCCCAGCATTTTCCTGGAGGAAAAGTGGGGAAACCAGGGGAAACCACGTCCAGGATGGTTGTGGTGGAAATCGAAGCCCCCTCTACTCAGTTGACCTCCCGAGGTTGACTGGACCCCGTTCCAGACCTCGTACCACTTTCCAAATTTCTTAGCAGAGCCGGGAATCGAACCCAGGTTTCTGGGTGTGGCAGCTAACCGCGGTAACCAGTACACCACCAAGGCGGACCCGTACTAACACATCAAACGTTATCAGTGAAGCAAGGATAGGAAAGAGCTAGGACTGGAAAGTAGCGTTCGTGGTCTTCATTAACATACATTCCCAGCATTTGCCTGCTGTGAAAATGGGAGTCCGTTGAAAACCATGCTCAGGTCTGCCGACGGTGGGACTTGAACAGCTACACGACCCTATCCGCACGTCCAACTTGCTTGGTGTATTACTATTTGGTTATATTTCCCGTTTAAAGCAATCACCACCACTCCTTTTCCCCTGTGGGAAGAGGAGGTGGAATACACCCACGGTATATACTGCATGTCTTAAGAGATGACTAATAGGGGAACCAACTTGTGAGCGTGAGTGGCGACCATGTGAACCTTACTTGAGTGTGTCATTGTGTCAGGTTCCTCATTTTCCACATACCTATCCGACCTGCCTGTATCAAGGGTTTTGCGGCCTAGGGAATCCGTCATCTTCATGCTCTTCGCAGCCCTTCCCTTGCTTTCGTCCGTACCGTTATTCGTCGAAGGGTGAAAAATATTCCCTTCACATTTCTGGTGAAAGTAATGAAGGAATCGTCGCCTGGTTGCACTCCCTTTTACACAACCATCGCCGGGATGAAATAATGAAATTACGTATGGCTTTCAGTGCCGGGAGTCTCCGAGAACAAGTTCGGCTAGGCGACTTGCGTGTCGTAATGAGGATGAAATGGTGATGAAGACGACACATACACCCAGCCCCCGTGCCAGTGAAATTAACCAATGATGGTTAAAATTCCCGACCCTGCCGGGAATCGAACCCGGGACCACTGTGACCAAAGGCTAATCCTTTAGCCATGGAGCCGGATAAGTAGCTCAAACGGTAGAGCGCCAAGTTCGCGGCTTCCATCCCATCTCAGTCCAGTGATGTTTGAAGGTACTCATATACGCCAGCCTCGTGAAGGTAAATATGTCGGCACAAAATTAATTCCTGTGGGTTACAATTCCGGCACCTTGGCGTCTACGAAAACCGTAGTTAGTGGACCATTTAACTGTTATTATTATCATAATTATTTTCATACCTCTGTGAATTAGTGGTAGAGTGTCGGCCATAGGATCCAAAGTAGGTTGATTCAAACACGGCAGAAATAATCGGATTTTTGCCGGGTTAAAAATGTATTTCTTGTGAGTCATTTAGTGTTCATCCGACACAACTAATTTCAACTCTGCCATCTGGTGCAATAAAATAGAACATCGAAACATCATCATCATCATCATCATCATCATCGAAACGTTGGTTCATTCCTCCCCAAAATGGGGAGGCGGGCCATCAGCTGAACTAAGCAGCTCTTCAGCCAAGAGAAAAAGAAGCATTTACAGAGAAACCGAACAGTAGAGAAGTATGTGTAGTACATACATGTGGGAGAAAGTGTAGCAGGGGCGTAGGGGGCCGCGAGCAGACAAGGGGTCCCCCTGGGCGGGTCCACACCGCACCCTCCGGGGCCAACCCCCACTGGGATCACCTTTATTGAGGGAGGAGTGAGGTGTATCTCGGGCGCGCAGTTCGAAAGGACTATGTACAAGAGATTACAAGAGTATTGACATAAGAGCATTTACATAAGAGTAGATGGAACGATATGTGGGTTTGAGGTAGGAGGGAAGTAAGGAGAAGGTTAGTAGTATTGGGACAGGAGGTAATAGAGAGTGGTGGTGATGTTAGAGACAGAAGTGGAAAGGAGGCGTAGAAGTTCCAGTATGGAGAATGGCGATAAAGAAACCGGTTGTGGGAAAGGGAAAGAATGGACCGGTGGCGGGGCAGATTGGTGGCGAGGGGGAGAGACAGGAGAAGAGGCACTGGCTGAATGGGGCGGGGAACGGGAATGTTCCACACGATGGTGCCGACGACGAAGGAGACCAGTTGCTGGACGGCTTCTTCACTAGAGAGGTGGAGCCGCACCATGAACGTAGGACCACGATCGTTGTATATGCGGAAGACTCAGCGGGCGGAGATGCCAGCCAGATGAAGGTCGTGCATGATGTCCTCTTCGGGGATGGCAGGGTCAACACCTCGGACGACACAACTCGGTGACAAGAGATGACGGCGGGCCGGTGAAGTGGCAGTCGTCTGGTCGTCACGGGTGGAAGGAGTCGTGCCGGTGTTAGCCATGGATGAAGCGGGGGATTGCTGGGAACAAGGAGGGGTATTGACGAAGGAGGACGTTGACATAAGAGGGGAAGAGTGGCTGGCGGTGGTAGTAGTAAGTATTAGAGAATGCGAGGAAGTGTGGGCTGTAGTGGTGAGAGTAGTAGTAGTAGTAGTAGGGAGTGATGTGCAGGGCGGATTGAAGTGAGGGCGAAAAGGAAAATCAGGGAGGGAGACCAGTTGCTGTAGGATATGATCCGGAGTAGGAACCGGTTCACATTCGGTGTCACCAAGAGCGACACCATGTGCAATGATGCCGGCCGGTGGTCCTGGAGATCGAAAAAGCCACCACGTCTGGAGACGGATGACCAGAGAAGCTATCCTGTAGACGTAGAATTGCTTCTACGTAGGTGCCCTGACTGCGGAGTTCATCTCGGATGGCAGTTGGGGAGTAGGAGTTGTCCACGCCCTTGATGAGACAGGTATACATAGGGAAGGCGGCAGCCAACGAGGCGTCTGCCAATTTCATTGTCCTTGGGCCGGCTGAGACAGCGACGAGAAGATGGCGACCCAGCCGCAAAAATAGTGAGGCGTGACGTAAGGTCGGAGAATGACAACATCGAAACTGACGGCAGGCAGCCTAGATAAAATCAAATTAGAATGCCTACACATAGCAGCTGAAGCCAAATGAGGATTATTTTTATTGCCCCAGGGGCTCCTAACTGTGGAGCGTGGTTTTGGTGACCACGAGGCCCTTAAAACCCTTTCAGTCCCAGTGTTGCTTCAGAGCTACATGATACTCCAATTTTTTTTTTAGTATCAGAAAACAAAATTACTCCAACTCCGATGTTGCTTTGAAACCACGTCTTAGTAGTTCCTGAATTACCCACTAGATGTCTCATGCCTGCTGTTCCATAATGGTACGTGTACTCTTTGCATTCAGCTACATCACAGAATGGCGGGAACCTGCACTGAATGTTTTTCAGCTTGTGTTACCATGTGTTTAGTTTGAGTTTTGAAACTGCTTTCTACTATAATTAGTACAGGATAATTCCATAATTCATCTTCTACCGTTAGATTCAGTGAAGAAATCAACAGTGTTTGTGTGAATTGATTGAAAAATCGTGTTGTTCCTAAGCTACACTAGGGCTGAGTGTTTGTGATTTCTCTAGCCTAAAAGTTATCTCAAAGTTTCAGTGTTCTAATAAAATTCGGTAGATAATGAACTCAATACTTAGGACTGAAAGAGAAATAGAGGACCTTCTTGACAAAGAATTGGATGTTAATATTTCTGACCTAGAATATGATAACTTTTCTGATATAGATGATGAAACATCTTTATTTTCTAGTGGAAGGTATTTGGATATTGAACCTGAAAACGTGGAAAGCTTCTCAAGGCAATATTTCTCGATGAAGTAAGTATAGCCTATTATACAAATGTATATTGGAGATTTGGTCTTTTTGTATATAGTCTTTTCACCTAAAAACTAATAACATATTTTTTTGCCAAATGAATCTCAAGCAGCTGTAACAGAGCAACAACCGGTCACCTACAATATTCCTGATAGCAGCCAGTCTACCAAGACCACCTCACGTCAGCAGAGGTCTGAATATAAGTTCAGAAAAGTGGAAGTTGTCTCGCCACATGCTACGTGGATATCATCTGTTTACTAACCACCACCACCACCACCACCACCACCACCACCACCACCACCATTGGATGAAAAAGCACCTTGGAATATTTTCAAATGATCCTCAGCTGTGATGCATTCGAAGTGATGAGTTCTCAGTCTAACCTGTATGCACATCAGAAAGATGGAACCTTTCTGAACACTACCAATAAAGAAATGGAGCAGTTAATTGGTATTTTGATGATAATGAGAATCGTAAAAATGCTTAGTTGTATTGGTCATCTGACTGTAGGTTTTCTCCCATGGCAGATATTATAAGTCGTAATAGGTTTGAATAGCTACGTAAGTATTTTCATTTAGTGAACATTGATGAACAGAAAGTCACGATTGATCTTCAGCATGACAAGCTTTTCATGGTGAGATCATTACTTAATATTTTGCAGTCAAATATGCCGAAACTTCCTCCAGAAGAAAGAAACTCCATAGATGGACAAATAATACCATTCAAAGGAAGGAGCTCATTGAACCATTACGTAAGAATGAAACCATATAATTGGGTCTACAAATGCTTCATGCGAGCGGGTTAATCTGGGTTATTGTATGACTTTGAAATACATACTGGAAAAGGTACATGTGAGGTTGTAGGCTTGGGTTTTTCGAGAGATATTGTCATGGCCCTCACTAAGGATCTTCCTGACGACCAGAACTTCAAAATGTACATATATAACTGGTTTTCCTCTCTTTAGCTTGCAGTTGCATTGAAGGAGAGAGGAATGTTCTTTTTGAGTACTATTCGCAATGATCCAATGGGAAAATATCCACTGGCATCAGAGGGTAATCTGAAAAGGAAATGTTGGAGCCAATCAGAGAAGAAACGGATTGATCGCCCATATATAGTGAAAGAGTACAATCAATTTATAGGTGGTGTTGATTTGGCAGATATGCTGCTTGAAATGTACAGAATTGATACGCGTTGTGTGAAATGGTACATGAGAATTGTGTTCTGGTGCACTGGAATTGTTATAGTCAATGCTTGGCTTCTACACAGAAGACACCAGAAGCAACAAAATAAGAAGTGTGAATATTCCCTAATGAAGTTCAAAGCTCAAATAGCATCACCTTTGATTAGAGCAGAGGAAACACAATGTAGGAAACGAGGTCGCCCAAGTGAGTCACCTAAGGAAATTAAAAAGAAGAGACATTCTTGCAGATGTACGATATGATCAATGTGGGCACTGACCACAATATGAAGAAAAGAAAGGTCGCTGCAAATTTTGCCCAACTGGATTCACTCAGTTGCTATGTATGAAATGTAAAGTGAACCCGTGTTTGATATCTGTACGCAATTGCTTCTGTAACTTCCACAGTAAGTAATGACATCCATGAAGACAGACTGCCAGTATGAAGGGATCAGCGGTTCAAGTATTTGTGAGTGTTTCATTACCTTCGAAAGTTACAATTTGCTATATGAGCCTGTTTTTTCATCTTCCTTCTATCACGAACTCTTTCTACTAATATAAATACTATTTCAAGTGTTGTTCTGTTTTGTCATATGACCAATTGTACACCATCATTTCATCACCATTTGCAAATTTTTTCCTGTAAAATTGTATTGTAACAACAATGAGTCACTTCTTCTCAGCCACCAATTGTCCGACTCGCTGGCTGAATGGTCAGCGTACTGGCCTTCGGTTCAGAGGGTCCTGGGTTCGATTGCCGGTCGGGTCGGGGATTTTAACCTTCATTGGTTAATTCCAATGGCCCGGGGACTGGGTGTTTGTGCTGTTCCCAACATCCCTGCAACTCACACACCACACATAACACTATCCTCCACCACAATAACACGCAGTTACCTAGACATGGCAGATGCCGCCCACCCTTATCGGAAGGTCTGCCTTACAAAGGCTGCACTCGGCTAGAAATAGTCACACGAAATTATATAGCCACCAATTATAGCTTTAAGTGTTAATAATATGTTTTCTTAAAATATACAAGCTGAAATAATAGGGATACATAAAGGTTACACATTGTATTAAACCTAAATCTGTTGAGTTTTTATGTATAAAATACCGACTCTTGACGCCAATGTTGCTTTAAAGCAATATGTTCCATTTTCTTTACTAATTTGAAAGAAAAAATCACATAATTATATGTTCACACTACAGTTTTGAAACTGAATAACTGTTAAAAAAAATTTTTTTGTTCAAAAGTTAATTCGGAGTCCAAAGGGTTAACTGAGTAATGGCATTACTTCCGCTTACTTCTGCTAGGCTCCTCACTTTCATCAATCCTATCAGACCTCTTTTGGTCAACTCTTGTTCTTTTTCGACCCGACGGCATCAAGATTTCTCAGGCGTGGAGAGTGTTTCTTTTTCAGGACTTTCGTGGCCCTCGTCTTTCTTTGGCCGATATCTTCATGTTTCAAAGTGCCGGACCCATTCCGTTTCTTCCCTTTGATTAGTGTTAATAGAGGATTGTTGCCCAGTTGTACTTCTTCTTCTTCTCCATCTTCTTTATATATTTACCTCCCAGGGTCGGTTTTTTACTCGGACTCAGAGAGAGAGGGATTCCACCTCTATCGCCTCAAGGGCTTCAGACTCTGGGTCGGGATACAAGTGGGGAGGATGACAAGTACCTCGCCCAGACGGCCTCACCTGCTATACTGAACAGGGGCTTTGCGGGAGATGGGAAGATTGCAATGGATAGACATGGAAGAGGGAAGGAAGCGGCGGTGGCCTGAAGTTAGGTACCATCCCGGCATTTGCCTGGAGGAGAAGAGGGACACCCCGGAAAACCACTTCCAGGATGGCTGAGGTGGGAATCGAACCCACCTCTACTCAGTTGACCTCCCTAAGTTGAGTGGACCCCGTTCCAGCCCTCGTACCACTTTTCAAATTTCGTGGCAGAGCCAGGAATCGAACCCGGGCCTCCGGGGGAGCAGCTAATCACACTAACCACTACACAACAGAGGCGGATTTACTACTTCTTCTTAAAATACTGAACACCATCACAAACGATGATGATGATTATTATTTTATTATTTATTTTTTTATTTTTTATTCTCTAATCGGACAACTGGGGACCACGATAAGTTTCATTGTACATTCTGGCGTTTACTCAGTTTCTGATTGATTCAGTAGGTTTTCATGAACTTGCTATGTCGATCACGACGTTCATCCGACCACTTTGCACCAGTTGTCCACTTCGCATCCCGCGAAGTCCCAAAGTCACGATGCTTGTTCTGAAAAGGTCTCGTTTGTGCGCTTCATCTGGACGTAGGCCCATTTCTTCGACGTCTTTCTTGACGTTAACGTACCAGTGAATTGTTATTTTTGGTTTTCAATCAAAATTATTAAAAATACGTTTTGCCCATCGAGAGTCGTCCATCCGTTACAGGTGACCGTAATTGTGTCCATAATCTTCTCTATTATTATTATTATTATTATTACTGTATTGTTATTGGTGTAACAAAAATCATCACCACTACCCGTTTGCAGAATTTTCTACTTGATGAGGGCAATCGAAACCACATCCTCCCAGATGAAGCAAGCACCGATTCCATTAAACAATCCCTGAATTCAGATAAGGTATCAGATTCTTCAAACTTCTTTGCATCAATTTGCAATTTCTATTGACCTACCTATAACGTGGTAATGGATCGGTTGGTGGGCTGAAAGAACAGGTAAGGTTGAATGACATTCAACCCAGGCTGAACCGCACTCACAATGAGATAAACCACCAGTGTCAAATGTCAAATTCTGTCCATATGATACAACCTTCAACCGTGCGTTAACACCGGAGATTACAGACGACCAAAATAAAACTAAACAACATGAGCGACCAGCTTCGTTCTGTGGTCATAATACGGATCAATAACTGTGGTTATATTAAATTGAATCCCAGAGATAAATAATTGTAGAAGACGATATAGTTAACAGATTTCTTCAATATTTTTCTAGAAGGCGACCTTGATTTGTTCCTCGGTAAATATAATTGTATGAGACTATATTCCCAGATATACAGTATAATAGGGCCTATAGGTATATGACACATCCCAAAAATTACCCTAGAATCTACACCCCACCTCGAATTGAATCACAATAAAAACGAATCTCCGTGGCCAAAATTATTACACAGCCCAAAATATGTTTGCTCATTTGTCACATTTTCCCCCAGGAGGCCATTGAACACGTATTAAATGTCTAAACTTGTCCACTGCAATGGTACCGTTATGACGTACGTAACGTTTCTTGTCCCTTCATACACACATCAGTCCGCCTCTGTGGAGTAGTGGTTAGTGTGATTAGCTGCCACCTCTGGAGGCTCAGGTTCGATTTCCGGATCTGCCACGAAATTTGAAAACTGGTACGAGGGTTGGAACGGGGTCCACTCAGACTCGGGAGGTCAACTGAGTAGAGGGGGATTCGATTCCCATCTCGAAGTGGTTTTACATTTCCCACTTCTACTCCCGGCAAATGCCGGGGTAGTATCTAACTTAAGAGCACGGCCGCTTTCTTTAATATTCCTTGTCTATCCCTCCCGATCTTCCCATGCCCCCACAAGGAACCTGTTCAACATAGCAGTTGAGATAGCCTGGGCGCGGTAGTAGTCCTCCTCCCCAGTTTGTTACCCCGACCCAAAGTCTCAAGCTATAGGACACTGCCCTTGAGGCAGTAGAGGTAGGATTCCTCCCTAAGTACGAGAGAAAACCAACCCCGTAGGGTAAACGGATTATGAAAGAAAGAAAGAAAAAGGGCACTGCAGGACTAATAATGTTATTTGCTTTACGTCCCACTAACTACTTTTTAAGGTCTTCGGAGACGCCGAGGTGCCGGAATTTAGTCCCGCAGGAGTTCTTTTACGTGCCAGTAAATCTACCGACACGGGGCTGTCGTATTTGAGCACCTTCAAATACCACCGGACTGAGCCAGGATCGAACCTGCCAAGTTGGGGTTAGAAGGCCAGCGCCTTAACCGTCTGAGCCACTCAGCCCGGCACTGCAGGACTGCTGTTATAGAAGTAATACAGATTTCTTTTTATAGGTAGATCTGCTAAAATGAAATGCAAACTTTCAGGTTTAGTGTTCTCTTGCTGGTTGGAATCGAACCCGAGATCATGGGTCGGATATTACTGCTGATCTCCCGAGGAAGCTAATATACCAGTGAACGAAGTGTAAGGCCGCTGGTAAACCTGCAAAATTTCAAAATGTTAATAATAATAATAATAATAATAATAATAATAATAATAATAATAATAATAATGGTGCATGGAATCTGTATAGGTTTGGTGGTGACCCACTGAAATTACTGTCGAAGACGTCATAAATACCCAGTCCCCAAGCTAGGGGAATTAAGATAACGAGGGGGTTAATTTTGAGAACTGAACCGGGGCCATCAGACCAAAGGCAAGCATGTTAACCGTTTAGTCACAAAGCTGGACTTTAATTTTCTAGGGACTTTAATTTGCTAAAGCCTAGGCTGCTAGTTCCACTGATCAGATGTTGAGTATTGACTGACAGTAGCAGAAGCCAGGCGAGTAGCTTGTGAAGCAGCCTTGACAACACAGCAGGCTTCTCCGTTGGCTATTGGCTGCAGCCCAAAACGCTTAAGGCTTGGCGTTCACTAAACCAAACATCCAAAAGGGGTAACCTAAGTCTAGTGGTAACCCACATCTCGATCCCAGCATACGCTATTGGTACAAACACACCTCAGAAACCGCAATGTCCGTCCTTTGTGGTGACCGCAAATCTGTCGCGCTTCGACTGATCCAACCCGGGTACAAACACAATATCTGTGACCACAAATGTCCGAACACCCGACTCGGCTGGCGATCGAATCTGGACTCTCTGAACCTAAGGCAGTGACGCTGATCATGTAGACAACAAGGCGGACTACGGTTCGAACTATGCACTTCGATTTTATAGATGTCATCATGTCAAGAAAGAGAAACTGTGTGATGACTCTCTACCTCTATACGCCTTGATTAGTTTTGATTCCAAGTACTTGGGCATGAAGAATGCGTAGCAAAGGGAAGTGAAAAGTTCTGTCGGTATGAAAATGTTCGCAGTTTGATATTGAAGAGAGGCAACGGTTCCTCGTTAGTGTTAATTCTCGAGTTTATTAAAAGATAAAGAAGAGCTAACTTTCTAGTGGTAAGCGAAAGGAAATACATAATAACGAATAAGCTTGCTCAGAATTAGTTTGAATGTTTAACATCTTTGTTGAAGGAAATCCTGTCTGTGGAGTTTACATCATTATCATATTAGGAAACGCTCGTCATGCAGTTTCATCTGTCTGTAGCGCGACAGCTACACGGAAAGTTTCTTGCAGTTGCTAATGATACCAGCAATAGATACGCTCAACGTACCAAAGTCTGCCACACTAAACTAAATGCTGAATAATATCCTTCACGCTATTAACTGTCATTCTAACTTCTCGAGGACTCACAAGCATGAAAACGTCAGATAGAACTAGCGGGTTTAATTAACAAGTTACAAAAGTAAACAACGTAAACACTTCCTACATGAAATAGCAGATTTTGAATTTAATGTAAGGTACCTACACAACTAACAAGGCTGGTGTATTTGTTTACCTTTTGGTTAGTACACAGTGTTATAAGTTACATACAAATATAAAAGAAATAATAAAGAGGTGATTAAAAAAGAAATAAAACACTAAGCAATCCACCAAACTCAAGGAGAGTTCATATATTGAAATCTGAATTGTCCAACGACTGAAGAGCCTCACTTGCAGCTCACACAAGGCCGGTGTCATTACAGTCCAGTAGACTACTTCTTTCTTGGTGGACAAAGGCGGATCCAGGATTACTTAAAAAATACCACAGAACAAAAACAACGGATAACTGGGGTACTTTATTTTCGTAGTGATTAAATTCTCCACGTTTATTTTAAGGAAGGTGTTATAGTATAGTACAGGAGTGGCCACTAACCTTACTTCTGGGAGCCGCAAATTTAGGAGACAAGAAATTAGGAGCATGTTTAGAAAATGGTGTATAAAGTGAAGGAACACTTAATTTCAACACTACACCGAATATTATTTTTCAGGTTCACATCAAGGAACGAGATTTTACTTTTGAGAAGTGATTTTTCTGAGTGTTCATTTTTGCTGTAATTCTTTTGAAATCTGGATGATAATTGGTAAGCACAGTTCGCACAATTTCACTTAAATGTTCATCAGTTCGTTCAGATCGATATGTAGATTTAATGAATTTAATCGTTGAGTACAGTGATTCACACACATAAGTAGTCCCAAACATTGAGATTAGTCTTTTGGCACACTGTTTTGTTAGTGTGTATCTTTCTTCTGGAACATTCTTCAAAACGTTTATGGTAGAAGTGCCACTTCGTTTGAGTCCTTTTAATCCTGTACTGTACTGAAACAGCACACAGCACACAGAAAAGTATTGACACTCGCTACTGCCTATACGTGAACGCGACTGGCTTCACCTCACGACACTGGCTCACTGATACACACACCCGCTCAAAGCACTATCAAATGGAAGGCGCCGAAACTATCTTAACCTCCCATGTCTTACCACTGATCTACAGCGCTAATAACGTTAAGCCGCACATCACTGCTATTGACTGACGCCAGCCGAAAGATATCGTTAGATTCCATTAATTACATCATTTAATTTAACTCTAAGGTTGGTGTCAAGAGCCACACAAGACTGACTCAAGAGCCGCATGCGGCTCGCGAGCCTCGTTGTGGCCAGCCCTAGTATAGTAAATGCTAGTTAAGGTAATTTGATATTTTACCACAAAATTCGAGTACATAATGTTTAAAGTATTATCTGTACATCAACTTGACTGTGTACAGTGACGTATTAGATGTTTACGTCAATCAACATTTGACCAGTTATAAATATGCAAGGCTCTCCCATTGTACTTGTATGTTTTCAGTGCTTACGTAGAGCCGAGAAAAACTTCTCTCTGTACAGGCTGTTGTAACTGGAAGGGTGGCAAACCTTTTTTTGTTGCAATTTTCTTTACGTCGCACCGACACAGATAGGTCTTATGGCGACGATGGGACAGGAAAGGACTAGGATTGAGAAGGAAGCGGCCGTGGCCTTAATTAAGGTAGAACATTTGCCTGGTGTGAAAATGGGAAACCGCGGAAAACCATCTTTAGGGCTGCCGACAGTGCTTACGGAGAGCCGAGAAACTTCTCTCTGTACAGGCTGTTGTAACTGGAAGGGTGGCAAACATTTTTTCTTGCAAGTTTCTTTACGTTGCACCGACACAGATAGGTCTTATGGCGACGATGGGACAGGAAAGGACTAGGATTGAGAAGGAAGCGGCCGTGGCCTTAATTAAGGTAGAGCATTTGCCTGGTGTGAAAATGGGAAACCGCGGAAAACCATCATCAGGGCTGCCGACAGTGGAGTTCGAACCCACTATCTCCCGAATACTGGATACTGGCCGTACATAAGCGACTGCACCTGTTGAGCTTGATTGAACATTTGTAGCAATAGTCTAATATTGGTAAAGAAATCTCCCGATATATGCAACTTTTTGGCCTTCTATTTTCTTCCGAATGAGACGTTGTCTAATTATCTCTCCACAGTGATACTTTTTCTCTTAATTCAGCATTTGTTTCTGTGCAATCTGCATCATACATCTGGGCTGATTTAATACATTTGTTTACAGGAAACTTAGAAAAATGACTGGGAATAAGCCCTTCTAAGGGGGTCACTTTATTAACGGTAGTAATCATATCAACACAGTAGTATAATAGGCGGATTCGGCGGCCACCACCTCCTCCGGCTCTCGGGAGAGGCCTCCACCACCCGCGGGAAATTTGAATTGGTAAACAAAGCCACGTGCTTTTTGACAGCTATCATCGACAACAACGCATCGCTAACCTCAGTACTGCCATCTTGACGGGGCTAAACCTCAGTGGTACCAACTTAACCTCACAAGCGCGAGATTTGAATCGGTAAACAAATCCACGTGTTTTTTGAAAGCCACGTGCTTTTCGACAGACAACAACGTATCGCAAACCTCAGTACTGCCATCTTGACGGGCCTAAACCTTAGTGCTACCAACTTAATCTGACTAGCACGAGATTTGAATCGGTAAACAAAGCCACGTGCAGCTGTCATCCGCCATCTTTAATCCAGAGAGCACCGTGCTGCCCTCTTTATCGTAGTAGATGCAAATTCGTCACCTGTCATCCGCAGTGCTGCTATCTTAACGGGCCTAAACCTTAGTGCTACCAACTTAACCTCACTAGCGCGAGGTTTGAATCGGTAAACAAATCCACGTGCTTTTTTGACAGCTGTCATCCGCCATATTTAATCTATAGAACACAGTGCTGCCCTCTTTAGCTACTTACCTTTGAAATGTGGTGGCGGATAACTTGAAAAATGCTTTTTGACAGCAGCCATCTTTAATCCAGAGAGCACCGTGCTGCCCTCTTCAGCTAGATACCTGTGGTGGCAGGCAATTCCACGTGACAGCAGCCATCTTTAATCAAGACAGCACCGTGCTGCCCTCTTTGTGGCGGTGGCAAATTCCACGTGCTTTACAAACTCTCGTGCTTTTTTCTGACAGCTGTCATCCGCCATCTTGTATCACAAACCTCAGTGCTGCACTCTTTAGCTAGATACCTTTGAAATGTGGTGATGACAATTTGAAAAATTCCATGTGCTCTTGTTTGGAAACAAAGCCACGTGCTTTTTTGACAGCTGTCATCCGCCATCTTTAATCAATAGAGCACTGTGCTGCTATCATGCGGGCAATTTCGTCAGCTGTCATCCGCCATCTTTAATCCACAGAGCACGGTGCTGCCCTCTTTATGACATGTAGTAGCGGGCAATTTGAAAAGTTCTGTTAGCTGTCATCCGCCATCTTTAATCAAGAGAGCACCGTGCTACCATCTTTAGCTAGATACCTTTGAAATGTGGTGGCGGCAAATTGAAAAATTCCACGTGCTCTTGTTTAGTAAACAGATCCACGCGCTCTTTGTCAGCTGTCATCCGCCATCTTTAATCTATAGAGCTCAGTGCTACACTCTTTAGGTACATACCTTTGAAATATGGTGGCGGATAATTTAAAAAGAAAAATTCTACCTCAGCCAAATCTCGACGCTAATTGCACAAGATGGTGGCTATACATGACTCCTTAAAGATGCTTATGCAAGATGGCCGCTATACATAGGTTCTTATGAGACGGTTATACAAGGCTCCTTATGAGACTCCCTAGGGATGCTTGCGCAAGATGGCGGTTGCTCTTATGAGGCGGCTTAAGGGTCCTTTGCACAAGATGGCTAGAGATGCGCTAAGGATGCTTGCGCAAGATGGCGGACGCAAGATAGCGGCTATACACGACTCCTTATGAGACGCGTTAAGGGTGCTTGCGCAAGATGGCTGCTGCTCTTATGAAGAAAGCTACCTTAGAGGCTAACGTGTCGTGCTAGTTCGATTCATTAAATTTGGGGCTTAAATGCAAAATGTTAAATATCGCGAAAACGGTGCATCGTAGAGCAAAACGGACAAACGTTTTCTACCTAATACCTAGGTTTGCAGTATCAGGATCATGATGGCATAAGAAAAACATAGTCTAATGATGAGATCGACGGTTCGATTCCTACTTGGGCCCTTTGGCATTGGCAGCTATCTATTTCTACAAGATGGCGGCTATACATAGCTTCTTATGAGACAGCTTAAGAGCGCTTGCAGAAGATGGCTGCTGCTCTTATGAGACGCCCTAGGGGTGCTTGCGGGAGGTAGCAGCGACAAGACGATTACTATACACAGCTGCTTATGATACGGCCTAGAGGTGCTCACACAAGATGGTGGCTGCTCTGATGAAGAAAGCTAGCTTTGCATCGTGCAGGTATTTTTACAGCACTAAACCTCATACCTTTGAAATGTGGTGGCGGGCAATTTGAAAATATCTACGTGCTTTTTCTTGACAGCAGCCATATTTAAACAATAGCGGCTATACATAAGCTGTTAAGGCCTCCTCTTATGTCGAGGCATAGCTCCATCGAACAAGTTTAAACCTGCATCACGAAGGCGAGAGTGTGCGGCGTTAACATTATTATGCATGTTTAGACTTGCAAATCACAAAAGAAACATAACAAGCCTAGAATCGAACACTGCAATCTATGCCGTGAACTTTATCATGTGATCGGAACATTGATTGAGGTGTTTAGAACACTAAATAAGTAATCAAGACTAAAATAGAACACTGTACTCGATACAAAATGTGTTTAGAACATGTCAGGGGATACCTTTGTTCCAAGAAGATTAGATTACCGCACATTCCTTGTAGGGCTAATAGGCTAAAGGCCAAAAGGGCTAATGGGCAAAAGGGTTAATGGGCTAAAGGGCTAATAGGCAAAAGGGCTAAAGGGCTAAAGGACTAAGGGGCTAAAGGAGCAACCTCATCGATCGCTATCAGCAAGAACACTTGTACTTTTTAAGTGTAGAAAATTAATCTTTATTTGTAAATGGCTTCATGTTCAGAACAAGGAATGGAACCTAGGGGTTACGTCTTACCTAATAAAATCCCCGAGGTGCGATGAGTTACGTTTTTCGAACTAGTGTTTGGAACACTGAACTTTTCAAGATGATAGCAGAGAGTTTAGCAAAATTCCGACACGTTAGCCTCTAAGCTAGCTTTCTTCATAAGAGCAGCAGCCATCTTGCGCAAACACCCTTAAGACGTCTCATAAGGAGTCGTGTATAGCCGCCATCTTGCGTCTGCCATCTTGCGCAAGCATCCTTAGCGCATCTCTAGCCATCTTGTGCAAAGGACCCTTAAGCCGCCTCATAAGAGCAACCGCCATCTTGCGCAAGCATCCCTAGGGAGTCTCATAAGGAGCCTTGTATAACCGTCTCATAAGAACCTAAATATAGCGGCCATCTTGCATAAGCACCTTTAAGGAGTCATGTATAGCCACCATCGTATGCAATTAGCGTCGAGAGATGGCTGATGTAGAATTTTTCTTTTTAAATTATCCGCCACCATATTTCAAAGGTATGTACCTAAAGAGTGTAGCACTGAGCTCTATAGATTAAAGATGGCGGATGACAGCTGACAAAGAGCGCGTGAGTTTGTTTACTAAACAAGAGCACGTGGAATTTTTCAATTTGCCGCCACCACATTTCAAAGGTATCTAGCTAAAGATGGTAGCACGGTGCGCTCTTGATTAAAGATGGCGGATGACAGCTAACAGAACTTTTCAAATTGCCCGCTACTACATGTCATAAAGAGGGCAGCACCGCGCTCTGTGGATTAAAGATGGCGGATGAAAGCTGACGAAATTGCCCGCATGATAGCAGCACAGTGCTCTATTGATTAAAGATGGCGGATGACAGCTGTCAAAAAAGCACGTGGCTTTGTTTCCAAACAAGAGCACATAGAATTTTTCAAATTGTCACCACCACATTTCAAAGGTATCTAGCTAAAGAGTGCAGCACTGAGGTTTGTGATGCAAGATGGCGGATGACAGCTGTCAGAAAAAAGCACGAGAGTTTGTAAAGCACGTGGAATTTGCCACCGCCACAAAGAGGGCAGCACGGTGCTGTCTTGATTAAAGATGGCTGCTGTCACGTGGAATTGCCTGCCACCACAGGTATCTAGCTGAAGAGGGCAGCACGGTGCTCTCTGGATTAAAGATGGCTGCTGTCAAAAAGCATTTTTCAAATTATCCGCCACCACATTTCAAAGGTAAGCAGCTAAAGAGGGCAGCACTGTGTTCTATAGATTAAATATGGCGGATGACAGCTGTCAAAAAAGCACGTGGATTTGTTTACCGATTCAAACCTCGCGCTAGTGAGGTTAAGTTGGTAGCACTAAGGTTTAGGCCCGTTAAGATAGCAGCACTGCGGATGACAGGTGACGAATTTGCATCTACTACGATAAAGAGGGCAGCACGGTGCTCTCTGGATTAAAGATGGCGGATGACAGCTGCACGTGGCTTTGTTTACCGATTCAAATCTCGTGCTAGTCAGGTTAAGTTGGTAGCACTAAGGTTTAGGCCCGTCAAGATGGCAGTACTGAGGTTTGCGATACGTTGTTGTCTGTCGAAAAGCACGTGGCTGTCAAAAAACACGTGGATTTGTTTACCGATTCAAATCTCGCGCTTGTGAGGTTAAGTTGGTACCACTGAGGTTTAGCCCCGTCAAGATGGCAGTACTGAGGTTAGCGATGCGTTGTTGTCGATGATAGCTGTCAAAAAGCACGTGGCTTTGTTTACCAATTCATCTCGCGCCAAAATTCAAAATACCCGTCAAAATTCAAATTTCCCGCCAAAATTCAAATTTCCCGCGGGTGGTGGAGGCCTCTCCCGAGAGCCGGAGGAGGTGGTGGCCGCCGAATCCGCCTATTATACTACTCAACGCCACTAGGAGCCTTTATCTAGAAAATGTTGATATGTTTTATTTTCTGCTTCATTTTTACTTTTTTTTTTTATATATTTAATAGCGCACAAATGTGCATTAAAATACATTAATCTTTCGCATATTCTAGTAAAGATTTTGTTCTTTTGTTGCACTTGCTGAAGTGATAGCGATCGCAATGTTTGTCACACAACATACACACACAATGTAGAGATGGTTCATGGAAGCCTGATCGCCGGCATAGACGATGGTGAAACCCATGTACCGCCAGCCTATTCAAAGCACTTCTCATGCCATTATTTGGACCGGTCCAGCTGCGGTCAATCATAGCATCAGTTGAGTAAAAGTCCAGGCTGATTTCTGCTTGTTTCCTCTTTCGCTCTTGGAGAACTTCCTTTTCTTGCTGCGTATGTGGAAGCTGCATTCTCATTTTCAAATCTTCGAGTAAAAACGTTTCCTTGGATAATTCATACGCAAGTCGTGATGGTGACATTTTGGAGATGCCCAGTGTTCGTTTCAGAAATCTGGCCTTTACATTTTCAATAGTCCGAAGGTCGGACACCATTAGTCTTTCCCAAATAAGTTCCATACCATATGTGAGAACTGGGAGGACCTTGGCGTAAAATAAGGCCATGGCTGTGTCTAGCGATAGTCTACTCGGGTTTGTAATGTCATATATGCTTCTGATGGCAGCTAAAGATCTTTCTCTTACGTGAATTCTAAATGAGGTGACCGTAGGTTGTAAAGTGACACCCAGATATGAGAACGAGTTCACTATGTCTAGGTCCACCCCTCCACATTGTATTCTGTCACTAGATGCGATTTTCCCCCCTTTCCGGAAAACCATCTGAACTGTTTTATTCTTATTTATCACAAGGCTGTTTTTGACTGCGTACTCTTCAAGTTTGTTTATTGATCTTTGTAGCTCTTCCCTGCTACTCGAACCCATAACAATATCGTCTGCATATTGATAAAGTACAACTGAACTGTTGTCAGTGACCTGCATGATATCTGCTAAGGTTATGTTGAAGAGGAGGGGGCTTAAAGGGTCGCCCTGCAATACTCCGTTTCCCTGAGTTATGTTGTTCGATGATGATTTCCCATCTTGTACTGTGATCTGATTGAAGGCTAGGATATTGTTGACTGCTATGGTTAGTGGATTATCTTGTCCAATCATATTGGCCAGTTTTGTAATTATAATTTTTCTGTCAAGTAGATCGAATGCCTTTTTGAAGTCAACAAAGACTGCAAAGAATTTACCATTTTGATGTCTGATTGTGTCATGTATGCTCTCGATGAGGTTTGCTACTGCATGTAGTGTTCCTCTTCCTTTCATAAAGCCGAACTGCTGTTCTGGAATATTTGTGTAGGTCTCTGCGACGAGCCTGTTCTCTAAAATTCTTGAATACACTTTGTAGATGTTATTTTCTAGAGCAATTCCTCTATATGAATCAGGATCATCTTTGTCTCCCTTTCCTTTGTACAACATTTTTAAGTTTGATTGTCTCCAAATTTCCGGAATTTTCCCTGAAGTGAGACATTTGTTAAACAGAGTGGTCCATATATCTAGTAGTACATCGATAGTGTCTTTCAGATTTTCATTGAATATGCCGTCTGGTCCCACAGCCTTTTTATCCTTTGAGCTGAGTATTGCTGTTTTAACTTCGTCCTGTGTTATCGGCTCGGACACTGCTTCCGTGTTCTCACGAAGTGGTAGAGCTATTTGAACATTTTTTGCGTTTAGAGTCTTAGAGAAATGCTGTTCCCATGATGCTATTGGGAAGTCTGGGGTGATACAATCCTTTCTCTTCTTTAAAGCGATGAAGGGGTCCCTCTGAGCATCCCTAGCTTGCGTGAGAGCTTGGTTTTCAAAGAATATAGCTTTTTTCTTCCTGATTGTTATTTTATATACTTTTCTCTTCGCCGCATATTCTGCCAGTATGTCATTACTGTCCGACTGTCTTGCTTTGTGCAGAAGTTCTAAAGTCTCTTTTCTAAGGTCGTAACATTCCTTATCGAACCATATCTTTGCAGTTTTGGGAGGTCTTTTTAGTTGGGCTTCCTTAATGAGATTCAGCTAGGTCAGTGAGGCCCTCCTCAATCATTTCTGGGATTTTCTCTAGGCTGCTCATCTTCCTTTCAAGGACTTCAAGATCTGTGTTCCTTGTGGTGAGCATTTGAAAATTATTCTTAAGATTTCCTCTTGTTTTACCGAAGTCAACAGATACTGAAATTGGAATGTGCTTTCTTAATGTGGCCACTGGGTCTTGGTACATAACTTTTCGAGCAAGTATTTTATAGCATTCGCCTTTAACAAAAGCTAGGTCAATAGTACTTTTCCCATTGGGACTAATGTAGGTAACTTCTTCCGTTCTATTAATCAATGTGTATCCTTCATCATATAGAAGGTCAAGGATAAGTCTGGATTTGTGATCGAGTCTATCAATTCTACAGTTGATATCACCGCCCAGGACCACGTTTTGGTCTTCTTTTGATAATGTAATGGCTTTCACTATATGCTCAATTACATCATCTACCTTTCTAGCCGGGCTTATGTAGATACCTATAACAGTAATTTTGTTTGTTCTGATAAGTATCATGTTTTCTTCTGTGTGAACTTCCTTTACAGCACCTATGTTGTTTTTCAAAGAACGATAACACTGAAACACTAGAAAATTTATGTTTGCTATTCATTAAATATAAAAATAGTATACTGTACTTTCAGCTAATATTTGAAGTATTACTTGTGAAATAAGAAGCATTTTCTCCGTGAATGTTAATGCACCGCATACTTAAGCCCTGGACTCGGCCGTCGCTATTAACACGCAGTCTATTATTGCCAGTCCTCTGGCCAATGCTAGGACGAGTTCCAGTTCAATACTTATTGTCCTATAGTCTACTATTCATCCATAGCGAACTTTAGTGACACAGCCTACGTATTTAACTGTTAGGTATAATTTCATTAAACAAAAACAACTTTTTAAACTTCTAAATGAAACCAGGTGTGTGTTGGGGAGGAGGCCCCTTTAGCCCCTTCCTGGATCCACCGCTGGTTGTGAGCAATGTCAGTTTTTAAATCTTATCCTTATTATTAATAAAATCTGTAATTCATATCTATCATTTAAGGGTAATACCCGATTAGCATTAACTAGCAGTAGGCCTAATCATACTTCTTCCGTCGCTCTGTAGTCCTTCGGAACCTTGCCCTCTTTTACTACCTTCTGCCAGCCAACTCGATCTTGTGCCATTACTTTCCAATTTCCTTTCAAAATCGATGTAGCAGCATCTTCAGTGCTCCTGGTCGCAGTGATCCAGCACTATTAGCTGCCGTATTTGGAGACCCGGGTTCGACTACCAGTATTTTCAGAGACATAAGAATGGCAGGAGAGCTCGTATGTGGTTAAAATGGTGCATTCAAATCACCTGTATTGGGGGTGTGTCTGAAGAGAACTGCAGGACCTCAGAACAAGGACACAAGTTATTTTCGGCTCCTTAAATGAATGCTCAACGTAGTGACCATCGGTTCGGAGGTCCTCGTGTTGGATTCCTGACCGGGTTGGAAAATGTAATCTTAAATGATGAATTCCCTTGTTTCGGTGATTGGGTGTCTGTGCTGTCCTCAACATTCGTGTAACTCATAAACCATACATAATTCCACCACACAATTTCGACGTTCTACCATACACAGCAGAGGCCACCCACCCTCAACGGAGGGTCTACTTCATGAGGGACCGGGCGAGTTGGTAATGCGGCTAGGGACACGCGGTTGTGAGCTTGCATCCGGGAGACAGTGGGTTCGAATCCCACTGTCGGCAGCCCTGAAGATTGCTTTCCGTGGTTTTCCATTTTCACACCAGACAAATGCTGGGGCTGTACCTTAATTAAGTCCATGGCCGCTTCTTTCCAACTCCTAGGCCTTTCCTATCCCTTCGTCGCCATAAGACCTATCTGTGACGGTGCGACCTAAAGCCACTAACAAAAAGAGAACCTCATGAGGGCTGCATCAAACTAGCAATTTATTAATTATTATATCATTTTACTTATCGTCAAATCACGTTTCCCGATAATAATAATAATAATAATAATAATAATAATAATAATAATAATAATAATAATAATAATAATAATAGAGTACCAAGAGAGCTAAAAGTAAACGGAGAGATAAGTTTGAATATCGTGGTGAGTGGATATAACCAACCATATCTGAAAAAGAAGCTTTCGCATCGCACATGAATA
Source organism: Anabrus simplex (assembly GCF_040414725.1). Lineage (NCBI taxonomy): Eukaryota > Metazoa > Arthropoda > Insecta > Orthoptera > Tettigoniidae > Anabrus > Anabrus simplex. The sequence continues at coordinate 369,837,650 of NC_090268.1, read as the reverse complement.
AAGTGGAAATGGCTTGTCAACTGACTAAAGACGTGTAAAACAAAAGGTCCATAGCATTGAAGGTAAAACTCAGACGTTATTGCAGTCATTAGACCAGAGGCTTTGTATGCAGCGGAATGCCTTACTAAGAACAAACATCGGCCTGACAGAAAAATTGGGAATTAAAGAAAGAAAGAAAGAAAGAAAGAAGGCTTGACTGAAAAAATGGAAATTAAAGAATGAATGAATGAAAGAAAGATAAAAGAAAGAATGAAAGAAAGAACTCAAGGAAAAATTATTGGCCTAATTAAAGACAAAGATGAACATAGACGGTAGCATAACTACGATTTGTATAGTATACACGTGATCCAGAAGTTCTCTGATATCATGCGAAGAAGGAGAATTGCATTTTATGGCCACTTGCTAAGAATGAAACCAACAACACGATTATCGAACCAGATGTTTACCTATTTTAAGGGTAAGAAGACCCAGCCAATTGTTTCAAAGAAGTGGAAAGGGACCTACAGGAGATGGGGAACACTTATGAAAATGTACAAGTACGCAACCCGCTCAGGAGGAAACTGAAAGACCATCAGGGTTTCCAAGAAAGGCCAAAGTAATAATAAATAATAATGTTATTAGCTTTACGTCCCACTAACTACTTTTACGGTTTTCGGAGACGCCAAGGTGCCGGAATTTAGACCTGCAGGAGTTATTTTTACGTGCCAGTAAATCTTCGACACGAGGCTGACGTTTTTGAGCACCTTAAAATACCGCCACATTGAGCCAGAATCGAACCTGCCACGTTGGGGTCAGAAGGCCAGCGCCTCAACCGTCTGAGCCACTCAGCGCTGCAAAGGGCAACGTTGAAGACGGTGAAGACGTGGTCGGAGGAAAGAGAAGAGCGACACCGACACTGGGCAGAGAAGACAAGTGAAATACGAAATAATAATAATAATAATAATAATAATAATAATAATAATGTGTCCGCCTCTGTGGTGTAGTGGTTAGCGTGATTAGCTGCCACCCCCGGAGGCCCGGGTTCGATTCCCGGCTCTGCCACGAAATTTGAAAAGTGGTACGAGGGCTGGAACGGGGTCCACTCAGCCTCGGGAGGTCAACTGAGTAGAGGTGGGTTCGATTCCCACCTCAGCCATCCTGGAAGTGGTTTTCCGTGGTTTCCCACTTCTCCTCCAGGCGAATGCCGGCATGGTACCTAACTTAAGGCCACGGCCGCTTCCTTCCCTCTTCCTTGTCTATCCCTTCCAATCTTCCCATCCCTCCACAAGGCCCCTGTTCAGCATAGCAGGTGAGGCCGCCTGGGCGAGGTACTGGTCATTCTCCCCAGTTGTATCCCCCGACCAAGAGTCTGAAGCTCCAGGACACTGCCCTTGAGGCGGTAGAGGTGGGATCCCTCGCTAAGTCCGAGGGAAAAACCGAACCTGGAGGGTAAACAGATGATGATGATGATGTAGTCACTTTCAAAACTCTTGAAATTACAGTTTAGGTAAGTCAGAAAATTTATAGAAATTTTCTTGGCGGCCAAGGGAGATATCCGAAGAGAGGGGGTAACTGCTATAAATATGAAGGGACGCCATGACGAAGTCTCCTTCTCCGGCATTTGTGATACAAAGCGGACGAAAAATTGTTGAGCTGCTGTGCGAAATCAAACCAACGAAAGTAGACTGTGTTCAACTGCAGATTTTAGCCATTGTGGCTAGGTCTTGTCTCCATGAGGAGATAGTTTTCTTGAGTGAAATAATTGTACCAGATAGGACGGTCAAAGTACTGAATAAATTCTAATGTGATTAATTAATTCGTGTGCGGAAATAATTATAGTCCATCGTGTGCGCTCAGCAAACAAGTGAAGGGTATTTTCTTTTTTTTTTATGCTTTATTCCAGGAAACCTGAAGAAACATAATGATCTGTACAGCCATGAATGTAAAAATGGCTAAATAAAATGCCAGGGTCGCAGGTGAGCCCTATGACGAACAATGGTGTGACTACATGAGGTAGGTGACTTTCCATCTTACTACCCCTTATATCTTGTCTCATGATCTCTAAAAGTGTATTTGAATGGGGATATACGACGCAGTGGTCACCCCTACTAAGTTTGTAAATGTGAGAATGCGACTAAAAGAGTCATTTGTTTCATTTTCCACTTGGATGAATTTTTGAAGTCTTGCGAGTGCCGTATAATGTTGTAAAAAGTTATTGAATAGGGTTTCGAAGTGATATCACGTCCAATGTAGATCTTCATCCGTGTGAGTGCACTGCCTATATTTTGTGATGTCAAATTAAGATGTTCATTCGACGTAAATTTTTCTGTCTGCAATTTGACGTTAATAATTTAGGAATCCATGGTTACTCATTTTCAATCGAGTGGAAGCGCGCTGTCGGGTGAGAATCTAGGGTGATGAATTTGGTCACGGAGAGAAACATTTTTCTAGGCCCATTTTAAGCTGTGTCTGACTGACAATAAAAGATCTAGTAGAATGTTTCAGTTATTTTCTCGTAAAAATCAAGTTATTAAATACGATATCCTTTATGCGAAGTTATTCATGATTAATGCATTGTGCGATATTAGACGTCGAGATTTCTAGTGAGGATTTTATTCCAGTTCTTTGTCGATGATAATTGTGGAGCTGGGAAACAGAGGTTAGTTTTGTTGATATGAGATTTGTGAATCAGGTTGGACCTGTCATTGAAGCCGGGACATGGAAGCCCGAGGAACGTTTTATATGAGTTGAGATGAGATGTGCGAATCAGGTTAGAGTCCTGTCATTGAAGCCGGGACACGATAGCCCGAGGTATATTTTATAATGTTGGGAATGGAAAGAAATTCATAGAAATCCATAGCGGTATTAATTGGCGACGCGTATAATTAGTGTGGGCATCTTGAAGCATAATCTGTGCATTTTGTTGGGTAGAATATCGTATTTGTTTAATTTTGTCGGCAGAGTTTAAAGAGAGCATTTTGAGAAGCCAGTCAACTGGAATAAACCAGGTGTTTCATGTTACTGCCAAGCGAACTTGGGGACGAGAGGCCTCAGCTGTGATAACGGGACAGGCGTGGAATTGAGATTGTACTGTATTCTCGGCCGGGGAAAACGTTAAAATGCTGGATTTAGTTGAAATTCATAGCCGGTAATGATCTGAGTATTGTGAAATACTGTAAAATTTGTTTAATTGGGGACGTAATGAACATTTGAAATCACGAACTTTGAGTATAAGGAACAGAGTAACCAAATTCAGGGTTGTCCAAAATATAGAGCGATGGTCGTGATGATTGGTTTGTCTGTGAGGGGTGTGCAAAATTCATAAATGGTATGACGAGATATGACATCGTAATTATATGGCGTGTTGTTTGGTTTGTACGTAGATTCATAGGATATCCAAGTGTTAATAACGGTTAGGACTAGATTAGATTTTAAAGTGTGAAATCATGAGACAAGATATATAACTGGACATGAATTATGTAAGAATTCTTTTCCAGCCAGATAAATATCACTAGATTGAATTCACATCACAGCTGCGTAGGAATTTGTGAAGAAACCAGAGTCCGATGGAGATAAAATGTACTGTTCTTTAACATTTCGTTAAATCATTTAAATTTATTTAATTATTAAATTCAGTGAAACCGCATTTGAAATAACTTTAATCAAGCGAATAACTTGGAGATGAATTCTGGAAAGTTTAGTTTGTTTTTCTGGGGGAATATTTAAATATAAAGTAACGATTAAGGGGACATATCCGAAGGAAATGGATTTTACTGCCACAAAGTTTGTGAGCATTGCTATTGTTGTAATTATTGAACTTTGGTTGATTGAGCAGTGAATGTGCTGGGGATAGTAAAGTTGAAACTTTGGTCATCAACCGATGTAACTTAATTGTGTTTAGCCTTCAGCCTAGAAACTTGGATGGGTACGGGGTCATCAACCTCAGTGACTTAGACTGGGGCCATATGCCATTGTAGCCTCATTTCCTTTCGGTCATCATCCACAATGACTTTAAAGTAACTTAGAAAATTAGATGTCGGTCCATGACATAGACGCAGGTCACATCGATTCAATTAAGGGTCCATGCCGTAGAACCACTGTGTGGCACACACCAATTGGACTGCCTTAATTATACCCAGAGTCCAGAGTTCGTGTCACGAGGGCTGGACCATAACGAATCACTATGATGGTACATGTGGTCTCACATGGAAGCTGAATTTAAGGATTTCCAGACTTTCCTTTCTTAAATGATTAATAATTGAGACAATGGTTTCTAGTAAGAATGCCCATCAGGCAGTTACGTTAAAGTCTCACACCAGTGTTCTGACCTTTATGTAAAATGATTGTGGTGTCCAGTGGACACAATTGACTTCTATGACACCGTTGACATATCAGATTGCTTCAGAATTTTCCTGAATAAATAGGAATCTTTTAAATAGACCTTTCATTCCAGTAGATAGATTAGAATTACTGAACCCTACCTTTACCTCAGCAAGTGACGAAGAACCCGATACGACCCAAGAGACAGATCTCATGAACTTTGCTGATAGGTAAGAAAGGTAGGTATCCCTCAATATGGACCAAAGGGTTCATTAATAATAATAATAATAATAATAATAATAATAATAATAATGTGTCCGCCTCTGTGGTGTAGTGGTTAGCGTGATTAGCTGCCACCCCCGGAGGTCCGGGTTCGATTCCCGGCTCTGCCACGAAAATTTGAAAAGTGGTACGAGGGCTGGAACGGGGTCCACTCAGCCTCGGGAGGTCAACTGATTAGAGGTGGGTTCGATTCCCACCTCAGCCGTCCTCGAAGTGGTTTTTCCGTGGTTTCCCACTTCTCCTCCAGGCGAATGCCTGGATGGTACCTAACTTAAGACCACGGCCGCTTCCTTCCCTCTCCCTTGTCTATCCCTTCCAATCTTACCATCCCTCCACAAGGCCCCTGTTCAGCATAGCAGGTGAGGCCGCCTGGGCGAGGTACTGGTCATTCTCCCCAGTTGTATCCCCCGACCAAGAGTCTGAAGCGCCAGGACACTGCCCTTGAGGCGGTAGAGGTGGGATCCCTCGCTGAGTCCGAGGGAAAAGCCGAACCTGGACGGTAAACAGATGATGATGATAATAATAATAATAATAATAACAATAATAATAATAATAATAATAATAATAATAATAATAATAATAATAATAATAATAATATCATGCGGTTATTGCTAGCCTGGTGGTAGCCCTTGTAAGGCAGATCCTCCAAGGAAGCTGGGAGGCAAGTCTCGTGTATAGGAAACGCATGTGGTCGTGGTGAATGATAATATCGTACGTGCTGTATGAGGTGCATGTTGGGGATAGCACTAACACCCAGCCCCAAGTCAGTAGAATACACCATTTAATATTTAAATCCCCTACTCGGCCTGGAATTGACCCAGGCCCTCCGAACCGAAGGCCACAATGCCAAACATTCAGCCAAGGAGCCAGACATTTTCAGGTGTGAATGACGAAAGGAACTGGATTCCCGAATTATCGAGCACCACGTATTTGATTTTATTGTTGACTTTATTGTGGGCTATATTTATTAGGATGTTTATATTCCTGCCTTGTATGATCACTAGATAATAATAATGTTATTGGCTTTACGTCCCATTAACTACTTTAACGGTTTTCGGAGACGCCGTGACGCCAGAATTTAGTCCCGCAGGAGTTCTTTTACGTGCCAGTAAATCTACCGACACGAGGCTGAAGTATATGACAGGGAAGAGGAGTTGATAGAAAGGATAGAAAACAAATGCAATAAATTATCACGTATACCTCTCTCAATACCATTCTGATCTAAATAATATGAATTACTAAAGCTATAGTAAATGTTATTTTCCGTCTTCTGTCTCCTGCAGTCTTGATCCATGGCTGAATATCTGCCAGACCTTTGCCATTATTATATTCTGCACAGTTTCCATAAGATAAATAATGAAAGGACGTGTCTTAACACTCGGAAGGAGAGAGAGGGATGAGAGTCGCCTGACGTGCCTTCCTGTCGAACTCTGCTCGTCTTAATAGCCGAGTCAATCTTTGAGTTCTTAGCATATTACAACAACACGTCTGTCCCTTTTAACCCCAGGTTGGAACTCAGCAAACACTGATTTCCTTTTCTTCATGGCCTGCTCTATGTTGCCAACTTCAGCGTCATACCGGCCGCCTCATTCTACGTTCAAGCCTCCTATCCCTCCAGGGTAGGATGTGTAACGTTGTGTAGGAAGAAGCTCTGGAATAGCAGACGTCTGTATAAGCACTTTGTGTCGAACTATCATAGCAATCATTTTCGAAATTATATATCTGTTTCTTCAAAATAGCAGGAAGAAGTAGGAATATTCAATTTTTGGAGTTTCGTATTGCCATATGCTTGATATAGCGTTCGTATGATGATCATCATCATCATCAAAATACCGGGCGAGTTGCCGTGCGGTCCGGAGCACGCGGCTGTGAGCTTGCATCCAGGAGGTAGTGGGTTCGAATCCCACTGTCGGCAGCCCTGAAGATGGTTTTCCGTGGTTTCCCATTTTCGCACCAGGCAAATGCTGGGGCTGTACCTTAATTAAGGCCACGGCCGCTTCCTTCCAACTCCTAGGCCTTTCCTATCCCATCATCGCCATAAAACCTATCTGTATCGGTGCGACGCAAAGCAACTAGTATCATAATCATCATCATCATTATCATAATTTTCCAGCTCCAGTTTACCACGTTTGGTGTACAAGTGCTCGCCACTTCTTCCTATCAAAGTATAGTTTCTGTTCCTGTATGTCCTCCCACTTGCTGACGTCCGATTTCACTGCGTCTATCTGTATCTATAACTTGAATTCGAATTTGGGGAATGAATTGCATTTAGTGTTATAGAAGACAGATTTACCTTGGATAATAATTTTTTGTGAGATATACAATGCGGTTTGACCTTTCAGTACAATTTGTACGCGAACATTAACTTGATATAAATGTCATTAAATACTAACGTACCGAGAGGTGGCCGTGCGGTTAGAGTCGAACAGCTATGAGCTTGTATTCGGGGGACAGTGGGTTCGAACTTCACTGTCGGCATCGCTGAAAATTTTCCGTGGTTTCCCATTTTCACACCAGGTTGTACCTTAATTAAGGCCACAGTCGCTTCCTTCTCTCTCCTAGCCCTTTCCAACCCCATCTTCGCCATAAGACCTGTCTATGTCGGTGTGACATAAAACAGAGATTGTAAAATATTAACGTATTTCTTAGAGGGCCCACTTTTTTGACAGTTGACAGTACTAGACTTGATTAAAAATATATTTTCAGATCTGAAAGAATGAGATGAAGAAGTTGTAGGCTAATGTCAATATGTATTTCATTGCCTGATCCTCAGTAATGCAGGAACGTAGGAACATAGGAGTTCCTTCTTTCGTTTCGTCGTAGTGGTTGGGCCAACCCAGCCATAAGCCTTGGAAATAAATATAAAAATGTAAATTAGTGGGATAATTAAGAGAGTCTACCACAGTATCATCATTGCTGGGCTTAGGCAAGGGACAATTCTGTCAATGTTATGCTGAACCGCTAATTTCACGAGTAACAAAAAGTTGATTACACCTTGTTATTTAAATATTTCAGCAAAAGTACACCTAATTGTATCGGACTGCTCAACGTACGTATCATTAAAAATATGAAATATGTTTTTCGAATCAAGTTAATTCAGCTACAAATGACGTGGGTTCCCGCACTACCTCCACCCCTCACCATCGCGGCTCGTTACGGAAATAATTGCGGCCCACCGCGTAAAGTTAATGAGTTTTGCTGGGCAACCCTTGCATTAATGTAACATGTTATATTGTCGTGTTACTTTGTTGTATGGGTCAGACAATCCTCAACCTCTTCAGTCTTCTACCCAGCAAGTTCGCTACGCGGTCTGTTACACGTAGCTGTGAGTTAGCAGTCAAGAGATGGTGGGTTTGTAGCCCACTGTCCGCATCCCTGAAGGTATTTTTCCGCAGTTTCCCATTTAAAACCAGGAAAATACTGGATCTGTACCTTAATTTAAGCCACGATCATCTTGTTCCCTATCCTTGCACTTTCCTATCCTATCGTCACCATTAAACTTGGTTGTGTGGGTATGGCGTAAAACAAAAGCAAACTCTTCAGTCCTGAAAAGACACCTAGGCTATTTTCACTAAAATATTGTTGTTGATGATAGTGAAAAAGAAAATCCATAGCCTGTTTCCAGTCATTCGACCGGGTCAGGAATGGAATGAATGAAGCTCCATCTAGGTGGCGACGATAGGAACTGTGCTGGCTGCCAAAGCCTGTCGCACTCGTCTGGGGCAATGATTAATGACTGACAGATGAAGTAAAATGGTAATGGATAGTGTTGCTGGAATGAAAGATGACAGGGAAAACCGGAGTAACCGGAGAAAAACCCGTCCCGCCTCCACTTTGTCCAGCAAAATTCTCACGTGGAGTGACCGGGAATCAAACCACGGAACCCAGCGGTGAGAGGGCGGCTAATAATAATAATAATAATAATAATAATAATAATAATAATAATAATAATAATAATAATAATAATAATAATAATAATAATTGTTACGGAAATACCCGTGGAGCAGAAAGAGGTTAAAGAAGGTGCCGGGGTGAATGGGTCTGTCTACAGTATCAAGAAGTGAATGAAAATAGTAAAAGGTTATATTTTTCTTTTTAGAACTTCAAAATTAACAATCCTTCACTGAGTGAACACAGTAATATATCAGATACAATGACAAACTAGAAACAAGACAAAAAAGATCCAAATTTTAGTGATTTTTACAAATCCTGAGCTTCATGCCCCTCGCTTTACAATTTCTGAGCTCCTAGCTCAAATTTACAAAGAGCACAAATTTATTCAAGGGCAGAAATCCCCTAATTTATGGAGCACTTGCCCCCGAAATGCAATTTCTAGCCTTCTAGAGGCACTCTTTACAATTACAAAATTTGAGAAAGAGCTAACGGGCTATCGGTTCGATACTGCCTACTCAAGGCAACATTACATCAATCGCGTGTCTCTCAAACCACCATTTACATATGGAACTAATTTTTACAGCTGTATTAAATACCCAACCTACTGGGCCTTCGTGGAATAAGAATAACAGGTTAAATTAATAGCCCGAACACAAAATGAATGGAGGCGTATACTTGCACTCCTAGGTGTGAACACTAAAAAGCCAAAGGGGGCTCTAGGCCGATGAAACAGGGGCCATTCTCAAACTACTGAGCTGACTCGTATAGAAATTACGTTAACACATTACAGTAGGAAGAACAATTAGAGAAAAACTTTGTCACCCCAAACCAAGATGAAGGGGAGCTCGAGAGGGTACTTCACTATCTATCCCCGGTTTACAGTTAAATATGTTATGAAGGTTTTTACATTAGCAGGAAGAAAGTTACATTTTAGAATGGCTTGTTACATAACTAAAGAGTCGGACCTTTCCCTCGTGTTAAACCGCGGAGGTAGGAAGAAAGAATAACGTTATGTGGCCATTACCTTGTAGATGTTCTATCTGTCGACGAAAGAGGCCGCCCGCCTCCTGCTTAACACACACACACAGATAGACGTCGATCAATTGGCCAAGAAACGTGAAAAGCCGCAGTTTATAAACCCTCAGGGAAGGTTCGAGATCATTCAAGACTAAACCAGCCACACCCTCTTTTATTGGTTAAACTCAACGTTACACTCAGAATCGAAGAAGAAGCCTGTGATAGGTTGAAAATTAATTACAGAAATTAGTGATTGGTTAGATTCAAAACTGGCGGAAAGAAAACGGAAATATTGCCAACCCAAAAATAAAGGAACATCAATCAGTTACAAAAACCTAGAAACACAAAACTTCTTTAAATAATAACTTCTTACACTTTGCACCAGGGTGCATGATCATAGTTTTTGGTAATGTCATCTGTGGAGAAATGTACAAACTTCTTAATGTATAGCAAACAAAACTAGGAGAAATTCAGTTAGTTTAGGAAATTTCACAATAACAAAATTACTCAATATTTTAGTGGTGACATCTTCTGATTAAAGTTCCAAGTTGGTGTAGTTTCAGTTACACTGTTTGACCAATAGAGGAATTCATTAGGCGCTGATTTTGAATGCGCGGCGTTGGGGTGTACCTCCCGGTAAAATACTACTACTACTACTACTACTACTACTACTACTACTACTACTACTAATAATAATAATAATAATAATAATAATAATAATAATAATAATAATAATAATAATAATGTACCGGGCGATACACCTCTACGCGACGCAAGTTCACATCTTGCGCCAATTGAAACTTCTCTACTGGAGAAACCCGGAACTTTAACCACCGAACTAACTCTACTAGTTATCAGAAGATGTCACTGAGTGTTTTTGATTTGCTTTTGTTTTTCATTGATCAAGAAGTGTGGACATTCTCTAACAGATGTCTCTACCAAAAACTATGGTAATACACTCTGGCGCAATGGAATGAACTCTTTTGAAGAAATTTTGTATTCATAAGTTTTGTCGTTACTAAATTTTGTTCTGTGGTTTGTGGGTTCGCATATTAATCCTTTCTTTCCGCCTGTTTTGAATTTATCCAATCAGTAATTTCTGTAATTAATTTTCCTCCAATCATAGCTTTTTTCTACAAATTTCCATGTGTAATCCATAGTCTACCAATAAAAATTGAGGGGGTGTGTCTAGTCATTCTTGAAAAGTCTCGAATTTTCCACGAGGGTATAAAAAATGCTGATTTTCTTGTCTCCGAGCCACTCCAGTAACATCTAGCTTAGTGTGTGGATATGTAGCAGGGGGCGGGAAGCGCCTCTTTCTTCGGGCAACAGATCTCCAACAAGGTAATGACCTTTTAACATCTTTATTTCTTGCTAGCTCAGCAGTTTAACTCCCGGGGAGGGTTCGAAACCTTTAATATGTAACCCATCTCTTTAAAAGTAAATTCCTTTTCAGTCTATGTAAAAACTACAAATCTCTTTTACCGTAAAGCGGGGATAGAGAGTGCTTCACCCTCTCGAGCTCCCCTTCATTTTGAAATTGAGGTGACTACGTTTTCATAACCGTTTCTTCTCTTCCTTAATGTATTAAAGTTTTTTCATACGAGTCACCTCCCTAGCTTAGGATTAGCCCCTGTGTATCGGCCTAGAGCCACTTCGGTTTTAATATTGTGTATTTAGGAGTGCAAGTTCACGCCTCCAGTCCTTTCTGTACTTTGGGCCATTAACTTAACCTAATGTTTTGTTTTCTTCATGCGAAGGCCCTGTAGGTTGGGTATTAAATACTCCTGTTTCTTTGGGTGCCTTGAGGGCAGTTAGTGTAAAGTCAGTTTATGGCCTACCGGGCGAGTTGGCCGTGTGCGTAGAGGCGCGCGGCTGTGAGCTTGCATCCGGGAGATAGTAGGTTCGAATCCCACTATCGGCAGCCCTGAAAATGGTTTTCCGTGGTTTCCCATTTTCACACCAGGCAAATGCTGGGGCTGTACCTTAATTAAGGCCACGGCCACTTCCTTCCAACTCCTAGGCCTTTCCTATCCCATCGTCGCCATAAGACCTATCTGTGTCGGTGCGACGTAAAGCCCCTAGGAAAAAAAAGTTTATGGCCTCTTAAATAGGCTTGAAAAATTGAGAGCGGGTCAGCTCTTTCTTGTGTGTGAAAGGTGCCTCTGGGAGGCTTGAGGTTAAAAGTTGGGAGCAAGTGCTCCATGCAATTAGGGGTTTTCTGCCCTTTGGTAATTTGTGGTTATGAGCTGAGGGCTCAGGAATTGTAACTTAGGGCACGAAGCCCAGAACTTGTAAGAACCCGAATCTCGGGCTTTTCTTGTAAATCTACTCTGGTACCTGATTTTGTTATTTCCCCTAGTGGAAACTGGTTTAAGTTTGGACTTCTTGATTGTGTACCTGATTTAACTTGTTATTTGTTGTACGCTCAAAATTCTATGTCACCATTGTTAAGTTTTGAAAATATAACCTTTATTGAAATTTTAATTCATCTTTCGGGCTTGTAGTTAGACCCATTCCAGCCCGCACCTTCTTTCACCTCTGACTTCCACGGATAACTCCGTAACAAATAATAATAATAATAATAATAATAATAATAATAATAATAATAATAATAATAATAATAATAATAATAACTTAGTGTGGCTGGTTCCAGCCTGTTGCAGCCCTTGCAAGGCAGACCGTCCGATGATGGTGGGCGGAATCTGCCGTATCTAGGAAACAGCGTTTTATTGTAGTGTTATGTGTGGTGTGTGAATTGCAGGGTTGTTGGGGACAGTACAAATACCCAGTCCCCAAGCCAATGAAACTAAACTTTTAGGGTTAAAATCTCCAACCCGGCCGGGGATTGAATCCGGGGCCCTCTGAACCGAAGAGCACTACGCTGACAATTCATCCAAGCAGCCGGACAAAATTATGATGATAAAGAGTATATTTACTATTATTTGCTTTATGTCGCACCGACACAGATAGGTCTTATGGCGACGATTGGATAGGAAAGGCCTAGGAGTGAGAAGGAAGTGGCTGTGGTCTTAATTAAGGTACAGCTCCATCATTTGCCTGGTGTAAAAACGGCAAACCACGGAAAACCCTTTTCAGAGCTGCCGACAGTAGGGTTTTAACCCGCTATCACCCGGTTGCAAGCTCACAGCTGCGCGCCCCTAACCGCACAGCCAACTTGCCCGGTATAGAGCCTATTGATCAGGGGAGTAGTGTTAGGGCCTGCAGAGCCTGCAATTCAGGTGGGCCCAGGCTTTTAAGGGGCCCCGCAGATTCCTCGTAATAATATAAAAAATATTACTCTACGTACCTAGCCTAATGTCAATCTGTACGGAAATGATATGGGCGGTTTTGCAAAATCAGTCGAAAGAGTTGTTGGTTTTTTTTTTGAATTTGTATGCAGAGGAATTGCCACTTGGTTACATCTAGCAGCAGTTTATTGTGTGAGTGTAACACAGAACAGCTCTGAACAATGCTTGCCCTTAATTCATTTCAGGAAGCTCAGAAACGATTGAGTTTCCTGCAATTTATTTAGCTACCTCAATCGGAAGCCATGTTTTTCCCGTCTCTCGCAACACGCTCCTCAGTAAAGACCTGCACCAAATTATTCAAAAATAATTACAACGTCCGCCTCTGTAGCGTAGTGGTTAGTGTGATTAGCTGCCACACCCGGAAGCTCGGCTTCGATTCCCGGCTCTGCCACGAAATTTGAAAAGTGTTACGAGGGCTGGAACGGGGTCCACTCAACCTCGGGAGGTCAACTGAGTAGAGGTGGGTTCGATTCCCACCTCAGCCATCCTGGAAGTGGTTTTCCGTGGTTTCCCACTTCTCCTCCAGGCAAATGCCGGGATGGTAACTGACTTAAGGCCACGGCCACTTCCTTCCGTCTTCCTTGTCTATCAATTCCAATCTTCCCATCCCCCACTAAGGCCCCTGTTCAGCATAGCATGTGAGGCCGCCTGGGTGAGGTACTGGTCATCCTCCCCAGTTGTATCCCTCGACCCAATGTCTCACGCTCCAGGACATTGCCCGTGAGGCGGTAGAGGAGGGATCCCTCGCTCAGTCCGAGGGAAAAGCCAACCCTGGAGGGTAAACAGATTAAGAAAGAAAGAAAGAAAGAATAATTACAACAATCAAACTTGATACCACATAGCATATTTTAGTTGTAAAATGATACTTTGTTGTTGTGTAGTGCACCTGAGATCGTATTATGCACAAATTGTTTCACTTCTGACACACATTTTTTGGACAAAATATGTAATGCCAATAAGAAGTTGCTGTAGTAGCAATCAGGCGGTAGAATATCACCCACGATATCCCCTGTCTGTCGTAAGAGGCGACTAAAAGGGGCCCCAGGGGTTCTTATCTTCGGAGCGTAGGTTGGCGACCAGTGTAAATTGTACGTTATTGATAGATTTTATTTGAGGGGGTGGGGGGAGGACGAATTTTTATTTTGTCAGGTAAGCTCGTATCGCATTCGCTACGCCCCTGCTATTGGTTCAGTGATACCCAGATCTACCCTTTAGTCCCATTTCCTCATACGTTGTTTGGGATGAGCTGAGATGAAATTATATGGCATTTTTTTTACTGGTGTGTGCCCTTCCTGTCGCCAACCTCAGAGAAGTAGCTCATGAAGATGAAATGAATTATGGTGAACGAAAATGGGAACAAATGTTGAAGGAATAGGGTGTGGACTAGGAATAGGAACTGTCCTTCAATTTGCCTGGAGGTGAAAATGTGAAACCAGAGGACAGCCGCAGTGAGGTATGAACACACTCGTACCCCGAATACAGTAGCCGTAGCGTGTTAACTCGCGTGGTCAATGAGCTCGGTAATACCTAGATATAATATTAGATTATTTATTTAGAAGAGTAAGCTAAGTAAGGAGCTAGTTTACTACCAGTGGGTGGGACTGGTGAAATACATCCTCGGTATCCTGTGCCTGTCGTAAGAGGTGACTGAAAGGGGATCTTTGCAGCTCTAAATCTGAAGCGTCATTGGGCGCCAGCTGAGTCTGGCATTACTTGAGTCGGGCTCCTCATTTTCATCGTTCCAATCGGACCTCTCTTCGTTAACTCTTACTTTCTTCCGGCCGTGACATTATTAGGTTTACGAGGCCTAAGGGGTCTTTCATTTATAAGCCCTTCGTGACCGTTTGCTTTCTTGCCGATACTTTCATTTTACGAAGGGTCAGACCTCTTCCATTTTACCACTTGTTACTGTTAAGAGAGGATGGTTGCCAAGTTCTGTTTCCACCACTCCACAAGTTTCCACCAGATGTTACATCAAAACACGCATGCATGTTTTGGAACATGATCAAAAACTTCTGATTAATCTGGGCAAGCCTTGCGTTAATTTAACAAGTGTTCTTACATCCTTATACACCTCAGAAAATCTTTCAAGGCCAATTATATGGGTGGATTCTTGACATGTCAGTGATATATTTCCCCCTGTGTATTAAACATTTCTTGTGGCTATTTCTAGCCGAGTACAGCCCTTGTGAGTCATACCCTCCGATGAGGGTGGTGGCATCTGCCATATGAAGGTAACTGCTTGTTATTGTGGTGGAGGATAGAGTTATGTTTGGTTTGTGAGTTGCAAAAATCTTCGGGACAGCACAAACACCCAGCCACCCGGCCATTGGAATTAACCAGTGGAGGTTAAAATCCCCGTCTCGGCCGGGAATCGAACCCGGGGCACTCTGAACCGAAGGCCAGTACGCTGACCATTCAGCCAACTAGTCAAACCACCTGTGTATGAGGGCAGTCGCTCACGATGAGAGCGTAGATGGCGACCATCTATCCTCTAGATGAGTGTGGCTGGTGTTACACTATCAAAGACATTTGCCAAAGATCTTTTGTAAAATAAATGACTGTGTAATGGAGGAATATATTATGGAATGTCCTTTGATATAATTTCTTTGATAAAAGGTATGAGCATAGTGTTATCTTTTGCAAGAGATTTCACTTGTTATATCCAGAATGGTGGCTCTAAGTTCAGTTGGTATGTCGCTACAACAAAACTGCTATTTTCGAGTATGAAATGTTGTACAACACCAGTCACCAGGAATACAAAAGTACAAACTTAAGACAGCAAGTGTATTTAAACTTAACGAAGCGATAAATAGTATACAGAGAGGATGCACAATTTTTGACGTGAAAACTAAAGTGAATGGATTGTGTAGCCAGTATTTGATTGAAAAACTGAAATTGAATATGATGTTTATATTATAAATTATATTTCTTCTATTCATTTAATTTTGATCATCGTAAGCAACTTCTTTTGTTTTTCTGATAAGCGACGTGAGATAACTTAAAACCATTTGGTTTGTAAACCATCTGAACAAGCAGACAGATGTAGAACTTGTGATGTTCTCTCCTGTGGCGGTTTAATTTACACGACTATGAATATATCAATCTCGTGGCTCCTCATCCCGTGTATTAACGACAAATATTAATGTACAGTCCATAGTTTCCGGGGTCGCTGAGGTGAATAATGACACTCCGGATTTCGTTGAAGCCCATGTTCAGCCCCCATCGGCATGGGGATGAAATGGGATGAAAAGTAAATGGTCCAAAATGACCGAAATGACGCATGTATATGTGTTTCTCCAAACATAGCCGTCGTACAGTATTGGTACGCATATGACTGGTCGCTGGGTTGAACTGAGACACTCTGGATGCTGGTTAACTCATACTTCAACCGCGATCGGAATGGAGGTTGAGAAGGGGTGGAAATGACCGAGATTATGGATGTACGTTAGTTTGTCCCAGAACAGCCCTCAACGAAACTTGGTACACTACTTACTATATGGAAAAAATACTGTGGGGGAAAAACACCCCTAACACTCGTAGGGGAGAAGGCGAAATATAAAAATAAACAGAAACGACTGATATTCATGTTCAAACCATTTATTAATATTTTTTGGTCGGGATCCGATATTTCCCAGTGAATTCGAGCTTCCAGAAGGACAAATTTTTACTCGAAAAATTAAATAATCTAAAACTTGAAAATCAAACACATCTATATAACTCTAAAACTACGTAATAGATCATAAAATATCAATCAACAAGTCAAAAAAGGTATTCTATAAAAGTTCACTTCACACATAACTAACTGGTAATTCAAATCTTAAGGGCACACATTCAAAAACTATCCGAATAGAATAGCTAGTAAATAAATATTTAAATAAATAAATAAATAAATAAATAAGTATGGATTACTTTTGATGTCTACAGCTTTCAAACACCTTCCCAGAAAGGCAATGACATGGCGATGCCCAAATAGCATGATGGGTGAATTCCAAATTGACCACGTAGCAATAGACAAGCTGCACCACAGGGATATTATGAATGTCAAAGTGATACGAGGAGCCAACATTGACTCTGATCACTACCTGTCTCTGGTTAAAACGAACCTGAAACCACTAATAAAGACCACGGGTATGTTAGCAAAAAACACGAAGATCCCTAGGTTTGATATCACCAAACTCAAAGAAGACAGCACTAGTTACCAAGAGAGGCTGATTCATAATACCAACAGGATTAACACATCTACAAAATGGGATCAACTTAGGGATGCCATAACAGTAGCGGCTCAGGAAACAATCCCCAATAGACCTAAAGGGAACAAGCATCCGTGGTGGTCCAGCGAATGTGATAAAGCTATAGAAGCTAGGCGGCTAGCGTGGATCAAATGGAATGTACATAAGAACGAAGCTAATTTACAAGCCTTCATTGCACAGAGGAAAACTACGTCGAGCATCATAAGAGGGGCCAAGAGGAAGCACAACCAGGAACTGATTAAGCAAGCAGAGGAGGATTTTGTAAGGAACAACTCTAGAGATCTATACAAGGGCCTCAAGCAACAAACAACCCAATTCGCTTCCCCTGCTTTACATCTCCAGAGACCAGATGGATCGCTGTGTCTTAATGACAGCGATTGTACCAAGACCCTAGCTAACTACTTCAAAGGACTCTTAAATGCAGAAGAACCTATTGAACGTCTCCAAGTTACAGAACCAAGTAACCCCAATACTGAGTTTATCCCTCCTCCAACGTATGAAGAAGTCAGAGATGTAATTAAATTACTCAAGAACAATAAAGCTTCTGGAGAAGACGGGATAGTAGCAGAAATGCTAAAACATGCCGGAGAACACACCTTCAGGAGCATACATAAAGTAATTCTGGACATATGGACTAGTGAGAGGCTCCCAGATGATTGGACGTCAGCCATTATCCATCCAATCCACAAGAAGGGAAGCAAAACAGATCCCAGTAACTACAGAGGAATATCACTCCTTGCTGTTACCTATAAGATATTTTCCAAGATTCTGGAACGCCATGTCACAAGACAGTTGGATAAAGAGTTAGGAGAATATCAAGCAGGGTTCAGAGCATCGAGGTCCTGTACCGAGCAGATACAAAATCTGAAGACCATCCTTCAATACAGCAAATCAAGAGCTCGACAATGGGTAGCTATATTTGTCGACTTCCAGAAAGCATACGACTCAGTAGATAGAATTACTCTTTACAATACATTAAGAGAACTAGGACTTAACGACAAGATCAACAGGCTGGTGCAAGCAACCTTGCACAATACCACAGCCAGAGTAAAGTTTAGAGGACAACTCTCGGAGAGTTTCGCCATTAAAACAGGGGTGAGACAAGGAGATGGCATCTCATGTATATTATTTAACTGCGTTCTGGAAAAGATAATTAGAGAGTGGATGAGATTCCTTCCAGAGAACACTGGATTACGGATGGGGATTAAAGCAGACAACCTGAGGATACCATGCCTAGCCTTTGCAGACGATCTGACTTTATTGGCAAATGACATACAGGAGGCTACTACTCAGCTCCAAACACTGCACTCAATAGCGGCTAAAACGGGTCTTTTGATCAACATAGGAAAGACCGAGTTTGTTACTAACATCAAAGATGCCCCTGGAAAGATGAGAGTCAGTGATAATATCTACATCAAGAGAGTCAAAAGTGTAAAGTACCTTGGGGAATGGTTCTCAGAGGACCTCAGCGAAACAATGGCTCTTGAACACAGGAGACTCAAACTAGATAAGGCTTACCATGCCTGTAGAAAGCTGTATGCTTCAAAAAATCTGTCGATGAATGTCAAACTAAGACACTACAATGCAGTAATCAGACCGTCAGTCCTCTATGCAGCAGAGTGTCTATATTTAACTAAGAAGACCCCACTAAGAGCCCTCGAGGTACAAGAAAGAAAGTTCCTGAGACGGATAGTGGGACCAAGAATTTTACCAGATGGAAGCCGATGGTATCAACCAAATCGTGAGCTATATAAACACCAAGAAAATCTCATAGATGCCATCAGAAGAAGGCGACTGGCTTTTTACGGACACCTATCCAGAATGGACTCAAATAGATTATCTCATAGGATCTTCAAGGCTGCTAACAAGGGCAAAGCTACTGGGTTCGTGTGGATGAAGCAAGTGGAGAAGGACCTTTCGGAACTCCACATAAATCAAAACGACATAGCTGATCGGAGTAACTATCATACAACTCTTAAAACTAAATCCTTTGTAACATCCCTCACAGAAGTTACCCAGAGACCAAAAGACGAGACCAGGAAATGGTCTGAGGAACGTAAGATTGAATTTAGCCGGAAAATGAAGGACTACTGGGCCATCAGGAAAGCTCGAGGTACCAACAAGAAAACAGCTGCCAAACCAGCCGCTAAGAACACCAATTGTGGCAAACAACGACGATGACTTCAAGAAACAGCTAAAACACAAGCACCGTGGTCCATAGATGGCCCTAACGAATTAAAAATAAATAAATAAATAAATAAATAAATAAATAAACCCGTGTGGGGATTTACCGGTTACCTCCATCGGGCGCGTCCCATTGGAATTGGAGAAGCTCGCTGGCTCTGCCGCCAGCAGAGTCAGAGGGTAGTAGGGAAATAAAATACCACCGTGAAGAAAAACTGGTCCCTTGCCAGGGTTACGGCGAAGACTGGTAAATGACCAGGAGCCAGAAAACATCTTGAGGCAACCTCTAGGGCTAACAACCCTAGTTGTAAAAGGATCGGTATCCGTCCAAAGCAAAGTCAAGTCAAAAAGCATGATGGCACAACATTTCAAGAAACATACCCCGGGGGTAAATCTTCGGATAAATCCCTCGTCGTGAACGCCACGGCGCACGAGTCTCGTTCGGATTCTGGGGGAGACTCGACATCATGCAAGAGACGAGTCGGAGCGTCTCGGTGTACCCCGAAGAGTCAAAAACTCAGGCCAAAATCTAAAACCTTTCTAGCAACTTTCAACATAAATTCACTTACACAAACTGGCAAGCTGAAAACCCTCACCAAAGCTTTTCACGAAAATCAGATATCCGTAATGGCCCTACAGGAAACAAGGTACCCAGATGAAGAGATTTTGAATCCGAAGGCTACCGATTTTTCAAGAGCAAAGCGCAAAGAGCAATCCTCAATGGAGCTGTGATGCTTGGAACCGCGTTTGCTGTTAGAACCAAGATCCTTAAATCGGTTGCAAATTTCGAACCTGTGAATGACAGATTGTCTGTACTCACAATTAAATGCGCGAACAAAACCTACGCCCTAGTTAACGCACATGCTCCTACAAACGATAAGAACAAGTCTGATCCAGACGAAGTTGATAATTTCTGGGACCTACTGGATGAAACATTAAACAAAATCCCCAAACTCCATGTCAAGCTTCTTTTGGGTGACTTCAATGCCCAACTAGGTCGTGAACAGAAGTACAAGAAAGTTATAGGAAATTACCCTGCTCACAATAGAACCAATCCCAACGGCAAAAGACTGGTGTCCATTTGCGAAAATCACAACCTGCAGGTCATGTCGACCCACTTTCGCCATCTACCCAGAAAGCAAATGACTTGACGTTCTCCCGTCCAAGCTCTCGGAGAGTTCCAAATTGATCATGTTGCAATCTCCAGCAGAAAAGCCCTGAGATTATGAATGTCAAGGTAAAGAAAGGCATCAATGTGGCCTCAGATCATTATATGTCTCTTATCAAATTCAAACCAATTCCCGCAAACACAAGGAAGACAACCTAACAGATCACACGCTTCGACAATGATAAACTTCGGCAAAGGGTCGAGGAGTTCCAGGAGAAGGCTACACCAAATGACTCTGACTTTAAAAACGCCAAAAGTCTCCTTGTTGAGGCCGCCAAAGACGTTGCAGAAGTCAAGAGAAGCAAAAAGCATGCCTGGTGGAATGGTACCTGCGAATCAGTCCTCCAAGAAAGACTCAATTCGTGGGAACGGTACTACTCTACGAAATCAGAAAATGATTGGGAAACCTACAAAACCCAACTTGCCCAAGCAGCTAGGGTGTTCAGAACTGAGAAACGTAAATACGAAAAATCTCTGATTGAAAAGGTAGAACAAATAGGAAGAATGAAAGCAGAGAGTACTACAGAGCCTTCAAACGCAAACTCACTGGCTATAAACCACCATCTCTATGCCTTGAGCGAAAGGACGGCACACTGGCGACGTCAAATGAAGAAAATTGCAGCATTCTGGCAGATTACTTCAAGAATTTACTTAATTGCTCTAAACCGCAAAGCGCCATTGAGACCAAGGAACCCTTACTCAGGTACCCAGATTCCAGACCACCCGACAGGAATGAAATAAAGCGCCACATTGCCTGTCTCAAAAATAACAAAGCGCCGGGGGAAGACTCAGTAGTAGCAGAACTATGGAAATATGCCCCAGATGAATCACTTGATTTGCAAAAGCAAATGGGAGAAATTTGGAACAAGGAGGCCCTACCCGAAGATTGGAAAATAGCTTTCATCCATCCATTACACAAATAAGGCAGCATGAAGAACATCAACAACTACAGAGGAATATCTTTGCTACCCGTGACTTACAAAATTCTATCACTTGCCATCCTGGAGCGTTTGGAAGCACAAGTCGAACATCAAATAGGTGAATACCAAGGAGGGTTCAGAAAAGGTCGCTCAACAGCTGAACAGATCCAAAATCTCAAAACGATCATCAGATATTGTACACTAAGGTCCAAGCAGTATGTGTCCGTCTTTGTGGACTTTAAGAAAGCGTACGACTCCATTGACCGGGAAGTCCTGCTAAACATCTTAAATGAATTTGGAGTTGATTTGAAACTGCTGGCATTAATTAGAGCCACCCTGACCGATACAAAATCCAAGGTGAAGTTCCACGGATGTCTCTCGCATTCCTTTGACATCAAAACAGGAGTCCGACAAGGTGATGGGCTATCCCCGATACTCTTCAACTGTGTTCTTGAAAAGATCATTAGAACCTGGCGGGTGAGATTACAGGAAACCAACTACAGTCCATTGAGAATAGAAACAAAATCCAAGGGGATCGCAACAGACTGCTTAGCATTTGCAGATGATATTGCTGTTCTCTCAAACGACATAGAAACCGCTAGAGCTCAAGTTGAAATTTTAAAGGAAATTGTCGAACAAACTGGTTTGCAGATATCGTTTTAGAAAACAGAAGTAATGACTAACATCAAAGAGGCTCCACTAAAACTCCATACAAAATACGGGGACATCACCCGAGTAGACAAATTCAAATACCTGGGTGAGATCATCATGAAAAATGGATTGGACAAAGAAGCACTTCAGGAGCGGGTACGCAAACTGGAAATAGCCTACCAAACATCCCGCACAATCTACAACAAAGAATGTCTTTCCCAAAACACCAAGATACGTCACTATGAAACAGTTCTGAAGCCAGTAGTTCTATATGCAGCCGAAACCCTGTGTCTAAATGCCAACAAAGGACTCCTTGAAGAACTGGAGGAAAGAGAACGCAAAATTGTGAGAGGAATCTTGGGATCAAAGTACAGAAATGGAATCCATCAAAAGAGATCCAACAAGGAAGTCTACAGCAAAATAGAGAAAATTACCGACACAATCAGAAAAAGACGGGCACGATTTTACGGTCATCTGAAAAGTATGGACGGAAGAAAGTTAACTAAAGAAATATTTCACTTTTTGATTCAAACCCCAAAACCACAATTCCCTGGTTTAGAAATACCAAAGAAGACCTGCAAATGCTACATATCTCAGGTGAAGACGCCCTTAACAGAGATCTCTTCCGCAAGAAAATATTGACGAACGGGCTAAACCGAGACGAGCAACCGAAGAGAAGACACGGTGCCCCTTGGACAGAGGAGCGTAAGCAGGCCCACTCACAAAGAATGAGGGAAATTTGGGCTCTAAAGAAGGCCAAGTTCAGTGTCAAATGCAACAAGACTTAACGTGGTCCTTGATGGCTCCAGCGAATTATAAATAAATAAATAAATAAATAAATAAATAAATAAATAAATAAATAAATAAATAAGTAGAATATTGTTAGATATTGTTAATCGTCCAGTTTGACACCCAGGTACTTAGGTATGCCACAGTGCTCGAGTTTCACTGGTCACCATATTTTGCTGACTCTCCTCTTGATTTATTTTGCTCCTAAGACAAGAGGCGCATTCTTAGGTTTTATTCGAGGCCAGTTTGAGATGATTGTGGTGTTAGTTAATTGAGAGGTTCTTCAGAGTTCTACCACTGGTTACCTACGATTTAGTAGGAATACTCTCATTTTCTGTGAACACAAAACTAAACGTTGATAGTCAACAAGTAGGTAGGATAAAATCTCTCTACGTTGTAGAAGTTTTTCATTACCTAATCTTCGTACCCGAATGTGAAAGAAGTATTTTTAAGTCATTATCATTTTGTCCCGAAGGTCATAAACGCCAATTATTCTCTTCTTGTTCTGAAGAATTTTGAGCCACATTTAAACACTTCATTAAATCTTCAATCTACAATTTTTTTTTCTGATAAGTGTTAGGCGTGTTACCTTGCCCAGTTCCAGTCACTCTCCAAAAAGTAATCACCACAACGACCACTCACTACATTCCAGTTCAAAATCAAAATAGTCAAGCTTTTAATCCAAGTTTTTTCATGATACATTGTATTGCACACCTCACTATTGTGGTCCGTAAATTGAAACTAAATTCAATAATTTTAATAAATTCTCGCTTCTATTTAACAGAAAGCCAACATTTCCAGACAATGAGTTGTACAAGGAAAAAACACAATGTTATTTTAGTTATCCATTATCCAGTCTTCCTTCCTTGAACGAGGAACAAGTTATCTTTTAATGAAATTATTATGAGTTTCCCCGCCTGCGTAGCACAAACTATTACAGTAGAGTGCTACACGAGAGTGGAATGCAAGGCGAGAACAGAAGACTCCGCAAATATTCCCACAAGTCACAGCAGTGTTCCTTTCTCTCCGTTTGGAATTAAACGAACTCCCACTCCCGTGTGGTGGAGTTTACACGGCACTCACATTAAACCACCAACACTGAAGTGAAGTTCCGAAAGTCATAAACCTACCTCACCATCGTAGTCCGTGGGTAAGTCTGCACATCAAAATTACCCTCCCGTTACAAAGAGTAAAAATAGTCCGCTATACAACCTCAGAACATGGAGAATGTTTTTATATAGGCTCCTTTCAGGGTTTATGCTGTGGAAACGTGAAAATCTGCAGGAAAGTTTTTGTTTTGCAACGTCTTATTTTTTCCCCACAGAAGACCACCATATTTTTGTCCCACCATTTTGTACTTTTTATTCGAAATGTCTTCATTCCCCTCCCTGAGGTTGTGGATAGGGGCCACATAAAGGATAACATCTTCTCTCTGCCATTGAGAGTGGTGGTGGTGGTGGCGGTAATTACTGTTTTAAGAGGAAGTAGGCCTACAACTGGGCAACCATCCTCTTTTAACACTAAACGGAGAGAAAAATTGTAGGGGTCCGGCACTTCGAAAAATGAAGGCATCGGGCAAAGAAAAACAAGGGCTCCGAAGGGCATGAAAATGAATCTCTAGCCCTCGCAACCTACGCAACTTATGTGGAAGCAATGCCGGGACTCAGCTAAGGGCCCCGTGGTTACTAGCTCACGCTCCCAAGTGATTAGGGATTGTTGTTGAAGGGGTGAAGAATAGAAGTAGATGACTGAAGGGGGAAGCACAGGTTGAAAAGGGAAGGGGCCTATGGTATTACTGTATTGATGAAATCTGACTCCATACTTTATTAACGCATTTACACAGGAGCTCTTGGTTTATGCAGGCCCTAAGATCGCTGAACGAAATTAGCGGGATAGTGGATATATTTCACTCGTCAGCTAGTGAAATCCGCAGACATCTTATGGACACTTCATAGACAGAGTGTTCCTTGTATCTTGTTCTGCCCATTTAGTAACTGAAAGTTATACTTCCTTCCTTCGGTCATTTCAAAACATGTCTTCTTTCCTTCCTAATGTGTTTTGTAAATATGTATATATTATATATTGCTTATTTATAATTAGTGGTAGTAGTAAGTTCTGTTAATATTGTTATTATTTGAATGTATTATATCATCTGTAATTGGAGAATCAATAACTCTGTTGATGATAAATAAACAAATCAAATCAAATTAACGTATTCAATGTACTGTATATTATGTCATGGGAGAGTAATATGACACATTCCCGCCATTCCACAGTGACAAAGAGCACCAGACCAAACAAATACAAAATCCACTACACTAGCCAAAATACGAATGTTTTCTTTGGTCCACTTAATTCGTAACATTCTCTCCACCCTGAAATAGTGGGAATAATTTCAGCCAAAGTAAAAACAATAATTATGTCCCTTATTCAACAAGTCACTCTTAACACTTACCTCACGACGACATACTCCCATAAAAATTCAACATTGTCCCTTAACTTAAGGGGAGTACTTTGGATTGGGGACCTCTTTAGAGTCACTGCGGGTTCTGTATTCCTTGAGTATTTTATTAAACTGTCCTTAGAAACAACGAGATCTTCGTGGATGTCTATCTTCAGACGGTTCAGTTATTCAGTTGGTTTTATTAGTGTTCCATCCTTCAGTTTTAACTTTTCTGCCTGAGTAACACCGTCCCTAGGATAGAGCGACACAGTTCTTGCCGCACCCACCAGTACCACACATCGCCTTCCTTCAAAGTTGATCTCCCTTTTCCTTTGGTACGCCGGATCAGTAGGAAGAGATACTCCTTCCTAAAGCGTTGTTTCAACTCCAGCATTAGGAGTTGCCTGTAGCTCAAACGTGTCTGGTACTTGTATTTCTCTAAATGATCGATGTCTTGCACAGAAATATCCCCAGCATCACGAAGAAACGTCGATGTTTGTAAATCTTCAGGATCCTCCGCTACATACGTAAGTGGGCGTCCATTGATTATACCTTATACGTCACATAGTGAAAATAGTTCGACGTTGATGAAATTTGTGAATATCTCCATTATCACAGCTCGCAGATTTTCTATCATTCTTTCTCGAACTGAAGACCCTATCCAATCAATCAATCAATCAATCAATCAATCAATCAATCAATCAATCAATCAATCAATCAATCAATCAATCAATCAATCAATCAATCAATCAATCAATCAATCAATCAATCAATCAATCAATCAATCAATCAATCAATCAATCAATCAATCAATCAATCAATCAATACTGATCTGCATTTAGGGCAGTCGCCCGGGTGGCATATTCCCTATCTGTTGTTTTCCTAGCCTTTTCCTAAATGATTTCAAAGAAATTGGAGATTTACTGAACATCTCCCTTGCTCAGTTATTCCAGTCCCCAACTCCCCTTCCTATACATGAATATTTGCCCCAGTTTGTCCTCTTGAATTCCAACTTTATCTTCATATTGTGATCTTTCCTACTTTTTTATAAACGCCACTCTAACTTATTCGTCTACTAATGTCATTCCACGCCAACTCTCCGCTGACAGCTCGGAACATACCACTTAGTCGAGCAGCTCTCCTTCTTTCTCTCAATTCTTCCCAGCCCAAACTTTGCAACATTTTTGTAACGCTACTCTTTTGTCGGAAATCACCCAGAACAAATCGAGCGGCTTTTCTTTGGATTTTTTCCAGTTCTTGAATCAGGTAATCCTGGTGAGGGTCCCATACACTGGAACCATACTCTAGTTGGGGTTTTACCAGAGACTTATATGCCCTCTCTTTTACATCCTTACTACAACCCCTAAACACCCTCTTAACCATGTG
Organism: Anabrus simplex; assembly: GCF_040414725.1. Lineage (NCBI taxonomy): Eukaryota > Metazoa > Arthropoda > Insecta > Orthoptera > Tettigoniidae > Anabrus > Anabrus simplex. The sequence continues at coordinate 369,811,053 of NC_090268.1, read as the reverse complement.
CAGAGATCTGTACCCTTTATTTACAATCCCATTTGTGTGATTACACCAATGAAGATCTTTCCTTGTATTAACACCTAGATACATACAATGATCCCCAACAGGAACTTTCACCCCATTAACGCAGTAATTAAAACTGAGAGGACTTTTTCAATTTGTAAAACTCACAACCTGACTTTTAACCCCGCTTATCAACATACCATTGCCTGCTGTCCATCTCACAATATTTTCGAGGTCACGTTGCAGTTGCTCACAATCTTGTAACTTATTTATTACTCTATACAGAATAACATCATCCGCAAAAAGCCTTACCTCTGATTCCACTCCTTTACTCATATCATTTATATATATAAGAAAACATAAAGGTCCGATAATACTGCCTTGAGTAATTCCCCTCTAAATTATTACAGGGTCAGATAAAGCTTCACCTATTCTAATTCTCTGAGATCTATTTTCTAGAAATATAGCAACCCATTCAGTCACTCTTTTGTCTAGTCCAATTGCACTCATTTTTGCCAGTAGTCTCCCATGATACACCCTATCAAATGCTTTAGACAGGTCAATCGCGATACAGTCCATTTGACCTCCTGAATCCAAGATACCTGCTATATCTTGCTGGAATCCTACAAGTTGAGCTTCAGTGGAATAACCTTTCCTAAAACCGAACTGCCTTCTATCGAACCAGTTATTAATTTCACAAACATGTCTAATATAATCAGAAAGAATGCCTTCCCAAAGCGTACATACAATGCATGTCAAACTTACTGGCCTGTAATTTTCAGCTTTATGTCTATCACCCTTTCTTTTATACACAGGGGCTACTATAGCAACTCTCCATTCATCTGGTAAAGCTCCTCCGACCAAACAATAATCAAATAAGTACTTCAGATATGGTACTATATCCCAACCCATTGTCTTTAGTATATCCCCAGAAATCTGATCAATTCCAGCCGCTTTTATAGTTTTCAACTTTTGTATCTTATTGTAAATGTCATTGTTATCATATGTAAATTTTATTACTTCTTTGGCCTTAGTCTCCTCCTCTATCTCGATATTATCCTTGTAACCAACAATCTTTACATACTGCTGACTGAATACTTCTGCCTTTTGAAGATCCTCACATACACACTCCCCTTGTTCATTAATTATTCCTGGAATGTCCTTCTTGGAACCTGTTTCTGCCTTAAAATATTTATACATATCCTTCCATTCTTCACTAAAATTTGTATGACCGCCAATTATGCTTGCCATCAAGTTATCCTTAGCTGCCTTCTTTGCTAGATTCAATTTTCTAGTTAGTTCCTTCAATTTCTCCTTACTTCCACCGCAATTTCTAACTCTATTACTGTGTAGAGATGAGAAGAATGCAAGAATGAGGAATGTGGCCTGCAAGCACGTATTTCCTGTTCTGCCCAGACAGACCGGCTCTTATCTGTTCTTACCTGCTACACGAAAACATTGACTCACACTTTGCAGTTTGCTGGATTACAACTGAGAAGAGCGAAGAGCTGCCACTAGAAGGTAATATAAATTCGCCTGGGTAGTAGCCGAGTTGCTATGGTAACCACTGCGTCACTGGCTCTGCTGGTGAAAACCCCTTTACCCCGTGCCTCACCGGACGTGTGCATTCTTTTGATCTCCCAACAATACCTTTACAATGCATTTCAACCTATGGAGTCGGTACATAAAAGAAATAACAGGTTTACAAAAACTACTTAATTTCCGCTCCACCTTACCAATAAATCTAACACTTCCTTTGTTTGCACTGCATCACATATTTTTAACGTATTTTAACTTTCACCGTTTCGCGAATACACTAACTGTACTCAACTAAAGTATGCCTTAACATGTATCTTCGTGGAGGAGTACGTAAGGGGCTGAGATCAGGCATTCTTGTTGCTAACCATCAGAAATATGTATATTTCTTAGAAAATTGTTTCTCTGTTTTAGCTTTAGATCCTTGTAGTCTAAAATAATAAATAGGCTTAACGTTTTACCTTCTTACTTATTATATAATGTATGTTTTAATTTTACTGGACTTGGTATCTGTATTTTAATTTTTTAAGTTTAATGTTTAATTCAATATTTTTTTTTGTTAGTGGCTTTACGTCGCACCGACACAGATAGGTCTTATGGTGGCGATGGGATCGGAAAGACCTAGAAGTTGGAAGGAAGCGGCCGTAGGCTTAATTAAGGTACAGCCCCAGCATTTTCCTAGTGTGAAAATTTGAAACCAAGGAAAACCATCTTCAGGGCTGCCGACAGTGGGACTCGAACCCACTATCTCCCGGATGCAAGTTCACAGCCGCGCGCCTCTAACTGCACGCGATTTAATATTTTAATATTATAAAAATGAAATTAATGTGTTCATAAACCTGTATTGTATTATTTGAAGAAGCTACATACAGGGCCTTTTCAGCCTCAGTGGCATGCAAATTATGAACAAATTCAAAATCTCCTAAATTATTTTTTATGCCTCATTTTCAGGTGAAACTAATGTATGTTCTAATGCACAGGCACTTGGATACCTGTCTATTGGCCGTGATGATGAGTGGTTTGGGATTTTCACTGAATTGTGGCCGCCATCTTCGTTCAACTCCTTGCCTCGGACGCGAAGATTATCACCTGAGTGTATAGGTTAGTTCATGGTAACTAAAAAGAGACGGTAGGTGTCACGCGCAACCGGCCAGGAGCGTTTGACGTCAGCGGACCGCGGACCGTCTGCCAGGCGCTGTAACTTACTGCAAATCAGCGTACCGAGCACCCCGCTTATGTTCCATATCACAATTACGTTTATGTTTTAAAAATGTTTCACATGAAAACCACTAAGATATTGCATAAAACTATTATTTTTGTTATTTTGTTTGTGTGCTTTCGTAAATATTGGAGATATACTTTGAAATCTCTGCTAGTTTACATGACGAGGCTAGGTTTCGCAACTAAGTTCCGCAACTGGCTTTTATTTGAATGCGCATTGGTGAATTGCAGTTGCGACACTAAATTACGACACTATCAACTTTCCGCTACCTCCAAATGTTCGTGAAATTAAACTGGTGATTTTGAGGTTATGAACGTTTTCATCCGTTACATGGTTTTGCAAAATGAAGCGCGGATGCAAAGAAATAGTGAAATGTCTCGACTTGAACGCAGTTCAGACGGGTTTATGGGATTTTAACGATAATATTTTTAAAATAAAGTCGCTTGCACTACTGCTATTGAATCTAATTTGGAACGTAGTGATGTGGATGGACTGGCAGTTCACAAACTCGAAAACAAAATCCATTCTATTATGAATACCTACACGAATTAACTCACAATAAGGAAGACGGAGAATAGTAAGAGGTCCAGTAGAAGCACGGAATAAATTTATAAGCCGAGAATTCCCTAGTTCAACATTGCTGATTCCCTCCTAACGAAAATAGTTTCCAAAGTAAGTTATTTAAATTTATAACCCATGATTTATTAACGTTTACAAAATGTAATTTTAAGATATTTTCTTTTTAGATTCAATCTTCTACAATTATCCTTTCCAGTGAGGTTACAGGACATCCTAAAGGTGACCTACAGTATTGAATACTCATTGCTTTTCTCAGTCTTTAGAGTCACTAACAACGCCTCTGCCAGGACATTAGTTGCTGCAAGGATGTGAGCATGTAAAACAAAATTTATTTGGCAAGTAGCCATGCAGCCAGCAAAACATCATGTACACATACATAAAGTACATACCATACAAACATAATACTATATGTAAAATACATGCAGCAGATAAAATATCTCAATAAGGAGGAAATACAACTCATTTTAATCGTTTCACAGCACACGCAAAGGAACCTTTGGCGATAACTGTTTCATTTTGATCTTCAGATCAGTCATATGCAGATATTGGACGAGTGCTAGGTAAGTGTTGTTAGCAGATATTCTAAATATATTATACTGGTAGGAAAAGGCACATGTATAAGGGCCAGTTTTTCATATAACATACTTTGTGCAAGTTGATGTGCTCTTGTCTCAGATAGGAGAAACCCACTACTTTAATCCGATGAAGATGATTTGGGTAGCAACCATGACCATGATGCGTATGACGGACGTAAGGTGCTTCTTACGAATACGTAATTTATCAAACATGGGTCTTGTTGGAATGTGAGGCTGATGAGCAGCGTAGTGTCGTCCTTTAATCTCCCGCGTTATGCTCCAGTTATTCGACCAGTAATTGTGAGATCTGCTGCATAGTAATGGTATGAAGTCCGTATACGTAACCGCCATAGTGTGATAGGTTCCATCTGAGCTGCTCTGCTTTGCTAGTTGATCAACTATTTTGTTATGCTCCATGCTAGCGTGTCATTTAAGCCAAAGGAAATTAATGTCGATGCCCATGATTTTTGCTCTGTATGCCACCTGCAAATTGTTACAAATTTATTACATTTTATGGTCCACTAAGGGTGTTGTAGTCACTGTAGAATACTTTGGGCATCTGTAAGAATTAATATTCCTTGTGTATGGTGTGAAGTCCAAAGATGATTGCAGCACGAACAGCGGGCATTTCTGATTTAAATATGGACGTCTCCTGAGGTAATGAGTGCTTTTCAGAAGTCTTCAGAGTATGTCAGTGACAAGCATATCCAACACCTTCGATAGTTTTCGATCCATCCGTATATATATGAAGAAAATTGAGCCAGAACGATTGAATGAATGCCGTTATGATCTTGTTCCTTTTACTGGAGTGATGAGGTAGTCTGAGAGGTAGAATACTGCAGGTCGAAAGAGAGATATTTCATCTGCAGAACGGAAGCCTGGAATAGAGGTATCAGTTAACACAACTGGTATGTTATATTTCGATTCCTTGTAGCTGGGTTGTGAACACCTCTAACAAATAATACTGAAGCAAGATGCAGAAAATGTCATGCAACTGCAGTAGGCACTAGTATCTCCACGTGAACAACCATTCATGGAATTAGTTTCATGAAATCTGTTTCATAAAATTAGTAAGGAATCTTAGTGTCGTCGTGTAAACTAGCCGTATGTGTTTCTGGTTCGAGTGTGGGGACTTATAACTAGCATTTCACAACATATTTTAAAGTTTGTTAACAAAAGCGTCCGCAACATAAAGTTCGAAAATATTTTTGTACAACTGTTAAAATGTATAGTTTTTCGATACAGCTAATGTTTTGATCACCTTAATATTGTTAACAGGGGCGGTGCATGGCATTGTTGCAGGGTTGCACAACTGCCAATAATTTTGCATTTCATTTGTCGTCTTTTCTTCTAATGTTTTAGTTTAATAAACCTAGCATGTCCGTTGCTCAGACGGCAGCGCGTCGGCCTCTTACCGCTGGATACCGTGGTTCAAATCCCGGTCACTCCATGTGGGATTTGTGCTGGACAAAGCGGAGGTGGGGCAGGATTTTCTCCGGGTACTCCGGTAATCTCAGTCATCTTTCATTCTATCAACACTCCCCATTATCATTTTATAGCATTTATCAGTCATTCATAAATCACTTTGGGAGTGGCGACCCCATCGTACTAATAGCCTATACATGCTTCATTCATTACATCCCTGACCCGGTCAATGACTGGAAAGCAGGTTGTAGGTTTTTTCAAACCTAGCATGTATTCAAAAATATGTTACAATCAACCATCTTCGGTCGTTCGCTGTAATAATGCTTCGAAACGGACCAACAAACGCTGCTGGCTTCTAATCACACTCAGGGGGTTTGCTTTTCTACGGCAACATCCTAGCGGACAGCGCGGCGCAATGTACCTCGGCAGGGACGAGCCTAAGCCTGCATAGCATCAAGTAGCATGCTCGCCAGTGTCGGTCTCAGGGAGTTGCACGAGACTAACGAGTCCCCTACCGAGAAACAGCTCCAAATATCCCCGTTAGATTGCGCCACTCTGCAGAGATTACTTAATTCCTACTTTCTCTCCTCTCGCAAAGGTAATTCATTTCAATTTTTTTAATTTACAAATTTACGCAGTTAGGTCTTACGGTGACGATGGGGTAGGAAAAGGCTAGGAGTTGGAAGGAAGCGACCGTGGCTTTAATTAAGGCACATCCACAGCATTTGCCTGGTGTGAAAATGGGAAACCGCGGAAAACCCGAATGCAAGCTTGCAGCTACGCGACCCTAACCGCACGGCCAACTTGCCGGGTAATTTATTTTCCATGCCATACCAGACCACCCACAATATTACCAACATCTTGCTTCAATGAAAAACAAGACGGTATATTTTCAATTCAAGTGAGGCAAAAGTAACTGTGCCAGGCTGAGTGGCTCAGTCGATTGAGGCGCTGGCCTTCTGACCCCGACGTGGCAGGTTCGATCCTGGCTCAGTGCGGTGGCATTTGAACGTGCTCAAATACGTCAGCCTCGTGTCAGTAGATTTACTGGCACGTAAAAGAACTCCGTCACCTCGGCGTCTCCGTAAACTGCAAAAAGTCGTAAGCGGGACATAAAGCCAATGACATTACTGTTAAGAGTAAATTGTAGTTGCAGTGTACAGTTAGCCTCTTATTTCCTGGGTGTCAATTGCCAGATATATTACAGGAATGTAATTCATTACTTAACGATAATAGTGTTTCTTGTTATTTCTGTAAGCTATAAAAACGTGACACTGAAAATGTTGGTGCAACACCCAGCTTCAGATACTACCAGCCGCCACTGATTGTTACATCACTACTTGCTAATCAAGCTGCCTCTGTTGATCAGCGGTAGATAGCGGGTTAAAACCCGGCAGAGGTAATCGGATTTTTGAAGGGTGTACAAAATACCATTCGACACTGTATGTCGTACGATGTCGGTATGTAAAAGATCCCTCTGACATATTTAGTGTTTTATTTCTTTCTTTCTTAATCCGTTTACCGTCCAGAGTTGATTTTTTCCTCGAGCTCGGCGTGGAATCCCACCTCTACCACCTCAAGGGCAGTGTCCTGGAGCTTGAGATTCGGGCTCGTGGGATACGACTCGGGAGAAGGACCAGTACCTCACCCAGGCGGCCTCATCTGCTAAGCTGAACAGGGACCTTGTGGGGGGATGTGAAGTTTGGAAGGAATAGACAAGGAAGAGGGAAGGAAGCGATCGTGGCCTTAAGTAAGGTACCATTTGCCTGGAAGAGAAGTGAGGAAACCTCGAAAACCACTTCGAGGATGATTCAGGTGGAAATCCCCCCCCCCCCCTCCCTCTCAGTTGACCACCCGAGGCTGAGTAGATGCCGTTCCAGCCCTCGTACCACTTTTAAATTTCGCGGCAGAGTCGGGAATTGAATCCGAATCTCGGGGTGTGGCAGCTAATCACACTCACCACTACAGCACAGAGGCGGACATTTAGTGTTGATCCGACAAAATTCATTTTTTAAACTCAGCCATAGACGCACAATAGAGTTTTGGTTTGCTCTGCCATCTAGGGGGCCTAGAGTAAAACAGAACGCCAGATGCCACCCAATTAAAATATCTGCACACGGTAGTTGAGGCTTTACGATTATTATTATTATTATTATTATTATTATTATTATTATTATTATTATTATTATTATTATTATTATTATTATTATTATTATTATTATTATTATTATAGTGATGCCTAGGCTATTTATGACAGCTGTTGGTGGAGCTGCAGAGGATCAAACCAGCCTACGGGCTGACTACCCAACATACATGATTATTATTATTATTATTATTATTATTATTATTATTATTATTATTATTATTATTATTATGGCTATTTATGGCAGCTGTTGGTGGAGCTGCAGAGGATCAAACCATCCTTCGGGCTGACTACCCAACATACATGATTATTATTATTATTATTATTATTATTATTATTATTATTATTATTATTATTATTATTATTAGTAGTAGTAGTAGTAGTAGTAGTAGTATTTACTAATGAAATAATATATGGTCTAGTGTACTACCCGCTTATCCCTGAATGCAAATACGGATTTTCTAGAAATTCTTTAGGACAGGCACGTCAAAGTGACGAGTTGATTGACAGTTCTGCGTACATGAAAAATTGCTGTTACGAGCGCTCACGAGATCTCACAAACCTGCTGTTCAGGCGTTTGCATAAAATGCACGACACATCTTGCGTTGTAATCACCGTGTACTGACAAAATAAACTATTACATTAAAAGTTCCCATAAAGTATGAATTATAAAATAGAGGTATTTCTTTTAGGGGCTTCACATTCCCAACTCTCCTATGAACAATTATGAAGCAGAATAATGCAGATTACTACGCCACATCTATGCCGCTTCTGTAGCATAACTTCATGTTTTTATAAATAAAGTAAAATAGGCTTCGATAAAAGTAGCAACTCTCCAAATAACTGTGTCAATACAAAAGTACACACGTGCAAACACACACACACACACACACACACACACACACTGACCGAGCGAGTTGGCCGTGCGGTTAGACGCGGGCAGCTGTCAGTTTGTATTCGGGTGATAGTGAGTTCGAACACCACTGTCGACATCCCTGGCTTCCCATTTTTACACCAGGTAAATGCTGGAGCTCTACTTTAATTAAGGCCACGGTCGCTTTCTTCTCACTCCAACCCCTTTCCTATCTTATTGTCGCTTTAGGACCTATCTGTCCCGGTGCAACGTAAGGCCAATTGTACAAACACACACTAAAACATTATTGCGTCACTCTTTATGCCACAGTCTATGTACAGTAGCTGTATAGGGTCTTTCATATAAACCGAGACCAAACGTACAGTGTTTGTACTCTGTGCTATGGCAGTTGCAGTATGGGAGGCGAGCGCATAGTTCTTGACCTTGCAAGCAGCCTGCACGTGTTCGACCTGGCAAGCATGAGTCGCCATTCTGTATCTCAGCTGTTAACATGGTGAGACAGTTATGATTGCAACACCGTATGTTTATGTGTAAACGTTTCTTGCGAACAGTCATAACGCTCGCTATAGGTGTGCAGAAAATCCTATTAATGTTTATGAAGCCCCTCATTATGATAGGAAGACTGGTGTTTGGTGCAGTGTTAGTGCAACATGAATAATTGGGCCTATTTCTTCGAGACGACAGTAAATGCAGAGAGGTGCCAAGATCACATTTTGATGCCGTTCTTCCATCAGTTAATGGAAGTACCCCCTCGTTCTCCGTATCTAACAGTGTGCAATTTTTTTTACTTGTGGGTAAACTGAAAGAAAAAATGTATCGAACAAATCCTCACACATTGGAGGAACTGAAAAAAAAAACCCGAATGAAATCAGAAACATTACAGTGGCTGAAATCCCCCGCGTCACCCAAAATATGGTTACCAGATACAATGCCTGTATAACCCAGGAAAGACAACACTTCCAGCATCTTTTATAAGGTAAGATTTCATATAAGATTTTATACACGCTTAAAGCAGGGCGGCTGCGCGCGACGTAAGCTCGGCTGAGGCAGCTCTCGTAGCGCAGAGTATAAACACCATGCGTTCGGTATGAGTTTATATGAGAGACTCTCTATGTTTCAACCATTACGTGTAACCTAAAACCTGTAACTGAAGCCTGTCGCCGATAGGCTCGCACAGCCCTGAGTCAGCAACGTGGGGAAGTGCAAACCGACTGATGGGAAGAGATTTGCATTCGCGTGTACAGATATTTGTAGCACGGGCACAGTGCTTTCGGCGGGCAAGCTTTGACATCCGTGCTTTAGGAGGACTATCATCTAAGCGTTTTCCAAGAGTTACAGTGAAGAAATCTACGACAGTCTCTCTAAGGAAAGCAAACTCTCGTGTTTCTCCACAGCTATAATATACCCTATGCTAGTTACCGCGTAAACCTCATCCATTTTTCCACTGAAAATGTTTCTACAACAAGGGATGTTGATAGGACAAAAGGGAGGAAATCTCTGTAATTGCCTGAGTTCCTCTCGTTGTAAAGAACGACAATAGCTTCGTTCGGTTATAGGCTATAGCTTGTAACAGTCTTGTTTGTTTCTTGGACTGGGCTGGAGAATAAAAGAAAAGTTGAAGCACCGGACACAACAGACAGGCTCTAATGGACACGATTAGCAGAGCTGGCCACAGATTTCTACCACCAGCTGCGCCAGACGGCAAGAAGAAAACTTTTAAAACAATAACAGTTGAACGTAACTCTTCTTAACTCCAGCATTCGAGCAGCAAACTGCGATATTATAGCCATAGCCATGTTTTTACGACCCGAGAGGTTACAATTACCGTATACGGTCATTGAATAGTGACCGAATTGTGGTGAAGTCTAGAGTTAAGTGACTGAAAGGACGGGGTGTGAGCTTGAAATCACGTATATGAATAAATATGAGCCCACACGTCGAAAAAGATTAATCATTGATTTGGCGATCAAATTAAGTAACAGACAATGAAAAGTGGATTTAAGCGAGTTTTTTTCTTTTTTCAGTGCAGCCAGGGCTCATCCGGCTACTTGGTTGAATGGTCAGCGTTCATGCATTTGGTTCGGAGGGGACTGGGTTTGATTCCTAGCGGGCAGAGGGTATGAATTTCATATAGTTTATTCCTTTGGTACGGGGACTGAATGTTTGTGTTCATCTGCATGAGAGCCATTACACAACTAAACACCAGAGAAACACGCAATAGTGAACACGTCTCTCCACATAGGATTGGGGCTAGGAAGGGCATCTGGCCGTGAAAGTGAGATTATTTCGAACAAGTGTCAACCCCGATTGATGGGGAAAAGGCCAATAACGAAGAAGCGAATCCAGGGCCTGTCAGCATTGCTCCGAATGCATTGCAGCCTAGAATTTTGTTGTACTGCCCTACTTGGAATTAATAGCAGCCCATGACGTCTGTGCTCCCAATCTATATATATACACACTGACTGAGCAAATGTAATGGGGTAGCGGAGCACTGATGCGCAGGTGTGTTGTCCGCACACCATACGCCCTCTGTGCCAGTTGCAGTTGTATAGGAGACTTTGTGAGCAGTGGCTGTGCATGTGACAGGTGTAACATGGAACGTCGTCTTGAGCTGACACCGTTCGAATGGGGTATGGTGGTCGGTGCCCTACGGATGGGAAGTGCGATTTCAGAAGTGGTGCGGAAATTCGGCTTCACACGATCAACCGTGTCCAGGGTGTATCGTAAATGGTTGAATGCGGGTGTCACCATCCACAACAGACGAACGACTGGCCGTCCAGCCACCCTCGATGACCGTGACCGGCGACATCTGAGACGGATTGTCAATAGTGACAGACGGGCAACCGTGTAACAAATCACGGCTCAATTCAACACAGGCCGTGCTGGACACGTCTCCCAGTGGACAATCCGTAGGAACATGGGTTCTACGGGGTATGGGAGCCGGCGCCGCACACGGGTGCCACTGTTAACCCAACGTCATCGGGCACAAAGAAACACATTTGTCGCCAATCACCAGGGATAAACACTGGAACAATGGCGTAACGTGATATGGTCGGACGAATCACGATTTCAACTGCACCTCTCAAACGCCAAAAATCTCACGCGTGCAAACTGAGGCGCAGAGGTCCTGTGCACAGTGCATCGGTCCCACTCGGCTCGGCTCAGACCAGCTCTTCGTCTCGGGGCAACTCGGCTAAGCTCGGCTTAACTCGGCTCGGATTTGGAACGATACGGAGCAAGTGAGGAAGGGAGAGACAGGCGGAGCGAGCGAGACAGGCGTGGGGAAAGAGAGAGACAGCGCTATTGCTCCAAATCGAGGAGTGGGGACTGCACTGTGGTCAACCAACGGACGTCGTCTTTTGCACCTTGCAATTCACTGGCATATAGATCTACGGGCCCGTTTTAAGCAGAATACGTAGGTTTATCCGTCATTTTCTCAAGTTAATAATATCGAAAGATTCAGTAGGATATTGTTACGGTGTAACGCAATTTACCCTACCCTGTGAACCTATTTTGAACTGGCAATATCGCCATAGAAAATCTTAATCTTTCTATATGTCTAAGCGGATGATTTCCCTCGTACTACTACGTGCTTTGGTGATACTCATCGAACTTATTTATGATTCTTATTGTGGACTGATGGCAACGTCTTTGGATTATCGCATTTCTGAATTGTACGGACTGTTTCTTTTCTCTTCTAATAAGTGCTGCAATCTTCCGCCAGACACCCACAATGAGTTTCCCCTCCCTAACCGCTCTTCTACCTATCAGAGCGCGGCTACTTCCTGATGCAGTAAACCTCGCCATTTTGACCCCCGACAGTACGCTTTGGGAAGTCATGGCATGCGGTTGTGTTAACTGGATTGTTAAGATGTTGGCGTCATGTTGGAGTATAGACCCCGGCTAAGGGTCTTGAGATGTGGGTTTTAAACCCAAATTACTTTGTTTCCTGCATCGTCCTATTATGATACCTTTCAACTAATTCTGACCGAGGAAATCTAACTGATCAGCAAGCATCTGTAAGTATGTGAGGAACTAGCTCAACATGCCTGGGCGTCAGCTTCACCCAAGTAAGTGGCTTCATCATTTGGCAAGTTATATCCTGTGATTATGAAACTGCAAGGAAATTCGTGTGATTTGTGTTTTGAAAATTAACTCTTTCAAGGTGGAATTTCGTGAAAATAATTATTTTGGAAATTACTAAGCGGACGAACGAGTGGATAAGTTTAAAAATATATCAAAATTATTGGCATGTAAAGACTACGAAAATAAGGAAATCCTTTTTAAATTAACTATCATTTTCACCCGTTATTGAACTTCATTGATCATGTAAATTCAAAATGTGTCGGGCACTTAGTGCCCTTTATACTGCGTGAGGTTCCGCAGAAGCATATAATTCTGGTTTCCTCGGTTTAAAAAAAAAAAACCCTTGCTTCTATTTTTCTGGTATTTTAAACTTTGGTGTTTCCTGATTTTATTTTTGTTTCTTGCCTTTGTTGTGGCTTGTACCATGATTGGTTTGCGGGCGTATGTTTTCGTTGCTATGGTAACGATTTGCCTTTGTGGGCATGATGGTGATTGTTGCCTGTGGGTTTTGCGTGTTTTGTGGAGCCTGAGTTTACTTAAGTATTTTCGACTTTTGTGGAAGATTTCTTGGTTCCTCACTTGATCTCTTACGGTTTTCTTCCTTTTCCCCTGTTTAACTGTGTGTGTTTTCCGTTCGCTAATCTTTTAAACCCCTCGTAGTTTATTAATTGGGCTAGAGTTCCATGCTCCTGCGAAGCCTCCTCGTATTAAGAAAGTTCAATGAAACTCGTTAATAGAGTGGCTTTCCCTAGGTTTAATGCGTTAGTTTTAATTTAATTTTAGTAGTCTAACAAACGGGGCCCGTTTAAACCTTCTGTGAACAATTTAAGTTTTAATTCGAATCATTTTCTGTTATTATAGTAATGTTATCAAGGTGTACTGTTTCTGGTAATGATTTAGTGTCTTTAATTAGTACAACCTTCTGTTTTTAAGTTAATGATTTGCATCAGTATCATTTTCTGAAAAGGACTACGTTTTTCAGTTTCATCCGTGTATTTTCTATTATTCACTAATTGTTTTGAACTACTTAAAATACTTTTATTCCCTCAGATAGGACGATGTTCTTTTGGTTTCATGTTAAGTTTTCATTCTTTAATTAAAAGTTTATTTCATTGAAACCAGTGTCTCCTTTATTATCTGTGTGGTTCAGCGCCGAAACAAGGAATTTTTATCCATTTCCTCTGGGAGTTTTATTTGGGCCTTCCTGGGTAAGTAACTGTTGGATGTAATTTTCCTATCCTTGTGACTGATTTCCTTGATTTGTTTAATAAACATTGTTTATTTAACACCGGTTTATAGGTAGTACCGACCGGTGCATGTTTGCTAACCGTTAGTGTAGTGTCTTACTGCGCTGGTGGCTTAGTAAAGTGGTAGCAGAAAGCTCTGGTTGTCTTTTTTCTCTTGAGGGCGCTGCTAACCATTGTCCTCCTTTCCCCTTTTTTTCCCCTGGGTTTTTGTACTTGTGATGGCGTTGAAGCGCTGGATTATGAAGGATGACTGTGTATGGTAATTATATGCATAATTGTGAAAAGAAATGCATTCATCTTGTTTAAAGGTATTACCTTTTGTTTCATGTGATTATCTTCATGGAGTTCTGTGTCTTTCGCCTTCGTGGTGTTTTGGTGTTTCGGGTCATGTGTACAGTTGATAGCTCTCCTCTACCAGCTGTTTGGTTCCGGTGTAGCTGCTTCCTCGTTTCCTGCTTCTCAGGTGACCTGTATCTTTTCCTCTCTTGTTTCTTCATAAATTGGTGAGTACGGGATTATTGATTTAATTTGGAATTTGGTGTATTATTGTAAACCTTGAAACTGTTGCTAGTATTTATATTTGGACACAAATCGATTGAGCTTGGGCTTTGAGCATGCTACGGTTTGCAGTGTGCTCTCCGTGATTCGTGTGACATATCTGTTTTGATATTTTAAAAACAACGTGTGTGTTCTCTATACTACTTCGGTGTGCATTAATTGTAATTTCTACTTGGTAAGCTCGTGTGATTTTATTCTCCGTGTGAAGTGCAGTTGGTTTTTGGTTTAAAGTATGATGTGATAGTTCGTGATCTGGGAACGCTTTATTATATTATTTGTCCTAGCATTGTGTTTTGATTCCCAGATTTAGTGTGGTGATTATAATTAGTGTTGTTTCCTGGCCAGTGTATTTGTCAAGGTGTGTACCTACATTTTATATGAGAAACTACTGTTTCTTAGTGTGTTCTGCTGTACTAGTACTGTCGTGTGAACGGAAATTTTACTTAACCTAAATTTAGGCCTAAGCATCGTGTGTCATTCATTTGTGCCACTGGTATTGTACCATCATATATCGGAAATTATCTTCTCCTAGAATCGTTATTACCTGGTGCCACGTATTTTAATTGTTTCTGGAGTAGTGTGATTTCCCTGGCGGTAGTGTTTTCCGTACCCTTTGTGCATATTTATGTATAAAATCGACCTTGGGCTTGCTCGTACGGTTTTCATGCTAGCTCTGATTTTTCTAAATTAAGTGAAACCTAACCGGTGGTGAATTATTTATGCTGGTTTTGAATTTAATTCGCTCTATTGTGTATCAGTAACCTTGGCCTGGCAACCTTATTTAACCATTATTGTTTTACGTTTTCATGCAGTGTCTTGTGGCCAGTTACGTCATTTACTGGTGTGATAGCTTGGCAAGCCTGTAATGCCTGTATTAACCTGTGTAGCATCTGTTTTGATTATTTATGGCCTGTTGATGTGATGGCTCTGCTTTTGTTGCGTGTTTGCTGATCTGTGCTAGCTGTGAGGTTGGGGTTTGCAAAATTGCATGAATGAAGTATTTAATTTTTACCCTGTCTCACGGTTGGTATGGATTGGCGAACTGCTGGGCAGAGGTTTGAGTCATTCACCCACCTCGTCCTTAATATTATGTGTTATGGGGAAAGCATTGGTTACGGTTTGATACGGTTAACTTGTCAACCTTTTACCTGCGATGTATATGATAAAGTGCTGTTGGAAACTACCTTTGGCCTAATTGATATCGTTCTTATGCTCGCCTTGCTTCCTTTGAAAATTTATTGAGATCTACTGTTGGAAATTGTTTGGTAACCTTTCTGGGCTACTTGAGGTTCGGTCATATTTTCTTGTGGTGATATCTTGACTGAGGATTGAAATTATATCTCCTGTATAATTTATTCTGGAGTTCTGGGGGCTGTCGTTGGTGATGTGTTCGTGTGCCTGCTGGGCGATTGCTGGCCTATGCTGATTGTGGGACTGGTGTTCGCCTATGGCGTGAATATGTACTATTCTTACCCTGTCTCGCTGTTGGTGTGGGCTGGTGAGTTGGTCAGGGGTCACTCGAGTTATTTCACCAAGGATTCTGTTTGTGTGGGGTTATTGTGTAGGCATTCGTTGTTGTTGAATTCTGTCTGTCGGTGACAGTGTGGATGCCTTGTGACCCTGTGTCAGGACCTATTCAGGTCTTTACTAGTTCATCTGTGCTGGTTATTGGTTGCTGGTAGTCTTCTATTTCTAACGGATACCGTGCTCTCCTATTAATTTAACCTGTTCCCTTGTTGTAGTGTGGTCGGTTAGTGTGTGGCTTTCCTCAAGTTTCTGGCTCATACATTTTGGTCTTGCTTTAGTTAACTTATGATTTCTGAAAAAGGTTGTCCTGTTAACCTCCTTGCGGTTAGGTCTGGTTCATGTGTGGATATTCTTAGGTGGCTAGTAGTTTCTTGTATGGTTTGTGGTACTCTGTCATGGTCATTGTGTTAATGGAATTCCTATGTTGTGAAAATTTATAACCTATTTGTATTTAATTGCATTCCATTTTGAGTTGTGGATTCCATCGGCCTCCCTACCATTTCTACTGTGTTGGATTGCTGTTGAGCTAATGTGATCTGTAGCCTGAGGATGGAAAAGCCTCTTAACCTAATAGGATTGGGTGCAGATCGGTGTTGGGTGATGATATTGGTACCAAGTATTTGTTGTTTGGGGTTTATATTTCGGGGTGGGCATGATAGTTTCGTAGCATGTCGTTGAGGGTTGTAAGTGTCCCTTTTTCCCTATCGAGGGCTGGCGCATGCGTGTTGGAGCTATAGTCATGGTTATTTTATGGTTTCTGTGTTGTGTTGTTGGCTCATTATGACATGTCAGGTATGGACTGGTTGTTGGTCTTATTATTGTACCTTGTGTCTTCGTAGATTTGGAAATATCCTTCGGTGTGGGTCTACTGCTCTGATGGAATAACTTTAACTTGTGTCATGTAACTTGTTGGTTTGGTGTGTCCTGGTTTCTTCGCTTTTGGCCTCAGTGCATTACCTATTGATCTGACGTTATCTTGTGTTCTTTTGGTACTTCTTGTTAAAGCTCAGTTAATGTTCACCTGTCACTCTTTGACATCTTTTCTCTTCAGTGGATCTAATTTGTCTTTTGACAAGGTTGTTTGGTCATCTTGCCGTTCTATGGGATTATTAATCTGGTATGGGACGGATTGTTAGTTCCTGGGCGGTACCGAAGTCGCCCAACTGTTAGATTATGGGGTCTACGTGTTGAGTTCCTTTATTCTTCATTATCATTGAGCATTTGCTAACGTCCTGCCATCTTTTCTGCCATGTATATTTTATGTTACCTTGTTTCCTGGTTGTATGGAAGGGTACCTGCTTAGCGGTAATGCGGCAGTATGAATCTGCGGATGTCATATATTATTACTCCGGCTAGCTCCGAGGTCTTGTAAAAGACAACCGGTAGATTAGGTTGCGTAGGTCATTGCTCTAATTTCCTGATGGTCACTTGGTTTGAGGTGGATTTCATCGCCTTTTCTTACTTAATCAGGTGTCCTGCGTGAAAGCATGTTGTTGTGAATTCTATGAAGTTTGAGGTTTTGTGACTTCGGATTTGTTTTCCCTACTGAATTTCTTTCATCCATTTTCTATTCCGTTATTCCTATGGTGTTATCGAAGCAACCATTATGTATTTAATATTATCCATCCCAAAATTAATCTTGGCTTGGTATTGTTGTCGCTTGTTCGGTTGTTGATGACAAACATTTAGCGCACCTCACCATCTTATTGAATCAGAAGTCTCCTTCCGTACTGCCAACGTTATCTTGTCTCGAAGACTTTTCCTCTAACCCTAGGATATTTTCATTTTCCTAAACTTGCCGTAGGTGTGTGATATTCTTGAGTTGAAGTTCTGTTTCCTCTCAGTTCTGTTATTCAATCAGGTAATGTGTTGTGATTGGGAATGTTGAACCAGTAATGGGTGGAAATTTTACTTGATGTCTGTGATAATGTCTTGAGAAATTTTAAAATGCACTAATTGCTCACCGAGCGGTAGTATTGAGGTGGTTTTGTTCTAATAATTTGAAATTAAGTGTACCTTCGGAATGTCCGCTCCTGTAATGTGTTATGGTTAGGAATTTTGTACCTCTGAAAATACCGGGGCTTATTTTATGTTCACTGTGATGTGGTTGGTCGTGACCTGGTTTGGTAAGTACATGCGATGTATGCCTTAACTTTGTGTATTACCTAGTTAAGTGTTCTGTAAGGTACTGTTATTTAACTTGAGGTTGTGGATTTTTAATATATTGTGGTGATGTTAACGGGTAATGGACTTCCGTTATGTGGTGAATCTGAACCTGATTATTACATTGCTCATTGAAATTGGTGTCAAAGTTTCTATTTTCTAAATCTTGGACGTGTGCACGTATTTTAAGTGTTGTTCATTCTGTATGGGTGGTATTTGTCGAATTGCTCATGTTTGTGCGGTTTACTCATGTACTGCTCCGTCGGCAAACCGATACTCTTAAGTGGTATGCTCTGGCCCTGACTCAGTCGATTGTAGTTGAGATTTTAAATTTATTTCTGCCTATTGGATCTTAGTATCTGTTGTAATGTATTCACCAATTTAGCCCATCCTTTCTCTGTTTTCCTTCTTTGCTCTTTTGCGGTTATGGTAAATTTTAATTATGTTAATGAAACAAGAGGCTGCATTTCTTGATAATCTAGAGAATGCTTATTTCCTAACCTGTAATAAAGTACTTAATTTTAATATTCTTTAAACGGGTGAATTGTAATATGTAACAGGCTTTACTGGAAGCGCGCTGCCTAAAGAGTGTAAATTCAGCTAAACCTAGCTGTTTTAAACGTTAGGTAAATGGAACCCTGTTTGAGAGAAGCGTGATGTCTTTACTAAACTCTTACCACCACAAACTTGAACTGAAGTGAGGATTGTGATATTAATATGACTCAAGGTCAGTGTGTTATTGTTATGCATACAAGAAGTCGTCATTTGTGGTCTCTATCTAATGTGGACTTGATTTAAAAATTAGCTTACTTCTTGACCACTAAACTGAACTGGAAGCTATATCAGTGAATACACTAAGCTTCGGGGGGGAGAGGGCTGTTACGGTGTAACGCAATTTACCCTACCCTGTGAACCTATTTTGAACTGGCAATATCGCCATAGAAAATCTTAATCTTTCTATATGTCTAAGCGGATGATTTCCCTCGTACTACTACGTGCTTTGGTGATACTCATCGAACTTATTTATGATTCTTATTGTGGACTGATGGCAACGTCTTTGGATTATCGCATTTCTGAATTGTACGGACTGTTTCTTTTCTCTTCTAATAAGTGCTGCAATCTTCCGCCAGACACCCACAATGAGTTTCCCCTCCCTAACCGCTCTTCTACCTATCAGAGCGCGGCTACTTCCTGATGCAGTAAACCTCGCCATTTTGACCCCCGACAGTACGCTTTGGGAAGTCATGGCATGCGGTTGTGTTAACTGGATTGTTAAGATGTTGGCGTCATGTTGGAGTATAGACCCCGGCTAAGGGTCTTGAGATGTGGGTTTTAAACCCAAATTACTTTGTTTCCTGCATCGTCCTATTATGATACCTTTCAACTAATTCTGACCGAGGAAATCTAACTGATCAGCAAGCATCTGTAAGTATGTGAGGAACTAGCTCAACATGCCTGGGCGTCAGCTTCACCCAAGTAAGTGGCTTCATCATTTGGCAAGTTATATCCTGTGATTATGAAACTGCAAGGAAATTCGTGTGATTTGTGTTTTGAAAATTAACTCTTTCAAGGTGGAATTTCGTGAAAATAATTATTTTGGAAATTACTAAGCGGACGAACGAGTGGATAAGTTTAAAAATATATCAAAATTATTGGCATGTAAAGACTACGAAAATAAGGAAATCCTTTTTAAATTAACTATCATTTTCACCCGTTATTGAACTTCATTGATCATGTAAATTCAAAATGTGTCGGGCACTTAGTGCCCTTTATACTGCGTGAGGTTCCGCAGAAGCATATAATTCTGGTTTCCTCGGTTTAAAAAAAAAACCCTTGCTTCTATTTTTCTGGTATTTTAAACTTTGGTGTTTCCTGATTTTATTTTTGTTTCTTGCCTTTGTTGTGGCTTGTACCATGATTGGTTTGCGGGCGTATGTTTTCGTTGCTATGGTAACGATTTGCCTTTGTGGGCATGATGGTGATTGTTGCCTGTGGGTTTTGCGTGTTTTGTGGAGCCTGAGTTTACTTAAGTATTTTCGATTTTTGTGGAAGATTTCTTGGTTCCTCACTTGATCTCTTACGGTTTTCTTCCTTTTCCCCTGTTTAACTGTGTGTGTTTTCCGTTCGCTAATCTTTTAAACCCCTCGTAGTTTATTAATTGGGCTAGAGTTCCATGCTCCTGCGAAGCCTCCTCGTATTAAGAAAGTTCAATGAAACTCGTTAATAGAGTGGCTTTCCCTAGGTTTAATGCGTTAGTTTTAATTTAATTTTAGTAGTCTAACAAACGGGGCCCGTTTAAACCTTCTGTGAACAATTTAAGTTTTAATTCGAATCATTTTCTGTTATTATAGTAATGTTATCAAGGTGTACTGTTTCTGGTAATGATTTAGTGTCTTTAATTAGTACAACCTTCTGTTTTTAAGTTAATGATTTGCATCAGTATCATTTTCTGAAAAGGACTACGTTTTTCAGTTTCATCCGTGTATTTTCTATTATTCACTAATTGTTTTGAACTACTTAAAATACTTTTATTCCCTCAGATAGGACGATGTTCTTTTGGTTTCATGTTAAGTTTTCATTCTTTAATTAAAAGTTTATTTCATTGAAACCAGTGTCTCCTTTATTATCTGTGTGGTTCAGCGCCGAAACAAGGAATTTTTATCCATTTCCTCTGGGAGTTTTATTTGGGCCTTCCTGGGTAAGTAACTGTTGGATGTAATTTTCCTATCCTTGTGACTGATTTCCTTGATTTGTTTAATAAACATTGTTTATTTAACACCGGTTTATAGGTAGTACCGACCGGTGCATGTTTGCTAACCGTTAGTGTAGTGTCTTACTGCGCTGGTGGCTTAGATATGTTGAAATCTTTTTTTTTGCACCTGTTTTAAAACCGTGCAACTATTTCCAGTTCATGGCCACAGCTTCTCATTGATAGGAACTTTGAACTTATCGGACAGTACACTAACCAGAAAGAAGTGACTGGGAATACCAAGCCTTATCCTACTGCAATGGTATTGTGCTGCACAACCCTTCTCCATGTTTGAAGTTTCAAGGAATGTGGACTTACTGCCAGACTGGGCTCTTCATCGTCGTAAAGGCATTCTTGAACCACTCACGGTCGCTCCGTCCAGTATCACAGGTAACTAACGCTCTTGCACAGTACAGCCCGTATTTAAAGCAAACGTGATATGCGTCATGGGGCCGCTCCTAGCGCTACGCTAATGCGATTTGCGGGAAATATGAAGCAACGTCATCTTTCAGATGTATAGACACGCGTACCAAAGTTCATTTATCTAGCACAACCCCTTCTTGGTGTTTGGATATTTTTTCCGCCAGGGTAGGCACACAGTGCAACTCAAGCACAGTACCTCCAAATATTTCGAGAAGGTGGATAAAATTTGTGCTCCCAACACCCCCTAGACATATGCAGAGGATGTCATGGATACCAGAGCATAAAAAGTGAGGCAAAGTTGAAGGATTTAACAAGTGTTTCATTTAAAATCATTTTTTTACTTTATTTCTTTGTTTCTAAAGTGTCTATAAATATAAGCAATAACGATGTTGTTTACCATTTTTTATGAGAATGAAGTTGGGTACAACCTTTGCTGCTTTGGCAGTCATATTTGGTGTACATCGGACTACTGCTGCGCGAATACTTTTTACTGCTCTCGGAGTAGTCAGGAAACGCACTACTAATTTTATTTTCTGTCCTAGCAAACTATCCGCGCAAAATACTCTGCTTCGGCTTTTAAAACATTTTATTCTGACGCACGAGTTATAATAGATTGCGCAGAAATGAAATCAGAAACGCCAGCAAGAACAGATGAGAGATGTTACATGTATTCATCGTACAAGTCATGTTATACAGTTACATTATACCTTCAACCATTCATCACCTTCACTTGGAAACTGAGTTTTAAATGCTACATAAAGTACTTTTTTTGTTGTTAGCGTAATATGAAAAGTATAAAAATCGCCTCTTAAAACAAACTCTCCAGAAGTGAACACTGTGGAATCTTCTTGAAGTTGAAGCAACTCGTTCATACGTTTATTAAAATTTGTTCTTATGCCAATACTGATGCTATTGTTGCACAACTCTTCACAAAA
The DNA here is from genome assembly GCF_040414725.1 of Anabrus simplex. Classification (NCBI taxonomy): domain Eukaryota; kingdom Metazoa; phylum Arthropoda; class Insecta; order Orthoptera; family Tettigoniidae; genus Anabrus; species Anabrus simplex. The sequence continues at coordinate 369,789,014 of NC_090268.1, read as the reverse complement.
ATCTTTCATCTACCGATTAAGACACTTTTTTCACCACCGCTCTAATCATTTCACTCCAAGGCGAATTATTATCTATATCTGTATTTCCTAGTTCATGGATGGTAATAACAGCACCCTTGTCAGTTCTCGCCCTCTTCTTGAAAAACAGATCTTCAGCCTTCTTCCCTTTCGCATATTTTAATACGGACCCTAGAAGATATCTACACTGTATTAATCATATTGTGAGCACTTAAATTTATTACCTAATTAACAGTGATAATATTACATACCACCTGTTTAGAACTTTGGTTTCCCCCATTCTTGCGGCAAATTTGTCTTACTAAATCCTGAATCAGAATTGCAGTACTGTATATTGGCACATACATGTTTACAGTGCCCTCCGGCACCAGCCACACAGTCACAGTTTGATTCAACACAGGTTTCTTTTTTTACAATTTACTTTACGTCGCACAGATAGGTCTTATGGCGACGATGGGAGAGGAAAGGGCTAGGAGTGGGAAGGAAGCAGCCGTGGCTTTAATTAAGGTACAGACCCAGCATTTGCGTGGTGTGAAAATGGGAAACCACGGAAAACCATCTTCAGGGCTGCCGACAGTGGGGTTCGAACCCACTATCTCCCGAATACTGGATACTGGCCGCACTTAAGCGACTGCACCTATCGATCTCGGTGAACAACACAGTTTCGTTGATTGTCAAGCTGTAATAGAAATTTGAAGTATCATAGACTTCACTGAATCACATAAAATTAAGATATAAAATATAATACTGTATGTTTAACAATCCGCCCTTGCTGGCAAGACCTTGTGTGTACACTGCACTAGGTCTTCTGGTATGGGCTAGAGCAATTTTTTTACTTTCATTGATCTGTCTCTGTCTTATCCTTGGCTTTGACAATATGAAAGTGACTGAGGTATGAACGATGCTAGTAATGCTAATCCCTATGCAGCCAGTCCCTGCTATGATTGGTGTGAAAATGTTGCTCATAGGGTCAGTTGGTGTATGCATTTCAGTGGGCTTGGCAGACTGATATGTAATAGCAACTCTGGCTCGGTGCGGAAAGCAACGGAAAACTACCTCATCCTCTTTTCCCTAGTATGCCTATTTAGTGATGCCTAGGCCATCTATTACAGCTGATGGCAGAGCTGTTGAGGATCCCACCAGGGGCATCGCTGACGGACTGAACATACATACATGTTTAACAATAATGAGGCAACATAATTACCTCAATTGTAACCTTGTGCGGGCGTTTGCATACACTCGTCTGTCTTATAACAAACCCGGTAAGTGTATAACTGGAACAGTTCGTCTTTCTTCAACTTCTAACATGTGGCCACTGTCAACTAGTTTCTGCACTTTATTCTCTGTTGACTTGCGACTATTTTGGAAGTGTATGTACTCAAACCCATATTGTATTACAACTTTCATAGCACTACTTCATATCTTGACGACAAGACGCAACGATATTTTTGCCGTAATTATGACGCAAGTCTTCACTTCAGCGGAGCGCACTCTCACCGTATTAATACTCGGAACTCCTCCAGAGCGCTCCCTATAGTCTGAAAATTAAACGAGCGGACACAATTTTTTTAATGATCACCTAGATATGTACAGAAATATTAAATTCTTCACACAAAATGTAATATTGCTAATATGTAAAGTGAAACGCAGGTTTAACCCCTTACTGCATGCTTTGAGGTTCAACATAAGTTAAATGTCTTAGACTTACCATCAATTCTTAGGTGGGGCTATTACGTTAACACTGGTATGTGATGTGGTTTGCCTTAACAAAGTATATAAACGACTTCTTGCAATCTTTCGTTAACATTTTAACTTTCAAAGACCGATCATTACTGCCTAGTGACCATGCGAACGTACTGCAAGTAGCAAGTATACTCGCGCAGGTCGGTAGTATCTTTGAGGTTGAGCCAGAAGCACTCTTGAAGCCTGTGGTAATATGATGGAGAGGGCCAACGAAAAATAAACGGTGGTTGGTACGTATGGATGCTGACGGGGTGGAAGAGTACCTTTGGTTGTAGAGCTCTTTTGTCGTCTGCTATGTAAAAAAAACTCATCACTGGCATATGTGTTTGATTGGCTGTGCAGGCTGTTCAGTTGAAGCTGTACCGTAAAATTACAATAATAGGTTAAAGCAGAAAGCTAGAAAATCGTACGATTCAAATATGAATCACAATGCATTGTACGGATAACCATGTAAGAGCCACATTCGCCCACATTTTTCATTTTAAGTTGTCTACAAGTAAAGGAATAGAATATGCAGTTCGGGCCCTGTTCATTACTTATTCCGTTGACATTCGAAGTAAATAACGGCGCAGCATTCCGTTCGTCAACACGTAATCTCTGACATCACTATCTACTCTCCAGAAAAAGGAAAGAGCCAACGGAGTGTCAAGGTTTGTGTCACGAGTACAGTTCGATCGCTGGGCTGTCACCACTTTCTTGCACAGAGAGACTCTCATGAACTGGCGGACAAGACCAACGTGCTCTGGAATTCCAATGAGGAATCTTCCAAAGAGTGGATGCACTCAGTCTGGGCCTGGAATAATCTTATAATTCAGAAGTTTAAACACCGCTGTAGTGCTTTTTTTTTTACTACTGAGGTCTAGTGGCAAGAAATATTGAGAAAAATGGTCATGGTTAGGCCTATGACAAATGGCTGTGTTCTAATGGGACAGTTGGACTCCGTCCTGTTTAGGAATAAGGACGCTGATGGCGTAGATGTTAGATGGCTTTAAACAATAATAATAATAATAATAATAATAATAATAATAATAATAATAATAATAATAATAATAATAATAATAATAATAATAATAATAATAATAATAATAATAATAATAATAATAATAATTTTCATCAACATAAGGGTCATGATAGTCGAGTGATATCGTCACTGGTTGTTGACCAAGGCAATCGGAGCTGAAACTTCGTACATTGCATATATTATTCGTAATACAAAAATACATGACAACGTTCATGATCACTTGTTTATGATCATGATGACGATCGTCAACATTGGGCTATGATTAGGCCTATATACAGCATGTTAGGGGTATACGTGCAGATATTTCTTGTAGAAATAGAGAACGTTGTGACGAACCACTATATATGTATAATATTTTTAGTAATCGTCGGGAGTTACTTTCGTGAGCAAACGGTATGATGATTTTAGAGTAGTTAATATGCCACTTTGATGTGAATGGATAGCTTTGCTTTATTTAGAGTATGTGTATGGGCAGTCTGTCCACAATAAGAGCTGAAGGCTGGTGCTACTGGGTCATGATAAGTTACGCTCAATTCTTGCCAAACTGGTTTTGTTCATGTGTTTGGGCAGCCCGTCCAGGATAGCAGCTGAAGGCTAGTGCTACTGGTTCATGACAACTTACGAACCATTATAACCAAACCGGTTTTGCTTACGGGTATGTGCATCCTATCCAAGATAACAGCTGAAGGCTGGTGCTAGTGGTTCATGTTGTGTTAAGTAACTTTCTTCCAACGACATGAAGGATACAGACTGCTAAACATACTCGTTATAGCGCCCCTGGTTGAAACACAGCTAACTTTTGCCTGTAACTGTCATGACGGCTGCAACTTCTTGGTCTTGTTAGTTAGCCCTATTACCAGTTTAATGAGTTGATGAGATTATGTGTTATTGCAAATTATAGTTTCATTTCAAAATAAACACGACATTTCCAAACACTCTTAATGTTGCCTTAATGCTGTAATGAAATAAACGCAGTGAACATGGCAGGTATTTGCTTGGTTACAAGAAGAATTACGTGTGTAGAAGGATGTATAATTCGGCATCATTCACTAACAATAAAGCCATTCAGTACATAAAGACATGTTATACGTACAGCAGTTCATTGAGGAATTCACACACGTAGAGAATGATGCTACTGCCTTTTCATGACATACCTCCAGTGTCAGTGTCCGGTATAATTTTTGAATTTTACTTCTTGGTCTGGTTTGTTAGGTTTTATGCTTTTTTCTATTTATGACTACCTTCTAAGAACTGCTGTACACAAGCAGCACATAAGTCCGTTGGTTGCGGCGTAGAATTTCTCTTTCGACATCCTCTACCTGTCGTAAGGGGCCACTAAACGGCGTAATCCCAGATTCTAAACTTTAGACCACCGGAGCCCTGGCTGAGTGTAGGATTCCTTCCACATATGGTATCCTACCAGCTTCACCACTTTAATATTTCTATCGGACCTCTCTTGGTCAACCCTCACCTGACTTCATTCTACTGAATTTATAGCCTATATTTATTCATATATTTATCTATTTATTCATTTATTCATTCATTCATTCATTTAGTTTAACTTTGCGTGCCTTCTCAAAGACCGTATTCAATAACACAACACCTTCCCCAGATCCTATCAAGGTCAGATTCAGAGGAAAAAAGCATACGTTTTGCCTTCAAGTATCATGGCTGCCAGTGGTTCAAGTAGATTCCACGATGGCCATCAGAGTAGCAGCCTAAATTTTCAATGTCGTTGCATTCTTCCCAAATCAGTGTTGTATATTTACGAGCAGCCTGTCCACGATAAATTGTTAGTATTTTGTTTCCGTTTCAAGATCTTCAGATGCCGTTGGTCGTCGATCTCGGTTAATGGCGACATATCTAATAGCCGGTGTTAATGTGGATTCTGTTGCTCTTAAGTCCTTTTGGGGGATTGGAATATCTGTGGTCATCAGCCTCATTCTTTAGTGAATGACCTGAAAGCCTGTTGCAGTGCGGGATCTCTACGAGTGTGTGATATAATTAATCGAGCGTGAGGTTGGGATAGGCGCTGAGGGACGTGAAATACGGTAGAATCCCCGTTGTGCATTGCTTAAAGTTGGGAGGAAGAAGTCAAAATCGTGCTGACGCGTACGTAAACAAAGTTATTTACGTCAGCGAAAGAATGCATGGGATAGGATGTCCAAATGAGTAGTGTGGGAATTGAATTGTCGAAGAATATCGAACGTTTAGTTTCAAACGAACAATTGTCATATTATGAAACTAAATACATTAAACGAACGGAAATTTAGTGCTTTTGCTGAGCGGAGTGGCTCAGACGCTTGAAGTGCTTTCCGATCCCAACTTCGCAGGTTCAATCCTGGCTCATTCCGGTGGTATGTGAAGGTGCTAAAATACGTCAGCCTTGGTAGATTTATTGACACGTAAAAGGACTTCTCCGGGATTAAATTTCGGCTTCTCGGCGTCTCCGGAAACCGTAAAAATGTTAGTGGGACGTAAAGCAAAATTACATAAAAAAGGTGATTGATCCAAGTAACCGACATGTTACCACACCCATCCAGATTTTAATTAATTTATCAATTTATTTGTTTATTTTCCTCTAGATCTATAGTATCTACTACCGTTATTGATCCGTTAATGGGGAAAAATAATAATGCCTGACCTAGACAAGCTCTTGTACAGACAAACACACACAATCAATTCTCATAAATACTCGGCATCTGCTGACAAATGGCCCACGGACAACTTCCTCCCGGAGAACCGATTGTCATGTTAGTACAGCAATTAGATGAACAAATGATGAAACGGCAAAATTAAAATGGAAAAATTAAAATGAAATAAGGCAGTACGGCACAGCGGCACCCTGGCGCAGGTCCATCCATATGGAGGATAATACCCTCCTCCACCTTCCCTGACTGACATAGCATTCCACACCTAATTCTCCTCTCACGACCTCTCACCACTTGCTGCACATTCATCATATTACGTCACTGCTGAGTTGTGTCCTACATTATCTTCATGTTTCTACCTTGTGAATTGTTCTGCTTTCATGTTACCTTATCACCATGACTGTCTAACTTCTTACCATATTACCAAACCCGTAATTTATCAACTATGCGTCACTAGCCACACATTAAATTATTTAACCATTTTCGCTACACTCACTCTTAGCAAAAATCAGCTAAAATGCCTACTCGTACCAACAAATCAACCTCTTTTACCAATAACAACCCCACTCCGTCACCTTGCAACTTATACTTGTTTAACATACACTTCCAATTCAAATATAATTGAGTCCACCATTAACGTGCTAAAAGTATATTCACTTAAAATACCATACTCTTCTCTTAACCATCATTAACCTTCTAATAACTCACTAATAATTACCATCTAAAGTTCACTACCTCTCTCATCATCCATCCATCATAACTCTGATCACACTACGACCGCCCTCCATCCACCTTTCATCCAATCTCCATTATATCTCCAAACTCGCAACCACCTTCCGTACTTATCATTTCAATTCCAGGCCACATTTCCTTTACAATTACAATTAACATAAAGACACATTCACTTAAAATACCATACCTTCCCCTTGACCATATCAAAACCTCATCTCCACTATAACTTCTTCATTCTTCACCAACCAAACCATACAGTAGAGACACATAAATGTCTTTCCTTATATTACCACCCTGTCTTCAACCACTATTCCCTTTCTTACTTACTTACTTACTTACTTACTTACTTACTTACTTACTTACTTACTTACTTACTTCCTAAACTTATAAGAGTTTTTACTTCATGTTACTATACCTCATCATTTTTTCATTCCCCACATGTTACTTAAGCTCCTGCTTCTCCCTTCGTTCATAAACAGTTCTATTCTTTGCCTGGTTTCCGCTGACCTTTCCTTTGCACTCTGCACATCCATTCCTTCACTGCATTCGCTTCTCTGTCTTACCTCTTCACTGGCTATGTCCATAGCTGTATCCCTAAGCCTTCCTATTCTCACCCCGTGTCCACTGATCTTTCCATTTCACTATGTACGATCACACTTTCACTATGCTCATCTCCCTGCATTTTTTCGCTTAACTTCCTGTTTCTCTTGGTTTTTTCCTTATCACCATGACCGTCTTCTCCAACACTGCTGTCTATAACTAGTCTTTCTTCTCTCTTCTCCATTACTTCTTCTTTCTTGATATTCTCTTCCAATTCCCGTAGTTTCGTCACCGTCCAAAATCTGGTCCATTGGCCATTGGTTACCACTAGTTGTTGACCCTTAATGTAAGCTCTTAACCCTTGAAGTCTGGCCCGGACTAAATGTTTCTTTAGGGTATTAATCTTTTAATCCCTTCTCTTCCCATGTCTCTTTTAATCCAAACTTTTGTACTCCGTAGATTATCCACATCTCTTATCACTATTTCCGCCATCAGGGTGGAAAACAACTTCACTTTTGTCGGCCTGTTGACCCGTGCTTTGCACATCGTCTATTTCAACTTCACTTAAGTTAATTTTCATCCTTTTTGGATGATTTCCACAACTTTGTAGACTGTCAACACTTGATCCTCTCCTTTTTCTTCCGCCACTCCATATATAAATAAGCATTTCTTCCTGTATACTTTGCTACTATCTTCTATTTTTGCCTTCAGCTTCACCACCTCTTCCTCCATTACTCTTATTTTCTCTTTGAGTGACACAATTTCTCTCTCGTTGATTCCCACTTTGGTCATTGTTTCGTCTGTTTTTTCCCTGTCTCCATTGCCTCATATTTTCAAATTCTTTCACTTGTTCCTTCATCATATTTTTAATTTGCTCAAATGGGCATACTTCTTCCACGACCTCCTCAACCACCCTCCTTATGACTTCCAGACCTTCCCAGCTCATGTTGCCATTGGGAGTCGGGCCGGGGTTTACTTACACACCCCCTATAACCGCAGTACCATAATCACCTTAGCCTCCAATATCATCTCACCCTTCAATCTTGATTCCACTTTATCTCCTTCACTCCTGGCTGTTTCTATCCTCCCTCTCCCCTGCCATCGTCCGATACCTACCCGATATTGATCCACACCAATCATCTTCCTCTTCACTCTCATCTTCCTTATTCCACTCACCGCACACACTCCACTCCCGCTCTACCGGCACACTCGACTCAGCACGTCTGCTCTTGATGCCTGACTAGGTAAGACTGACGATCCAGATGTTAATTGAGAACCGGTGATGGAAGATGCCTTGACGTACTGCGCGGGGATGTTCTACAGCCCATGAGTGAGTGTTGTGGATATTAAACATTCCTTATCGTATGAAAATTGCCCCATCCGTCACGAATACACCCGATAGAAAGTCTGGATTGCGTTGGTAAATAAAATAACGAGTGGCAGAAATCCACTCTTGATTAGTAATCATCACCGAGATCGATAGCTGCAGTCACTTAAGTGCGGCGAGTATCCACTATTCGGGAGGTAGTTGGTTCGAACCCCCACTGACGGCAGCCCTGAAGGTAGATTTCCGTGGTTTCACATTTTCACACGAGGAAAATGCTAGGGCTGTACCTTAATTAAGGCCACAGTCGCGTTCTTCCCAATCCAACACCTTTCCTGTCCCATCGTCGCCATAAGACCTATCTGGGTCGGTGCGACGTAAAGCAATTTGAAATAAAAAGTGATCAGCTGGTGACAGACACTGCACCCGTTGAATATGGTAAAGATGCAATCGCTCTTCGCGCAGTGTCCTACGCTTGGTCCAAGTAGGAACACCAACAGCACGTGTGATACTACGCATACTGCGCCTGGATCGCAGTCTACCATTGTCAGGATGTCTTCTTCCGCGCCTAGGATTGCACGTGGCCTGTCAGGCCCTGGCTTTCACAGTGTGATGCAACATAACGAGTATCGCGAATACGCTGCACTGCAGCAAGTATCGTTGCTGGATTCGGCACCTGCCTGTTAGGGAAAGCTTTCCCGGTAGATTCGCGGAGCGCGACCCTTATTCTGTTGTGCTCCACAATACACTACCAGCATATCAAGGTATTGGCGGTTTTTATACACTGGCATTATTCAAATATTACTACTACGCAACGCGCGTACGACTAGTACGGACGGCAATTCGCCTCTCTGACAGCTGTTATTCGGGTGAAGGTCAGACAGGCAGCTCATAACTTTAGTCTGGTTTCATGAAGGGAGCGAGAACACTTCTAACCACATCCCCGTCGCTAGGAACAGCAGAGGACGTAAATGGCACGTGACACGTCGATTTCTGTCGCCGAACTGTTTACGTTGAATGTTCTTCCACAGTGTAATTTCATTATCATGGGTTTCGGGGTGAACTACTCGCCGTACGCAGAAACTCCCCGGACCTCATTTCTTCATTTTGTAATAATGCACAACACTGCGCAAAAACAAAACCTATAGGACGTCCGGTTAGTCTGCTAGACATCTCTAAATACCACAAGGAAAACAGTTTCCCCGCTAAACCACACACATTTCATTATGCGATTTGTGCGTATTTCAGCTCTTACTGATCTGGGGCATCATGTGTTCGCGGCTGCCTAGTTATACCCCACCCACCCTATGTGGTAATCAGCCCCATGCTCTAGTAAGTGGGGAAATGACCTGACAATCTGTGACGGTGCGGGATCTGTACAATTGTGCGGTATTCTAATTATTCGAGCGTAAGTTTGGGGTATGCACTCCGGCACGTATAATATGGTACGATCTCCGTTTTGCATTGCGTAAAGTTAGAACAGGAAGGCAAAATCATGTTGATGCGTACGTAAACAAAGTTTCTTATGGCAATGAAAGAATGCATGGGAAAGTATGTCTAAATAAGTAGTATCGGAATTAAATTGTCGAAGAACATCGAACGTTTTGCTTCATACCAATTATGGACATGTTATAAAAGTAAATAATTCAACGTACCTTCATTTCGTGCTTCTAAACGAAAACTAGACGTATAATGGTAAAATAAAGCATTATAATTTATTGATGCTTTTGCAGTGCTTATTAAACGAATCAAAATAAAAGTTACAAGGCTGCATGGCTCAGGCGGTTCAAGCAATGATTTCATGAACTTAGTAGGTTCGATCTTGGCTTAGTCCGGTGGTAATTGAAGGTGCTCAAATATGTCACCTTCAGATGGGTAGATTTACGGGCACGTTAAAGAATACCTGCGGGAATATTCCGACACCGTTCGTTTCTGTTGGAACGTATACAACGTTATTATTATTATTATTATTATTATTATTATTATTATTATTATTATTATTATTATTAATATACCTGTATTAGTCTATTATTTCTAATATTATGAAAATAAAGTTAACCGCCACACTCAAACTTCGTAGCCCATGACATGTCAGAAAATGCTAAAGAAAAGAGAGAACTGTCAACAAGTCAGAATTATTATTAATCTTATAATTCGGGACATGTCTCCAAAATTTCTGAAAGATGTATTTACAAATTGTTTTACGTCTCACCGACACAGACAGGTTTTATGGCGGCGACGGGATAGGAAGTGCTGGGAGTGAGAAGAAAACGGCCGTGGCCTAAAGTTAGGTACCATCCCGAGCATGGCTGAGGTGGAAATCGAAACCCCTCTACTAAGTTGATCTTCCGAGGCTGAGTGGACCCAGTTCCAGCCCTCGTACCAATTTTCAAATTTCGTGGCAGAGCCGGAAATTGGACGCGGGCTTCCAGGTGTGGCAGCTAATCACACTGACCACTACAGAGGCGGGCGAATATGTACTTGAACGTCCAAAGTTACTGTTCTATTCCTTCTTAGGAAATGGTTGAAATGCCTTCCGTTAGATCGACGACAAGCTTCCATGTGGTAACCACGAAACTCTCACCCGTCTTCATACCTCCACGTCACCTCTCACAGTTGCGACGTCATCCCAGATCCGTTGTCTTAGAGTTCCTTCATCAGCAATTTCCACTTGGTACACCATGTGTTTTGAGGTGCCCCCAGAAATAAAAGTCTAGGGGATTTAAATCGGGGGACCTCGAATGCTAGCTGAAGGGACCATATCGACCAACCCACCAATTCAGGAAACGGCGATCAAGAAATCGGCTAACGTCCATACTGATATGAGGAATTGCCTCGTTGTACATGAACTACATCCGCTGACGTACCTGTAGTGGAACGTCGTCTAGAAGCTCTGTCAGAGAAGACTGCAGAAAATGGAGGTAACTGGAGCCAGTTAGTTGTGGAGGCAGCGCCAATGATCCAAGAAGCTCATCTCCCCAAATCCCGACTCAGAGATTTGTAGAAAACCTATGCTGGAAATGACCTTGGTGAATGGCATGAGGATTTTCTTCTGTCCATGTCTGGGCATGGTGAAAATTAAATCCTCCCCGATAAAGGGTGCCTCATCTGTAACCAAAACCTTGTGTGGAAAATCTGCATTATTTTCACATTGTTGCAAGGACCAGGTGCAGAATTCAGCTCTTGGTAGGTAATCCTATTCTTGGAGATGTTGAAATCTCTGGTAGAAGTAAGTATGGGTACAATAGCTGTTCACTCAATGTACGGTGAACGGACCAGTTGGATGTACGTACTTGCCTTGTCAAGATCCTTCGTCTCTCTTCGACAAGTCGTAAATTTTTTTCTTCCCGCCTAACCTCCGCAGGATCACATTGCGGTCCGTGACCCTCAATCCCAGGAATAAGCGTGCGTTGTGGTGAACAGCCACGAACATTCGGCAATTAGGAATGCGGTGGATCGGAAATCGTTGTCTATACAGTTCCCTCACTGCATGTGCAGATTTTACAGCTGTTCTGCAAACGAGGTGAATATCAACTAACTCGGCACAAGTAAACGTTTCCAATATATAATCAACCGGCTACAGTGATGTTACCTCTACAACTGTCCCACGACTGAGCTTCAGTGGAGCCTAAATTCAGTGCTGTCGCATTCACTTGTTCACGCTGAGTGTAACGTCACTATGACTGTCGGTGTAACAGCTGCGTCAGTTCGTTTCCCATCTGATTGGTATACGTGGAGTTATCAGTGTGGTGAGGTTAAAAAATACATTTAAAGTAAACAACAGGAATACATTTTGGAATAATCAGTGGAGCGAAGCCATATGTTGTAATAATAATGGAAATGAAATGAAAATCTACAGCCTGTTTCCAGTCATTCGACCGGGCCAGAAAATTAATGATTGAAGCTCCCATCTAGTGGTGAGGATAGGAATTGTGCCGACTGTCGAAGCCTGTCCCACTCTTCAGGGCGATGATTAATGAAACGACGGATGAAATGATATTGGAGAGTGTTGCACGAATGAAAAATGACAGAAAATCGGAGTACCCGGAGAAAACTTGTCCCGCCTCCAATTTGACCAGCAGAAATATCACTCGGTGAATATATTTAAATCACGTTACATCTTAATAAATAATTCAGCTAAGAGAGTGTCACTCCGCAGCGGACAGTGCCGTACAAAATAACGTTAATGGTGCCATAGGGAATAAATACACACACCTCTCTATTTTGGAGCTACATACGCGATACCTTTCTGTTCAAGGGTTTTGAGTACAAATATTTCGGTCTTTCAAAGATCCCAGTTGTTGATATGACTATTTTATTTAAAAATACAGGAATAGCACACTCGCAAATAACTTCACTCATTAACTGTGAATGTGCGATTTCAGGACAACTGAAGTGAAGAGAATCCCGCAAAGCAGACACTAAATAGTCACACACAGACGCACCAGGATTTTTATTCACAAAATGTTGTGCTTTCAATACGAAATCTTGAATAGCTTTCAAAGTCCAAAGCAGCCTGCTGTTTTCATCATTTTTATAAATCAAGTCCATTAGCACTGATGAACATCTTGGTCTTGTCAAAAGAATCAAGAAAAAGTCACACTTGATTTTTAGGAGTGCTTTTCGAGCAACAAAAGCTCCTATATACAATAGACATGCTAACTTCATAGATAGGTAGCCCAGATCTGAAAGAGAAAATTTTCTTTTTTTAAATCGTGCCTCAGACCTACAATGAAGAAATAGTTATTATACAATGTATTTAAACATTAGCTACCGTAAGTATAGAAGTAACTTACCAGGGGACTTGTGCAGATCCTCAAGGATACACGTGAATTGATCTGGTAAATGCGCTACATTACGCTGACTTTGGGGCGCTTTTGGAAGACCCTCTTCCACATTTCCGATCACAGAAGTGCCATACTCCATCTCCACGTTAGGAATAGCCAAGATTCCCGTCTTCAGAATGCGATTGAGACTGAAAATGACAGCTCTAGCATCCAGCACATCATTGTTGACTGACATTTGCCGCAGAGCGCTAAAATACATCTCTATAGAGTCACTATTGAATGCTCGGGTCACTACGAAATGAAATCCTGACTGAAGAAGGTACTTGACACAACCCACTGTTGATGCTGACGTTAAAAAATGGCCTCATACGTCTCCTTCGTAAGAAATTGCTTTCCGGCTTTCTCACTGGCAGTCTTAAGTTCCTTCGGGTACTGGGGACAAACTTTTTCCATTCACTCCAATCTCTCGTCATCCAAGCTGAAGAAATGCATGTCCCGCTGCAATGTTGCTACATGTGGGCTACTGGCATCATGCATGTCTATCCATTTCTTTATTGACATCATGTATTTGATAGTGGCACCTGCATGAACAAAATCGCGCGCATCTTTATGATATGAATGGTTTTTAAAATATTCTAGGGCTGTTATTACTTCAGTCGACAAAATACCTTTAGCGCGCTGCACATTCATTTTTTCAAAGTTAGAAACCAGTTTCACAGTTTCTTTTGATTGCATCTCATACAGTTCTTGATAAAATCGCCACTTATGTCCTGTGAACCATCAAACAGATTTTTCGACTAAGAATTTCTTACGTTTTTCAGAATGTGGCATTGATCGAAAGCAAGGAAAAGAGGCATTTCACTATCAATAGGATGACAAATCTTCGGTTTGACGTCTTTTAAATAAGACCTTCTCATCATGCTGACATTCGTCTTATGATTGTCACCCACAACGCGCAACACGAAAATGCCACAAGCTTCGACTTCCTTTATGGTTGTGACTGTTAAGGTATGTACTCTGCAACTGAAAGCCTCTTAGAGAAGAAGTATGCTTCTGGTAGCCTGTATTTGATAATCTGACCAGAAATTTTAAAAAAATAGAGAAGGTTATTGATAAGGGCTGCTTTCCTGTTTTCGTTTGCACGACAGTCGTCTTGACTGGTTTTTATTTGCTCAAGATGGAATGAAGTGTCTTTCGGCCCAAAGAAGCTGTTGAGTTTCTTGTCGTATAACATCTGCTGTTTGATGTCCGGCTCCATGGCTAAATGGTTAGCGCGCTGGCCTTTGGTCACAGGGGTCCCGGGTCCGATTCCCGGCAGGGTCGGGAATTTTAACCATAATGGGTTAATTTCGCTTGCACGGGGCCTGGGTGTATGTGTCTTCTTTACCATCATTTCATTCTCATCACAACGCGCATGTCGCCTATGGAGTCAAATCAAAAGACCTGCATCTGGCGAGTCTAACATGTCCTTGGACACTCCCGGCACTAAAAGCCATACGCCATTTCATTTTTTGCTGTTTGATGGACATTTCATCGACTACCAATGGACACAATCTCTCTGCTTCATTTAGGCGCTGACTTTTGCTAAGAGGCGCTCCTGTATTAAGGGTGTTATTCCAGTCTCACAATTTACATCTATGTAGCGCAAAAGTGTGGATTTACTCGGTATGGCAAACATATAGTTTCTCGCAAATTTGTAGCCTTTGGGAGAGACAGATTGAGAAATCACGCATTGTTTTATCATATTCTCGGACCATCTTGGTAGTTTTTTGCGAAAATTCTCCAGCATGTCTAGCAAAATCAGTGTTATTGGCGCCATTTTGCTGTGCTTCAAATATGGCTCGTAATGCTTATTATGATATTGTTCTAGCTTATTTTTTGCTAACCATAGTCTGTCCTCTAACATTTTTATCTTCATGCTAGCCCGCCACAATTTCAATCAAAGGTTTGATTTCACTTTGCCCGCCTTACCTAATCTACTTTCAAGGTCAAAAGTTGTCTGTATCCCTACTGAGCAATGACTGACAGTCGGTTGAGTTTCATTTTCAAGTAAATCTTCGTCCAGTCTGCCAGTGGATTCAGAGCTTTCATCACGCTTCCTTTTTATGCTTCTATGAGTAATTGGTGACTTATGAATACTACGCATTGTCTGCCTTTCAACAGGAAGTTTGTGTGGTGGATCCGCGGGAAATACATTTGGTCTCAGACGCCTTACTTTTAAACCGGGACAAAAGTCACTTTCCAAAAAATGTACACTACAAACTACCGATGATACTGAAGTGAAATTCGTTGAGAAATCCTTCCTTGAAATAATATTTAGCCATTCTTGACGTCGTTGCTCATTGAGAGGAAGTTCATGAAATGAAATCCCATATCCCGACCTGCTTTTGCTCTTTCACAAAGGCAGACATCAGTAAACAATATTATTAAAATAAGCATAAGACGGTCCACGAATAAAGAGTAACGCCAAGTAAGGGAAACACAGGCTCAAATTAAACCGGCACTCTTAGCAATGATCACTGAACGAGACTAATGCCAGCTTCTCAGCGGTGTTCGCTCGTTTACATGTGTGATCGGGCGAATGAGACGGTGTATTAGCACAGCCATAGTAGAGGGCGATGACGTAAGCAATGATCGCAGTCATAGAAGGGGAGTCATACAAGAGGGCGATGCTTCAGCATACGGCCGACTGGATCCCTCGCTGTGCTCCTGGTTATCGGTGTCTGTTTCAATTGTTTACAGTGCACAGAGTCTGGCTCCTTCGCGGAATGGTCAGCATAGTCACTATGATCGAAGCTCGAGGCGCAATCCCTATACTTCTTACATTAGTAGACAAATAAGTTTGAGTGGTGCTTTTATAAGTAGGAAAGATCATAATATCAAGATGCATTTGGAATTCAAGTAGATAAATAGGGAAAAATATTCGTTTATAGGAGAGGGGTCAGGGATTGAAAAAAAGGGATGTTAAACAAATTTCCAAATACTTTGGAATTATTTAAGAAAAGCCTAGGAAAGCAAGAGATAGGTAATATGTAATTTTGGCGACTGCCATCATTGCAGATCATTGGTGACTTCCTTAAAGCGATTATAAGATTTAATGTAAACGGCTCGCTTTTATTAAAATAGCTATTGACTATTCCGAGGATGCAAAGCAGCGATATTACAGAAATATGAAGATTTCACACAGTTTACCTCGTTTGCGAGTCCGTAAACCCCCTAGATATCAATGCTGTAATTTGAGTGGAAATTTGTTTAACATCTCTTTTTCCAATCCCTGACCCCTCTCCAATAAACGAATATTTGAGCTGCTTTCCTTTGATTTTTTTCAGTTTTAGAATCAAGGCATCCAGGTGAGAGTCCCATATGCAGTCACCTTTTTTGCTAGTTGCTTTACGTCGTACCGATACAGATAGGTCTTAAGGCGACGATGGGACAGGAAAGAGCTAGGAGAGGGAATGAAGTGACCGTGGCCTTAATTAAGGTACAGCCCCAGCATTTGACTGGTGTGAAAATGGGAAACCACGGAAAATCATCTTCAGGGCTGCCGACAGTGGGGTTCGAACCTACTATCTCCAGAATACTGGATACTGGCCGCACTTAAGCGACTGCAGCTATCGAGCTCGGTATATACAGTAGCCATACTCTAGTTGGGGTCTTACCGGAGACATATATGACCTTCCTTTTACACGCTTATAAAAAACCGTACATGCCCTCACAAACATGTGCAGGGACCTGTACCCTTTATTTACAACCCGTTTATATGATTACCCCAACGAAGATCTTTCCATATATTAACACCTAAGTACTTACAATAATCCTCATTATGAACTTTCACGGAAATATTCTCTAGATGATATCTGTCTTTATAGTAGTTCATGGTTGGCTGGTAAATCGACTTCTTCTCGGCATCCACCTCTTCGAGCTGGCCAACGTGCAATTCGAACAGTATTGTGGGATCTAAAATTAGTCTTTGCTTGCTACCTGGTTGAAAGGCTATCATATCAACACGCTTGTTACTCCCATCTGTAGCTAGGCTAGAAATCTCTTCGAGCACCGTGAAACCGTGATCCCTCAGCGAGGTCGCAATCATGTGTCGTATTGAATGATGGCGGGAATTTCTCAATACCTCCCCCCTGAGGACTGGCACCCAGAACATGGGCAAGAGTTTCGTGCTCTCTGTGACAACGCCGACAGAGGGTGTTGTCCTGGGACCTTCCCCGCACTGAGCGAGCGGCACACACATTAGCTGTCATCTTGACGGCCTCTCTCCATTCCGCACAGGATAGGCCTCGGTGATCTCTTATCCATTTGTTCCCTGGCGTGTATTCCTGGAAGAGACCAACACCATTTCCTTTGTGCGACAGCTTCGTCCATAACTGAACTTCTCTGTCTCGTAGTACCTGTCGGACCTGCCTTACATTGGGAAGATGGCTGTTTTCGGGCATAACTTGGTCATTCATTTCTATGTCTACATCTGGCAAACAAATTATGCGTTCTTGCTCCAAGTTTCTAGTGGCATTAATGTAGCCGTTATTTGCAAGCGTTAATTTATTACAGATGTCAATATGCTGCAGTTTGGCTTTTCAAGTGGCGAGAAATAAACCGAGGCCTTTATACTTCCTTTCAGTGTACACCATGTGATCCGAAACGCCGGCTGGTAGTAATAATCCTTTAGTTCCACTCTTTAATATTTTATCCGCATCTAATAGAAACGTTTGAGGGGTCTTGTTTAGAGGAGTAACTTGAAGTGGGTAAATAATAGTAGGTGATATTGAATTATTTAAAATTGAAAATTTCTGGTCTGATTGCAGCAATAGTGTGCTAACAAGGGTGTCAATCTTTTTTCACGTCTTGTCAAGTACCGCTTGTGGACCCATTTTAAGTTCATTAATGAAGTTCACACCTAAATAGCGAGTGGCACTTCCGTTGTATTGTGATTTAGTTTCATAGTCGTCGTCTCCTCCGTAAGCTGACCTTTCTTGATAGAAAGACAAGCTGATTTTGAAGCGCTGATCTCCAGGCCGAGTTCCTTAAATCTTTATGTGGCGATCCTGGCTAGTTCGGCGGCAGATTCGGTGTCATTCCCAAATATTACTGTATCGTTAGCGAAACACATTATAGTAGGTTGGGCTGCTCGTTAGCAATCGAGTAACCATAATTCCCTGCTAAAGAATCTTCAGATAGTTCTTCCACAATATGATTGGTAGCGATGTTAAATAATGCCGGTGATAAAGGGGAGCCATGAAGCTTACCGCTATTAATTTTGATGGGTTTTGTTCCCTGTTTTAGGGTCCGTATCTGTGTTACGTTTCTGTCTTGTAGAGCAATTAGCAGCCTCTTAAGTTTTTTGGGCACTCCAACCGACTCCAATGTGTTCTGGAGGTGCCCATGTCCGACGTAATCAAAAGCTTTTCGAACGTCCAGAAATAGAATGCATGCATCGTCCTTTTCTTGCCTAGTGTGCTATAAAACGGCTTCCAAAATCGAGGTATTTATGTAAGTACCGGGTGTATTGGTGAAACCCCATTGATTGTCATGAAACACAATGTAGTTCCGAAGCTGTTTATCAAGAACTTTCTCGATGACTCCTCTAATAACTAAGCATACAGTAATTGGACGCCAGTTACTTGAATAATTTACGTCACCTCCTTTATGAACTAGAATTGTAAGGGCTTTCTTGAAAGTCGATGGTACTAACTCTGTTCTTAGCATTCTAGTGGCGATGATTGCGATTATTTATGAAATCGTCCTCTTCTTCGTCAGCACTCGACTCATTACCATGACTTTCCCTTTCAGTATCTTGAAGCATAAGTTTAATATTCGCACCAAACTCCGGATTGTTTCCTTTTAGGATGCTTATCTAAAACTATTTGAAAAAAAACTAGTATTTTCACTGGTTGAGTTTATATACGTGCTTTGTTTTCTTACGTCACAAACGTAAGTTGCATATCATTCTATACTGAATACTTAGCTTCCCGTAACTGCACCACGTAAACACAACAAATCGTAAAATTTACGACTCGATATTGAATTTTTTTTTTTCTCATGAAAGAGCAGATCACGGAATAGAACTCATCACCTCAACTTTTATGACGAGTTATTAACGTGCTACAATGGACAACAATGTGGCGCTTGAAGACAGTGCAAACAACTCATTTTTTCCAAATCGCCGTCGTCAAAATTTCTATTTTTTGTTTTCCAGGGTTAATACAAGTCGAATCTTACACCAAACCGTTTACTGCAATGCATGCAAAACTTATTGGCAATACTTTTCGTATGGAAACTTATACTAACAGTCCATAATTTGAAATTTATTTCAGGGAGTCTCTCAGACCCAACGTCAGCAAACAATGTTATTGAGGGTTAATTTGAATAATCACACTAACGGGATTATAAATAAAGGGTACAGATCTCTTCGTAGGGATTTTACAGTAGTAAGGATGTGAAGGAGAGATCGTATCAGTTACTCGTAAGACCACGGTTAGAGTATGGTTCCAGTGTGGGACCTCACCTGGATTAGACCTAATTGCTTTGGGAGGAAATTATCCAGAGGAAAACAGCATGATTTCTTTTGATTGATTCCCGTCAAAACAGTAGTGTTACTACAAAATTCCAAACTTCGGGCTGCGAAGATTTCGGAGTAAGTAGACGAGTTGCTCCAATAGCGGTATGTTCCAAGTTGATTGCGGAGAGATGACATGTAGATAAATAAGCTTGAATTGAGGTTTTAAAAGTAGGAAACATCAAATATGAAACTAAAGTTGTAACTAGAAATGAAAAATTTGAGCAAATATTTGTTTATACGAATTGGAATTAGGGATTGGAATAATTTACCAGAAGCCTCCGTGGCTCAGACGGCAGCGCATCGGTCTCTCACCACTGCGTTCCGTGGTTAAAATCCCGGTCACTCCATATGAGATTTATGCTGGACAAAGCGGAGGCGGGACAGGATTTTCTCCGGGTACTCCCGTTTTCCCTGTCATCTTTCTTTCCAGCAACACTCTCCAATATCATTTCATTTCATCTGTCAGTCATTAAACATTGCCACACAGGAGTGCGACAGGCTTCGGCAGCCGGCACCCTTCCTATCCTCGCCGCAGGATGGGGGCTTCATTCATTTCATTCCTGGTCCAGTCGAATGACTGGAAACAGGCTGTGAATTTTCATTTTCAATAATTTACGAAGAGAGAAGCTTTATCTGTCCCTCTAATAATTAAGAGGTTAATTCTTCAAGGCAGTATTATTTGACCTTCATATTTTCTTATAGCCTATATATATATATATATATACACTGACTTAGCAAATTTCATGGGATAGTCACCTAATAGCGTGTGGGGCCTCCACTGACCTGCGAACTGCAGTGAGACGCCGTGGAAGTGAGTCGACAAGTCCCTGGTAGTCCTCTGGACGCAGCTGACACCAAATCGTTTGCAGAGCGGCCGCTAATGCTGGTGTGTTCGTGGGTGCAGGATCCATGGCACGGAGCCTGCGTTCCAGGACATCCCAGATATACTCGATAGGGTTCATACCAGGGCTCCTGGGTGGCCACGGCAGTCGTTGGACCTCCACTGCATGTTCCTGGAACCATTCCCGGGCAACGTCGGAGCGATGTGGCGGCGCGTTATCATCTTGAAACACCGCAGTACCGTTTGGGCGCTGGAAGGCCAAAAATGGGGGGAGATGGTCTCCGAGCTGCTCAACATACCGCGTACCATTCAAAGTCTCTTTCAGAACATCTAGGGGGCCAATTCCATACCAGGAAAATGCACCCCAGACCATAACAGAGACACCAGAGCCCTGGACCACACCTTCGAGGCATGCGGGATCCATCGCTTCATGTGGTCTGCGCCATACACGGTGCCTCCCATCGGCATGGTGCAGTTGAAATAGTGATTCGTCCGACCATATCACGTTACGCCATTGTTCCAGTGTCCATCCCTGGTGACAGCGACAAATGCGCGTCGTTGTGCCCGATGACGTTGGGTTAACAGTGGCATCCGTGTGCGGCGCCGGCTCCCAGACCCCATAGAACCCATGTTCCTACGGATTGTCCACTGGGAGACGTGTCTAGCACGGCCTGTGTTGAATTGAGCCGTGATTTGTTGCACGTTTGCCCGTCTGTTATTATTGACAATCCGTCTCAGATGTCGCCGGTCACGGTCATCGAGGATGGCTGGACGGCCGGTCGTTCGTCTGTTGTGGACGGTGACACCCGCATTCAACCATTCACGATACACCCTGGACAAGGTTGATCGTGTGAAGCCGAATTCCCGCACCACTTCCGAAATCGCACTTCCAATCCGTGGGGCACCGATCACCATACCCAGTTCGAACGGTGTCAGATCACGACGACGTTCCATGTTACACGTGTCACATGCACAGCCACTGCTCACAAGCTCTCCTATACAACTGCCGCTGGTACAGGGGGCGTGTGGTGCGTAGACAACACACGTGCGCATCAATGCTCCGCTATCCCATGACATTTGCTCAGTCAGTGTAAATGATATGAGTAAAAAAGTGGAATCAGAGATAAGGGTTTTCGCAGATGATGTTATTCCGTATAGAGTAACAAATATGTTACAAGATTGTGAGCAACTGCAAAATGACCTAGATAATGTTGTAAAATGGACAGCAGGTAATGGTATGATGATAATCGGGTCAGGTTGTGAGTTTCACAAATAGGAAAAGTTCTCTCAGTTTTATCACTGTGTTGATGGTGTGAAAGTTCCTTTCTTTTTTGTTGCTATTTTCCTTTAACTTGCACCGACACAGATAGGTCTTATGGCGACGATGGGGCGGGAAAGGCCTGGGAATGGGAAGGAAGAGGCCGTGGCCTTAATTAAGGTACAGCCCCAGCATTTGCCTAGTGCAAAAACCGGAAACTACGGAAAACCATCTTCAGGGCTGCCGACAGTGGGATTCGAACCCACTATCTCCCGGATGAGAGCTCACACCTGCGCACTCCTCACGACACGGCCAACTCGCCCGGTGAATGTTCCTTACGGGGATCACTGTAAATAGCTAGGTGTTAGGGGTAATCACATAAATGGGATTTAAATAATGGGTACGGATCTCTGCACATGGTTATGAGGGTATTTAGGGGTTGTAGTAAGGATATAAAGGAGAGGGCATATAAGTCTCTGGTAAGACCCCCATCTAGAGTATAGTTCCAATGTATGGGACCCTCACCAGGATTACTTTATTCAAGAACCTGAAAACAATCCAAAGAAAAGCAGCTCGATTTGTTCTGCTTGATTTCCGAAAAAAGAGTAGCGTTTCAAAAATTTTGCAAAGTTTGGGCTGGGAAGACTTTGTAGAAAGAAGTCAAGCTGCTCGACTAAGTGGTATGTTCCGAGCTGTCAGCGGAGAAATGGCGTGTACTGACATTAGTAGACGAATAAGTTTGAGTGGTGTCTTTAAAAAGGGAAATATCACAATATGACGATAAAGTTGGAATTCGAGAGGACAAATTGGGGCAAATATTCGTTTATAGGAAGGGGAGTTAGGGTTTGGAATAACTTAGGAAGGGAAGTGTTCAATAAATATTCAATTTCTTTGAACTCATTAATGAAAAGGTTAGGAAAACAACAGGTAGGGATTATGCTACCTGGTCCTAAATGCAGATCAGTAGTGACTGATTGATTGATTGAGATGTTCGCTAAATTTCCAACTTTTAAAGAATACTTTAAGTAAGGACTAGATGGTAAACAACTAAAAGGAGTCTGCCACCTGGCCGACAGACCTAAAATCTAATCAGTGGTGAATGATTTTTGATTGAATTCATGACAAGCTAAGGACTGACAGGGCTGCACACAAAGTACACACGAACGTCGATATCTCGAAGTGCTTGTGGAGGTTGAAAACACTTGGAGTTATCGAATATTCGAATATATAAATACGGCTTTACTACTTCGGCTCCACCAATACCACACCATTATGTTTTCCCTACATTTACAAGTTTGTCCCACAAGATAAAAATTTCGTATTTCTGTATTGACAGCTAATCACTATGACAACAATTTTTTGTCAAAGCTATCCTCTTAATCAATACAAAATAGCATAATCCGAATTTAACATTTTAAATTCACGTTTGTCACATCTAAACATGCTTCAACCCTCATTGGTACATCTCCAACAGAATGTTGAAATTGGCATGTATAATGGTTATAACAAATTAGAACAAGATATGATGTGACTGTTAAAACATTCCTAACGAGTTCATTTACTCGTTGAGTTGCGGTAATACCTTCCATATACACTAATGACCACTTGTCCAGATGTTGTCTCTTGATGCTTAAATAGTTAAAAGTCCGTTAACAGAATTGGGCAGTATTTGATGAATGTTTAATATTTCAGGGTTTCAGTGTTTATTAACAGCTAGCCTAATTATGTTTCATTTCCATGATTTCAATTTACTCGATGCTTCTATCTTCTGTACTGATAATTAATCGTTCCGCTTCTTTTTCCAATTTGACAGCCAAATGTTACGCGACAAACTCACAAATTTGTCTGTAAATTTACTCGTCTGCTCGTCAATTTCGAAGTTCCGTTTTACTCTAGGCCCACTGATGACAGGGCCTGTTTAGATTGATTTTTATGTCCAATAAACCTAAATATTAAAAATACAGTTTTGTCTGGAATCAATTCTGTAGATGTCTGTGCAAAAAATCCTTAACTCTCCCGTCATACATTAATTTGTGAGTGACCGGGCGAGTTGGCCGTGCGCGTAGAGGCGCGCGGCTGTGAGCTTGCATCCGGGAGATAGTAGGTTCGAATCCCACTATCGGCAGCCCTGAAAATGGTTTTCCGTGGTTTCCCATTTTCACACCAGGCAAATGCTGGGGCTGTACCGTAATTAAGGCCACGGCCGCTTCCTTCCAACTCCTAGGCCTTTCCTATCCCATCGTCGCCATAAGACCTATCTGTGTCGGTGCGACGTAAAGCCCATAGCAAAAAAAAAAAAAAATTGTGAGTGTATTTTAGAAATAAAGAGAAGAAAACAATTAATTTGTGTCAATGTCTTTTCCGTTACTTTTCTGCAGGGCCTGCCTGGACAAGGTGTTAAAGACGAGTTCGGTTCACGTGGAAGGACGAGGAAGTCGAAAAATTAAAGAAACGACAGGCGGCTATGATATTCATTCAGCCTAGACCAAAAATGATTTCTGTGAACCAGAGTCAAATTATGACTAGTATAATAATAATAATAATAATTTCGTGTGGCTATTTCTAGGCGAGTGCAGCCCTTGTGAGGCAGACCCTCCGATGAGGGTGGGCGGCATCTGCCATGTGTATGTAACTGCGTGTTATTGTGGTGGAGGATAGTGTTATGTGTGGTGTGTGAGTTGCAGGGATGTTGGGGACAGCACAAACACCCAGCCCCCGGGCCACTGGAATTAACCAATGGAGGTTCAAATCCCCGACCCGGCCGGGAATCGAACCCGGGACCCTCTGAACCGAAGGCCAGTACGCTGACCATTCAACCAACAAGTCGGACATTATGATTAGTGGAATTAAATTATGACCGCACATTATTAACAGCACTTTCAACACTGCCCGTACGGGCTACGGACGCACTGCTTTCCTGGTTGTGGACGGCGCCCTTACATCATACCATGGCCGACTGGATCCCTCGCTACGCTAGCTAGATCAACGCATCAAGTCGGCCGTGATCATACGAGCGTGTTTATAGGCAGCTGCACGTATCCCATACGGTTCTTGTCTTTTTCTCAGGGGTATTTGTTTATCAAGTGTCCACTAGAATGCAGCAGTTATCGGGAAGTTCAAACCTAAACGATAAAAAGGGTAGTTTCTTCTTGCCGTGTCCTCTACGGAAGCACTCGATGTGCCGGATGCTGAGCG
The DNA here is from genome assembly GCF_040414725.1 of Anabrus simplex. NCBI lineage: Eukaryota > Metazoa > Arthropoda > Insecta > Orthoptera > Tettigoniidae > Anabrus > Anabrus simplex. The sequence continues at coordinate 369,764,339 of NC_090268.1, read as the reverse complement.
TGCCAAATCTGTCAGCTGTGTTACTGTACAAGCATGTCCTCACGTCGGCTCAATGATAGTGATATCTTGGATATTTTATCGGAAGAAGCAAGTTCAGAAATAGATGACAGTGACGAATATCTGTTTACAAACCAGATAACATACCGAGTGATAAGTCGGGCAAAATTTTTATTTTTTACATTACTTTCGAGTGCAGGACTTTTTGGCTGCAATATTTTACTCTGAATACAAACGATAGAAATACTTCTCCTCTCCAGAAATTTCGGCTTATTTTTTCATTTAGACGAAGAGTCGCAGGCTGATGATTCACCTGTACCGCGAAAAGAATATATATAGGGTAGACCAGGGTAATTGTAAACAGGGGGTAAACAAAAGCAATGGGAAATTTACGGCTTTTGATAGAAAAACTGTGATTGTGAGAATTTTTTTTTTGCTAGGGGCTTTACGTCGCACCGACACAGATAGGTCTTACGGCGACGATGGGAGAGGAAAGGCCTAGGAGTTGGAAGGAAGTGGCCGTGGCGCAGCCCCAGCATTTGCCTGGTGTGAAAATGGGAAACCACGGAAAACCATCTTCAGGGCTGCGGATAGTGGGATTCGAACCTACTATCTTCCGGATGCAAGCTCACAGCCGCGCGCCTCTACGCGCACCGCCAACTCGCCCGGTGTGAGAATATTAGGGTGACGATATTGGCTAACATGTCAGAGCATTTTGGCGCCAAATTTCAGCAACTCTTGGTTTGTGAACAGCTACTTTGTAAATGTGTGTGAGAAAATTTGAGAAACAAATTTGCTTTGTCTTCTTTTGATCTCAGTAAGTAGGCATGTATCACACATTCAAAAAAAAAAAGAACATGGTTTCTATGAGTTATGTACTGTAGTTATGATATGTTTCTAAGTTTTAAGAGATTTGGCATAACCTCACTTCATAGGTTATGGTTTGTTTACAAATGCCCCATACTTTTTGTTGGTGGGGGTAATTGTAAACATGGAAATAGGGTCATTGTAAACATGTTTTATGTGGCTCCATTGTATCGGCGCCCATATGACAGTTTGTAGTGGGGCGGGGGAGGCCTGGGGGTATGTAGTATTTTTAATACTTTCGAAGATGAATGGCGACCTGTATTCCACGGTAGAATATCACCCGCGGTATCCCCTGCCTGTTGGTGGGAGGCGGTACTACCACTTCTACGTAATACCGACTTTTAAATCAATTTCTTGAAAGAAAAACACCTAACTACATTAGATTTTTGCCTTTCTCTGAGAGCTAGGGAGGTGCCCGCGTCCCCCCCCACCTCCACCTTGCCACCGGGCATGGGCGCCCTTGTCCAATGTTACCTTTTGTACTTTTCAATAGTCAACATTCCAAGAAAGAAAGCCCCACCCATTTATACAGTGGAGGATTTGCAGAATGCTGTCAGGGATGTCCAAAACCGTAACTGAAGTTATCGTGAAGTTGAGGAAAAGTATGCTGTTTCGATATCTGTAATATATCACATGATTAAAGGTCGGAAAGTACCTTTTTTTACAACTTGCATTACGTCGCACCGACACAGATAGGTCTTATGGCGACGATGGGATAGGAAAGGCCTAGGAGTGGGAAGGAATCGGCCGTGGCCTTAATTAAGGTATAGCCCCAGCATTTGCTTGGTGTGAAAATGGGAAACCACGGAAAACCGTCTTCAGTGCTGCCGACAGTGGGGCCCGAACCCACTACCTCCCGGATGCAAGCACACAATCGGAAAGTACCAACAACCAAAACTGGAGCTGGAAGAAGCACAGTTCTTTCTCCAGAGACCGAGAAAAGATTGCACACTGTCTGATAGCTCATGCAAAAATGGGTTATCCATGCCATAAAGAGGAACTGAAGAAGTTAGTAGCAGATTAGGTTAAAGCTAATAATATTCCTACTCCTTTCAAAAATTGTGTACCAGGCGATGACTGATACCGTGGTTTAATGAATCGGAATCCACGGGTTTCCTTAAAAAAGCCTGAACATCTTCAGAAACCGCTAATGGTGGCAAGAGATCCTCATGTTGTGTACTCTTTTTATGATGATTTTATATCTTATATGAAAGTACGAGTGTTAAAGGGGATCTAAGCAAGGCTGCATTTATTTTTAATGCAGATGAATTCTGGCTTCTGAAGTGATCCAACGAAACTGAAGACCATTGGAGAGAAAGGAAAGCCTTTGAATAGAGTATCGGGCGGTTCCGGGCGGGAGATCACTACAGTTTTGGCCTCTGTTTCTGCAGATTGCATAACTTTGCCACCGTTTATAGTTTTTAAGGGAGCAGCTGTTCAAGGACGTTGGATATCTGAGGATGCATTTCCCGGTACTACGTACGGAACGTCAAGAAATGGGTGGATGGAAAAACCTGTGTTTTTAATTGGTTTGTGGATGTATTTGTTCCACGTGTTCAACAGTTACGTGAACAGAAGAACCTGCCAGACCAGGAGGCAGTGCTTATATTTGACGCACATGCCAGCCACATTAGCCTTCGTATAATTGAAGAAACAGCTTCATCAAAAATTCATCTCATAAAGTAGCTCAGACACTTAACTGACCGCTTGCAACCTCTGGATAAATGTGTAGTTGGACCTTTAGAAACTATGTGGGATAAATAACTGGTGAAGTTTGGAAAGGAACAAATGGGTGTTGGACCTGGACGACTGAGTAAGCAAAAGTTCTCAGAAATATTAGGCATAGTGTGGAAGGCTGGAATGAAACCAGAAAATATAAGGAAAGGTTTTTAACCTACTGGTCTCTTTCCTCCAGACCCATTCAAATTTGACAGAGAACTTTTGTCTCCACATGATTTAAGGCGATACGATCAAAGTAAAAACGCCCAGGCTCAAAGGTCTGTAAAAAAAATTCCATTCACGTGTTTCTGATTTAGGCCTAAATGATGAATCTACTAATGTGACTACAGATGAGAACCTGCATCCATATGAAAAAATAATTACAGAGCAGGCAGTAAACACAACAGTTCTAGACTTGAGAACCAGAGTAAGACAGGAATCTCCCATTAAAACTACCGACATTATTGACATTTTTGCTAGTAAAATAAGATGAAAGAATTTACGTTGGTATGAAGGTGAGAGAAAAATGAAAAGAAAGCTTCCACACCACGATTAAAACAGGCAAAATGTGGTGAAGTTCTCACTTTACAGAAGATAATGGATATACTAAATGAAGCTGAAGCTGCAAGATCTTCACTGAAAAAAAAGACAAATGTGGAACAATATGTAAAGGATAAAAAGGGATCAAAACATAGGCCTAATCTTTAAAAGGAAAGTTGGTAAAAGAAAGTTAGATGAAACCTCAGAGTCAGAAACTGAGGAGGGGATGTTTTTGGCAGATGATAGAGAGAGTGCTATCGAATTGAGCGAAGAAGAGGAAAATTTCTTCACAGATAAAGAAGTTTCTCCAAAGTTATAAGACTGGGTTCTAGTCAAATTTCATAGGAAAACAGGATATTGTGTTTATGCAGGTCAGGTTGTTGAACTGGGTGAAAGAGATGTGGTCAATTTTCTTCGGAAAGGGACATCACACTTTTTCTTGCCATCAATCCCAGATAAATCGTCAGTTGACCTTTATGATATAAAGAAATTGTCACCACAACCAGAAGTTCGGAGGGGTCATTACAATTTCAAAATAAAATTTCCTGGTGCAATTGAAATTTTGTAATTTTTTAAAAATATATTTCATGAAGCAAATGAAATTTTGTAATTTTTTATATTGAATTGAATTGAATTGATAATGATGATATACATGCCACTGAGGCTGAAAAGCCCCTTTATGTAGCGTCTACTTATAACACAATACAAGTTTATGAATATACTAACTACATTTTATAATATTAAAATATCAAATTAAATATTAAACTTAAAATTAAACTTAAAATTAAAATACAGATACCAATTCCAATAAAGTTAAAACATAAATCATATAAGAAGTAATAAAGCATATCATTCGAATTTTTTAATATTTTAGGCTACAAGAATCTCAGGAATATAAAAAACAGAAACAATTTTCTTAGAAATATACATATTTCTTATTATTGGACACAAGAATACCTGATCTCAGCCCCTTGCGTACTCCTCCAGGAAGGTAGATGTTAAGGACTGCTTTAGTTGGGTGCAGTTTCTGTCATTTGCGAAACGGTGAAGGTTAAAGACATTGAAGATACGGGATGCAGTGCAAACAAAAGATTTGTTAAATTTAGTGGTACGATGAAGGGGAATTTGAAGGGTAGTTTTTGTAAACCTATTATCTCTGTTATGTACTGACTCCATAGATTTAAATGCATTATATAGGTAGGGTGGGGTCTTCAGTTTGAGAATTTTGTGCGTAGCAACGGCTACTGAGATTTCCCGTCGTTCATGGAGTTTCAACCATTGCAGCTGAATGTAATAGGGTGTTATGTGTTCATCACGCCTGGCATTTGTCACGTAACGAACACATGCGTTTTGCACCCTCTGTAGTTGTATGTTCAAAGTTTCGGATAAGTCGTTGTATGCGACTGATCCATAGTCAATTATGGGGAATATAAGACTTTGAACAAGTAGTTTCCGCATAAAAGGTGGTGTACATGACACGTTACGTTTCAAAATATGCATGGATGACACAACTTTTCTGATCACATTTGACGTATGATCAGACCAGGATACGGTTCTGTCGAAAATGAGTCCTAGATTGTTAACGGTGTCACTATAATGGATATCTGAATCTAGAATTTTTATTGGTGGGAGGGATTTGAGGTCAACAGTTTTCAGGAGTTTTGAGTAACCTATGCAAATAAGCTGGGTCTTAGCCACATTTAATTGGAGGTTATGATTTGCGCTCCATTCGATCAATCGAGAGATATCATGGTTGAAATGCATTATACAAGAAGGTGCGTTAGTGGGACTGAAGTGGAAGTAAGCTTGTAAGTCATCAGCATACATATGAAAAGTACTACTTTTAAAGACTTCAGAAATGTCATTTATATAAATAGAAAAGCATAAAGGACCGAGGACTGATCCTTGTGGTACGCCACAGTTTACTGATTCCCAGATAGAGGATCGTCCGTCAACAAATGTAACTCTTTGTGATCTACTTGATAGATATGATTCAAACCAAGATAGAGCACTCTGCGAGAAACCAATTGACTTCAACTTTGCAAGAAACAACTCATGATTAACAGAGTCAAATGCCTTAGAGAAATCAAAGAGAAATAAGATAGTAAGCTGTCTCTTATCGATGGCCGCGCGTATATCGTCCGTAACTCTCAGCAGAGCCGTAGTAGTACTATGGCCTTTCTTGAAGCCAGATTGGTAGGGATTTAGGATGTGATATTTAGACATATATTCACATATCTGCTCATGAACAATTCTTTCTAATGCCTTACTAAGTGCACAGAGGATATTGATAGGCCTAAAATCACTACAGACTGTTGGGATTTTCTTTTTGGGCACAGGACGTACATTGGCACGCTTCCATTCTGAGGGATACACTCCATTCTGTAGAGAGAAGTTAAATAAATGCACAAGGGCAGGAAGAAATATGTCAATGCAATTAGAAATCATGGATATTGAGATATTATCTGGACCTTTGGCTTTAGTTCGAATTGATCTGACTGCTTTTTCTACCTGTGAAGGGTGTACGTACATGAAATAGAATTTATCTCTGTTACTTGGAGTGACAGATCTATAATGTTTGGTAGTTTCTGATACTTTCGGAGAGTTGAAGTTAGAGACTGATGCCATATAATATTCACTTAATTCGGATGGAGTAACAGGCATCTGGCTATCTTGAGAGTGACTGGCTCCAATACCAAGTGATTTTGCAGCACGCCAAGAAGCTGAGGTGCTCTTACAGTTACGGAAGATGTTGTACGTATACTTCACTTTAGCGTTTCTAATGACTTGTTTTATCTCATTACGCAAGACCCTGAATTGCTCGTAATCATCTGGAAGTTTTGTTTTAATAAATTTCTTCCTAGCTCTGTCCCGTTTACTTATCAATTCCTTAATACGCTTATTGAACCATGGTGTTGACTGGTGTTTTACGAGAATTCTTTTTGGGGGCGCATGCTTGTCATAAAGAAAAAGTACAAAGCTGTTGAAGAGAGAGACTTTTTGATCTATGTCATTAGACTGGAAAAACACATTCCAGGGTAGTAATTCAGCGTCAGCACGAAACTTGTTTACGTCAAATTTACTGAAGTCTCGAACAAGAATTGTTTTCGGAATCTGTTTTGGCGTGGATAAATTGAATACAGCATATAGCAAATCATGACCAGAAAAACCGGCAGCTGGTTCCTGTCCGTATTCTACTACCAACTCATTGCAGTTGGATGAGATTATGTCAAGAGTGCTATCGGAAGTGGCAGTATGAAAGGTTGGATTGAATGGAAGGCAGTCGAGGTTACAAGCGTTGAGCACATCGCGTATGTTATTGCTTTCAAACGTCCCAGTTCCGAAACGAGCATTAACATCTCCCACAACGAATACATATTTATAATTCATAACATGAGAATACATATCGTTCAAGAATGTATCCGTGAACCCTACTTTTGGTGGACGATACATACAAGCGAAAAGAATTTTAGTGTCTGAAAGGGCTATATCAAGGATTATGTACTCAGGTTTCTTATTGTACTCTCCAGGAGATTTGCTAAGTACACTGCATTTTATGCTGTTCTTCAAGTAAACTGCAACACCACCAGCGGCTCTGTTTATTCTGTAATTACGGAAAATATTATACCCATCGAGACAGACGGCAGAATCTGGTACTGAAGGTTTGAGAAATGTTTCACTTACTGCAATAATATCAAACGAACTCTTGCCAAAAATGTGCCGGAACTCAGATATATGGGAGGAGTCAACAAGAGACTGAGAATTGATATGAATGACCTTAAGATTTCTTGTGTTTCTCACACTAACACCGTGTAGTAAGTCAGATAAGACACACTCATTACTTGTCATGAGTGCAATATAGTACAAAAGGTTAAACACAATAGATAAATAACAGATCGTTCAAGAAGTATGATGTTTTTAGTAGCCTATATCAATATAAGAATAATTTAAGGATTTGGAAATTATGTGATGAAGTGAAATAAAAAAGTGTAGAAAATGTGTATAAAATCAATCGCGTTAGCAATTATTTCTAAATGTAAAATAAATTATAACTAATATACTGCACTAAATAGAATGGTTGCGAAAGAGAAACTTTTGAATTGTTAGCCTCACCAGAATTATTTTTACTTCTCGTCCAAGGTAATTCCAGTAATCAAGTGATGCACAGGAATACGAATTATCGCGCCGCATCATTTCAGTGGAGCTGGGTAGCGTTTCTTCAGTTCCTCGAGGTCCCGTTCCGTCTTCACTCGATGTTTCACATCACCAACGCGCACCATTATGACACCATCCATAGTCCACACTGAATTTAGTCCGAAATGGCTTACAGCACGTTTGAGAATGTCAGTACGGGTCTTAGTTAGGTCCTCCCGTATGGTTATACCACTATTCTTTAACAGCCTCTTTGATTTGAAGACTGCATTTCGGTAGGCGTATGAAACAAATTTCACAATGATGGGCCTGGTTTTGTTGTGACTTCTGGCACCAACTCTGTGCGAACGGTCGATCATCGCGGGATCAAGTGGAACATTGATCCGAGTGGCAATCTCCTGAATGCGCTTGTCCGTGTCTTCTCCTGAAGTTTCAGGTACTCCAAATATACGTAAACTGTTCCGACGTTGATAACTTTCCAGCTCATCTGTCCTATCGTCTAACTGCCGTTGAAGATCAGTTATTGCCTCGTCACGTTTGGTGAGTTCACATTTTAATTCTCTGATTACGTCAGTATTAAAATCAATACTTTCTTTAAGTTTCTGTATGACCTTATCGGCTACTCTGTCTACAAGTTCGTCGAGGAGTGAACTGTTCTTAATGAGGTTATCCACCGTTAGTGACACCGTAGTATCTATAACCTCCCTGCTTACGCTGGTTTGTAAAGTGTCCGATCGGGTGCACTGATCATCGCAGGTCAAGATGTTGGCAGCGCTGTTCTGTGAATTTAGAGGACGGTTGATGTTCTTCACTTGTTCTCGCATAGTTTCAGCAGTTGCCACATGAGAGCGTGGGCTGTCACTGTTTATGTCCTTGCCTTTAGAGAGTGGGGTGGCACTACTGCTCGCGGGCTGGGCGATACGGGCCTTAGCCTTCACTTGTTTACGTGAGTTACCCATTGTAATTCAAAAAACTTTTACAAATTACTTACGAATCACGATACCTTCTTCCAAGTGAAGTACTTCTGCACATGCACAAGTTAAAGCACCACTGAATGCACACTTGATATATACTTAACACCGTCTTATAACACCTTCACAAAGATAAATACTGGAGAGGCTCACACTCGCGTCTATACCACCATGTGTCAGAGAGAGGCCTATGTCCTGATACAATTGATTTTTCTCGTAGTGTTGAACAATCAATGACTTAATGGTGCTTCCGTATCCCTCATACAGTTCCAATTTTGTTAGTGTTCCATAATTAAAAGGTTAACCATATTCTTAATTTCCTTTGACTTCTCGTTCAACAAAAATTAACATTGGGGTTATTGTAAGCACATAATTAATGAAAACAATAATTTAAATAAATATAGATCTGTAGACAAAATTTGATCTTTTATAATTGATTATAGTTAGTACTGGGGACTATGTGGAGTAAAATATATCCAAGATAAGTAGAAAGTGTTTACAATTACCCTAGTCTGCCCTAGTGGTGGTACAAGCAGTGCAAGGTTGGACTGTTCATAGCCCTATGTCTTCAGGGCTACTATACCAAAATAAACTGTTTTAAATCGGTAAATTGTGTATTTCAAATTATATTGTGTTTATTTGCGGCTTCAGTAACCACATTAAATTCTTCTTATTTAATGATGCTTATTGGTGAAACTTTAATATAAAAGTTTTTCTCGTACATTTTTAATGTTTTTCATAAGACTAGTATAATTAAATTAGTTTAGATATGTACTTTCTGATTAATATCTTCGTTTTGGATGGCTGACGCCTTCATATGATACAAAAATTGTGTACCTACTTTGTTTCGCTGTTGCGTAATAATGTATTAAAATTCGGGAAACAGACCCGGTTCACTGACAAGGACCATGTCAAAATATGGTAATGATGAAAGTGTTAAATATTCCGCTAACATCGTGATCATCGGGAGTCCCTAAACACCAGTATTCGAAACGCAGTCATCCTCTCTGTTTCCAATATCTTTGTAACCACTATGTAAATCTTTTGGACAACAGATAACCTCTTATTGGTAAACTTTTATATTTGGAAGTCACAGTGTTATATTCAGGGGAAAAGGTAAGATATCAACAAATTTCGTGTGCGAATTTTTATTCCCTCTGAGTTATCATGTAGATATAAATAGTATTTTAAAAAGTATTTAAGTGGAGATCGGAGGGGTGAAATTGTGGTGAATCATGTACAAAGAATGGCAGCTGGAATTATACAATGACACTATGTAAACAGTTTGAAGTAATGTGGAAAAAAGTTCACAGCCTGTTTCCAGTTTCAACCAGATCAGGAATGGAATGAATGAAGCCTCAATCTAGCGGTGAAGATACGAACTGTGCAGACTGCCGAAGCCTGTCGCACTCCTCTGGGGCAATGTTTAATGCCTAAACAGATGAAATAAAATGATACTGGAGAGTGCTGCTGGAATGAAAGATGACAGGGAAACCCGGAAGACCCGGAGAAAAACCTGTCCCGCCTCCGCTTTGTCCAGCACAAACATGGAGTGACCGGGATTTGAACCACGGAACCCAACGGTGAGAGACCCCCGAGGCTCAAGGAAAATACGTACTGTATTTACCCACATTACCTTTAATTCGTTATGAAGTGAATAAAATGATTAGGTATCATCAAATAATAATAATAATAATAATAATAATAATAATAATAATAATAATAATAATAATAATAATAATAATAATAATAATAATGAGTTTAACCTTCACGCAGACATTTGTCGATCTTCAACAAAATTGTGGCACAGAAATTAAAATAAAATGACACATAAATGGGTAGCAGGCGTAATTAGCGCGGTGGGTGCAGAGTAGTTTTCGTCCTAAAAGTGGTCACGGCTTGTACGTTGTCCGTCAGCTCTACATTCCGAGCAGAGGAGGGGTGGCCACGGCTCTACCTCCTTATTCGGGAGACGGAGGGGGTTGGTCTCCACCGTCGGCTGTTCTAAGAATGGTTTTTCGTGGTTTTCCATTATCCTGCACTAACGCCAATGCCGGGACCCGCTAGCCACCTCACCTTCTGCGAACATCTCCTTCATTGCAACAAATCTCCTGGTCTCAGAGACGGCATTGCCATCTACGAGGCCCGCCGATCCCTTCAGGGACGGAATGAGAAGTTGTTTAGTTATAGTAATTAGCCTCGTAAAAAAAACTGAAGAGCTGCAGAGGTAGCGAAGGATCAAGGAAGTCAATCAAGTCAGCTGAGGATGTCTTAACTCAGACCAAGTGGCCCTCCTTTACGTATAGACTACCTGGTTGGGTGGCAGTAGTATTGGTAAGGTAAGTCCCTAAACGGGCTGTATGCGCCACGAATTTCATGAAGTGTATTATCTCCGTATGGGCATGCAATGATTTTCTTATTTCCAGGAAAATCGCTCGCTTATAGTCACCAAGCCTGTCTCAAATTCGTAGCCGAGACTGACATCAAATCTCCTAGGCCAGGGATGGCGAAACTTTTCCGACTAGTGTGCCATTTTAGGTCAGGATTATTATTCTCAACTGTCCTCTGTGCTACTTGTCATTTTCGTTTATATTGGATACAACCCCCATCCCCACTCACCACCGCCACCACGTACTTCCATTCCTAATTCCAAATTATGTTTCATAATATGTTATATTGTAAAATACCGAATACGTGTGATTGCATGTTTCAAGGTCATATTTTGCCAATACCGCAACAATACTTAGTAGCTATGTCGTTTATGTTAGGTTCATAACTTGTCTTCACAATGTGCATTGTAGAAAATAGCTGCTTGTAGGCGTATGATGACCCAAATAAAGTAAGTAGCGATGTAGCAAGTTCCTTCATGGCCGAAAACCTTTGTGGGAGGCTGTTCCACTCTTCACCCTGTCTAGAAAGCCAAGAATAACGGCCGAGAGGATTCGTCGTGCTGACCACACGACACCCTTAAATGTGCAGACCTTCGGGATGAGCAGCGGTCGCTTGGTAGGCCAAGGCCCTTCAAGGGCTGCAGCGCTATGGGATTTGGTTTGGTTTGTTCCACTATTCAAGTATTAAGTTCTCCGGCTTCTGGAGAGAGTATTCATCATCAACAGCACACTCGATTTTCACTGATGCTTCATCAAATTGTACGAATTTTTACAACCATACATGCTTTCTTAAAATTCATTCAACTCCATTTCTAAACAATCAATATCTAACCACTCAAAACAAACCCCCATTTGTGCAATATGAAGTTTTGAAATAAAGTGCGATAATTTCTCCAAATCTCGAAATTGAGATAATTTCTTGGCAAATATTTGTCTTACTAACTTCACAACAATAAGAAGTTACCCACTAAGAAAAATTACGCGATGCTGGCAACCACACACACGCCAAACTTCACTAATTCACTGATTTGGGTGAACGAATGGCTCGTCGGCCCCATCTGACATTTATTTCACTTGACTTCCGGATCTATCAATGTTGTAGTGTTGCCATAATGCACGTTCGAATGGAACTAGAATTTAGATTTTCGGTATTTATTTCTTAAACCTGAAACACTATGACTATACGATGGACGAGATAAGTGTAGTCAATAGTACAAAACGCACATAAAAATTTAATATGTGCATGTGGTGTGCCACCGAAATCGTGTTCGCGTGTCACCTAGGACACGCGTAGCATAGGTTCGCCATCCCTGTCCTAGGCCATGGCTGTGACGTGAGAGCAATTGATGAACGCGTGTTCGCTCTTGGAGACAAATCTGTAACCTGCTCATGAACAATATCGTTAGAATAATTTCATCACGACAATGTGCGCTCTCCAATGATACTGTGATGTACGCTCACTAAAAAGCAGTTCCTAGCCTGCAGCATGGCTTCATACTTAACGTAACTCACAGCGACTGCATCGGACAAGTAAAATTATTTCTATGCATTCCATTCCATGCCAGGAACACAAGTTATTATGCTATGGATAATATCGAACCACACGGCTTTAATGTCGGCAACACACACGCTGTGAAATGTGGACAGATTTAAATTGGAATATAGGTGCAAGCATGGAATCAACCAATGAAGAGTACACATTTATTATGACTTAGATCAGGACTGTCCAAACTTTTCATATACCATGGCGCATCTGACGTTTGTCTATGTAGGCACGTGTGCCGTTTAATAATAATAATAATAATAATAATAATAATAATAATAATAATAATAATAATAATAATAATAATAATAATAATAATTGTACCGGGTGGTACACCTCCACGACGCTAATTCAAACTTTGCGCCAGTTGAAACTCCTCTACTGGAGGAAGTCTGAACTTTATCTACTGTGTTAATTTTCAAGTTTCTTAGAAGATGTCACTACTTGTAAACTTTGAAGTTTCTGAACTGGGTCGTTTTCGATGTATTTTTGTTTTGCCTGTAGTAAGAAGTGTGGACATTCTCTTCCAGATGGCACTACTGAAGAACTACAATTGTGCACCCTAGTGCGAAGTGAAAGAACTATGTTTTTGGAGAAATTTTGAATTCATAAGTTTGTTCTTTGTTAAATTTCTTTCAGTTATTCTTTAAGTTGGCAATATTAACCCTTTCTTTCTGCCAGTTTTGAAACTGGCCAATCATAATTTTCTGTAATTAATTTTCCACCAATAAGGTGTTTCTTCCTCATCTAGTGTAGGGGTTTTCGTCGTTAACCAATAAAATTTTTGTGGGAGGGTGTTCTCATTCCTGAAACGCCTCGAACTTTCCACGAGGGTATATAAACTGCTGATTTTCGGGTCTCCGGGCCACTTCAGTAACATCTATCAGTGTGTAAAGTACGTAGCAGGGGGCGGGAAGCGCCTCTTTCTTCGGGCAGCAGTTCAACCACCAGGTTATGGCCGTTTAATAACTTCTTTTCTTGCTAGCTCAGCAGTTTAACTCTCGGGGCAGGTCCGAAGCCTTTCTACCATGTAACATTCCCCTAAAATGTAAAGACACTTGGTATCCATTCTATCTTTTAAACTACATATTGGGATAGAGAGTGCTTAACCCTCTCGAGCTCCCACTCATATTGCGTTGAGGTGAACTTATTTTCTCAACCGTTTCTTCCTTAATGTAATGTAAATTGTCTTCTTCTATAAGTCACCTCTCTAGTATGGGATTAGCCCTTGCAGTAACAGCCTAGTGCCACGTAGGTTTTATATAAAGTGTATTCGGAGTGCAAGAACGCCTCCTCTCAAGTTGGTATTTTAGAGGCCATGTAATTTACCTGTTTCTTTACTTAATAGGCCTCAGTAGGTTGGGTGTTTTTACCCCTGTTTTCATGTCCTTGGAGGACAACTTGAATGTGGAGTTTGGTGTGGCTTTTGATAGGCTTAAATTTTGAGAGCGAGTTGCTCTTTCTTGAAAATTGAGTTGTTGTATGCCTCGAGGAGGCTTTACCGTGTAAAGAGGAGCAAGTGCTCCTAGGCATGATTGGGGTCTTCTGCCCCTTTGTTGAATTCTGTATATCGTAAGGTTGGGCTTATAGCTCAAGAATTGTGTGTCTGGCTCTCGGAGCCCAAATCCTGTAATCACTGTAATTGTACATTTTCGAATTGTGTTTCGGCTACTGAGTACCTGTTCTATTTGTTATTTCTTAATCTTGAAAAGAAAATATAACCTTATTAAATTTTATCTTAATTTTAATTTCGTATTTTGAGACCTGTTCACCCCCGCACCTTCTTTCACCTCTGCTAATCCACCAAACCACGGTAACAATAATAATAATAAAAACATGCAGGATGTTGACTGAATATTTTGAAAAATATCGTACTGCATAATTAGTGTATACTCTGGCACTAAGCATTCGCTGCAATTTGAGGAAAGGTATTGCTCCACCTATTAACTATCACAATTGTACTGTAAGTTCGTAAACATTTAGTGATGATTAGAGTCACTGTATGAAGTCATATTCCGAATTGAAAAATGATGTATACGTTTCGTAGTCAATATACATAAATAAAATTTGAGGTCGTGAAATTCAGTTCTTCATATAATATAAATACAATTCAAATTTAAGAAGAAATGTCCTTAGACATGAGTCACAGTGCTTCTATTCAGGATACGATCTGAATAAAACGGAGGACTGCGTGATTGTTCTACGGCCCCGAACAGCAGATGTTTTGTAAGAACGTAAGAATGATGTGAAGGAAAGATTTATGAAACATTAACAACTTGGTCTTTTCCTGGGAGGTGGTACTTGTCAACATTCTGATCGTGAAAGTCTTTTCGACCAACGGGGCTTGAACTGGTAAACCGGTCAGACCGTATAGATTTGAGCCTTGACCATCATGGCCACCAGGTGCGCAATAATAATAATAATAATAATAATAATAATAATAATAATAATAATAATAATAATAATAATAATAATAATAATATGCGCATATGTGAGGCTGACACTCTGCCTAAGATGAATTCTAGTGATGAAGACGGCATAAACACGCAGCCCCATGCCAGAGAAATTAACCAATGAAAGTTAAAATAGCAGACTCGTCCGGGAGTCGAACCTGAGACTCCTTGGACCAGCATGCTAACCATTTATCGATGGAGCCGCACTGTTAGCTGTTGATAAAAAATAGCATTACTTTTTCCTAAATAGTATTGTGCCCTACAATGCTCTTGATTCCAATCAGGCGAATGCCGAGCTTGAACCAAGAACACCATAGTGAACAAAACTCCCACCAGCGTGGGCTCGTGCACATATCTTACCTGCGTTACATATCCATGCTCAGCAACTCAGTCGCACATGTCTCAGGGATATAGGGTATAACAAAGGGCGAAATACAATCAAACACGTGGATATGCATGAAAGCAAGGTAAGAACAACCCAAAAATTTAAAATGAAAATACGGGAAACAACGCTGTATTCACAGTGAACATAAATGGATTTATTACAATAAAAAAAGTATCCCAATATTTACAAGAAGTTAAACTCTCAAATAATTTTTGTCAATAGTTTGTCGCAAATGACTTCCAGGTCACAATCTTATCGTACTGCCAGGCTGGAACAAGCATAAATCACGGAATAAGTCAAAAGTAACGAGAAAGGATAATTTTCTGCACAAAAACACAGAAGAGCCATCTCCTCTACATGAAAAATATCGTGTCACAGTACCTCGAACCCAAGATCTTCAAATAACGGATTACAATATACTTGGCCTGGACTGAATGAAGGTTCAAAGTCCGGCATACATAAGGCACCTAAACTCATCAATAAAATCATGGAAATTACAGCTCCGTCATCAGGTAGCTAAATAAACACGTGGCAAGACTAAGAAAAACAAGGCCAGGCAGACAAAATGCGATCTCTGCTGGCTACACAATGTCAAGGCCGGGGGAGACTCTCCCTGTGAACACTTGAGCTAGCGCAGACAGCTTAATCACATTCCCTAGCCGGTGACGTAAAACTTGACTTCCTTAACCCCCTCAAAGAACGGGATGTGTGTCGGCCCAGCTCCCCTTGGGAGCGCTCAGCTGATCAGATGAAGGAATTCCTGCCGTGTACCTCAATTCCCTTCTATAATCACATGATATAACATTCTTAGCGCCGAAATTATTCAAACATTATCTTATCTCTGCTTATCCATAAATCACGTTCTCTTATATCTGCCTCCACTGGGCTTATCCATAAGTATACAAGGACTCAATTCCCTGGCGCTACCACGGCCAGAATAATGCGTAATATTCACATCACAATGTTCATCATTTACTTGCGCTCGGCATCACTATAACAATACGTGCAATCAGCTAGTTTATGTAAAGATATCTCAAGCAAAATGGCACATACATCCAGCCCCGTTAGCCTATGTGAGTCAAGGAGTAAGTCTAGATCTCCTCTGAATTACGTACTATCTCAAATAAATATAGGTTACGCGGCTCTAACGACCGTATCTGGTTAACAGACCTAGCAAACATGACCAAGACGGAACAAATACCACAAAATAAAGAAATAAAAAAAATCAAAATTATACAAGTGGGAATATACAACCTACTGCCTATCCTACTATCCTGAGTTCGAGGTCTGTACTTGATTACTCTAAACAAATTGTTATTTACATCAGACAGCTATTGTTGTGGCTGACGGCCACCCTGAACATAATTGCAATAATTTACATGCTTAGAACCAATTGGAGCGATCTAACCTGGACGTATCGATGACATTGCGAGGCCGCCCCTCTATGGACCCCTGGATTTTACTCCATGTTGGCAGTTGTCATCGCCGGCAGCACAGGTATGCGGATTACTGGATACATGCTGGCTGATGAAGGCTTCTCCTGCAGCTTCCTCGAAGGTTGTGAGGTGTCTCCTTCGGCGTCGTGATGAGCACGCCTTTCTGGTGTCCCCGTGTCGATGCTCGGGGACTTGACAGCTCCTGCCTTCTCCAACTCGCCGTACTTCTTTCTTGTTCTCAGCGTGTCGTTGCTCCCGCTGGGTCGGTGAAGGGAACATTTCTTTCCCGAATAGATAGTGCCTGGTGTTTGCGGCTCGCAGCTCAGATGCTAATCTCGATGTTAGCTCAGAGTCTTGTCACGCAGTCCCGACAGCAAGACAGTCAAAGAATGAATCTCAAGCGCTCCGCGGCTCCATATATATAATACGGCTCGCTTACCCACGCTAACGAGTTACCCGCGGCATTCTCCCGCTCGCGGCTTGCATGCATAATGCGCGCCAAGTACTTATCTCCCTTATGCACTTCTCACTATGCTCATGCCGCATATCAAAATCTCGTGCCTATTACGGAGGTTGCAATTTTCTCGTCAACACAAATGCATCTATTCTGTCCTCAAAGATATAAATTAACTTCTTTCTTCGCTCCAAATCCTTTGTTGGCACGCTACATAGGTGAAGTGTTTGGCGTCCTCTGCCTAAATTAAAGAGCTTCGCTGGGGTTATAAATTTATCTCATGAGATTCTAGAAACTTCACAATTACATAGCCGCTTTCTTCCCACGAGAACTGCTCACACTCCACTTCTCTCGTGTAATAAATTAGTATACAAGGATCTTCAGGGTGGTCTCGAATATTCCAAATATCGCAGGCTAAAATCATGACTATAAGACAATGAACGGAATGGTTCAGTATTATATTGTATTTATGAAGAAAAATCATTTTGCTGCCATTTTTTCTAATATCTATATTTTAGATTTATATATCACTGCAATTATTCCCGCATTGCTTTCTTGTGTTGGTTATGAGTATTAAGACAAATTTTATATTAATATCAGTCTTCTAACATTGAATTACATCCGATTTCCACTGGGGTGTAAAAAACCGCACACCACCAGATATGTCAGAAAAAATACCTTAATTTGAGTTCGATGTAGGATAATAAAAAGGCAGGAAAAAGCCCCTAGCAAAAAAAAATCCTATCATCTTCCAGTCAGTATTCCTCATACACAGTATTCCGCTGATAACAATCACCGCTTCTTTAAATTTCGCCCGTGCTGCATTTACCAGGTCCCACACATCCCCAACTATGTTGGTACTTATACCTGCTTGCCTTATGTTGTTGGTACCAACGTTAAACACTTCCACCTTCTCTTTTCCCTCCTCCTTCTCTTATGCTTTCCTCAACATCTGCCCTAATCTAATTCCTGGATAACACTCTACCCTGGTTCCCTTTCCTCCGTACACTTTCCCCACATTTATAACAATTCCATCCTCCATGTCCAGAGCCTCAACCCTACCTCAATCATTTGATCCCCTCCCATCATGGTCAGAACATCCTTTCCTTACTGATGAGAATCTACTTCCTCCTCCCTTTTCTCTCTCCCCTGACCCTGTTCCACCTGTCTTTCCTTATTCTCTACTTTCCATTTCCCTTTCCTACTTTTTCCTTTCTCCCTACTTCCACACTTCTCAGCAACAGTTCCCTGTTCCTCATTTTCCATCTGTTGTTCTACCTGCAGTGACTCGTACGGATTTCTCACAGACACCTGTCCTGAATTCTGATCCTGAATAGAGCCCTTAGCCTACGATGTCCTTCCCCTACCTGTCTTCTACAATTCCTCACTTTCCTTCCCATCCCTCTTTTATACCTGTACATTGTTCGAAGGAGGCTTTCTTTTCTTCATGTCCTCTGAGAGAATCCTAAATCTCCCTCAAACTGTCCAACTCCTCTCTCATACTCATTGACGCCTGGCCACACCCGCAGTTCCTACACTTGCACTCCTTACCCATTCTTTACGGAATAATGAAAACGAAAGGAAAAAATAAAATAACTTATTATATGCAAAAAGAAGAAAGGAAGGCAATATTATCTAGGATACTCCACAAAGATTATTCGACTATGAGGTAATGAATACACTATAATACTACTTAGCTGTACTAAATTTTTATCCTACATTACCCTAACAGGATGAAAATATCCGTTAATTATTTAATACCGAAAGGAATACTTTAAAATTACACAATTCTAAATGCAGTTACGTCTATCCTAATTACAACAACAGAATTCTAGTAAGAGGTTTTCTAAAAAATACTTCTACAATACTACACAAATATTTCACAGTCACAGAATACGCATACTAATTTCTAATATAATACTACAACGCACTAAAATAATTTTTAACTACTTTCAGACGTATACTAATTACAATAATTTATTACTAAGCACAAAAAGAAATTGAAATTGCAATTAAAGTTGGAATTTCGCAAGGAATACTCAAAGATTACCAAAAAAGCTAAATGCGCAGACAGATTATTATTAGTACTGTTTTATCCTACTATGCTCTAGTAGAAATGAAAACTGCCGTTTGGTTAAATGATGAAGTACGAAAGGGTTACCGTGCACAAAGGTACACACGAATATATCAGGCAAGATACTATCTACTATACCGTATCTACACTACAATTCTCAGCTGAAATGTGGTTATGTGATTTTTACAGCTGGTAGAATACAATATTTTTTTTTGCAATCTGCTTTACATCGCACCGACACAGATAGGTCTTATGGCGACGATGGGATAGGAAAGGCCTAGGAGTGGAAAGGAAGTGGCCGTGGCCTGAATTAAGGTACAGCCCCAGCATTTGCCTGGTGTGAAAATGGGAAACCACGGAATTCAATCTTCAGGGCTGCCGACAGTGGGGTTCGAACCCACTATCTCGAGAATATTGGATACTGGCCACACCTATCGAGCTCGGTGTGGATTACTGTTATTTATCCTACTACGCGGGACGGGGAACTGAGAGATAAATTAAATAACCCTGTTTAACATTCAATTAGTGAGTCAGCAGTTCGACTGAGTTTTTAAAATTTCATATTTGATTGCAAACTTAAACCGTTCGGTAATTGGTAATTCGTGAAGGAATGGTTAATTCTAGCCGGTGAGGAGTACTGTACTCTACCACTACTAACTCCACTACGTACGGCACAGCATGTGCGTACTACAAAGCGAGACAGTTCCTTCGTCCCATACTACCACTGAAGCGCCTGACCACTCTGCGATCTTATGTCACACGGGCTCACACGTCAGCCAGTTGGTGGACACTGATATAGATTATGCCCAGACAGTATTCCATTATTTACCTCTGCACAACACTTGTCTTATTTTAATATTCAACTCAATTTTCAAGAGTCTCACAAACCTCCTAGGCTACTTCAAAGACAACTGTGAATACTGGAGTCAGATAAATGCTATCTAAAGAGTACAATTTATGTTATTCTAGTCTGTCAAAGCATCAATCTATTCATTACTTAGATATCATTAATCATTGTCGATTGGGATCCTTCTCCCACAACCTGTCTGCTTTCCTTTAAGGATATAAATTCCAAGTTTCTTATTACAAATTCGATGCTATCACCCTTTGTTGATTAGGAACAAGTTTATATATGTCATAAGTTTAAAGAAGTTCAACTTGAGGAAGATAACAATTCAGCCTTGCGCCAGACACCTCGATATCTCTCGTAGATGATAAACTTCAACCTGCCTCTGAAGTTTGCTTCTGAAAAATAAATCTTATGAATTCTGTAAGATGTTGGAAGTTATAATTTATTATTTTCTCATCGATGCAGCGAGGCTGAAATCAGAGAACAGCTTTTAAAACTCATTTATGTGTGCTGTTCATTACTATGAGACGAGTTATATTATTATCCCTGTATCTAAACACGAATGAATACAAGCAGTGGATTCATTTATACGTGAAATTTTTTGTCGAGATAGTGTTACTGAGTAATGTTATACATTTTTCATTCCGGATGGAAAAGCTGAGAAATATTTTATTTTCACACCTTTCATGGCCGTTACCGTATTTCTTTCGTCTTTAGACAATGAGCACTTAAAAGGAGGATTTCCTACTACAACAATAATAAAAATATGATTTAATTATTATAATCGTTCTTTCGTAATCTGTTTATCCTCCAGGGTCGGATTTTCCCTCGGACTCAGCGAGGGATCCCACCTCTACCGCCTCAAGGGCAGTGTCCTGGAGCGTGAGACATTGGGTCGGCGGATACAACTGGGGAGGATGACCAGTACCTCGCCCAGGAGGCTTCACCTGCTATACTGAACAGGGGCCTCGTGAATGGGAAGGTTTTTTTTTGCTACTTGCTTTACGTCGCACCGACACAGATAGGTCTTGTGGCGACGATGGGACAGGGAAGGGCTAGGAGTGCGAAGGAAGCGGCCGTGGCCTTAATTAAGGTACAGCCCCAGCATTTGCCTGGTATGAAAATGGGAAACCACGGAAAACCATTTTCAGGGCTGCCGACAGTGGGGTTCGAACCTACTATCTCCCGAATACTGGATACTGGCCGCACTTAAGCGACTGCAGCTATCGAGCTCGGTGGGAAGTTTGGAAGGGATAGACATGGAAGAGGGAAGGAAGCGACCGTGGCCTTAAGTTAGGTACCATCCCGGCATTTGCCTGGAGGAGAAGTGGGAAACCACGGAAAACCACTTCCAGAATGGCTGAGGAGGGGATCGAACCCCCCTGTACTCAGTTGACCTCCCGAGGCTGAGTGGACCTCGTTCCAGCCCTCGTACCACTTTTCAAATTTCGTTTCGAAACCGGGAATCGAACCCGGGCCTCTGGGGGTGGCAGCTAATCACACTTACCACTACACCACAGAGGCGGTCATTATTATAATCAATTAATAATAAATTTAGTCCGCCTCTGTGGTGTAGTGGTTAGCGTGATTAGCTGCCACCCCCGGAGGCCCGGATTCGATTCCCGGCTCTGCCACGAAATTTGAAAAGTGGTACGAGGGCTGGAACGGGGTCCACTCAGCCTCGGGAGGTCAACTGAGTAGAGGTGGGTTCGATTCCCACCTCAGCCATCCTGGAAGTGGTTTTCCGTGGTTTCCCACTTCTCCTCCAGGCGAATGCCGGGATGGTACCTACCTTAAGGCCACGGCCGCTTCCTTCCCTCTTCCTTGCCTATCCCTTCCAATCTTCCCATCCCTCCACAAGGCCCCTGTTCAGCATAGCAGGTGAGGCCGCCTGGGCGAGGTACTGGTCATACTCCCCAGTTGTATCCCACGACCAAGAGTCTGAAGCTCCAGGACACTGCCCTTGAGGCGGTAGAGGTGGGATCCCTCGCTACGTCCGAGGGAAAAACCGAACCTGGAGGGTAAACAGATGATGATGATGATGATGAATAAATTTAGTCCGCGAGCCATATCCAGCCCACGAAGGAGATCAATCAGGAATAACGAGGAATCTAACTTTTATCAGGGAAAACGTCCGTCTCCGTGGCGTAACGGTTACTGTTATTAGTTGCACTACTCTGGGCCCACGTTCGATTCCCGACATTGCCAGAAATTTAAGAACGTCAGGAGAGCTGGTATGAGGTTGAAATGGTACAAGCAGCTGCACGACCTCGCGAAGAGGTCACCAGTTTACTTACAAGTGAAGATAGGAAATAAACTTATATTTAATGCGATGCGCAATTCTTAAGGCATGTCTAACACCATGAGAGACAGCTAGAACTACTCCTGTCCCTCCAACCATCTAGAAAGCCGTCTTCACTTCTTCGTAAATAAGAGAAAGGCTGCGGTACTTTCTCTCGATAAATTAAAAAATAAGGTGGGTGAACATAAATTTAAAACATTAAAACATGGGGTTTGCTTTCAACAAAACATATTTAAAAAAACATGTTCAAGTAAGTGCAGATGTTACAAGAGCAAGTGTATGAATTTCCAAAGCAATTACCAAAGGAGGTAAGCCATCTAACGACGGTGACTTCATCGAAAGTTGTGGTTTAGTCGTGGCTGAAGAACTGTTTGCTGACAAAATAAAAGAATGTAAAGGAATTGGCCTTTCAGCAAACACAGTAATGTTTCTACTCAGTTAACAGAAAAAGAAAGGATGAATTTTACAGATGTCACTCATACGGCTCTGGTGTTATTGCTTTTAATAGGTGTTAGCAGGGAGTTGGAAGTTACTGAAGAGCTAGCAGACCTCATTAGTTTGCATGGTACAATAACAAGTGGAGATATTTTCGTGTGAGTGCAGAAAGTTTTATTTGGAAAGTGCAACGTTCCTCTGTCTCGGCTCAAATGTGTTACAACAATAACAGGGGAAAGGTACATGGAAACAAACTGCTGGTTTCACTGGAAAACTAATTGCAGAAGGTGAAGCCGGCAGCATTATCGAACTCTTGACAATAAACTATTGTCTCCACCAAAGAAAACTTATTTAAGAAACGTGTTCAAGAAAGTGAAACTGTTAACAGGTAAGGTAAGAGTTATTCTGCCCGAACCTCCGCAGTGGTGTTCCTGAGCCGGAGTTTACGTGTGGTAGGGTGACGAGTTCCTTTCCGCTCCTCCATTCCCTTACCCCCCCCCCCCCCGCCAACAGCGCGTGGCAACCCATCCAACTCCTGACCACGTCCAATGTTGCTTAACTTCGGAGATCTCACGGGATCCGGTGTTTCAACACGGCTACGGCCGTTGGCAATTGTTAGCAAGAGTAAGTTTAAGAACTTCCACACAAATCACCAAGGGAAGTCGGTGGACATGTCCCGTATGACGATTCCCGTAATTTCTGAGGTAAATTTAATACGATCTCATGGACTTAGGTATTGGAAGTTCAAGTCTTTTCTACGAACAACAGATGGAATCTCTGTCCTCTGATCTCCCATACCGCACAGCAGTTAGGTGGTTGAGCTGTGTTAAAATAATTTCATACTTGATCTCTTTGAGAGTAGACACCTAAATATATATATATAGGGATAGGTCATAGTTGAAGTATTTGGAATGAATCTTCAATAATACACTGACTGACAGAGCAAATGCAACACCAAGAAGGAGTGGTCAGAACTTTACGCCAATTGCAGGGTAGACTGACGTCACTGAGGTATGCTCATGATGTGAAATGCGCCGCTGTGCTGCGCACGTAGCGAACGATAAATGGGACACGGCGTTGGCGAATGGCCCACTTCGTACCGTGATTTCTCAGCCGACAGTCATTGTAGAACGTGTTGTCGTGTGCCACAGGACACGTGTATAGCTAAGAATGCCAGGCCGCCGTGAACGGAGGCATTTCCAGCAGACAGACGACTTTACGAGGGGTATGGTGATCGGGCTGAGAAGGGCAGGTTGGTCGCTTCGTCAAATCGCAGCCGACACCCATAGGGATGTGTCCACGGTGCAGCGCCTGTGGCCCAGGGACATGTGGCACGTGCGAGGGGTCCAGGCACAGCCCGAGTGACGTCAGCACGCGAGGATCGGCGCATCCGCCGCCAAGCGGTGGCAGCCCCGCACGCCACGTCAACCGCCATTCTTCAGCATGTGAAAGACACCCTGGCTGTTCCAATATCGACCAGAACAATTTCCCGTCGATTGGTTGAAGGAGGCCTGCACTCCCGGCGTCCGCTCAGAAGACTACCATTGACTCCACAGCATAGACGTGCACGCCTGGCATGGTGCCGGGCTAGAGCGACTTGGATGAGGGAATGGCGGAACGTCGTGTTCTCCGATGAGTCACGCTTCTGTTCTGTCAGTGATGGTCACCGCAGACGAGTGTGGCGTCGGCGTGGAAAAAGGTGAAATCCGGCAGTAACTGTGGAGCGCCCTACCGCTAGACAACGCGGCATCATGGTTTGGGGCGCTATTGCGTATGATTTCACGTCACCTCTAGTGCGTATTCAAGGCACGTTAAATGCCCACCGCTACGTGCAGCATGTGCTGCGGCCGGTGGCACTCCCGTACCTTCAGGGGCTGCCCAATGCTCTGTTTCAGCAGGATAATGCCCGCCCACACACTGCTCGCATCTCCCAACAGGCTCTACGAGGTGTACAGATGGTTCCGTGGCCAGCGTATTCTCCGGATCTCTCACCAATCGAACACGTGTGGGATCTCATTGGACGCCGTTTGCAAACTCTGCCCCAGCCTCGTACGGACGACCAACTGTGGCAAATGGTTGACAGAGAATGGAGAACCATCCCTCAGGACACCATCCGCACTCTTATTGACTCTGTACCTCGACGTGTTTCTGCGTGCATCGCCGCTCGCGGTGGTCCTACATCCTACTGAGTCGATGCCGTGCGCATTGTGTAACCTGCATATCGGTTTGAAATAAACTTCAATTATTCGTCCGTGCCGTCTCTGTTTTTTTCCCCAACTTTCATCCCTTTCGAACCACTCCTTCTTGGTGTTGCATTTACTCTGTCAGTCAGTGTAAATAAGGACAAGGAATGGGGAAGAACCTTGGTATTATATTCCTTGGATGATGTTGCTCTCCATTACAATAAGCTGAATAAAAAATTCAGGGGTAGTGCAATGTTACTTGTGATATTTACAATAAAAAGGGAAGTAATTTTCATACAGACCAGGATGGCTCTTGGAGGGCTGGAAGGTAAATGCTGCCAACTCGGCACTTGGTGGGGGTACAGCGGTTACCTCTACGCCCCGTCACGTTTATCCCGAGGAACTGAACTGGAATTCAGTTTTGATGTAGCCTGAGTGAACTTCAGGGCCATGTGCACATCCGGAAGTGGTAATCTCGTTCCTTACATTTCGTCTTCCTGATGGGGAATCGAACCCAACCCCTTCCGGGATAACCAAGCACGCCTTTACCGCCTAGGCCAGGCAGCACCTCTGAGTCATTTGCACAAATGTCAAATATTTTAGACAGATACTTTTGAACGACGCATTCCACACGATAATTTTCTACACTCTCTCATTTGCCAGTTGTTGAAGGGTGAACATGATTCAGAGTTTCCACTCGTTCTCGCAATGGAAATTCTCGGTGAAATGAAGAAACGGTTCTCACACTTGAACATTCTAAGGAGAATAGGGTTTATCAGTGTTTTTTTTTGTCTGATGAAATCGATTAGAGTTAACATTTTCTTCTTCTTCTTCTTCTTCTTCATCTATTTACCCTCCAGGGTCGGTTTTTCCCTCAGCGAAGGATCCAACCTCTACCGCTTCAAGGGCAGTGTCCTAGAGCTTCAGGCTCTAGATCGGGGGATAAAATTGGGGAAGATGGCCAGTACCTCGCCCAGGTGTCCTCACCAGCTATGCTGAACAGGGGCCTTGTGGAGGCTGGGAAGATTGAGAGGGATAAACAAAGAGGAGGGAAGAAAGCGGCCGTAGCCTTAAGTTAGCTACCATCCCGGCATTTGCCTTCCAGGATGGCTGAGGTGGGAATCGAACCCACCTCTACTCAGTTGACCTCCCGAGGCTGAGTGGAGCCCAGTCCAGCCCTCGTACCACTTTTCAAATTTAGTGGCAGAACCGGGAAACGAACCCGGGCCTCCGGGGGTAGCAGCTAATCACACTAACCACTACACCACAGAGGCAGACATGTAGTTAACAAACAATACAAATGGAACTCATTGATCTGCCGGCTGATGGCACCATCGAGGACAAGTTCAAAGACGGAAGTCGTGTTCAGTTTTACAAATAGCTTCCAGAAGAAAGCTACTCCCAGATCCAAGATTATGCATAGAATTTGAGAGGTGAGATCAAACGTTTTCTTTCCTCAAGTTCACAGAATCATAATTCATTTATAGCTTAATGATCAGCATTATAAATTATATTTGATATAATTATTAAACATACTCAATTGCGGGCAAAATTCTTGGTTTACAAACCAATCATTCCACTAAAACTGAATGGTAGTAAGTTGGTAGTATAGTACACTGACTGACAGAGCAAATGCAACACCAAGAAGGAGTGGTCAGAACTTTATGCCAATTGCAGGGTAGACTGACGTCACTGAGGTATGCTCATGATGTGAAATGCGCCGCTGTGCTGCGCACGTAGCGAACGATAAATGGGACACGGCGTTGGCGAATGGCCCACTTCGTACCGTGATTTCTCAGCCGACAGTCATTGTAGAACGTGTTGTCGTGTGCCACAGGACACGTGTATAGCTAAGAATGCCAGGCCGCCGTGAACGGAGGCATTTCCAGCAGACAGACGACTTTACGAGGGGTATGGTGATCGGGCTGAGAAGGGCAGGTTGGTCGCTTCGTCAAATCGCAGCCGATACCCATAGGGATGTGTCCACGGTGCAGCGCCTGTGGCGAAGATGGTTGGCGCAGGGACATGTGGCACGTGCGAGGGGTCCAGGCGCAGCCCGAGTGACGTCAGCACGCGAGGATCGGCGCATCCGCCGCCAAGCGGTAGTAGCCCCGCACGCCACGTCAACCGCCATTCTTCAGCATGTGAAAGACACCCTGGCTGTTCCAATATCGACCAGAACAATTTCCCGTCGATTGGTTGAAGGAGGCCTGCACTCCCGGCGTCCGCTCAGAAGACTACCATTGACTCCACAGCATAGACGTGCACGCCTGGCATGGTGTCGGGCTAGAGCGACTTGGATGAGGGAATGGCGGAACGTCGTGTTCTCCGATGAGTCACGCTTCTGTTCTGTCAGTGATAGTCACCGCAGACGAGTGTGGCGTCGGCGTGGAGAAAGGTGAAATCCGGCAGTAACTGTGGAGCGCCCTACCGCTAGACAACGCGGCATCATGGTTTGGGGCGCTATTGCGTATGATTCCACGTCACCTCTAGTGCGTATTCAAGGCACGTTAAATGCCCACCGCTACGTGCAGCATGTGCTGCGGCCGGTGGCACTCCCGTACCTTCAGGGGCTGTCCAATGCTCTGTTTCAGCAGGATAATGCCCGCCCACACACTGCTCGCATCTCCCAACAGGCTCTACGAGGTGTACAGATGCTTCCGTGGCCAGCGTACTCTCCGGATCTCTCACCAATCGAACACGTGTGGGATCTCATTGGACGCCGTTTGCAAACTCTGCCCCAGCCTCGTACGGACGACCAACTCAGGACACCATCCGCACTCTTATTGACTCTGTACCTCGACGTGTTTCTGCGTGCATCGCCGCTCGCGGTGGTCCTACATCCTACTGAGTCGATGCCGTGCGCATTGTGTAACCTGCATATCGGTTTGAAATAAACTTCAATTATTCGTCCGTGCCGTCTCTGTTTTTTTTTCCCAACTTTCATCCCTTTCGAACCACTCCTTCTTGGTGTTGCATTTACTCTGTCAGTCAGTGTAAATAAGGACAAGGAATGGGGAAGAACCTTGGTATTATATTCCTTGGATGATGTTGCTCTCCATTACAATAAGCTGAATAAAAAATTCAGGGGTAGTGCAATGTTACTTGTGATATTTACAATAAAAAGGGAAGTAATTTTCATACAGACCAGGATGGCTCTTGGAGGGCTGAAGGTAAATGCTGCCAACTCGGCACTTGGTGGGGGTACAGCGGTTACCTCTACGCCCCGTCACGTTTATCCCGAGGAACTGAACTGGAATTCAGTTTTGATGTAGCCTGAGTGAACTTCAGGGCCATGTGCACATCCGGAAGTGGAAATCTCGTTCCTTACATTTCGTCTTCCTGATGGGGAATCGAACCCAACCCCTTCCGGGATAACCAAGCACGCCTTTACCGCCTAGGCCAGGCAGCACCTCTGAGTCATTTGCACAAATGTCAAATATTTTAGACAGATACTTTTGAACGACGCATTCCACACGATAATTTTCTACACTCTCTCATTTGCCAGTTGTTGAAGGGTGAACATGATTCAGAGTTTCCACTCGTTCTCGCAATGGAAATTCTCGGTGAAATGAAGAAACGGTTCTCACACTTGAACATTCTAAGGAGAATAGGGTTTATCAGTGTTTTTTTTGTCTGATGAAATCGATTAGAGTTAACATTTTCTTCTTCTTCTTCTTCTTCTTCATCTATTTACCCTCCAGGGTCGGTTTTTCCCTCAGCGAAGGATCCAACCTCTACCGCTTCAAGGGCAGTGTCCTAGAGCTTCAGGCTCTAGATCGGGGGATAAAATTGGGGAAGATGGCCAGTACCTCGCCCAGGTGTCCTCACCTGCTATGCTGAACAGGGGCCTTGTGGAGGCTGGGAAGATTGGGAGGGATAAACAAAGAGGAGGGAAGAAAGCGGCCGTAGCCTTAAGTTAGCTACCATCCCGGCATTTGCCTTCCAGGATGGCTGAGGTGGGAATCGAACCCACCTCTACTCAGTTGACCTCCCGAGGCTGAGTGGAGCCCAGTCCAGCCCTCGTACCACTTTTCAAATTTAGTGGCAGAACCGGGAAACGAACCCGGGCCTCCGGGGGTAGCAGCTAATCACACTAACCACTACACCACAGAGGCAGGCATGTAGTTAACAAACAATACAAATGGAACTCATTGATCTGCCGGCTGATGGCACCATCGAGGACAAGTTCAAAGACGGAAGTCGTGTTCAGTTTTACAAATAGCTTCCAGAAGAAAGCTACTCCCAGATCCAAGATTATGCATAGAATTTGAGAGGTGAGATCAAACGTTTTCTTTCCTCAAGTTCACAGAATCATAATTCATTTATAGCTTAATGATCAGCATTATAAATTATATTTGATATAATTATTAAATATACTCAATTGCGGGCAAAATTCTTGGTTTACAAACCAATCATTCCACTAAAACTGAATGGTAGTAAGTTGGTAGTATAGTACACTGACTGACAGAGCAAATGCAACACCAAGAAGGAGTGGTCAGAACTTTATGCCAATTGCAGGGTAGACTGACGTCACTGAGGTATGCTCATGATGTGAAATGCGCCGCTGTGCTGCGCACGTAGCGAACGATAAATGGGACACGGCGTTGGCGAATGGCCCACTTCGTACCGTGATTTCTCAGCCGACAGTCATTGTAGAACGTGTTGTCGTGTGCCACAGGACACGTGTATAGCTAAGAATGCCAGGCCACCGTGAACGGAGGCATTTCCAGCAGACAGGCGACTTTACGAGGGGTATGGTGATCGGGCTGAGAAGGGCAGGTTGGTCGCTTCGTCAAATCGCAGCCGATACCCATAGGGATGTGTCCACGTTGCAGCGCCTGTGGCGAAGATGGTTGGCGCAGGGACATGTGGCACGTGCGAGGGGTCCAGGCGCAGCCCGAGTGACGTCAGCACGCGAGGATCGGCGCATCCGCCGCCAAGCGGTAGTAGCCCCGCACGCCACGTCAACCGCCATTCTTCAGCATGTGCAAGACACCCTGGCTGTTCCAATATCGACCAGAACAATTTCCCGTCGATTGGTTGAAGGAGGCCTGCACTCCCGGCGTCCGCTCAGAAGACTACCATTGACTCCACAGCATAGACGTGCACGCCTGGCATGGTGCCGGGCTAGAGCGACTTGGATGAGGGAATGGCGGAACGTCGTGTTCTCCGATGAGTCACGCTTCTGTTCTGTCAGTGATAGTCACCGCAGACGAGTGTGGCGTCGGCGTGGAGAAAGGTGAAATCCGGCAGTAACTGTGGAGCGCCCTACCGCTAGACAACGCGGCATCATGGTTTGGGGCGCTATTGCGTATGATTCCACGTCACCTCTAGTGCGTATTCAAGGCACGTTAAATGCCCACCGCTACGTGCAGCATGTGCTGCGGCCGGTGGCACTCCCGTACCTTCAGGGGCTGCCCAATGCTCTGTTTCAGCAGGATAATGCCCGCCCACACACTGCTCGCATCTCCCAACAGGCTCTACGAGGTGTACAGATGCTTCCGTGGCCAGCGTACTCTCCGGATCTCTCACCAATCGAACACATGTGGGATCTCATTGGACGCTGTTTGCAAACTCTGCCCCAGCCTCGTACGGACGACCAACTGTGGCAAATGGTTGACAGAGAATGGAGAACCATCCCTCAGGACACCATCCGCACTCTTATTGACTCTGTACCTCGACGTGTTTCTGCGTGCATCGCCGCTCGCGGTGGTCCTACATCCTACTGAGTCGATGCCGTGCGCGTTGTGTAACCTGCATATCGGTTTGAAATAAACATCAATTATTCGTCCGTGCCGTCTCTGCTTTTTCCCCAACTTTCATCCCTTTCGAACCACTCCTTCTTGGTGTTGCATTTGCTCTGTCAGTCAGTGTATTTGAGTTTTATACTGTGCACTGAAATCCATATAATACATAAAAATCCCGTGGCAATACAGTTCTGAAGGACTTCGGCCTACCAAGCGACAGCTGTTAAGCCCGAAGGCCTGCAGATTACGAGGTGATGCATGGTCAGCGCGACGAATCCTCTCGGCCGTTGTTTTTGGTTTCCTTAACTGCGGCCCCGGGGTCGCTATCTCACTGTCAGCTAGCTCCTCAATTGTAATCGCGTAGGCTGGAATCGAACCCGTGTGAGAGGTATGATCGCTACCTCTAGGCTGAGGGGCAGGCGAAACACGTATAGTACGTTTTAATAATTTCTTTTTCGGCAGAGATGGCCGTGCAGTTAGGAGGGCGCAGTTGTGAGCTGGTATCCGCGAGATAGTGGGTTCGAATCCCACTGTCGGCAGCCCTGAACATGGTTTTCCGTGGTTTCCTATTTTCACAGCAGGCAAATGCTGGGGCTGTACTTTAATTA
This sequence comes from Anabrus simplex, assembly GCF_040414725.1. Classification (NCBI taxonomy): domain Eukaryota; kingdom Metazoa; phylum Arthropoda; class Insecta; order Orthoptera; family Tettigoniidae; genus Anabrus; species Anabrus simplex. The sequence continues at coordinate 369,733,230 of NC_090268.1, read as the reverse complement.
AGGCCACGGCCGCTTCCTTCCCACTCCTAGCTCATCTATGTCGGGGCGACGCAAAGCCACTAGCAAAAGAGAAAAGAATAGTTTTGCTGATATCATGGTTTATTTCATTCTTTAAACGGTTAATTTTAAATTTTAATGATTTTTTACGTATAGAGTATGGAATTTCTTGTACCAGGCTCCTCACATTCATCTTTCTTGTCGGACCTTCCTTAGTAAAATCTTTTTCTCTTCCGATCCCGACGGCAGTAGATTTGAGAGGCCTTGTGAGTCTTTCCTTTTACTTCTTGCTTGGGCTTTCCCTTTCTTCTGTGGATACTGTTATTATTTGCAGTGATGGACGCCTTCCTCTGATTATAGCAAGGTAAGGATCGTTGCCCCCGTTGTTATTCCTCCTAAATAATTACACCACCCACAACAATGAGTTGTCTGAACAGCTCTCTGCGATGGGGCCACATAGTAGGGACGTGCCGACACGAACAGCGAACTCGGGACTAAAGCGGACCGACCTCTGGAAACAACAGTCTTCAGTTAATCTCCGTGAACGAGAGCTATGTGTAGTTAAGAGAAAACGTGAGGTCTGAACACACCTTAGGAAGTAGAAATTGTATCAGCAGACGAAAATTACTTCTCTTGAATAGACTTTGTAACACGTCAGGGTAATCCTTGCTCAGTATTGTTCTTAGTTTACAGTTTGAAGGCACTGGTAGCGGTATGCCAGTAGTTAGTGGGCTATGTTCTTATGGCGGGGGTCGATCCTGGCAGGGAGATCTTTGAAGACGGGAAATTCTTATATCTCCATGTTATTCATTTGTCTTTGGGAGAAAAAATAGTTTTCAGACTTATTATCTATTTCTTTACATTTCTTGTATTACATTCATGCTACATCATGAATAAGCATGCACTTTACAATTTTATTTAATACTGCCTGTCGTGCATTTGTCGTTGACGGATTAGTTCCTTAAGCAGTAATGCCGTCTAGCGTAGATAAGTAGCAGCTCAAGAGTCTCTCTCTCTCTCTTATTTTTGCTAGTGGTTTAACGTCGCACTAACACATCAAGGCTATGGTTACGGAACAATTAGCGGCTTCCCGTACTAGCTGATGCTATCTAGCGCCAGTAAAGAAAGTGAAACAGGCCGCAATCAGTTCCTTCGCGCCAGTTGAGGCTTGTCAGCAAAGTGGTAGGCCTAATCACAGATTGCGAAAAAATTAATAAACGAGAACAATTTGATTTCATTTCTACCCACTCAGATTTTAAAATTTTTAAAGAATCGTTCTTTCTTTCTTAATCCGTTGGTCCTCCACGGTCGTTTTTCCCTCGTACTCAGCGAGGGATCCCACCTCTACCGTCTCAAGGGCAGTGTCCTGGAGCGTGAGACTTTGGGTCGGGGGACACAAATGGGAAGGAAGACCAGTACCTCGCCCAAGCGGCCTCACCTGGTATGCTGAGCAGGGGCCTTGGTGGAGGATGGGAAGATTGGAAGGGATGGACAAGGAAGAGGGAAGGAAGCAGGTTTCTTTCTTCTTGGTACTCTGGTAATCGAACTGGAATCCCCGTTAATATTTTAGTATTTTTGTTAAAAACAAAACTACAAATTGTTTGTAGAATACTCGTTAATTTTACCCACATTTTAGCGGGTGGAACAGAATTAAATGGCGCATTTTGGAAATAGTTGCTATTAGTTCTTATAAATTCTAAACAATATGTTAATGGATCGATTTCCTTTTCTGTTTGGAAATATGATTTAATGTAATCATAAATAGTTTCTTCCAATCTTGTAATTCCGTTTTCTTTAGTTAATTTAGAAGAAAATGTTTCTTTTAATCTTTTATCTGGACAATTTAAATAATATATAATATGATTTCCAAGCTGTTTGTTAACTCCTGGGATTGTTATTTGGCAAATAAATATATTGTATATTTTTACTATAGAATTAGAATTTTATCAAGTTAGCTAATCTTTCCCAAGAGAATTATTATTATTAATTATTAAATTAAATCTTCTTTATATTCTCCTTGTATTCGAAAATTAAAATTATTTATTAAATATTTGCTCATTTCTTCTTTGTTAAAAATACCTCAAAAATCTTGTGTTATATCTAAGTCTAAGAGATAATAATATTGTTTTTAAGTTCTTTTAAAATATCTGGCAATTCTGTTAATGTATTTATTTTTTACATCTGTTAATTCTACTTTATATGCTGGGGCTGTACCTTAATTAAGGCCACGGCCGCTTCCTTCCCATTCCTAGGCCTTTCCTATTCCATCTTCGCCATAAGACCTATCTGTGTCGGTGCGACGTAAAACAAATAGCAAAAAAATTCTACATTATATGGAATAACGACTGGATTCGAGTATTTTTTTACTTATAATATCTATATATTTTTAAATATATGTTAACACCTTTCATTGTTTGTGTATTATAATTTTATACATATGGTATTTTTATTATAACTCCATGTCTTACTAAATTAAAATTAGAGAACTTCCTTCTTAGATAAATATTAAAAGAACCGCATGCCTTGTTTTTTACGAGAAATGTTCCGTTTTTTTATTCTCCTTGGTTGTTTCCTTCGCAATCTGTAGAATCTGTAATTCTAACAACCGTAATATTATCGCAAAAAGGTTCTGTAATTGGTTTGAATTCTTGTAACTTTGTTCTCCATTTGTGGAATTAATATCTCCAATATTTGTAATAAGATTCGAGTTATTTAAATTTTCTTTGAGTAGCCATAATCCAAACCTTTCGTTGGTTGATTTTGTTTTCTTTCCTAAAACTCTGTAATATAGTATTTGTTTGTAGTAGCTCTAATTGCCTTTTCTCCTTCCTTTCATTAAAGATGAAAAGGTAGCCTGAACTATTTTTTTTAGAAATTTTTATTAACTTATATTTGTTAGAACTTTTTAAGAAATCCGGAAAAAAGAGAGGTAGCCGAAACATGGTAGCGGAAAGCAAAGCAGGGTGAAAATTTTACCTATATGCTAGAAAATTCTTACAATAATAAAATACAGTTATAATATATTAAATAACGAGATATAAAAACAAAACAATTAGTTAATAAAAGTGTTAAAAATACTTTTCATTTCAATATGATAAAATAATTTTTCTTACATATTTTGAAACAGTTCCCTATGGTTATTAATTCTCTACGATATCCTCTCTAATAAATGGCACCTTTGAAGAAATTAAACAAGTAGGTCAATGTCAAAATATACCAACAATTAAGCTAAAAGTCTTAAAAGTCGATGATACATTTCCTATAAAAGAATTTAAAGAAATTCAAACTCAATTTGGAAAATGCACACTTGTTAAGTTACAAGGAAAAGGAGGAGAATTTCAGGTATTTCCGCCGGATCTTTTCAGTCAAAAATTAACTAAAAAAGATATTCAACAGTTAAATTGTTCACAAAATTCTTGTTTGTTTAGCAAGGTTTACATGATCTAGGAGATGGAAAGAAAGTACATAAAATTGATTTAATTAATGATGAAGTTGACAGCGATAGCAATAGTGATAGCATCTAATATTCTTTTTAAATAGATTTCTGGGCTTTTAGTCCTATTTTGTTTTAAATGGGTACGTTCAGCGTATTTTCCACTTTTCTATAAAATTCGCTTTTGGCAGTTTCACCTAAAAGGGTAATTTTTGGGGAAAACAGGCAATTTTTTGGAGGCTGCTGGGAGTGGAATTTCGGAAAATGGAAAATGCGGTGAACGTACCCACTTACTACTGGTGAAGCTCGGTGACGCGCATAGCCTGCTCCCGTCAATAGCACTTAGGTGTCTGTTCAATCAACAGCATCACTTGCCTTCACTTTATAATAACAATACGGAGTGGTTTAGAATTGCATCCAGGTTTTTCGCACGCAATCTAGTGATCGGGAATTGTATACCATCACCTCTGATACCCTGCCGGCGAATGTTCTGATGGTGGAAGTTTTTCCGATCAACGGGACTGGAATCTGATAACCACATAGACGTGACACCGTAACGCTCATGGCTACTTAGTGGGCATAACTCGTGAATCAATCAATCAATCAATCAATCAATCAATCAATCAATCAATCAATCAATCAATCAATCAATCAATCAATCAATCAATCAATCAATCAATCAGTCAATCAATCAATCAATCAATCAATCAATCAATCAATCAATCAATCAATCAATCAATCAATCAATCAATCAATCAATCAATCAATCAATCAATCAATCAGTCACAGCCTACAATCGCCAAGCACTTACTGCGTCATCACAGAAATATTTTGGCTAAAACATGTATGCGACAGGTATTTAGACAGTGCATCAAACTGTCCATTACACCAAGGTGACAGTTGCCCCTAGCTTATCAGAAAGCGTACTTGGTGTAAAACTACTTCCCACTTCACAAATTGACACACGTTTTTTATCGGTATGCCATCGCTTTCAGAGTTCATTTCATTCCCTGCTGAAAGGTTATATTTGGCGAATACATTTTAGATAACCGTATGCCAGTTTGATGCATTGTGTAAATATCTGTCGCGCACATGCTTTTTCAAAGGTGATGATGCACTAAGTGGTTAAAGGCGACTGTTGTTTGGTGTACGGCAAACGAGAATCGACCATCACACCACTAGTGACGTTCGTTGGGATGCCTAACTACAGAAACAGTTAGGCGCAGCGGATTCACTCAGTTTACTGTAGATGCAGGAGCAGAACGTACCAGCGTGCCATATAAAACTCTCCCTTACTTGAATTGTTCAAAATATCCTCAGTTAGTATCGAAACATGCATCAGTCCGCCATCAGCATATCTGGGATTCAAAGCGATGGCTTCGGTCATACCGGCGACTATGACTGATCCGTAGTTCTACAGCTCTGCATTCAGGAGACGGAGAGAATCTTGTCCCCAACGTCGGCTCTCCTGAGAATGCTTTTTCGTGATTTTCCATTCTACTGCATTAGAGCGAATGCCGGGACAGTTTCTAGTATAGGCCATGGCGGTAATTCTCCGAATAGTAGTAGTACCGTCCTCTCACATCTAAAATCTCACCATCGTGAAAAACGGGGAAAATGCAGTTCTAATATCCCAACGTAAAATTCTTAAGAGTAAAACACATAAAGAAGAATGAAGTCATTTCCAGATATTTCAAGTTTATATCGTGGAAATCAGAAAGTCTAAACATTGTCTGTCTTTTCCCTTATATATGGAGCGCATATTTACATTGTTAAGACTGATGATTTCATGGTCAAGAATACATAGTGTACGGAACGTATCTCCTAAAATTTTCACCCCAAAACCCCCAATATTTCTGAAATGGAAGGAGCTATTGATGTACTGCTTCCACAGAAATGAAGCGTGACCAAGGGTTCATAATTCTAGCCCATACACAGATTTAAATAATTATTAAATTGTGTATTTCTTTTAGAAAGTTACATTTTTAAATGAAACACTGCCTATTGACATTAGCATAATGAATCAAGAGTAAATTAGAATGTCGATGGTGGTTTATTTCAGGATTCTAGTACAAGTGGTTTACGAGCTATCGTACTTTGAAAATTGTAAGTACTGGAAGTTGTCTGCTTCACGTATCAACACTTACTTAAGAAAAAGTGAATAAACAAATTCTTTGGATTCTGAAGAAGAAAGGGAACAGGCTTTCGAAAGTTGTGTTCGAAATTATGACCAGAAGGTTCGATACAAGCTTCCAGTCTGCCATGTAAGAAATTTCAGTACAGAGAACAGTATTAAGTCATTTCATATAATCTGGTGTAGTAGGTATATCCTCGTAAATACTGACTTTTAGGTTTCCCCAGAGGAAAATATCTAATAGGGCCAAATCTGGTGATCAGGCTGAGCCAGGTACAGGTCCCTTTCGTCCAATCCAATGATTTGGAAACAATCTGTGGTTCAAGCTGTAGTACGTGATGCACCATGCGTTGGACAGCCATCATGCTGATACCACATGTCCTCCTAGTTTGTAATGGAACCACTTCTATCATCTGTGGAATTGGTTTTATTAGGAGGTTGGGATACCTTTAAGAATCTAACGTTTCTTCTATGAAATAAGGGCCAGACAATAAAACGCCATTCACACTGACGTTCCACCTGATGAAGCCAATGGAGATTGTTCACAGACAAATAATTCATATTTCGGAGGTTTACTTGGCCATGATATGTAAATGTTGCTTCATCATTAAACAAGATGTATCATAAATCTTGTGTAACTTGTCTTAACGGTCATGTAAAAAAGTTAACACAGTTCTCAAAATCGTTTCCATGAAACGTAGTACACTTGCCTGACTCATGCCACTTCCTCGTTCGAATGCACCGGAACTAACGTGCGCATATACAGCAACAGCAGCTAGAACATTAACTTTACCTTTCTTCCAATCACTCATTTGTTTCTGTTACATTTTCTAGGTTTACACTGCCAATTTCACGCAATTGACTGAAGAGGTTCACAAATAATTGTCGATATGGGTGATGTCTATTGATATACCGTCCCGCGTACGGAGCATAGGAGCGAACAGCATTCTTCCTACATTATCCACACACCATTAACATGTCGGCTTTTTCAACATTGGTAAATGCGATATCCTCCCACCTCCTACTTCTTAAAATATCATAAAGTAACTGACAACGAATTCGAAGTGCCATCAGTATAGTGTAAAGGAAACAAGCAAATAACTTCGTAGCCTCGTAACTAAGCTGTTGAATGGAGCAGACAACTTCACTCCAACTAGCTTCATCATCAATGGAAGCTTACCATACATTTTCGGCTAATCTTCGCAACATTTCATATTTCATTATTTCAAGGACTTCAGTGCGTCACTTAGAGACTACAATGAATATTTTCCTACTTAGGAAACTGTCAAATATTTTGTGTATTCTCTGGGAGCTTACTTCTATCAAGAGAAAGAGACGCCATAAAATTATTTATGAGCGGTCCTAACAGTCTTATACCAGCTTACTTCAGCAGGGCAATGTAAAAAGGGAGGTAAATGCAATCTCGTATAACGACCTTCTCAGTGGATTGAGGGGAAGATATACTCCTAAAGCATTCATAACAGTTCTCGTAAATCACCCAACGAGTAATGTCAGAATTTTATTACTAAGCAGCTGTAATAAATGGTTGAGGAGAACATTTCAAAAGTGTTGAATACTTAAAAATAAAGATATTTAGTGCGTTAAGGTTAAGATATTATTTCCGCGACAGACAGTGTGCGATTTGAAAACGGGTGGTGAGGATATACTTCTCCACTCCCTTTGTCTCGAACTATGCCAGCCTCTAGTTATAGACAGGCCATCTCAATCTGGTATACGGGGGTTGTACATAAAGTAGTGGCAATATTGATAGTGCGCAACATTCAATGAACTAACAAGTGCATTTGCATTACACTCCTTCAATGTAGTAACACGCAAAGTCTATTGCATTTCGCAAAAACGTCGGTAAGCCGTTGGGGACCGTTGGAAAGGAGTTCTCTGTTGATGACAATGACGGAGTACACATGCCTCTATGGATAATTTTCGGACAGTCCATCGATGGTCTATGGAAACTAAACTACTCACGATGTCAATCTGATCTTGAGGAATGGATGGCCGACATGTGCGGAGCAAATCCGTAGACTCATTCCGACCTGCAGGAAATGTCTTGTCCCACAGTACAACCGCCCTATATGGTAAAGCTTGGTCGCCATAGGCTTCACGTAATCCTCGATAACATTCTAGCAAGCATAATTGGCGGTCATAAAAATTTTAGTGAATAATGGAAGGGTACGTATAGGTACTCTAAGGCAGAAACAGGTTCTAAGAAGGGCATTCCAGGAATCATGTGTATGCGAGGATCTTCAAAAGGTAGAAGTATTCAGTCAGCAGTATGTAAAGATTGTTGGTTACAAGGATAATGTCCAGATACAGCATGGGACTAACGCTAAAGAAGTATTGCAATTTACCTATGATAAAAATGACATTTACAGTAAGATACAAAAGTTGAAAACTAGAAAAGCAGCTATAATTGATAAGATTTCGGGGGATATACTAAACACAATGGTTTGGGATATAGTACCATATCCGAAGTACTTATTTGATTATTTTTCGCATGAAGGAGCTATACCAAATGAATGGAGAGTTGCTGTAGTAGTAACTGTGTAAAAAAAGAAATGGGTGATAGACATAAAGCTGAAAATGATAGGCCATTCAGTTTGACATGCATTGCATGTAAGCTTTGGGAAAGCATTCTTTCTGATTGTATTAGACATGTTTGCAAAATTAATAACAGGTTCTATAGAAGGCAGTTCGGGTTTAGGAAAGGTCATTCCACTGAAGCTCAACTTGTATGATACCAGCAAGATATAGCATACATCCTGGATTCAGGAGGTCAAACGAACTGTACGGCGATTGACCTATCTAAGGTATTTGATAGGGTAGATCATGAACGACTACTCGAAAAAATTAGTGCACTTCGACTAGACAAAAGAGTGACTGAATGGGTGGCTATATTTATAGAAAATAGATCTAAGAGAATTAGGCGAAGCTTTATCTGACTCTGTAATAATTGAGAAGGGAATTCCTCAAGGCAGTATTATTGGACATTTAAGTTTTATTATATATATATATAAATGATATGAGTAAAGAAGTGGAATCAGAGATAAGGATGTTTGCGGATGATGCTCTTCTGTACAGAGTAATAAATTAAAAGATTGTGAGCAACTGCAACGTGACTTCGATAATGTTGTGTGATGGACAGCAGGCAATGGTATGATCATAAATGGGGTTAAAAGTCAGGTTGTGAGTTTCACAAATAGGAAAAGTCCACTCAGATTTAATTACTGCGTTGATGGGGTGAAAGTTCCTTTTGGGGTGTTAATATAAGGAAAGATCTTCATTGGGGTAATCACATAAATATGATTGTAAATAAAGCGTACAGATCTTAGCACATAGTTTTGAGGGTATTTAGGGGTTGTAGTAAAGATGTAAAGGAGAGGTCATATACGTCTGTAGAAAGACCCCGAATAGAGTACGGTTCCAATGTATGGGGCCCTCAGCATGATTACTTGATTCAATAGCTGGAAATATCCAAAGAAAAGCAGCTCTATTTGTTCTGGATGACGTCCGACAAAGAGTAGCGTTAAAAAAATGTTGCAAAGTTTGGGCTGAGAAGACGTGAGAGAAAGGAGACGAGCTGCTCGACTAAGTGGTATGTTCCGAGCTGTCAGCGGAGAGATGGCGTGGAATGACATTAGTAGACGAATACGTTTGAGTGGCGTCTTTAAAAGTAGGAAAGATCACAATATGAAGATAAAGTTGGAATTCAAGAGGAAAAATTGGGGCAAATATTCGTTTATAGGAAGGGGAGTTGGTAGTGGAATAACTTACCAAGGGAAATGTTCAATGAATTTCCAATTTCTTTGCAATCATTTAAGAAAAAGCTACGAAAACAGCAGGTAGGGAATCTGCCACCTGCTCCAAATGCAGATCAGTATTTATTTATTTATTTATTTATTTATTTATTTATTTATTTATTTATTTATTTATTTATTTATTTATTTATTTATTTATTTATTTATTTATTTATGCATTCTCCACGGCCAACCTCAATATTAATCCACGAGCGCTGATCACCTTTTGAAAACATACTTTAGTGTGGTGAAATCGACACTCTTCACTTCAACGCCACACAGCAACATCGCTCCCAACTGGATGCCTGTCAAATACACAGTACACATCGACAACAGTGCCACCTGACCGCATCCATGTCCTATTTGCTTATGCCCGATCTCCTACGAGTGTCTGAACTACGTTGCCAATTTATTTACATTCCTCGTATATTGTTTCTCACCCATTAGGTAAATAACGAAAGCACCTTAAGTTTGCATACCTTACCTGTAAATCCACAACATAAGTACAATATTATATCGGGTGATTAATCACCCCTTGAAATCTAGTTATATGCAACCCGTCGTGTAACTACAATTCTGAAATCCATCGGGTCCTCACCCTAAACTGGGGTAATAGAACGAGATGGTTTTTACGAGCAAGAAAAGAGCAGGAATCGCGAGGTCGTGAGCGCCACTTTTAATTTATTGTGGTACCCCGATTAAAACCATGAAACTTGCACATATACAAGAACACGTACCTTACAACAGGAGGTGCACGCACAGACCAGAGACAGGTATTGTATAAGCTGGGAATCGCCCGCTGCATGGCGAGCCACGCAGTAGCTCACATGGCAAAGGGCGTAGTGGGAGATGTGATAGTCCACAATCACCGTCAATTGCCTGGGATGTGATAAGGTTGCGTACTGGGTTTCTTCCACAGACTTATTTGTATATTTGGCCCTGTAAAGGCATAGTGTATGTAGCTGGGTTGGACCTTATACTTACCATTTCTAGTCCATAATAACAGATATAAAATAATTTATAGTTCTTTTCTAACTGTTGGATTGCATACTAAATTGTCCCCTATACTGTTTAGACACCCGCTAGTCGATACATATCTTGCATTTATCTCGTTACGTGCATGCTTGCAGCATGTTTCGTGAAATAAGAGTTGATATGTTTAAGGCGTTTATTTTATTCTATCATGAATGCCACTACAGGTACATATCGGAGAGTAACTAATTATTTTCCTTTCGGGCTCTATTAGGTAAGAAGAACATTTGCATGCGCGAATAATATGTTTAAGATACTAGCTGATGTTGGATTAAATCGTAATTTTCATTAATAATGCACTCAGGTAAATTAAAATGAAATAAAATGGCGAATGGCTTTTAGTACCGGGAGTGTCCGAGGACATGTTCGGCTCGCCAGGTGCAGGTCTTTTGATTTGACGCCCGTAGGCGACCCGAACGTCATGATGAGGATGAAATGATGATGAAGACGCCACTTATACCCAGACCCTGTGCCAGCGAAATCAACCAATAATGGTTTAATTTCCCGACCTTGCCGAGAATCGAGTCGAATCCGGGACCCCGGTGACCAAAGGCCAGCACCCTAATCATTTAGCCTTGGAGCCGGACCCTCAGGTAAATGAATCTCTATTTTTCATATTTGTAATGAAATACTGCTTGTTCTGGTAATGTTTGGTGATTTCCATGAGTAACTCACCAAGTCGGCAACAATTATTGGGCTTTCTTATGTCTGTCATGTTTACACTTTAGAAGCCAATTTTACATGATTGCAAGTAGAAGAAGATGCATATCAGTCTGTAATAATAATAATAATAATAATAATAATAATAATAATAATAATAATAATAATAATAATAATAATAATAATAATAATAATAATGGCGTATGGCCCCGGAGAAGCTTGATTCCGGTCTTTTAAGTTGACGGCTATAGGCGACCTGCACGTCTGTGAGGATGGGGCCCTAGCTGGATAAATCCCCTGAACCATCGGAATTAACCTAGTAAGGTTAAAATCCCCAAGCCGGCCGGGAATCGAACCCGGGACCCGTTGGACCAAAGGTCAGCATGCTAACCATTTAGCTATGGAGCAGGACATATCAGTCGGTGATAGGTCAGGACACGATGGTTCAGTGCCTCCGTATGGTAGAGTAGTAACAGCTCATGAGTCAGGTCGATAAAATTTGACTTGGTATTACCGTGCGCCAGTTTGTCGCAATATGCTTTTCCTATGCGTCGAAGTGTTTTACGCATCCCAGTTTCTCATTATGTTTCTCCAATCTTGCCACCTCACGAATGATACTGGAACCACATAACTGGCAGTGCGGCGGTCTAATTGCCCTCAGGACCTTTCCCAGAAACACGGTCCAACAAGAAATGTCCATCATGAGAAATGATCCTTGTGAGAATACCTGTCATACTCTTCCCTGGATTCGAACACAAGACAGTCATTCCCTCTGACGACTGACGGCTAGGAAGTAAGAGGAATGATGGCATTCGGTTCCATGTAAATAAGCTAGGAGTGTATTACTGACTCCAGGAGTATAAGATAATTTGTAAATTAAGGTTAACGTACCTGACAGAATGAAACGAAATTATAGAATAGACATTGGTATTGTAAATGAAATCATATTCTGTATTAGAGGTTTGAGTAATGGTGCAAGTCAACAAGTGAATAGTCACGTACATCTTGTGGACTTACTAATGTAAACAAGAGCGCAGATCAGGCTAGTCGTAACCCTCAATGGCGTATCTGGAAGAACACTGTGTTACAGCCCCTTGATTGGCTGTATAATAGTAGCCATGTAGAACATTCCATAATGACGGAACTTAGGAGGATTCTAGAAATTTTGGTGTGGCAAGGAAGGGCTATAGCGCGCGGCTAGAGCCCAGTAACGGCTTTCAGTTCGCTGTCGTTGCTATACGATTCCCGTCACTCTGCGAAGGGAATCAGTAGTAGTAATAAACTGTACGGAGGTTACACTGGAACTTATTCTGAAGTAGAAGAGAGAGACTCCTCGTTGACTGCGCCATACTTATTAACCCTACTATTAAATAGTGTGCGTACATAGTTGTAAATAACTCATCCTAAATTAAAGTACCAGAGGGAAAAATTGCTTCTTTATTCTCTACGCGTAGACGGCGCTTCTTCACGTGAACTCTCCAACCACTCGGAAGTCAATCAACAAGTTAATTCTGAGATCCTGTCCCTATCACTACACGCCCATATCGTATGTTTCGACGGCGAAATGGTCAATAAATGTACAATGTCCAGAACCAATATTGCCAAACAAACAAAATGTCCAAAGGACGAAAATATCAAAAGCACGAATATGTCAAGCACAGATAAGAAAAAACAGCTCTTCCACCACCTTAATGTCTTCGATGTTGTGGCGTTGTTAGGCAAATATTTTCGTTTTAATGATCACAAATGCTTTAAATTAGGTGTGAAAATTAGCAGATATTCTTATGAACTCAAAGCAGCAAACCGATGCTTTTGATTAGGGATAATGTGTTATTTACAGTGCAGTTGTGGGGTAAATAAATACTGGTGATGCTTTGACAGAAAATTTGTAACGCAAGATGCACAACTGACGACTTGTGTAGCATCATAGTAACAGGAAATCACCTGGATACTCCAAAAGTTTTTGAAGTCCCTGATTAGAACATTACGTAATGTGAACACAAGCTCATGAAAATCGCACACGTCAGCCAAATTGATTGGCCGGAAAACAATTTTTGGGTGTCCACAAAGAAGAATTTGTAGTTTACCTTCCGCAAAGAAACGCAGTGATTGAAATAAACTTCTTATCAACCGAACAAAAGTTGTCTTCCAGATCCCGTTTCCATTTCAGGCACTGCCGTAACTGAGCCTTACAACAGCACACTGACAGGATTTTTTAAATGTGCGATTCTGGAATAAAATGATGCCAATCGAATGCTAATATTTCTAACAAAAAGAAATATTCAGCTTTTCACTTCGAATGCTACAATATTCAGGGACGGAACTTTCAAAACACTACATAATAAATTTTGTCAACTATTTTCAATTCACAGTATAGTTCACAGATTTGCTTTCCATTGGTGCTCCATCTTATAGGTCGCAAAGCAAACAAACAATAATGAACCGCACCACTTATAATGAAATTAAGCGTTTTGTAATCAACTTCAATGTTACCTTAAATCCCATGTACGTCGCTTCAGGTTTCGAAGTGGCTAATGTAGATCCGAAAGGTCTGCATTCCCACAAGCTGGTTGCTGGTTGTTTGTTCCATTCCACACAAAGCACAGGGAGAAATGCTATGAAAACAGGACATCGAAACTAGTTTTTGGATAATGTAAATCCAAAAATTCCGAACCAAGTTCAAGACATAATGACATACATACCGTACTTACGAACTTCTTGTGAATAATTGTGAGATAATTGTTTGTGAAACATAGATGAAATCCTGGAACTTATATGACAAAATTTGTAATTGGGATGCTTGGTATTAGGTTAAAATGACAGGCACTGTCGAAAATTACAGCGTAGTAATCTGAAACTTACAGAGAAGTGCAGCAAGAGACCAATATTTATAACATTTAATAAACAAAGTTACTGATGTACACTTGTAGCAAATATCCCGAATCAAGTCTATTCTTGCAGAGAAGCAGTCCTCTTTCTAAGTTGTGTCTGCTGAGAGCAGAAGTTCGTGCTTGTTGTTTGAAAAGCATTAGTTCAAAGTTGGGTTGTTATTAATTCAATTCCATGAATGCATTGAAAAGGATATAACTTAGTCACAAATTACTTCACAAGTGTATAGCAAAGTGTAATTTCAAAAACAGGTCAAACATCTTCTAGTGTGTTGTATGGAACATAATTCATTCTAAGGTGGGAAGAAAAAATTGATGAATGTTAATCTTAGAACTGTTCCGTTATACGACTGTTGATGAAATTTATTTCCTAATGCATACTTTATTTCGGCTACCACTATGAAAGTTATGAGCCCTTATGTACACTACTACTAGATAATTGATTAAATTTCCGAATAGAACGATTACACAGTTTTCAGAAAGGTATGAATTATGGGAAGAAATTTCATAATGCGAGAAATGATGCAAAGTTCGTCTTCTCATGAATTGAACAATGCAAATCAACTATCGGAATTAAACCAAGCTTACTGTACCCTATAGTACAAAAGAAAGTAGAAAAATGCACAACGTTTTCCTGCCGTGGTAGTATGGGTATATTGGACTGTAGGAGTGACACTAGATGTACAGACTAGAATTAATGTCACCTACGAACCGTGCAGGCTATGTCTTATGACTAGTGGTCGCCTGAAATTAGCAGCCGTTGATGGATGGTCATGATCGAGAGATATATTTTTGATCATTACTGCTAGTTTAATTCCTGAGACGAAAATCGTTGATTTTTATTTTATGGTGAAATACTGAAAGAGGCGCATCTATTGAGAGTGTGTAGGGAGATTGGCGCACTTAGAGTTAAATATCTGGATCGTGAACATAAAACAAATATGGAAAGAGAGATACAATTCTAGACAGTTGTTACATTGTTAAACAAGAAGTAGACTGCAGCGGGAATTTAAAAAATGTGGCAAAAAGAAAGTTAAGAAAATAAACATGGACAAAAATAATGAAGGATAAGATACATGTCAGTCCTAGAATTGCACTACATCTATAGAGCGTTCCAACCTTAAATTGCAGTACAGCAGTAATGGGATAATTCCGTCTCTTTCCTTCTCCCATGTTTTGCGGGTAGCGCTGTCCTACTCTAATGCAGCGGGTTTGCCAAATATCCGTGAATAAGAATGTTATCGGTTAAAATGGTTGAATATCGTGTTATGTACAGAATTTCAAGGCGCATTTGATGCCGTAAACAAAAAAAATGTAAAAAAATAATTTAGTGTGAAAATGGTAATATAATGGAAAGTTTCGCCAAATGCAAAATCTTCATTGCATAGAACTTATCATGCCATAACTCCTATTTTATATTCATTATTTTCCTAATTTTTTCACTGCTGGTAAAGAAACATTTCAGCTCGATGTAGATAAGTTTATTTTTAAATTTAAATGATAACAATAAGCAGTATATGCGTTTATTTTCAGTCATGTTCAGGGAATTTTATGTGTAGGCACGAAAAAGTCAGTCGCTGGCCAGCGTCTTTCCTATTGAATTTGCATGGGGGGTCAAAGCGAGGCAAATGGTCTTCAGATATGGAAGTTCTTTTTAAAACAATCCCGAAGTTCCTATCTTGCTTAGTTATTAATTTGTGACAGGAAGAATATCTCCTTGAATTTTGGTTTCGCGCGCGGCTCGGCTGGCTGTCTGGCTGGCTGGCTGAAGTACCGGTAGTGATCTTCCAAACATGCGCTTTTAACATTTCCAGACAGTCGCATGCAGTGCAGTGCTCATTTCGTCAGTAGTATGTATAATAGTGATTAAATACATATCAGTGACATGTGTACAATTCTTGAGGGAAAGTGTATTTCGTTTGTGTGGTTCGTGAGTTCATGCTCGTGCGTGGGGATCTAATTTCGAAGAAAATGTGCAGAAGGACCATGGCGTGGTTAAAGCAAAGCAAACGCTCTTCGAATATGGAAGTTATTTTTAAATCATACCTAAGTCCCTATCTCGTTATCTCTTAATTTATGACAGGGAGAACGTCTCGTTTGTTTACGTTTCACGAGTGACTCGGCTGGCTCAGCTTTTAAATATACTGGCAGCCGTGTGCAATGGTGATTTAATCAGTATTATAAGATTGATTAAATAAAGATCAGTGATATATATAATATTTAATGGCGTGTGGCCTCCGAAGAGGCTGAATGCAGGTCTTTCCAGTGTTGACGCCGCATAGGCGACCTGCGCGTCTATAAGAATGGGGCCCCTACCTGTGATGAATTCTAATGCTGAAGACGGCACACACACAGCCAGCCCCCGAGCCATTGGAATTAACCAATGAAGGTTAAAATCCCCGACCCAGCCGGGAATCGAACCCGGGGCCCTCTGGACCAAAGGCCAGCACGCTAACCATTTAGCCATGGAGCCGGACAAGATCAGTGATAAATGTATAGTTCTTGAGGACAAGTGGATTGTGTTTGTGTAGTCTGTGTAGTTGTCAGTTCGTGCTCGTATGTATAGTTCTTAGTTCGAAGAAAAAGTGCAGAAGGATGTATAATGGATCGTCAAATTAAAAAGAAATGTTCCGTAGGTAAACTCAGGGAAAAAAACGCAATATTATGAGTGTCCTGGATTATTTTTTAAAGACTATGAATATGAGCAGCGCAATCAGTAAACGGCTAAAGCTACAGGTTGTTCCGAAAGAACAATCTATGCTGTAAGGAAGGAACACACACATGGTCCTTTGCGAAATCTCGAAAAAAAAAAAAAGGAAGAGAAGGACGACAGAAAAATTAAATATGATGAAATTGTTAGAAGTGGATGCGTCGGGCGGTTCACTCTCTTTTATTTGCTAACATACCACCGACATTGAACGTGATTTTGAGTCACGTAAATGGAGAGGATTCTTTGCCACGATTTTCCAAAACAACGTTGTATCGCTTCTTACATGATATAGGCTTCCGTTATTTAAGACGGGGTAATAAAGCAGCTTTCACTGAAACCGATGAAATTATTCATTGGAGGCACAGATATCTCAGGGAGATAAAACGTTTGAGGGCACAAAATAAAGCTATAATTTACACAGATGAATCGTGGGTAAATATTGGGCAGACAGTGACAAGAGAATGGAAGGATACAACAGTGAAAAGTGCACGGCAGGCCGCTTTTGAAGGGGTGAGTTCGGGACTTAGGCCACCGAAAATCCGAGGGCCGTGATTTGCCTTAGTCCACGCGGGTAATGCACATGGTTTTGTTCCAAATGCTGAACTAAAATTTTTATGCCATAAAAACATAAGACAATTGGGCAAATTACGTGAACAAAGTAAAGAAAAATGAAAGAGTTTTGTGGAAAGCAGACGAATTGCAGGACGATGTCGACGATGAAAAGTTTTTAATACGACTTTTTTCATCGTCCGGATCATCCTCAAGTTCATCTCCCGAACCCGTTTCATCCAAAGCGGGAACATCAGGCCTTGCAGAAATGTTAGAAGGTGTACGCCCAATGTCTGAGAGCAACGCCAGTGATTAAGGTATGTTGTATTTATTTTACCATCCTACAAATATTAATTTATGAATGAATGAACTTAAAATTACAAAATTACAAACGAAAAATGTGGAAGTGTGACGCACTGTTTGAGTCACATTCGAGCGTGATCTTCACGAGTCGATTTCGCAACAGCGCGCTCCATCTACGCTGTACTGCAATTTAAGGTTGGAACGCTCTATAGGTAAAAAAAGGGGGTGATAATTTTGTAGAATGGATGTAAACACTATTAGGTTTAAGTATAATATTTAATGTAGTGACAGACAAATAATAGTTGAAACAGGTATAATCTAAAAAATGGAATGCAATAAAAGAATGCTCTCTGCCTAGTTCCAGGCGACCCGGAACTCAGTATAGGAGTATTCTATTATATTTTATTCTTCGAAGTGTCGGAACTCTTTTGTTATCCTTACGATTAGTGTTAATACAAGATGATTGCCCAGTAGTACATACTCCTAAATCAATAATTACCACTACCACCAGCACTGTCAACTCACACACTGAAAGGCGATTCTCAGGGTTTTTAACTCTTGATGTGAGAAGTGTAGGATACCGGGCGAGTCGGCCATGCGGTTAGGGGCGCGCAGCTGTGAGCTTGCATCCGGGAGATAGTAGGTTCGAATCCCACTATCGGCAGCCCTGAAGATGCTTTTCCGTGGTTTCCCATTTTCACACCAGGCACATTCTTGGGCTGTACCTTAATTAAGGCCACGGCCACTTCCTTCCCACTCCAAGCCCTTTCCTCTCCCATCGTCGCCATAAGACCTGCCTGTGTCGGTGCGACGTAAAGCCACTAGCAAAAAAAAAAAAAAAAAAAAAAAAAAAAGAAAGAAGTGTAGGATAAGAAATAAGCCAGATGAACATAAGCAAAGGTAAAAGACAAAACGATTAAGAAGAACACAGGTAATAAAGGACTAAAATTCACAGAACAAACACCGAAGGAGTAGAGCATCACAAAGGATCAATATAAGTGATAAAAATGAACAAACTAATCATGTGTATGGAAAGAAAGGTATATGAAACGTAACATTTAAGAGGATGAACCAATAAGCAGTTAATTACACTAACTGTAAGCAAATAAATCACGAAGCTATATTTTACAGTATGTGTAATATTTATTTATTTATTTATTTATTTATTTATTTATTTATTTATTTATTTATTTATTTATTTATTTATTTATTTATTTATTTATTTATTTATTTATTTATTTATTTATTTATTTAGTTATTCTTGACATACATTTGTAACGAAGTTAGGTCTCACGGCGCACTTAGCGACTTTCAATAGCAACACTAAAATTATAAAATTAAAAATAGAATTAAGACATAGTAATTCTACGAAACTAAATACTAGGGATAGATACACAACATTGTTTATACAAGATAAATACAATTAAAATGAAATGCTTAATACTGTACATACAATGGAATCTACACGTCTGCACCAAACGGTCAAGTCAAACGAATTTATAATAATATTCTTTTAACTGATATAAGGAAATGTGAACTAGTAAACTAGCCTACATTTGTGTGTTTTACATATTAAATACCAAGCAACATGATGAAAGTTTAAACAATGAAAATCAGGTTAGAAATTGGAAAAAAATGAGAGCGATAATAATAAGAATAAGAATAAGAATAAGAAGAGGAAGTATTATAATGATGATGAAGTGCATAATAGATATGCATTCAATACAATGCGATTTGCAGTTTAAAACTTCTCCTTATAGAAATACAGTCTTATATTTATTGTAGTAGCCAGCCAATATGGACTTCAATTACGAAGAGACGTCTTACATCACAACAAGGCCATGTCCTATGATCACTGCCTCAATTCCCCGTAGGCAGGCTGTGTCCACTGAACGCAACCCTCATACATATCAGAGTACATTCTCATGAATCTTGAATGCCTTACTCGACTCGATTCTGTGGCCGAGGTTTGCTTTATATTTTGTGACTGGTGGGGAATACATCTTTCTGAGAGCTTTCCTTCATTTTGAAATGTACGAGGTGCCCACTGAATAGAGTGCCTCAACTTTCACTCAGATGAATGAGATGCATCAAAAGTTGATATTGAAAATTCAATTCGTTCTGAAATATGTTTACTACTGTATATATAAATAGCTGTAACATTCACTGAGAATGCGTTTAATTATACAATTATTGACATACAAGTTCCAGAACTTGCACTATCAGAAATGAAATACTCAACTAACTGGCTAATGGTCTTCATTTCCTTCGAAGTTATGCTCTCTACAACCAATACAGTGCTGCCAACGTTTAGGAAAGTTTTAGGGTCGGAATGCTTCATCAGCACATTCTTCATATAATTTAATTCATCTTAATACGAGGGCTGGTTTTTTGGAAACTCCGATGGGCTTTAAAAAGGACACATTGACATAACAAAACGATTTTATCACTAACAGTTTAGTAGTCTCATACTTATTTTTCCCATAATCGCCAAAGCTTTCCGATGCTTTCAGCAAAGAAGTCTGCCGCTAGTAAGATAATGTGCGTCTAGAAATCCTCCTGAAGTTCTTCGTTCCTACGCCTAAGTGAAGGTTTACGATCGGTGAATTTTCTACAGCATTCCCAGACATTTCAACGTCTTCTCTGTACACAATTGTGACTCAACACTTAGGATACTGGAACTTTGTTCACATTGGGTCCCAACAATGACGATCACAAAGCGAATGGCGTCAGCTGTAATGTTTCTCACGCGTTACCATAGTGAGGTGGGAGAATGTTTAAAGTCTATCGTTACTGGCTATGAATCCTGTATGACACTCCAGAAACCAAAGAACAGTCTAAGCCAGGGCCTCTCAAACGCCCAAAATCTCACGCGTGCAGAGCGAGGCGCAAGAGCTCCGTGCACTGTGCATCGGTGCTGCTCGGTATGGCTCGGATCAACGCTTCGTCTCTGGGCTACTCGGCTAAGCTCGGCTCTACTCGGCTATACTCGGCTCAACTCAGCCAGAATTAGGAGCGCTACGGCGCAAGTGGGTAAGAGGGAGACAGGCGGAGCGAGCGGGAGAGGCGTAAGGAAAGAGAGAGTAAGCGCTATTGCTCCAAATCGAGGAGTGGGGGTCTGCACTCTGGTCAACCAAGCCAAGTCGTCTTTTGCACCGTGCACAGTGCATGCACCACGCGCATGCACCCTGAGAGGCCCTGGTCTAAGCAATGGGTGCATCCTTTTCTCCAAATAAGCCAAAAATGTTTAAACTGACACTGAGGAACAGGAAAACAACGGCTGCCGTTTTTGGTACCATAACGGTGTCTTGTTGGTGGACTTTATGGACTCTATTGAGGAGCACATCACCTCACTGGCGACAGACTTCATTGCTGAGGGCATCGGAGAACTGATGTCTCGATACAACAAATGCAAATCGTTTTGGCGATTATGAGGAATAATAAGTATGAAATTATTAAACATTTAGTGATAACATTATTTTGTTATGTAAATGTGTCTTTTTTATAGCCCATCGGAGGTTGAAAAGAAAACAGCCTTCGTATATTTCTACAACAGCTGAATTTTGAAAAACGTTGAATATAACTATAGTTACAGGAAAATATATTTTGAAGTGGTGGTGGTTAGTATTTAGTATTGACTTAAGAGGATGTGCACCTAAACAACCATTCTGTTCTGTTCTGTTCTGTCCTGTTCTGTTTATGCACTGCTTATATTTTTCAGTTTGTATGTTACTTTTTCAGTATGACCTTTACTCTTTCACTTTTTTTACTTTCCGCTCCGGATTTCTTTTTATTTTATTTTGTTGAGCTTTCTTTCTTCATTATATGTTCTACAAATCTGTTATATAGCTTAGTTATCTTTGATTTTATACTAGAATAGTACATTTCTTTTATACTGTATAAATGTGTTATCTTGTAATTGACGTGCTTAAGTGTAAGAGAGGTCCACAAGCCCTAACTTTACCACTGCTAAAATAAATAAATAAATAAATAAATAAATAAATAAATAAATAAATAAATAAATAAATAAATAAATAAATAAATAAATAAATAAATTCCTTCTTAACACTAATCAAGGAGAAATGGAAGATGTTTATACTATCAATGAACGAATATTTCGGAAAAGGAGTGGAAAGAGCCGCAAAGTGCATGAAAATGAAGACTACTTAGGTCTCCAAAACTTGATACTGAAGTGCAAACGGTTTCTTTGTATTGGGGCATTCCACGGAATTACTAATGCAACACCCCTAAGGTTTATTTTGTATTCTAATTTATTCTTTATGTCCAAAACATAATATCCAGGTACTGGAAGATACTTTTTCTTGCTAATGACTTAATAGATTTCCCTTGCACCCAGATATTGAAGCACCGGTCCCAAGTGATCTGTTATTCTCCTTCCCTGCCTTTTCTCTGTAGGGCAGGCAGGAAAATAGGTTGGTTTACGGAGCCGGTGCATCGGTATGCTCCTCTTCCGGTAAGAATTTGTCGATTCCTACAGCCAAACGTTTCAGAGTCTAAGCTAAAAGACCTGAGTTGATGCAGTATTTTGAGTTTAGGAGGGAAGTTACTTCCACAGCAGACAGTGTTAGTTCAGCGTGTAATATAATTTTAACTCTTAATCATTAATAGAGTTTGAAGTAGAAACGTTTCAGTATCGGATTTCAATGTATGTTTACCTTTTCACCCCCATGTTCTTTTCAGCCTTATCCATGTCCCATACCCGATTTTCCTGGATGTTTCGACAATGGTTGAAATAGGCTAAAAATACCTTCTATTTACACAGGTACTGAACAGTCATGGAACGATAACATCAGCAATAGTTTCCTCTTTTTTTTATTTATTTATCAGAACTGGACAATGGCGTGGTGAATATCTACAGCTTGTTTCACT
This sequence comes from Anabrus simplex, assembly GCF_040414725.1. Taxonomy (NCBI): domain Eukaryota; kingdom Metazoa; phylum Arthropoda; class Insecta; order Orthoptera; family Tettigoniidae; genus Anabrus; species Anabrus simplex. The sequence continues at coordinate 369,710,822 of NC_090268.1, read as the reverse complement.
AAAATTTATCTTCATTTTACATTCATAAAAGTCAGGCTCGTCAACATTCCCTAAAATGTCTAAAATATAATCTTCTTTCATGCTTTCTTTACACGTCTGCACACACATCTCAGATGACAGCTGTGAAAGAAAATCACAAGGAACATAATTATAGTCAAAATACGGTAAGGCATTGGTTGGAAAAGGTTAATTGGTTGTAAGGGAGACACTCTCACCATGCTCCTTTGTTTGTGTGAGTAAACGATCACCCATCCGAAAAATAACCATGCCCAACGTTGCTTACCTGTGTGTGTTTATGTAGTTGGCACCTCTCGCAGTATCATCCTTATTGTGATTCGGAGGCGCTCCCCTCCCCTAGTGTTGGCGAGGAGTTTTCTCAGAAATCTCGTGTAGTGAAGGAGTCGCCTTTTCCGCCAGACGGCCGCCAATGTCACATAACTGTTACAAGTCCGATGCGTTGCGATTATCTGGTGAGAATTAATAATTATGTAAAGTTATAGCCACCTCGGTTATCCGGTTATTTCCAGTACGTCACAACAAGAATCGTTATCAGATGAAGGGCCAGTGTCTTCGGGTCTACCTGTGGAGGTACCTGTGAAGGGTAATTTGGCTGCTGAAAGAAATGAAGATCCACAGCCTGTTTCCACTCATTTGAACGTGTCAGTAATAGAATGAATGAAGCGCCCATCTGGCGGCGGGGATAGGAATTATGCCACCGAGCTCGATAGCTGCAGTCGCTTAAGTGCCGCCAGTATCCAGTAATCGGGAGATAGTGGGTTCGAGCCCCACTGTCGGTAGCCCTGAGGATGGTTTTCCGGGGTTTCCCATTTTCACACCAGGCAAATGCCGGAGCTGTACATTAATTAAGGCCACGGCCGCTTTCTTACAGTACCTAGGCCTTTCCTATCCCATCGTCGCCATAAGACCTATCTGTGTCGGTGCGACGTAAAGCATATAGCAAAAAAAAAAAAAAAAAAAGGAATTATGCCGGCTGCCGAAGCCGATAGCACTCCTCTTGGGTAATGAGTGACAGATGAAAATGGAATGATATTGGAGAGTGTTGCTGGAATGAAAGATCAGAGGGAAAAAGGGTGTTCCCCGGAGAAAAACCTTTCCTGCCTCCGCCTTGTCTAACACAAATATCACATAGAATAACCGGCATTTGAAACATGGAACCCAACGGTGAGAGGCCGGCGCCCTGCTGCCAGAGGCACGGAGGATCCACTACTACTACTACTACTACTTCTACTAAAATACATTTTCATTCCATACCCCGATGGGGTAAGACGCCAGAAGATGCGTTGCGGTGATTTGAGGAGAATGGAAAACCACGGAAAAACATTCTCAGGTCAACCGACGGTGGGACCAAACCATCGCCTCCCGAATGCACAGTTGTAAAGCCACGGTATGGCCACTGTTAGTCGAAGCTACTCTTCTTGGTGTAATTTGGAGTTCTAAATAATTGGGTATGTGTGCTTCGTTCATTTGCATAGGTAAGTCTGCGCTGAAGGCCTGAACAGGATTCGCTTAGTCTTATGACTAAACAGCTGTCCTACATCAAAAGCAAGAATACCTGACCAACGAATTCAATCACTATGACACGATTTAGGCACGTTTACCACGTGCCCCTCCAGGTCATCTAGCTTGACAGCAGTAGTCCTAGTAACCCAAGACTCTCAACTTGGTGTGTAACGCTGGGGCGAGGGTCAGGAGGTTTTTGGAACGCCTTTCCAAATAAGTAACAGGTCACTCCTGGCGGGCAGAAGAAGCTTCTGACTGAAATTTTGGTGAGTTCATGTAGCCTCCGTGGCTCAGGCAGCAACGCGCCGGCCTCTCACCGCTGGATTCCATGGTTCAAATCGCGCTCGCTATGTGAGACTTGTGCTGGACAAAGTGGAGGTGGGACAGGTTTTTCTCCGGGGAACACCAGTTTTCTCTATCAGTTTCATTCCAGCAACACTCTCCAATACAATTTAATTTCATCTGTCAGGGATTAATCATTACCCTAGAGGAGTGCGACAGGTTTCGGCAGGCGGTACAATTCCTATCCTCGCCGCTAAATGGGGGCTTAATTCATTCCATTCCTGACCCGGTGGAATGACTGGAAACTGGCAGTGGATTTTCATTAGTTTTCATCTCCGATAGTTTGGAAGGCTGCAGTTTGTCCTCCCTCCTTTTCAGTGTTTACACAGAACAGGCGATAAAGGAAATCAAAGAGGAATTTGGAAAGGGAATCAAAATCCAAGGAGAGGAAAACAAAACCTTGAGATTTGCCGATGATTTTGTTATTTTATCTGAATCTGCAAAAGATCTAAAGAAGTTGCTGAATGGTATGGACAGAGACTTGGGGAAGGAATACAAGATGAAAATAAATAAGTTCAAAACAAAAGTAATGGAGTGCGATCGAACAAAGTCAGGTGATGTCGGAAATATTAGATTAGGAAATGATGTCTTAAAGGAAGTAGATGATTATTGTTACTTCGATAGTAAAATAACTAATGATGGTAGAAGTAAGGAGGACATAAAACGCAGACTAGCACAAGCAAGGAAGGTCTTTCTTAAGAAAAGACATTCGTTCCCCTCGAATAGATATAGGAACTAGAAAGATGTTTTTGAAGATATTCATCTGAAACGTGGCATTGTATGCAAGTGAAACTTGGATGACAACTAGCTCAGAAATATAGAGAATAGAAGCTTACGAAATGTGGTTTTGCAGAAGAATGCTGAAGGTGAGATGGGTAGAGAGAACCACAAATGAAGAGATGATGAATGGAATTGGTGAGAGGAGATCGATTTGACAAAATTTGGCCAGAAGAAGAGATAGAACGATAGGACACATTTAAGACACCCAGGACTTCTAAAACTGGTTCTTGAGAGAAGTGTAGGTGGTAAGAACGGTAGAGGTAGACGAAGGTACGAATACAAGCAGATTAGAGCAAATGTAGGATGTATCAAATCAGTCTAAGGACTGATGTCTCAAACATCAACAGCTTCAAAATATTTGAAGAAGTTACTTTGAAAGTTTTAAATCCATATTTGTCAACCATTTCGTATAATCAATCGACGTGCTATGAAGTATTCAATAATTCATTAGACAGACACCAATGCTTTTGCATGCAACTAGTTTTGAACCGCGCTTTAGCCTTAAACCAGATTCAACATGTATTCACACACATTTCTCGGATCATCGAGTACCACACTCACACACGAGCTGTTTTAATCATTTTAATACTCTAATCCTGAAGCGAAATAATCCGGCACATTGTACGAACTGACCTGTTACTGCTAATAAATATTATATAGTGTACATCAGCGAGTAGCTAACAGGATAAAGTGTGTTGTGAATAATACATGTGACTGCTAATTAGAGCAATATATAATATCTGCTCTCCATTATGTAATTAATTTGTTTAAATGTTTCACTTCACGAGCAGCACCATCTATAATTAAAACTTGTGTGGTCCGGCTAATTGAATAATGGCCAACTACACGTCACATTTCTACTAATTGTGAGTTTATTCTGCAAACCAGGTGCGTCACGTTTAATGTGCGTAGTGTTATTAGTCAGATTTCGGAAAGGCGGACACTAACGTTGCGACTAACTGGGCAACAAACAACGGGTTCCATAATTGTTGTATATCTAGCCCAATCAATCAGTATCTAGTCAAAGTCATCTTGGACGGGTGGAAGGTAAAGGCTTCCACTATTCGTTACCTCGGTTCCTGATAGAGTAGAGTGGTTAGCTCTTTTGCTCCCAGGAATGAACCTGGTACCCGTTTTTCATGTTTGCTGAGTGAACTTCAGGACCAAATGCACCTCGGAAAGTGGAAATCTCGTTTCTCAAATTTTTCGACTTCCTGACGCAGAATCTAACCCACATCCTCCCGGGTAAACCGAGCTAGCCTTTTTCCGCCTTGGCCATGTTTCCGCTGTAGTACCTAGGTCAGTACAAAATATAGAAGAGCTCTTAAATACTGGCTTCCTATAGTATTACAAGAGGCTAGAGAAATAATAATGGTGGTATGTGAAGGTGAAATGGCTACATTCCTCTCTTGTGACATGAGGTTCCACTTTCTAGTTTCCTGTTTTTAAGTAAACAGTCCGGAGGCCAATTTAACAGGGATATGGTTTTGAGATGAAGGTTAGCGTGATCGATTTAGTGGACCGAATAGCGACACCGTGGTAACAAGGCAACCTGTCTATACTAGAGATGCTCAACTTGGCGCTCATTCAGGCTAGCCGAGTGTGGCAGGGCTGACGTGACGTAGATACAGGTAGCTTAGGTAGCAAGCATACTTTACCGTGGAGAGAGAGAGCAAACACACTTTGCAGTGAAGGAGGGAACGGAGCAGTGACGTTCGATTGTGATTTCGAACCTCTCGTCCACTAATCAGAGGTAATACATTTCATATTATTCCGTATTCAAGAGCAATGCAATGAAAAATAAGAGCTAAAAGGTTTCCACATATTCAGTACTATTGTAACGTGTCGGCGGGGTAAATAAATGAGTACAGAACCTGGTAGCGTCCTATTTCTAATATTTATTAACTAAGCACTAGATTTACACACACACACACACACACACACGATTGCCGACCTTACAACTTACACAAGTACATGGTTACACACTTACAGGGTTCGCACTCTCTCTCTTAGTTGTTCATGTTCCATCTACGATGACACACACAGGGAGTCTTCGATTATTTACACTACACTCACTCACTCAGTCACACTCGTTAGCGCTGTTACGGCCCGCAGCCTACACGTCAGTCTCGCAGCTCGGGATAGTATCTGCTGTTCACTCAATCCGTCGAACTTCGTTCGCAGTCTGCGCGAGTCGACACCCAGTGTTCATTTCGCGCTGCTCCAGAACACCCAATGTTCTTCTCCAGCAGCCGGCCCCAAGAGACTCACACACACGACGTCAGGGAAACAGGAACGAGTCCTCGGCTCCAACAGACAGATACTCCATCAGGCTGACACCTCAGCCCAGGCTGCACTCTTTGCTAACTCACACCAGCAAACTCAATCTCACTCTCACTCCTCACTAACTGCAACCAAGTAACTCCTCTCTTATATAGCTGTGCCGACTCTTCTAGAACAGTCCGGATGCTAGATGTAACCAGGTTCCTCGCGACATGGAAGACTTCATATTAATCTTCGAGTAATTTTCATAGTCCTCTGCTGTGGTACCGCGGACGGAGGCGAGAGGGGCTTAGCACTTAAGTGTTGCTCGTGATTGGCGCGGTCGAGCGTGGGCCGATACGGTGACAAGCCCGGTCCATAGCAAGTTGGCATGGCGGATGCTATAACCATTACACTATTTATTGTACCGGTAACCTAAAAAAGTACATATATTTGATGAAACTAGTTTCAGTCTTGCTAGAGATCATCATCGGACAAAATAATTCGAGTTAAGGCAAGACCTGAATTATAATACATAAAAGTTAAAATGTATGAAACAAGCGTGTGTTGCTGATATTCGGTGGAAGATAAGGGAGAAGAATGATAAACACTCATCATGATCACACGTCTTGTGTAAATTCTCAAAGTTTTCTTCTAATTTGAAGAATTCACTCCACAAAAGACCAAGTTAAACACATAAAATACTAGCTTTTGAAGAATCTTACTGACTTCAGTTCAGCCGAAACAAATGTGGACAGAAACAAGATCGAATCTGGTTTCAAATACAGTATATATAACATTTTGTAGGTTACAATAAATTTTATTGAATAGATAGAAACATTTTAGCTCTTGTTTTACGTACAGTACTTTAAAACAGAACCTATAATCAAAAGAAAAGCTACCTTTTCAAGATATTCCTGTTTGATTTATACCGCGCTCGATATAAACAGGTAGTTTTATTTATACATTCAACGAAAGCTGACACGATAACATTTTTGCGTTACAACTTAAACAAAGATTAGAAAGGGTTTAAGCGTACAATCTACGATTTACAATTCCTTGGATGAGAATGATAGTATTTCCATTTTTTGAAGTAAAATTCCTGTTATTCACTCAGCGAAACGTAATATATTTGCACAATTCATCAAGTTTACTGCTTGAATTTGCACAGTGTTATAGTGTCGTGTGTCTTGCTTTTCCCGTTCAATGAATTTCTGGAAATATTATTTAAAAATCAGGCGTCCGATGATAATAACTAGGCTGTAAATGGAGAAGAAGTTTCAACACGAGTGAGGACATAGATATTTATTGCCCAAGATTAAAGCACATCAACGAAGTAAACGTATCTACCAAATAGGTGTACATAGTCCTTACAAAATTCCGGCATCTCGGCGTCTCCGAAAACCGAAATAGAAGTTAGTGGGACGTAAAGCCAATAACATTATATTATTATTATTATTATTATTACATTGTTCCATCAAATAATTAACCTAACTGATGACATTTTCGGTAAGCATGGGTGGACTGTGTGATAGTACATATATCACACCCCCGAATTATATGTAGAAGTTAGAGATATTGTTGTCAGTATTCGATTTATTACTATTATTATTATTATTATTATTATTATTATTATTATTATTATTATTATTTCAGAATAAAAATAGTGGAAGATCAAGTCGAAGAAATAGATAGAATTAAAACCAGCCAGAATGTTTTAGCGAAGCGAATAGATGAAAAGACTGAGAAATTGGAGAAAGACCTCAAGTCATTAGAAGGAAATGCCAGAATGGTAGTTGAAGAAGGAATTAAAGCATGTCATGTGAAGTTAAGACAGGAGATCAGTCAAATCCAAGTAGGTAGCAGTATATGTAATAGGTACGTATCTTGTACGAAGGACTCTGAATTACCCAAGTTTAATGGTCGGCAGTTTAATCCGATGGAATTCTTGAAAACTGTGGAGAAACGGTTTTCTAAGAATCTTGACGATGGTTTGATTGAGTGGAGTATGGTTGATGAGTTGTTGGATGTTGCATTTGTTGGAGAAGCGAGATCTTGGTTTCAAGTTTATAGACAGGGTATTTCGAGTTTAGAGGAATTTAGGGAGAAATTTAGTTCTAAATTTTGGAGTGAAGCTATTCAGGGAAGGCAAAGAGATCGCGTGCTATTTGGCAAGTATAAACCTCAGGAAGGTGTATCTATGACGGAGTATTTCTTAGCGCATGTTCTGATCAGCCAGAATATTGAAGGTCTAGCATCGGAGAGAGATACAGTCCGCCAGATGTTGAGGCATTTTCCTGAGAAGGCCGGATTAGCTGCATGTATGCAGAATATTGTTACGATTGAAGAATTAGAGCAGCTGTTATAGAGGTTTGATGCTTTGGAAGGGCAGGGCAGGACTAGGCAAAGTAAAGGTAGAAATTACGGGGATAATGGGAGACAAGGTAATCAGGTAGCGGGAGATAGGAATAATCAGAATTTCAGTCATTCTAGGCAAGGGAATCAGGGTGGTAATTCCGGAAGGGGAAACAGACAGTCTAATCAGGCAGGTAATCACCAGGAATATTTTGGCAGAAGACCTAATCAAGGGGAATCAGAAAGTAGGGGGCGTAAGGATCAAAGACCTCTAGATCAAGTGCAGAGACATGATAATAGTGAACAGTCCACGTCAAGAAATTTAAACCGGAATCGGACTTCTTAGTTGGGTCAGATAAGCAGTCCGATACCGAAATTCCTATTCACGTGATGAAACAGGTAAGTTATGATTTAGACGTGAAAGAGGAATTATTGAATGACCAAGTGTTTTGTGATCAGGAGGAATCTGAAGCTATTATGATTACGCCTGTGATTGAAGTTGAGATCTGGGAGAACAAGGTCAAGGCTTTATTAGATTCAGGTAGTGAGAAGTCTTGTATTAATCTTAAGTTTTATGATGATGCTAAGAGGAAAGGACATGTCATAGAGGAAATTCCTGTCACTAACACGTTCCTCTTGTCTGCGGTAGGCAGCAATCACATAGAATTAAGAGTCAAGTGGCTATTCCAGTTAAGATAGGCAGTGAGACTGTTTTTCAGGTATGTTTATTAGTGCCTAATTTAGTATATCCGGTGATTTTTGAGGCTGATTGGTTGGGTAGTCAAGGTGTTAAGTTGGATTATGATAATGCGACGGTTCGATTCTTTTGGGGTAGTTCTCGTGATTTAATGAAATTGGAGTACAAGATCGATGAGGGAATTTTTGTTCATGAGTTGAGTTGTATCCAGGTGGCTTACGATGTTGAAGTAAATGAAGTTTGTGATAGAGAGTCACAGGTAAATGTGTGTCACATGTCTGTGGAGACTAGTCAAGCAGACCAGTTCCTCGAGGTTGTGGACAGAACGAATTTAGTACAGGAGCAGAAGGATTGCTTATTTTCTTTGTTAGTAGAGTATAGCGACGTTTCTAGTGGTAAGCCTGGAAAAACTCACCTTTATGAACATAAGTTTGACATCACTGATCGCTCGAGTTTTGTGGGACCGCGGTACCCTATCCCTCATGTTCACGCCAGAGCTGTAGATGAGGTTATATCGAAAATGTTGCAGGATGGGATTATTGAACCTTCAAGTAGTCAATATGTGAACCCTTTAGTGGTTGTAGCCAAGAAGGATGGGAGTGTTCGCGTGTGCTTGGATGCGAGACAGATGAATAGACGCATTGCACCCGATCAACAACGACCTGAGACTACCGAAGACCTGATCCAACGTTTCGATGGTAAGAAATGGCTCACGGCGGTAGATTTAAGCTCTAGTTTCTGGCAAGTTCCCTTAAGGAAGGAAGATCGGCAATTCACCGCACTTCTTTATAAGAATAACTTATTTCAGTTCACACGTGTCCCTTTTGGCACAAAAACATCATCTGCCGCACTTATCAGGGCTTTAGATATTGTGTTGGGACATGAAACGGAGGATTTCACCACCAGTTATGTTGATGACCTGGTCGTTGCGTCACATACATTCGAGGAACACATGAGACACTTAGGGATGGTTTTTCGTAAGTTGAGTAATTGAATAAATCTACATTTTGTGCACAATACATAACATTTCTAGGTCACACTATCACGCAGCAGGGTGTAACTCCAGAACCGACGAAATTAGAACACATTTTCAACACCAGGACACCACGTAACGTCAAACAACTTCGGTCCTGTTTGGGAGTGTGCAATTATTTTAGGAGGTTTGTAATTAGGTATTCTTTCCTTGTAGAGCCATTTAGGGAACTCCTTAAGAGTAATGCTAGGTGGAATTGGGGTCCGGAGCATGATGCAGCTTTCACACAACTTAAGTTAGGTTTTCGAGAAGCTGTCATGCTAAAATATCCTGGATCAGACCGTGCATACTTAGTTATGACTGATGCTAGCGATAAGGGGATTGCGGGGGTGTTATTTCAAGAGGATGATGAGGGTAACCTTGGGATTGTCTCTCTAGCTAGTAGGGGACTTAGTTTAGCTGAGAAGAGGTATACCGTTACCGAATTAGAGTTGCTTACCATTGTGTACTCCTTGGGTAAATTTAGAACGTACGTGTTAGGAACTAAATTTAAGATTATGACTAATCACAATGCTTTGATTTTTATGCAGACGTGTAATTTAACATCTAATCGTATGTCCCGGTGGATTCTTGCCTTACAAGAGTATGACTTTGACATATCTCATGTCAAAGGGGCAGACAATGTCTTAGCAGATTTCTTGAGTAGAAACCCTCAGATCTCTCGTGAAGACATTGTCGCCGAACAGTCAGGAGGAATTTTAGTATGTACTGCTAAATTTTATGATCGTAAGGAGGAGAAGTTACGTTTGCGTAAGATTAATCTGGAACAGGGGAAGGATGTTGACCTCATTCAGATAATTGGTGAATTGGAGGCCAGTGAGCCTGATACACAGATTCAGAAAGGTAACACGTGGTACCGACTACAAGGTGATTTACTGGCTAAGGAGTGTTATAACCATGTGTGGTGTGTGATAGTTCCCAAGTCTTTGGTAGAAGACATTGTTTGGTTTCATCATAAGAGTTGGGATATTTCGGTTCGGACAAGGTTTTATGTGCTCTTCAGTACAATTTCATTTGGAAGAACATGGGAAGGGACGTTAGGAAAATTCTAGCGACTTGTGACTTGTGTCAGCGGTGCAAGCATCCCAATAGGCATTTAGAGGGTCCTAGACAGGTAGTTATGACGCAGGCGCCTGGAGAGCTTGTATGCGTGGATCTGTATGGACCGTTAGTGTCTTCTCGGTATGGTTACCAGTTTATATTTGTCGTATTAGATGCCTTCAGCAAATACGTCAAGTTGTATCCCCTGAGGAAAGCCACAGGGAGAGGGTGTGTCAATCAGATCATTGACAAGTATGTGCCTGAGTTTGGTAAGCCACTTAGGACACTATCAGACCATGGATCACAATTTTCCTCAAAAATCTGGAGAACCAAATTGGCGGAAATTGGGATCCAGCATATTTATTCGTCGATACGATATCCGCTAGGGAATATGTCTGAAAGAGTCATGAGAGAACTCGGCAGGATATTCACGCTGTATGTGAGCGAGAAACACAGCTCATGGTTTAATCGCCTGGACGATATTGAGCGGTGGTTTAACGTCACTAAGCACGACAGTACTGGATATTCTCCGATTGAGGTTCAATTAGGTAGGAAGCCTACCAACGAACTCGCTAGAATACTAGGTTTAGCTACAGGAGAGGCGGTACCCAGGGATATCTGCATCCAGCTGGCTAGGGATAATTTAATTAAGGCAGGTAATAGGAGAATTCGCCAGCAAAAGGGGAAAGTACAGGACGAGTTTGAGGTGGGTGACGAGGTGCTTCTCAGAGTTCCTCATTTATCGAATGCCGATCAGAAAACTATGCATAAGTTTTTCAATTGTATCAGGGTCCGTATACTGTGGACAGTAGAATAGGCAAGTGTGCTTATAGGCTCCTAACCACTGACAACAAGGTCCTTGGGACATTTAATATCTATAGCCTTCGCAGATATAAGAGATAGGATCTGCACCTTGGATGTATATATTATCAATTTTAATGTATGTGTACAGTAGCAAGAAGGGATTGTGTTCAATGCTATATGAAACAATCAGAGTTCTGTGTATATAGCCATATTATTATTATTATTATTATTTGGACAAATTGTATTTTGTGTGTGCGAATACAATGCAGTAGACGCAATGTATATATTATTATTACAGTAAATGATGTGTTCAGTTATGTCATTATAAGGTTATGTATGAAGTTCTGTTTTATGGTGAATCATAATATATGATATCATCGATTCACCAAGGGGGCGTTATGTGATAGTACATATATCACACCCCCCGAATTATATGTAGACGTTAGAGATATTATTGTCAGTATTCGATTTATTATTTTTATTATTATTATTATTATTATTATTATTATTATGATTATTATTATTATTATTATTATTTCATTTGTATATTGCCATTTATATTGGTAAGCTGGAAGATATCCACATATGTAGGTATGAGTAATTTGTTTTGCACGAGTGGGAAAACATTGCTTTAATAACTCTGGTAATTTGGTTGAGTCATATGGCTACCCCAGTGTTTGTTGTGATGTACTTGTGTCGGGAAATTCATGAGTCATGTATATATCCCAGCCAGATGAGATGAGCTTGTTGTTGTATTAGTAAAGTTTGGTGACTCATCCGAGGCAAACCCCAGAGTTTGTTTATCTCTTGGGAGCAAGGTCTTGACTAGGGTTCACTCATGATTGGCTGGCAAGCACCAATCCAGACGTATCATCTGAGAGGAGGGGGATGTTGATGTCTATAAAGGTTGATCATACGGCGGCAACCGAGGTGATTGTAAAGGAACGAGAGGGAAGATAACTACAAGCAGTAACACTGTATGAAGGAACGACAACTGACACACTGTACGGGAAGGAAGTGGTGCTGATACACGGTACTGGAGTGACACGGCTGCAATGGACTGGACTTCAAACGTTCGTGGAGCGTAGTCTTGTTATGCTCGTGGAAAGTGGCTGATTGTGGAGAGTGCTTGCGCATTAAGTATTGTAGCACTTGTGGCGGCCTAGCATTATATGTTGGTGAAAGCTATCTCAGACTTTCCATAATTTATGTTGAGGATCGACAGACGTGTGTATATATCTTTACAACAAGTGTTAAAATATGTGAACACAGTAGTACAAGGTACAGTATCTGTGTGATGTGATAACTGCCGATTATGAGAATCGGTAAGTCGAATTGATATAGAGACAGTGAAGGGTATTTATCTTCATACATGTACATTGTTCATCGGACTATCTACAAATGGTAGCTTAGTTCTCGCTTTCGTTTTCCCACGATTTTCATTATTATTGTTGTTGTTGTAAATATGGAGTCTTCCAGCAATATTTTATGTGTGTATTATATGTATAATGTTGTATGTTGATGAGGTGCTCATGCACGTAATTAGTTAACAATATAGTTAGCTATTTTAGAATCAGTGTTATTGATGAACCTAGGTGCAGTTCCTACCTAATTAGTCGTTTTCAGGAGGTTAGGTAAGGACTGCAGCAGATGTACCAGTACGCAGCATTATGTACACGCCCTGGGATATACAGTTTATCATGCTCTTATCTAAATTCGAGGGATCCATTCTGGTGAACTCTGGCGCCCATACTACGGACATTTCGGTTAATTATGCTTATTAATTTTATTAAGTTTTTGAGTAATGTTAATTATTTATGTTTTATTTTATTATTATTATTTATTAGTATTCATCTAAAAAATTACACTGTTGGTGAGTTTATCAGATAATTTAAATCCAAGCTAACACATTTACAGCTTATCTACCTTAACTCCGTATTATATTAGAACTGTTTCTAAAGATCCTCTTAAAATTGAATAATGAAAATTTGTAATTCATTACGTAGATTAGAAACATATTTGAGGATGTAGGTCTAACTCTTTAATACATCAGGTCAAAATAATATAAACTGCAATGAACATAAACAATTTATTTCTTACAACGTAAGCGGAAAATAACGTGGATTTCTGCCCTCTTTCTTTCATTATTTTATTCCTTCATTTCAAACTCGGGTATCGCCGCGGGGATTGAGAGTGACTGGGGGAACTTCGCCCAACCTTCACGGCCTGTGACGTAACGACGACATCATTGTGACTCAATAGGATATGCTCATCGCCTGCCTGCCCGCTTACAGTGTTGTGTGCCCGCGAGACGAAATGTCCAGCGTGAGCACCTCTGACTATCCCAAGTCTACGTCATCTTCTTCCTCACGTTAGTACGGTGCGCCAGAACCGTTACCTACGTTATTATATACGTTGCTCTGAAGTTGCAAGATTGAAACCTGTCTGCATTTAAAAATTATAACACGACCTAATATCCCCAAACAATATTATTATTAATCGAATAACCCTTTTTTGGGTACGATAAATCAACTTTGGTTACTTTTCTTTGCATTTAAATTTCTTCGTTTCAAAACGTCCTTCATTTTCTGAGATTGTTGTTTCTTTTCCTCTTGGGTCCATTTTCTTCCAGTTGTTAATGTCTTTCTCCTCTGAAATCCTACCTTTCTTGTTACTTCTCTGGAACGCGTTCTGTTTTCTATCGTATCTATTTTAATTCCAGCGTTTTTCATATCCTTTCCAATTTCAGTGAACTACGTTGGCTTGGATTTGTAAATGTTCAATTGGTTGAAGATATGTTTCGTTAATCTATTGCTATTCATTCTACAAATGTGCCCAGAAACTGGAGCCTTCCCTTTCTCATTACAGTTGTCAGTTTTTCAACTTTTAAATACAGCTCTCTGATTGATCGTAGTCTAAATTCGGCATTGTTGTTTCTTATAGGTCCCTGTATTTTTCTCCAAATTTTCTTTCCACTTTTTCTAATTTTTTCAAGATCCCCAATTCTTGTAAGCTTAAGAGTTTCTGCTGCATATAAAATGTCTAGTTCCAGGATAGACATATCTTACTGGATATATTTCTTTTTCACATGAAATATCCTTTCCATTTTCTATAGCTACCTTTTGCGTTGTTTGTTGTCCTTTCTCCCAGGTGTTTAAAGCAATCTCTCCGAGATATTATATTATTATTAATTGTGATATTTTGAGGGACATTAACGAGGTGTGTCATGAAATTTATTTTTTCAAATGGTATTTCCAATCCTATTTAGGCCGCTTGTTTCTGTAATTCTCGTATTTGTTCTTGAGCAATTATTATTATTATTATTATTACTCCATATTACAATTTATAACGTAGAAATAAGATTATAAGATTTTTAGGGTTCAGGATGGAGTTTTTGTTAATTTTTCGCATAATCTCAAGTGGTATGGGTTGAGAATGACCAGTATTTGGATATTAAAGTGGCTGAATTGATCGAGGTGGCAAATTTGGACTCTGAAAAATAAGCATCTTTCATTACAAATATTCACTTTGATCTTAGCTTTGATCCAGTTTCTGATGAGTTTCTTGGTCGATTGTGACCATCATGTACCAGAATAAGCAGACAGGCATACAGATATAGAGACTCGCTCCACAGATCCGCAATGGAGACTGAAGATCAAAGTGTAGGTCTGATCTAAAGGTTACCCCGCACTCATCTGCTGCTTCTGGCCTGAGCTCGTCAATAATTCCCGACGAGGTACGTGGTCCACATCTCCGCGACTGCCTCTTCAATATTTCACGGGCTACAGCAAAGAGAAGCACACCGAATGCTCTCTTTCACACGCCAAAGTCGATTCCTGAAAAACATATTATTTTCAAGCTGCTTATTTCCGATCTTCAGCTCCAATTAATTCACCCTAAGAGCGTGATAACTGAGTTTCTTCACCTCTGGTTTGTCATCTAGGTAGCCGATGTCGAAGGTCAGGCAATGTATGTGTGAAATAATTGTGGCAGAACAAGTAAGTGGATAACCTAAATAGAGAATCTACAAATAACGATAGTGGAAAGTGACAGATAAGGTAAAAAGGATAAAATATAATTCATGAGAATGTGTCAAACTGTTTGGACGGCTGTTAAGTGGTGAGAATCGCGGGAAACCTAATATAGAAAGGACGGGGCTTTCGAGAGGTTTGGACGAATGACATTAGTAAGTTAATAATATTGAGTGGGAAAGATCACAATACAAATTGGGTCAAATATTATTTTATATAAAGAAGAGTTAGGGGCTGGAATAATTTACCGAGGGAGATGTTCAATACATTTTCAATTTCTTTGCAATTATTTAAGAAAAGTCTAGATAAACAACAGACAGGGACATGATATGAGATTTTGGGCTTATGCCGTGTCAAGAAAATAAGGTTTCTCAGAAAAACTCTCACATCATTAACACCTTCTGGTTTTCTCCACATAGTTTCTTTCTATCCTTCAGCTCTGTTCTTTTCTATTCTGGTATCTTCCGCTGCATTTTATTTTATTTCATTAGTTTCTATTTATTTTTCTACCGCATTCATCCCTGATTCGTCTGATGTCCTCTCTGATACTCCTTAGTCAGAGCGCACACTTCTTGGACACGCGATATGGGACAGGAGACACGACTGAAATAACTTGTCCTGTCCCGTGTCCCATAGGCCACGTACATGCACATCTGTGGGACATAAGTTAAGATGTCCTCTAGTGATTTGGAAGGCTTGTTGTTACAGTACTTAGAGAATTACGAAGAAGTCGGGTGACTAGACGAAAAATGAGATTTTGAGTCAACTCATACTCGCATAACGTGGACTGCCAAGAGAATGGTGCTTTCGTGTTGGCTAAGAAACTTAAGATTCTTCATAATTTCATACATTTTATTACAGAATGAACTGGAAGACATTTCAAAAGTTACTGCATATGGTAAAGCCACTAACTGAGAAAAAAGTAATTCAGGGATCCTATTCTACCAGCTGAAACATTATTGATAACACTCATGCTGAATGCTTCGCCTATTTCTCGCCAGATATTTTGACATATGGACCTATTTGAATAATCCTTTAATCTGTAATTATACAGCACTTCATGCTTCTCCACTTCCGCTATAAAATTTGTAGTAGTTGCCTCTATTGAGCTGCTTATCCCTTTCAGACCGAGTACGCACAATTGTGCGGGTTCGTATTTTAGTTATCCCTGACCGTATTTGATGTTTTTTCGGCGCTACACTGGACTGCAGTGATTTACTGCGTTTATATTAATCTAGAAGCTTTACTGAATACCGGAATATATTCAATGAAGTGTGTACATTGGTTAGTGAACGTAAATTTTGAAGCTACACCATCGTACGTGATACAACGAGGTTTTGAATTTTGATACGCACAATTGTGTGGGTCCTGTTTTTCGGATGTTAGTTTTTATTTTGTAAAATAAACTATTAATATGTGTATTGAGGAGCATTTTAGTCAGTTCTTGACGTACAAACAAAAATTCACACCTCCAGTTTCCTTTCAGGTCTGAAAGGGATATACTGAAATTACTACACCAAACTCACGCGCGAAGTGATGGGACACGTCCTACGAAATGCAACAGGCGATACCTCGACGGGACATGTCCGCTGACACATGGGACAGTCCATGCCCTTGACCGATAAGTGTGCGGGCTTCCTTTTGATTGCACGTGTTGTATCCACTTGGAACATGTCCCTTTTGTCGCACCCCATGTGTCGTGTCCCTTGTCTAATATGTGTGCGCTCCGCCTTACGTACACACGGTGTGATAGAACATCTTAATTGGAGCACTGCAGACTTGATGCGTCGCTCTAGATAGCTGGAGCTCAGTGAGGGATCCAGTCGGCCGTGACTGAAGCTTAATGTTGTCATCAGCTTCCGCTTGCAGCGCTGTGCCAGCATACAGCGAGCCACCTGGTGACGAGTGAGCGTACCACTACAGCTCCAACTGTAAAGCATTCTTAAATTCAAACCCTCATTATTGTAGAAGACGTCCTCGTGAACAGTCAAGATTTTCTTCTGAAGACGCGAATCAAACTTATCTGCGAAATGTAAAGAGTTTTACCTTGACTTCTTGACACAGCCCATAAACCCATATCACGGCGACAAGTACGGGTCGTGAAAGCATCAATGCTAACAACAGATAAGGAATCTGCTACGTGGTTGATTGCCTTAAATGCAGATCAGTGGTGATTGATTTGATTGATTTAAAGTATTTTAATTACTTTTGTAACATATTGCAAGATGATAATTTTTATTGAGAAAATTAACTACTTGTGTTAGTTATGATTACAATAAACAACTACTCTGGCCTCACTTGCTGTTCATCCGTGATATATAGTGATGGGTATTGCATTCATTCAATGTATGTGTGAACTTCGAAAAGAAAAAGTCGTATCCTTTTGTTCAAATTCCATGTAATACTGGAAGTTCTGTGATGTGACTAATGCGAAGTGATTAACCGTAATATAAAACTGCAAGCTTGTTCTTTTATATTTTACCAAAATGAGATACTTTCCTTGGAAGAGAAAGAGACTTGGGCAATAGACCTATTAACATCTCTCTATGCTTTGTACACAGTCTCGGAGTTTTTCAGAGAAATACAACCAGCGTCTTAATCTTGTAAAGCTTCCACGTTTTAACTAAGGTTTAGGTTGAAGGAAGAATCCCACCTTTCAATACTTATTTGCTTTTTATGGCTGGAATGTGTTATCACAAACATCCATCTTAAAGGCTACTTAAACTACTAAAAAGGACACTTTTCGTTCCTCTTATTTAGAACATCTTCAGCTAAAAACGTGTGTAAAAATACAAAACTTGGCACTTATAAATACAAAACACGTATAATGATGAGGTAAAATATTCCTTCATGTTGAGCTAAAATACTAAATAAATCAATATTCAAATTTATCATAAAATATGTGTGTAAGTAATCCTAGATAGCGATCTTCTTTCTTCAAGATGCTGGAGATGTTGCTATAGTTTTCTAGTATGTAGAATTCTAAATAACTTGTGGATAACGATAGACTTAAATTTTAAATACAATGACCAGGGCAAACTTCTTAAGAAAAAACTGAAGTTGAGGTTAGATCTCGATGGAAAGTTTTGAGGTGTTGAAGGCGGTCTCTACGCTGCTCTCGCTATGTTTACTTCCCTTACGTCGTTACCTGACTGTGTGTGTATGTTATACGGTTGGCCTGTCTAGTTAAAATAAGTATTGGAAGGTGGAATTCTTTCTTCAACCTAAACCTTAGTTGATTTGAAGCCAATACGGGATAAATAATGGGATATATAAGTTGTTCTACGTTCTAGCAAAGACATATCTTCTGTAGAACCTTTCTTAGTCAATACATGTTCTCTTCAATTTTGGAAGATCTGTCCCATTCTAACACTCATATTTCAGGCATGTTTTGACTTACCGATCTCCTGTTATGCTTGTACAGTGGAACACTTCCGACATACATTTACTCAAAGAATTAAGCGCCCCGACGACAGAATTTAATAGGAGACCCTATTGAAGTATTTGCCCAGAAACAGCCCAAAGCCGAAAATAACATTTCGGTGCTAATAGCCAAAACTTGGATCACAGAGTGGTATCGTCCCTGTGACGAAGAACATGTACCATACTTACATGGAGAGCATTTCAAAAGCATGCACGTTTGATTATTGGTTATATCCCGGTTGAAGTGGTTGAAGTGGTGCTAAACCTCTGGTGTTTTCTGTCATCGTAAGATCCACTTATACCTTAAGTCAAAGGAATACCCAGCTATCCAGCTATCAACCGCGCAATGGCGTTATACGAAACTGAATGCTGGGCTGCCACCTAGCTCTTCCCGTAATGGAAATGAGGATGCTTCGCAGATTTCTGGGAGTCAAACGAATGGACCGAATAAAAAACAAGTAGATTCGGAATACCTTTACAGTGTCACCCTTTCCAACAAAAATTAAGAAGTAAGACTGTGGTGGTATGAGCATGACCGGGCGAGTTGGCCGTACGGTTAGGGGCGCGCCGTTGTGAGCTTGCATCCGGGAGATAGTGGGTTCTAACCCCACTGTCGGGAGCCCTGAAGATGGTTTCCCATTTTCACACCAGGCAAAAGCAGGGGCTGTACCTTAACTATGGCCATGGTCGCTTCCTTCCCACTCCTAGCCCTTTCCTGTCCCATCGTCGCCATAAGACCCATCTGTGTCCGTGCAATATAAAACGAATTGTAAAAAGAGTGGTATGAGCACGAAGTCAGAAGGGAAGAAGTATCGACTGGAAGAGCTGAGTGAGAGATCATAATAAAATGAGCATCACGTTTGAATTGAAGAGGACAAGTAATGGCAAATACTCGTTCATATGACGAAGAATTGTGGACTGAAATTGAAATGAGGGTGCTCCGCAGATCTATGGAAGGCAAAAGGTTGGTGTGGTACAAATTTTCAACATCTTTGAAACAATTTAAGACATGAATAGGTAACTGATAGATAATCTGCCACCTGGTTGACAGTCCTAAATTATAACGAAATTCAACAATTTCAATTCGTTAAAGAACACAGCAGAGCTATTTATGAAGCACAAATCAGTGAACACCCCAAACACAGTTTCTTTTCAAACTGACCACTTTACTGAAATGCCGCTTATTTCAAGGGGATACCATACGTATCAGAGAAATATAGAGTTCAATGAAATCTCCTTTCATTCCATTGCCACTGAAGACGGGACTAATATTCACTCGCTGTTTCTAACGCTAGCAGTCATCGGCAAAATAAATTACTCCTATTTAACACTTCCTCCCCTTGACCGTTGCAAAAAAGAAAAAAGGAAGAAACAGGCTACTCTACATCACTGTAAATTACAATTTTGGAATGTATGGCTACACGTAAGTTGTACGTATTCTTCTTTTACTTCCCCCGCTTTTCCTACACCTGTGTGATCGCCGATGCGAACAGTGTGGCATACGTGGATTCGGCCCTGTTTTACGGCCGGATGCCCTTCGTGACGTCAACCCTATATGTAGGATGTAATCACTATTGCGTGTTCTTGTAATGCTTGGTAGTGTAGTATGTTGTCCGAATACGAAGAGGAAAGGGTTGGGACAAACACAAATATCTAGTACCCGAGCGAGACAAATTAACCATACGCGATTAAAATCCCCGACCCTGCCGGGAATAGCACCCAGGACCCTCTGAAACGAATGCCTCAACGCTGAACACCCAGCCAAGGAGACGGGTCGTAATTCATGCGTATTGACTGCTATGAAATAATACGAGCTAGATATTATATATATGTAACGCATGTCGATGACAGATAAACACTGAGTGGCCAAAAGTCACAGGAAGAGGGTGCCCCACCGGAAAATGGGCCGTATATGACTCCTGAGTATTGCGGCTAGCTCCGGCGTAGCTGAGCAGGCTATCACGAACACCAGTGTCGTGAAGATGGCAACACGTCACGAGTTAACCGACTTTGAACGTGGTAGGATCGTCGGCGAATGGTGCATGGGTCATAGCTTTGAGGAGATTTCCCTCGAATTCTGGTTTCCGAGGTCAACAATTTCGAGGGTGGATCTTCAATATCGGAGAGAGAATGTCACCACCCGCGTAAACCGACGCACGGGAAGACTACGCGTGTTAAATGAATGGACATCACGTCGCCTCCGCACATCCATACTGGGGGCTCGACGGGCTACTGTGAGTCAGATCACCGCTCAGTTGAATGTTGGGAGTCAGGAACCCATTTCTACCAGGACTGTAAGGGGGCAACTGCACCACGTAGGCTTCAATAGCCGACAATCAACTCGTGTCCCTTTGCTGATACCTCGACACAGAGCTCAACGACGTGCATGGGCCCGCAAACCTCGGCAATGGACCATAGTACAGAGACAGCGTGTGGCATGGTCTGATGAATTCCGGTTCCAGTTGCATCGAGCTGATGGGCACGTGAGAGCGTGGCGAATGCCCCATGAAGCTATGGATACTGCGTGTCAACAAGGTTGTGTCCAGTTGGGAGGTGGCTCAGTTCTGGTCTGGGCGGCGTTCTCATGGTCGCAATTAGGCCCCAGGCTGACAGGTGCACGTTATGTGGACGTTCATTCAGACCATCTGGATCCCTTTCTGGCCCTATAGTACCCTGATGGAGATGCCACGTTACAACGGGACAATGTGCCATATATCACCGCTGTCTGGTGTCACGCATGTGGTTGGAAGAACACTCCAGTGAAGTTACGACCATAGACTGGCCTTCCAGATCCCCGGATCTTAACCCAATCAAGCACTAATGGGATGTTGTCGATGCTGATGTACGCTGCATGAACGCTGCACTAACTACGCAAGAGCAGTTCTGGGTAGAATTGCAGTATGTGTGGGTCCAGATTCCTTCAGAACGATTCCGACACCTTGTAGATTCGATGACTCGCCGTACAGCTCCCGCTTTCAGGCCTCGCGGAGGAGCAACTCGTTATCAACATCACATTCAGTGTCTTCCTATGACTTTAGGCCACTCAGTGTATGTATGTGGCCTATTGGGTCATGATTATATTTTCAATGAAACCTTCATCTATGCTTTGAGATGTGTTATACAGGGATTGAAAATGAGTAAGGTAGGCGTACCAACAAATTCTACAATTTTTAGCAATGCCATTATATAGTTATTCTATTTATGCATCTCGTGCGGAAAGTGAAAAGTTCACGCCACTCAAGCTGCAACATAATTTTATATGTTAACAATAACAAGAATGCAAATTCTATGCAAGGAAACATTTTAATGTATGTATGTATGTTGGGTATTCAGCCCGAAGGCTGGTTTGATCCTCTGCAGCTCCGCCAAAAGCTGTCATAAATAGCCTAGTCGTCACTGAAGAGGCGTACTAGGGAAATGAGGAGTGAGATAGTTTCCCGTTGCTTTCCTCACCGAGCCAGCCGCTGCTATTACATATCAGTCCGCCAAGCCCACTGAAATGCTTGCACCAACCGACCCTATGAGCGATATCTTCATTCCATTCACAACAGGGACTGGCTGCATAAGCAATGGTATTACTAGCATCACTCATACCTCAGTCACTTTCATATTGTCAAAGCCAAGGATGAGACTGAGACAGGTCAATGAAAGTGAAAAATTTGGTATAGCCCATACCAGAAGACACAGTGCACTGTAAACAATACATCTCGCCAGCAAAGGCATAACATTTTAATATGTAAGGTTATGTGTAATATATTACGTTTGTTAAGATTTCTTCATTTACTATATTGTAGAAATACGTGTGTCTACTCGTTAGCATAAGGCGTGATAATTACGTGTCTTTCGAAGCACATGGAGAGGACAGCGTTTCTAATTAAGTCATGAATTATCTGGGTGATAGAAATATTAAGATGTATGATATGGAACTGTTCATCGTTCTTCAGTACACAGCCCTGTTTAAAATGACCTGAATAAGGTTATGTACAGCATACTGTAAAGTTGTTGAAATACCTTTCATTACGATATAGCAATAAAAATTGGTCAAATTGTAATGTGTTACCTTCCCCTTACATTTAAACATGAACTATTCACGAACATCCCGCTGCAGGTGCATTGTGACGGCAGTTATATAGTACACTAGGCTCCTGATGAGAGTCATTGAAAGTGCCTAGCTGTTAATCTAAGGAATGATCTTCATTGGAGGTAATCACATAAATTTCATGTTTAAATGTAAGGGGAAGGTAACGCATTACAATATGGCCAATTTTTATTGCTATTTTGTAATGAAAGGTATTTCAACAACTTTGCAGTAAAGTGTACATAACCTTATTCAGATCATTTTAAAGTTTACAGATCTCTGCACGTGGGCATGACGGTGTTTAGAGGTTGTAGTAGGGATGTAAAGGAGAAGGCATATAAGCCTCTGGTAAGGACCCAAATAGAGTATGGTTCCAGTATATGGGACCCTTACGAGGATTACTTGATTCAAGAACTGGAAAATGCCCATAGAAAAGCAGCTCGATTTGTTCTGGATGGTTTCCGACAAAAGAGTAACGTTAAAAAATGTTGCTAAGTTGGGGCTGGGAAGACTTGGGAGAAGGGAGACAAGCTGCTCGACTAAGTGGTATGTTCCGAGCTGTCAGTGTAATGACGTTAGTAGACGAATAAATTTGAGTGGTGTCTTTAACTGTAGGAAACATCTCAATATGGAGATAAAGTTGGAATTCAAGTGGACAAACCGGGGCAAATATTCGTTTATAGGAAGGGGAGTTAGGGAGTGGAGTAACTTATCAAGGGAGATGTTCAATTAATTTCCATTTTTTTGAAATCATTTAAGAAAAATCTAGGAAAACAACAGATAGGGAATCTGCCACCTGGGCAATTCCCCTAAATGCAGATCATGATTGATTGATTGAATGACTGATTGATTGATTGATTGATTGATTGATTGATTGATTGATTGATCGATTGATTGATTGATTGATTGATTGATTGATTGATCGATCGATCGATTGATTGATTGATTGATTGATTGATTGATTGATTGATTGATTGATTGATTGATTGATTGATTGATTGATTGATTGATTGATTGATTGATTGATTGATTGATTGATTGATTGATTGATTGATTGATTGATTGATTGATTGATTGATTGATTGATTGATTGATTGATTGATTGATTGATTGATAGGCCACTAAGTGTGCGGAAAGTTAGTTCATTGTATAGTGTCCAGAAAAGGCCAACATTCCAGACATAAAAATATTTAGAAAATGCCTAGCTTTTGAGATAAATATATTTAATTTCAGTGTGAGATTAGTATGAAAACACTTCATAAGCGGACTGGAATACACCCATACCCTAAATGCGAGTAGAATTAAATAACCAGCCAAGTTCATCGACGGCTGAGAGTTCATAGAACTATCACCACTACCAGCTCGCCATTTTCAGTGTAGGCTAAATAAATATAGTTGCAAGAACTCTTGAAGTCTCACTCTGTAAGTGATGGATGTTACATCACTTCCTTGTAGAATGCTACGCTGCTCCTACTGTCACCAATCTCCTGCCCAGTGGCGCAAACGTTGTGCTGTCACTGTTCAGATATGTTTGTCCCGTCTGGACTGATTAATCTCTCGCAACATCCCGCCCTATTTCCACTCTATCACAGTCCCTGCTCGGACATCATATATCACTTGAGCCTAACTCCGGTAAACAGTTGAATCAATAGTCAGACAAGGCTGCCTGAGAAATTATAAGTACCAAACCTTGTGGCTCTCCATACATATCCGTTAAATATTAAGTCTCATTGTGGAAAAGGCAGATTCTAAATCCTACTCAGTCAATTTTGGGTGCGTTTGTCATAATAATAACAATAATAATTATTAATAATTATTATAATTCTGTGTGGCTATTTGTATAGTCGTAATATTGAAAGGTGCTTTCTGAGAGGGAGGTCCGTTTACAGCCTGCCTGGGTTTGTTTATTTTTCGTATCAGAAGCACTAATATATACATATACATAAAAACTGTACAACCGAAAGACAAATATATAAAAACATATCAATCATAACATAAAAGAAAAAAGATGCCAATGTCATAGATGGGAATTATATGGATGACTTCCTGTCGAGCACGGCGCTTGGAAAAATAGATGCTGCGTTGATTCCTTAATGTGAAGGCTGTCTTTAGAAATGACGAACGACAATGGAAGGGTCCTTTCAGGGACTTAGGTGTTGATTGCATGAAGTCTTCCATAGTACATGTAGTTGGACACAGTGTGCATTGCAGAAGACGAGGCGGTGGGGAACCACAATCGTATTACGACCAATCGATGCGAAAACCCCACTTCAACGGGTTAGATTTGCATCTTGTAACACCTGAGCCTGATCTATTGAGAGATTTCCATGTTAGCCAAACTTTTGTATGACCAGGGGAGAGTTTTTTGATTGGAGACAGCGTTTGAACCACCCTCGCTATTTACAAATTCGGGCTTGGTTTGCAGTACCTACGAGAGCCTCTGTTGTTCTGAGGAAGTTTTTCCTTGAAGTCAAACGTGGACAAACTGGCTGGTGATCATACAGAGGGTGAGATTCAGATGACTCAACTTTTATTTCCTCATTCTTCCCCGCTATCTCCCGACTGATGCTAGGAGGTGCAACGCCTGCCATGGACACGTCGGCGGACTTACTGCGGTTGGCATGGAGATGAACCTACTCACCGGCTCGTATTGCTTGGTGTTAGCATACCTCTCACTTCTGAGTTACGTACAATATAACCCAGCGGTCTGAACGAAGGAACAAGTGAAACGGAAGCGAAGGGAAGAAGAAAGGAATGCAGAAACGTGGCAACACCGTGCAATGGCATGTACAATGCTCCTCGCTCCAGCCCTATCTGTTGAAATGCCTTCTTTAATATAACGGGGGTTAGCCCGGTGCTGCCCTTGTAAGGCAGACCCTCCGATGTGGGTGTAAGGCATCTGCCATGTGAAGGAAACTACGTGTTATTGTAGTGGAGGATAGTGTTATTGGGGAAAGTGTGCGTGTAGACATGATACACAACTCTAACCAAAGACTGTACTTCGTTCCATATTATTCTTAATCATAAATGTCATTTTCTAATACAATTAAATCATTTGTTGCCATGTTCCAAATCCAACTAAGGCGATGGACATTTACAAACAACGTCGACTTTGCGATGTATGGCGCGTTTTGTTTCGGTCCTACAGTCCCACATTGAAGCCAAAACGTTTCAGGAACAAGCACGTAAGGAACCTGAACGGGACATTGATAATATTGTGCGTACCGGTACATCAAAATGTAAATAATGTTCTTGGAACTAACATGTAACATTTCTTTGTATTTAATACTGAATACTTTCTTCAGTTAATGCATCATATTTCAATGTTCATAGTATTAATGCCTCCGTAAGTCATACTGCTTTTTGTATGAAGTATAGGCTTGCGAAACGGACTGGTAAAAACTGGTCTTGACTCTCCTGTAGATACATAAACCAGCAATTTAGATCATGAGAGTAAGGTAACAGTCTTGAACTGTAGGGTCGTTTCTGTGGATTGCTGTAGTCGGTATTCTTCATCAGATTACTGTCCGACTCCTTGGCTGAACGGTCAGCGTACTGGCCTTCGGTTCAGAAGGTCCCGGGTTCGATTCCCGCCGGGTCGGGGATTTTAACCTTAATTGGTTAATTCCAATGGCACGGGGGCTGGGTGTATGTGTTGTCTTCATCATCATTTCATCCTCATTACGACTCGCAGGTCGCCTACGGGAGTCAAATAGAAATACCTGCACCTGGCGAGCCGAACCCGTCCTGGGATATCCCGGCACTAAAAGCCATACGACATTTCATTTCATCAGATTACTGAGCTTTCGAGTCTTCATTGTATGACAGTTGTGTTGGTACGGAGGTGGGTAATAAACGAGAGAAGAAATCAGCTGCGATGTTGTCTCTCCTATGAAGATAACTCAAATCAGTTGTTGCTGAAAGGGAAATGTCAGCGGTTTGCGGTCAGTGTAAAAGCTTAAGTACCGAGCTCGATAGCTGCAGTCGCTTAAGTGCGGCCAGTCTCCAGTATTCGGCAGATCGTGGGTTCGAACCCCACTGTCGGCAGCCCTGAAGATGGTTTTCCGTGGTTTCCCATTTTCACACCAGGCAAATGCTGGGGCTGTACCTTAATTAATGCCACGGCCGATTCCTTCCCACTTCTAGCCCCTTCCTTTCCCATAGTCGCCATAAGACCTATCTGTGTCGGTGCGACGTAAAACAAATAACAAGAAAACAAAAAAAAGCTTAAGTTTCTTCCCTCGAAAATACTTAACTCCGGAGTAGACAGCCAGTAATTCGCGGTTGTATGTGCTGTATTTCTTTTGTCTGTCAGGCAATTTCTTTGAAAAGAATCGTAGAGGTTCAAGTTTTTCTCCACGGATCTGATGTAATGTAGTTCCCATGGCGAAATCAGGTGCATCGACCATTAGTATTAACGGTACGTCACCTGAATGGCAGTGGCGGCCGGTCAGTACGTGCTACCGGGCTCCAGCACGTAGCTTGGAACTGTAAGGAATATTATTTATGTACCGTACAATTATCCCGGTGCCTTTTCGTTGTTTTGAATACGATATGAATTTGTGTTTTGTGCAAATCAGGACGAGATCTGTCGAACACCTAGCGCCGTTCTCCCGGGGAACAAGGCTCGTGCTCATGTGAAGTGAGCCCTTGCCTGTAGCCTGAAGGAAGCAATACGCAGGCGCAGCCAAGCTTGCAACACTCCCCCTAGCCGGCGGAGTATACCGTAAACCGGGATAAACTTTCACTGATCCCGTTTATAGTTACTTCCTCTCCCGCAAGGGGGTAGAATTACTCGATATCTCCTGTTACCCGGAGCGCAGCGAGGGATCCAGTCGGCCGTGCTTATGTTGAACGTGGTAAGCGAATCTGCCACTAGAGAGTAGCATCGTCTGGTTTCGAAAGTAAAGCGTAAGTGGAGGCAATCTATCTCACACATGCTTATTAAAATATCCATCTTCCTTTTGTGTCAAAAATAAGGAATTCGTAGGTGAGTCAAAGAATCTTTGACTCACCCTAAATGTTATCCCGCATTACAATGTAATTTACTCTGGTGAAATGAAATAGCGTATGGCTTTTAGTGCCGGAAGTAGCCGACGACATGTTCGACTCGCCAGATGCAGATCTTTTGATTTGACTGCCGTAGGCGACCTGCGAGTCGTGATGAGGATGAAATGATGATGACGACAACACGTACACCCAATGAAGGTTAAAATTCCAGACCCTGCCGGGAATCGAACCCGGGATCCCTGTGACCAAAGGCCAGCGCGCTAACCATTTAGCCATGGAGCCGGACATTTACTCTGGTAATAGGGGAGGTCTCAATGAATCAGTTGGCAGCTCTTTCAGTTGCTTTGTGCGGTTTTCAATCTCGCGGTTATATTACTGGTGCGTGTTTTTTCTGTCATTGTGTTAGTGCTAAAGTTTATACGAAGATTTATCAAATTATTTATCCACTGCAGTGTATATAAAGTGAAATTAAATTAGTGTTCTTAGTGGAGATCTATATTCCCACGATTCTATTTGCACTGATGAAAGTTGCTCCATTAGGTTAGTAAAAACAATATTCCTCCAATGAATTATTTACCGGTATCTAGTAGACAGTTGTCGATGAATTCATCTGCTTCCAAATTAATGTTGTTTTTGTTTGTTCTGAGTTATAAATTGTGAGAAAAGTTGTATTATTATTATTATTATTATTATTATTATTATTATTAGTAGTAGTAGTAGTAGTAGTAGTAGTAGTATTACCAAGTTTGAAGTATGCGTTGTTCATCGTGGCAATATGCAGATTTAAAACAGCGTATTTAGCTTGTTTTTTGTAGCACGTAGGACGATTTTTTCACGAGCCGCCACTGCTGAATGGTGTGCTATGAGCAAAGCGCTTGCAATTTGTTGTTTCAGATACTTGAAAGCTTGTACGTTTCTTGTGTTTTCTTAATCTATCCGCGGTCACGCCCGCGTGTCTTTGCAAAGGTTGTAGAGTAGGTATCGGGTGGCAGCTGTGTTGGGCAGTGAGCGGCGGTAAAAAATTACTAATCAAAGGAATCGTCAAAATTCAACGATGGTTTGAAATGGTGGAAAGGTGAGAATAACGTCCATATGACCAGAAAGTGACTTAATTCCTGAAGATGACACAACATATCCTAAGAAGGCAGTTTTGAAGCACCAGAAACACATCTGAAAACATTGAAATTGATGTAATACTTACGCAAACGCTCAAGGAGTACTCTCAAATGTTTCTCGTGTTCCTTTTCATCCCGCGATGTGATAATAATATCGTCCAGGTAGCAAAATACAAATTCGAATTATATAAAAATTGGAGTTAATGTACCTTTGAAATGATTGAGCAAAATTTCTGAGGACGAACGAAAGTTTAAAGAATTAAAATAAACCAAAAGTAGTGAGAACAGCCGTTTTAAATCTTCTTTAGATATTGGAGTGTGGTGGAAAGCTCCTATGATATAAAGTTTGGAAAAAATAGTTTTACCTGATAGCCGACTATCTAAGTCGTGTAAGTAGTATCGGTTATCGGTCTGCAACAGTAATAGCATTGAGGGCCTTGTAGTCTCCACAGAGTCGTCATGAACCATATTCTTTCCGGATAAGGTGAAGATGACTGGCCAGAGGGCTCTTGGACGGTCTGCAGAGTCCCAAATCGACCACCTCTTGGAAGTCATCTTGGCTTGAAGTAGTTTGTCAGCGAGTAGTCATCCTGCTTTTGCTGAAAATGGATGAGCTACTATGGAGACTGTGTGAACAAATCTTATACTTGGTGCATAGAAGGTTGGTTTGTCACGAGACAAACTCGGGTAATACTGAAATACACGGTTGATGTGAGCTCTGACGACCCCGGGACATCGCACTATATGTTTGCTTCACGACTAAGGCTGTACTCTTGGAAGTAGTCAGCAGTCTTACCACAGATGTCTTAGCCGCACTTCGCCGTTTCATAGCCAGAAGAGGAAAGCCCTCAGATATCTACAGAGACAATGCTAGCCTACTATATTTATTGGAGGGGATAGAGAATTGAAAGATCTTCACCGATTCATAGCATCACAGCAGCATCAAGATGAAGTTGTCAGCAATTTGTCAAACAAGGGTATCAACTCAAGCAATTGGCAGAAGATGAAACAACTTCATTTCCACTGGCATCAACGATTTGAAAAAGGGAGTTTTATGTTGGTGTTTTTAACATCGCCGAAGAATTACAGTTGCAAAGTGAACTCATACCCTTACTCAACAAAGGTGGTTTTCCCATCAGGAAGTGGTGATCAAATCATCAAGCTATACTTGCTGCTGCTCCACCTGAAGACAGAGAAATGAACTTATATTTCTAGTTCGTTCCACCTTGTTCCCCCATTTTGAAGCTTTGTGGGAAGCTGGCATCAAGTCAGTCAAATACCATTTGCATCGAGTTGTCGGAAACTCATCGTTAACATTTGAAGAACTTAGTACTGTGCTCACACAAATTGAAGCCTGTTTAAATTCTCGTACACTTACAATCCTGTCCTCAGATCCCGCTGACCCTCAACCCCTAAATCCAGGTCATTTTCTTACCAGAAACAGTTTACATTCCTTTCCCGAATCCTATCTACCTCTTGTACCTAGCAATAAACTTTCAGCATGCAAACGGTTGTACCAAATGGTGCAACACTTCTGGATCAGATGGCTTTAGGAATACCTAACTCAACTACAAAACAGGCCAAAGTGGGCCCCTAGCAACCCAGTATACAACTTGGAGCAGTGGTAGTTATCTTTCTTTGCTAGGGGCTTTACGTCGCACCGACACAGATAGGTCTTATGGCGATGATGGGATAGGAAAGGCCTAGAACTTCGTCGAGATTCCGATGGAATTGTGCGAGCAGTCACCTTGAAAACTGATTATGGAAATTTCAAGAGACCAATAGTGAGATTGTGTCCCATTCCCATCGAGTGGTGTTATTTTTAAATGGCAATATGATTCCTTACAGTGTCAGTGAGTTGATAGGTGTAAAACGTTGCATTTGTATTTATTTTTGTACAGTCATTTAACCAGCTGAACAATTCAAAAAATTTCATTGTGCAGGTGTCAACAAAACTGAATGCATCAAACTGCACACCAGTGTTCAGTTATGTTTCACTTTATCTATGTTAATTTATTAGTGATTGAAGTCATTTAAGTGCAACATTTTTGATGCACTTGTATTCTTGTGACATTTTCGTGTATTTATGTTAGTTTTATTTTCATTGAAACTGTATTTTGTCTGGATTGAATGCAATCAACAGAGGGGAGAATGTTTCGTCCTCTCAGTGAAAATTCATACAGAGCGTGCTATTGACAGCGTATCGTTTGAATGACCAGAATGCATCCGGTTTTCGGTAAGTACAAGACAGGCTTGATAGCGACCTTATGTCGTCTAGACACGCATTCACGGTCACATGGCCTCAAACTTAATCGATAGCCATCCAGCATTTTATTCTTTAAGGTGTAAATAGTGTTTGTGCATTTTGTTAATCATGAATAATTTAAACAAAAGTTTTATTACGTGTAATATTGGTGAATGACTCGGCCCTATGGTATAATCAGGTGCATAACAAAATACAGTCCACTACCGGAGTAGAGTTCGCGCACCTTTTAGCGATTTTACTTTGTACGGGGCTGAGGAGCAAGGAGGGAGCTCTCCCGGTTCCGGTTATACTGCCAACTGAATGGAAATGAAATCTGAATTGAATCGATAATATGATCGATCGATATGACTCTTCTAAACATTTATTATCTTACGCCAACAACTGTGACACACACACATTATTTAACGTTATATAACATTTCTCACTGCAGCCAGTCCCTGCTATGAATGGTGTGAAAATATTGCTCATAGGGTCGGTTGGTGCATGCATTTCAGTGGGCTTGGCAGACTGATATGTAATAGCAACTTCTGGCTCGGTGAGGAAAGCAACGGGAAACTACCTCACTCCTCATTTCCCTAGTACACCTCTTCAGTGATGCCTAGGCCATCTATGACAGCTGATGGTGGAACTGTTGAGGATCCAACCAGCCTTCGGGCTGAGGACTAAACATACATAACATTTCTCGATGCGAATCTTGTTCCTAGCATGAATTCTATAGTTTAGCTTTGCTGTGTAAACGACAACAGTACTAGTACGTAAAGTGTACGCCAGATGTCGCATAGCGATGCATAAGCGATTCATAGTTTGTGTTTCAAAGGGAGCCAATACGAATCTCGAAGATAACCGAGATCGACCGATTCAGCACCAGGGTGTGCATGCATCACTAAAAGGTGCGCGTATTGTAAGTATCGCTGTTTAGTATTACAGCATGTGTGCTACAGTATACATTTCATCATTCCAACACCTTCTAACTTTCAAAACCGAGCAAGCTGGCCGTGTGTTTAGGGTCGCGCAGCTGTGATCTTGCATTCTGGAGATAGTGGGCTCGAAATCCACCGTTGGCAGCACTGAAGATGATTTTCGTGATTTGCTTTTTTTTTTCACATCAAGTGAATGCAAGGGTTGTAGTTTAATTAAGGCCACGGTTGTCAGCTTGTTAATCTTACTCCTTTCCCAGCCTTCCGTCGTAGAAATCCTGCCATTTTTTAGTGTGACGTTAGACAAGTAGCATAATAATAATAATAATAATAATAATAATAATAATAATAATAATAATAATAATAATAATAATAATAATAATAATAATAATAATGGAAATGGCCTACTACCTCATCAAAAATATCTACAACAAATGGTCAATATCTTTCAAATCCAAGCTTAGACATACTGTACAGTAATTCGACCTGAAGCTCTATAAGCAGCAGAATGCTTCTCAGTGAATTAGAAAGATCTTGCAGAAGAACTAGTAGCCGAAGAAAGGCAGATTCTAAGGAAAATATTTGGGCCTATTAAAGGGAAATGGATATTCATTATTTATTACAAAAACTTCCCCCATGAGGAGGCTACCACAAGGACAAAGTATGTCGACTGGACAATATTTTGTCTTCGAAGTTATTGGTGAGTTTGCTAGTGTGGCATATAGAAAACCATCGCAAGGCACAGGAATGCATTTGGAATGCATATGGAGAAAATAACATGCACTATTAGGAATAAAGTATTTCTTTCTATGGTCGCTGAACGAAAATGAGGCCAAAAAGAGTGTCCACTCGAATCTTTGCCTACTTTCTGAATAAGAAAACTAAAGCAGTCTGGTTCACCGAGGAGTGAAATGTTTAATAAGAATTGGGGATCTAACGTGATGACATCTTGCAACATGGCTTTTTAAAAAAAGAAATTTGAAGGTCTACAGAGTTTTCGAACAAATCCTGAAAAGAAGACAGGCAAGACGCGGACCGAAGAATGGAAGGGAGCTAACCGAAGAAGGATGCGGGAGTACAGGGCGACTTTAAAAGCTCAAGATAGAAAATGGTTGAAACAGCGTAGTAAATAGCTGGCCGAAGCGAAAGAAGAAAAAGTAATAATAATAATAATAATAATAATAATAATAATAATAATAATAATAATAATAATAATAATAATAATAATAATAATAATAATAACCATCATTAACATTTATCAAAGAGCTTTAGACCTTTGAGGTCTGTGCATGATACATAATATTGCCCTGCATCATCTCTTTGTAAGTGACGGTACAACTTGCAACAGTATCAGTTCCATGTATCGTTATTATTGACACGGACTGCACACAGCTGGTAAAATTGTTATATTTATTGCCGAAGAGAAGGTTTCACATGTTTTTATTTTATTTCATTTGTCATACGAACATTTCAGCTCATCTGTGGTACATAACAAACACTGCCGTATATATTCATGAAGCAAAGCTTTGAGAGCACCTGCGTAAGTGTGTGATGTATTGAGAGCACTTAGTGAGATATCAAGAGAGATCCGTTCTCCTCAGGCATAGCACTCTACAATAAGCTCGGAGGATATCAGTAATGCCATACACCAGAAATTCATTAGTGAAGATGAGAACTTCTGCAGGCTCCAATTTCATACCTTCATACGCTTCTGTCTAGAAACGTCATAGGTAGTCGATTGAGATACGAAATATTTTGGAGACCAGTGCTATACGGTGAATCTCCATGTATGTATATGCAAATAATTTTACAGTGTGGTGTACTTTATCCATTGCATCGTAACGTACCTATTGGCAGATATTTAACCCTCCACCAGGCGCGCTGGGGTATAAAGTTTACCACTGCTATTTTTTCCACTTGGCAACATTGTAGCTTTTCTGAGATTGGGTGTTCGTTTGCTATTCCTCCAGTGTGACCTTAGTTGTTGAATGTCAGAGTTTGGAGTCTCTGTGAATGCACAAGAACGGCTGTATTGTAGCTTCAATTCGGAACGCGTCACAGGTGGTCTAAAAAGTACCCTGCGCGCCCGATGGAGTAAGTATTTTGACTACATTATTTACGAACATATTCAAGTACGAGCCGTTTAAAACACGCAATTTATTATTATTTCTCTAATTACAATATATTTTCCGTTTATTTGGGATATTGGCGCCTGAGGAAACAGCCAAATTACTTCACGAACAGCGAGAGGAAGACAACTTGGACAGCGCAGATTCAGGTGAGGAATATAAAGTGATCACGAAACTGAATCTGAGGAAGGTCTCACTTCAGAGAACGGATCTGACTCAGAAGGAGGAGAAAATGAACGTTATGAATACTTTATTGCAGGGCCTCTCAGGATGCATGCGCCTGTTGCATGTACTGTGCACGGTGCAAAAGATGACTTCGCTTGGTATCCCAGAGTGCAGACCAGCACTCCTCGATTTGGAGCAATAGCGCTGTCTCTCTCTTTCCCCCACGCCTGCCTCGCTCGCTGCCCCTGTCTCCCTCTTCCTCACTTGCTCCGTAGCGCTCCGAATCCGAGCCGAGTTGAGCCGAGTTGAGCTGAGCTTAGCCGAGTAGCCCAGAGACGAAGGGTTGGCCCGAGCCGAGCTGAGTGGAACCGATGCACAGTGCACGGAGCTCTTGTGCCTCGATGTACATGCGTGAGATGTTGGGCGTTTGAGAGGCCCTGCTTTATTAGAAAAGACAAAACCACCAGGCAGAGGAAAATATTTTTCAAAGGAATGAAAAACTAAAACCAAATATGTCAAAGTATTTCCTGGTCCTAAACGTAATGCAAGAGGAATCGAAGATGAAATATCTTCCTTCCATAAAATAGTTGATGAAGGTATGATAGATGACACCGTGACTCACATGAACATGTACATTAGAACTTGCGCAGTGCCTGTGTATTAGAAGATACTTGTGTAATTGGATCAAATTTCTGAAAAGTTTTCAAGCATGCAAATAACATTTATTTTTGCGATTTCACTTACTACAGTGTATAATATGGTAACATTTGTAATTATTAGTGATGTGGATGAAAATGAGATATTTACTATTATTATGTGTTTTTGAAGTGTGGGGTATAAAGTACACCACGCGCCTGGTCATGTATCACTTTTAGGAGCTCCTGCTGGAGGGTTATTACAAAGCTCTGAACTACAGGTGCACATTAGTGTAAGCGGGCGGGCAAGCAGGCGGTGAGCTATGTCATTGAGACACAGTGACGTTGTGGTTACGTCACAACCCGTGAGGGTTGAGAGAAGTTCTTCCAGCCACTCTCGATCACTGCGCCGATACCAGACTTTGAAATGGATGCAGTAAATAATGAAAGAAATAGGGCAGAAATTCACCATTCCATTTTCAATTTACGTTGTAAGAAATAAGTTAAATACGTTCATTGCAGTTTATCTATTTTGACCGGATACAAGAGTTAAACCCAACAACCTCAAATATTTTCGTACTGTACGTAATAAATGACAATTTTCAATATTATAAGAGGTGTTTTAGAAACATTTCTAATATATTAGATCAGGACCTCTCAGGGTGCATGCGCCCGTGCACTGCCCGGCGCAAGGCGCAGGAGACGACTTCACTAGGTTGACCAGAGTGCAAACTCCCACTCCACTTCCCCTACACCTGTCTCATCCGTTCGGCCCGTCTTTGCCTTCTCCACCTTCCCCGCTGATTCTCCCATCACTGCGAAATGTTTATGTGCGGTGAGCGGTGATATTGTTGTATAGGACAACTTTACCGGTGTTAAAACACTCTTCTTTCAATTAGGTTTGAGCAGACAATTTATCTTCTCTAGCTCTTCTTTTTCTTTATCTTTGCAATGATACAAGTTATGCCTGGAACAAGGGGCCGGCTGACAGCAATTCTGAGAGTCTTCTTTAAATTACAATCAGAAATAGGCCTACTCACACGCAATCTAGTTTTTGTGCAAGTCAAAACAGGAAAAAATACTTCTCACATATATTCATGTGGAACCAAACAGAAATAATCATAGCTGCTTCTCGATGCAGCTTAGGAAAATCTTCCTTCGACAAATTCTCGTAGAATTTAAGCAAAGCCTTTGTATTGGAAAATAGATCATTTTGATTAACTTATCACATTATTATTGTCCCACAGATAAAGCATTTGGCTTTATCGTCACGACTAACAAACAAATACGAAAGTCCCCAGTTCGATTGAAATGGACTTTCGGAAGTTTTTGCTTTCTTCGAAACAGGTTGCTCGATTATTATGTTGTTGTCTTGCGCTTATCTATTTCATTGATAAACAAGCCATCTATTACCGAACGCTTCGTCGCTCTCAGCACACTACACCATCCGAGTCAAGCCGAGTTGGGCCGAGTCGGACCGATGCACAGTGCACGGAATCTCTGCGCCTCGATCTGCACGCGTGAGGTTTTGGGCGTTTGAGAGGCCCTGTAATAGGGAGTTAAGGTGGATAAACCGTGGCTTGTGGGTACTTGGGTTTAAATTATCTGATAAACTCATCACATTGCAATCACGTTTACCGGAAATAACATCAGTGAGGTAATTTATTCGAAGGCGAATCTATATCTATTTGGTAGATGCATTTACATTGTTGTTGTTGTTGTTGCTGTACTTCAAAATTGGACAGTAAATATCTGTGTGCTCACTCGGAATGAAACTCGCTCGCTATTTCGAGGCTGGCTATTACCATCGAACGCCTGAAAAGTTTTAAATATTATTTTCAGGAATTTGGAAATTCAGTGAACGTGGAAAGTCACATAATACTCAACACTGCAAAATCAAGCATTAAACGTGTTGAATTATGTAAATATATTACGTTTTTCTGAATAAATGACAAGAATTTTACTTTTTTAATGGAAATACTGTCATTCCCATCCAAACAATTGTAAATCTTAGCTTGTGCGCTTAAACTCTGTATTTCTGTACATTGTAACAAAAGTTATAACGTGTCAGTTTTCTTTGATTCTATAAATATAAGAAAATAAAACACTGCTTATATTAAGCGCGGTATAAATCAAATTGGAATATGTTGAAAAGGTCGATTTTCTTGCGATTATAGCTTTTTATTTATTTTTAATACTGTATGCGAATTAACATTTCCCTGAATAGTGGAGGAGAGCTTCGTAGCCACAATCGAACGACACTACTTCACTTCCCTGCAAAGTGTTTTCGCTCTCTCGCTTCACTGTGACGTATGCATACTACGTAAGCTGCCTGCATTTACGTCACAACAGCCCGGCCGCACTCAGCTGGCCTTAAAGGGCACCCAGCTGAACACCTCTGCTTGAGACAGATGTGAACTCGCCAGATTAGTACGCAACATCAAGGAGGACCTGATACGGTACAGAGAAGAAGAAATGTGTAAAATTCTTTGTTTTTACAAATAAAAAATTGGATGCATTGTAATATCCTGGAGCAAGTAGCCCCCCAAAACACTAAGATAAAAGATACAAAACACGAAAATGGCAAACATGAAAAAGAAAACCATGAAAATTAATTCTTATTAAGCCCAAACGTCACATACCTACTCTTTCATCTATTGTATGTCCTACCTTGGTTGTGTTGTTCTGCAGGCTTGAGTGTGAAGTGAGTAGAATCTCCGTAGCGAGCTTTTAAGATCGGATGCCCTTCTTGACGTCAACCTCATCAGAGGAACTAATGAGAGCTAATGCAGAGCTTGTGTTGAACGCTATCGTGGATAATCCGCACACGAGAGCACGGGCACTTGTACTCCAGGCTAATTTATACACAGGCGCATGTTGCACGTACGTTGCTTTCACCCCAATCACCTGCAACTACACTAAGAGTTCCACAGGGTAGATTTTGGAACTCGGGTCAATTTTTGTGAGTGGATACTGGGGCAAGTGGCAAATGAAGGGGTGCTCGTTGCTTAAATCTTATTTTCGTTTGAATCATAACTAGAAATACCTTTTTAACCTAAGAGTATGATTTTTCCGTACCGCTAATGCAAATAGCCAATACAATTGCCTGAAATGTATGTACTATAGGGTCACATCAAGAATTCACTGTAATTATCAAGTTGTTGTTGTTTGAGTCTTCAGTCCATATACTGGTTTGATGCAGAATCCCACGTCACCCTATCCTCTGCTAACCTTTTCATTTCTACTAACTGCTGCATCTTACATTTGCTCTAATCAACTTGACATATTCATAGCTTGCTTTGCTTACCCCTACTGTTCTTGCCGCTTACACTTCCCTCAAAAACTAACTGTACAAGTCCTGTGTGTCTTAAGATGTGTCCTATCATTCTACCTCTTCTTCTGGTCAAATTTAGCCAAATCGATCTCCTATCACCAGTTCGGTTCAGTATCTCTTCATTTGTGATTCGATCTATCCATCTCACCTTCAGCATTCCTCTGTAACACCACATTTCAAAAGCTTCTATTCTATTTCTTTCTGAGCTAGTTATCCTCCAAGTTTCACTTCCATACTTTGCCACAATCCATACGAAAATCCTCAAAAACTCATCCTGATTCCTATATCAATGTTTGAAGTGAGCAAATTTCTTTTTTTAAGAAAGACCTTCCTTGCTTCTGCAATTCTGCATTTTATGTCCTACTTATTTCTGCCATCGTTAGTTATATTACTACCAAAGTAACAATATTCATCTACTTCCTTTACGACTTCATTTCATTTGCCCTTTGAACAATTTGGGCTCGTCTGTAAAATTTGAGGTGGGAACTCAAAATTGTAATACTAAGGGCTTGTAGCCCAAGAATGTTAAAGTTCTGGAAACTTGGATCTTTCTAAGTCTTGTTTCTAAATTGTTATGTCATTGTTATCTCACTAAGTGAAGAGTTGTTAATGTTGTTAAAGTTGTTCAAGTTTTGTTGTTTTTCGAAAATATAACCTTTGTTAAAATTTTAAATTAACTTTGACTTTGTAGTTAGAGCCATTCATCCCGGCACCTTCTTTCACCTCTGCTGGTCCACGGGTAGCTCCGTAACAACAATTACGATTGAATAGGTGGAACATCTTTCTTTTTTTAGCATTGTAATAACGACCATGTTCCAGTCAAAAACCAGTTGTATGTAACTTTTCCCCTGAAAGGCTTGCTAATCATCTGTTAATGGCGAAGTCATAACATCGACAAATAAGATTTTAAATGAATCCATGGCTGAAAATGTTATATTTAAATCTCTGATATGACGTCTGAATCACGTGCCGCTTACCGGCAACGCAACAATGACCCGAACGCTCCACTCAGTACCAGAGCATCAGCTGACCCTCAGTGATATGTCCGATCAGTTCTACCATTCCCAGGTATGTGGTATCATAATTTTAATGGAAGTAATGTTCAATCAGAATTTTTTGAAACATGGAACGTTCTTTCTTTCGCTCTTTATTTCTTTCTTCATAGACAAACTCGACCTCGTCACCATAGTTATTTTAATCAATGTCATATTTATTATATGAATATTATAGATATACTGTTTCAGAAACCCCCGTGCCTCAGGCGACACCGCACCGGGCTCTAACCACTGGGTTCTGTGGTTCATATCCCGGTCACTCCATGTGTGACTTGTTCTGTCATCTTTCATTCCAGCAACACTCTCCAGTACCGTTTCATTTCATCTGTCAGTCATTAATCGTTGCTTCAGAGGAGTGCGACAGCCTTCGGCAGCCGGCACAAATCCTATTCTCCCCGCTAAATGGGGCCTTAATTCACTGCATTCCTAACCCGCTCGAATGACTGGATAAAGGCTGCGGATTTTCCCTCTTTTATTTCAAAAATTTTATATGTAAATGTACTGGGAGGTACGCCTCAACTTCGCTCATTCAAAATAAGCGCCTTAGTGAACTCCTCTATCGACCAAAAGGTGAAACTGTTACTACATGAAGTTGGAACTTTAATCGGAAGATGCCACTACTGAAATATTAAATAATTGTGTTATTGTGAAGTTTCCTAAACTGATTGAATTTCTCCTTGTTTTGTTTCGCTATACATCAATAAGTTTGGACATTTCTCCACACATGACACTACCAAAACTCTGATCATGCACTCTGGTGCAACGTGGAAGAACTTATAACTAAAAGTTTTGGATTTCTAGGTTTTCATAACTGAATCTGTGTTCATTTATTTTTGGGTTGGCAACACTTCTTTTTCTTTCCGCCAGTTTTGAATCAGGCCAATCATGAATTTTTGTAATTAATTTTCAACCAATCCCGCATTTCTTGTTCACTTTGAATATTAGGGAATAAAAATTGAGAGGGTGTGTCTAGATTAGTCCTGAATTCTCTCGAACCTTCCCTGAGGATATGTAAGTTGCGGCTTTTGGAGTTTCCTGGCTGATAAATCATCGTCTTTCTGAGTGTGTGTTTTAAGGCAGGAGGCGGGGCGCCTATTTCTTCGGCCGGCAGAACATCTACCAGGTAATGGCCACAGAAATTCAACCTTTCTTACTGTTTCCGCATACTTATCCGAGGGGAAGGTCCGAATTTCCAACTATTATTATTATTATTCCTTTTCATGTAAACATGTCATAAAGTCTTTAACTGTAAATAGGGGATAGAGAGTGAGTTACCCTCTCGAGCTCCCCTTCATCTTGGATTGAGGTGACTACGATTTCGCAACCTTTATTTCCTGTAATATGTTAAAGTTATTCCCATACGAGCCACCTCAGTAGTTTGGGACTAGCCCCAGTTTCATCGGCCGGGAGCCCTGTAGGTTTTTAATATTTCATTATCTGAGAGCGCAGTGTATGCCTCCATTCAGTTTGTGTTCGGGCCATTTATTTAACCTGTTCTTTTTTTCGCAAAGTCTCTGTAGGTTAGGTACTAGATACCCCTGTGTAAAACTATTTCCATTTGTAATTCGTGCCTTGTGAGGCTAGGGAGTGTAATATTTTGATGTAATGTTGCCTTGAGTGGACTAAGAAATGGAGAGCATGCAAGCTCTTTTCAAAGTTTTGTAACAGTGAAGGGTGCCCCCGGAATGCTAGATGTTGTAATTTTGGGAGGGAGTGCTCTTGAATTAGGGTATTTCTGCCCTTGATTAAATTATTCCTCATTTTGAATTATAAATTTCATAAACTTGAGCTCGTAGCTCAGAAACTGTAAATCGAGGGCTTGAAGCCCAAACTTGTTAAATTCCCTATTCTTGGGGTGTTACACCCTTATTTGGCATTGTACCTGAGATATTATTGTTATCCAAGTGAAAATTTATTAAGTGAAAAGTTGTTAAGTTTATTAAGTTTGTTGTTTTAAAAAAATACAACCTTCAGTTCTAAATTGATTTTGACATTGTAGATAGACCCATTCACCCCAGCACCTTCTTTAACCCCATTCTGTTCCCCTTAACAGTAAACATTATGAATGTTGCTAATGATGGCTTTTAAATTCTTAAAACTGGTTCCACAAAATAATTTGGTTTCTGCTGATATAGACTGTGTTTCTATTTTTTTCATTCCATTCATTTCTTAACGTGTCTGACTGACATAGTTAGTGAGAATAAACAACTTATTGCCCGATGATTCACATACCGACATGTACCGTAGTAAATTCAATAAATATCAACCGACTTATTTCTATTTGAACCGGTTCAACAGTTACGGATGCAGAGAATTTTAAGAGTGAGAAATTAGCCGCTGGCTGTAACTAGCAGTTACGGGGCAATTCCTATTAAAGCGTAATGATGCATAAATAAATGTTTAATTATAGTACCAATTGAAATTAGAATAATGCAGCGTACGAATGTTAAAGCACATTTTATAACCTCATGTGTGATTTGTTTTAAATGATATCTGTCAGATTTAAATAAATAATGTTATTTCAGAGTTTATTTCTTATACTACTTCTAAAATACATTGATGTTTATGAAAATTTCTACAACCATAAGAAGTCATGAGAACAGAATTAAATTTGTTCTATGAAATACGAACACTGAAGTATATATAACCTCAGTTACCGTGCGCAAGCGTTTTAATTTGACGTCATGTGGCTGTTTGCTCGTCAACTAAGATGTTCCGTTTTACTCAAGCCCTACTAGATGGCAGAGTAAACGGAATTTCTCTTGGGCGTCTAAGGCTAAGTGTTTTAACGAGTTATTGTTCTTTCTTCGTCATGCCCGACTACGGAGCGCGATTGAACTTATTTAGCTGGTGTCGTTGCCTTTTTCTTCTCCCAAAACCTCTTCATCTTCTCGCTGTCTTTTTTTTTTTGCGAACTTCTGACCAAGATATTTTGGTGGTGGTGCTTGGATGATGTGTAAAGCGGCGATTGTCAACCAATTTTCTGAATTTCGATCTAACACAATGTCATCCGTGATGCCTACTTCCTGAACATCTTTTCCAACTTCGATCAACCAATTGTGTAATAATTTCGCGTGGCTATTTTTAGCCGAGTGCAGCAGCCCTTGTAAGGCAGACCTTCCGATGAGGGTGCGTGGCATCTGCCATG
This sequence comes from Anabrus simplex, assembly GCF_040414725.1. Classification (NCBI taxonomy): domain Eukaryota; kingdom Metazoa; phylum Arthropoda; class Insecta; order Orthoptera; family Tettigoniidae; genus Anabrus; species Anabrus simplex. The sequence goes on along the minus strand of NC_090268.1, from coordinate 369,668,681 downwards.
TGTAGGTAACTGCGTGTCCTTGTGGTGGAATATAGTGTTATGTGTGGTGTGTGAGTTGCAGGGATGTGGGGGACAACACAAACACCCCCTGGGCCATTAGAATTAACCAATAAAGGTTAAAATTTCATACCCGAGGTCCTCTGAACCGAAGACAAGTACGCTGACCATTCAGCCAACGAGTCGGACAACCAATAATTGTTATTTACTGTTATTAATAGAGCAAAGTTAAGCAACGTTCTCTGATTACTCATTCTGAGAATATGTCATAAAATTTCAAACGTATTTTCCTAAATATGTCTGAGAATTTCTGTGAGTGTTGTTAGAGGTCATGAGATCTCTTTATCATCCAGATTCTCCCTGTACAGACTGGTATAAAAATGCCCTTAAGATTTTTCTTTCTTGCTTTTCTACATCCTTAATCAATGATCTACCCCCAACGATGAGTGTTTCAGAACCATATAGTGCTTCAGGCTTGATTACAGTGTTATAATGCCTTAATTTTGCATTTCCGTATATGGAATTTGTATTATCTGTTCCGATTGAATCTGTATGTTCTTTGTAGTTTAGAGATCCTTTATTTATTTGCCTAACTATTCAGTTCTGAAGGTTGGATGACCTCCCAGGTATTTGAATTTAGACACTTGAGTTATTTTTCCACATTGGGTTTTCACTGGTTGTCCATCTATGTACCGACGAGATCCTTCCATGTAATGAGTTTTCTGGTGTGAGATCTGCAGTCCTGTTCTGGATGCAATTTCATGGAGTCTTTTACTTGATGCAATCGCTTTCTGTCTGTTATTGGACAACACTGCTAAGTCATCAGGGAAGGCCAAACACCGTAAATTAATTTTGTTATCACGTAATCTGCTAAGGATTATTCCTTTAACTTCTTTTTCCAAAGTCTTAATCACTTTACCAAAACAAGATTAAACAATAAAGGGGACAATCCAATATCATATTTTTGTTTTTCGAATTGAGCCTCTATGGACTACGTGTTAACAACCAATCTCATTCCCATTGCCTGTGCCTTGTTCGTCTGCCAGCTTTGACATCCTGTCAGTATCTTTTGAGCCCATCGATCAACGCTTTCTTCCAATCCTCTTGTAGAGGGCCTTTCCGTCTTTTGGGTTCTCTCTGCATCATAAAACCCTGATAGATTTCCACCATCATTCTGAACTAACCCTGTAATTGATTTTACCCTCCGTAATGTCCACATAACTCAGATCTGTTTCACACTCTTGGAACCATCAAGCCTTTTGCTTTAGAAAATTCCAGATTTTCTTTTCTTTCATAAGGATGATGTGCCCAGAGGAAAGCAATCTTCTATTTCGATTTGTTGTTTTTATTGGTTGAGTGTTTGAGACAGTGAATACTGTTTGAATTGTAAAATATAGGTTGGGCCTCGAGAGGCCTCAAAGTGTAAATATTAGTGAGCAAAAAATGCTCTGGTTGTAAATATAAAAATTGAAGTTTGCCTTGAGAAGGCAGTAAGGGTATGAGGTTCGGAGCGCAGTCTCCTAAAATTCAAAGAGCATAAAAGCTTTTTCTATTCTTGTAGATGTGTTAGTGAATAGTGCCTTTTGGATGGCGGTAACGTTCTAATTTTGTGGAGTAAAAGGGTGCTCTTGGGAGATTGTACGTTGTAAATGAAATTGGGAGACCTGTATCCTTGACTATTTTTTGGATGGAGCAATAGTGCTCAAGTAACATTTGTGTAAAATTGGGAGCTTCAAGCTCAGATGATTAATTGACAAATGTTGTTGATTTTCTGATTTGTCCTACTTTGTACCTAAGCTAACGAGCTAGTTCTGTACCTGAAATCTTGTTCTGTCGCTGAGCTATGTGTTTTGTTAAAATTTGGCATTCGAAAAAGAAACAGCTCTAATTTTAAAATTTTAAATTAATCTTCTGATTGCCTCATATAGATCCATTCATGCCCGACCTTCTTTCACCTCTGTGATCCAAAAAAACACGGTAACAATTGTATGTATGTTGGGTATTCAGCCTTCGGGCTGGTTTGATCTTCTGCAGCTCCGCCAACAGCTGTCACAAATAGCCTAGGCGTCACTGAAGAGGCGTACTAGGTAAATGAGGAGTGAGGTAGTTTCCCGCTGCTTTCCTCACCGAGCCAGCCGTTGCTATTACATATCAGTCTGCCAAGCCCACTGAAATGCATGCACCAACCGACCCTATGAGCGATATTTTCACACCATTCATAAAAGGGACTGGCTGCATAAGCAATGGTATTACTAGCATCGATCACACCTCAGTCACTTTCGTATTGTCAAAGCCAAGGATGAGACTGAGGCAGGACAATGAAAGTAAGAAATTTGATATAGCCCATACCAGAAGACATAGTGCACTGTAAACACTACATCTCGCCAGCAAAGAGGCAACGGTAACAATTATTATTATTATTATTATTATTATTATTATTATTATTATTATTATTATTATTATTATTATTATTATTATTATTACAATTGGCTTTACGTCACACCGACACAGATATGTCTTATGGCGACGATGGGATAGGAAAGGGCTAGGAGTGCGAAAAATGTGGCCGTGTCCTGAATTAATGTACAGCCCTAGTGCATGCCTAGTGTGAAAATGGGAAACCACAGAAAATGATCTTCAGTGCTGCAACAGTGGGGTTCGAACCCAGTATCTCCCAAATTTAAGCTAACCCCACGGCCAACTCGCTCGTTATTATTATTATTAGTAGTAGTAGTAGAAGTAGTAGTAGTAGCAATAGTGGTAGTAGTAGGAAGAACACAGTGTTCTGTATTATTTCCGTCATAAGCAGTAGTTAACTCTGAACTGTGCATCTTCTCACCTAAGAGGAAATAGACAACACTCCAGTATAACTTGATATCGACATACACAAGTTCTGGGCTCATTCACATGGCAAGAAACAATCAACTAGCTCCAATGACAGGCAAAGCATTTAATATTGCGCTATTTACTCGACTGGATATGGCAGCAGTCTGCTGCATAATTTGATGATCTCGTCAAAATTTCATCTGGTTGTTATTTGCACTTGGATGATGGTGTTGAGAACATATAGTGGTATTTATTAACCAACCCTTGTAGCGGCACAGAAATTTGTAATCACTCGCGTCCATTGGTTTCATAGTGCACTGATCCGTGTGCTGACTTTGTTTGATCACTTAAAATAACTGAATGTTCATTGTGACAGCTACAGTGAATAGCGGGAGAGCTTTAACTCTATTGCACTTGCTGGCGTACATGTATCAGATTATTATATATGCACAGCAAGTTAAATACCGCAATGAGTTTCTTTGTAAACACTGTTATATCCAACAAAAACTAACAGCGATTTTACTAAGGGCTGGTGATCTTACACCGTCTAGTGCAGTATTTGTTGACGTAGCATAATTAACTTAGTCCTGATGTACTGATTTTCTCGATTATTAGAGGTGGTGGTGATCACGAAGTCTTTGTTTCTTAATCTGTTTACCCCCCAGGGTTGGTTTTTCCCTCGGACTGAGCGAGGGATCCCACCTCTACCGTCTCAAGGGCAGTGTCCATGAGCGTGAGACTTTGGGTTGGAGATACAACTAGGAAGGAGGATCAGTACCTCGCCCAGTGACCTCACCTGATTTGCTGAACAGGGGCCTTGTGGGGAGATGGGAAGATTGGAAGGGGCATACAAGGAAGAAGGAAGGAATCGACCGTGGCCTTAAGTTAGGTACCTTCCTGATATTTGCCTGGAGGAGAAGTGGGAAACAACGGAAAATCATAAAGAAAGAAAGAAGGAAAGAAAGAAAGTGAAGGTATAATGACAGCTCTCTGTTGGTAAAGGAAGCAAGAAAAGGAAGAAATCAGGACAAATATATAAAGGCAGAAGAACAAATAGAATCTCTAAACTTTCCCACTTGTTGCCTGTATTCACATCAGCTCTCTCTCTCTCTCCATCAGTCACAGTTATTTGATGTTCACTTTTCAGAATCCTCAACAAGCTCGTGTCTGCTTCCCAGAATCAGCAGGATGGCGAGAATCTACATACTGAGTGACCTTCCTGACAGATCCTTCGTCTTTGAAAATTATGGGATAAAGAAGGAAGCAGGTTAACAGAGAGATGTGGCGAGGGATGAAAGAGATAAATGGTTAGGTACGTGGGTAAAATATCAGTTGCAATTCAGCTAGCGAGGTGAACGGACGTAGTGCTGAACGTGCGGGAAGTACAGGAGTGCGCGAGCATGGGAGTGTCAATTGAACAATACAGATGTGCTATAGGCAGATGGCAGGCCCGATGTAGGAAGAAGTCGTTACAAACGGTGAAAAACGATATCAACATCACTCATACAGTAGTGTCATTAGTTGTAGTGATGGTACTATTAGTGATTGGCGGAGTGGAGATGAACCCTGGCCCAGGACTGACATGGGACGATATTGAGAAGATTAAAGAGGTCATGCAAGAATGCCATACAGAAAAGACCAAAGAAATGCTACTAGAACAGAAAAATGATTTCAAGGACTTGAAATCATTTATACATACAGAACTGAAGGGTATTAAAGAGAGTGTATTACAAAACAAAAATGAAATATATGGTTTGAAGAAGAAAGCACTGGAGGTAGAAGAAAAATTAAGGAAACTCGAGGAAAAAGAAAAAACACGGTCGAAAGAAGAGAGGAAGAAAAACATAATAATCTACGGATTGGCAGAACCAGGGAGAGAGAACTTCAATGACTTGATAGATAGAGTACTCTCTCTAATCAGAGAGAATTTGAAAATAGAGTGCAATGATAGTGATATTGATAACGCCTTCAGATTAGGAAGAAATATGGGAAAAAGACCAGTAAAAGTCTGCATGGTATCTGGTTTGAAGGCCCGTAAAATTTTGGAAAACACCAGAAACTTGAAAGGCACGAAGATATGGATAAAGAAAGATCTCGACAAGGAAGAAATGGAGAATGTACGAACACTACGTTTTCATCAAGGGTAAAATATAGGAAGAGAAAACGAACCGGTTGAATGGGCCTGTTAAGGTAAAAAGTGAATAGATAGATAACAACGTGGGTAAGAACATTTTGCGAAACCACAATCGCAGATTAGTACTGGACGAGGAAACAACACAAATAATTTACAGGGGCAAACGAGAAAGCAATATAGGACAACCTCCATATTTTCATACATTTTAGCAATCGCATAGAAGCATCCTCGCCTCATCGATGCACGTTTTTAAAGATTCCAAACCAAACCCCATGGCACAAGAGCCCGGAAGGGTCATGGCCTACCAAGCGACCGCTGTCCATCCCGAAAGCTTGCAGATTACGAGGTGTCGGTGGTCAGCACGGGGAATCCTCTCAGCAGTTCTTCTTGGTTTTCTACGTCGCGTCCGCTATTTCACCGTCAGATAGCCCCTCAATTGTATTCACGTAGACTGAATGAATCTCGAACCAACCCTCAGATCCAGGTAAAAAAACCTGGCCTGGCCGGGAATCGAACCCCTACACTGTGGAACTAGTTTTTCAACATTTTTCAATGTCTTCAACAAGCTCACTTTTACTTCAGCTTCCTCAGCGGGGCGAATGTCGACGCTTTGAAAGGCCATCTGACATAAGTCTCAATGTGAGAAAAGTAGGTTAAAGCGAAAGCAGAATAAGCAAATGAAAGGGAAGGTGAATAAGGTGGCAGAAGATGAGAAAAACAGGATGCACATACGAGGAAAAAGGGACCTGGAGGATTAATATAAGTTAATATTCGTAGACGTAAGAAAGGAATAGTGATAGATTGTAGATTGCAACATGCATAGGAAAACGGTTACGGTATAATGAAAAATATGAAAACACGGAGAAACATCTCTATACATTCATTCATACACTGCTGGTTTTCTTCAATCACTGCTATTCTACACACATTGATTACAGATTATTTATATTTGTAGAAAATACCATTCTAATAAAATACTTGGTTCAAGAGATATTGCTTCTTAGTTAACGAAATTTTTAAGAAGAAACCTGTTCTTCTATGCGGATGCAGAAAATGTCTCATGAGTTATTTTAAGTTTCCAGTTAAAATATCGCCCCTGTACAGTGCAGACTAAAGTCTACGTGAAGCATTTTGTACTTGATTATATATATCTTTGTTTATTTACAAGTAGGAGGAAAGAAGTCAAGAGGAACTAAACAGGAAACTAGGGTTAATAAATCGTGCAGAATAGCTAGCGTACTGCCCCTAACTACAAAACTCGATTACTCTTTAAAAGGTGCATTTGCAAGAGAAATCTGTGTTCTTACACACACGCGGCAGCTCACTCCAACGTTATTTGACTTAAACGGGTGGTTCCCCTTTCTACTTGAACTCGCAGCGAAATTAATTCAACAGAGGCCTCTGTTAATTTTATTTCTGTATGCTGAGGCTCAATTTGAATTAAATTGCATGTTGGGGCGAAGAATCATAAGCTAAGGGACAAGACAGCATTACATTAACATCTGTTATCTTTCTTCCACGGAAGGTTTAGTTGTCCCTGGCAGATGGTACACACATCTGCTTACAAATAAGGCATCCTTACGAAATAAAAGCAAACATATTTCAATTTATTTTAGCATATTTACAAAATTATAACATGTGTTTTTATAAAGCATGTCAGATTGTAAGCAACTACAAAAAGATCTCGACAGTGTTGCGAGATGGACAGCAAGCAATGATATGATGATAAACGGGGTTAAAAGTCAGGTTATGAGTTTCACTAATAGGAAAAAATCCTCTCAGTTTTAATTACTGCGTTGATGGGGTGAAAGTTCCTTAAGGGGATCACTGTAAGTACCTAGGTGTTAATATAAGGAATGATCTCTATTGGGGTAATCATATTAACATGTTTATGAGGGTATTTAGGCGTTGTAGTAAGGATGTAAAGGAGAGGGCATATAAGTATCTGGTAAGACCACAAGTAGAGTATGGTTCAGTGTATGGGACCGTCACCAGGATTACTTGATTCGAGAACTGGAAAATATCCAAAGGAAAGCAGCTCGATTTGTTCTGCGTCATTTCAGACAAAGTAGTAGCATTACGAAGATGTTGTAAAGTTTGGGCTGGGAAGAGTTGTTCAGGATATATAGTAAATGTTGAAATGGCGTATGGCTTTTAGTGCCGAGAGATCCCAGGACGGATTCCACTCGCCAGGTGCAGGTCTTTTGATTTGATTCCCGTAGGCGACCTGCGCGTCGTGATGAGGAAGAAACTATGTTGTAAACAATACATACATCCATCCGCCGTGCCAGGGAAATTAACCGATGATGGTTAAAATTCCCGATCCTGTCGGGAATCGAACCCAGAACCCCTGTGGCCAAAGGCCAGCACGCTAACCATTTATCCAGGAGCCGGACTATAGTAAGTGTTGAAGAGATGTCAATTGCAGGACAAGAACGGGCAACCAGACACCAGTGGGATCCGAACCCACAACCCCCCGATTTCCTTGTCCTCGAAGTGTCTGACCTCTTCATTTTCCCTTCGATCAGTTATATTAGAGGATGGAGATTTCTTTTCAGGGATGAACAGGATGAATTGTGCTAGTTGTTTGGAACAACCTTGTTAGTCATTAGTAAGTTGAGGATATTCCTTAAAATGCCTACTTGTTTCTTTAACAGCTAAATAGGCAGATTAAACTTAATCATCTGTTTGGTGTGAAATTATGAGGTATTAAAGGCATTTATTAATGCCTACGAATGCATATTTTCACCATTAGTGATAAACGCGTTTTTGACTGTTATTAAGGTAAAGACGCAGCATCTGCTGGTTTTAAAATGGGAAACCACGGAAAACCATCTTCATGGATGCCGACAGTGGGATTCTGATGATGATGATGATGATGATGATGAGGATGATGATTATTGTGGTGCTTGTTTAAATCGGCCTAACATCGAGGTCATCGGCCCTCACAGTGGGGTTTGAACCTACTATCTCCCGAATAAAAGTTGACAGGTACGTGATACAAACCACGCCGCCACTCGCTCGGTAGATGTCTATTAAATTTCCCAAAAGGTTATTCCTTAAATTTCATAATTTTTAATTTATGTTTCAATGCATTTCGTTGGTTGGCAGAGAGTCCGATCACATCCTGTAAGGTTAGGAGGTCATTCCTTCAATTTATAAATATACTAACCGGAACGAGGAATAACTTAAATGTAAACACAGTAAAACCTTACAATTAGAACCATAAAAAATGCTCGATAGTCAACTGTAATGTAGTTGAAGAATAAGTTTTTCAGCAGTTTCAGTAGAGTTTAATTTCGGTCTTCGCAGGATTGAGAAGACTGGCACTGCTTAAATTTTGAATATCTAAGTATTCAAATGGTTCATGGTGTGGTTTACTGCAGTCATGTCCTAGTTCGTGAACCATGGGCAATGGCTGAGTGGCCTAGTAAATGGTCCTGAGTGTCGGGATACCAGTTGCTATGGAATGGGAGTGGGCATCTCAGACATATTCTGAGTCATGGACTTCTTTTTGCTCAGACGGCTCGGACAATATAATCCACCGTTGGTCCCTAAACCGTTAGAGGAGAGATCCTCACTTGGACTATGTGCAAGTCCAAGTTAAGTACCTTCAGATTTGACAAAAGCAGTAATTGCACCTATCTATAAGCAATGGAACAGGAAGGATTGCAACAACTATAGATGTATCTCAATGATTAGTATTCCAGGCAAAGTATTCACTGGTATCTTGGAAGGGAGGGTGCGATCAGTGGTTGAGAAGAAGTTGGATGAAAACCAGTGTGGTTTCAGATCACAGAGGGGCTGCCAGGATCAGATTTTCAGTATGTACTAGGTAATGTTTGGTAGATCTAGAGAAAGCATATGACGGGGTAGCGAGGGAAGGGATGTTCGCCATTCTGGGGGACTATGTAATTAAAGGTACATTATTAAAATCAATCAAAGGCATTTACGTTTATAATTGGGCTTCAGTGACAATCGATGGTAGAATGAGTTCTTGGTTCAGGGTACTTACTGGGGTTAGACAAATATGTAATCTTTCACCTTTGCTGTACGTAGTTTACATGGATCATCTGCTGGAAGGTAAAGAGTGGCAGGGAGGGATTCAGTTAGGTGGAAATGTAGTAAGCAGTCTGGCCTATTTTGACGACTTGGTCTTAATGCCAGACTGTGCCAAAAACTTGCAGTCTAATTAAGAAATTGGAACTAAAAAATAAGTGCAATGATTATGGCATGAAAATTAGCCTTTCGAAGAATAAACTGATGGCAGTAGATAAGAAATTAAACAGAATTGAATATCAGATTGGTGATACAAAGCTGGAACCGGTAGATAATTTCAAGTATTTAGGTTGTGTGTTCTCCCAGGATGGTAATATAGTAAGCGAGATTGAATCAAGCTGTAGTAAAGCTAATGTAGTGAGTTCGCAGTTGCGATCCACAGCATTCTGTAAGAAGGAATTCAGTTCCCGGACGAAACGATCTTTTCAGACCAACTTTGCTTTACGGGAGCGAAAGATGGGTGGACTCAGGATATCTTTTTCATAAGTTAGAAGTAACAGACATGAAAGTAGCGAGAATGATTGCTGGTACAAAAGGTAGGAACAATGGCAGGAAGGTACTCGGAATGAGGAGATAAAAGCTAAGTTAGGAATGAACGCGACGGATGAAGCCGTACGCATAATACAGCTTCGGTGGTGGGGTCGTGTGAGGCGAATGGAGGAAGATGGGTTACGTAGGAGAATAATGGACTCTGTTATGGAGGGTAAGAGAAGTAGAGGGAGACTAAGACGACGATGGTTAGACTCGGTTTCTAACGATTTAAAGATGAGAGGTATAGAACTAAATGAGGCCACAGCATTAGTTGCAAATAGATGATTGCTAGCAGACTGAGCGCTGAAAGGCATAACTTTCTATAATGATAATGTATGTTAGTATTTAATAAGAAGCCCGTATTTTAACCGCGTATTTTATATGATTCATCTGAATACCTCATTTAGTAACGATTTTTATCATTTTAATTCCTAATTAAATTTTTAAAATCACTTTTAATGTCTAAATGTCCTCAGCGTATTTATAAGAAACTATAGGATATGCCAAAAGTGATTAATATATCATCTCAATGTCTCAGTGTCGGCTGGGCTAGAACCTGCAGAATAGATTGATCAACAAGCGAGTAATTCACAGACATTAATTAATCCACTTAGTACGTCCTCTGGGTGTTATGACATGAATTGATATAAATGTCCTATAGCAACCGCAGGCAAGAAGACCACAGGTACGTGTTACAAACTCTCGCAGCGCAACGCTCTTTTGTTGTGAGGTAGTGGCATACACGTCTGCAGTCCATAGATCTTGACAGATCTGACACATAGTGACATTCCCTTGGTCTAAATTGTCAGGTATGCGTAATAAAATGCTTCTCAGGCAATTTGAGGGGTGAGCGGTGCGCTTGAACGCCATTTTACTTTGATCATTCATTTCATTTATTCCAATTGGCAACCATCTTTATTGAATTACGGAAGTGGCATAAATCTCTTCTTTTCTATTTTGTAAATGTCAGCCAATGACTGTTCACGCGGATGCAATAAAAAAGTCACATGTCATACGTTCATTGCTATAAGAAAGTTGATGGACACGCTGGTGAACATTTCTCTCGTACAAGTAATACGAGGTAAGATTAATGTAGTTTTTGAAATAATGCCATTTATACTGCGGCTGCTATCGTTTCTAGTGGGCCGGGCTGAGTGTGACAGGCGGTTGAGGCGCTGGCCTTCTGACACTTACTTGGCAGGTTCGATCCTGGCTCAGTTCGGTGGTATTTGAAGGTGCTCAAATACGTAAGCCTCGTGTCGGTAGATTTAATTCCATGTAAAAGAACTCCTGCGGGAGTAAATTCTGGCACCTCGACGTCTTCAGAAACCGTATATTTAGTTAGTAGGACGTAAAGAAAATAACATTATTAGTTTCTAGAGGGTGAGATTTTTTAAAGAAATAATAAATAGTAGGCTAAGTCCTGCAACGAGGGTGACGGTTCGGATCCGGAATACAATCAAGGTTAATGTCAGTGGAATAGCTAGTAGCAATGACTGTTATGTTCCGAGAAGTCAGTGGAGGGAGGCCGTGGAATGATATTGGTAGATATAATATAATGGCGTATGGCCTCTGGAGAGGCCTCGTGTAGGTCTTTCTCTCGCAGACGGCCCATTAGGCGACCTGCATATCTGTGAAGTGGTGATGGTGATGGTGGTGATTATTGTTTTAAGAGGAAGTACAACTAGGCAACCATCCTCTATATAACACTAAACAGAAGGGGAAATATGGAAGGGATCCGACACTTCGAAGAATGAAGATATCGGCCAAAGAAAGCCAAGGGCCACGACGGTCGTGAAAATGAAGGAATCCCTAGCCATCAAAGACCTAATAGCGTCGGGGTCGGAAAAGAACAAGAGTTGACCAAGGGAGGTCGGATAGGATAGATGAAGAGGAGGATCCCGGCACAAGTAGACCTAAGTGGAAGCAGTGCCAGGACTCAGCTAAGGGCCCCGTGGTCGCCAACCCACGCTCCAAAGTTCAGATTACCTACGGCCCCCTTTAGGTGCCTCTTACGACAGGGTTATGCAAGTTTGTGAAGATGCTACTTGCTTTACGTCGCACCGACACAGATAGATGTTATGGCGACGATGGGACGGGGAAGGGCTAGAAGTGGGATGGAAGCGGCCGTGGCCTTAATTAAGGTACAGCCCCAGCATTTGCCTGGTGTGAAAATGGGAAACCACGGAAAACCATCTTCAGGGTTGCCGACAGTGGGGTTCGAACCTACTATCTCCCGCATACTGGATACTGGCCGCACTTAAGCGACTGCAGCTATCGAGCTCGGTCTGTGAAGATGAGGGTCCTACGTAAGATGATTTATAATGGTGAATACGTCACACACCCAGCCCCCAAGCCATTGGGAATTAACCAATTGAGGTTAATATCCCCGACTCGGCCGGGAATCGAACCCACGACCCTCTGGACCAAAGGCCAGAACACTAACCATTTAGCCATGAGGCCGGACATATTAGTACATAAATAAGCTTGAACGGAGTTTAAAAATATAGTCATATGAAGATAACGTTGGACAATGTTGGACAAGAGGACAAACGAGCTGATTCAATGCGACGGCGGACCTATGTAAGGGAGGACGTTTTGAACATGTTACGCTGGTACGTTCTGTTCTTGCGTGTTTTCCATGATTAATGTTCTATGTACAAAATTAGTTCTAACATGGAAATAAAGCGTTTACGGAGCTATGTCCATATAACATATTTTCTTCTTGTGCATGTGAGGAATGTACTGAAAGTTTGGGCATACCTCATTGTTAGATCGTTTATATTAGGGATCTGAATTAGGTCAGATTATTTTCACAATTCTTAATTATGATGTTGGATTTGCGTCCGGCTTCATGGCTAAACGGTTAGCGTGCTGGCCTTTGGTCACAGAAGTCCCGGGTTCGATTCACGGCAGGGTAGGGAATTTTAACCATAATTGGTTAATTACCCTAGCACGGGGACTGGCTGTATGTCTCGACTTCATCATAATTTTATCCCCATCACGATGCGCAGGTCGCCTACGGGAGTCAAATCAAAAGACCTGCACCTGGCGAGCCGAAGTCCTCGGGCACATCGCGGCACTAAAAGCCATACGGCATTTCATTTCATTTTATGTTGGATTTGCCATGAATTAGTTTTACAAAGAAAATGCTGAAACACCGGGCGAGATGGCCGTGCGCGTAGAGGCGCGCGGCTGTGAGCTTGCATCCGGGAGATAGTAGGTTCGAATCCCAGTATCGGCATCCCTGAAGATGGTTTTCCGTGGTTTCCCAATTTCACACCAGACAAATGCTGGGGATGTACCTTAATTAAGGCCACGGCCGCTTCCTTCCAACTCCTAGGCCTTTCCCATCCCATCGTCGCCATAAGACCTATCTGTGTCGGTTCGACGTAACTCATTACGTAGAGGCGAAAGACTTTCGAAGCTAAATCGAAAGAGAATGGATTAGAGCAACTTGGATTTATTTGTCCAACGTATACTGTCTTCTTGGATGTAGAACTGAACGTGATACCTACATTCTTGTTATCGAAGAGCCACGATACCTCGCCAACAGCAGCAGTGGCCAGGAGCTCACACATACACTGGAACCCTATCAGAGTGTTTGGATACCTAGCATGAGTGCTTAAATCAGTTAACCTCACAACCTATTGTCTCCATTTATACTGAGCATCAGCCGTTAATTACTGATTTGTAAGTAGTCAGACTGTATAATATAGCTTCAATCAACTCAACCAGTTGCATGTGCATATTTTTCATTGGCAGTTCATTCCAAATGATCTTTGTATAAGGAATTCATTCAAATGCCTCAGACGTTAACCTATTTACATTCAGTGTCTTGTCAATTGAAATTATTTACCGCTCTTCCCAGAAATTATTCTACTTCCATTAAGATTGGGCTCTCCCGACGCACATATGAGAAATTCACGAGATAAAATGCTGACATTTTAATGAACGGGCTTTTCTTGCTACTGGTTTAACGTAACACTAAAATATCAACTGACCCTCCAGCCCCGAACTTTCTAGTTGTAAGTGTCTCGCGTGCACTAATGATTAACGAGCCCTACAGAGTGTTATATTTTGGCTGTGAAACGAATAGCAGCAACAGGGTGCGTTATTTCGTAAATACGCCTTAGATGCAGAAAAACGAAGTTTAATAATTCCATGAATACACCTACGAACATTTCACTCTACCAAAATGTTGCTTGTCTGTTGTATCTTGCATCACATTGGTTAAAGTTCAATACATAGATGGCCTTATAGAAGGCTCACAGTTTAACTGGGTGGAGAAGGTGTCCCCCGGTACAATTATTATGATTATTAGTATTATTACTGTCGCCATAAGACCTATCTGTGTCGGTGCGACGTAAAAACCCTAGCAAAAAAAAAAAAAGTATTATTACTTGTTATTGTCATTGTGTTGTTCAGTGTTCAAGCACTTAGTCAAATTGTATAATAGTGGTGTTGGTATAATAATAGACCCACATCCCTAACATAACCCCCAACAACAAGAACGATAAATTTTACAGCTTGTTTTACACCGCACCAACACAGTTAGGTCTTTATGGCGACGATGGAATAGAAGACAAGCAGTGCAAAGTAAGCGACCGTGGCCTTAGATAAGTTACAGTCCCAGCGTTTACCTAGTGTGAAAACGGGAAACCACGGAATACCATGCTCAGGGCTGCCGACAGTGGGGCGTGATTGTTGACAGCTACATGATCTAATCCTCTCAGCCACTCGCTCGGTATAAAGACAATGACTAATCTAATGTAAACTGCCAAGCTTCGAAACTGAGCGCCTTGGCTTGGGGTCCTCTCCCCAACCTGGACCAGAGACTAGGTGTTTGTAACATCCTCAATATTCCTTCAAGTCAACGGTACCACATAATACTTCCTCCACCTCACTATCACTCAGTTCCTCATACATAGCATACGCCCACCCTGTTCCGAGGATCTACCTTACAAGGGCTGCACTGCGTTAGCAATAGGCAGATTATTATTATTATTATTATTATTATTATTATTATTATTATTATTATTATTATTATTATTGTGTAATATCTTCGGTTAAAATCACCTATATACTGATAGTGAAGATTAAGAAACTTTCTTTCGAACCTCACATATTGTTCTCGATGGTAGGTAATTCATTCCCATTATTTTCTGAAGGTGGGGGGAGGCCGATTGGCCAAAATTACGGAATATAACTCAAACGAATTAAAACATGGTACGCTTCTGTGGTGGAGTGGTTAGTGTGATTAGCTGCCACCCCCCAGAGACCCAGGTTCGATTCCTGGCTTTGCAACGAAATTTGGAAAGTGGTGTGAGGGCTGGAGGGCCTGGGGAGGTCAACTGAGTAGAGGAGGGTTCGATTTCCGCTTCAGCCATCCTCGAAATGGTTTTACATGGTTTATCCCTTCTCCTCCAGGTAAAGGCCGGAATTGTACCTAAATGAAGGTTAAGGCCACTTCTTCCCCTCTTCCTTGCCTATCCCTTCCAAATTTCCTATCCCCTACAAGGCCTCTGTTCAGCATAGCAGGTGAGGCCACCTGGGCGAGGTACTGATCTTCCTTCCCAGTTGTATCCCCCGACCCAAAGCCTAGCGCTCCAAGACACTGCTTTTGAGGCAGTAGAAGTGGGATCCCTCACTGAGTCCGGAGGAAAAACCAACCCTGAACAGTAAACGGATTAATAAAGAAGGATTCATACATACTCACTTCTAAACTGAGGTTAAGGATATTCACCAATCTCTTTAGTTTTGAGGAAAATCATGGAGAATTCTCTTAGGTATTAAGAAAGACACAATCATAATATGTTGTCTGATTCTGCGCGTAAATAATGAAAGAGACTCAACATGTAATATACGGCACTTCTGTCTTGAAGATGCTTAAATGCAAAGTTGTATAAGTATAATTTATTGATGAATTAAGTATTAGATCTTTGGTTCGTTCTATCATTTACACAACGCAAAATTTTCTGAATGCACAATTGATTGAAAGATGAGGAATAGCAGCTTACTGACACCTCAATTAGCTTCCTATTAAGGCAGTAAGAATCCCAGCCTCTGCATATGTGATTTACTAAACGAAAATTCGCGTCCGTATGGCGCAAAAACGACGTACAACTGTTGCTATTAGTCGCAATGTCGATTCCATCCCGCATACAAGTTGTCAATTTTCATTAACAACTTGAGAGCTACCCATTACGAGAAATATCCACTCTACTACGGCTCTCCATGCCAGTATGTCATCGTTTCCGGGCATTAGCGTACAGACCATGCAGCTGTGGGCACAATGGACTGCAGGATAAATGACTGAAGATTATAAGCCGATAGTAATTCGGCGTTGTGTGTAAATACCTGGCAATTACCTAACAAGGAGGGTCCATAACCTCCCTGTTGGTGAGGAGAGGAATAGAACATTTGGATCAGCGCCATTTCCATTACAGTATCGCGAACGATGTGGCAGTTAACAGCTTGTTGGCCAGGTTATTGCCCCCTTCTTCACAGCACCAGACAGCATGACGACTTACACAGGGGCACTACATACACACAATGTGAGGCACATTCCTCATTCTTCCAAATACACGATTTCGGATGCCTCTAATTAATTCACAGAGGCTGAAAAGTCTGTAATGAAAATGTGTTTGGGACAATATAGGCAGCACCGCTGTATGCGTATTAAGTTACAGTCTCTCTGATAAACTGTTCTGCTGAGGTGATAGCGGTTATTGTGTTCAGATGAAGTAAAAGTGGGTAACCATCCTCCGTTCTCACTAATCCGAAGTCTGCCTGAGTAGTGTAATGGTTATCAGTATTAGCTGCCGTCCTCGGGGGGCGGGGTTCAATTCCTGATACTGCCAAAAATTTAAGAATGGCAGGAGTGCTGGCAAGTGATATGGTTAAAATAGTACATGCAGTTCAACTGTATGGGGGGGGGGGGTTGTCAGAAAAGAGCTGCAACACTTGGTTTTGAAGATTCGAGTTTATTAATCTGGAGATATAGAGAGAGGTCCATTCCTTCGAAGAGCGAAGATATCTGCAACAGAAATGACCACGAACGATGTGAAAATGAAAGACTCCCTAAGTCTCACAAACTTAACAGCGTTGGGGTCAGAAGAGAACTAAAGTTACCCAAAGGAGCCTGACACAAGTAAGTAGAAACAATGTTAGTCTCGGCTAGGGGTCCCGTGGTTACCACTCGACGTTCCCAAATTGAGAGGCCCTTTGGTCCTCTTACAGTCGCCTCTTACGACTAGCAGGAGATACCATGGATGAATTCTACCACCCCTTATTCACAGCAAGACGTTCTCCTTATGCATCTGAAATTATGTATACGATTCCTTTAGAAATCCATGGTACAATTGTTCTTATAGTCAGTAGAGGAATTGATTATATTACGATTTAATAATGCTGTTAACTGTGCGTCCCAGGAACTAGGTATACGGTTTCTGGAGACATCGATGTGCGGGAATTCTTTCCAGCAGGAGTACCTTTCTACTTCAGTATACCTTTGAACAACAGGCAAGAAATATTTGAGCACCTTGTAATGCCACCGGTTTCAGTCTGGATTAATTTCACCGTCAACCTTCGCTAGGAGAAGGCGCCTTAA
This sequence comes from Anabrus simplex, assembly GCF_040414725.1. Taxonomy (NCBI): domain Eukaryota; kingdom Metazoa; phylum Arthropoda; class Insecta; order Orthoptera; family Tettigoniidae; genus Anabrus; species Anabrus simplex. The sequence continues at coordinate 369,651,522 of NC_090268.1, read as the reverse complement.
GAAGAAGAAGGTTCAGAAAACAAGTCATCTACTGCCTGAGCCATTCAGTTCAGCAGGTTACGGTTTGAATAGAAACCCGTGTCCGTAAAGGAACCACACCACATGTCCCGTCAAACAAAAACTGAAAATAAACTTGCTTATGCTAAAACAACAAAATGGAATAAATAGAAATATCATAGGTGTTTCAAGTTCCATTCCTTCCAGTTATGATTCAAGTTTCAACGTGTAAGGTCTCATAAATCGGTACGTATGGTGGGTACATAGAACTATGGATGGCGGTGATGCATCGAAACTTTGCGTACGAAACATTTCTTTCTCCCTCGCAAAGTATTAGATATTCGAACGAGCTATCGAAAGGAGAAGAAGATGAAGAAGAGTTAAGTAAATGACAATCTTGGATTTGATAAGGTTATGATACAAGAGATGATGACTGCCAAATACGGCCATAAAAGTCATGCATCACCGCCTTCGTAATAGTACTGTAGCTCAACGTAAAACAGTGCAAGGAGTTCGCGAGTGGATTCATTTTTTATCATTTACTAGTGATTCAGCGTCGCTCTGACACACTGAAGGTTTTCGGCTACACAAGGATGGGAAAGGGCTACGATTGGAAAGAAAGCGGTCGTGGCCGTTATTATGGCACAGCCCAGCAGGTGCTAGGTGTGAAAGTGGGAAACCACGGAAAACCATATTTAGGGTTTCCGACGATGGGATAGAACACACCGTCTCTCGAATACAAGCTCACAGCTGCGCGACCCTAACCACACGGCCAAGTCCTCGGTCATTTAAAAATATTATACTATTCTGACGGACAACCCACTAAACAAACTGAACTGATGAAGTTAAAAGTATATAATTATTTACACTAAGCTCTAAAATTTGGAACATTTTTGCATTTCAGAGAAAATGTCTTAAAATCTCCAAAATAAGGAAGTGAATGCCTACAGAAAGAGGTTACAGGAATCGAATATTGAATCTGAAAACCAACGGATCGTTCCAGAAATTTTCGTTAGCGACAGAAATTCAAGAGGGCTGGCTGCCGAGTGAGCGCCTACACTGCAAGTTGACAGCGATGGGGGCGCGACCTCTAATGCTGACGGCGGTTCGAGTGCGATGAATTGCGACAATATTGAATTGTCAGGAGTCTATTGACAACGAGATCCAAGTTTTGAAATGCACTGCGCGTTATCTTTATATGAACTTACCGGGCGAGTTGGCCGTGCGCGTAGAGGCGCGCGGCTGTGAGCTTGCATCCGGGAGATAGTAGGTTCGAATCCCACTATCGGCAGCCCTGAAGATGGTTTTCCGTGGTTTCCCATTTTCACACCAGGCAAATGCTGGGGCTGTACCTTAATTAAGGCCACGGCCGCTTCCTTCCAACTCCTAGGCCTTTCCTATCCCATCGTCGCCATAAGACCTATCTGTGTCGGTGCGACGTAAAGCCACTAGCAAAAAAAAAAAAAAATATATATGAACTTACTTTCAGGAAATTTTCTGTGGCAAGAAGTTTGGTTCTGTGTGTGGGTTTTGCGATCGGCTGTGGTTTGCAAGTGGTTTGAAGACCCAGACGGAGGTATGATGTCACTTCTACCATACGTTCCCGATATCACCCTCGCTTTCCAAATAAACATGGATTGAACATGGGTTAATACATTACTCTTATTCTTTAAAATGATTTATTCAGTGTATAGAAGTTTATGACTGTAGAGTTACGAAAACGAACTTATTTTAAACTTTGGTTGGGACTTAATAATAATATTAAGAAAATCTATGAATGTTCTGTGCATCGAGGAGAGTTTTTTGCTCTTTATGACACAAATATTTTGATACTCTGATCTCATTGCCAACGTCTGTAGCCGTGTTGAAACACCGGATCCCGTGAGATCTCCGAAGTTAAGCGACATTGGGCGTGGTCAAGATTTGGATGGGTAAACTCCGGCTCAGGCACACCTCTGTGGAGGTTCGACCCTGCCTTCGGGCAGAATACACCCCCTTGATCTCATTGAATAAACACTATTTGTAATTCTTCCAAATGCAGGCCGATGACCTAGAAGTTAGGCTCCTTTAAACAACAAGCGTCTTTCTAATGTTTTCAAAATGCGAGCTGAGATTTGTACGAAGGGAAATTGTCAGCATGTTTTGTTGTATATATCACAAGTATAAGCTTTCTCACTAATGTAACCCAACATGTTGCGTACTCTGTAAGATGGAAGGGGGTTCACTCAGCCTCGTAGAACAAACTGAAGAGCTATGTGATATGAGATGTAGTGGAGCCGGTCACGAAGGCGAAGCAACTGGCTGAGGATTTTTTCATGCTGACCACGTGACACTATAATATCCGTAGGCATTCTTGCTGATATGTATCGTCATGGCAGGTTGTGTGTTCCATGGACGAAGTATGTGTCTTTTACATCCTTGACCTAGAAAATGTATTTTGTTACGTTCGTGTACTGTACCGTGCGTGGAATTTCGAACGTATCGGAATGTATGGTAAGTTTGCCTTCATAACTTTACTTATTTTCTTACTTATCCTACCGGGCGAGTTGGCCGTGCGTGTAGAGGCGCGCGGCTGTGAGCTTGCATCCGGGAGATAGTAGGTTCGAATCCCACTATCGGCAGCCGTGAAGATGGTTTTCCGTGGTTTCCCATTTTCACGCCAGGCAAATGCTGGGGCTGTACCTTAATTAAGGCCACGGCCGCTTCCTTCCAATTCCTAGGCCTTTCCAATCCCATCGTCGCCATAAGTCCTATCTGTGTCGGTGCGACGTAAAGCCGCTAGCAAAAAAAACAAAAAAAAGAAAAACAAAAAAAAAACCTTACTTATCCTAGTGCTATCAGTCAGGGTCACTTTAACCCGCGCTCACAATTCCTCGTCAGCTGTTTTGCTCAGGTAGGATATATGGTGGCCGCACTGCCCGGAGCTGTGTTAGTTGCTCTCTAGGCAAGGACAACATAAAAATGTCTCTGTCAAAGTTAGGAAGACAATTACTTCTTACTGAGAATTCTAGTTTGATGTACGAACTATTCTAATTGCGTTCTTCTTCTTGCTGGGTACACGAAGCAAATGAACCTAAGTTTGTGAATGGGTCGTACTTTAATCTTCTCTACGAAAAGTTACAAAATTATCCAGACACATTTAATGAATACAGTAGAACCCCGTTTATCCGAAATAAAGGGGGCAGAGCCACTTCGGTTGACTCCTTTTCCCGAATGACACTTGGAAAATATTTTCGGAAGTTAAATGTCGAAATCAAAATGCACAAACTTTGTTAAGCAAAGGTACATACTGTATGTTAACATTAAAATGTTTACATAATGTCACTCATTGTATAAAATCAGTGATATTCTTCTGAATTTTCTTGGTGCAGCGCTGTCGTGCAGCTATGTCGCTCCACCATTTGATCAACAATACTTCAGTTGGCGTAGGTTCATCGCTTTGTTCAACAAAGCACTAAGCAATCCGAAATAACGAAACTTTTTTGTTACTACTGAACTGAACACTGAACATTAATTTTATTAAAGTACTGTAATTAAAGCGTGTGGTTCAGTATTTTAATAAAAATTCGAAATCAATCTTACATCCAATGCATTAAATCCATCATCTAATGTAATTCGATTCTCAGAATTGCTATTGTCAAGGTCGGAGTCGTCTGCATAACCTTCGTGACGAATAATACAGTAATAATAATTATGATAATAACAATACAGTAATAATAATAATTCCTGCTTGTTCAAGAAAAAATGTATCATGGAACAAACTAGAGCAGAGTCAGCCAACTGCGTGTACGTGTGATGTCAGGTAACACGTCACACACTCTGCTCGGGCAGCGAAACGAAGTACTTAGTACTGTAACTGAGAACTGAAGGCTAGAGGGGCGAGAGGAAACACAACGTCATTCGTAGGGGGAGGCCCAAAAGCTACAGGTACAATGGGGCATGTGTAGTACATATTTCTCTCTACATATTTTATTGTAACGTAACTTTGTTATGAAGTAGCATAAGAGTTATAAAGCAATTTTATTTCTACATATACAAACTAAACATTTAGCTGTAACATTCCTATCTGTTCAACAAATAAATATAGATATTCCCATAAAGATAAAAAGATCAGAGGGGTAGGTAGCTTGTCGCACCGTGATGTGCCCGGTTCATCCATACGTACTGTACCACTACCACCACCACTACGTATAGCACTGCACGTGTTTACTACAAACCGAGGCTGTCCCTTCGTCTCACTCTACGGCAGCGTCTCCCCACCTTCTGTGCTCATACGTCACATGTGCTCTCCGACGTCACACGGGCCCTCTTACACCACACGCCAGCCAGTTGGCTGACCCTGAACTAGAGGGTAAGAAACTGTTTTGTTTTATGCTGCTCGTGCATTCGGACATAAGTCATAATATAAAAAATACGGTTTGCCTAGTAGCTCTCAGCACATATAGCAAGAGAATTACTAATATCGACGGCTAAGAACGAGAGGGTAAAAACAAAATATTAAAATACAATTTTGCTAGAGCATTTCGGTTAAGCCGGGTTTCGGATAAGCGAAGTTCGGTTAAGCGGGGTTCTACTGTATTTACGAGTGACTACAGAAACGTTCTATATTCTGCCTACTAACATTCAAGAAACACTGCAAAATCAGGACACCAACTATAGGAAATGCATATCACCCAAAGAACGAGTCGTCGTCTCATTTAGGTCAGTAAAAGACCAAGGTACGTATCCTTTTGTTTCTATTATATATTTTAATTTAAGGAAAAAATGCACGCAAGTGCAGTTAAACGTGATAAAAGCTACGTAAAAGTTACGTCAAGTACAAAAACAAGTTTACGTTTATACCTGGATAGAAGCTTGGAAAAACAGCCCGGTTCGCTCGCTAGGATAGACGCTTAGCTACTACCAAGGGAGCCAAGCCAAGCCGAGCGCTCTGTGCGGCCATTTCAATTCGTTCTTGGGAGTTCGTTATCTTGGATGAATCATCCTAACGACTATCCTCCATTGAGGCGCTGAGCAAGGCACCTCTGGTACGGACGTAGCCTTACGGTCGTGTAAGCGCCATTTTCCGTCTCCAGCTGATCTCTTGAACGTCTCCTAGGTCTCCCTAAAGCCGTTTCTTCGCCAAGCTCTCTTCTCATTAACCGTTCTATCATCCGACATGCGTTCAACGTGCCCAATCCACTGAACTCGTCTTCCTCCATGACTTGGTTGATATTTCATCTTCCGTAACGAGCATGAACGTCTGTACTCCTTTTGGTCTTCAGACACCATCAATGGATTAAGGACCATATATTCTCAAAAACTGCGTGAGATGATGCCAGTCAGATTTCGTGAGGGCTATGTCTTCGACATGTACAACTATAGAAGATATCTAAACGGTTAATGTACGGTGAACGATTAAAATATTATTTGATATTGCTGTACGGTAAAGAGCGAGCCTCCGTTTCTCAGACGGAAACGCGCCGGTCTCTTACCGCTGGGTTTACGTGGTTCAAATCGCGGTCACTCTATGTGCGATTTGTGGTGATCATAGCGGTGGCGGGACAGGTTTTTCTCCTGGTACTCCGGTTTTCCCCGTCATTTTTCATTCCAGCAACACTTTCTAGTAATTTCGTTTCAACTGTCAATCAGTTATCATTGCCCGAGAGGAGTGCGACCGGCTTCGGCAGCCGGCACAATTCCTATCCTCGGCCCGAGATGGGGGCTTCATTCATTCCATTCCTGATCCGATCGATTGACTGGAAACAAGCTGAAGATACCAATCTCATTGCGTTCAATAATCAATTATTTCAATGCGAGGTAGTCGCGATACAGTGATAGTGTGTTGAAAGTGGTAGGTTATAGTTGACTCATAGAACATCTTATTAATCACCATTGGTAAACGGATTAAATAATAATAATAATAATAATAATAATAATAATAATAATAATAATAATAATAATAATAATAATAATAATAATAATAATAATAATAATAATAATAATAATTGTTACCGTGTTTGGTGGATCAGCAAAGGTGAAAGAAAGTGCGGACTGGAATGGGTCTAACTACAAGTCCGAAAGATGAATTTAAAATTTAAATAAAGGTTATATTTTCAATAGACAACAAGATTTAACAATTTTCACTAGGTAAAATAACAAAGAAAATCAGGTAAAATATAACTTTACAAACGAAAGCACAAGTAAGGGGGCTTTACAAATTCTGGGCTACGAGCCCCAAAGTTTAACAATCCTTGAGCTCCCGGCTCACAACCACAAATTACCAAAGGGCAGAAAACCCCTAATTACATGGAGCACTTGCTCCCACCTCGTAATGTCAAGCCTCCTAGAGGCACCTTTCAAAATACCAGAAAGAGCTGACCCGCGCTCAATCGTCCAAGCCCATTAAAGGCAATTACACTTAACTGCCATCAAGGCACAACTTATAATGGAACAGGGGTACCTCGTACCCAATCTACTGGGCCTTCGCAGGTAGGAAAACAAAAACGGGTTAATTTAATGGCCCAAAATACAAAATTGAATGGAGGCGAGTACTTGCACTCCTACATGAAAGCTTGTTAAAACGTTAAGCGATATACAGGGGCTATTCCCATACTATAGAGGTGACTCGTATAAGAAAAATTTTAATACATTAAGAGAAGAAAATCGGTTATGAAAACGTAGTCACCTCAAGTCAAAATGAAGGGGAGCTCGAGAGGGTAAGGCACTCTATATCCCCGATTTACAGTTAAAGTAATAAGAAAATGTTTACATAAGCCGGCACTAAGTTACATTTTTAAACAGGTAGGATACCTTGAAAAGGTTTCGAACCTTCCCCGGGGGTTAAACTGCTGATCAAGAAAGAAATAAAGATGTTAAAAGGCCATTACCTTTGCTGAAGAGCTGCTGCTCGAAGGAAGAGGCGCAACCCGCCCCCTGCTATACTTCCATACACTAAGCGAGATGTTGTTGAAGTGGCGACGAGCCATGAAAATCAGCAGTTTTTACACCCTCGTGGAAGATTCGAGACCTTTCATGAATAATTAAGACACACCCACAGACGTTTATTGGTCGTCTAAAAGTTACAGATCAAAAATTGAGGAAGAAGGACACGATTGGTCCAAAATTAATTAAATAAATTCGGGATTGGCTAAGTTCAAAACTGGCGGAAAGAAAGATTTCTATTGCCAACCTACAAATGAAAGAACGAAATTTAGTTATAGGGAAACTTATGAGTATAAAATATCTTCAAGAAAAGTTCCATCACTTCGCACCAGAGTGCATGATCTTAGTTTTTGGTAGACATCTGTGAGAGAATGTCCACACTTCTTGATAATTAGTAAACAAAAACAATCCGAAATTAACACAGTGACATCTTCAGATAAACGGTTGAATTAATTCAGTTTTAAAGTTCAGAGTTACAGCTGTAGAGGAGTATCTTAAGGCAGAAAATTCAAATGTGCGACGTATAGGTGTACCAACCGGTACAATAATAATAATAATAATAATAATAATAATAATAATAATAATAATAATAATAATAATAATAATAATAATAATAATAATAATAATAATAATAATAATATAGATTTGTAATATATTTCATATTATTTCAAGAGAATTACACATAGCGTGCATGTAACGATAAACTAACATAAAATATCTAAATATTTCCGCGCCAGTGCTCGAGACATCAACATAACACACCTGTTTACCCGTCGAATTCATGCGTTGCGAAGGGCAAGCCGAATTTTTTTTATTTTTAAATCGATAAACCATCACTGACGACACCTGTACCTGCAATACAACCTGTCTTAATATATTGGTGCCACTCTGGGAGTTTCTCTGCAACTCACGTGAATGGTACTGCGATATAGCTTCGCATCCTTGCATTATGGCCACCTTCGAAAGAGGCCATTATTCATTGAAAGACCTTGCGCATTCATATTGCGCTATGAATCACTCGTGGCAGTGCATTGCTTGGCAAGAGTGAAGTGAATACCACATACAAGGCTGTACCAATCCTATTACGATCGTTATAAATCACATGGTACTGCGTATAAGCCTATATATAAAATTAAATCGAAAACGGAATATGTAGTGAATTAATCAAACTGTATATAAGCTGTTTATTGAAGGCTTGCATTAGCTTGCACCGCGGGAGATTCCATTATAACTAAATAGTTTTTTCCATTTACTGAGCGAAGTGGTCGCGCGTGTTACCGCGCTACGGCTATGGAGTCAAGCACCGCATTTGGGAGACGAGCGGGTTCGAACCCCATCGTCGGCTCAACCGAGAATAGATTTCTGTGATTTCCCATTTTCTCTTCCAGGCATTTTACGGAACAGTTCCTGTTCATAGGCCACAGTAAATTCCTTCCACCTAACTACCCAGTTTCATTCACCAACATTCACTTCATGTTCATCACCTCCTCAACTGACGTTGCCGACAGGAAGGCCAACCGGCCATATCATTTTATTTCACCTCATCCCCGGTCCGCCTCCGTAGGGTAACGGTTCGCACTATTAGCTGCCGTTTACGGGGGCCCGGATCATTTTCCCGGTATTGACAGAAATTTTAGTTCACCTCTATTTGGGGTGTGTCTGAAAAGAGATGTGGACACGAATTTACTTACCTCTTCCCCGACCCTGTGTAGCGGATACGGGACTAAGGGGTACACATAAATGCGTGTTGTTTATTTAAATTTTGCATCAATCAGATTGTCCCCTTGATCTGAGGAACATCTCCTTCTTCTTCTTTCTCTTAATCTGCTTACCCTCCAGGGTAGGATTTTCCCTTCGGACTCAGCGAGGGATCCCACCTCTACGGACTTAAGGTCAGTGTCCTGGAGCGTGAGACATTGTGTCGGGATACAACTGGGGAGGATGACTAGCACCTCGCCCAGGCGGTCTCACCTGTTATGCTGAGCAGGGGCCTTGTGGGGGGGATGGGAATATCGGAACGAATAGACAAGGAAGAGGGAAGGAAGCGGCCGTGGTCTTAAGTGAGGTACCATCTCGGTATTTGCCTGGAGGAGAAGTGGGAAACCACAGAAAACCACTTCGAGGATGGCTGAGGTGGGAATCGAAACCATCTCTACCCAGTTGACCTTCCGAGGCTGAGTGGACCCCGTTCCAGCCCTCGTACCACTTTTCAAATTTCGTGGCAGAGCCAGGAAGCGAACACTGGCCTCTGGGAGTGGGAGCTAATCACGCTAACCATTACACCACAGAGGCGGACTGATCTGAGGAACATATTGAAATAAACTACACCTTTTCCGTCTAGATTTTAACAATATTATCTTCTCTTTTAATCAATTGATATTCGATTCCTAGCAGGGAATTTAGGAGAATAATAATGTTATTGCCTTTCCGTCCCACGAGCTACAGCACGGTTACGCCTTTTGGAGGAATAGGAATCCTCCTTCTTCCTTCTCCGTAGCCTTTTTCTCTACTATATGAGATATATACTACAGTGGATATGCGTTTGCTAGTGGTTTAGCTTCGCAATAACACATAGAAGGTTTTTTATTCTTCGTTTGTTTTAACGATCTGCTTTACGTCGTCGCACCGACACACATAGGTCTTATGGCGACGTTGGGATAGGAAAGGGCTAGGAGTGGGAAGGAAGTGGCCTTGGCTTTAAATAATGTACAGCCACAGCATTTGCCAGGTGAAAATGGGAAACCACTGAAAACCATCTTCAGGCCTGCTGACACTGGGATTCGATCCCACTATTTCCCGAATGAGAGCTCACGGCTACGCGTCCCTAACCACGCGGCCAACTTGCTCAGTCTAATGTGTTTTACGGTCGGATGCATTTCCTTACGCCAAACCAATGTGATGGGATAAAGTAAATACTCATTATTTCGCGTTTTTTGGTGGTTAGTAGTGTGATGCGTTGTGTATGGGTGATGACATATATTAAGACAACCTCAAACACCCAGACGCCCAGCTACAGAAATTAACCAAACGTGGTTAAAATTCCATTCTGGCTCTGAATAGAATCCGGGACCCTATGAACCAAAGGTAACGACGCTGACTATTCAGCCAAAGTGTCGGGCAAGTGTCAAAATCTTTAAAATACTTAGACATTTTTGACACTAGCCTAAAAAATAACGTATATTTTCTTAACGACGTTGGTGGCTCATTTGCAATGAGACCTGATCTAGATACAAGATTCTAAGGTTCAGTAAATTGTAGTTCGAATTATTCCATTTGTATTGTGGTTCTACTGAAACTATGTTCATTTACTAAACCAATGAATGTACAATAGAGTCCTGCTTAATCGAACTTCGCTTATCTGTCATTCCATTTCATCCGACATAACTTGCACATCGTGGAAAATTCAAAGTATTCAAGTGAGAAGGAGTCAGAGAAAAATCTGACTGTGAAGAAATTAGCTCGAAAAACAACGGCAATATATATTACTTTTGGTGAAACAAACCCTCGATGTGCAGATTCGGCTGCTGAAGACCACAGTTTGTGGTTTGCCCTTGATGACCACTTACGAAGACATTGCCGGCATTCTTAACGACTATAAAAAACAACAGAACAAGAAGAAAACTTAGTTGAAGATGGTGAAAAAAATAGACAGTGAAGTATTCAAGTTCGCCTCTGTGGTGTAGTGGTTAGCTGCCACCCCCGGAGGCCTCGGGTTCGATTCCCTGTTTGGCCACGGAATTTGAAAATTGTACGAGGGCTGGAACGAAGTCCACTCAGCCTCAGGTCGACTGAGTAGAGGAAAGTTCGATTACCAACTCCGTTATCCTGGAAGTGGTTTTTGGAAGTGGTTTTTGGAAGTGGTTTTCTGTGGTTTCCCACTTCTCCTCCAGCAAATGTCGGGATGGTACATAACTTAAGGCTACGGCCGATTCCTTCCCTTTTACTTCCCTCTTCCTTGTCTATCCCTTCCAATCCTCCCATTCCCCCACAGGGCCTCTGTTCAGCATATCAGGTAAGGCCGTCTGGGCGATGTACTGGTCCTTCTCCCCTACTGTATCACCGACTCAAAGTCTCACGTTCCAGGACCCTGCCCTTGAGGTGATAGAGGTAGGATCACTCGCTGAGACCGAGGGAAAAACCAACCCTGGAGGGTAAACAGGTTAAGAAAAAGTAAGAAAAGTATTTAAAGCCCTTGAAGCAGCATTTAAATACGTGGAGTAACAAGAAGAAATCTCCAGCGCTGATGTGTTACTTTTGCAAAATGCGTCACATCTTGTAATTAATAAGACAGTTAGAAGGCAAGCAAAATTCTATCACAAACTTTTTAAAACAAATTTAAATCTGTATCAACATCCTTCTATGCTCAAATGTGTAATTGTATCGTGCAGTGAATGTAAATATTAACTCTATCAATACTAATACATATGCAAGCAATTAACGATATTCTTTTTGTTCTCTTCCCTTCAACCGAGATTCCTGCTAAAGCGACGCCCCCCCACCCCCAGCCCGATTACGTCGGATAAGCTGAACCCTACTGTTAAAGGCTTTGGTTTACCTGCATTTCTAGAGAACACTTTTTCATGGTACAGTCAAAGGTTCCACCTTTACAACACTAAAATATTTTTATTTAATTAACAATTTACAAAATATCGGCACGTTTCGTCTGTCTCGTAGACATCATCTGCCGAATAATGTTAAAGATAAGTACAATAGACAAGGACAAAAGACATTAAAATTATTCGAATTACCGAATACGTTTGTTAAAATTCATGCTAAAATATATATATTTTGGGAGAATTTTCTGGAGCACAAATATCAAACATAAATAAGATTCAATGTTCGTAAAAATCTCTCCAACTTTTAATTGAAATCAATAAATTGACAGCTCCTTTGTTACCCAAAAATGTCCATTGACTTTTTGAAACAAAAAAATAACGAGAATGATTTGATAGTTACGTAAGCGGACAATGGCAATGCCACAGTAACTATGAAGAACGAGAACTATGTTCAAAAAACCGAAACACTTTTTTCGGAAAATTAGTTTAAATTGATTAAAAATATCCAACTAAGAATATTCACAGAAATGAAAACAAATATTCAAACAAATATCCTTCATTCTCAGTGACTACGATTCAATTAATCAACATGAACCCCAGTGTTCCTACAGCCAAAGCTTTGCCCAAGGTCCATAAAACAGACTTTCCTGTAAGACCCATAGTTAAATACAAGAGCAGCACAACTTCCAAAACTTCCAAAATGATTCACAACTTAAATAATAATATTACAAATTCGAGAACCCCAGCTCTATTAGAAATTCTATTGAATTCTGTAAATTGTCCAAAAATTAATTTTACAAACACAACATAAAATGTACTTTTTGTTGTAAAAAATATGTATTCCAACACACCATTCGAAAAAATGTTAAAGATAATCAAGAATAATTTTCGAAAACATAGTACATTAAGCACACAGGAAATTAAAGAGTTCTTAAACATTTTAGAATTTGTAACTTCTAACAATTACTTCACTTTTAATAGTAAAATCTATAAGAAGACAATCTTCCTATGGGTGCCCAAGCTTCAGGGATGATGGAGGAAATTTATTTGGACCATTTGGAAAATACCAATATTCATAACAAAATCAAAGGAATTGTGTTCTGGATGCGCAGTTGTGACGATGCATTTGCTTTAATTGATAACATCACTAACGGCGATGCGGTTGACCCATGGATAAAGATTACTTCCGAAGTTGACACCAATAACTCTTCAAACATTTTAGATTTCACCATTAATAGCAGCTCGAACAAACCTTCTTATTTTATCTATAGAAAGCCTACCCAAACCGTAAACACCAATCGTCAAGATTATAGGCACCCGGTCTCACAAAAAAGACCAACATTTTTTAGCCTAATTCATAGAGCTTTTAACGTCCCTTTATCTGACGCGAATCGAAGGAGAGAACTCAACATCATCTACTTTATTGCGAGAAAGAAAGGTTTTGGCAGGCATTTCATAGACAGGATTGTCAGTAAAATTGAAAAATAATCCACCTCAACCCTGCTCAGAGAAACAAAAAAGAAAGCAGATAGCTATGATATCTTCACTCACACCAATAGAAAAAATTACGAAATCACAAATATTCTTGAGGAACATAATGTCAACATAGCTTTTAAAACAATCAATAACAATGCTAGTCTTTTCGATAATCAGTACAAAGTCAATGAAATCAGTAAAAAATACCACAAATCAGGTGTATACATGTTAAATCGTTACCAATGTCCAGTGAGTTACGTTGGTCAAACTGGAAGAAGCTTTTCAATTAGATGTAAAGAACACGTCAAAGCCTCCAGAAACAACAAATATTCCGCCATGAATACTCATATAACAGAGTCCAATCACTCCTTCACCTCCACAGATTAGGACTTAGACATTATTTGCTTTAACAGTAAGGGCAATTTACTTAACATCTTAAAAAATATCTTCATCAATATAGACCAATAATGCAATCCTGCTCACAATTTAAATGAAATTTCGGAAACTGTGAATGTGCTTTTCGAGGCGTTACTCAACAGTTTCTCCTTGAACAAGCCTGACAACAAACTTTTACGCACTCGCTCCCCGCCCACTGGATTCAGCCCTCCCCTACTCTCTCTTCAAACTAACTTCATTACGTACGGCCTCTACACTTCACCTGCAGTCAGCCGTCAACACTATCACACGCTTCGAGCTAACTATTCTTGGAGAGGCAAGGACGTAAGTTGTCACATGTGTCGCATATTATTTCCAATTTTCGTTATAATATGCTTCAAACTTGCCTACTTTAATGTTGCTAATAGCCACCGTTTTTGGTCTAGGGATACACAACTACAACATAATTTCTTAATGTATGATATTAGAGTCAAATATTCCGCCTTCCTTATAACTAAGGATTGTTAACAACATCATCACGCCAACAAAAAGAGTTTCTTTCTTCTTTTATTGGAACTTCACATGTGTTTAATATCTTTGTCTTCACTTCATTAGAACCAAATATTTGTGTTCCAGAACAATCTTCAAACAAAAAATTAAAATGCTTTTTAATTGACGTACTTGGTAGCCTAAATACAACATCATCATGCCAACAAGGAGAGATTTTTAGCGTATTTTATTGAACTATCACATGTGTTTATTAGCTCTATCTTCATCTTTATAGAACCAAATATTTGTACTCCAGAATATTCTACGAAAAAAAGAAAAGAAATTTAACATGAATATTAACTGACGTATTCGGTCCTTGTCTATTGTACTTATCTTTACAATTATTCGGCAGATGATGTCTACAAGATAGACGAAACATGTACCGATATTATGTTAATTGTTAATAAAATAAATATTTTAGAATTGTAATGGTGGAACCTTTGACTGTACCTTGAAAAGTATACGAACGAAAATATAGGCTTTACAATGAAGTTTATTTTATGCAATTCCTAGAGAAACCTTTACGTTGGTAGCATTGTCATAACAAGTATTGCCGCTTGATGTGCAATACTTAGTTAGAAATAATTGAATGCTTCTTTTTACGAGTGTCCATAAGGAATTATTTGGATCGAAGTTACTACCGTTTCACATTTTTAGTGCATTGTGTACCTGTATATGACGCACTACCGAAATGTGTTATCAATTTCTTAAAACTACTGCAAAAAGCCACAGCATCAAAATCATAGTTCAATCTATAGGTTCGAATCCCACTATCGGCAGCCCTGAAGATGTTTTTCCGTGGTTTCCCATTTTCACACCAGGCAAATGCTGGGGCTGTACCTTCATTAAGGCCACGGCCGCTTCCTTCCAACTCCTAGGCCTTTCCTATCCCATCGTCGCCATAAGACCTATCTGTGTCGGTGCGTCGTAAAGCCCCTAGCAAAAGAAAATCTAACGGTCACCCGTGTACAGTGATTGCCTATGTGTTCACAAACACTCGCCGCGCTTGCGATGTATAATAAAACGAAAAATATTGTTTCTCTCTCTCTCTCTCTCTCTCTCTCTCTCTCTCTCTCTCTCTCTCTTTCTGGGCATTAACAGGATTTCGGCAGCTGTACTATATTCTAGTAAATCCTGAACACCCCGAATGTTTCCCGTATGCCTTTTCCTCATGCCCTGTATAAAAGTGCCAATTTCCTATTAAGCTAACAGTGATCACTAAGTGATTCCTTTTTCCTGAAATGGAAATGCTCCATTTCACGTCGATAAAACTTTTTCCAACATGAATTTTATTTAGGACTGGTTCCTTGTGCTGAAAATAGGCAATAGTAAATCACATTCATGCGCTGTGTCTTCTGGTATGGGCTAGAGCAATTTTCTTTCTTCCACTGAACTGTCTCAGTCTTGTCCTTGGATTTGACAATATGAAAGGCCAAGTGGTAGAGAGAGTGGACAGCTTCAGGTACCTAGGTGACAACATCATGCGTAAAGTACAAAGCAACAAAAGTACCACAGACAGAGCTCAACTGCTGCTGAAACTACGATATGCAGTCATGACTGCGTATGGAAAGAAGAACCTCTCGAGGAACGCCAAACTGTGACACTACATGATAACCATCAGGAATGCTACATTATATGAAACTGAGACGCTGACATTGGTCAAAAGACCATGCGTGCAATTAGAGAAGGAAAAAAAATGAATGTTGAGATATATGGGGCACTAGAAAATCAAGGTGAAATCTGGGTACACAAATCAAGGCAGGAACTATATGCGAGTATAGAACCAATCTCGAGTGTGATAAGAAAGAGATGGTTAGGATTTGTTGGACATCTCACGAGGATGGATGACAGTAGGCTGTCGAAGAAGATACGGAATGCAACCTGTTTAACTGGAAATAAGTGGATGAAGGAAGTCAGAGAAGATTGGGATACTATTGGCATAAAGGGGAAATGAATCGTTTATTTCAGAAACCACCTAAGTGACACTTTTATCAAAATTGAGTTTTTGACAGGATTGTACTATTCGGAGATAAATACATTGTTTTTAGCAGAAACAAACCATATTCCATACAAGCAATGCTGTTAGGTTCTTTCTGCGGTAAATGCATTCCACCATTCATGACAGTTGGTGGCCCTGTTAATATAACCTGTTTTGTGACTCACACAGAAACACACAGTTGTGCGTTTCTTATTGAATCTTTATGACAGAGTTCAGTTTGAGACGATTACGCATAACTTCCCTGTCCGTGGCCACTCTTTTTCGCCTTGTGACAGTGATTTTGGAAGTATTAAACGGCTCTTTAGGAAGGAGGTCAGAATTTATACTCCAGATGAGTATGCTGAGTAAGGCAAGTGTGTCTGGACGTTTTACCGTTTATCATCTTACCTCGGACGATGTCTTAGGTTTTGAACATTGGTGGCCTATATCGTACAGGAAAATAACAAACTCTAATGAAACATCAGGCAGGGAAGTAACACGAGAACGTAAGAAGCCATTCAAGGTTTCTGGTTACAAACAGTTTCTGTACTATAAAAATACTTCAGGACAAGTTGTGGCAAAGGCGTTTATTGGAGGATTTTCATCTACTTTCGTACAACTGAAAACTGAAAGCCCACCTGAGCTACCTTTCGAGAAGGGAAAGGTAAGTTGATTAAAATAATATTATTAAAGGGATATAAAATTATTGAGCAAGTAAAAACATTTTGTAGCCAGTCCCTGTTATGAATGGTGTGAAAGCCACCAATTACTCCGAAACGAAAGTCTCCACCGTCATTAAAATCGCCTCCATATTTCGATATTTTTCTGGGCCTAAAGGTTACACATATGAACATCTTAGAATATTTCCTGAAAGGAAAGTGTCCAATTAAGGAAGAAAGTAATACAGTTAAGAAAGTTAACATTAATTGAAGATAGGATAATAACTGAAGGCAGCCGGATAGGACAAATATGTACGTACCAGGTGGACATATAGGAAAATGAAATGTCCCTCACTAAATTGTGATGATGTGAGTAACAGATTTAAGAAAGCGCTAACAGAGGAGAAATTTAGCCGCAGGGATTCTTAGGTAATCAGATAAGAAGATGATTTATGATGTTATTATGGAGGAGGAAAGTGGGTTATATTATTATTTGTCATAAGTCTGTACAGAATTCTCCTCCATTTGCACAGACACTATACATATGTGTATATAAATGCCTGAATGAATGATTCCATGACTGAATTAAATTGTCATGCATGCATGAATAAATGAATGAACGCTTCTCTCCCAGTCACTATGCTGTTATTACTTAAGGCTAAAGAAGCAAGGCAGAGGCAGTAAATGAAAACAAAAAACGGAATTAGAAGAGAAATACAGTAAAACTTAAAGAAAATGCTAGAAAACGCTTTACGGTGTGAAATAATGGGCTACACTCCGCGGTGCTGTTGAAATACTAACAGCCACCGTCAGTGCTATACGAAGACTATTTTAACTTCCAACGGTATTCCACAAATATCCCACAGAATGGCAGCTTGACGTCTCTCTTGCCTTCTGTCCAACCAACAACCACGATTTTACAGGAATGATGACGAAAGTGGCTACGTCACTTCCCTGCTGGCAAGCAGCAAGTTACGCTGCCATGGTAACCGTTAGGTTCGTTGTTGGTTTGCGAGTTTGATGGTCTTCGAAAACAGAGCACGAAATCCGCAAAAAATATTAATTTTCTCCGTCATTTGAAGAGAAAGAATAGACAACAACAATTATTGAAAATGAAGGGACGTTTCACATATAATTAGCAGATTTAGCAGAAAATCAACAGTGTGTGAGAAAATATCAAATAACTCGTGTGATCTCTCCATAAACCTCCGGTTTGTTCCGTGACTTTTAAATCATATGTACATAAAATCCTTTTCCTGGATGAGTTTACTCTAAATATGAAATCTAGTCGAGATCTACTCAAACTTTTCGCCGTGATGGTGGAACAGATAAACAAAGAGACCAACAGACATGAAAGCTAAAAACCATTGTTACGGTCATGAGTTGATCTAAACGGATAAATATCTGAAAAATTGGCAAAATAACGGAAATTACAGGCAGTGAACCCCCTAAACCTTTTTTATATAGATTGTTACCGGGGTTGGTGGACCAGCAGAGGTGAAAGAAGGTGCCGGGGCGAATGGGTCTAACTACAAAATCAAAGTTAATTTAAAACTTTAACAAAGGTTATATTTTCTTTTAAATTTCAACAATCGGCAACAACAAAACTTTAACAACTTTTCACTAGGTGAGATAACAATAACATATCAGGTACCATGACAAAGTTAATACAAGGCAAATACATCCAAAATTTGGTGACAGTTTAGTAATCCGGGCTTCCAGCCCCCCGCTTTACATTTCCTGAGCTCTCAGCTCGACCTTACAAAATATTACAATTTCACACAAGGACAGAAAACCCCTAGTCCCTGGAGCACTTGCTCCCAACTTCAAATATCAAGCCTCCCGGAGGCACAGTTACCACACTTGAAAACAGCTGACACGCTCTCAGTTTTTCAAGCCTATTCAAGGCAATATCAGACTTTACAATACTTGCCACCAAGGCACAACTTACAAAAATGAAACGGGGGTATCTTGTACCGAACCTACTGGGCCTTAGCAGAAAAAGAACAGGTTAAGTAAATGGTCCGAAACACCAAATTGAATGGAGGCGTGTACTTGCACTCCTAAATATGAATTCTTAAAACCTAAAAGGCACTAGGCCGATGAAACAGGGGCTATTCCCAAACTATGGAGGTGACTCGTATAAGAATATTTAAGACATTGCGGAAAGGAAGAAAACGAGTTACCAAAACGTAGTCACCTCAAACCAATATGAAGGGGAGCTCGAGAGGGTAAATCACTCTCTATCTCCGAATTACGGTTACAGATTTTATGAAATTTTCACATTAGCCGGCAGAATTTACATTTTAGAGAAGTAGGTTACATATTAAAGTTTCAGACCTATCCCTCGGGTTAAACTGCGAAGCTAGTAAGAAATGAAGATGTTAAACGGCCATTACCTTGCTGAAGAACTGCTGCCTAATGAAAGAGGCACCTCCCGCCTCCTACTTCGCATACACACACTTAGATGTTGATCAAATGGTCAAGAGACGTGAAAATCCGCAGTTTATAAACCCTCGGGGAAGGTTCGAGACCTTTCATGAATAATCAAGCCACACCCTCTCAATTTTATTGGATCATACAAAATTTACACTCAAAGTCGAAGAAGAAATCCAGGATTGGTCGGAAATTAATTACAAAAATTAGCGATTGGCTGGATTCAAAAGTGGCGGAAAGAAAAGATAAATATTGCCAACCCACAAATGAATGAACGAAACTTAGTAAAGAAAAAACTTATGAACACAAAATTTCTTCAAATAAAGTTCCTTCACTTCGCACCAGGGTGCATGATGATAGTTTTTTAGCAGTGACATCTATGAGAGAATGTCCACACTTCTTGGTCAATTGAAAACAAAACGAGTTGAAATTCACACAGTCCTGGAAGCTTCACAATCACAAAATTAAGGTAGTGACATCTTCTGAGTAAAAGTTTAAGGAGGTCTAGTTCCAAGTTCAGTGTTTCTCCAGTAGAGGAGTTCTAATTGGTGCAAGATTTAAATGTGTGGCGTAGAGGTGTACCTCCCGGTACATAGATAATAATTATTATCATCACATTTGTGTCGAAAGCAAATTCATTTAAGTACGTACCATGAAGTATCCTGGAGCAGTAGAAGGTAATGGCTTCCATCATTCCTATCTTTAGCACTAACTGAGAGAGAATGGTAATCACAATTCCCGGCCTCGCTTTCACACAATGAATTAGTATGATTAAATATTTTATTGCATTCTGAAGGATCTTCAGGGCCATGTGTGGTTTTGGAAAGAGAAGTCTCTCTTCTAAATATTTTGACTCCCTGACTGGTTTTCGAATCCTCATGAATCTCAGTTTCATATTTATATAATTCCTAAATTGACAGTTAGTAAGACGTGAAATATGATAATTGAATATTAATATTTCAACGTTTTTCACATTATTTATTAATACAGATTATTGGGCTAACATAGTATAATTAACTGCACTAGGATTTATAATGAATACTCGTTACTTTCAATTTCGATCTATTCCGACGTACGCTAACGAAGTTTATGTATCTTTGCAAACGATTGTGTAGAATAATAATACTAGAAATTCTAAAACTGACAATTAATGGTTTGAAATTTAGATGATAACGGTATTCTAGATGCATTTCGATGATCTTTCTTCCATCCTAAAACGTATTATTCGAAGTATCCATAGACATTGAACATAGGTCTGATAACTAATGATAAAATTATCGTGAATTTGTTTCATCGGATTGAGTATGTATTCAACCCTCAACCCTTCCTGCCTTTGAAATGTGGCACCGGCTTGAGACATCACAGGGTCGCTGACTGGGTACTACCCACAGAAACCTCTTCGAATATTATGAAACTAATCTTAAATTAATTACACAGGAAGGATAAAAAGAGAAGAAAAAAAATGATTAAATAAAATCTGAATGAGAACCTTTACGAACACAAAATTTATTAAACTAGACTTTGGCAAAGCAAAATATTTCTTTACAAAT
Organism: Anabrus simplex; assembly: GCF_040414725.1. Lineage (NCBI taxonomy): Eukaryota > Metazoa > Arthropoda > Insecta > Orthoptera > Tettigoniidae > Anabrus > Anabrus simplex. Next base: position 369,631,022 of record NC_090268.1, on the reverse strand, counting down.
CAATAAACTCTTCGGACCAAATATTGTTTATAACCTTTTGTCAACTCCGACAATAAATTTTAACATCATGACTCATAAATTTTCAATCCCCTTCCAAATGACATTATTCAAATTTGATTACTATTTCCTTTTATCTTATTTACCAACTCTACTCTAAGGCCTCAAAATTTAACTCAATTCCATTCTGCTCACATTTGGTTATCACCATATTTCAAATTTTCAATAATAAAAACAAATAATCATTATAATAATTTACCATCGTATTTTCGTGAATTCGTCAGAGTGACCTTTAAAATATTAATATACAACCAGACTTCTTCATTTATTCTCTAAGTAAACAAATTCAATTACTCTCTCTCGACCTTCAAATTACAACATCACTACTATAAACCTTGTAATTGCAATTACTAATTACCAAATTATCTACTTGATTATAGCCTTCCATTTAAAAATGCATGAGGTTATGTAAATTCATTAAGCACAACATCCGCCGTGTAATCCATGAACTCGTCATTTGAATTAATTAAATTCATTAAATTCATTTTTATTCACTAAATTCGTGACCATCACGTCAGTAGAATTTGTTACCTCTAAAATCAAAATTTTATCCAGTTACGTTTGTAAGATTTGTTAAATTAATCAAAATTTTGATATATCATAAAATTATTCATCACAAAAATTTATATAAAACAATCCCTATTATTATTTGAGTCCGAAACTATTTACTTATTCTTTCTCAATACCATCCTCCACTCATATGAATGCCGATAATATGGAACGTACGCACGAAATCGATAGTAACCCTGACATAACTAAATTAAGTTAATTCACCGATTCATCTAAAATTAAAAATATCTCGCATATGCTTAATTAGCTGTTTATTAACACAAAAACATACCCTACCCTGTAGCAAGACCTACACTACAATGATAATGCACCTTAACCTACACTGAATTTACAGACAAGGGTTAGAACCTCACTGTCACAAGTACATACAACCTCATGAACTGAATTCAACATCAAAAAAAATATATTGCAACTGCAAAACAGAATTTACATTGCTCATACACTGAAGAACATATAACATAACAAGCACAACATAATTCAATCATATAGTCACAGGGGAAATCCTTACCCACTGACTCGGCCGGGCAACGAACTCCGACCCTCAACATGGCATCATTACAGTGACCTATCACTACACTTGCCGCAATGATCTGTCACGAAGTCTAGCTATCATTATTTAATCTAATTGTGCTGTCCTGAGTTCCACAAACAGAATTTTTCTTACGGATGAACGCGATATTTTGTTACTTATAAGACCCTACCCACGTTACAAGGCTCCCTCTAATACACAACGCGCCGACCCGGTCTGTAGCCTTATCTCACGCCCCGGCTCATTTCGTTAACACGGCATTTAACTTGTCCGCACCCACTTAAATTCTCTCTCTACTCTAAATGAAGCCATATGTTCCTCCACAATATCATGCGTCTGTGCGAACAGTTACTAATTATATATAACACTCTCAATATGTTTTATTCATTTCATATTTCACGTATTATTCTACATTTTTCACTCCATTATCAGGAACCCGTATATCATTATGCCGGTATTTACACATATATGGCGCTACACAATCATTGGTTCGACTCTTGCGGTTGGCATTTTGTGTCTTAGAGGCCCCTACTTCAACACTAGCTAACTACCTCTCGGATAAATTTTAGGATGACATTTATTCCCTACAGCACAAATTTTACTCATTGATTAACGGTACACGTTACTTACTGATGACATATATTTCCCAAAATCCCACTGTAATGTGCCATAAATCCCGGGTTCGAATCTTGGGTCAGTGAAAATTTTCTTGACGAACTTTTCATGCGACATACCAATTAAACTATCTACTCCCTCTGACTAATATTTTACTGATGCCTCCTAACTTACGTTAAACATTTACACACACACACGCACGTTAATATTTATTAGAAGATCGCGCACTAAGGAAACTCATTATTTCACACACGTAACAGAAGATCATTATTTACACACATTATTTCCTCACTCGCGAAGACCATTTCAACACACGCTGTAATATCACAAGATTTATTCCCCCCTAGGCATCAGTATAAATTTACCTAAAATCTAACTATCCTTGCTACAGTACTAAAAGGAAATAAACGAATAATCATGCATTAATATATTTACACATTAACAGCTAATCATGCACATGCCAGATATAATGAATCAGGGTACTTATCGACTCGGCGACGCTCCATACTCAGCTCCACGGCCTCATGGTTTCAGGTCGGCCCCATGATGTGCTTAAGCCATCATTCTAACTGCCTGAATACCTGAACTAATACCACTCTTCATCACCATGGTCTTCATTTGTAACTTAAATGACTTTACACAACTTCACTTCTGAATACACTAAAACACATATAAAAAAAACACAGATATAATTAAATTATTCTAACACACAAACACTTATTCACAATTGTAGTAAACACTTTATCTCTGCTCTGTTCCGCGAGTTTCACGTGGCACTGAAAAGCGTCCTCGCATCGACCTCGCTCCGATCCTATTTTCGGTTAATATCGTAAAAATCACTTTCTTGAGTTTTACCAGATTTTGGTCGTTATTGAATTAACAACGTAGTCTATTTTACCCGTAGTATGCTATCGACTACCAATTAGCGGACTAAAGAATGCCCCAGATTAGGGTTCCTCATGAACCACATATACGATGCGTCCGACCCGTTCAAATTTCCGTAGCAGAGTGACTCTTCTTAGCGGCACGCGTCCTCTTCAGGCACGCCGGATCCTAGATAGGGAGCTCGGGGAACCCCATCAACAATGATGTAACGTCCCGTCACATATGCCTGCAATTATTTATTCCAATAAGTTGTTACAAATATGCCGTCTTTAATTATTATTCTCAAAATAGTTCAATATTGTTTTCACCTTATCCCCTGGTGGATTTAATTATTTTTAAAGGTCATTTAGACAGCATCCATCTTTAATTTACCCCCATCATTCCAAAACTTGCTATGCTGCTATTCGCTGCCTGAAAGTGTTGCCAACTTAAAATTTGTGACCTTGGTCACACGTCTCATGGAATATTCCAGCACTTCCCATTTCATTATCAACTGACCCTGACACGTGGAACTTGTCTTTAAACTTGTGCAAGCGAAATGGCGCCACACATCCGGCCTATAATGTAACTGTGTTTCATTTCCTTGTATGCCATATTAAATTATAATATTCTAAAGACAATGCTATGAGCCAATTGGGCTCAGTATACTAGTACCTTATGTATACCACACTTCATGATTGTGTTTGATAATAGTGAATGGTTTGGACGGAGTCTTGGATAAGGAGTACAAGATCAAAATGAATAAGTCCAAAACAAAAGAAATGGAGTGCAGTTGGACGATGTCAGGTGATGCAGGAAATATTAGATTAGGAAATGAAGTCTTAAAGGAAGTGATGAATATTGTTACTTGGGTAGTAAAGTAACTAATGAACGCAGAAGTAAGGAGGACATAAAAATGCAGACTAGCACAAGCAAGGAAGGTCTTTCTTGAGAAAATAAATTTGCTCACTTCGAACACTGAAGTTGGAATTAGAAGTTGCTAAAGACTTTCGTCTGGAGCGTGGCATTGTATGGAAGTGAACCATGGACTACAACTAGCTCAGAAATAAAAACAATAGAAGCTTTTGAAAGGTGGTGTTACAGAAGACTGCTGAAGGTGAGATGGATAGATCGAATCACGAATGAAGAGATAGAATCGATTTGGTAAGAGGAGATCGATTTGGATAAATTTTAAGAAAAGGAGAGATAGAATGATAGGACACATTTTAAGACACCCAGGACTAGCCGGGCTTAAGTGGCTCAGACGGTTGAGGCGCTGGTCTTCTGAACCCAACGTGGCAGTTTCGATCCTGGCTCAGTCCGGTGGTGTTTGAAGGTGCTCAAATACGTCGGCCTCGTGGCGGTAGATTTGCTGGCACGTAAAATAAGTCCTGCGGGACTAAATTCCGGCACCTCGGCGTCTCCAAAAGCCGTAAAGGTAATTAGTTGGACGTAAAGCAAATGACATTAAAAGCACCCCGGAATTGTTCAGTTGGTTTTTGAGGGAAGTGTAGGAGGTAGAAACGGTAGATGTATACCAAGGTATGAATATACAAACAGAATAGAGCAGATGTAGGATGCAGCAGTTACGAAGAAATGGAAAGTTTAGCATAAGATAGGTTGGCAATGAGGGCTGCATCAAACCAGTCTTTGGACTGATAACTCAAACATCAACAACAATGGTGTCCTAGATTTTTAACGTAACTTAGTTGATATTTGGAAGTTATATGTGTAGAATGTCTTAGCTTTAGTATTTTAATAAATTTATTTAAATTCGAAAATTTTGTTTGAAATGTTTTAGGTTACAAACCATATAGCAATTAAGTGAAGTAGTATTAACCTATTTATCACTTGTGTCCGTACCTTAAATAAATACGTTATTTATTGGGAAATATTATTCGTATTTGTCAGCCGTGTATGAGACTAGATTGTTAACAAGTTCATGGGATCTGGGAGTATAATAATGTCCTCGTTTTTCTCTGTTTTCTCTTGTAATTCATCCGCGTTCTTTCCTTTTAATCCCTACCATAAAATCGAACTGTGCTTTGAGGATTGTACTCTGCATTAGTTTCTCAGTGAATTAGGCTGTTGATGCTGCCACGATATCCCATCCCGTTGCCTGCCAGGAAGTCAAATTCATGGACTTTAACCTTCGCAAACACTTATTTCCGGAGTTAGGAGCGAGCCGAGATCGGAAGTCTCCTATAAGCTGCGCCAGAGCAGCGCGCTGTGGTAACGCAGGGAGGTAGTCAAGTGCGCCCCCAGTCTGCGATAGGACGAGGCTTGGTGCGGGTGGATCGCGAGCTAGTCCGTCAACAGGAGCGCGGAAAACACGAAGCAGTTCGTCTGTACTTTCGGCGGCGCGTGGTAGTGACAGTGATTTTGGTGTGTGTGTGTCCGGTTAACATGGTGTTATTCTGTATTGCGGAGTAAAACAATTCGAATGGGAAATACTGTCAGGTAAGTTTTATTTCATTGAAGTTAAATGGGGCATTAGATATTAATTAATACTAAGCCATAAAAATCGTGGCGTAATTTGCCAAAAAATTTAATAATATCGTGAAAAATGAATTCGTTACAATCTTAGAAATGTATCCGTAAAAAGTTTAGATAGCAGAAGAAACTGCACCAGCGTGCATAATTCGCGATATGATGAAAAATTACTAACTTTATATTACTCAACAATTTATAACGTTGAAGGTTTTTATTCGCTAGTCCGCTGCGATTTTATGTCTAGGATGGTGTACTTAATAGTTATTATTCCGCATACGGAATTCTCCAAATTAATACGGATTGTCTTGGCACCTTGTGTCCTGTACTGATGAATAGTCGTTCACAATATTATAACGTATTAACACTCAAAGGAAAGCAAATTTATCTATCAACGGAACTTATCAAACTACACCTGACCGGGCGAGTTGGCCGTGCGCGTATAGGCGCGCGGCTGTGAGCTTGCATCCGGGAGATAGTAGGATCGAATCCCACTATCGGCAGCCCTGAAGATGGTTTCCCATTTTCACACCAGGCAAATGCTGGGGCTGTACCTTAATTAAGGCCACGTCCGCTTCCTTCCAACTCCTAGGCCTTTCCTATCCCATCGTCGCCATCTGTGTCGGTGCGACGTAAAGCCCCTAGAAAAAAAAAGACTACACCTGGCAGGAAAAAGTAGACCGAAGAATCCTTTCTTTCTTATTCCATTTATCATCCAGGGTTGGTTTTTCTCTCATACTCACCGAGCGATCCCACCTTTACCGCCTCAAGGGCAGTGTCCTGGAGCGTGAGACTTAGGGTCGTGGACACAACTGGGGAGGAGGACCAGTACCGCATCCAGGTGGCCTCACCTGCTATGATGAAAAGGGGGCTTGTGGGGAAATGGGAGGATTGGAAGGGATAGACAAGGAAGAGGTAAGGACGCGGCCGTGGGCTTAAGTTAGGTACTATTCCGACATTTTCTTGGAGGAGAAGTGGGAAACCACTGAAAACAACTTCGAAGATGGCTGAGAAGGGAATCGAATCCCCTCTATTCAGTTGACCTCCCGGGGCTGAGTGAACCCTGTTTCAGCCCTCGTCCCACTTTTCAAATTTCGTGGCAGAGCCGGAATCGAATCAGGTCCTTCGGGGGTAGCAGCTAATCACAATACCTGCTACACAACAGAGGCAGCCATGTCGAAGAATCATCATCATCATCATCTGTTTACCCTCCAGGTTCGGTTTTTCCCTCGGACTTAGCGAGGGATCCCACCTCTACCGCCTCAAGGGCAGTGTCCTGGAGCTTCAGACTCTTGGTCGGGGGATACAACTGGGGAGTATGGCCAGTACCTCGCCCAGGCGGCCTCACCTGCTGTGCTGAACAGGGGCCTTGTGGAGGGATGGGAAGATTGGAAGGGATAGGCAAGGAAGAGGGAAGGAAGCGGCCGTGGCCTTAAGTTAGGTACCATCCCGGCATTCGCCTGGAGGAGAAGTGGGAAACCACGGAAAACCACTTCCAGGATGGCTGAGGTGGGAATCCAACCCACCTCTACTCAGTTGACCTCCCGAGGCTGAGTGGACCCCGTTCCAGCCCTCGTACCACTTTTCAAATTTCGTGGCAGAGCCGGGAATCGAACCCGGGCCTCCGGGGGTGGCAGCTAATCACACTAACCACTACACCACAGAAGCGGACCATGTCGAAGAATACCAATCAAAATTTGTTATTTTGTGTCCATCGAAAAATAACTCCGTTTAAAAGAGTAGTATAAGCAGCAAAACTGCCACGAGGTAACCCCGTATACATACGTGTAAGTTACCTGTATTACTTTTATTACCGTTGCTCATACCCTTCAGGAGCTATAACAACGCTACTGTTGTTTTTTCATAAGCGAGGTTTAATAATAATAATGTTATTTGCTTTACGTCCCACTAACTACTTTTAAGGTCTTCGGAGACGCCGAGGTGCCGGAATTTAGTCCCGCAGGAGTTCTTTTACGTGCCAGTAAATCTACCGACGCGGGGCTGTCGTATTTGAGCACCTTCAAATACCACCGGACTGAGCCAGGATCGAACCTGCCAAGTTGGGGTTAGAAGGCTAGCGCCTTAACCGTCTGAGCCACTCAGTCCGGCTAAGCGAGGCTTAGTAGATCAGACGGTACAGTGTTAGCGTTCTGAGGGGAAGTTGCTGGGTTCGATCCTGGCTCATTCCGATATATTTGAAAGTACTCAAAAATAACGCCTCGCATCAATTGCTTTATTGACGCTTGAAAGAATGCCTGTGAGACCAAATTTCGGCTCCTCGGAGTTTCCGAAAACCGTAAAAGTAGTAAAACACATAACATAATTTATTATTTCTACAAGAGCTATAGTAACGTTAGTGTTCATTATTTATTTCAGGATCCATAACAACGTTACTGTTATACATTATCTATAGGAGATAGTAACAATGTCATTATTGTAAATTATATTTACGAGATAATAATAATAATAATAATAGGCCGCCTCTGTGGTGTAGTGGTTAGCGTGATTAGCTGCCACCCCCGGAGGTCCGGGTTCGATTCCCGGCTCTGTGCCACGTAAATTTGAAAAGTGGTACGAGGGCTGGAACGGGGTCCACTCAGCCTTGGGAGGTCAACTGAGCAGAGGTGGGTTCGATTCCCACCTCAGCCATCCTGGAAGTGGTTTTCCGTGGTTTCCCACTTCTCCCCCAGACGAATGCCGGGATGGTACCTAACTTAAGGCCACGGCCGCTTCCTTCCCTCTTCCTTGCCTATCCCTTCCAATCTTCCCATCCCTCCACAAGGCCCCTGTTCAGCATAGCATGTGAGGCCGCCTGGACGAGGTACTGGTCATACTCCCCAGTTGTATCCCCCGACCAAGAGTCTGAAGCTCCAGGACACTGCCCTTGAGGCGGCAGAGGTGGGATCCCTCGCTAAGTCCGAGGGAAAAGCCGAACCTGGAGGGTAAACAGATGATGATAATAATAATAATAATAATAATAATAATAATAATAATAATAATGGCGTGTGGCCTTTGAAGAGACCTGGTGCAGGTCTTTCGAGTTGACGCCGTATAGGCGACCTGTGTGTCTATGAGGAAGAGGCTGTACCTACGATACACACACCCAGCCGCCGAGCAATGGCAATTAACCAATGAGACTTAAAATCCTCGACCCACCCGGGAACCCCTGCACCAAAGGCCAACACGCTAACCATTTAGCCATGGAGCTACGAGATAGTAACAAAGTTATTTAACAGCGTTACAGTGTTGTTGCTCATACTCTTTGCCGGATAGTACAAATATTTTAGTATTGTTGTACATTATCTTGATGTGATGGTAAGAATGCCGTTGTCGTCCATTCTTTCTGTTTTGGAGATAGTGACGGCATGTCCGCCTCTGTGGTGTAGTGGTTAGCGTGATTAGCTGGTCATTCTCCCCAGTTTCATCGCCCGACCCGATGTCTGAAGCTCCAGGACACTGCCTTTGAGGCGGTAGAGGTGGGATCTCTCGCTGAGCCCGAGGGAAAAACCGACCCTGGAGGGTAAACAGATTAAGAAGAAGAACGACATAAATGTTGTTATGTTTAGAAGAGAATTACAACGTTATTGCATTTTCTCTCGAAAATATAGTTATAACGTTTCTCGTGTTCTCCCACTTTATTAAATAATTACAATGTTATCACTGTTCATTTTCTTTAGGAACTAATAACTATATTATTGTTGTTGATTTTCTTTAACCGGGCGAGTTGGTCGTGCGGTTAGGGGGGCGCATCTGTGAGCTTGCATCCGAAGATAGTGGATTCGAACCCCAATGTCGGCAGCTTTGATGATGGTTTTTCGTGGTATCCCATTTTCGCACCAGTTAAATGCTCGAGCTGTGCTTTAATTAAGGCCACGAGCTCTTTCTTCCCGCTCCTAGGCCTTTCCTATCCCATCGTCGCCAGAAGACCTGTCTGTGTCGGTGCGACGTAAAACAAATTGAAAAAAAGGGAGATTTTCCTTTAGAAGCAAATAGGAACGTTATTGTTGTTCATTCGTTTCAAGAGATAACTACAACGTTGTTGTTGTTGATTTCTTTCACGAGCTACGAGCTAGAAACCAAGTTGTCCTGACGATCAACTGCGTGGGACTGTAGTAGCAGAGAGCTCCTGAAACTTGAACTGTTACGGTTTATATCTGCTGTTTCGTACTAATGTAGCACTTGATTATAATCTACGCATTAAGACTTCTATTTCGATACCTGGATGCAGTATGATAGATCTGGAAATCAACAACACGCGGAATGGCAATAACTGGCGTAAACAGAAGTTCACCTCTGATCTCTTCAAGGGTGACAATTCACATCCTCGTCAATAGAGAAACTCAGTATGCATTTCACATCAAACCAAACTCATAACAGCTATTCGCCGTAAATTTCAAGTCATTCTGCTTCTCCTTCATAGTTCCCTAGCGACATTTTAAATGTTACTCAGATTTATTAAACTAGATTATATGTACTGTGGCCGACCCCGTGGTGTAGGGGTAGCGTGCCTGCCTCTTACCTGGAGGTCCCGGGTTCGATTCCCGGCCAGGTCAGGGATTTTTACCTGGACCTGAGGGCTGGTTCGAGGTTCACTCAGCCTACGTGATTAGAATTAAGGAGCTATCTGACGGTGAGGTAGCGGCCCCGGTCTAGAAAGCCAAGAATAACGGCCGAAAGGATTCGTCGTGCTGACCACACGACACCTCGTAATCTGCAGGCCTTCGGGTTGAGCAGTGGTCGCTTGGTAGGCCAAGGCCCTTCAAGGGCTGTAGTGCCATGGGGTTTGGTTTGGTTTGGTTTTTTTTTTTTATATGTACTGTAACTTAGTTACCAAATTAAATGATTTTAAACATGTAATACTCACTGAACTAGTGCGGCTCTCAATGGCAGTTTCTACGTGATATCTGATTTTATTTGAGGCGTAAATAATCTAGACGACCATGTTATGGAAGGATTTTCTCATAATATTCCTTTGATAATCAATATATAAGTACACAGTTCTAGGAGTCAGGCAACTTTCCCGCTACTTTCTTATGCAGAACCAAACCCCGTAGAGCTGTCAGCTTTTTACGTTTGAATAACCAAACAGGCCCCTAGCTACTGCAAGACTGAGACTGCTTCCACAAACTTATGTAAAGTAGTTTTCTTACCGTTCAAGTCCATATTCACTTAGTCATATCTCGTGTTCCATTGATCTGAGTGGATGTGATTGTTACTTGTAAGGGGAATGCAACGTGATTATCAGTTGATTCTTTCCCCGTAATTTTAACCACCTCTGGTTAATTCCGCTGGCACGGGAGCTGGGTGTATGTGTAGATTTCAGTATCATTTCATCCTCATCACGACGCGCAGGTCGCCTACGGGAGTAAAATCAAAAGACCTGCCCCTGGAGTGCTGAGCATGTTGTCGCACACTCCCAATATTAAAAGCCATACGCCATTCCATTCCATCTGATTGATTATTCCTATTAAAACAACAGTATTACTTTCCATACAGCTACACACTACTTCGTAAGTATAGGGCAATTTTTACTGTTTGTTTTAAATCGCACCGACACAGATACTGTAGGTCTTATAGCGACGATGGGATAGGAAATGCCTAGGAGTGGTAAGGAAACGGCCGTGGCCTCAATTAAAGTACAGCCCCGGCATTTGCCTGGTGTGACAATGGGAAACCGTGGAAAACCACCTTCAGAACTGCCTACAGTGGGGTTCGAACCGACTATCTTCCGAATGCAATCTCACAGCAGCGTGACACTAACCGCATAGCCAAACTGCTCGGTGTAAGCACAGAATAGTTTGTTTCCTCAGATATTCTTGGACAATGACGCCACGCTGAATGCTCCCCGCACAATATGTCTGTTAATGGTGTTTTCTGCAGAATGGAGCAGTGTCGAAGAGAAAACAGAATGGAAGAAGCAAATAGAGTGTTGAGATTATGATGTCCCCCTTTATTATGAAATCAATTTAGTGGTATTTTTCACTACTCTCTTTATTTTTCTCCGTAATGGATTTTACGCATGATCGACTTCGACCTGTAACCTGTCCAGAACATGATTCACAATTAATGGTAAAACGAATTAAGAAAAACGTATTATTATCATATTATTAATTTCTAATAGTTTTGTAATAATAATAAATTAAGTTCCCAGGAGGGAAATATAGAGTAATTTGATCGACTAGGAATAGGATCCAAACCGCGCAACCATTGACTGAGTCAATTTAAATTACAGAACAAGTGCTTGTGCTGTTTGGATCACGTAGCTGTCAGTTTGCATTGGAGATATAGTTGGTTCGAACTCCAATTTCGGCAGCCTTGTAGATGGTTTAACGTGGCTTTCCCATTATCACACAATGAAAATCCTGGGGCTGTACCTTATTAAGGCCATCGTGGCTTCCTGTTCCTTCGTCGCCATGAGTTACCTTTGTCGGTGTGACGTAAATAAAATGTTTAAAAAACTATTCAAGCTTTTTAGGCTCTTTCAGTCGTGAAATTACCAGCGCTTCGCACAAGTGTAGCAGTGTTTTTTTAATAGCATTGCCGCACCTTTCCAAGGCACTAGTGCGCCGTTTTGCTGAAGGTTACGAGATTCCAACGTAGTCGGTGGTCGGCTTAAATGTGAGAGCTGTGAAAGCAGATCTAATTTCTATTTTTCATTATTATTATTATTATTATTATTATTATTATTATTATTATTATTATTATTATTATTATTATTGTCCTTCGCGAGTTACCGTGCGGTTAAGGTCGCGCAGCCTTGAGCTTGCACACGGCAGATAGTGGGTTCGAAACCCACTGTCGGCAGCCCTGAAGATGGTTTTCCGTGGTTTCCAATTTTTACACCAGGCAAATGCTGTGGATGTACCTTAATTAAGGCCATGGCCACTTCCTTACCACTCCTAGGCCTTTCCTATCCCATCATCGCCATAAGACGTACCTGTGTCGGTGCGACGTAAAGCCAAATGAAAATGCATTATTGTCCTTCTCCCCAGTTGTATCCCCCAACCCAAATGTCTCACGTTCCAGGACACTGCCCTTGAGGCGGAAGAGGTGGGATCCTTCGGTGAGTCCAAAGGAAAAACAAACCCTTGGGGGTAAACGGATTTAGAAAGAAAGAATTATTGTTTTTTATTATTATTGTTGATTCGTTGTGCACATCTAAGAAGCTGCTTTTAACTTTAACCGCGCAATGTTTCTTTCTTTTCTCAAAATATCTCTTCATTCACTCATTGAGTTCTTCTGTACGTTCTTCTGTCATTTTGTGTTCTTTGTTCTACATTTCTCTACAAAATCATGTTTGCATACTGAGCACCTTAATGTTGTTCTATCTTGAATGGTTTCCTCGGTAATACTAATTTCTTGTATATTTTCTTTTATTTCCAGTAACCAATTGTACCGGTTTTTCAGGAATAGTGCTAGGTTTAGAAGTTACTTTGTCAGAATTATATTATTTTTTTTTGTAAAGGTATCCGTAGAATTTTAATCGCTTTGTGTCAGTGATTTGTTCTGTGACTTTCTTAATTTTCTGTGGTTTCTTTTCCATACAAATTCTCTTTTCGTATTTTGATGACAGGATATTTATGAGAATTTTTCCTTTCTTGTTTTTCGATGCTGTTTATTGTGACCTCCCGCTATTATCAGAGTTTCGAATGCATTAAGTGCCTCTGGTTTAATGAATGTGTTGTAGTGTCGTAATTTTGCAGTTTATTGTATAGATTTTTGTTGTTTCTGCTCCAGATGATTTTGTGAGCTCGCTCCAGTTTAGCAGTTTGCTTTATGACTTATCCCTGTTCGTTCAATAATTTTGCCCAGATACATAAATTTATCTATCTGAAAGATTCTTTCGAATTCAATTATTTTGCTAGTTGCTTTACGTCGCACCGGCACAGATAGGTCTTATGGCAACGATGGGACAGGAAAGGCCTAGGAGTTGGAAGGAAGCGGCCGTGGCCTTAATTAAGGTACAGCCCCAGCATTTGCCTGGTGTGAAAATGTGAAACCATGGAAAACCATCTTCAGGGCTGCCGACCGTAGGGCTCGAACCCACGATCTCCCGGATGCAAGCTCACAGCCACGCGCCTCTACGCGCACGGCCAACTCGCCCGGTAATTCAATTATTATTATTATTATTATTATTATTATTATTATTATTATTATTATTATTATTATTATTCGCTAATCGGCCATCTAGGGACCACAATAAGTTTCATTATACATTCTGGCGTTTACTCAATTTTAGGGTGATCCAGTAGGTTTTATTACCTTGCTGTCTCGAGCTCGGCGTTCATGAGACACTTTGCACCAGTTGTCCGCTTCACATCCTAAAAAGCCCCTAAGGTCACGATGCTTGTTCTGGGAAGGTCTTGATTGTGTGCTTCTTCTAGTGCTAGATTCATTTCATCGACTTATTTTTTTTACGTTAACTTACTAGGGGGTTGTTGTTTTTGATTATGAGTCAAAATTGTTAAAAATGCGTTTTGCCCATCGATAGTCGTCTATCCGTCTTCTGTAACTGTAGAAGCCAACCCTGCGTTTGCGCATTGTGTCCGAGATCTTCTCTATATTAGAGTAGATTTATTGTCTGGATTTTCTGATGTACATCTCGTTCTTTTAGTTTGTGCCAAGAATGTTGTGGAGAATCTTTTTTCTCTATTTATGGCCCTTTTCTCAGTCATGTAGTTGGCAATGATGTCCCCTTTGGCTCCAACCCTATGTGGAGGGGAATTTCACTTTTAAGTGTTTCTGTGGGGAATGGTTGTGTGATGTATAAATACTATAAATGGCGTGTGGCTTCCGAAGAGACCTGATGCAGCTCCTTCGAGTTGACGCCGTATAGGCGACCTGCGCATCTGCGAGAACGGGGCTCTGCCTGTGATGAAATCTAAAGCTGAAGACGGTACACACACTCAGTCCTCGAGAGAGTGGAATAAATTAACCAATGAAGGTTAACATCCCCGACCCGGCCTGGAATCGTACCCCGGATAACTTGGGCCAAAGGTCAGCACGCTAAACTTCCAGCCACGGAGCCGGACTGTGTATAAATATTGTGTACTAAGAAAATCAAAAATATGTTGTCCCCGAGTCAGATGAATTAACCTGACGTTACTAAAATCCCTGATCCGCCGGAGAATCGAACCCGTGGCCCTATGAACCGAAGGCCTCTACGCTGACCATTTAGCTAAGAAGCTGGTGGCATGGTTAACTTAGCGAGCAAGCGAGACAGAGAAAGAAACTCTGTGTGTGTGGGCGTGTATGTGTGTGGGCGGGGGAGGTAACTTAGTTTCAAGCTGCGTGGTGTGTGAGTGACTTTTCCAATGATTTCTTTCCAAGGTTGCCACAGTTACAATCGCAGTCTTTGCATGTGGGATTTTTAAGTGAAATTTCACGTGTAACTACTCGTAAAGAACGCATATATATTACGCTTGAGGAAGTGGAAAAGATGGTAAATATATTCCATTGTCATAAAGCAGCAGGAATAGATGAAATTAGACATGAAATGGTGAAATATAGTGGGAAGGCAGGGATGAAATGGCTTCATAGAGTAGTAAAATTAGCATGGAGTGTTGGTAAGGTACCTTCAGATTGGACAAAATCAGTAATTACACCCACCGGGGGAGTTGGCCGTGCGCGTAGAGGCGCGCGGCTGTGAGCTTGCATCCGGGAGATCGTAGGTTCGAGCCACACGATCGGCAGCCTTCAAGATGGTTTTCTGTTGTTTCCCATTTTCACACCAGGCAAATGCTGGGGCTGTACCTTAATTAAGGCCACGGCTGCTTCCTTCCATCTCCTAGGCCTTTCCTCTCCCATCGCCGCCATAAGACGTATCTGTGTCGGTGCGACGTAAAGCAACTAGCAAAAAACAAAAAGTAATTGAACCTACCTATATGCAAGGGAACAGGAAGGATTGCAACAACTATCGAGGTATATCATTGATTAGTATATCAGGCAAAGTATTCACTAGCATCTTGGAAGGGAGGGTGCGATCAGTCGTTGAGAGGAAGTTGGGTGAAAACCAGTGTGGTTTCAGACCACAGAGAGGCTGTCAGGATCAGATTTTCAGTATGCGCCAGATAATTGAAAAATGCTACGAGAGGAATAGGCAGTTGTGTTATGTTTCGTAGATCTAGAGAAAGCATATGACAGGGTACCGAGGGAAAGGATGTTGGCTATACTGGGGGACTATGGAATTAAAAAGGTATATTATTAAAATCAATCAAAGGCATTTATGTTGACAATTGGGCTTCGGTGATAATTGATAGTAGAATGAGTTCTTGGTTCAGAGTACTTACAGGGGGACCGAGCTCGATAGCTGCAGTCGCTTAAGTGCGGCCAGTATCCAGTATTCTGGAGATAGTAGGTTCGAACCCCACTGTCGGCAGCCCTGTGGATGGTTTTCCGTGTTTTCCCGTTTTCACACCAGGCAAATGCTGGGGCTGTACCTTAATTAAGGCCACGGCCGATTCCTTCCCACTCCTATCCCTTCCTGCCCCATCGTCGCCATAAGACCTGTCTGTGACGGTGCGACGTAAAGCAACTAGCAAAAAAAACTCACAGGGGTTAGACAAGGCTGTAATCTTTCACCTTTGCTGTTCGTAGTTTACATGGATCATCTGCTGAAAGGTATAAAATGGCAGGGAGGGATTCAGTTCGGTGGAAATGTAGTAAGCAATCTGGCCTATGCTGACGACTTGGTCTTAATTGCAGATTGTGCCGAAAGCCTGCAGTCTAATATCTTGGAACTTGAAAATAGATGCAATGTGTATGGTATAAAAATTAGCCTCTCGAAGACTAAATTGATGTCAGTAGCTAAGAAATTCAACAGAATTGAATGTCAGATTGGTGATACAAAGCTAGAACAGGTCGATAATTTCAAGTATTTAGGTTGCGTGTTCTCCCAGGATGGTAATATAGTGAGATGGAATCAAGGTGTCGTAAAGCTAATGCAGTGAGCTCGCAGTTGAGATCAGCAGTATTCTGTAAGAAGGAAGTCAGCTCCCAGACGAAACTATCTTTACATCGGTCTGTTTTCAGACCAACTTTGCTTTATGGAAGCGAAAGCTGGGTGAACTCAGGAAATCTTATTCATAAGTTAGAAGTAACAGACATGAAAGTAGCAAGAATGATTGCTGGTACAAACAGGTGGGGACAATGGCAGGAGGGTACTCGGAACGAGGAGATAAAGGCTAATTTAGGAATGAACTCGATGGATGAAGCTGTACGCATAAACCGGCTTCGGTGGTGGGGTCATGTGAGGCGAATGGAAGAGGATAGGTTACCTAGGAGAATAATGGACTCTGCTATGGAGGTTAAGATAAGTAGGGGTAGACCAAGGCGGCGATGGTTAGACTCGGTTTCTAACGATTTAAAGATAAGAGGTATAGAACTAAATGAGGCCACAACACTAGTTGTAAATCGAGGATTGTGGCGGCGTTTAGTAAATTCACAGAGGCTTGCAGACTGAACGCTGAAAGGCATAACAGTCTATAATGATAATGTATGCATGCATGTATGTATGTATGTATGTATGTATGTATGTATGTGTGTATGCTACCTCGATCGATTAAGGCACAGCCCCGGCATTTGCCTGCTATGAAAATGGGAAACCACGGGAAACCATATTCATGGCTGCCGACAGTGGGGTTTCCGGATGCAAGTTCACAGCTGCGCGCCCGTAACCGCACGGCCAACTCGCCCGGTGAACGCATATTAAACCATCAAGCTGTGCAGATAAGATCTGGCTGAGTAGTTTTCCACTTTGGATTAAAATGATGTGAAGTGTCTTGATTAGTACAGTGACTCTTTCCCCATTCGTTGCTCTTAGTGCAAGATAAAAGCCTACCTCGATCGATTTGTGAAGTCTACTTTGAGAAATAATTCGTACCGTTTACAATTCATCCTGCAATCCAGGGACAGAGGCTACTTGCATAATACAATGTTATTCGTAATTCTCTAGGCTATCGTTTTCCTGTAGATAAAAGTTTTCATTAAGTACTTAGATCGTACCTGCAAACTAGGTATTTTATGGCACTTTCAGCGGTATCAACAAGACTGTTACCGAGCGAGTTGGCCGTGCGGCTAGGGGCGCGTAGCTGTGAGCCTGCATTCAGGAGATAGTCAGTTCGTACCCCACTGTTGTAAGCCCTGAAAATGGTTTTCCGTGGTTTCCCATTTTCACACCAGGCAAATGCTGCGGCTGTAACTTTATTAAGTCAACGGCCACTTCCTTTCCACTCCTATCCCTTACCTATATCATCGTTCCCATAATACCTATCGGTGTCGGTACGACGTAAAGCCAATTGTAAAAAAAAAATGAGTAACAAACTTTCCGGAGGAGATATATTGAAAAAAGATAGTCCATACGAATTACCTTCGCAGGGCTTTCCAGACACTTGGGGATTGCAAGCAACGAACTAGCGGATTATCAGCTACATCTATGAATGAACCTGCTAAGGATATTCGTTCTCAGCTACACCGATCCATCTTGGCGTCCTGGGAATCACAGTGGATAGCTATCCTTTGGTTACGCCTGTTCATATTCAACTTGAATGATACTTCCTCTTTGCGTACGCAATTTTACGATCCATTCCTAATAAATTAGGTGGAGTAATTGCACTAGTAATATCTATTGCAATCCTCCTCATCCTTCCTTTTACTGCAAATAACAAATTCCGTGGAATCCAATTTTACCCAATCAACCAAATCCTATTTTGATCTATAGTTTCCATTGTTGTCCTCTTAACATGAATTGGTGCTCGGGAACTCCCAACGAGCTTAGGGCAATTTTATTAAAATGGCAACTGCTGCGTTGCAGTCCTCTTTCCCGCCTTCATGGAAAGAGGCCGTAGTTTTGTGCCGAAGATAGGTCATGGAAGATCTATGCATTCTTACCTTCTAAATACGGAAGACTCTCCAGGGTGTTCATATTGTGCTGAATTCACCGTGGCACACATCTTAACAGAGAGTGAACCGAGCTCGATAACTGCAGTCGCTTAAGTGCAGCCAGTATCCAGTAATCGTTAGATAGTGGGTTCGAACCCCACAGTCGGCAGCACTGAAGACGGTTTTCCGTGGTTTCCCATTTTCACACCAGGCAAATGCTTGGACTGTTCCTTCATTAACGCCACGGCCGCTTCCTTCCCACTCCTAGGCCTTTCCTGTCCCATCGTCGCCATAAATCCTATCTGTATCGGTGCGACGTAAAGCAACTTGTAAAAAAGAAAGTGTTTGTCGATTTCTTCAGCGTAAGATGTACAGTAACTTCGGCCTCCAGGAAAACACACGAACTCATACTAGCCGATGACGAGATCTCATCATTCGCTTTAGGCTATGTGTGAGAGTGGATTATTCGAGCACATATAAAGTTCGTGTACGCTGTTTCTCTGAAAAACTAAGTTCATTTTTGATGCGTCTATGTCCATACTGAGTTAATAAAATATTTTGATTCTTTAGATGTTTCAAATTTCTTCGTAGAGTAAGTAGTTTATGTTCGTTTTCCTTTTTCCCCCATTTAGATTGATGTTTGTCAGGTTGCACTTCCTCTAAAACCACTCAGATAGAGAGGGTCATTATGCAAAATATATTGACACTACGCCTCGTGAAAACGATACGAACAATCAGTGTCTCGGTGGATTAAAAACATGTCTGACAGACTTTTTATTTCTAATAAATGCAATCGGTCTTCAGTTTCCTACCAACATACCTTTGCACCACGGGAGAGAAGGAGAACTAGAGTTAATTGGTTGGATTCCATAGCTCGGGCACTAGCGGTGTGCTCTGCTAGGTATTTTAGGAAGACGATCCTAGCATAGTATGTGATTTCAATCACCAGTACATCTATTTCAACCTCCTTCTTCCTCTGAAGCTGCTTCTGCACCCTGGTGCGGTCGTGAGTGTGTACTGTGTCACACATCTGGACTTGATCTTGTTTTTTCCTTACAACTTGTTTTACGTCACACTGACACAGATAGATCTTATGACGACGATGGGATAGGAAAGGGATAGGATTTCTAAGGAAGTGGCCTTGGCCTTAATTAAGGTACATTTTTCTGGTGTGAAACTGGGACACCGCGGAAAAAGTGCTCCCGACAGTGGGTTCGAATCCACTATCTCCCAAGTGCAACCTGATAGCTAAGTGACCCGAACCGCTCAGCTAACTTGCTCGGTTGATCCTGTTTTGTGGCCGTATGTATTCACTATAGTATGTCTCTGCCCGTGGTAGTTGCTAGCTTGGTGCTTTGTGTCTATATGGAGAGATGTTTATTGAGACAAACCCAAACACGTAGGTCCCAATCCAAAGGAATTAATCAGCCGTGGCTAATCCCCCACCAGACCTGGAATCGATACCAGGAACCTCTAAAATTCAGCCAAGGAGCCGAAATCGTCTATTAAAACCTCGCCCACAAATAACTGCAACGACGCGCGCAACTAGGGGAGGTTATTGGACAAAATTTACAAATAGGCTCTATCTCCCTACCGCCGAATATAAATAACGCATCCACTTATCTATGTTACAATTTGTTATCCTGATCACCACCAAATGATTACTTCCTCGCGTGATAGATTACAGAATGTGTACAGAAGACTTTTTTTTAAATAAACATTTTTCCAACGATTCATCTGGAAGGGTTCACTAAAGACAAATTGTTAGAACATCACAGATATTCTTTGGAGTATCGACACTTTGAAAAGGACTCGACTAAGAACTTTGTAATAAAAAAATAACAACAGTGGAATCAAGTCTTTGGGTTATCAGGCCCCGTGTTTCTTGGGCACCGTTTCACCCAGAGTATGCCATCTGGGCTCATCAGTTGGACTAACATTCCGTACACTGATGCGGTACGGCAAGCCTCCTAGAGGGTTAAGGTCACCACACACAGAAAGCTAAGCTAAGCTATGCTACGCTAAGCAATGCCAAGCTGTGGTGTGCTATGACACGAATAAAAAACTAAGCTAAACTATGCTAGGGTTTTATTTATTGTCTCGCTGTTGTAAATAATCAATTACTCTTCTTTTTTCTCGAAGGGGTTCGACTGGCTGAGATTGTGTAGGTCTGGGGGCGGACGGAACAGATGATGAATCAGATATATGTGATAAGGAGTTTAGGTCATCACATTCCGGAATCTCAGTCATCTGGGTGTCTACTTCAGTTATCTCTTGACCTCGATATGGTCCCTGCCTGCAATGTTTGAATGTGTGCTGTAAGGAAAATTAAGCAGTTAATAGACATCCAAAAGTAAATTAAGAAATTACACATGGAGATCTGTTTATGGAGAATGAGCATATTGAACTGTCCTAGTTCTCTTGCTTGAAACACAATTATTCATGTTGTTCATTTTATTACTGAAATGTTTGTACTGTCTTAGCGGCAAAATATAACACATCGAGACGTTCTTATTTTCTTATACCCTAGCCATTTTAAATTCTATTATACTAAACATGTAAATTCAATTATAACTTCATCAGTTTTTAATATTTTAAAAATATTTTAAATAGTAGTCATACTGCGTTAAAATGACAGCTCATCTTCTTGTAGAAATATAAAGCAGAAGGAATTCTATTTCTTTGTGAAATCTCCACTCCTTCACTTTTTCCCTTCCAGTCCACTTTTACTCTCTTTTTGTCTCTTTAGTGCCTCCCTAAAACAGTCTCTCAGTCTTTTCCATAAGTTTTTAAGTTCTTTACCTAAAACAATACATGTTATTATTTTACCTTTCACGTTCTGAGTAATTGCTGATATATTTAAAAATATTGCATACAGTTAGAGAACAGGCGCTTCAACTGTATCTGCTAAATTGTAAATAATGTGCATAAATCCATGTGAAAAATGTATTCTTCTCAAACAATTAGAACTGTCAAAATTGGGATTATATAGCTAACTTATAAATGGTAGCCTAGGTACAATCAAATGTACAAAGAATGGCAGCTGGAAATATACAGAGATACTATATAAACAATTGGAAGTAGTGTGAAAAGAAATCCACAGCCTGTTTCCAGTTTCAACCTGATCAGGAAAGTAATGAATGAATCCCCATCTAGCGGCGAGGATAGGAATTATGCCGGCTCCCGAAGCCTATCGCACTCCTCTTTTAATGACTGATAGATGATGAAATGATACTGCAGAGTGTCTCTGGAATGAAAAATGACAGGGAAAACCGC
Source organism: Anabrus simplex (assembly GCF_040414725.1). NCBI lineage: Eukaryota > Metazoa > Arthropoda > Insecta > Orthoptera > Tettigoniidae > Anabrus > Anabrus simplex. The sequence continues at coordinate 369,609,742 of NC_090268.1, read as the reverse complement.
AGTATACTCGGAGAAAAACCTGTCCCGCCTTCCGCTTTGTCCAGCACAAGTCTCACAAGAGTGACCGGAATTTGAACCACGGAATCCACTGGTGAGAGCCCGGTGCGCTGTCGTCTGAGCCACGGAGGCATATTACGTAATACTGTATTTATACCACACTTAAATTTTGCTTGGAAATGGAGATGTCGTTCTCTTTAACTAAGCTTATAGTTTGGACCTTGAGTCACAGAGGAAGATTACTGTAATATACGAGGAATCGGAGAACGTACGGAGAAGCCACTGAAATGCCGGTGACGTCAGATGAGAGCAGTTTGCACACTGTTCTCTAGGTTGGGTGGGGCAACGTACTATGTTTAGTATCACGTTTAAAGGGACTCACGGATCAGTTTTAATGTTCACCGAGCTCGATAGCTGCAGTCGCTTAAGTGCGGCTAGTATCCAGTAATCGGGAGAGAGTGGGTTCGAGCCCCACTGTCGGCAGCCCTGAAGATGGTTTTCTGTGGTTTCCCATTTTCACACCAGGCAAATGCCTGGGCTGTAAGGCCACGGCCGCTTCCTTCCACTTCCTAGGCATTTCCTATCCCATCGTCGCCATAAGACATATCTGTGTCGGTGCGACGTAAACCAAAAAAAAAAGAGTTTTAATGTTCCGTTCCCACTTTCACACAGAAAAGTATGACAGTGCTGAGGTGGTGGTGGTGATTATTGTTTTAAGAGGAATTACAACTAGGCAGCCATACTCTATATAACATTAATCAGAAAGGAAAAATTGAAGTGATCCGACACTTCGAAAAATTAAGATATCGGCCAAGGAAGGACAAGGGCCACGAAGGGCGTGGAAAAGAAGGACTCTCCAGGCCTCGATACCTAATACCGTCGGTGCCGGGAAAGAACAAGAGTTCAACAAGGGAGGTGAAAGTGAGGAGCCTCCAAAAAAACGCTCCAAAGTTCAGGGCACCTGGGTCCTTCTTTAGTCGCCTCTTACGACAGGCAGGGAATACCGTGGGTGTTATTCTACCATCCACACCCACAGGGGGAACAGTGCAGAGGTTAGTGACACTTGAGGATGTTTCTTTAGGACAGTTCGATGTCATCAGCTTTCAGCACATTTAATTACTGTTGTTGTGTCATCCAAGATCTCTAATAGAAAGGACGTTTAATAAATAATATTCAACTTCTCTTTCTTAGAATATTTTGTGAGAGTATCTAAACTGTTTATTTTTGAAGAAAGGATAGCCTTAGCCTTGTAGGCATGTATGAAGGTTTTGTTCTGCATATTTCTGGAGAGGCACATGACTTTCTTAGCTCATCTAGCCTACAACAGAAATGATTCTCAGGTTAATTTCTCTGATCGAGCGGTGTCAGGAATGAACCTAACACGTTGTCCAACGTAGTGGCGACAGCTATCACACTCTATGTACATCAAGTAATGGGAATAGAACACATTGTTGTCCACCCCTGTTCTATCGTTCACTCAGCTCTCACGCTGTTATCTACATCAAGTAATGGGAATAGAGCACATTGTTGTCCACCCCTGTTCTATCATTCACTCAGCTCTCACGCTGTTATCTACATCAAGTAATGGGAATAGAGCACATTGTTGTCCACCCCTATTCTCTCCTTCACTCAGCTCTCTCACTTCTATCTACATAAATAAGGGAAATAGAAAAACATTTTTGTTCACCCCTGTTATCTCGCCCACTAGGCGATCACACTCCTCTCTACATGAAGTACAGTAGAAGTCCGATAGTCCGGCACGTTCGGGACCGACCCGGTGCCGGATTACCGAAAATGCCGGACTATCGGGCGCTACCTCTTACTACGATATAGGTTAAGGTGAACAGCGAAAAGAGCTGTAACACGGCGTTTTGCAGTAAAATGTTGATCAGCAGAATCATTAGTTTAAATAACACACTCCTCTTTTCAAACGTATTGTTTCTTATTGCCATTCCATAATAATGCCGGAATTCATCAATGTTTTTATCTGTAAGTCTTCCCATAACATTTAGAGTCTTTCCATCTACAACTTCTCTTTTCCTTCTGTCCACTTCAGTTTTTGAAAGCATGTTCCCACCCGTTTTTGAACGTGGCCCATACATTCAATTTTTGAAATCAGTGTTTTTAACATATGGTTGGCTTTCCAGTACTCAGTATAGCACACAGCCTTTTATGCTGAATATTTCCAGAGATACTGTAGAGGTATTTAAGTAAGTCAATGCATAACAAATGGATTGTATCAGATATATATGAAATTTAAAAAAAATACACTTCAAATGGTTCCTACGAATAATGAATCAAACTGTTCACGAGAGATCATTATTAAGAGATAATAACATTTTAAAGAATCCTGGAATGGTGCCGGACCATCGGGCGTTCCGGACAGTTGGATGCCGGACTAATGGAATTCTACTGTAAAAGAAATAGAACGCATTGTTGTCTACCCCTGTTCTCTGGTCCACTCGGCAATCACACTCCTATGTGTATCATGTGAAAGAAACAAAGCGCATTGTTGTCTCTCCCTTTTCTCCGGTCCGTTCCGCTATCAAACTTCTATCTAAATCAAGTGAAAGAAATAGAACGCATTGTTGTCTCTCCCTGTTCTCTGGTCCATTCCGCTATCACACTCCTATCTAAATCAAGTGAAAGAAATAGAGCGCATTGTTGTCTATCCCTGTTCGCTGGTCCATTCCACTATCACGCTTCTCCCTGGATAATGTAAGGACAAAAGCGTAGCCTGTGAGTAGAGAGGGAATACTATATTTTCCCAAAAACATTCTAAAGAAATAAAAGCAAATATTTTATTTGAATTTAATATACTACGAAAGAGAGCACGCAGCGAATCTTTGTAACGAAGCGTTACTTAGCAGGCAAAAGCCGGAAGAACTGAGCCTTTCCTGGCCGTCAGATTGCGGTGAACGCGGAGTGCTCACATTAACGTCACGCCTAGCTATAGGTAGAATTTAAAGGCTGCCTTTCTCCAGCGAGTGTTGTTCCCCAGTGTGAAGTGTGTTTTATTTCTGCTTCTGCTTCTGCTTTATCTGTTTACCCTCCAGTTTCGGTTTTTCCCTCGGATTCAGCGAGGGATCCCACCTCTACCGCCTCAGGGCAGTGTCCTGGAGCTTCAGACTCTGGGATACAACTGGCGAGAATGACCAGTACCTCGCCCAGGTGGCCTCACCTGCTATGCTGAACAGGGGCCTTGTGGAGGGATGGCAAGACTGGAAGGGACAGGCAAGGAAGAGGGAAGAAAGCGGCCGTGACCTTAAGTTAGGTACCACCCCGGCATTTGCCTGGAGGAGAAGTGGGAAACCACAAAAAATCAGTACGAGGATGGCTGAGGAGGGAATCAAACCCCCCTCTACTCAGTTGACCTCCCGAGGCCGAGTGGACCCAGTTCCAGCCCTCGTACCACTTTTCAAATTTCGTGGCCGAGCCGGGAATCGAACCCGGGCTTCCTTTTCAGCATGAATTATTGGTTCAATATACTTGCAGTGGTTAGACAGGGTTGTAATGTTTCACCATTGTTGTTCATAGTTTACACGGATTATTTACTGAAAGGTATAAAGTGGCAGGGAGGGATTAACTTTCATGATAGTATACTAAGCAGTCGGGATTATGCCGACGACTTTGTCCTAATGGCAGATTGTGCTGAAAGACTGCGTTTTAATATCTTTGAATTTGAAGATAGATGCAACGAGTATGATATGAAAATTAACATTTCCAAGACCAAAGGGATGTCAGAGAGTTCAATGTCAGGTTGAGAATAGAAAGATTTAATTGATAGATAATTTCAAGTATTTCGAATGTGTATTCTCCGAGGATGATAGTATAGTAAGTGAGAATGAATCAAGGTACAGTAAAGCTAATGCAGTGAGCTTGCAATTGCGATCAGCAATATTCTGTATGAAGGGGCTGCCTGGCCGAGGCAGTAAAGGCGTGCTCGGTCCGCCCGGAAGGACGTGGGTTCGAATCCCCGTCAGGAAGTCGTAAAATTTAAGGAACGAGATTTCCACTTCCGGAGGTGCATATGGCCCTGAGGATTACTCAGCCTACACCAAAAATGAGTACCAGGTTAATTCCTGGGGGCAAAGGTGGCCGGGCGTAGAGCTAACTACTCTACCACATCACGTGCCGCGGTTAACAATTGTGGAAGTCTTTACCTTCCACTCCTCCAAGGGCCTTTTGTCTATCCATCGTCGTCTTTAGAACTCTACTTCTCTTATTCTCCATGAACGAGTCCATTAATCTGCCAGGTAGCCTATCCTACTCCATTCGCCTCACATGGCCCCACCAATGAAGCCGGTTTATGCGTACAACTTCATCAATCGAGTTCATTCCTAACTTAGTCTTTTTCTCCTCATTCCGAGTACCTTTCTGCCATTGTTCCCACTTGTTTATATCAGATATCATTCTCGCTACTTTCATGTCTGCTACTTCTAACTTATGAATAGGATATCGTCAGTCCACCCAGCTTTCACTCCCGTAAACCAAGCTGCTCTGAAAACAGACCGATGGTAAGATAGCTTCGTTCGGGAGCTTACAACTTTCATACAGAATACCAAAGGACAAAGACAAAGACACCTCCGTACAGGCCATGATAAGAGATATGGATCTCTACATTGCTTCAAAGCTAGTTACAAAAAGAGGATCATGGAGGCATTTAGTAAATTTACACAGGCTTGCAGACTGAACGCTGAAAATCATAACAGTGTATAGTTAAGATGTATTGTAACCTGACAAACCCCGGTCAGATATTATTATTATTATTATTGTCATTATTATTATTATTATTATTATTATTTATTCATGTGTATATTTCATTTATGTGTGTATTTAGCCGTCGCGGCTTAGTAACTCTTTTTGGAACTCTCGTTATTATGGATACTCTCTATATTTTATTTGGGACTAGTGTGTTTCGATCACTCAGTTTATCTCCCGGTTGTGTACGTGACGAGTCTCCGAGCGGGGGGTTTACGTGTTGACGGAGCTGAGGTGGAAAATTCCAGGAACTGGGCTATTTTAAGATGCTGTTGTGTTGGCTTGGGCTAGTGTGGTGCAAGCACGCGTCGAGAGTTGGAAGTTGCAGCTTGCAGTGTGCAGATGTGATACTGGTGGTAATCGGAGAGGTGTTTTGTACGAGTTGTGGGAAGATGTCCCATGCCATGTTGGGAGTTCGAGATCTGCTGTTGAAGGAACCAGGGAGAAAGATGCTGGAGTGTAACAACATTCTATGGTTATGAATGTTAGCCATATATAATTCTACGGAGAGTCTACGTAAGGTAACGTGTTGGGCCTTTTCAAACTATACCAACGCCATCAGCAAAGTGGAGTCCATTCTTGAAAAATGAGTCATGACTGCGTGTGAATATTTTGCGTTGCGGAATAAACTGAGTACCAGTTATTGAGAGAGAGTTATTTCATAAATTAAGACATTTATTATTTATATCAATATTCTCTTTATGTTGTTATATATGTTCAAGGGTGTATCACGACGAGCTCTGCTCGGATTTCTAGGTAAATACAGGTTTAATTGACTAAGTATATTGTATGAGATTAATATATATTCTGTTTAATTTCTATGGGTGGGGGAAATTACCAGATGGACTCCTTTTCCAATATTAATTTTTTAGGTATCAAGTGATTCAGATCTCCTTGTCACAAGGCAACGACCCTGAAGATGAGTTTCAACAGCCGGCAAAGTTTAAGAATTATTTATTTGTATATTTATGGCTCCCAAATTCCATTAGTCATTATTATTTATATTTATATTTAATAGAGAGATTTCAATGTCGCTAGCAACGTGGGGCAAGACTGATCTGAGTCACGATAGGGTATGCACACAGAAATGGTATAGTTGCTCTCAGATTTCATGATATGTACAGTTGTTGTGGAGATTTCTTGTTCGCTGTGGAGTGTATAATATGTCTTGTGGAAATTTTGCGTATGTGGGAAACGCAAGGTGATGAGTTGGACGAGAGAAAATATTAATCTGTTAAAATTAAGAAATAGGAGTGTGGAAAGGAAAGTGCATATTAATTGTGGTACAGGGGGAGCAAGCTATACCGTTGACATGATTAATTCAGAGAGTGAAGCCACAATGGGCGATAATAATTTAAATGTTGTGTTAGATTCGATGGTAACCGGGGACAATGCTTCATCATCTCTATCGGAGCAGAGTAGCGATAATAGTGACCAGCAGCTAGACCAATTAGTTCATATTTTGAGTGAATTTACTAATAAACTTGAAAGTAAACTTAGAGAGCAGAATGATGAGTTAACACAGAAACTTGAAAGTAAACTTGAGGATAATAATCAGAAAATGGAAATTAATGTTGCTAAAACTGAAAAACAAGTTCAGGAAATTAGTGATAGGATGGATAATCAAGTAAAGAGGTTAAGTGAGAAAGTCGATTCAGGTATTATGGAGATGAGGAAGGAATTAAACTATCAATGTGTAGAAATTAATGGTAAATTGTCTGAGCATGATAGGCAAATTGAAGAAATTAGGGGTATATCTGAATCAAATAAAAGTGAATTTAACCGAGTAATTTGTAACGTTGCCAATAATCTTGAAGCTAAACTTGTTGAAAATAATTCTAAATGTCAGGATAAAATTTTAGATAACTTTAACAGTATTCACAATGTGATAAGTAAACAAGGTGTAATTGAACATCAGGTCAGAGAGAACGCTAGTCATATTGATGTATGGAAGGCAGATGTATTACAGAGGGTTGACGAAAAGATTCAATCAGTCAGGTCCTCAGGTGATGTTCAGAGTTCTAGCATACAAAGGCATATTATTAAGGAAATTGAGCTGCCTAAGTTTAATGGTAAGCAGTTTAACCCTCTGGAATTTCTCAAGGTAGTGGAGAAACGTTTTACTAGGAGCTTGGAAGAAGGTGTGTTAGAGTGGGACTTGGTAGATGATATGTTAGCAAGTGCGTTTACGGGTGAAGCTAGGAGTTGGTATGATGTTTATAGAGGTCATATTAAGGGTTTAAGGGGATTCAGGGAGTTGTTTATGGATAAGTTTTGGGATGAGGAGATTCCTGTGAGGAACACATTTATTATCACAGCAGCTGGTGCTAAGAGTAATCGTATTCGTAGTCAGGTTATTGTTCCTATTGAGGTTGGTGGTCAGACCATGTTGCAATGTTGTCTTGTTGTGCCTAATCTGGTATATTCCGTTATACTGGGGAATGACTGGCTATCTGCAACCAAGTGTGTGATTGACTATGATACTGCTGTTTTGAAATTTCTTGTTGGTGAAGAACGTAAACCGATTAAGCTTAATTATCAGGTGGATAGGAGTAGTTTTGTGCTTCATTGTAGTCATATTCAGGTTATTGAGGAAATCGCTGAGGATAAGACCATGTCTAAGTTTTTTCAATTGTTTAAGGGTCCTTTTATTGTTGCGAGAAGGATAGGGCGGTGTGCATATTCCTTAATTGATGCTAATAGGAAATGTATTGGAACTTATAATGTGTTCAATTTGAGGAGATACCATCGGGATCCCTAATGTTGTATATTGTATATTTGATGGGTAGTTTGAGGAGCTGTCCTTGGGCCATCAGCCACCTGATTTGTGTTGTTTTGCCAACATTTGCATCTGTTGGAAAACAAAGGGGGAGTATTGTAACCTGACAAACCCCGGTCAGATATTATTATTATTATTATTATTGTCATTATTATTATTATTATTATTATTATTATTATTATTATTATTATTATTATTATTATTATTATTATTATTTATTCATGTGTATATTTCATTTATGTGTGTATTTAGCCGTCGCGGCTTAGTAACTCTTTTTGGAACTCTCGTTATTATGGATACTCTCTATATTTTATTTGGGACTAGTGTGTTTCGATCACTCAGTTTATCTCCCGGTTGTGTACGTGACGAGTCTCCGAGCGGGGGGTTTACGTGTTGACGGAGCTGAGGTGGAAAATTCCAGGAACTGGGCTATTTTAAGATGCTGTTGTGTTGGCTTGGGCTAGTGTGGTGCAAGCACGCGTCGAGAGTTGGAAGTTGCAGCTTGCAGTGTGCAGATGTGATACTGGTGGTAATCGGAGAGGTGTTTTGTACGAGTTGTGGGAAGATGTCCCATGCCATGTTGGGAGTTCGAGATCTGCTGTTGAAGGAACCAGGGAGAAAGATGCTGGAGTGTAACAACATTCTATGGTTATGAATGTTAGCCATATATAATTCTACGGAGAGTCTACGTAAGGTAACGTGTTGGGCCTTTTCAAACTATACCAACGCCATCAGCAAAGTGGAGTCCATTCTTGAAAAATGAGTCATGACTGCGTGTGAATATTTTGCGTTGCGGAATAAACTGAGTACCAGTTATTGAGAGAGAGTTATTTCATAAATTAAGACATTTATTATTTATATCAATATTCTCTTTATTTTGTTATATATGTTCAAGGGTGTATCACGACGAGCTCTGCTCGGATTTCTAGGTAAATACAGGTTTAATTGACTAAGTATATTGTATGAGATTAATATATATTCTGTTTAATTTCTATGGGTGGGGGAAATTACCAGATGGACTCCTTTTCCAATATTAATTTTTTAGGTATCAAGTGATTCAGATCTCCTTGTCACAAGGCAACGACCCTGAAGATGAGTTTCAACAGCCGGCAAAGTTTAAGAATTATTTATTTGTATATTTATGGCTGCCAAATTCCATTAGTCATTATTATTTATATTTATATTTAATAGAGAGATTTCAGTATGTACTGTATGTTACTATTATTATTATTATTATTATTATTATTATTATTATTATTACTTCCTTTCTTTTTTTGCTAGGGGCTTTACGTCGCACTGACACAGATAGGTCTTATGGCGACGATGGGATAGGAAAGGCCTAGGAGTTGGAAGGAAGCGGCCGTGGCCTTAATTAAGGTACAGCCCCAGCATTTGCCTGGTGTGAAAATGGGAAACCACGGAAAACCATTTTCAGGGCTGCCGATAGTGGGATTCGAACCTGCTATCTCCCGGATGCAAGCTCACAGCCGCGCGCCTCTACGCGCACGGCCAACTCGCCCGGTACTTCCTTTCTTAATCCATTTATCCTCCAGGGTTGGTTTCTCCCTCGGACTCTGCGAGCGATCACACCTCTATTGCCTCAAGGGCAGAGTTCTGGAGCGTAAGACTTTGGGTCAGGTGATACAAATGGGGAGGACGACCGGTACCTCGCCCTGGTGGCCTGACCTGGCGTGCTGAACAAGGGCATTATGGGGGGATGAGAAGGTTGGAAGGGATAGACCAGGAAAAGGGAAGGAAGCGGCCGTGGCCGTAAGTTTGGTACCATTCCGGCATTTGCCTGGAGGAGGAGAAGTCGGAAACCACGGAAAACCACTTCGAAAATGGCTGAGGTGGGAATCTAACCCCCCTCCCCGTTTACTAAGTTGACTTCCCGAGGCTGTGTAGACCCCGTTCCAGCCCTCGTAGGACTTTTCAAATTTCGTGGGAGAGCCGGGAATCGAACATGGGCCTCCCGTGGTGGCAGCTAATCACACTAACCACTATACCATGGAGGCGGATATTACTATTGTTATTATTATTACTATTATTATTCACGAAAGACGTGTTCTGTTCAGTTTGCCCTAAGAAAATTCCCATGCTTCACCACTGAGCAAGAGGAGCAGAAACCGGTTTTGTCCACCCCTGTTTTACGGTCCACTTTAATTCCTCGCCATCAGTGTCTGCTCTGTTCCTGTGGAAACTAGAGGCGGTAGTTCCCAGAGTTCAATGAGGATCGCTGCAGCTCGTAATAACAAAGTTTTAATGCATTGTGCTCACAGTAGATGTTACGACATGAATACTCAAACTGATAATCGCTGGGTGGACTTGTAATTGTCTAGCTCATTCCAAGTCTCCGTATCTGTATTTCTATGGAGTGCCTGCTCGGCAATCTGTTGCCGTTGTTCAGCTCTTGAAATTAGTGATTACATTACGAATGATTTTGTTGCATGCAATAATGTTGCTGGTTTGTAAACGAAGGGCAATGAACGATTAAGATAGAGAGCAGATCTTTCCAGATAAAATTTATTTAAAATATAAGATTTGTTTGTTATGATCCCAGAGCCTGGTTGGATTCTCCAATAACATCACTAAATGCTATGCCGGCCCGTGGATGAGGGCGGGTGAATACATCCTGTCATAAGCTCACTGGGCAAATATTAGTCACAGTAGTGCGCATGCACAGATGGATACTTAAGCCTCTACAGATGGCGCAGCGAACGAGTCCCGTGCTCAACCGCACGCGCACTGCCACTACGTGAGCATAAGGCAGTAGTGATCAGTGAGACATTGATGTTTTAAGCGGGCAATGCCCGTCAGCATTGGTAGATGTGAAATGTGAGAGAGTGGTAAAAAGCAGCAACCGTGTTTGGTCGTGTCCATGGCCATACGGTGCGTGAAGTTCTCATATTTGTTAGTGTTTCACAGTGGACTGTTCAATGCGTCTACAAGCAGTGGTGTACTACACGTGGCCACGAAACACGACCGCAGAATAATTCTCCCCGTTGTGCATTGCCTTCTTAGTTAATAAAGACATGTTTCAGCGAAACGCTTACGTCTCAGATGACACGTCTTAAGTATTCCATTCTTTCATAATTTTACCTTTGGTATTAAGACGTAAATTTTACTTCCATATATGTTATTTATTCGCTGATACTGTAGTAACATCTCATCGAATATGTTTTGAAGATTTATAAACAACAAATAATTATCATATTTAGCAATTTTATACGATACGTCTCCTACATCCTTTTCAGAATCGATTTCTGCCGTAGCATTTTGATGATACAAATGTTTCTTTGCATGTATATCTTGCACAAAAATAACGTAACTCATTAGTCATTACAAAATGAACGTAAGTAAACAACTAACGTCGATAAGGGATTTTCACAATTACCTCCATGCCTCCATGGTTCCCTTATTTATTAACATAATCACGGTATTATCTTCACCTTCTCCCACGTGGTCAGTTACCTGTAACTTAAAGACTGGTATTAACATAACGTCGTACATCTTGTAACGTATGTATAAATTGATAACACTTGTTTTATCAACGCCCACTCACTATTTTTGGTAATATATTTTAATTCTCTAAAAATTATTGTGGTTGGAAAAATATGCTGACTGAGAGGGATCGAAGACACGTTTCACGGCCTGTGGATCAAAATCACTTCCAGATTGCTGCAGTCAGTGAATGAAGGGGTCACGTTTTTGCCCATATTCCAATGACACGCGTCATCAGTGCACCGAAGGTCAAATGAAGCATTTCATCTTGGATGTGTACAAGGTCAGGTTCAAGCCGTAGGTGTGTCTGTGATGTTTTGGGGGCATTTATCGTATCATGGATTGGGTCCGCTCACTGAGGTGACCACTAACATGAACCAACATGTTTATTTAAACATTCTGGATGATCAGGTTTTACCTTTAAGTCAACATCTGCATTATAAGTATGTTATTGATACCCTGATTTTTCAAGATGACAACAGAAAAGTTCATCGGCTGGAGGGATATATGGCTAGTTTTACGAGTACTCGATTGGCCTGCAAAATCACCTGACTTGAATCCAATTGAAAATCTGTGAGGCATGCTGGAACGACGGGTAAAACGCCGACATCAGCATCAGCGGAATTTAGTGAAATTGCGCGATCAAATCCTCAGCGAGTGGCTTAACCCGGATGCGACATACCTGCACAACCTTGCGGACTCACTTCCTAACCGAATCCAGCCGGTTATCAAGTCCAGAGCGGAGTTACACGGTATAAAATGTTGCTTGTAATGTCCAGGGGTGAATAATTTTTTGTCCGGTGAACTTATGAGGCGATTAGAAGTGTGACCAAAAGTTTTCAACTTGCTATTTTATTTATTTTTTTTTTTTTTTTTTGCTAGTTGCTTTACGTCGCACCAACACAGATAGGTCTTATAGTGACGATGGGTTAGGAAAGGGCTAGGAGTTGGAAGGAAGCGGCCGTGGCTTTAATTAAGGTATATCCCCAGCATTTGCTTGCTGTGAAAATGGGAAACCTCGGAAAACCATCTTCAGGGCTGGCGACAGTGGGATTCGAACCCACTATCTCCCAGTTGTAACCTCACAGCTGCGCGCTCCTAACTGCACGTCCAACTCTCCCAGTGTCAACTTGAGAAAGAAAATTGTTGACCACAGATCCGCTACCTAGGTCGAAGGTATCTTGAGTTACTTGTGCAATTCTCCTCACTTTCATTTTTCCAATTTAACATCTTTTGGTCAATACTTGTTATCTTCGAGCCCGACGGTATTAGGTTTGCGAGACCTGAGGTACTTTACTGTTTCCATGAGCATTCACTTTCTTTCGTAAATACTCTCATTTTGAAGGTTTAATTTTTTAAATATTTTTTTTTCATATTATGATTTACGTCGCACCGACACAGATGCAGTAGGTCTTATGGCGACGATGGGGTAGGAAAGGGATAGGAGTGAGAAGGAAGTGGCCGTGATATTAATTACGATGCAGCCCCACATTTCCCTGGTGTGAAAATCGGAAACTACGGAATATCATCTTCAGGACTGCCGATAGTGGGGCTCGAACCCATTATCTACGGAATGCAAGCCCATAGCGGCGTGACCCCAACCCTACATTGCTTTCTGTTGTAAACGAGCGTGACGCTACTGATATAGGCCTATGTTAGGAACTACCAGTCACAGGTTCAGTCCACTACAGAAAAACCGAAATCTGGAAAATGTTGGACGCGGCTTTCTGTTCAACTTTGGAAACCAGGGACGCAATTGGACAGCCTAAGCTGTTATGCTAATAATAATAATAATAATAATAATAATAATAATAATAATAATAACTGCCGGAGAGGCCTGGTGGAGATCTTTCGTGCTGACAAGCTGTAGACGACCTTTTTGGTTTGTGAGGATGAGTACCTACGTAAGATGAATTCTAGTATTGAAGACATCAGCACCATCGAGCCCCCAAGCCTGGGGAATTTACCAATGAAGGTTAAAGTCTACGACAAGGCCGGTAATCGAACCCGCGACTCTTCGGACGAAAAGCCAGCATGCTAACCATTTAGCCACGGAGCCGACTAAGTTCGTGTTCTCGTTCTGAGATGGTGTAGCTTTATTGAAGCACACCCGTATGGAGGTGAGCTGCATTCATCTTTTTAACCATATAGCAGCCCTCCTGCAATTCTTAAATATCTGGCCCCGGGCTGAGTGGTTTAGACGGTTAAGACTCTGGCCTTCTCACCCCAACTTGCCAAGTTCGATCCTGGATCAGTGCGGCGGTATTTAAAGGTCCTCAATGTTGTCAACCTTATGTCGGTAGGTTTACTGGCTTGTAAATGAAACCCTACGGGACAAAATTCCGGCACCTCGGCGTCTCCTAAAACCGAAAAAGTAGTTAGGGAGGCGTAAAGTCAATAGCATTATTTTCTTTCTTTCTTGGTCCATTTACCATCCAGGGCTGGTTTTTGCCTTGGACTCAGCGAGGGATCCCACCTCTCCTGGCTCAAGGCCAATGTCCTTGAGCGTGAGGCATTTGTTCAGGGATACAACTGGTGAGGGGGACCAGTGCCTCGCCCATGCGGCCTCATCAGCTATACTGAACTGGGGCCTTGTGGAGGGTGGGAAGACTTGAAGGTATAGACAAGGAAGAAGGAAGGAAGCGGCCGTGGTCTTAAGCTAGGTACTATCCTGGCATTTGCCTGGAGAAGAAGTGAAAAACCACGGAGAACCACTTCGAGAATGGCTGAGTTGGGAATCGAACTCCCTCTATTCAGTTGACCTCCCGAAGTTGAGTGACCCCCGTTGCAGTCTTTGCACCACATTTCGTGGCAGAGTCGGGAATCGAACCCGGGTCTACGGGCATCTCAACTATCACACTAAGCACTACACAACAGAGGCGAAACCAATAACATTATTATTTATTATTAGATCTCTGTCAGTACTGGGAATCGAATCAGGTATTCCGAGGACGGTAGCTAATATTGCGCTGTGATGCTGCGACCGTGGGCAGCTATAGTGGAAGGTATTTGAGAGAAAAAAATTGAAGTGGTACAATACTGAGCCGGTATCACAACCCGCTAGTTATGAACCACTAGGGAATATTCTACACGAACATGTACTGACATGAAGCTCATATCATCTATTTTCACTCTGGAGTTTGTTAAATATTTGTGCTTCAATCTAGGCCAGTGATGACGAACTTGAGGCACGCGAGGAGGATTGTAATGACACCCAGACACGAATCATTATCCGTCTTCGTGACACATTCAGCTGCACTTTACACACACACGGGAGAAATAAATGCCGACAAGAAAACAAAGGAACACAAGTAATTACACCATTATAAAAATAGTTCTTTAGTATTTCTGTACTTTACTTTATGCTTTGTTCTTATATATTAAGAAATGAACATGTCAGAATCAATTATTTTTACTTCATTCAAATGGGCTTCACTTATAAATGTTTGTTTTTACAAAATCAGTCCATACGAAAGCTTTTCAAGTAAACGTGTCCGTGAATTTATTTTTGTTATCCTTTCAATAAGACAACAATTCCTTCAAATTTATCTTTTATAAATATCCTCAGAAGGAATAGGAGTGAGGTTATTTCTAATAACATTATTTATAAATACATAACAAGAGAAATGGACTTCTTTGACCAAATTATGACTCAGTCTTTCAAAATTTCACGCTGGTATTGAATAGCGGATCAGTACATTTTTAAGCATCTTTTCGTAATCTTTATTTCTTAGTCAGTTTACCATCCAGGGTTGATTTTCCCTTGTATTCAGCTAGTGATACCACCTCTACCGCCTCTACCGACCTAGAGCTTGAGACATTTGGCCGGGAATACAACTGGGAAGGAGGAATAGAACCTCACCCAGGTGGCCTTACCTCATATGTTGAACAGGGGCCTTGTAGTGGATGGGAAGATTGGAAGGGTTAGGCAAGGAAGAGGGAAGGAAACACCCGAGACCTTAACTTAGGTATCATCCTGAAATTTGCCTGGAGAAGAAGTGGAAAACCACAGAAAACCACTTCGAGATTAGCTGAGGTGGGAATCGGATCAGGGCCTCCGTGTGTGGCAGCTAATCACACTAACCACTACACCACAGAGGCGAATTTTTCTTAATCTCTGATAAAAAAATTATAAATAGTTCTTCGCATTTAATATTTTATCAGACTACATTTTCACTGTTAACAAAATAGGCCTACAGGGCGTTTCTGTGATGAAGAAATGGACCTTCAGGTATGCTAGAGAAGACATATGTATCAACTTGAGATAGGAAAATTTGAGTTTCGGGACGTGGGATAAGAAAATATGCAGATATTTGTATTTTCTAATAGATTGATTTACCCGTATTACGTACATACACTACGAAGAATTAACTGACTATACAGAATGGTTTCCTCTATTTTCAATGCAGGCAGGACAACATCGCAGCTAGTTCCGTTGTATGTGGTCGAGCTACGCTCTATCATCGTTATAACGGTCATAGGCAACGAGGAATCTTGCCCAGAGCTCCTCTTTGGTCTCTAGAGGTGTTTTGTAGATAGAAATCTTCACATGACTCCAAGTGGGTTCAGATCGGACCAATGCGATGAAATACCGTATGGATTTTAGTGCCAGGAGTGTCTGAGGACAAGTTCGGCTTGCCAGGTCTTTTGAACTGGCGCAATTAGGCAACCTGCCATCGTGATGAGGATGAAATGATGATACATACACTCAGACCTCGTGCCAGCGGGATTAACGAATTATGGTAAAATTCCAGACCCTGCCGGGAATCGAAGCCGGAACCCCTGTAACCAAACGTCAACACGCTAACCATTTAGCCATGGAGCTGGACACGAATACAATTGCCACGCAACAGGACCTCCTCTTCCTATTAACTTGAAGTTTAAAATACATATTTATATGTTTTTTAGCATCTGATTATGAAGTTCAAGAGCAACATGTGGAAAGTGACTTGGGTCTGCATCATAGTGAATCCACATGCATTTATGATCTTGCAACCTACGAAAAATGGCTTAGCGTATGAGATACTGTACATCGGAGACAATTCCAGACCGGGCGTTCCCTGTCTACTTGATGTACATCCCTGAAAGTCTGCATCATTATCCCGGAAAACCTTGCATAATTCAACTACCATGTAGACCGGGTCCGTTACGTGCTGGCGTTTGGTGGTCCAAGAAATCCCGTGTTCGATTCTCTGCAGGGGCGAGGATGTTAAACTTAATTGTTTAACTCTGATGGTTCAGGGCTGGGTGTGTGTGTCGTCTTGAACATTAGAAATCATCACAGGTAGGGTCCCATCCTCGCAGACACGCAGGTAGCTTATGGCCGTCAACTCGAAAGACCTTCACCAGGCCTCTCCGGAAGCCATACGACATTAACTATTATTACCTACCGTGTAGTCCGCCTCTGTGGTGTAGTAACTGCTGTGGTTAGCTGACATCCCAGGAGGCCCGGGTTAAATTCCCGGCTCTGCCACAAAATTTTAAAAGTGGTACGAGGGCTGGAACGGTGTCCACTGAGCCTCGGAAGGTCACCTGAGTAGAGACGGGTTCGATTCCCTCCTCAGCCATCCTCGAAGTGGTTTTCTGTGTTTTCCATCCCGCAGTTATAACTGTACACCCCTAAGCTCTTACATTCTCGGACGCTTCCTTCCCTCTTCCTTGTCTATCCCTCCCAATCTTCCCATCCTCCCACAAATTCCCTGTTCAGCATAGCAAGTGAGGCCGCCTGGGCGAGGTGCTGGTTCTCCTTCCGTGTTTTATCCCTCCGACCCAACGTCTCACGCTCCAGCCCTTGCTGAGTCCGAGGAAAAACCAACCCTGGAGGGTAAGCAAATTAAGAAAGAAAGAAAGAAAGAAAGAAAGACTTGCCATGTTGTCCGCCTCTGTTGTGTGGTGGCTAGTGTGGTTAGCTGCCACCTCCGGAGGCCCGAGTTAAATTCCTGGCTCTGCCACGAAATTTGAAAAGTGGTACGAGGGCTAGAACGGGGTCCACTCAGTCTCGGGAGGTCAAGTGAGTAGAGGTGGGTTCGATTCCCACCTCAGCCATCCTCGAAGTGGTTTTCAATGGTTTCCCACTTCTCGGCCGCTTCCTTCCCTCTTCCTTGTCTATCCCTTCCAGTTTTCTCATCCTCCCACAAGTCCCCTTTTCAGCATAGCAGGTAAGGCCGCCTGGGCGATATACTGGTTCTCCTCCCCTGTTGTATATCTCCGAACCAACGTCTCACGCTCCAGGACACTGTCGTTGATGCGGTGGAGTTGGGATCCCTCGCTGGGTCCGAGGGAAAAACCAACCCTTGAGGGTAAATGGGTAAATAAAGGAAGAAAGACCTACCATGCAGATACAAACTCTGTGTATATTCGCGACAAACATTATACTGTTGATGAAGTGAATTCTTACAAAGAATTTATTATGCAGTTCCATCTATTCAATACTTAATCATAATGGTTATAATAATAATCATATTAAATCATATTTTTTGGCCATCATCAGTTAAAATCGGAATTATTTGATCACTTAGAAAAGTGATACGTTATTAATAAAAGTACACAATAAAAATACACGTAATAACACACATATTTACAAATTAAAATAATGTGCCACTTTTAAGATGTTGCGTGAAAAGTTTGTTGGCTTAAAATTTTCTAACACCGAGCTCGATAGCTGTAGTCGCTTAAGTGCGGCCAGTATTCGGGAGATAGTGGGTTCGAATCCCACTGTCGGCAGTCCTGAAGGTGGTTTTCTGTGGTTTCCCATTTTCACACCAGGCAAATGCTCGGGCTGTACATTAATTAAGGCCATGACCGCTTCCTTCCCAGTCCTAGCCCTTTCCTGTCCCATCGTCGCCCTATGACCTATCTGTGTCGGTGCGACGTAAATCCAATAGCAAAAAATCTAAGTTTAATTCATAACGTATCAGTTTCCTCAGTGATCAAATAATTTCGATTTCAGCTGAAGATGGTCACAAAATGGCCGAAACTTGTCTTAGATGTTTAAGATGATTTTAATGTTGAACATATTTCTCAGCAGATAAAGTAGGGGTCCCTATACTACGGAAAACGTAAAATTAAGCAACTTCCTCAATTGTGCCGAAAATTGAAGGGCTAAAGGTCCCGGAAAGATTTCAAATTGTGAGTCTTGGAGAGCTCTAGCAAACCAAAAAACAAATTTCGAAAATCACTTCCCGCCTAAATGCAGTTCCGGAAAGAAAAGGCTAAATCGCTTGTTTCTTAACTAGATTTCTTTTTATTCAAATTCTAGCAAAATTAACTTATTTAAATCCTTATTTGTGTAATGTACTCGTTGGTTCAATACTGTCAGGGGTTTCTGATTATTTTTTTTGAAAATGTCCACACCGAATTCACTTATAAGGGCATCAATGAAAGTCTGCATTGACTAACAATAGCGCTCGAAGTGGTGCATAAATGAAAGTCTGCAGTGACTAACAATAGCGCTCGAAGTGGTGCATAAATGAAAGTCTGCATTGACTAACAATAGCGCTCGAAGTGGTGCATAAATGAAAGTCTGCATTGACTAACAATAGCGCTCGAAGTGGTGCATAAATGAAACAAAATGCATTGACTAACAATAGCGCTCGAAGTGGTGCATAAATGAAACAAAATGCATTGACTAACATTAACGCTCGAAGTGGTGCATAAATGAAAGTCTGCAGTGACTAACAATAGCGCTCGAAGTGGTGCACAAATGAAAGTCTGCATTGACTAACAATAGCGCTCGAAGTGGTGCATAAATGAAAGTCTGCATTGACTAACAATAGCGCTCGAAGTGGTGCATAAATGAAAGTCTGCATTGACTAACAATAGCGCTCGAAGTGGTGCATAAATGAAAGTCTGCATTGACTAACAATAGCGCTCGAAGTGGTGCATAAATGAAAGTCTGCATTGACTAACAATAGCGCTCGAAGTGGTGCACAAATGAAAGTCTGCATTGACTAACAATAGCGCTCGAAGTGGTGCATAAATGAAAGTCTGCAGTGACTAACAATAGCGCTCGAAGTGGTGCATAAATGAAAGTCTGCAGTGACTAGCAATAGCGCTCGAAGTGGTGCATAAATGAAAGTCTGCATTGACTAACAATAGCGCTCGAAGTGGTGCATAAATGAAAGTCTGCATTGACTAACAATAGCGCTCGAAGTGGTGCACAAATGAAAGTCTGCAGTGACTAACAATAGCGCTCGAAGTGGTGCATAAATGAAAGTCTGCATTGACTAACAATAGCGCTCGAAGTGGTGCACAAATGAAAGTCTGCATTGACTAACAATAGCGCTCGAAGTGGTGCATAAATGAAAGTCTGCAGTGACTAGCAATAGCGCTCGAAGTGGTGCATAAATGAAAGTCTGCATTGACTAACAATAGCGCTCGAAGTGGTGCATAAATGAAAGTCTGCATTGACTAACAATAGTGCTCAAAGTGCTGCGTAAATGAAAGTCTGCAGTGACTAACAATAGTGCTCAAAGTGCTGCGTAAATGAAAGTCTGCATTGACTAGCAATAGCGCTCGAAGTGGTGCATAAATGAAAGTCTGCAGTGACTAACAATAGCGCTCGAAGTGGTGCATAAATGAAAGTCTGCAGTGACTAACAATAGCGCTCGAAGTGGTGCATAAATGAAAGTCTGCAGTGACTAGCAATAGCGCTCGAAGTGGTGCATAAATGAAAGTCTGCAGTGACTAACAATAGCGCTCGAAGTGGTGCATAAATGAAAGTCTGCAGTGACTAACAATAGCGCTCGAAGTGGTGCATAAATGAAAGTCTGCAGTGACTAACAATAGCGCCCGAAGTGGTGCATAAATGAAAGTCTGCATTGACTAACAATAGCGCTCAAAGTGGGGCATAAATGAAAGTCTGCAGTGACTAACAATAGCGCTCGCAGTGGTGCATAAATGAAACAAAATGCATTGACTCACTTTAGCTCTCGTAGTGGTAGAAAATGCACAACTACTAACCTAATCGACCTGATAACGATGACTAAGAAAAGGATTGTAATTTTTAGGAATAAATAAAGAATATATTCTCATACATTTTATATTGTGAAATTCGTAGCTCATATCCCTCGGATATGAGTTGCTTGCCTGTAGGGCTAGAGCTGTGGATTTTTCAATGTAGTCATGATTAAGTATTGAATAGGCGGAACTCAATAATCAATTATTGTTAAGAATTGAGTTTATCAACGTTATACGTCAATACGAAATTTATGAGCTGCCAAGATTATCTATGTGTTCAGTTATTTCTGAGGAAAGACTACCGGTACATACTACAAACTGATACATTACCATGCATTCATTCTTTTTGGGGAATGTACCATAAAAACTGGCAAGATGGATCGAACCATGCTTGCAAGTAGAACTACCTTGTCGATGTGGTAAGGGTGTATTAGGTTTTTCCAGAAAGTCGTAAAATTTGAAAGTTTTCTGCATCTCGAGAAACTGGGTCTAGGTTGGTTAAGCTTAAAGCAGCAAAGAGTACGAAGACGAGCGAACCGCTCTTTCTCAGTCAGTGCCGAGGTTAAAAAGAGGGGAAACTTCTATCTTCTATTCCTCGAAGTTTCACCATGACCTGTATTGAGATGGTTTCTGTTTACTTACGCATCTATTTCCAACTCACGGACATAAGAATTTGTGCTTCAAGAAGAAATCAAGCACAGTATTTATACTTTGGAATAAAAAAGATAGAAAGAAAATATTACAATGTAGTTTAATTAGCATAACTATTTCCCAACATAGACCGCAGAATAAGATAATCAAATATCTCGTTTAAGTACCTCGTACCAGTGTTTGTATGGTAGATGTCCGTTGAAGTCCATGTTGATACGTTCGCAGGAATGGGTAGCTTATACAGCATCTCTTAACCGTTAAATGCACAGCACTGCATAAAGCAGAATTTACTTGCTTGTCATATCTTCTTTACGATTTTGTAAGTGTGCATTTACTGTTACCTCTCAGACGAACATGCTAGGTGTCTCTAGTGTATTAACAATGAACACACTTTTATTTTATGATTTTTCTTGCTGTCCGCCTCTGTGGTGTAGTGGTTAGCGTGCTTAGCTGCCACCCCCGGAGGCCCGGGTTCGATTCCCGGCTCTGCCACGAAATTTGAAAAGTGGTATGAGGGCTGGAACGGGGTCCACTCCGCCTCGGGAGGTCAACTGAGTAGAGGTGGGTTCGATTCCCACCTCAGCCACCCTGGAAGTGGTTTTCCGTGGTTTCCCACTTCTCCTCCAGGCGAATGCCGGGATGGTACCTAACATAAGGCCACGGCCGCTTCCTTCCCTCTTCCTTGCCTATCCCTTCCAATCTTCCCATCCCTCCACAAGGCCCCTGAGGCCGTCTGGGCAAGATACTGGTCATTCTCCCCAGTTGTATCCCCGACCAAGAGTCTGAAGCTCCAGGACACTCCTTGAGGCGGTAGAGGTGGGATCCCTCGTTGTGTCCGAGGGAAAAGCCGACCCTGGAGGGTAAACAGATGATGATGATGATGATGATTTTTCTTGCTAATCCGTTAAGGAAAAACAAATAAAATGTTGTTTACCTCAGAGAATTCGTGAGCAAGGACATCCCTAAGTGTGGCAGTAGCTACAGTAGTCATACAGCTTTACATATACCAGTACGTAAAACGTTCAACACACTTTAATATTTTGACTGACTCAAATAAATTTATAAAATTGACAAATATATTTTAAAATATTCTTCTGATAAGAATGTTATTTGGAATGAAAACCGTCATATTTAAAAGAAATAATAAATTGCAATTTAGGTGTTAAATTTGATGTTGCATAAATAATGATAATAATGATATAAAAAAAAGTAAAAGCTGCAGTATTACTTTGTGGCCCTTTGTCTTGCCTTCATTTTTAGCTCATCGGACAATGAAGTATGAATAGCCCCTCTCCTGGGTGTTCGCTGCCTGAAATCTAACAAGATCTTATTTGTACTCACGCGACTCTCAACATCTACTCACAGTCGATATGCCATATCGACGAGGTGACGGCTCAATACTTGCTATGAGCCAGCCGCAGATAATGAAACGTTATGTTCACAGCTAACAGAAGCCCATTCTAGCGGGCCATCGATTACAAAATCAATTTGATTTCCCATGTTAGATAAAAATGTTATGTATTTAGTTTTCTCATTTACTTTGGGCGTCAGTTCATCTACAAAATATACCACCAGTAATTCGTACAAAAATTGAGTACTCCATACACATACAGTATGTTGGGTATTTAGCCCAAAGGTTGGTTTGATATTCAACAGCTGCACCATCAGCCTAAGCATCACTGAAGAGGCATTCTAGGGGGAGTGACGTAGTTTCCCGTTGCTTTCCTCAATGAGCCAGAAGTTGTTATTTCGTACTAGTCTGCCAAGGAAAATGGGGAAAGGATGAGATGGACTCACCCGTAAGAAGTCGGGGTGGGAAGGGCCCAAGACCAAAATACCTATGCTGGACATGACATGAAGACACTGAGGATGGCTACTGGGTGGCCCTATCTGAGGGGGCCACATATCCGGAGTATCCGACGGACTTCACGGCATGTCCAAGGAGTACGATTAGGAGTGGAATGGTGAGAAGGAAAAATTGTCATCTGGTTAGATCTTGGGGCCTTCAGGAGGTCTCCACGGGAAGGGCCGGTCGAGTCATCACTGGGAGGGTGGCCTTCTTCTCACCAGGGGTGATGACTTGGCCGGACGGTAGGTTATTATGTGGTGTTCTTTTCTTTTTGTTTTCCTTTTTTGTTTATAAACTGTGGTGTCCTTTTATTTCTTTTAAGTATATTAACTGTGTCTGTTTATTGTTGTGAACGTGGTGGCTTAGGTTGGATTATTTATTGTGAACATGTATTTGGGGCTGAACGCCTGTTATGTTCATGAATAAATACATACATACATACATACATACATACTAGTTTGCCAAGTCCACCGAAATGCACGCACCAACTAACCCTCTGAGGTACATTTTCACACAGTTAATAACAGGAACTGACTGCATAAACGAATGGCATTGATAACATCGCTCACACCTCAACCACTTCCATACTGTCAAAGGCAAGGATAAGACTGAGGCAGATCAATGAAAGTATGAAAATTGCTCTAGCCTATACCAGAATACACAGTGCATTGTAAATACTAGGTCTCGCCAGCAAAGGCACATAATGCACATACGAATAAAGCTTTCCATGTGATTTATGAACGGTGTTGTTCTCAATGTACAACAAAATTCTGACAACCTGGCACCTATTAAGAACAGAATCTGAAGATATAATAATAATAATAATAATAATAATAATAATAATAATAATAATAATAATAATAATAATAATAATAATATGTCCAACCATTATCTCCTTTCTCTACAGGGCTGAGCATGAAGTGAGATGTATTTTCGCAGCGAGTTCTTAACACCGGATGTTTTTACGGGCGTCAACCTCATCAGCCCCTATGCCGGAGGGCTTCTCCAGTGAACATTACAATCCCCGACCAACCCGAGAATCGAACACGGGACTCCTTGGACGCTACGTTAGCCGTCATTCATGGAGCCCGTCATTTTATGATATGAAGTGAATGACGTGATATACAGTATGATACTAGAAAGGGAGAGGGTGAAACCAGATGCTGTTGGTAGCACCAAGAGGTCCGCTAAAGGCTTAACGTCCTCATCCGACGGCTGAATCGACAGCGTCAAATGCCCACTCTACACATGTGAGAGAGTTCTGGAATTAAATCCAGCCTTTTGGCACACAATCTAGTGATTACAAATTGTTTGCCACTTTGCCAGCGAACTTTCTGATGGTGTAAATTTTTTCGACCAACAGGATTCGAACCAACTAATTGCGGTGTAGACTGGACGCTTTAACGACTATGCCCACAAGGTGTGCAATAATAATAATAATAATAATAATAATAATAATAATAATAATAATAATAATAATAATAATAATAATAATAATAATAATATGAAGAAAAAAGAAGTCATAGCATATTGGTCTGTGCAACTTCATCGTACTTTTTTTCTTGAGATCATTGGACAACGAAATATGAATAGCGCCTGTCCTAGTTATTCACTACCGAGCTCGATAGCTGCAGTCGCGGCCAGTATCCAGTAATCGGGAGATAGCGGGTTCGAGCCCCATTGTCGGCAGCCCTGAAGATGGTTTTCCGTGGTTTCCCATTTTCACACCAGGCAAATGCCGGGGCTGTACCTTGATTAACGCCACGGCCGCTTCCTTCCAATTCCTAGGCCTTTTCTATCCTATCCTCACAGTCGGTATGTAATATTGACGAATTATTCCGAATGATAAAAGAGCGGTTTGAATTCCTGGTTCTATTTTCACCCAGTTTTTTCACCAAAGGTAGACATGCACACAGTGCATAACTATTTACAATATGTTTGGACAGTAATTCTTACTACCAGTAATTTTTATTCTAACAGGTACCCAATCAATCAATCAATCAATCTCCGGGCGAGTTGGCCGTGCGGTTAGGGGCGCGCAGCTGTGAGCTTGCATCCGGGAGATAGTGGGTTCGAACCCCACTGTCGGCAGCCCTGAAGATGGTTTTCCGTGGTTTCCCATTTACACACAAGGCAAATGCTGGGGCTGTACCTTATTGAAGGCCACGGCCGCTTCCTTCACATTGCTAGGCCTTTCTTACCTCATCGTCGCCATTAAGACCTATCTATGTCGGTGCGACGTAAAGCAAATAGCAAAAATATAATCAATCAATCAATCAATCAATCAATCTGCACTTAGGGCAGTTGCTTACCTATTTTTTTCTTAAATATTTTCAACGAACTTTGAAATTTATCAAACATTCCCTTTGATCATTTATTCCAATCCCTTACTCCTCTAAATACATATTTGTCCCGATTTGTCTTCTTGAATTCCAAATTTATCTTCATTTTATGATATTCTCTCAAGATTTTTCGTCTACAAACGTCATTCCACGTCATCTCTCCGCTGACAGCTCGAAACATCCCATATAGTCGAGCATCTCGTCTCCTTACCCCCATGTCTTCCCAGCCTAAAGTTTGTCGCATTTTCGTACCACTGGTTCTTTGTCGGAAATCACCCAGAACAAATCGTTCTGCTTTCCTTTGTATCTTTTCTGGTTCTTGTGTCAGTTAGTCCTAGTGTGTGTCGCATACACTGGAACATTTCTCTAACTGGGGTCTTACCATAGACATATACATCCAAACAGTGTTTAAAACGTACAAATAGATAAAGGAAGCGTCTACCTTAGTTTATAAATAGGCACATTTTTTACTGTAAACTTTTAGTTAATAATTTTGTTAAACATGACCATTGAGAAATACACACATGCGTTATACGGCTGATGATAATGCCCTCCATATATCTATTTTAACCAAGTACATCCTCCAAAAATCTTAAAAAGGTAATTCTTATGAAAATATGTTTATAATCAGAACAGAAAAGTACACAGTTCTTCAGTCAAGCAATTCTCTTCTGAATCATTTTTCTCTGGTCGATCAAATTCGCAGCTTGCTTTTTTCTACCACTACGAGTGCTAATGTGAGTCAATGCAGAGTTTCACTTAAGCTCTTATAACTACATTCGGTGTGAACAATTTTTCAAAAATCAAATTAAGTCCGAGGATATTGAGCGAAGGAACAAATTACAGAAATGATTATGTAAATAAGTTAATGTGGCTAGTATTTGAATAAAAAAGAAAACGGGTCCGCCTCTGTGGTGTAGTGGTTAGTGTGATTGGCTGCCACTCCTGAGGCCTGGGTTTGATTCCCGACTCTGCCACGAAATTTGAAAAGTGGTACGAGGGCTGGAACGGGGTCCACTCAGTCTCGGGAGGTCAACTGAGTAGAAATGGGTTCGATTCCCACCTCAGCCATCCTGGGAATGGTTTACCGTGGTTTCTCACTTCTCCTCCAGGCGAATGCCGGGATGGTACTTAACTTAAGACCACGGCCGCTTCCTTCCCTCTTCCTTGTCTCTCCCTTCCAATCTTCCCATCCCCCAACAAAGCCCCTGTTCAGCATAGCGGGTAAGGCCCCCAGTTGTATCCCCCGACCCAAAGTCTCACACTCCAGGACATTGCCCTTGAGGCGGCAGAGGTGTGATTCCTCGCTCAATGTTGAAAGCATCCTTTGGATATGAGCTACGAATTTTAGGTAGATAAAATATTAAAAGGTATGACAATATATTCTTTGCTTTTTCCTAAAAATTACAATTCTCTTCTTAATCATCGTTCTCACCGGGCGAGTTGGCCGTGCGCGTAGAGGCGTGTGGCTGTGAGCTTGCATCCGGGAGATAGTAGGTTCGAATCCCACTATCGGCAGCCCTGAAGATGGTGTTCCGTGGTTTCCCATTTTCACGCCAGGCAAATGCTGGGGTTGTACCTTAATTAAGGCCACGGCCGCTTCCTTCCAACTCCTAGGCCTTTCCCATCCCATCGTCGCCATAAGACCTATCTGTGTCGGTGCGACGTAAAGCCCCTAGCAAAAAAAAAATCATCGTTCTCTCGTTGATCAGATTCGCAGCTTGCTTTTTTCTACCACTCCGGGTGCTAATGTGAGTCAATGCATAGTTTAAGAAATAAACAAAGAAAAAGAGGAAAGAAGCAAGTGATTTTGGGCTGTTAATGGAGCTATCCAAGATTCATAATTTGAAACTTTTCCGGGCTCTTTAACTTTTCAACTTTCGGCACAGTTAAGGAAATTGCTTAATGTTACATTTTTTGTATTATGGGGACCTCTCTCTACTTTGCTAAGAAATGTTTCCAACTTTACAAATGTTCTGGTGATAATGATTGCTTATATGTCCGGCTCTATAGCTAAATGGTTAGCGTGCTGGCCTTTGGTCACAGGAGTCACGGGTGCGGTTCCCGGCGGGGTTGGGAATTTTAACCCTAATTGGTTAATTTCGCTGGCACGGGAGCTGGATGTATGTGTTGTCTTCCTCATCATGACGCGCAGGTCGCCTACGGGAGTCAACTGAAAAGACCTGCACCTGGCGAGCCGAACTTGTCCTCGGACACTCCCGGTACTAAAAGCCATACGATATTTCATTTTTTATTGCTGATGTAAGGAAAACTATCCGGTAGTATCACTATCTATCGACACTAATAATGGGAGGAAAAATAAGATTTTAGAACCGTTCGAGAAATGAAGGTATCATTTAAATAGAGGGGACGACCATAAAAGAGGAGAAAAGTGAAGATTTTCCTTAGATCCAACAAACCTAATAACGTCGATGTCAGAAGACAATAAGCGCGTACCAGGGAGATCGGAAAGGGAAGATGAAGTATGACAATCTAGCAAAGAGGAAACGTTGTCAGCTTCAGGCGGGATTCTGAAGTTGCCTTATTCACTATTTATGAAGCTGTGTATGCTAAACTTGATAGTACGTAATATATTATAATAATGAGGTAATACGAGGGCGAATCAAAAAGTAAGTTACATTAGCTCAGGGCCTCTCAGGGTGCATGCGCGTGGTGCATGCACTGTGCACGGTGCAAAAGACGACTTGGCTTGGTTGACCAGAGTGCAGACCCCCCACTCCTCGATTTGGAGCAATAGCGCTTAATCTCTCTTTCCTCACGCCTGTCTCGCTCGCTACGCCTGTCTCCCTCTGCCCGACTTGCGCCGTAGTGCTCCAAATTCGGGCTGACTTGAGCCGAGTATAGGCGAGTTGAGCCGAGCTTAGCCGAGTAGCCCAGAGACGAAGCGTTGATCCGAGCCATGCCGAGCGGCAGCGATGCACAGTGCACGGAGCTCTTGCGCCTCTATCTGCATACGTGAGATTTTGGGCGTTTGAGAGGACCTGCATTAGCTCACCGCGAGAGTACGCTGGGTGTCGTAACCGTAGCCAGTGCGGAGCAAGCTACTGCTGACACGTCCGATGGGAACGTTGGTGTGGTATCCCGTCGTGCTGTGTGTGCAGAGCATACTAGGCTCAATGGCGCATCAGCTGGATGTTCACTTCAAATTGGAGGTTCGTGCAACGATCAGATTTCTATGTGCTAAAAGGCTCAATTGCACGGATGTTCATCGTAAAATCACTGCTGTATATGGTGAGCGTGCAATTTATCGCCCAGATATTGTAAAGTTGTGTAAGCAATTTGACGCCGGACGTACGAATCTCACGGACGAATATCACGAAGGCAGATCCGCAACGTCCAGTGCCGTTGCAAATGTTGACTGTATGGATGAGATCATTAAAGAGAATCGGGGCATAACACTACAGGAAATTCCCAACATGCTGAACATTTCGTATCGTAGTGTGTTCTCCATTGTTCACTAGCACCTTGGATTTCGTAAACTTGGTCAAAGATGGGTCCCACATCTGCTCACCGGTGTTCAAAAGGAACGTTTCCAACCGTCACTGGCATTTTGCAACGGCATTCTGCGGAGGGCAGGGAGTTTCTGCGGCAAATCATCACAGGGGATGGAACGTGGATCCACCACTTCAACCTCGAAACAGAAAAAACATCGATGGAATGGGTGCACACCACATCATCACCACGAAAGGAGACCAAGGTCCAACCTTCAGCAGGAGAGGTAATGGCGAAATTGTTCTTTGACATGGAGGGTGTGGTGCACATGGAATTCATTCCGAAAGGCACGACAATCTATTCGGCTTCGTATTGCCAAACGTTGAACCGGTTGCGTAAGGCAATAAAAGAAAAGCGGCGGGGAAAATTGAGCGCTGGGTGTGATTTTGTTGTTCGATAACACAACACCTCACATGGCCTGCCAAACGTCCGAACTGTTGCAGCGATTCAATTGAGAGGTATGTAAACATCCCCCACACAGTCCAGACTTAGCGCCATGTGATTATCATGCGTTCGGTAAGCTGAAGAAAGATCTCGGAGGACGACGATTCCGAAACGATGAGGAAGGGAAAACAGCTGTCTCCAGGTGGTTACATAGCGCTAGAGGAGATTTCTATATATCCGGAAACGAAAAGTTGGTTGACCATTCCGAGAAATGTTTAGTCTCTTGGGGACTATGTGGAAAAGTGAACTTGTATTGTTCGTTGTGATAGCCCTGTTGCCTACGTGTAGGTGGTTCCATAAATGGCCAAAACTTGGAAGTGTAACTTACATTTTGATTCACACTCGTATATAAAGTACTGTTTATCCCCTTCACCTTTTAGCAGTTTTTTCCACACGTGTGGGATCGCGGGTGTAAACTGTGTCACACATGTGGACTTGGAGTTGTTTTACAGCCAGATGCACTCCCTGACGCTAACCCTATGTGGAGGGTTGTAATCACCATTGAGTGTATCTGCAGTGGTTGGTAGTGTGGTGTGTTGTTTGAATATGGAGAGGGTATTGCTGAGTCCAGCTCCCCAGCCAGAATTAATTAGATGCGATTAAAATTCACGGCCCGGTCGGGAATCGAACCAGGGACCCCCTGAATCGAAGGACTCGGTGCTGACCATTCAGTTAAGGAATTGGACAGCTGGTATTTATCCCCCTTAAATTAAGAGTATCACTGGATTTATTGCCGTATCCTAAAGGTTATATCTCTATAACTTATTTAATAATTTTTCCCTGGGGGTGGGGAGGTTATAAAATTTATTTACGGTGCACTCTGAATCTACAATCAGTACCCCTCTCAATTTCTTTTCGATACTTCATCAGGATGTGTGGAGTAACTCTGTCTAACAAAATGATTTTTCACAATAACATTTTTAAGAATATATTTTGATTAAAATTTATTATTTCAACTTTTAGTCCAAAGATGTAATTATTCGGAAATAAATGTAAAATAAAGTATGTAGAATATCGTAATTTAAATTAGGGTATTTAACTGCCACACTCATTTTTCAGCATCGAATTCGAATGTTTACGACATGAAAACTAATAGAAATCAACAAATCAACAAAAAATAAGCTGGTTTAAATTGAGCAACATATGAACGTTTATACATAAAAATTATATATTTTGCACTTTTTGATCTGAAATCGTCCGCCTCTGTGGTGTAGTGGTTAATGTGATTAGCTGCCACTCTCGGAGGCCTGGGTTCGATTCCAGGCTCTGCCACCAAATTTGACAAGTGGTACGTGGGATTGAACGGGGTCCACTCAACCTCGGGATGTCAAATGAGTAGAGGTGGGCTCGATTCCCACCTCAGCCATCCTGGAAATGGTTTTCCGTGCTTTTCCACTTCTCCTCCAGGCAAATGCCGGGATGTACCTAACTTAAGGCCACGACCACTTCCTTCCCTCTTCCTCGTCTATCCCTTCCAATCTTTCCATTCCCCAGCAAGGCCCCTGTTCAGCATAGCAGGTGAGGCCGTCTGGGCGAGGTACTGGTCATCTTCCCCAGCTGCATCCCCCGACCCAGAGTCTAAACCTCCAGGACACTGCCCTTGAGGCGGTAGAGGTGGGATTCCTCGCTGAGTTCGAGGGAAAAACCGACCATGGAGGGTAAGCAGATAAAGAAGAAGATCTGTAATCTTGGTTAGCGCCCGCTAAGAAACATTTCATACGGAACTACTCATTGTAAGTAAGGACATAATAAAATGACGTACCCGAATTGTATCTGCAAACTGTTAGTGAAAAAAGTCGACATCTCCTACCGTTTGGAAATATGTTTTAGGAGAGGGATCTGCTGAATACTACTCCACGAGATGTACGATACAGGCTGACCTTCACATTAATTAACCAAAAAGACCTGCGTTTACCTGTCTGCGTCACCGTTCAGCTATCTCTACTTTGTGCACGGTTCAGAGCAGTCCTATTGCTCAGCACGTGAAGTCGACTGATAGAGATGATAGTGAGTATACAGAGTGTAACTAAATAAGTGGGAAAGATCCGGGGATTCTATAGAGGACCTGACAACCAGTAGAACATGTCCTGTAAACATATGGTTTATTTGATTTCTTTTCCATGTTACAGGCATTGTTTGTGATGTACATAAACCAGACCACTTCATTATGGAGTTTTTTTAATGCTATTTGTTCGAGGCGTCGACCTACCCTAAGATCTTTTGCCCCTATTTGCATCGTATGTTATGAACATGAGTGTATTTCGGACTCTGCGGAAGTGTAAATTGTTCAATATGAGGAAAGGAACGTTAAGGACGACACAAACACCCAGTCCCTAGGCCAGGTATATTCACCATTTACAATTAAAAACTCCGGACCTGGCCGGGAATCGAACCCGGGTTCGCCGGATGACAAGCGAATGCGTTCCCTCGTACACCGCGGGGCCGGACCACTATGCAGGTTGGTCATTTGTGCTGATAAAGTGTAACTTACTACTTACAGTTCTCTACAGAAGGTGTTCAAAATGGCTACTAGGAGCTGTAATGCAGACGTCTATGCGCCGCATCTTTGACTGTCTCACTCGTTACCATTTTACAGGCGTCGGTCGTATCTGCTGACACCATTGCTCTATTCGCTGACGCAGCATTTCCACGTTATGAATAGGTGTGGCACACACAATGGCCTTCAAATGACCCCGTAAGTAGACGTCTAGTCCGCCTCTGTGGTGTAGTGGTTAGCGTGATTAGCTGCCACCCCCGGAGGCCCGGGTTCGATTCCGGGCTCTGCCAGGAAATTTGAAAAGTGGTACGAGGGCTGGAACGGGGTCCACTCAGCCTCGGGAGATCAACTGAGTAGAGGTGGGTTCGATTCCCACGTCAGCCATCCTGGAAGTGGTTTTCCGTGGTTTCCCACTTCTCCTCCAGGCGAATGCCGGGATGGTACCTAACTTAAGGCCACGGCCGCTTCCTTCCCTCTTCCTTGCCTATCCCTTCCAATCTTCCCATCCCTCCACAAGGCCCCTGTTCAGCATAGCAGGTGAGGCCGGCTGGGCGAGGTACTGGTCATACTCCCCAGTTGTATCCCCCGACCAAGTGTCAGAAGCTCCAGGACACTGCCCTTGAGGCGGTAGAGGTGGGATCCCTCGCTAAGTCCGAGGGAAAAACCGAACCTGGAGGGTAAACTGATGATGATGATGATGATGATGATGATGATGAAGTAGATGATGATGATGATGAAGTAGACGTCTAATTGATTGAGATTGGGAGAACGAGCAGGCCACGGTGTCGGTCCCTGGCGCCTTATACATTTGTTTGGGAATCGCTCACGTAAAATTGCTCTAGCAGCAAGAGAAAAATTAGCCGGTGCTTCATCATGCATAAACCACATGCGCTGAATTAAATCTAGTGGAACGTCTTCCAACAGACCATGTAAACCTTTCGTTAAAAAGGTGCAGTATGACGCTCCTGTCAATGTTCCCGGTAAAATGAAAGGACCAATTAATGTGTCGCCTATTATTCCAGCACAAACATGAATACTGAACTGTTGTTGATGACTCGTTTGCACAACATTTCTGGGATTTTCATACACCCTGACACGCATATTGAGAAAGTTCTGCGCTCTATTTCTGGTAAACCATGTACAAAAAGCTGCTCTGGGTGGAAAGTCGGCTGCACTAAGATCTTGGACACTTTGAAGGTGTAATGGATAAAGGAGCTGTTCTCGTAGAATCCCCCACACTGTCATATGACTCACATTCACCGTTTCCTCTGATTCCCTGGTGCTGCTCCTGCTATTTTCCTCAATATGGTTGAGAACTCGTTTCTGTGTGTCAGATGTCTTGTGCTCCTAGGTCGTCCATTATCAGCAACACGTCTGCTAAACGAGGCGGTTTCGCAAAGACGCTAGTGTATTCTTTCGAACGTCCATTTGTTCCGTAAACGTTTATTAGGAATGTGTTCCGCATACAAACGATGTGCTTCATTTGCGTTACACTCAGCCCGTCCATACAGAAGGCGCATGTCTGCCATTTCCTGATTCGATTACCCCGTTGTATCACGACTTGTACTGTACGTGCACTCAATAACAACTGGCAACACGTATCACTCCACTTGTACTGTACGTGCACTTAGTAACAGCTGACAACACGTATCACTCCACTTGTACTGTACGTGCACTTAGTAACAACTGACAACACGTATCACTCCACCTGTACTGTACGTGCACTCAATAACAACTGACAACACGTATCACTCCACTTGTACTGTACGTGCACTCAGTAACAGCTGACAAAACGTATCACTCCACCTGTACTGTACGTGCACTCAATAACAACTGACAACACGTATCACTCCACTTGTACTGTACGTGCACTCAATAACAACTGAAAACACGTATCACTCCACCTGTACTGTACGTGCACTTAGTAACAACTGACAACACGTATCACTCCACCTGTACTGTACGTGCACTCAATAACAACTGACAACACGTATCACTCCACTTGTACTGTACGTGCACTCAGTAACAGCTGACAACACGTATCACTCCACCTGTACTGTACGTGCACTCAATAACAACTGACAACACGTATCACTCCACTTGTACTGTACGTGCACTTAGTAACAACTGACAACACGTATCACTCCACTTGTACTGTACGTGCACTCAGTAACAGCTGACAACACGTATCACTCCACCTGTACTGTACGTGCACTCAATAACAACTGACAACACGTATCACTCCACTTGTACTGTACGTGCACTTAGTAACAACTGACAACACGTATCACTCCACTTGTACTGTACGTGCACTCAATAACAACTGGCAACACGTATCACTCCACTTGTACTGTACGTGCACTCAATAACAACTGGCAACACGTATCACTTCACTTGTACTGTACGTGCACTCAATAACAACTGACAACACGTATCACTCCACTTGTACTGTACGTGCACTCAGTAACAGCTGACAACACGTATCACTCCACCTGTACTGTACGTGCACTCAATAACAACTGACAACACGTATCACTCCACTTGTACTGTACGTGCACTTAGTAACAACTGACAACACGTATCACTCCACTTGTACTGTACGTGCACTCAATAACAACTGGCAACACGTATCACTCCACTTGTACTGTACGTGCACTCAGTAACAGCTGACAACACGTATCACTCCACTTGTACTGTACGTGCACTCAGTAACAACTGACAACACGTATCACTCCACTTGTACTGTACGTGCACTCAGTAACAGCTGACAACACGTATCACTCCACTTGTACTGTACGTGCACTTAGTAACAACTGACAACACGTATCACTCCACTTGTACTATACGTGCACTCGGTAACAGCTGACAACACGTATCACTCCACTTGTACTGTACGTGCACTCAGTAACAGCTGACAACACGTATCACTCCACTTGTACTGTACGTGCACTCAGTAACAGCTGACAACACGTATCACTCCACTTGTACTGTACGTGCACTCAGTAACAGCTGACAACACGTATCACTCCACTTGTACTGTACGTGCACTCAGTAACAGCTGACAACACATATCACTCCACTTGTACTGTACGTGCACTCAGTAACAGCTGACAACACGTATCACTCCACTTGTACTGTACGTGCACTCAGTAACAGCTGACAACACGTATCACTCCACTTGTACTGTACGTGCACTCAGTAACAGCTGACAACACGTATCACTCCACCTGTACTGTACGTGCACTCAATAACAACTGGCAACACGTATCACTCCACTTGTACTGTACGTGCACTCAGTAACAGCTGACAACACGTATCACTCCACTTGTACTGTACGTGCACTCAGTAACAGCTGACAACACGTATCACTCCACCTGTACTGTACGTGCACTCAGTAACAGCTGACAACACGTATCACTCCACTTGTACTGTACGTGCACTTAGTAACAACTGACAACACGTATCACTCCACCTGTACTGTACGTGCACTTAGTAACAACTGACAACACGTATCACTCCACCTGTACTGTACGTGCACTTAGTAACAACTGACAACACGTATCACTCCACTTGTACTGTACGTGCACTCAATAACAACTGGCAACACGTATCACTCCACCTGTACTGTACGTGCACTTAGTAACAACTGACAACACGTATCACTCTACTCTAGCTTATGCCCTGTGTGGAAATGTTTACTTTGCTAAGCTACTGACATTACGTGGCTTTGAATGCAAAACAAATGTATACAGACCTGAATAGGGGTGAAACGTACAAGTGGCCCGTCCTACATGTAGAGCTGGCAATCCGCACGTATGTGGGCTGTTACATGAAGGAGTGGTGAGGAATGAGAGGTATCGGTTTCCGAACCTCACGAGACATGTCTGGTCGTGACATCCCAGGGAAGGGTGGGTGCAGTTCCTCACCGGGGCGATGTCACGGCCAGGCAGATTTAGGATAGAATTAGTATAGATTTAATGTAGTTAAGTAGTTAGTTATAGGGTTAATTCAGATGTAGGGGGGTGCCCTGACATGTGGACTGGCCATTCGCCTATGTAGGAGGCAGCTAAGTAGATTTAGTTAAGGGTGGGGCCTTTCTTGGTGTATGATATCCCGCCCGTGTGGGGGCCACCAAGTTAGTTGTAAGATTAGAGGGTTGTAGGGTTGGCCCTTACATGTGGACTGGTCATCCGCCCGTGTATGGGCCACTTAGTAATTTAATTGGTGTGTTTTTGGTTCTGTCTATAATTGTTCAGTTTCTTTGGGTTTAATTATCCTTTGTTTTATGTAATGGTATTTTGAACATGCATCTGGGGTAAATGCCTGTAAGGTTCAATAAATTACTTACATACTTACTTACTTACTTACTTACTTACTTACTTACTTACTTACTTACTTACTTACTTACTTACTTACTTACTTACTTACTTACTTACTTACTTACTTACTTACTTACTTACTTACTTACTTACTTACTTACTTACTTACTTACTTACTTACTTACTTACTTACTTACTTACTTACTTACTTACTTACAAGTGGCCTGTGTGCTCTACACAAATGGCCAACTTGCATAGTGAAGTAGTCTGTGTTATGAACACCACAAACAATAACTGTAGCATGGGAACGAAAGCAAATAAACCATATGTTTACAGGACATGTTCTGCTTGTTGTCAGGTTATCTACCGAATCCCCGGAGGTTTTCAAATGGTATTTAGTTACACCCTATATACAAGGCATTGTGTTGAACTAAATAGAAAACAGTTCATCACCTTGTCTCACGCCTGTTTGTATGACGAAAAGTTCTGAGATGTCCCACATAAATTTTACTTCAGATTTCTTACCAGTCAGTGTATGTTTTATGCGTTCTCGAGTTTTGGGACCTAGTCCCCTCCCTTCTAGAATCTGGAACAATGAGGGCCTGTCAATCGAATCGTAAGCCTTTGTGAAATCTACTTCTGTGCATACGGGGGATTTTTGTCTGAGAACTCGCATTTTGAGTATGGTTTGGAAGTTAAATATTTGTTCGGAGCTTGACCTATTTGGTCTGAATCCTACTTGATATTCAGCTAATTTTGGTTGTAATTGTTTTTGTGTTATACTATTATTATTATTATTATTATTATTATTATTATTAATGGTTCATGTTTGTGGGTTACTGCAGTCACGTCCTAGTTCGTGAACCATGGGCAACGGCTGAGTGGCCTAGTAAGTGGTCCTGAGAGTCGGGATACCGGTTGCTATGGAATGGGAGTGGGCATCTCGGACATATTCTGAGTCGTGGCCCTCCTTGTGCTCAGGCGGCCAGGACTACACAATTCACCGGTGGTCCATAACCCGTTAGAGGAGAGATCCTCACTTGGACTATGTGCAAGTAGGGTAGCATCCTGCTTCATGAATTTACCGAGCTCAGAACACTTTAAGCAAGCCTCGGACCTATGGGAGTAATGGTGTCCCACTCCCATTTGACAGGCGAGGGACTCCTTGGAAACAACTTGGCGAACGAAATGGAATTCGATGGGGAGCTATCAATATTAATGGGGCTTATGGAAGAAAGAAGGTAGAAGTTGCTGAGTCAGCAAAGAGGATGCATCTGGAAGTGCTAGGAGTAAGTGATATTCGGGTAAGGGGAGATAAGGAGGAAGTTATAAGATATTATAAAGTGTACTTGACGGGTGTTAGAAAGGGAATGGCAGAGTCTGGGGTAGGGCTCTTTATCAGGAATACCATTGCACGCAGCATAGTTTCTGTTAGGCACGTAAGTGAGCGAATGATGTGGGTAGATTTGTCAGTGGGAGGAATTAGGACAAGAATTGTGTTCGTGTATTCACCATGTGAGGGTGCAGATGAGGATGAAGTTGACAAGTTTTATGAAGCATTGAGTGACATCGTGGTCAGGGTCAACAGCAAGGATAGAATAGTGCTAATGGGCGATTTCAATGTGAGAGTTGGGAAAAGAACTGAAGGATACGAAAGGGTGATTGGTAAATGTGGGGAAGATATGCAAGCTAATGGGAATGGGAAGCGTTTGTTGGACTTCTGTGCTAGTATGGGTTTAGCTGTTACAAATACATTATTCAAGCATAAGGCTATTCACCGCTACACATGGGAGGCTAGGGGTACCAGATCCATAATAGACTATATCTTAACAGACTTTGAATTCAGGAAATCTTTTAGGAATGTACGAGTTTTTCGGGGATTTTTCGATGATACAGACCATTATCTGATCTGTAGTGAACTAAGTATCTCTAGGCCTAGGGTAGAGAAAGTGAAATCTGTCTGCAAACGAATAAGGGTAGAAAATCTCCAGGATGAGGAAATTAGACAGAAGTACATGGATATGATTGGTGAGAAGTTTCGAACAGTAGACAGTAAGCAGGTTCAGGATATAGAAAGTGAATGGGTGGCATACAGGGATGCTGTAGTAGAAACAGCAAGGGAATGCCTAGGAACAACTGTGTGTAAAGATGGGAAAAGGCGAACATCTTGGTGGAATGATGAAGTGAGAGCAGCCTATAAACGTAAAAAGAAGGCTTATCAGAAATGGCTCCAAACAAGGGCCGAGGCAGACAGGGATTTGTACGTAGATGAAAGAAACAGAGCGAAACAAATAGTTGTTGAATCCAAAAAGAAGTCATGGGAAGATTTTGGTAATAACCTGGAAAGGCTAGGTCAAGCAGCAGGGAAACCTTTCTGGACAGTAATAAAGAATCTTAGGAAGGGAGGGATAAAGGAAATGAACAGTGTTTTGAGTAATTCAGGTGAACTCATAACAGATCCCAGGGAATCACTGGAGAGGTGGAGGGAATATTTTGAACATCTTCTCAATGTAAAAGGAAATCATCCTGGTGGTGTTGCAAACAGTCAAGCTCATGGGGAGGAGGAAAATGATGTTGGTGAAATTATGCTTGAGGAAGTGGAAAGGATAGTAAATAAACTCCATTGTCATAAGGCAGCAGGAATAGATGAAATTAGACCTGAAATGGTGAAGTATAGTGGGAAGGCAGGGATGAAATGGCTTCATAGAGTAGTCAAATTAGCGTGGAGTGTTGGTAAGGTACCTTCAGATTGGACAA
Organism: Anabrus simplex; assembly: GCF_040414725.1. NCBI lineage: Eukaryota > Metazoa > Arthropoda > Insecta > Orthoptera > Tettigoniidae > Anabrus > Anabrus simplex. Next base: position 369,571,374 of record NC_090268.1, on the reverse strand, counting down.
AGGCAGTAATTGCACCTATCTATAAGCAAGGGAACAGGAAGGATTGCAACAACTATCGAGGTATCTCATTGATTAGTATACCAGGCAAAGTATTCACAGGCATCTTGGAAGGGAGGGTGCGATCAGTCGTTGAGAGGAAGTTGGATGAAAACCAGTGTGGTTTCAGACCACAGAGAGGCTGTCAGGATCAGATTTTCAGTATGCGCCAGGTAATTGAAAAATGCTACGAGAGGAATAGGCAGTTGTGTTTGTTTCGTAGATCTAGAGAAAGCATATGACAGGGTACCGAGGGAAAAGATGTTCGCTATACTGGGGGACTATGGAATTAAAGGTAGATTATTAAAATCAATCAAAGGCATTTATGTTGACAATTGGGCTTCAGTGAGAATTGATGGTAGAATGAGTTCTTGGTTCAGGGTACTTACAGGAGTTAGACAAGGCTGTAATCTTTCACCTTTGCTGTTTGTATGATATGATGGATCATATGCTGAAAGGTATAAAATGGCAGGGAGGGATTCAGTTAGGTGGAAATGTAGTAAGCAGCCTGGCCTATGCTGACGACTTGGTCTTAATGGCAGATTGTGCCGAAAGCCTGCAGTCTAACATCTTGGAACTTGAAAATAGGTGCAATGAGTATGGTATGAAAATTAGCCTCTCGAAGACTAAATTGATGTCAGTAGGTAAGAAATTCAACAGAATTGAATGTCAGATTGGTGATACAAAGCTAGAACAGGTCGATAATTTCAAGTATTTAGGTTGTGTGTTTTCCCAGGATGGTAATATAGTAAGTGAGATTGAATCAAGGTGTAGTAAAGCTAATGCAGTGAGCTCGCAGTTGCGATCAGCAGTATTCTGTAAGAAGGAAGTCAGCTCCCAGACAAAACTATCTTTACATCGGTCTGTTTTCAGACCAACTTTGCTTTATGGGAGCGAAAGCTGGGTGGACTCAGGATATCTTATTGATAAGTTAGAAGTAACAGACATGAAAGTAGCAAGAATGATTGCTGGTACAAACAGGTGGGAACAATGGCAGGAGGGAACTCGGAATGAGGAGATAAAGGCTAATTTAGGAATGAACTCGATGGATGAAGCTGTACGCATAAACCGGCTTCGGTGGTGGGGTCATGTGAGGCGAATGGAGGAGGATAGGTTACCTAGGAGAATAATGGACACTGTTATGGAGGGTAAGAGAAGTAGAGGGAGACCAAGACGACGATGGTTAGACTCTGTTTCTAACGATTTAAAGATAAGAGGTATAGAACTAAATGAGGCCACAACACTAGTTGCAAATCGAGGATTTTGGCGACGTTTAGTAAATTCTCAGAGGCTTGCAGACTGAACGCTGAAAGGCATAACAGTCTATAATGATAATGTATGTATGTTATTATTATTAGTATTATTGTTATTAATTATATCCCTTGACAGAGTGTACTGACCTTCGTTTCAGACTGACCCGTGTTTGATTCTCAACCTGTCTGGGGGGGGATATAAAATGGGTATAGTTTATTCCTCGGTCTTGGGGTCTGAGTACTTGTATTCGTAATAATTCACTTCTCTTCATCTACATACTGTATAACACCCCAAACAGAAGCACGCAATCGTGATTACATACCTCCACATGATGTTGCGTCCGAAAGGGCATCCAGCTGTAAAACTGGGAGAACTCCGCATTAAGTGCCGACAACAAAAAATTGAGAAACATTTCAGTGGAGATAATAATAATAATAATAATAATAATAATAATAATAATAATAATAATAATAATAATAATACAGACATCGAGGTGCTGGAAGTTATTTTAGGCGATGTAAATCTATCGACAGGTGGCTGGCGTATTTGAACACATGAGCCGCATCAAACCCCTCAACTCGAGCTCAAAAGACCAGTGGGCTGCTCTCATGCCATTTATCCCGAATCCTATTTCAGAGTATCGGTGAAATGAAATGAAATAGTGAATGATTTTAGTGCCGTGAGTGTCCGAGGACAAGGTCGGCTCACCAGATGCAGGTCTGTTGATTTGACACCCGTAGGCGATCCGCGCGCCGTGATGAGGATGAAATGATGACGAAGACGACACATGCACCCAGCCCCCGTGCCAGCAGAATTAACCAACTATGGTTAATGAATATTGAATTTTCACGACCGCGTTGTAATCGAAACCGCCTTTCAACCTATTAGGTCGTGTTATGTACATTTAGTACGTGTTGAAGAGATGTTAAGTACCGAACAAAAATGGCCAACCAGACACCAGTGGGGTCCGAACCCATAACCTCCCGATTTCGCGTCGGTTGCTCTACCAATTGAGCTATGGTGGCCTAGGCCATCTTTGTTCTGTTGGAAAGGATCTGAGCTACAGGTCTGGTACTACTACCATCACACTGGACATGTTCTGTTTGTTGTCAGCTTATCTACCGTATCCCCGGAGGTTTCCTAATGGTATTTAGTTACACCCTATATACAATATACAATACACAAGGCATTGTGTTGAACTAAATAGAAAACAATGTAGTTGTACCAGACCTGTAGCTCAGATCCTTTCCAACAGAACAAAGATGGCCTAGGCTACCATAGCTCAATTGGTAGAGCAACCGACGAGAAATCGGGAGGTTGTGGGTTCGGATCCCACTGGTGTCTGGTTGGCCATTTTGTTCTGTACTTAACATCTTTTCAACACGTACTAAATGTATATAACACGACCTAATAGGTTGAAAGTCGGTTTCGATTACAACTATGGTTAAAATTCACGACCCTGCCGTGAAACGACCCCGGGATCCATGTGACAAAAGGCCAGCACGCTAAATAATTAGCCATGGAAAAAATCGGTAAGTGGTTACTACAGTAGGAGTTACAATTCTGTAGCCACGCTATAAATGAGAATAACAGCCACGAGGCCGAACAGGGCCACTCAGTACAGCAGGACTGACTTGAAATTGGAAATTCAATGTCCCTATGAATATGAAAGAACCATTATAGCGTTATTACAAGGCCACGAGCGTTAGAATGGGAGAGGAAGGAAATGGAACAAGAAGGTTTCTCTCCTCCTTGAGTGAAAGACGTGACTTTGATTTATTCAATAAAATGAATATCTTTTTCCCATCTTCAAGATACAATAATCCTAACATATTGATGTAGAACCCATGACACCATGTTGGAGGACTCTCATCAGACATACTGTGTGAGTATCTAGTAAGAGTGGTGATTGCGAAGGACATATGACGAGAAAATTTTCCCCTCTTACCAGTAATAATCAGAAGAAGGGATTGGAAGGGATTGGACCCTTAAAACAACGGCGGTATTGGTAAAAGTTGGCAAAATGTCACAAAGGGTGTCAAAATAGAAGACCCGTAAGTCTTGCGAATCTAATACCATCAGTGTAGAAGTCAGAGAGGAGACTAAAAGAAGTAAGTAGAAGCAATACTATACCCACTTTTGAGCCCTGTTATTGCTACCTCACGTTCCGAATTTGAGAGCTCCTAGGGCGAGTGAATAGATCCTCCTCGAAAATTTCTCATAAATACGTGTTCGTGGAATGACTTGTTTTTGTGGGATTACACGCCATCGACTGAGGATTATTTTTGTAGTCATCGTCTTCCTCAGCAAATCCAATCCAACCCTAAAAACAATATTGGGACCATTTAAAAATATTTTAGATTGATAATTTAATGAGTGTAAGAACTGGCATTATTGTCTTCGAAGTACTGTATCGTTTAAATAGTCTTTGGCGGTTTGAAATTTCAAATAATCTCTCATGGAATTCTCTTTCTATATATTTTCTTTTCAGGTAAAAAATAATTGGTGGTTGATGGGAGTAAATATGTAAGAAACCATAATGCAAGAAAATATGGAAAAAATCAATTAATGTTATAAATTTATGATACGGAAGTAACACCTGAAAAATGACCACAAAATTTTTAAAAATCAGGAAAAAACGTAGATGGGAAAGGGATTTATTTATTTATTTATTTATTTATTTATTTATTTATTTATTTATTTATTTATTTATTTATTTGCCTTGTTATCGGCGTAGATAAATAAAGTCCTCTCTTACGCTGAGCCATGTTTAACAACTGCATCAAATTGACTGATACAATTAAGTGAAAGACCTACAACTTGTTTCCCAGTCAATGATCGGGTCAGGGATGGAATGAATGAAGCCCCAATCTTGCGGCGAGGATAGAAATTGTGCCGGCTGCCGAAGCCTGTCGCACTCCAACTGGGGCAATGACTGACAGATGAAATGATAGTGGAGAGTGTTGCTTCCTTGTCTCCCTATATATATTTCCATCCCCCACCACAAGGCCCCTGTTCAGCATAGCAGGTGAGGCCTCTTGTGCGAGGTACTGGTCCTCCTCCCCAGCTTCATCCCCCGACCCAATGTCTTGCGCTCCAAGAAACTGCCTTTGAGGCGTTAGAGGTGGGATCCCTCGCTGAGTCCGAGGGAAAACCTACCCTGGAGGGTAACGGATGTAGAAATAATAATAATAATAATAATAATAATAATAATAATAATAATAATAATAACAATAATAATAATAATAATAATAATGATAATAATAATAATAATAATAATAATAATAATAATAATAATAATAATAATAATAATAAATGATAGTCTTAATCACAAGTTGGTAGAAATGGAAATGAAATTAAAATTTACACTCAAGTTGTTAAACAGAGACTGGAAGAAATCAGGGAAAACAGCAAAATGTGTAACATTATGAGAAGATCTGGGAAAGGAATAATCCAGAGAAGATATATGTAGCTAGTAGTAAGTATATAAAGTATATACATTCCCTTCCCCCCACCACAAGGCCCCTGTTCAGCATAGCAGGTGAGGCCTCTTGTGCGAGGTACTGGTCCTCCTCCCCAGCTTCATCCCCCGACCCAATAAAACTTAGCAAAACCTAAGATAAAGAACTAAAATCTGAGTTCTTCTTCTGCTTCTTTTTACCGCTTTCCTCACACCGTGGTGAATTCTCTGGTACTAACTGTGTCGCACATGTTAACTCGTCGGATGCTCTTCCTGACGGCAACCCTAAGTAGAGGGATGTATTTCTTACCGTACTCTGCACATATCATTGTTGCGGTTGGTAGTGTGCTATGTTTATATGAAGGTGAGAGTGTTGGCACAAAGACGATCGCCCAATCCCCTAATCAGTGCAAATACCCATATGCGATTAATATCCCCGACCCGGCTGGGAACCGAACTAGAAACCCTTTAAACCGAGGATTTCGACGGCTTCCCTTTTTACACTAGGCTGTACCTTGATTAAGGCAACGATCGCTACCTCCCCAATCGCCCTTTCCTATCGTTTCGTCGCTGATAACTTTCAATAATATTATGGAAAACACGTATAGAAATAATCTGTACCAAGTCCATGCTGTGTGTTATGGATACAAGTAATAGCTGCGAGTTATAAAGACCAGACCCCTGACCAACAGAGATTAACGTTACTTGATTAAAAGTCCCGTGAATCGCCCGGGAATCGAATCTTCTAATGGAGGGGTGGTTTCGAACGCCACTATCGGCAGCCCTAAAGATGGATTTGTGTGGTTTCCCATTTTTACACCAGGCAAATGCTGTACCTTAATTAAGGCCACAGTCACTTCCTTCCCACTCCTAGCCCTTTCCTATCCCATCGTCGCCATAAGACTTATCTGAGTCGGTGCGACGTAAGGCAGATTGTAAAAAAAGGAACTTCTAATTAGAAATCCGAAGAAAACGGTGATCATTCAGCCAAGGAGTGAGATAGGTGGACGGACAGATAGACAGACGACGGAACGATATTTTCAGAAATTAGAGAGACGCAAAGAACATAGGCAAATAAGAAAAGAAAGAAAAATAATATTTTTTGAGGAGGTGATTACTGATAGAAGCAGAAAGTAAAGACTTTCAAATGCGGGGGGACGAAACTTGAGAGAAGGAAGGGAACAGCGACTTGTAAGTGTAGCAGTTTCCGGAAATGCATAATAGACTCCGAGATAAGAGACTCATTACACGTTCATAAACTCAAATAAGGCTGTAAAATTTCATCAAATTTTTCACTACTCTGCTTATCTTAACACATTCATGTAACGAGGTAACATTATTCCGCAGTAAAAGTAGAATATTATAGCCTCTCATTAGCTTAAATGGTTACAACAACGACAAAAGGGAAGGCAGCCCTAGGGTCAACGTTCAGTGGAGTGCAACTTCCTCGCCATCCGACAAGTGGTCGCGAGATGTTCCTTGGGCATTTGCTTCATTTTCAAACATTGAACGATTACGAACATGTGCTCGAGTGCACGCGAAGCCATTCTTTAGTCTATTTGTGGGTGAATTAATTAACTCATTGATTTAGCTGTTGATTTTCCACTCAGTGGACCCTCGGTCGAAAATTTCTCTTGAAGTATCACGTGGTGTCAGGAAGGACATTTAGACTTGTACCTACACGGGGGCTCCAATGACAGTATAAATTATTATTATTATTATTATTATTATTATTATTATTATTATTATTATTATTATTATTATTATTATTATTATTTCGTTCGTAATCCGTTTACCCGCTAGTGTTGGTTTCTCCCTTGAACTCAGCGAGGGCTCCCACCTCTACCGCCTGGAGCGTGAGACTTTGGGTCAGGGAGATATTGCTGGGGAGAAGGTCCAGAACCTCGCCCAGGCGGCCTCGCCTGCTATGCTGAACAGGGGCTTTGCGGGGTGATTGGAAGTTCGGAAGGGATAGACAAGGAAGAGGGAAGGAAGCGGCCGTGGCCTTAAGTAAGGTACCATCCCTGCATTTGATTTTAAGAGAAGTGGGAAACCGTGGAAAACAACTTCGAGGATAGCTGATGTGGGAATTGAACTTCCCTCTACTCAGCTGACCTCCCAAGGCTCGTACCACTTTTCAAATTTCGTGGCAGATTCAGGAATCGAACTCGTGCCCCCGAGCTGGCAGCTAATCACAGTAACCACTACACCACAGAGGCGAACAGTAGTAGTACTAGCCTAGTGACAAGTCTGTATAGTGACACACCATGGTTAGCCAGTACTAGTCCTGTTGGACGAACAAAATATCACCATCAGAATGTAGGCTGGCATGGTAAGAGAGATGGAGGTATAGTATTTTTAATCACAGGACTGCGTGCAAATAGCCTGGATTCAGTTCCAAACCACTTCGCAGTTTTCATAAGCAGTAATGGTGTATGATGCTATGATGCTCTTGATGGCGATTCGTCCGTCAGATGGAGACGTTAAGCATTGAGTAGACCCCTTGCTGCTCTTCGACACGAGCAGGCTACGTTCCGCCACGGGATTTCACCCTCTTCCTTCCTATTACCATATCACGTCATTCAGTTTTTTCTCATTAACTCCTCTGGTGAAGCTGACGTCAGGAAGGGCATCCGGCAGTGAAACTCGCTTCATAGATTCATCTAATTTCACACCCATTCCCGTAAAGAAACGGGAAAGGGGTTGGGCACGTATTATTATTATTATTATTATTAATGGTTTTACGTGCCGCTAACTACTTCTTGAAAGTTGTCGGGGACCCGAGGTGTCCGAACTCCATGCCAGTAAATTTACCGACACGAGGCTGACGTATTTTAGCACCTTCAAATACCACCGGACTGAACCAGGGTCGAACCTGCCAAGTTAGGGTCAGGAGGCCAGCGCCTCAACGGTCTCAGCCGTTCATTCCGCCTATTGTTATTATTATTATTATTATTATTATTATTATTATTATTATTATTATTATTATTATTATTATTATTATTATTATTATTATTCCGCACTATAGTGGGGCTGCGGTTGTGAGCTGTGTCGTATGGGTGCACTTGACCCTTTTTTACGGGATAAACTGAAGTGAGCTCTTGTGTATTTGTGTGAGATACAGTTTGCCCCAACGATGAACTGAAAGTAAATCCATTTCCGTACATGTCATAAAGTCCCTTGGAAAGAGTTGAAGGTGAACGATTCACTCTACGTAACCTTGGCTCTAACTGTGATAAAGTGAGTAGCTCTATGCCCGTCCACTTTGCCCTCAGGTGCTCATTTTTGGTGAGGGCTGATTGTACCTCTAGCTACTGCACCTCTGTCGAAATTGAAATCCCCTTTTAAATTGACTTTGTGACATAGAATCAAACCCACATTGATTCAGAAGAACGGAGAATGCCTTTACCACATCGGCTAGGCAACACATATAATGAACATGCACATTTGGAATAACTATTTCAGTCACTAATTATATTTTTGTTCTTAGCGTGATATTCCTCGGGGTTATCTCCGATTTGTAACACGGGTTGGTGACCACCAGGCTCTGCTACCAAGGCTTGAATTGCTTTCTCTTAATCATACCAGCTTTCTCATGATATTTCTTTCTATCTGACTCCCTTGTCCAACTCCTGTTCTCTTCCGAATGAATTGAATATGTGGTTCGCGCCATACCTGCATTCGGAAGTTTGTGGTAACGAACCCCACTGTCGTAGCCCTGTAGATGGTTTTCCGTGGTTTCCCAGTTGCTCTTTTTTTCTATTTGCTTTACGTCGCACCGACGCAGACAGGTTTAATTGCGACGATAGGATAGGGGAGAGCTAGGAATTGCCGTGGCCTTAAATAAGGTACAGTCCCATCTGATTTCCTATCTAGTTTGAACGCTGGACATGAGAGCAGGCAAACAGCCGGCACTCCAATGAGAACCTGTATATACATATGTTATTAATAACCTTAGTTTTAGATCTGCAGTGACAAGTGTGTTCCAACAACACCGCATAGAGGGACATCGACAGGCGGAAGAAGATAGCCCCTTGCATGCAAGGCTTGGCTATAATTCCCCCTCTCCAAAAGGAGACTTGGCACCAGGGACTGCTGGCTGCTGGACAATGGGATGAACCTGTGGCCCAAAGCCCAGACGCTAGCAGACCCGAGCCGACCCGGCAGTGACAAGAAGGACTGATCCCTATAATAACAGAAAATTGCAAGGAAATGGTTATGATTGCATGACACCTATTCCTAACTAACACAACCTCTGGTCTTTATCCAGCCCACATCCTTGCATGTGCTATCAAAAGATGTCAGGTTTTACATGTAGGCTCTTTCTTCTTTCTGCCTATGTGGTTTTTCCCTGACCCTTCAATACCACACTTCAACACCATATACCTAACACAAACTCTTGCCGTGGTAGCGAGTCTGACTCGGAAACCGGCAGATACTCCTTGTATCACTTCCCACTCCACCCAGCTATCTCTTTTCTTCTTAGAAATTAATAGCATGTCGGAGGCCATGTAGATTGAGTCGATGGTCACGGCGGGGGAGCGGGCTACGGGGCCCCCCGTATATATAAAAAAAAATCATTTGCCTGGTGTCATCATTCGTCGTTTGAGAGAGCTCCGGAACAGTCGCTTGTTCGCTCCGCTCTGTACACTATTGCTGGAAGCGTTGTGCTACGGGGCGCAGTGTCTCGATCGTTAGACTTCATTGTTGTGTTCACATTACTTATTGCGATTCAACAGGGAGTGAGCAATTTTGTCTGCGGCTATCTTCACATTTACTTGTGATACAGCCAAACTTTTCAAACATTTTCGGTTCGAGTTCACTGTGCTACGTGCCCGCGACCACCACTGCAGTGACTGGGGGTCCTGGTTGGCTCGAGTCACGGGCCCTCTGCTAGGTCCGCGCTGGGGAGCGCGCCCTTGGACTTATTCTTCGCCTCTGCTCCTGAACTTCGCCTGCTTCGTTGCTCTGCTGGTCCCGTACCGTAACAGATATTGTTAGGAGAGCAAATTAGCGTTACGGTACGGCCTAGGACTAGTTGTAGGCCCCCCTAATTTTGACTGTTTCCTCGGCAGCCAACGTAATTCTCAGTGTAACTTATTGACCGCAGTTCGTGTCTTGTCTGTGGCCCCAACCACTATAAAAACTCTCCCTGACACGAGCACGACAATAAGTCAACACTTTTTTCAGTCCACTTCGGTGTTTGACGTCCCACCTGCTCACACTACCCGTTTTAAGACTGGACTGTTTTGGTACGCCCTGAGTACCATTGTCTTTCCCCCACCCCCTGTATTTTCCCCTGTCTCGGCAGAGGAAATTATCATGAACACTAACATTAGACCGGTGAAATTTGTCAACCTGAACGCACCATCGAACCACGGACCAGCGCGCCCGGGCCCTAGCCGAGTAAGGTTGACAATGAGTAAACCCAACCGCACGAGCTCCCAAGAACTCACTAATGCCAGTCTCCCTGGAGTGAGCATTAAGTCAGCATACGCGCAGTATGTCCCGCCAGATACCATCTCCCCGAAATTTGATCGGCCTCGGTCAGAGAGTAAGCCCTCCTCCAGTCACGACTCAAGTGCAGCCCGTGATTACTTCCCAAGCCACTGCTGGCAATCTGGATTCCGACGATTTTACTACCCTCCCGGCTCGCCACCACAGGAAGGGGAGGCGCAAGGACTCCCCCCTCCCCCACACCTGTTCAGATAACGAACAGGTACCAGATCTACAATACGCTCCCTGAAGAGGTGGTTTCAGAGCAAACACCTCACTCTGTTCCACCCCCCCCCAGCTACTAGATCCAGACTCAGCTCTGATGCCTCCTCTGGCACCGGCTCCAGCACCAGCTCTCGCTCCCCGTCCCCTACACAGGAGCATCAAGAGAACCAGCGCATACGTTGTATTAATATCCCACCTGTCTATGTGCGGGACATCAAGGACATTAACGCCCTCACTAAACTTTTCAAGGAAAATAATATAGATTACTCCATCAAAACCCTACATAATGGGATCAGGATTCAAACCAGATATGTCCATGATTTTGAAACCTTAAAGCAAACACTACGGACACATAATGGCCAGTATCACTCCAGACAGCTCCACCTAGAAAAGATCGAGAAAGTGGTAATTCGAGAGCTGCACGCCACCCAGGACCCAGATGAAATGAATGATGAATTCACCTCTGCTGGCTTCAAAGTCAACTCTGTGGCCCAGATGACGTCACAGAGGACTAAGAGGAAGATGCCTCTCTTCCTCGTGGCGTACTCTCAAGCCTCAGAAAAGAATATTTTTGACATCAAGTTCCTGGCTAGAACGGCAGTCAAAATTGAGAAATACCGCTCCCCTGAGGGACCGGTCCAGTGTTTTAGGTGCCAAAGGTTCGGCCACTCCTTTGGAGGGTGCTTCTGCCTTTCTAGGTGTGTCCTCTGCGGCAACCTACACTATACAAGACTGCCCAATCAAGGAGGTCCGCAACAATATGCCTAAGTGCGTCAACTGTGGAGAAGCTCACACAGCTAATTACAGGAGGTGCCAGGCCTATCGTAGGCTGATAGAAAGCCAATCAGCCCGGCTCCCTTCTGTCAAGAAGGAGGCTGCGGGTCCCCCTCCTTTCAGACTCAGGCCGAATGTTACATTCCCCGCTGCTGCAGACCCCAATACCCCCAATGAGGCAACTGACAACTTGATCCCCCCACTCCCCCTATTCTCTGACGAGGCCTTTCCGAAACAGCCAGCCCTAAACGGTCTACTGACCCGAAAATGCGATACCGACTTAGCTAGCTAGCGAATCATTCTAGTAGAGGAGGGTGAGGCTTCGACGACCGGGCTGAGTTCCAGGCTCGCCGAGGGTGCTCCATTCTAACGTCATATTTATGAACCACGGTAACTTGTTTATGTACTGAAGCCTTGGACAGGTACAGTAGTTATGTAGAAATGAAAAAGCACAGGATAGGGTAGCATGGAGGGCTGCACAAACCCAGTCTATGAACTGATGACGCAAACAAAAATATTTTTTCAAGTTAGAACTGCCTTTCTCACACCGTCAAGAAAGTGAACTCCCTTCTCTGATGATCCAACAAATGCAAATGGGGCCAGTTAAATGGCCATAAACAAAATCGGCCATTCTTCAACGAGTATTTTGCTAGTAATATTTATAGTAAAGGTAACATGTCTGAATCGCTATGATGATGATGAGTATTATTATTATTTCCGCCTTCATAGCGCAACGGTTAGCACTATTAGTAGAGGTCCTCGAGGGCCCGGGCTCGATTCCCGGTACTGCCAGAAATTTATGTTGGCAGGAGAGCTGGTATGTGGTTTAAATTGTACACGCAGTTCACCTCCATTGGGGGTGTGCCTGAAAATTGGTGCACCACCTCAAGGCAAAGATACGAGTTTACTTGTATTATTATTATCATATATGCGGATGATCGAGCTATTGCTACTCAAGCAAACTGCTTTGAGGTTGTAGAAGAAAAGTTATCAGAGGCTCTTTCTGAACTATCCTACTACTACAGAGGAAATCAATTGAAGCCTAACCCATCTAAAACTCAGGTATGTGCCTTCCATTTAAAGAACAGACAGGCGTCAAGGAAATTGCAGGTAGTATGGGAAGATACTCAGCTAGATCACTGCCCAACACCTAAATATCTAGGTGTAACATTGGATCGTGCTCTCACCTACAAACAACACTGCATGAACATCAAGCAGAAAGTGTCGGCTAGAAACAACATCCTTCGCAAGTTGTCTGGAACCAATTGGGGTACACATCCAAAGACGTTGAGAACTACAGCCCTGGCTCTGTGTTACTCCGCTGCAGAGTACGCTTGCCCTGTTTGGTACAGATCAAGTCATGCTAAGCAAGTTGACATTTCTCTAAATGAAACATGTCGACTCATTACTGGCTGCTTGAGACCAACTCCACGAGATAGAATCTACTGTTTGGCTGGAATCGCCCCACCAGATATAAGAAGAGAAGTTGCATCCATGAATGAGAGAACTAAAGCACTTGCCTCATGTGCACACCCATGAAATGGATATGAACCTGCCCACCGAAGATTGAGGTCTAGGAGGAGTTTCCTGAATACAACCGAAGATTTAAACGAATCTGCCCAATCCACACGGTTGAGATTATGGAGAACTAGAAATCCTCAACTTGCTGATTGGATGCTACCAATTGAACATCTCCCCCCAGGACACGAGGAACATTGGTCTACGTGGAAATCGCTGAACAGGCTTCGCACTGGGGTTGGTAGATCAAGAACCAATATGGTAAAGTGAGGCTTTCCTGGCACATCCAGGCAATGCGAATGTGGTGAAGACCAAACCACAGCCCATTTCATGAACTGTAGTAAGTGTCCTTTAAGTTGCACAATAGAGGACTTGATGGCTGCAACACCTAATGCCCGTGATTTGGCAAAATTTTGGGCAGACACTATTTGATATGTATGTCATTAAGTACCATTATGCAATGTAAAATGTATGCTTCTGATACGAATAAATAAATTATTATTATTATTATTATTATTAATAATATAAACAGCGTTGATAATCTATTTATGGATAAGTCTGCAAGAGTCTATGGAAGTATTGTTATATTTATCTTATTTGCAGAAGGTATCCTGGTAGAATATTACATAATAACTGCCTTTGTTTCATGACGTTCTGATTTCCAAAATAATGACTGCGATGGAGTAAATTGTATTACCAAGTATTTGAAGCTCGTTGTGACGCGACGGTCATGTTTTGTGATTCCTCTTACATTTAATTTTGCGCCAACCTTGTTACGGACAGTGTTCGACAGCGTTGTGTAATCAGATTCCCTAATCCGCGGCCCATTGACAGGATAAAACTCTACACGTCCGCTGTTTTCTCCTAATTGAAGTGTTGCACTGCATGGCAGGTGCTAGCAGCTTAACTCTTCCAATATATCAGCGCTGATCCGGCGACAAAGATCAAAGGGCAATGTAATTATGTTCCTCCAGACGTAATGTTGACCCTCTTACAGCTTTTTTAAATAGTAGAGTGGTTTTTTACATGTATATTTATAGTGTTATATTTTGTATTGAAATTTGTGTGTTTTACCGACTGGAAAGTTTTTATGTTACATTATGTTACACCTCTTATAATTGTAAGGTTAATTTTATATCGAACTCAGCGGTGAGTTGTGCTTTAGGAAGAATGAGACTAACAGCTACCAATTAAGACTGTACTTCCATACCGTTTATGTAATGATTCAAGTACTCGACGGAATGTTTGACTCCAGAAGCAAGTTATTCTTATTCTGATTCTACTTCCCTAGCTTTTAGTCCCACTCTGGTACAGTATCCGCTTATAAACATGCCATCCTCCACTACCTGCGTTCAAGGGCGTCAGCTTCCGTCTTGGCTACAAGACGTATGTCCTCCTTGATGCAGTAGAACCATCGCTTCTTGGGACGACCTCGAGATCAAGAACATCCAGGATCAAATTGAAGGGCTATATGTATCAATGAGTCGCTGCGGACGACCTGACCATACCACTTAAGTAGTGAATCTCGTACCTTCTCTGGTAAAGGTGCCACTCCCAATCGCCTTCGGTCATCTTCATTTCTGACATGGTCCAATCTTGTGAGACCCACTGGGCAACATAAAATTTACATCTCAGTACAATGTAGAACTTAATCGTAATTATTTTGTTATAGGCCTCCATTCAGACCTTAGAGTGCAACTTATTGGACTATGGATTTGTAGACTTTTGCTTTCAAGTGGGTGGGAAATGAAATGAAATGGCGTATGGCTTTTAGTGCCAGGAGTGTCCGAGGACAAGTTCAGCTCGCCAAGTGCAGGTCTCTTGATTTGACTCCCGTAGGTGACCTGCTTGTCATGATGAGGATGAAATGATGATGAAGACGACACGTACACCCAGCCCCCGTGCCAGCGAAATTAACCATTTATGGTTAAAATTACCGACCCTGCCTGGAATCGAACCCGGGACCCTTGCGGCCAAAGGACAGCACGCTAACCATTTAGCCATGGAGCCGGACAGTGGGTGGGAATTTTCTTGTTACGTAGCACACCAGTGACCTGACGCTACTTCGGCCATGTAGAATTTACTCGTGCTCGGGTGTCTGGTAAGGTATCTCCATCTCAGGTGATATGTGACCCAATATGCTAGTATGTTCAATAATGTAAAACATATTTATACAGTTTTGATGAATCTGAAGCCCGTCATATCGATTGTAGAAGTCAAGTATCCTAGTTTGGTCTGGAACATTATTTGGAAGAATTCGCACAAGTGGATTCCATTTGAGTTGCGAATTTCGATGTACAGGCGTGTAAATGAAATCATGGCCGATGAGAACAAAATGAAAAAAATAACGAAATTGCAGACGATACGTGTGCTGTGTGTAAGCACAGACGCATTCTGGAACATAAGAGTACGACATGAGGTAACGCTGCCATCATCTGGAGATGGGCAACAAACTTCAAGAAGCGTGTAAAAGGTACGTCAGTGAACGGTTCAGAACTTGTGTTAGATATCCTCAAATTTCAAATAAGCTATACTAAAACTCGAATACAGTTTTCTGGCTCACAGCAAGAAATGCTTTTTAATAATATTGGCAAAATAATTCACACTCACCCAGAACCATTATTTGCTTCTTTGACCACCTCCGCAAAGAACGATGGAAATTAGTGCAAAAGACATGTATAGATGTATTTGGAAAGCATTTATATGTATTCTGACTTAAATTGAGTGTTAATTAATGAGTGTATTATTTAATAACTATATTTTTTTCTTTTCCGGTCATATGTAAGTAAATGTACTTTCTGCATGATGACCGGATACAGAATGAGTGACATTATCGATAACATGTAGTTATTCCCAATTTTCTTTCAAGGTGTTATTTAATATCGTTATATTTATACTCCAGTAGCCGGCCCGCGGTGTAGGAATAGCGTGCCTCCCTCTTACCCGGCTTCAATTCTTGGCCAGGTCAGGGATTACCTGGATCTGAGGGCTGGCGTAAGGACAACTCAGCCTACGTGATTACAATTGAGGGGCTGCCTAACGGTGAGATAGCGGCCCCGGTCTAGAAAGTAAAAAAATGGCCGAGAGTATTCGTCATGATGACAACTCAAAATCCGCAAGCCTTTGGGCTGAGCAGCGGTCGCTTTGTAGGCCGTGGCTCCTTGAGGTTGCTGCACCATGTGGTTTGGTTCTTTGGTTTATACTGCAGTGAACCAGATACCATGTGTTTCGTATAATTAAGAAGAGTGAAAGACTTATGAACCAAAGAAAGCTTGAAAACTGTGCAATTACGTTATTATAGTGTTATGTTACTCTGCAAGAAGACTCAACAAATGCAGGCTGTCCGGGAAATAGTACAAGTAGGAAGGATGTTATAATAAGTTTTTTAGACTGTTCTTCGGCGAGTTAAGTTTGAGAACAAATCATAAACTTTTCAACATCGCTCAGCACCTACAGTACACATGTTGTGCTGCAAACAATCCTGGGAAGGCAAAATTTCGCGTGCAGTGTCTAAGTTTCCTCTGCTTCCTCGGCTTCCTCTGCTATATACACAGTGGAGAAGCGAGGCATGTGAAGTCGTTGCTTGACCGAGCACTTGCCAGACCGTATCCGTGCCACTCACCCGGACACAAGCGTTGCTAAATCCTCAATTTCACCGCAATTTCAACGCGCTATTTCAAACTATATTCCGTAAGATTTTGAAACAGCCTGTTACGTTTCGTTTTCAGAAGTATTCCTTGCCCCTTCAGCTTGCTCTACCATTAATTGGAAAATCTTAGTACAGCCAGCGAGCAAGTAGCTGCGAGGTTTATTTCACGCAGCTATCAGCTTGCATTCGGGAGAGAGTGGGTTCGAACCCCACTGTCGGCCGCCCTGAAGGTGGTTTTCTGTGGTTTACCATTTTTACGCCAGGCAAATGCTGGGATGTACATTAATTAAGGCCACGGCCGCTTCCTTCCCGTTCCTAAGCATTTCCTATCCTATCGTCACCATAAGACCTACATGTTTCGGTGCACATTGTGCAATTTTTTTTTAATGAGATTTTGACAGCACGGACAGAATTTCCCGATCTACGAATCTATTTTAGTAACATGCATAATACATGAATAGATCAAAATGTTAGCATTGTAATATTTCTGTATCACCTATAATGGGAGCTAATATTTGTTACTAGTTGTTTAACGTCGTACCTAACAAATAGAAGGTTTTCGGCGACGGAAAATTGGTAAATGGCAGGACTGGGAATGTAGCAACTGTGGCATTAATTAAAAGCACATACCCGGCATTTAACCATTATTAAAGTGAGAAATTACGGTAAACCATCGTCAGGGCTGTCTATGGCGGGATTCAAACCCACCATCTCCCGAACGTGAACTCACAGCTACACGACCCTAAACGCAGGGCCAACTTGCTCGGTATTACATAACATAAAACTTTAGTTGCTTACATTTATGAAGCTGCTTATTGTTACTGGAAACGTTTGTTAAAACAGAAGAGGAAACGGCTTGATCCCTTTGCAGAATCAATTCTTTAACAATAGTAGGCCTGCAGTGATTCTATCCTGTTTCATTGCAAACGATCTCTTCGATATTTCAAGGCTCTTCTGAAACTGCAGCAACAATTTTCTATTTTAAGTATGTAGATATTATTTTACGCCGGCCCCATGGTGTAGGGGTAGCTTGCCTGCCTCTCGCCCGGAGGCCCCGGGTTCGATTCCCAGCCAGGTCAGGGATTTTTCTCTCAACCTGAGCGCTGGTTCGAGGTCCACTCAGCCTGCGTGATTAGAATTGAGGAGCTATCTGACGGTGAGATGGCGGCCCCGGTCTCGAAAGCCCAGAATAACGGCCGAGAGGATGCGTCGTGCTGACCACACGGCCCCTCGTAATCTGCAAGCCTTCGGGCTGAGCAGCGGTCGGTGGGCAGGCCAAAGTCCTTTCAAGGGCGTTAAGTGCCGTGGAGTTTGGAGTTCGGATATTATTTTACGACACAAAACCATTTGTCCTTAAGTTTATGACAGATTGTTGGATCTCTCTACAAACATTGATTTCAATCAATCCAGTCCAATCTTGGACGGCATTTCGTTTATTTTTAACACAAATAGCTGTGCTTTCTACATGGAAACTATTTTTTTTCAAACTCACTTTGCTTATCGTTACCCGGAACAGTATTATTTGACTAAATGACGAGATACTCACTGTTGAACGTTATTCTGAAGTAGTATGCAGTGATGTAGTAAAAAAACTAACATCACTACTGTCACTAACTACATTTATATACATATATCTTTACTCAACACCAATACAATATCACTTGAAATACACACACAATAATTTACAATCAATATGCGAAGCTATATCAGTATGATACGACTGATCTACGATAGCACACTGCATCAACAACTGACTGACAACACATTGCTCTACTAAACAAAGAATCATTTGCCGAAGCAGTATCATCATTAAATATAATTAACGGAACGTTTTCCAGTCTAAGTTCGAGCGGACATTTTTTAGCTTTTTTGCCTATTTGTCTGTTCGTCCATTTGTTGAGTTCTTATAACTGGGAAATTACTCTATATAGTTGTATTTGTACCGAACTTTATGCCTGTCCTTGAGTAGGTATTAATGCCAATAGAATTTCTAAATCCCGGATTGATTTCGGGGTTTATAGGAAGTCGAAACAGTGATTTTACCGTCCCTCAAAATATACGAGACCAAGCTTTTTGGAAAACTGTATGTGTATGTTCAGTCTTCAGCCCTAAGGCTGGTTGGATCCTCAACAGCTCTGCCATCAGCTGTCATAGATGGCCTAGGCATCACTGAAGAGGCGTACTAGAGAAATGAGGAGTGAGGTAGTTTCCCGTTGCTTTCCTCACCGGGCAGAAGTTGCTATTACATATCAGTCTGCCAAGCCTACTGAAATGCATGCACCAACCGACCCTATGAGCAACATTTTCACACCATTCATTGCAGGGACTGGCTGCACAAGGAATGGCATTACTAGCATCGCTCATACCTCAGTCACTTTCATATTGTCAAAGCCAAGGATAAGACAGAGACAGATCTATGAAAGTAACAAGATTGTTCTAGCCCACACCGCACTGTAAACACTAGGTCCTGCCAGCAAAGGTATTTTGGAAAACTACAAGCCTTAATGGAGATCAGTTTCTAAAAATCTTTTTCTCCTGTGAACCTTTTCGATAGTAGAATAACAAGGAATGTATCGTTAATGGACTGTTTTAAAGGCTATCATTCCGTTTCAAGTTGTGTTAAATGGTTTAACTAAAGCGCCATTTTACTCTTTTCGATAGAACAGATAATAATGAAGGTTATCGACGAATGGTTTCATGAGTTTTCAGCCACAGTGCCACTTTCAGTTTCAGATGAACAACAGTATATTAACAAGAAATAGGGAGAAGTACGCACAAATTCGGACAAGGAACTGTATCTTTTAATAAACTCTGTGGTCTACCCGCATTCTGTCTCCACTTTGTTCAGCTTTATCGTACTTCACGTTACTGTCACGCGCTTTCGGTAGAGGAATATCAGTTTAACATGCCGTATTAAACGTGTGAATACAGACATGCAACTTCTCATAAATTCATGGAGGTATCATGAAATCGATTACCAATTCCCGTGCAAAGAACGGGTACATATGCTAGTTTAGAGATAAAATCAATGGATGAAGCTGTACGCATAAATCGGCTTTGGTGCTGAGAGCATGTGAGGGGAGAATGGAGGTGATAGGTTACCTTGGACAGTAACGGAGAACGACTGAAGGGAGAACAAAATGTCGATGGGTACACGAATGATTTCATGGTAAGAAGTGTAGAAGGAAACTAAGCAGCTGCTAATGGAGGATTGAGGAAGCACTTAGTTAATACGCTGAGGTTTCCAGACTGAATTTCTAAACGCATAACAGTAATATAGGAGATGTCTAGCCCAAATGATGAAGGCGTGCTCGGTTCGCCAGGAAGGACGTGGGTATAGAGGAAGTCGGAAAATTTAAGAAACAAGATTTCCACTTCCGGAGGTGCACATCCTCTGAGGTTCACTCAGCCTACGCCAAAAATGAGTGCAGGTTAATTCCAGGGGAGCAAAGGCGGCCGGATATAGAGCTATCCACTCTACTCCATCAAATACCGAGGTTGTGGATAGTGGAAGCCTTTGCAATTTGCACCTCTAAGGGCCCCCATGGCGTGTACAGAGATGATTTTGCTTTCATAATTGTCTAATATTAACATAGGTGTATGTATGTTATCAAGTTTCGTCTTGCAAATTCTGTGAATGTGAAAAAATTTAATTAGGTCGAAAACATTTCATTATTTAAACGAAAACATTAAGACGCTTGGAAATTAAAAACCCTATTAAACACAGAATTGCATTTTCCGGCCAAATAAGTAGACAAACATTATAACCTAAATCTAGGGATTTGGTCTCGTCGTCTTTGTGCGATTCTACCGTATCTGCTTGTTTCCAAATGCCTTTCTAATTCATGTGATTACGTAAATCGTCTGACACGATGCTGACATATTTGATCACCTGCAAATGGCACCAGACTAAGCTAGGAACAAACCCGTCAATTTGAGTTCAAAAGGCAGCCTTCCATCGTCTGAGGTACTTAGCCCAGCATTCCATGAATAAGGTCAGCCATGTTATCAATAAACAGGGAATATCAGAGAAACAAATAATACCAACAAAATAAAACACGCAGTGTTGAAAACCTTGTTGTATCTAGCTCTACGTTGTTGACGATCTCATTGTTTTATGCTCAACATTGAATTTTGTGTCGTTCATTGTTACCTCATAAAAGCCAATGTGTTTACTATACAATACCTGCTGGAGTACAGCAAGTTGAATACAGGGGTATATATGTAACTCCGTGATACATCGCTGTAGCGTTGGTTGCTATGTTACGCTACTTCACGGCGTTTCACTCACAGAGTTAATATTGTAGCAAACCCTTAAAAGAGAGGAATTTCCTTTACAATCTTAAGAAAGACGACGCAGAGAAGCTTTTGTGAAAGGAAGGTGGCTAGGGTCTTACTGATCGATCGATCGATTGTCGAACGAGCATTCAATTGACTGCTGAAGATAAAACGTGGTGGAAGCTGCTAAAAACATCACGTTTGTTATGGGTCAAAATAGGTTTAATATGGAGGTTAGAGGAAAGGAAAATTAGGTATTTTGTAGATTTTATACCAAAATAGCTGTGCTCTAATTCTCATAATAACAATTTCTAAAAGAAACTGTATAAAGTTAAGTACTGTTTAACTAATTAACTTCATGCTCAGGTTTTTATTTAAACCTGTCATAAAAACATTTGATGTTTACCAGGCTATGCTAGATCACGGTAAATGTTACAGTTAACCAGTTAACGAGTTTTCTAGGAAGGGAAAAAGAATGAATAAAGGATTCATAGGGAGAAAAGTACAGTCACACTAATAAAATCAGTTGAGATTGGAGTAACTAAACATGTCAGTCAAATCTCAAACGGAATAACACAGAAAAAGTTTATAAGAACATAGCTGAAGTTAAAAGGTACAAAATTAATTCATACACCTTAGCATAATAAGACTACTTTGCTTACGTTTCGTCGTTCATTGTGGGACTGGTTTCTCACCAATGTAGCTATGGATTGAATCCCCGTTGATGCACGTGGACCGAGCGAGTTAGTCGCATGGTCCAAGTCGCATAACTGTGATCTTTAATTCGGGAGATGCTGGTTTCAAGAAGATTGTTTTTTGTAATTTCCCATTCTCATACTTTAATTAAGGCCACGATCGCTACCTTCACAATCCTAGGCCTTTCCTATACTTCCGTCACTTTCAGGCTGTGATTGCGTTATTAAAAACCACTAACAAATATTTTGTATGTGCGGTTTCCGAAACTAAACTCTCACCCTTGTGGTTCCGATTCCATGCGAAACTGGAGATCCTGTGGCTATGATTACGTTATCAACAGTCACGTAAAATTACAATCTAGCTTTCTTCGCAAATTTTCACAATATCATACTTTGTGTTCGAATCCTTGGCTGAATGATCAGCGTTGAGGCATTCGATTCAGAGGGTCTCAGGTTCGATTCGCAGTCGGGTTGGGGATTTCAATCGCGTGTGATTTTTCTCGCTCGGGTACTGCGTTTTTGTGTTTGTCCCAGTACTCTCTTATTCATATTCAGACAACACACCACACTACCAACCACCACAGAAACAATAGTGATTACATCTCTCCGCATAGGGTTGGCGTCAGGAAGGTTATCCGGTCGTAAAAACGGGACCAAATTCACATGTGCTATACAGTTCGCACTCGCGACCCCACAATCTGTGCGAAAAGTGGTAGAAGAAGAAGAAGAAGAATGTCATATTTTGTAATTATTTGCCACGTAGGGGAATTATTGAGCAATCAAATCATCTCAGTTCAAAACATTTTCAAAATACGTTTAATTACGGATATAGTTGCAACATATAGACTACCATTTCTGACCTACATCCATTATTGAACGTATTCACGAAGTTAATCCTATATTCTCACAGCATACGACTATAATCACCGGCGATGTGGCTCAGAACAGAGTCTTTGAAGTTCCCAGGCCATTTTAACTGCAGCTACTGAAGGTAAACGTATGCAGTCCAGGGCTAAGTAATCAAAACATAACTTCTCAGAGGCCGGCCTAAGTGGCTGAGATGTAAGTAACTTCTGCGTCCATGTTGGAGGTTTTGGTCCTGGTTCGGATGAGTGGTGTTTTAAGCTATTCAAATACGCCAGCCTTTCGTCAGTAGATTTATCTGTACATAAAAGAACACCTGTGAGACAAAATTTCGGCATCTCGTCGTCTCTGAAACCCGTAACTGAAGCTAGTGAGACGGAAAACCAGTACCATTATTATTAACTTTCCAGCTGTCCGACTCGTTGGCTGAATGGTCAGCGTACTGGCCTTCGGTTCAGAGGGTCCCGGGTTCGATTCCCGGCCGGTTCGGGGATTTTAACCTTCATTGGTTAATTCCAGTGGCCTGGGGGCTGGGTGTTTGTGCTGTTTCCAACATCCCTGCAATTCACACACCACACGTAACACTATCCTCCACCACAATAACACGCAGTTACCTACACATGGCAGATGTCGTCCACCCTCATGGGAGGGTCTGGCTTACAAGGGCTGCACTCGGCTAGAAATAGCCACACGAAATAAAAAAACTTTTCAGCTTTAGTAGAAAAACATAACACTGTCAATGTTTTATACTGTTTTATGTATACGGGTAGAATATCTGTCTCTTACCTGGAGGTCCCGACTTTAGATTCTTGTCAGTCTAGGGATTTTAATCATTACCTGAGGATCGTAACGGGGTTGATTTCGCTTCGTGACACCAGCTCAGGAGCTTCGTGATGCGAAAGCAAGCAACCCCAGTCGTGAAAGGCAATCATTAGGTTCAGAATTTCGTCACGCTGACTACAGTACGTACATCTCGAGGAATATGGAAGAAATTATTTTCTAGGCTTGTAGGATATCGTATATAATGGTAACTGTCTCACTAGGATCTTATATCGAGCGAGTCGGCCGTGCGGTTAGGGTTGCGCAATTGTGAGCTTGCATTAGGTAGACAGTGGGTTCAAACCCCACTGTTGTCAGCCCTGAAGATAGTTTTCCGTGGATTCCCATTTTCACAAAGGGCAAATGCTGGGGCTGTACCTTAATTAAGGTCACGGCTGATTCATTCCCACTCTTTCCTCTCCAGTCGTCACCATAAGACCTATCTGTATCAGTGTGATGTAAAAGCAATGTGTAAAAGGAGTAGGCCTATAGCATTAAACTCTTTGGGTCGCGGTCTACAAATAAGTCGTCTTCATCGGAATAACACATTTACGTAAATGTATTACCAAAGAAAACGGAAGTTAAGAAACTATAAAAATGTTTGAGTGTGCTTTTCTGATTAATTTACTTTAAAGATGCACGTAGGTGCGATGATACGAATGTGATAATACGAAAACGATAATAATGTGGCGGTAGAGATTAATGTTATCGGTTTACGTCCCAATAACCACTGTTATGGTTTTGGGAGATGCCGGGGTGCCCGAATGTTGTCCCTTAGGAGTTCTTTTGCATGCCACTAAAGCTACCAAAACGATGCTAGGGTATTTGCATACCTTCAAATATCACTGGGCTGGGCCAGTATCGAACCTGCCATCTTCGATTCAGAAGGCGAGTGTTCTACCATCTGCGCCCGGCTGCGGCGATAGACAGCTGTTTATTGGTTGAAGTTCCTAAATTTCTTCTACCGGATTGGTCACTGGAGCCATGAGCTACGTAGTCTACAATATTTGCTCGTGTCACCCTCATCACTATGCTACGATGTTGTTCCTCTATATTTAGACACAGATTGTACATCTCGTAATTGAATGTAACGAGTATCAGAGACGTCCGTGTGTGTCGCAATATAACGTGAGCGAACAACTGCAGTGCGACATTACCTGTGTCAACTCCGCGAGCAGGATATTTGAGATTCAGATTAGCTGCAAACATAATTCCTCGACGGCAGTGGGCTCCCTCCACTTGTCGACCACACTCTTATCGTGCACCAGTGAATAACAAGTACTTGTGTGTTGTATTGATTTCAGTGAGCAAGTTCAACGTACAGACAGTGAACGAGTGTTAAGGAAGTAATTGGTAGCCTACGAGCTCACGCGAACCAAACTGAGGACAGAATGAATAATACACCCTACTTTATTTCTTTGTGCTTACCTAATAAAGTATCTAGGAGCTTGAAACAATTCTTTTTCTAAGGGTTAACTTCGCACCAACTCAGACCGGTCTTATAGGGACGGTGGGATAGGACAGGTGTAGGCCTGGGAAAGTAGCAACCGTAACTTTATTTGAGGTACAGGCCCAGTATTCGCCTAGTGTGGAAATGGGAAACCGTGGAGAACCACTTATAGGGTTGCAAACATTGGAATTCGAACCCACCAACTTCTGAATGCAAGCTCACAGCTATGTGGCTAGAACCACGCTGTCAATTCACTTAGTCATTGTTACAGGCAAGAGGTGGTTAAATACCTGTCATTTAAGAGTTGCAATCTAAGGGACAAATTTTCAAGTGAGCCGCACTTAATGTCAGGGTTGCAAATTAAAAATAATCTGTAGTCCCTAAGAGAATTTTTAATTTCAAACATTTTCGCTATAGATATAACATGATTCATGAAATAGGTACATCAATAAACATTCTTATACCAAAAAAATAGGTTTCACTTTTTCGGGTGTCCATTTGAGCTGTCAGCTGCTTAAAGTCTGGTTGGTGACTAGTTAAGACAGTTCGAACAAGTTCACATAAATGTACATCATTTTAACAGCTCGATGCTAAGACTTAATGAGTTTAAGAGTTGACTTAGCACATTCTTTTAATTTTAGACGCTTTTGTTCTGGAACTTGTTTCCAAAATTTAACAGTTAAACATCCGCTTAATTTCAACTGTTTTATTTTTCTTCATCCGCTTGAATCACCACTAGCTCCAACTCTAGAGCTGCAGAATCAACCACAATTGGCCTTCAAAGTTAGCAACCGTTTTCTATCATGTCAAAAACAAAGGGATTTTCCAAGAACCAAACGAAAGTTTAAGATCGCTAAATAACTAAACCTGTTGTTCATTTCTTCTGCCAGACCATTTAAGTTACATGCGTTATCTTTTATTCCTACTTCAATTTCAGACATTTTTTACAAGATCTTTTTCGGGGAAGTGGAGTGAGCAAGTGATTTACCCTCAAGGTCTTTCTGAACGAGTCTTACTTTACTCTGGAAGATAAACATTGTTTGGGCTAGATCTAAAATAAACTATTTTGACCGTGCAATTACTTTAAAAGAATGAATACATATTTTCCAGTGTCGACTTAGTAAACGTAACTAATTTACAAGCAAGT
This sequence comes from Anabrus simplex, assembly GCF_040414725.1. Taxonomy (NCBI): domain Eukaryota; kingdom Metazoa; phylum Arthropoda; class Insecta; order Orthoptera; family Tettigoniidae; genus Anabrus; species Anabrus simplex. The sequence continues at coordinate 369,545,709 of NC_090268.1, read as the reverse complement.
TACAGTGAAATAGTTAGTACTTTCGTCAGTCTAAAAAGCTTCTATGTGTTAGTGCAAACTAGGAAACGAAAATGTAGTCAGAAATAGCCTCCTTTAATTAAATGTGCCCTGATTGAAGTGGAGGGCGTACTCTCGTATGGGGAGTAATAACATTTGAGTGGCTCGGTGGAAGAACCACCCATCCCAACTTAGAGTAGATTTTTAGTTCTTTTTTTAATTTGCTTTACGACGCACCGACACAGTTAGGTCTTATGATGACGATGGGATAGGAAAGGGCTAGGAATGGGAAGGAAGTGGCCATTGCCTTATTTAAGGAACAGTCCAAGTATTTGACTCCTGTGATAATGGAAAACTACGGAAAACCATCTTCAGGGCTGCCGACAGTGGGGTTCAAACCCACTATTTCCCGAATTCAAGCTCACAGCTGCGCGCTCCTAACTGCACGGCCAACCCGTCCGATTTTTTAGTTATATGCAGTATAAGTATCCGAACACCATCTTCTAACAAAACCTAGCTTGCTAGCCGTGCGGCTAGGGGCGCGCAGCGGTGAGCTTTTATGCGCGAGGTAGTGGGTTCGAACCCCACTGTCGGCAACCCTGAAGATGGTTTTCCATTTTCACACCAGGCAAATGCTGGGACTGTACCTTAATTAAGGTCACAGTCGCTTCCTTTCTACTCGTAGCCATTTACTGTCCCATCGTCGCCATAAGACCTGTCTGTGTCGGTGCGACGTCAAGAAAATTGTAAGAAAAGAAAATCTTGTAGCAAACATCAGTAGCTTATAGTTTTATACTTACTCGTTATCTATTCTGGTAATGACGATCCTCGCCATCTTAATGGCGTGGGTTTCATTGTACATCGAGATATCAGTAAGTCTGTGAAAAATTTTATTCCAGTATCAGATAGGGTATGTTTAATACAGCTTAATGCACGACCAATTTTAGTGAATATCATCCAAGTATATGCTCCAACATGTGATGCGTCAGACGTTGATGTCGAAGATTTTTACACGAAAATCGAAGCAGCCCTGTCATATACCAAACCATCTGAGATAAACATTGTGATGGGCGATTTCAATGCTAAAGTCGGCCATGGTCGACGGGCTGATGTAGTCGGTGATTACGGATTAGGAACAAGCAATACTCGAGGTGATCGACTGGTCCAGATGTGCCAAGAGCAGAGCCTTATTATAGCAAACACGTATTTTCAGCTACCTCCACGTCGCCTCTATACGTGGACCTCTAATGCTGACAACAGTATTAGGAACCAGATTGATTACATCACAATTAACAAGCGGTTCAGAAATTCCATCAAATGTGTGAAAACATATCCAGGTGCTGATATCAACTCAGACCATAGCCTACTGTTTGCTTCCATGAATCTCAGGCTGAAGAAATGTCATTTAAAGGGGAGTTTTAGTCGGATTGAGATTCAGAAGCTTCAAGATCAAGCACTGAAGGATGAAGTTCAGTCAGCTCTACGTGTAAAACTTGCGGAAGTTCAAAACAGCGTTAATATAAATGATGTTGAAGGCACTTGGAATCACATCAAATGTGCAATTAACGACGTAAGTCAAGTAAAATTAATGAATGCTGGAAGAAGGAAAAACAAGCCATGGATGACAGAAGAAATCCTGAAACTGATGGACCAGAGAAGGTCTTTTAAAAACAAAGATCCTGTAAAGTACAAAAGTTTGCAGAATTTAATACGACAAAGAATAAGGAACGCAAAAGAACAACAACTCTCTGAGGAATGCAACGAAATAGAATTAATGAATTCCAAACATGATTTTTTTTAACATGTACAAGAAAGTGAAACAAGTAACTGGTGCATATAACAGGAAGGGTAGTGGAGTCCTCCTTAATAAGAATGGTGACATCTTAGCGAGCACAGAAGAGAAACTTAAGGAATGGATGGAATATGTACAAAATCTCTTCTTGGATCGCAGAAATGTGGATCATGGTGTTTGGGCAGACGATGGTGTGGAAATCACACGTGCAGAAGTAGAATATGCCATAAGAACAGCGAAGAATGGGAAGGCTCCTGGCCCTGATGAGATGTATGCCGAGATACTGAAACTCCTTGAGAAAGAAAAATCCCTTTCATTATTAGTTGACCTATTCAACAGTATCCACCGCAGTGGAACCATTCCTCGAGACTGGCTCAAATCGACTTTCGTAATATTGCCTAAGAGAGCCAATGCAAAATTCTGCAATGAATATAGAACAATTAGTTTGATGAGCCACGTTCTGAAAGTATTCCTAAAAGTCTTGCATGCGAGAATTTATCACAAATGTGAGGAGAATATCGGAACCTCGCAGTTTGGCTTCAGGCATGGTTTTGGTACTAGAGAGGCATTATTCAGTCTGCAGATATTAGTCCAACGGTGCCGAGATGTCAATGTCGATGTTTTTGCTTGTTTCATCGATTACGAGAAGGCTTTCGATACAGTCCGCCATGATGAACTTATGAACATTCTTCGGGAATTAGGACTTGATGGACGGGACATTCGTATTATTGGTAATCTCTACTGGAACCAGTGTGCTGGCATAAGAGTTGATGGTCGTGTCTCGGAAGAAGTCTCAATTATGAAAGGAGTTCGCCAAGGCTGTATTCTTTCCCCCATGCTTTTCAACATCTATTCAGAAAAGATTTTTCGAGATGCTCTTTACGGAAAGACTCAAGGAATTGTGGTTAATGGTTTCATCATAAATAACATCAGGTACGCCGATGACACTGTGCTACTTGCAACCAATCTCCAGGATCTACAGGAACTACTTAATGCTGTCACTGAAGCCAGCAGCGCAATGGGCTTGAAGCTTAATGTAAAGAAGACCAAGTGGATGGTTATAAGTAGGAATGAAGATGGCATTCGAGGTAATCTCACAACAGCGAAGGAACAGATCGCGAGAGTGGCAACATTTAAATACCTGGGATGTCACATCAATGATGACTGGGACCTTACTCACGAGATCCGATGCAGAATTGAGCAGGCCAGAACTTCTTTTCAGAGACTTAGGAAACTTTTGACAAGCCGTGACCTTTCCATTTCACTACGGACACGACTACTCCGGTGCTACGTTTTCAGCATTCTGTTGTACGGCGTTGAGGCATGGACACTAACTGAGACCATGTGCAAGAGATTGCAAGCATTTGAAATGTGGACGTACCGAAGGATGCTTAAGATACCTTGGACAGCTAAAATGACCAATATAGACGTTTTGCACCGTATGAACAAAGAACCAGAAATTCTCACTACCATCAAGAGAAGGAAACTAGAATACTTTGGTCATATGATGCGGAACTCTAAATACCACCTTCTGCAAGTAATACTCCAAGGGAAAATTAATGGAAAACGTGGTCCGGGGAGAAGTAGGACATCATGGCTCGGCAACTTGAGCCAGTGGTTTGGGGTGACAAAGCTTACTCTGTTCAGAACAGCTATGAACAAACAACAGATCATGCTACTGATCGCCAACGTTCTGCGAGGACATGGCACATGAAGAAGAAGAAGTTATCTTATTAGCTGCCACCCCCGGAGGCCCGGGTTCTATTGCCGGCTCTGCCACGAAATTTGAAAAGTGGTACGAGGACTGGAACGGGATCTACTCAGCCATCCTCGAAGTGGTTTTTCGAAGTTTCCCACTTGTATAATCGTGTTATTGTTTTTTCGTCCCACTAACTATTTCTTTACTGTTTTCGGAGACTTGAAGGTGCCTTTGTGTCTTTGTCCCTCAGAAGTTCTTTTACGTGCCAGTAAATCACCGACACGAGGCAGGTGTATTTGAGCACCTTCACATATCACCGAACTGAGCCAGAATGGAACCTGCCACGTCGGGGTCGGAAGGCCAGCGCTTCAACCGTCTGAGCCACTCAGCCCGGCATTTCCCACTTCTCCATCCCATCTGGAGCACATTTCAATGTTTATTAAACAGTGCAAGCCTCATTCATTTCATCCCTGACCCGATCGTTGACTGGAAAACAGGTTTTCATTTTTTCATGAAGAACCATATAACTCTAATGATAATAAAATTCTTATTAGTTGATTATCAATATTTCTTTTATCAGAATAAAGGGGCAAACTAAAACAAAAATTTAACCAATCCAATTACACACTCTAATACAGAAAAGATAACTAACTGAACCTTGCATTAAGGGAGACCATGGCAAAATGATCCCTTTAAGGTAAATTTATGCATATAATGCATGAACATCACAGTACGTTAAATACAATTATATATATGTTTAGGTGCACATACGGGCTATTATAGACATTATCTGGAATTTTATAACGTAAATACAACACAGAATATACCCATATGAAAATTTAGTTCAGAGGATAATTTTTCCCCGAGGTGTGGGACAATATGATCCCTCTTTTATTAGATAGTTCAATATCTTTGTATTTGCCTTAATATTTTCTACAGCGTTTGGCAAAATGAATCAAATATCTGGGAATAGCAGAGGAATATAAAATTATATATGAAATGATTCAGACATTGTTTTATCCATTCGTTCATTCAGCATAAAGTGTGAAAATAAAATTTTAAAATATTGTTTTCCAGAACACATGACAAAATAAAAACAACATTTTCATGTCTAAAATTTTCAAATATAAAGATGAGCGAATCTAACTCACAATGCAGATGTGATCTCAACTGAAGACTTAGCATTCGAATTCTCCACATGATGGCACCTCGAATCAAGCTGATATTAACGACATCTCCACTGAGCCCCTCATTTCATTACAAACCTACATCTCTGTATCTCTATGGGTCATATTTCTTGCTCGCAAGTGTACACATATTTAGTGGTGTGAGAAAACAGGCCCGTGCAAGACGGGGAGTTTCCATCCCTGACATTAAAACAACACAGTAAGACAATAACGACCAATAATATGTAGCAAGAAGGTAACACACCATGTGTAATGGAGCGTGTATAAAGGGATTGTGGTTCTGAGTGTGGAAAACGGCAAGGATTATTGTTAAGAAACTGGCGGTAATGGAAATGAATTGGTGACGGCGAAGCTGCGGTCTCACTTTAATTAACATAGGCTGCAAAGTGGAGTCGAGAAACAAAGCAGATACAGTATATATCACTGCTGGAGACTGATTGGCTCCATGGCGAAATGGTTAGCCCGCTGGCCTTTGGTTCAACCGTTCCCGATTTCGATTCCCGACCGAATCGGAATTTTAACCTTCATTAGTTAATACCGATGGCTGGGGGTTTGGGTGTGTGTGTGCGTCCTCAGTATTATATATATATATATATATATATTACAAGTTGCTTTAGGTCACGCCGACACAGATAGGTCTTATGGCGATGATGGAACAGGAGAGGGCTAGAAGCGCGAAGGAAGCGGCCGTGGTCTTAAGTAAGGTACAGCCCCAGCATTTGTCTGGTGTGAAAATGGGAAACCACGTGAAACCATATTTAGGGCTGCCGACAGTGGTGTTTGAACGCACTACCTCCCGAATACCAGATACTGGCCGCACTTAAGCGACTGCAGCTATCGAGCTTGGTAGCATTATTACTCATCAGGTAGTGTCGAACTGGTCCGATGGTCAAAACATTCCAAATATATTTTTGTTCCATAACGAAAGATCGCGGATGAACTGGTCCGGCAGGTAGTTGGCAGGAATTCCCGAATAGGTTACTAACCTAACCCGCCACCCCTCAACAACTACTGGGCCCAGTATCAGTTCTCAGACAGTGTCAGTGCAGTGTAGTACTAGTAGAAGTGTACAATGTTTTACATGTCAAGTGGGAGGGGCTTTAAGTTAGTCATTTTTGAGGGATTTTATTCACACGGTGACAAGCCACAATCGGGTCAAAAGTGGCTATCCTAACCTAACCGAAAGGCCACTACATATATTTACTATATTGCCCTGTGTAATTTTATTGGGACAATTAGTAAAATATATGAACGGACGATAAGGCTTCTTCGACCCTTGGTTTTGATATTTTAGCGCCGGGCCAGTCGACTTCAATAATTGATACCAGATCATAAACAACTTGAGAAAGATACGAATCTAGTGAGCTGATCACGTGGCGAGGAAGCCAGAGAAGGAAAAAAATAATGTTGTGAGGGAGGAAATACCAGAAAACATCCACATTTCTAGGCTTTCAGGCAAGAAACTCAAAGTTGAGAACACCTAAGGATATGAGCTACGAATTTTAGGTAAATATAATACATTATGAAAATATATTCTTGATTCCTTTAACCATCGAACCAATTCGACAACACCCAATTAATCATAGGTAGGGATCCATCCTCACAAACGCGCTGGTCGCCTGTGGGCGTCATCTGGGAAGACCTACACCAGGCCTCTCTGAGGGCCACACGCCAAAATAGAAACTTCTGGTGACTAGTGAAGCCAAAAAGGCTGAGATGATATTGTTTCGTGAACGGGAACCGTGAAGAAAATTGGCCCCAGAATACAATAGAAATGGAAGCCAACATCGCTCAAAACAAGGGAAATGTCTCAACTCGCTTGGAATGGTGTAGTGAATAACAAGATGGAGAGGAGAAGATTCAAGAACAATAGTAAAAATCGTATAAACTCGGTTATCGTGCTCGCGTATTTCGATTTGACGCCATTTATGCTGTATTCTCGGCATATGGATGTTCCATTTTACTCTACAGTTGATAGTAACTAGATCTCAGTTGGATTATCTATGGAAGTTTTAATTCATTTTATCGGATAAATACCAAATGTGAGCCTCCGTGGCTCAGTCGGCAGCGCGTCGGCCTCTCACCGCTGGGTTCCGTGGTTCAAATCACGGTCACTCCACGTGAGATTTGTGCTGGACAAAGCGGAGGTGGGACAGGTTTATCTTCGGGTACTCTGGTTTTCCCCTGTCATCTTTCATTCCAGCAACACTCTCCACTATCATTTCATTTCATCTGTCAGTCATTTATCATTGCACCAGAGAAGTGTGATTGGCTTCGGCAGCCGACACAATTTGTATCCTCGCTGCAAGATGAGGGCTTCCTTCAATCCATCCCTGACCCGAGCATTGACTGGAAAATAGGTTGCAGGTTTTCATTCAACACCAAATGAACAACAAACATCTCATACATGCCGACATCGTACGGCATGGCGTGTCGAATGGAATATTTTTCTCCCTTCCAAAATCTGACATGCACCAGGTTTGAACCCACAATGAAGGGATCCAGAGGCCAATACTCTACCACTGATAAACAGGAGCTATTCATGTGGGAATCTTGTAGAGACTGTAATGCATAGAAACTAGTGCGAGGTACACCGCCAGATGTAATCAGCTCGCCTACCAATATACGGACTGCTCTCGCATTGTAGTAAAGGGCTCGTAATAGTATTATTCATGTCCACTATTCAAACTAGAGTACAAATTTAAATCACTCACGCGCAAACGTAAACTTTAGAAATATCATCTCCTAATTCCACTCCAGGGACTAGGAAAACAAATCTGAAACACTCACAAAATGTCAACATCTAAGTCAGCTTTTGATACAACAAAACATATTTATAGCAAACTCGCAAATATCATCAACTAGTTCCGTTACAGTATCTGGGAATAAAACAGATTAAATACACTCAAGAAATTTCCATCCCTGTTTCGTCTCACGTGTATGTTCAGTCTTCAGCCCTAAGGCTGGTTCGATCCTCAACAGATCCGCTATCAGCTGTCATAAATGGCCTAGGCATCACTGAAGAGGCGTACTAGGGAAATGAGGACTGAGGTAGTTTCCCATTGCTTTCCTCACTGAGCCAGAAGTTGCTGTTACATATCAGTATGCCAAGCCCACTGAAATGCATGCACCAACTGACCCTATGAGCAACATTTCCACACCATTCATAGCAGGGATTGGCTGCAGAAGGAATGGCATTACTAGCATCGCTCATACCTCAGTCACTTTCGTATTGTCAAAGCCAAGGATAAGACAGAGAGAGATCAATGAAAGGAACAAAATTACTCTAGCCCATCCCAGAAGACATAGTGCACTGTAAACACTAGGTCTTGCCAGCAAAGGCAACTTATAAGTAGAAATAATATAGATTAACAATATTTAATTCAAACTGACAATTTAAGTTCATAGTTACAATTGTGAAAATAATACAGAATATTCGTCACTTTTATTTACTTTTACCGTTGATTTGATCCATTTTAGACTTTGAGACTGCTCTCAATTAAGCAATCGATGCCTAAATACTACGAATCGTGACCTGTGTGGAGGCTGTTATACATTATTCAGCACTTTTTTTTCTATCTTGTGCAGACGTAATACCTCCAGGAGGAATGTTCGAGTCGTCTGTTAGATAGTGTTCGACCAGTGTTCAAAAATCACTTCCCCGGTCAGAAAATGTGAAAATTAGTTTAATTTTAATGTTGCTGATACTGGGTGCAAACAATGTGCAATAGAAATATCATTATTGTTTTATTAATGGTGATGTTATATTTACTTTAACAAATGTGTGCTTATAAAACTAATAAAAGGTCACCGTCTACTACGCCATTCTTCGTCCGATTGTACTGTATAGCTCCGAAACGTGAACAGCTAGGAATACTGATTGATTGAAGCTCGAAATATTCAAAATGACAGTGATGCGAGGAATCCTTGGACCTGTCAGAGATGGAGCAGAGTGGGGACACAGGAGAAACAAAACAAATTGTACATTGTGATGGTGGATATCATATACACCAGATCACAAACAACTTGAGAAACAGACGAAGCTAGTGAGCTGATCACGTGGCGAGAAAGCCTGAGAAGGAAAGATTAGTGTTGTGAGGGAGTAAATAACAGAAAACATCCACAGTTCTAGCCCTTCAGGCAAACAAATCAATCTTGAGAAAATCCTAAGGATATGAGCCTTGAATTTTAGGTAAATAAAATATAATAAATTATGAGAGTATATTATTTATTTATTCCTAAAAATTTCAAACATTTTTGAATCATCGTTATGAGGACAATTAAATTAGCAGTTTGTCTTTTTTTACCACTTAATCCCATATAATTACAATCGGTATGGACATTTTTCAAAAATGTAAAAGAACGACTGAGGGTATTGAATCAAGGAAAACATTACAGAAAAATTATGTAAATAAGTTAATTTGACTAGGATCTGAATTCAAAAAATTAAAAAAATATAAAAGAAAACGTGTAAAGGAACAAGAGTTTCTAGGCTATTTTCCGGAACTGCATTTAGGCCGGAAGTGATTTTCGAAAAAAATTTAAATTCGAAAAATCTTTCCAAGATTCGCAATTTAAAGCATTTCCGGGATCTTCATTCCTTCAACTTTCGGCACAATTGAGGAAATAGCTTAATTATTCGTTTTTCGTAATATGGGCTCCTATTTTGTCCGCTAAGAAAGGTTGTCAATATTAAAACTCGACTCGTTGGTAGACCAAGGCTGCGATCCATCAGTCAATCAGTCACCACTGATCTGCATTCAGGAATGTCCCCTGTGGCACATTCCCTATACATCTGTTTAATTCCTTCCATCTTAAACAATTTCAAAGAACTTGCAATAACCTCCCTTGTTAAATTATTACAATCCCTAATTCCTATTACCTCCCCTGCGAACCATGTGACCTTGCCGCGGTGTGGAGGCTTGTAGATCAGACATCGTCAATCGAGAGCGAAATGCCTTCAGAGCCAGTTTTCTCCCCTCTCTCGAGGATCGAGAGCAGCTTAGCGAGCAAGTAGGGGAAGACGTAGGGGAAGTGCATGACGTAGTATGTACTGAAGGCCAGTGGCGCAAGTACAGTGCGGCCACGGTATGCAACCCGCCTGACTGCTGCTCTCTTGTCACGCGACAAACATCCGTCCCGAGCGGAGCAAGTAACACCCGCTCCCTAGAGCAACTACGTGACGACGTCTGAAGTAGATAGCCGAACCGCAGGTGCAACCATATCCGACGGGTATCTATCGAGGGACCAGACTAACGAATGGTTCATCGAAAGTGGGTAGCAGCCTTTCGGATGTTGCAAGGTCGGCTGTCTAAATGATTGACTGATATGGTCTTGCAATGATACTTAACATGGCTTAGCTGTGTTGATACTGCTACAAGAATGGAAGAAATGGGGAAACTACAGCCGTAACTAACTCCCGAGGACATGCAGCTCTCTCTGTATGAATGATGTACTGGTGATGGCTTCCTCCCGGGTAAAATATTCCAGAGGTAAACTAGTCCCCCATTCGGATAACCGCGTGGGGACTACACGAGAGGGGGCGATCATCAGGAAGATGGGTACTGACGTTCTGCGAGTCGGAGCGTGGAATGTTAGAAGTTTGAATCGTTGTGGTAGGTTAGAGAATCTGAAAATGGGGATGGATAGACTAAATTTAGATGTAGTTGGGATAAGTGAAGTACGTTGGCAGAAAGAACAGGATTTTTGGTCAGGCTACTACCGAATTATCAACACAAAATTAAACAGGAAAAATGCAGGAGTTGGTTTAATAATGAATAAGAAAATGGGGCAGCGGGTAAGCTACTACGACCAGCATAGTGAAAGAAATTGTCGTCAAGATAGACACCAAACCAATGCCCACCACGATAGTGCAGGCCTATATGCCTACTAGTTCAGCGGATGATGAGGAAATCGAAAGAATATATGAAGAGATAGAAGATTTAATATAATATGTAAAAGGTGACGAGAACCTAATTGTGATGGAAGACTGGAATGCAATGGTAGGCCAAGGAAGAGAAGGTAATACAGTGGGAGAATTTGGATTGGGAGAAAAGAACGAAAGAGGAAGTCGGCTGGTTGAATTATGCACTGATCATAATCTAGTCCTTGCCAATACTTGGTTTAAACACCACAAACGACGGCTGTATACGTGGACGAGACCTGGAGACACTGGACGGTATCAAATAGACTTCTTTATGATTAGGCAGAAATTCAGAAACCAGGTGTTGGATCGCAAAACTTTCCGAGGAGCAGACGTGGTCTCTGACCACAACTTGTTGGTCATGATATGCCATTTGAAGTTGAAGAAATTGAAGAAAGGAAAGAATGCAAAAAGATGGGATCTAGACAAGTTTAAAGAAAAGAGTGTGAGGGATTGTTTCAAGGAACATGTTGCATTAGGACTAAATGAAAAGGATGAAGGAAACACAATAGAGGAAGAGTGGATAGTCATGAAAAATTAAGTCAGTAGGGCTGCTGAAGAAATGTTAGGAAAGAAGAAAAATCAACTAAGAATCAGTGGATAACTCAGGAAATACTAGACCTGATTGATGGACGACGAAAATACAAGAATGCTAAAAATGAAGAGGGAAGAAAAGAATACAGGCAATTAAAGAATGACGTGGATAGAAAGTGCAAGGTAACTAAGGAAGAATGGCTGAAGGAGAAGTGCAGGGATGTCGAAGGTTGTATGGTTCTAGGAAAAGTAGATCCTGTATACAGGAAAATTGAAGAAAGAAATCTAGGTGTATGAATATTAAGAGCTCAGATGGAAAGCCACCTCTAGGGAAAGAAGACAAAGCAGAATGATGGCAGGAACATATCCAACAGTTGTATCCAATGTAAAGATGCAGGTGATTTGGTTCTGGAACAAGAAGAGAGTGTTGATTCTGATGAAATAGGAGACCTAATTTTGAGGTCAGAGTTTGACAGAACTGTGAGAGACCTAAATAGGAACAAGGCACCTGTAATTGATGACATCCCCTCTGGATTACTGACTGCCTTAGGAGAAACCAGCATGTCAAGGTTATTCCATATAGTGTGTAAGATATATGAGACAGGAGAAGTGTCATCCGATTTTCGGCAGAATGTTGTTATACCTATTCCCAAGAAGAAAAGTTGAAGCTGAGTTGGGAGAAGAACAATTTAGCTTCAGAAGAAATGTAGTAACACGTGAAGCAATCCTGACTTTACGTCTGATATTAAAGGATCGAATTAAGAAGGACAAGCCCACGTACATGGCATTCGTAGATATAGGCATTCGATAATGTTGATTGGACCAAGCTATTTTAAGATTCTGAAGGTGATTGGGATCACATACCTAGAACTAAGAATTATCTACAATCTGTATAAAAATCAGTCTGCAGTGATAAGGATAGAGGGCTTTGAAAAAGAAGCAGCAATCCAGAAATGAGTGAGGATAGGCTGCAGTTTGTCCCCCTCCTTTTCAATGTTTACATAGAACAGGCAGTAAAGGAAATCAAAGAGGAATTTGGAAAGGGAATCAAAATCTAAGGAGAGTAAATCAAAAGCTTGAGATTTAACGATGATATTGTTATTTTATCTGAGACTGCAGAAGATATACAATATTAATAGAAGGAAGGAACCACTTTTCAATACTCTGTTATTAAGTTGAACCAAATAGAAGTTACAACCTGTTCATTTGGTTCAACTTAATAACAGAGTATTGAAAGGTGGATCCTTCCTTCTATTAATCTATATATATATATAAATGTCATTGTATGTAAGTATGTATGTATTACATCTCCTCCTAAACCGCTGGAGCGATTTACACCAAACTTGGTACACTTACAACTTAGAATCAGGAGACAAACCGCGTGGGGATAAGACACCCCAAGTACCTTTAGGAGCGGGGGGCCGAGGGGGTCAATATAAAAATATACGAAAATAGTGCCGAATCCATCGTTTTCGGATTCGCTGAGATGAATAGTGATACTTCGGAATTTTTCCAAGTCCAAATTCAGCCCCCTTTTGGGTGGGGGGCCAGCGGGGAGTGATATATCAAAGTAATAGGAAATAGTGTCGAATCCATCCTTTTCGGGGTCGCTGGGATGAAGAGTGACACTCCGGATTACTGTTGACAAACTGCGTGGGGGTAAGACACCCCATGCACCCATATGGGCGGGGGGACGAGGGGGGTCACATATAAAATACATGAAAATAGTGTCGAATCCATCGTTTTCGGATTCGCTGAGATGAACAGTGATACTCCAGAAATTATTCAAGTCAAAATTCAGCCCCCTTTGGGTGGGGGCAAGGGGGTCACATATAAGAATATACGAAAATAGTGTCGAATCCATCGGTTTCGAATTCGCTGAGATGAATAGTGACACTCCGGATTTCTTTTGACAAACCGCGTGGGGAAAAGACACCCTATGTACCCACAGGGAAGGGGGGCCGAAGGGGGTGACATATAAAATATTCGAAAAGTGCCGAATCCATACTTTTCGTGGTCGCTGAGATGAATAGTGACACTCTGGTATTCTTCTAAAGTGCAAGTTCAGACCCCTATGGGGTGGAGGGACGAGGGGGCAGTGATATAAGAAAATTATCCTAAATAGTGTCGAATCCATACTTTTCATGGTCGCTGAGATGAATAGTGATACTCCGGAATTTTTTAACGTCCAAATTCAGTGTCGAATCCATACTTTTCGGGGTCGCTGAGATGAATAGTGACACTCCGGATTTCTTTTAACAAACTGCGTGGAGGAAAGACACCCCATGTACCCACAGGGTGGGGGGCGCAAGGGGGTGACATATAAAATATTCCTAAATAGTGTCGAATCCATCCTTTTTGGGGTCGCTGAGATGAATATTGACACTCCGGATTTCTTTTGATATACCGCGTGGGTGTAAGAAACCCAACGTAAACATTCTGGCGGGGTAGGGGGGTGCGAAGGGGGTGACATAAAATGTTCGAAAAAAGTGTCGAGTCCATACTTTTCGTGGTCGCTAAGATGAATTGTGACACTCTGGAAGTTTTTAAATTCGAAGTTCAGCCCCCTTTCGGGTGGGGGCGGAGGCGGGAGTGGTGTAAGAAATTCATCGAAAATAGTGCCGAATCCATACTTTTCGGGATCGCCAAGATTAATAGTGACACTACGGAGTTTTTAAGTCCAAGTTTAGCCCCCCTGGTGGGGTTTCAAGGTGGGAGTGATATATCAAAATTACCGAAAATAGTGTCGAATCCATACTTTTCGGGGTCGCTGAGATGATTAGTGACACTCAGGATTTATTTTGACAAACCACTTGGGAGTAAGACACCCCATGATGTACCCATAGGGGTGAGGAACGTGGGGGTTCACATATAAAAATATACGAAAATAGTGTCAAATCCACCGTTTTCGGATTCGCTGAGATGAATAGTGATACTCCTGAATTTTTCCAATTTTAAATTCAGCCCTCTTTTGTTCGAGGGCGAGGGGGGAGTGATATATCAAAGTAATAGGAAATATCGTCGAATCCATCCTTTTCGGGGTCGCTGAGTTGAATAGTGACACCCCAGATTTCTTTTGACAAACCGCGTGGGGGAAAGGCACATCATGTACCCATAGGGGCACGGTGGGGCGCAAGGGGGTGACATATCAAATATTCCTAAACAGTGTCGAATCAATACTTTTCATGTTAGCTGAGACAAATAGTGACATTCCGGAAATTGTTAAACTCCAAGTCTGCCCCCTTTGGGGTGTCGGACGAAGGGGGGTGATATATCAAAATAACCGAAGATGGTGTCGAATCCATCGTTTTTGGGGTCGCTGAGATAAATATTGACACTCCGGATTTCTTTTGATAAACCGCGTGGGGGTAAAACACCCCACCTACCCATTCAGGCTGGGGGGGGGCGAAGGTGGTGACATATAAAATATTCAAAAAATGTTTCGAATCCATACTTTTCGTGGTCGCTGAGATAAATTGTGACACTCTGGAAGTTTTTAAAGTCCAAGTTCAGCCCCCTTTCAGTTGGGGCGGAGGGGGAGTGATATAAGAAAATTATCGAAATTAGTGTCGAATCCATACTTTTCGAGGTCGCCAAGATTAATAGTGACACTGCTGATTTTTTGAAGTCCAAGTTCAGCCACCTTTGGGGTTGGGGCAAGAGGGGAGTGATATATCAAAATGACCGAAAATAGTGTCGAATCCATCCTTTTCGGGGTCGCTGAGGTGAATTGTTACACTCCGGATTTGTTTTGACAAACCGCGTGGGGGTACCCATTGGGAGGGACGCGAGGTGGTGATATACAAAATATTCGCAAATAGTGCCGAATCCATTCTTTTCGGGGTCGCTGAGATGAATAGTAACGTCCGAATTTTTTAGAAGTCCAAGTTCTGCCTCTTTTCGTATAGCTGCGAGAAGAAGTGAAAAACGTAATTTCCAAAATGACTGAGGTAATGGACGTATATGTGTATGTTCCAGCATAATTCTCAACCAAAATTTGACCTACTGTCTGAAAAAAAAAACCTTTGGGGTAGGAGGACCCTAGCCTTTAAAGTAGAGCTGAAATGTTAACATTAAACGAAAACAACCGATATCTGTGTATAATCCATAGTTTTGAGGATCGCTGAGATGAACTGTGACACTCTGGATGCCGTTTAAGGTTAAGTTTAGTCCTAATCGGCAGGCGAGTTAGAACCGGTAAAGAAAAGAAAATGTCCAAAGGGGCAGAGTTTAAAGACATATGTGTGTGTATGCTCTAGCATACCTCTCAACCAAACTTGGTATACACATGACTTACTATATAGGAAACATTACTGTTGGGGTCAGATACACCCAGCACCCTTAGGGTTGAGGATGAATTATAAAAAACACAGAAAAACGGGTGAAAAAAATGAATAGATAACGACAAATATTGGTGTACAGTCCATACTTTTCGAGGTCGCTGAGGTGTATAATGACACTCCGGTTGTCATCTCTATCGGCATGGATATTAGAAGGGGGTGGAAAGGAAAATGTTCAATATGACCAAAAATACGGATGTATTTTTCATAGCCCTCATGTAAAATTGGTACACGTATGACTTACTATCTGAAAAAAATACTGTTGGGGTAAAACACACTTATCACTCCTAGGGGAGATGGTGAAATATAAAAATAAACTATTTTTTATTGATATTAATGCCGAATACGTTCTTTACGACGTCACAGAGTTGATCTGTGACACTCTGCATGGTTAATTCATACTTCAGCCGCAATCAGTTTGGAGGTTGAGAGGGGGTCAAATTGAATGTAAAAGATAACGGATATTATAGATGTACTGTAAGCGGGTATGTTCCAGAATTGCTCTCAACGAAACTTGGTACACATATGACTTACCATCTTAGAAAAAATACTATGGAGATGAAAAATCACAGCCTCAGGTGGGGGTGGGGAATGAGAGGGGCTGACGTGCAAAAATGATGAAAAATATTAATGTCGAAATCCATTGTTTATGTGTCTCATATACTAACTGTGACGCTCTTGATACCGTTTAAGTCCACGTTCAGTCTCCATTGAGCCAGGAGCTGAGAAGGAATTAAAAGTACACAGTATAAAATGACCGAGATTAGTGTTAAATACACTGCTTTTGGGGTCACTAGGCTGATTGTGACGGTCTCAATAACTGCCGAAATCGTGTACGTCATATGTACAGTGTGACGGGTAAATACATATAATTATAACTTTTTTTTTTGGAAAGAATCAAATACTTCTCAGTCAATTTTAACTTCCACAAGGACAAGGTTTAACACGAAAATTAAATAATCTAAAATTTGAAATCTAAATAACTCTAAAACTACATAATAGGTCATAATATCTACATCTCAAAACTAAATCAATAAGCATCCACTTCACACTTAACTAACTGGTAATACAAATACTAGAGGTAAACATTCAAAAGCTACCCGGACAACGCCGGGTACTACAGCTAGTATTGTATATTTCTCTATTCAATACGGAACAATCATGAAATTTTTAACTTTAAATTAACTGCAGAAGATCTAGAGAAGCTACTGAATCATATGGACGAAGTCTTGGGTAAGGAGTACAAGATGAAAATAAATAAGTCCAAAACAAAAGTAACGGAGTGCAGTCGAACAAAGGCAGGTGATGCAGCAGATATTAGATTAGGAAATGAAGTCTTAACGGAAGTAGACGAATATTGTTACTTGGTTAGTACACTGACTGACAGAGCAAATGCAACACCAAGGAGGAGTGGTTCGAAAGGGATGAAAGTTGGGGAAGAAACGGAGTCGGCACGGAAGAATAATTGATGTTTATTTCAAACCGATATGCAGGTTACACAATGCGCACGACATCGACTCAGTAGGATGTAGGACCACCGCGAGCGGCGATGCACGCAGAAACACGTCGAGGTACAGAGTCAATAAGAGTGCGGATGGTGTCCTGAGGGATGGTTCTCCATTCTCTCTCAACCATTTGCCACAGTTGGTCGTCCGTACGAGGCTGGGGCAGAGTTTGCAAACGGCGTCCAATGAGATCCCACACGTGTTCGATTGGTGAGAGATCCGGAGAGTACGCTGGCTACGGAAGCATCTGTACACCTCGTAGAGCCTGTTGGGAGATGCGAGCAGTGTGTGGGCGGGCATTATCCTGCTGAAACAGAGCATTGGGCAGCCCCTGAAGGTACGGGAGTGCCACCGGCCGCAGCACATGCTGCACGTTGCGGTGGGCATTTAACGTGCCTTGAATACGCACTAGAGGTGACGTGGAATCATACGCAATAGCGCCCCAAACCATGATGCCGCGTTGTCTAGCGGTAGGGCGCTCCACAGTTACTGCCGGATTTGACTTTTCTCCACGCCGACGCCACACTCGTCTGCGGTGACTATCACTGACAGAACAGAAGCGTGACTCATCGGAGAACACGACGTTCCGCCATTCCCTCATCCAAGTCGCTCTAGCCCGGCACCATGCCAGGCGTGCACGTCTATGCTGTGGAGTCAATGGTAGTCTTCTGAGCGGACGCCGGGAGTGCAGGCCTCCTTCAACCAATCGACGGGAAATTGTTCTGGTCGATATGGGAACAGCCAGGGTGTCTTGCACATGCTGAAGAATGGCGGTTGACGTGGCGTTCGGGGCTGCCACCGCTTGGCGGCGGATGCGCCGATCCTCGCGTGCTGACGTCACTCGGGCTGCGCCTGGACCCCTCGCACGTGCCACATGTCCCTGCGCCAACCATCTTCGCCACAGGCGCTGCACCGTGGACACATCCCTATGGGTATCGGCTGCGATTTGACGAAGCGACCAACCTGCCCTTCTCAGCCCGATCACCATACCCCTCGTAAAGTCGTCTGTCTGCTGGAAATGCCTCCGTTGACGGCGGCCTGGCATTCTTAGCTATACACGTGTCCTGTGGCACACGACAACACGTTCTACAATGACTGTCGGCTGAGAAATCACGGTACGAAGTGGGCCATTCGCCAACGCCGTGTCCCATTTATCGTTCGCTACGTGCGCAGCACAGCGGCGCATTTCACATCATGAGCATACCTCAGTGACCTCAGTCTACCCTGCAATTGGCATAAAGTTCTGACCACTCCTTCTTGGTGTTGCATTTGCTCTGTCAGTCAGTGTAAAATAACTAACGATGGCAGAAGTAAGGAGGACATAAAATGCAGAGTAGCACAAGCAAGGAAGAGCTTTCTTAAGAAAAGAAATTTGCTCACTCAAACATTGATATAGGAATTAGAAATATGTTTCTGAAGACTTTTATCTGGAGCGTGGCATTGTATGGAAGTGAAACATGGACGATAACTAGTTCAGAAGGTATGAGAATAGAAGCTTTTGAAATGTGGTGTTACAGAAGAATGCTGAAGGTGAGATGGACAGATCGAATCACGAATGAAGAGATACTGAATCGAACTGGTGAGAGGAGATCGATTTGGCTAAATTTTACGAGAAGAAGGGATAGAATGATATGACACATCTTAAGATACCCAGGACTTGTTCAGTTGGTTTTTGAAGGAAGTGCAGGTGGTAAGAACGTAGGGATATACCAAGATATGAATACATTAAGGATATTAGAGCAGATGTAGGGTGCAATAGTTACGTAGAAATGAAAAGGTTAGCACAGGATAGGGTGGCATGGAGAGCTGCGTCAAACCAGTCTACGGACTGATGACTCAAACAACAACAATTCCTGTAAATGTATGCGATAGCGAAATGAGGTGGAAAATGACCTAAACTACTTGCCCGTAGTGGAAAATTGGAAGAGAGAAGCGCTAGACCGGCGGAAATGGAGACAACTTGTTAGGGCAGCACGTGATCTCCAGGGCAGATGATCGCTGGTTTAAAATGATAATGAAACATTCGTTACAGAAACCATGAAATGGAAAAAATGTGGACACTGTTAACGAGCCAGAACCGCCTCCGTCCAAGTATTGTCCCACCCGCCCAGTATTTTTCACGAGTGGCTCATTCATGAGTGATCAATTTGTATGCGTGTGCATTCTTGATATCTCGGTGAAACCAATAAAATCTAGTGTCAGATAGTATATTCTGGTTAGGTTTTTTTAAAAAGAAATCTGGTAAATAGCTGTGTTTAATGTGGTGTAATGCAGTGCAGGGTGAGGTAGAGATTATTTTGGTAAAGTTAGAAGCATTGCACGGTCATGCACCTAGGGAGAGCTACCTCCGAATATCTGTCTTACCTGACACAATTGAGACTAAGGAACATTTCGCATCTGTATGAATTGATGACGGCAGCCGAACATCTACTCTCTGGACTCGGAGAGTGTTGGATAACTTGAAAATCTCCGCCAGGCTGAGATCAGGAGTTGGAAGAAACAGGTTCAACCTTAACCCATTAACTCAGCATTAAGGAGTTCCGGTATTAGTTGAAAAATGTCCAATTAATTTATGAATAAATTTAATTATTTTTTAAACACAGGATATGGGAAATTATAAATTTCAAATTTCGCCCCAAAAGTGCTACTTTAACATTTTTAAATAACCTGTATTAAGATACTTCTATTAAAAGCCCAAATATTGTCGTTGCTTTCAACAGTGAATATTTTGGGTAAGTTTTCAGTGACTGTGCTGAAAATTACAGTGAAAAGCAGAGTGAACATTTTCTAGTAGTTTAACGTCGCATGAAATGAAATAAAATTTCGGTACGATGCAATATGAAACAGTTAGGACACGGAAGGAATCGGCTGTAGCAAATGCTTGAGCTGTACCTCAATTACGACCATGGCCGCTTCCTTCCTATTCCTAGCACTTTTCTAGCCCATCGTCGCCATAGCATCTATGTCGGTGCAACATAAAGAAACTTGTAAAAGAAGACTTTTTTGCTATTTGTTTTACGTCGCACCGACACAGATAGGTGTGAAAATGGTGTGAAATTGGGAAACCACGGAAAAACATCCTCAGGGCTGCCGACAGTGGGGTTTGAACCCACTATCTCCCGAACGCAAGCTCACATCTGCGCGCTCCTACCCACACGGCCAACTCTCCCGGTTTTAAAAGAAGAGAAAAACTCCATCGTTTGAACATTTTAAGTCGTAATTAATCGTCACACAGTTCTTGTCTCATTTCTTGAAAGAAACATCGCTTTAGAAATTAGGTGTTTTAGCACAAAAGAGTGAGTATAACAGAACGTTTTCGTAATATGAAGTTGCATTTTTTAAATATTTCTCGAACACCATGTATACGCGTGATCAGCACAGTATTGAAACTTGGGGTTTCACCTATGTCCTTAAGGTTGGAATCCTGAGGGATTTTTCACCTGAAATATTTTCTGACGTCATGAAGGGCAACTAAAGTGAGGGATGGTGGGACGTGCGATCTCAGAACTTATTGGAAAGCTGACGAAAGTATACATTCTCTATACGCAGAATGATTCATGAATCGTTATCTCTATTTACGGTGCACAAATATGAACACGCATGGACCAAATAATGTCATATAAATTCGTGACTTATTCTCCATAAGTTACATCAACTTGGAGATATTTGTAAAATACTGCATTTTCTTATTTTGATGACTAAAACGTATTATAAGTAAAGAATGAACCTTTCAGAAATGCTTTACTGTTTTTCACTCCGAAAACGTAATTTGGATATCTCCTCATTCTGAAGATTAACTATATACCATACAGTTCCAACATCAGCTGCCTATAAATATCATATCAGTCATTTAAGGTGCATACTAGAGAAAATTTAAAGATGACATGTCATCAAAATCCTAGCCCTGGTAATAAGAATTAAAATGCCGTACGTATTATGAGCTGAATTCATGACCTCTCACTCAACAAGCAAGTCGACACAATTACCGTGTTTCGTGTCTCTAAAGCGTGTAATTTATGGGAAAGATTTGCATTAATCACGCAAGTAATATATACAAATGGGGCGCAATTTAAACTAGCTTGACATGTAAGTCACTGCATCAGGTTGAGGCCTTGTTTGGAAAGAGCTTTTAAGGTGTAATTTATTCCTCGGCATCCTACACATCCATCACGTTTGACACGGGCTATTGTGAAGTTAAACAATAAATAACCCATGTTACATGTTGAATATTTCATAGATAACAAAAGTGTTCGTGCTCCCATGAGGGTTCTCAATACAGGCTACCTTGGAGTTTGCGTCTCCTTCGTCACAGGTCACTATGCGGTTCATGTGCATTGCATTTTGTACTTCCTAAATAACTCGATCTGGCTGAGGATCTCGTCAGGCTGAACATGTCGCACTTCAACTCCTGCAGGCCATCTGGCTGAGCACCAGTCATCTTGGCCCAATATGAGCTGAATATGCAACATGTATATAAATTACTTGATAGCTTAGTGGATCACTGTTATAGAGTGTTTTTCCCACATTTCCAAAAAGCCTCTGTGGAGGATGGGGTTAGAATTGCTTGTCGATAAAGGTGACCAAGTGGGGCCCCATGGGGTCTTAGCTGAGCTGGGTCCTGACATTGCTTCCACGTACTTGTGTTAGGCTCCACACTTTCATCTATCATATCCGACCTCCTTTGGTCAACTCTTGGTCCTTTCCGACCTAGTGGGTTGCGAGGTCTAGGGTGTCTTTCATTTTCACACCCTTCGTGCCACTTGTCTTTCTTTGGCCGATGTCTTTTAGTTTGATATGTCGAATTCTTTCCATTTCTTTTCCCAGAATGATTAGTATTAATAGAGGATGGTTACCAAGTTGTACTTCCTTCAAAACAAACACCACCACCACAACCAATAGCACTACATATCTAAGTTCATGGGTTCGATCCCGTCTGACCCCAACCATGGTCAGCCCACAAGATGATATTCTGTGGTTATTCATCTCACCTGGTAAATACTGAGGCCAGACAATACAGTATCTTAATGATGACCATGGCCACAATATTCATATTCCCAATCCTCTTCTTTTCTACCTAAACCATTAAGTATGGAAAGTTATTGCGGCATTAAACATTAATATAATAATAATAATAATAATAATAATAATAATAATAATAATAATAATAATAATAATAATAATAATACCGGGCGGTACACCTCTCCACCGCACATTTAAATCTTGCGCAAGTTAGAACTCCTCTACAGGAGAAACACTGAACTTGGAACTAGATATACTTAAACTTTTCCTCAGAAGATGTCACCTCCTTAATTTTGTGATTGTGAAGTTTCCAGTACTGTATGCAATTCTACGTGTTTTGTTTACCATTTACCAGGAAGTTTGGATTTTCTGCAACAGATGTCACTACAAAACAACGATCATGCACCCTGGTGCGAAGTGAAGGAACTTTATTTGAAGAAATTTTGTATTCATAAGTTTCTTCATTTTTTGGGTTGGCAATATTGATCTTTTCTTTCCGCAGTTTTAAATTCAGCCAAACCCTAATTTCTGTAATTAATTTTCGGCCTATCACAGGCTTCTTTTTCGATTTGGTGTGTAACTCTAAGCTAGCCAATAAAAGTGAGAGGGTATGGCTTGATTATTCATGAAAGGTCTCGAACTTTCCCCGAGGTTTTATAAACTGCGGATTTTCACGTCTCTTGGCCATTTGATCAACATCTGACTGAGTGTGTGTATGTGAAGCAGGAAGCGGGGGGTGCCTCTTTCATCAGGCAGCAGTTCTTCAGCAAGGTAATGGCCGTTACCTGTTACTTTGTTAATTTTGAAAAAGAAAAGAAAATATAACCTTTGTTGAAATTTTAAATTAACTTTGATTTGGTAGTTATACCCATTCACCCCGGCACCTTCTTTCGCCTCTGCGTTCCACAGATATCCCGGAACAATAATAATAATAATAATCATAATAATAATAATAATAATATGAATTACTTATCTATTGGCACATTACCATCCACCCCGCCGCCACATAGAACCATACAACAGTATCATTGCCCCCCAAACTAGGTTACCGTAATAAAGGGCCATACGCCAAGGCGATCGATGGTATGAGACCATTTCAATTTAGAGTCAAATGCCACCTCATCTGGAAAGCGAAGAAAAATAATATAATCCAAACTAATGGGTGAAAAATGCTCTTCAGACCGTGCAAGGATCAACTGCACTCCCTCCGTTTCAAAATACACAATCCGGTCTCCCAGGGCCAAGAAGCGTTCGCGGCATAATATAAAGAATACAACACTAAACTAACTTTAAGTCATAAGTGAACGGAGGAAAACTAGGATGCATTAACTACGGCAAATGATAAACTTTAAAAACTTTAACTTTAACTTTAAAACCCTATTTAATATACCTTGATGAAACAAATAAATTAATTCACTGTAACCCTGAATAGCACTATAATCAAAACTGTACAATGTCTGATGGACTGAATACATAAAATCGGAGACATGACTCCGTTCATTTAAAAAAGTCAACTTGAACGTTCTATTATTTTACGACATGACGACGAATACACCTAGATCAATAAACACACACTAATACGAAATATTCTTGAGTACAGGAATATCCTTGTAAATGCGACTGTTCTCATCAAAGACTTTCCTCACTATCAGAAGAAACACACTATCTACGCAAAAATCGGAGACAACTTTCAGTGGTCACCTAACTAATTAACTACACTCCTAATTAATAAACAAAGTAATAAGCTAGCACTAGTAGACAATACCAAAACCAACAACAAAATTAAACAGTTGTCGGATTCGGAATCGAACCCACATCGCAATGAACTCGATGACAAAATCACGAGGTAGAACACGCTCTCGAATTCCGAACTCAAACAAGAAATAAATCTCAAATAACACATTCAAAACTTATGTCGACACACTACAAACAGAAGTGTAAACAATAAACTCATACGACTGGCTGTATTTCATTGAACAAAGACAAAATAAAAGAGCCCGCGCTGATGCGGAAGGGACGGCTTGACGTGAAAGATTGGAGGCAGGCACTTTTGTGTGATGAAAAATACAGGGTTTACCTTGGACTTCGAACCGGCGGTCTCCAGGATGCCACCGACAAATGGGTCTCTGAAAATCCCTATCTAAATTATTCAAAAGATCAAAAAACAATACTATTCTGGCGTTCCAGTTACTCAATTTTTATAGAGATAATTATGAAAGAATTAAAAGGAGAATTCCTCTAAATGCGATCGTATATTTGCGCTCCCCTAAGTTCCTCCGTATTGGTGCACAGGCTTGAACAATACTCTTGGCAGAATTCTTTCTTACGACAGCGGCCAGGTTCACTCTCTCAACAAAATCCCATATCATAATGTCGCAGAGCCTTGCTTGTAAATGCTGGCTGGTGTTCCTTCATTTTAAAGACTCTCAAGGCGAGGCATTCCGTCTCCCTGAGAAACATCGTGGTATATATATATCATTTCAACCAATATCCTCTTATCATATTCAAAAGCTGCATTCGCTTATTCATTCTCTGTCCATTTATTACTCTTTAACTCACATCAAGCCACTATTCATCTTATCAATTTCACATCCATACACATGGACTACCCGGTTTCACAACTAGTCGATCACATAGAAAAATCAACCTATGGTTTTCCTACAAATCTGAACGCAAACAAAATCTCAAATGGATCTGAACATAGCCATAACTTTATTGTAATTTAAATGAAAAGTACATACTTCTTGAAATAGAAGGAAAACCCTATATAAAATGGGAAGACGTCCGTTCGAGTCCAACTTTGTCACATATCACACAAATTGATACAGCCATCTCTATCTTATATTCATGCAAATTTACCTTAAAATATGAGTGCATTGCTACCCCCACGATTATCATACCAATACTGGCATTTTGAAGACACTAACATAATTCATTACCAATACTGAATATTCCATATATAGAAAGATATTAATTTTACCGTTTGAAATTTTCAATAAAATAAATCTGTATTTTACCCTCTCAATCTAAAGCACTCTCATACTTTCGGATATTTTGTCTATAAATCCATGCACATGCTTAACTGTAAATTAACATTTTTAGGCTCGAAAATTTACCTGATATTCCAGAATTTCCGTTCCCATCTAGATAAACATTTCTTAATACAATATGAAGACCACTCACAAGCCTCTCCCTAATTCAATAACACATACATTTCACATTTACTATCCTACCTTAAGTGATGTACATATTTACATAAAATAACCCCGCATTTACAAGGCTAGTATTTCAGATTCAGTATATTCATCGTCATGTCCAGAAATCCATGGCTCGGACCTTGGGAAGGCCCTTGAGAACGCTTAACTCATCGTGGTGCTGGCGTGGATCACTGTTTCGAATCATCTTCTGGTCCTCTTGAACACCTTCATAATTCTGGGGGTCGTCTTCACTGGAACAAGTCTAATGTTAATGACGTTGAATTAAATTACGTCATTCACCAACACCGTTTATGAAACTATAATACAGTTCTCGTGGTCGCCTGTACAGCGATACAATCATCCTGTTAGTCAAATTTTCACATAATTTCAGTAATTTAACTTTCTCTGTAACTTGAACATAGTCTTTCATACAGCGTATTGACAAAATGTACACTAACACTCCCGAACACAGGCAAGGCCAGGACACCGGCGGACCGTGTGTCTGCCTCTAATATTTCACGTCAAGTCGTCCGTTCCGCATCAGCGCTGACTCTTTTATAATTTTACCCCAACACGAACAACAGATGGCGAACGGTCCCCACCACAATTTGCATATCAGCCGTTCTATGTGTCCTGTGATACCGGCGATAAATTCTAATGTGTAGCTCAGATTTCTAAGTAATTTGGTTATGTACAGAAAACAAATCGATTGGCGGTTTATCTTATATTGACCATCAAATACGACGCCTCATCGGGGATCTCCCGTCCGGAGTGGGTACGCTACTGGTGCTTATATAACCTTCTGGTGGCGTAATTTTCCACACGTTGAAATTTTACAAACAATTATAATTTTGGCAGAGGCTATACAAATATATGACATGTTAAGGTTTCTTTTACTAATTAATGCGCTTATCTCGAAATCCTTACAACACAAATCAAGCTTGCACGTTGGCAATACCTTGTTTCGGCCATTTTTAGTTATTGTCATGTATTTTCCGTGCTTGTAATTTTCATAGTTCGCTCTCTTTCTGGGGATCTCTCCAGCTATGACGGCCTTGTGTTTGCACCACCAAGTCGGAGGTGGTGTGCAATCTGATGCAACTTGACTTCGACATGCACAAAGGAGCTTCACAAAAGTTTCCACTGCCTAAACCAATTTTCAATTAACTATATGTATGACCGATAGGGTTACACTATGTATAATTGCTACCTCATGAATGCGTACATTTGATCTTAATACATTTCATTGTTGTATAAGCATTTATGTATGCTCGTCGTATGAGAAGCTATGATGAGCTATTTTACACTCTCGTGGTTTTAGGTCATTCGCTCACACTCGTACTTGTACCGTAATTATATCTCTTGAACTGAGATGGGGGTCCATTTAGGCACCAGTTGCATGAATAAGTATTACATTTCAGGGAGAGCGTAAATTTGCAGAATTAAATCCATAAAATATACTGTATTTCCAACATGAGTGTTCCACTGATTTTGTACAAAAGGAGTACAAAACCTAATATTGTTTTATTGTTATTATTGTTTATTTAATTCGTTTACAGTTGGACTCAGAGAGCGATCCCACCTCTACCGCCTCAAGCAAAGTCTCCTGGAGCGTTTGACTTTGGATCGAGGATGGAACTGGGGAAGAGGATCCGTACTTTGCCAGGCGGCCTCACCTGCTATGCTGAACAGGGACCTTGTGGGGAATGGGAAGATAGGAAGGGATAGGAAATGGAGAGGGAAGGAAGCGGCCGTGGCCTTGAGTTAGGTAAAAACCCTGCATTTGCCTGGAGAAGAAGTGCGAAACCACGGAAAACTACTTCGAGGATGGATGAGGTGGAAATCGATCCCCCTTTACTCGTTTGATCTCCCGAGGCTGAGTGGACTCCGTTCCAATTCTCGTACCATTTTTCAAATTTTGTGACAAAGCCGGGAATCGAACCTGGACCTCCGGGGGTCGGCAGTCAATCATACAAACCACAACACCACAACGGCGGATACAAGGCCTAAGTTAATATACACTCATGCTCATAAATGAAGGATAATTGCATATTGTGGTGCCACACAACGCGGCACTACACAAAACTGGCGCTAATAGCATAGGCACATAGTGAACACAAACGAAACCTAGGTGTAAGTCCACGGTATTGGTGATAAGTTGAGAAAACCGTCCCAAAACACATGTGCTACAAAACGCCACAGTTTCCTGCGCATGTACGCCGACGTCAATATGGGATATGATCACCATGCACACGTACACAGGCCGCACAACGGGTTGGCATACTCTGGATCAGGTGGTCGAGCAGCTGCTGGGATATAGCCACCCATCCTTGCACCAGTGCCTTTCGGAGCTCCTGAAGTGTCCTAGGGGTTTGAAGACGTGCAGCGATACGTCGACCTAGAGCATCCCAGACGTGCTCGATGGGGTTTAGGTCTGGAGAACAGGCAGGCCACTCCATTCGTCGGATATCTTCTGTTTCACGGTACACCTCCACGATGGCAGCTCGGTGGGGCCGTGCGCTATCATCCATCAGGAGGAAGGTAGGACCCACTGCACCCCTGAAAAGGCGGACATACTGGTGCAAAATGACGTCCGGATACACCTGACCCTTTTATAGTTCCTCTGTCAAAGACATGCAGGGGTGTACGTGCACCAATCATAATTCCACCCCACACCATCAAACCACTACCTCCATACAGGTCCCTTTCAAGGACATTACGGGATTGGTATCTGGTTCCTGGTTCACGCCAGATGAGAACCCGGCCAGAATCACTGTTCAGACTATACCTGGACTCGTCCGTGAACATAACCTGGGACTACTGTTCCAATGACCATGTACTGTGTTCTTGACACCAGGTGTTATGGGCTCTCCTGTGAACAGAGGTCAGTGGAATGAACCTTGCAGGTCTCCGGGCGAATAAACCATGTCTTTTCAGTAGTCTGTAGACGATGTGTCTGGAGACAACTGTTCCAGTAGCTGTGGCAAGGTCCCGAGTAAGGCTACCTGTAGTACTCCGTGGCCGTCTGCTGGCACTGATGGTGAGATATCGGTCTTCTTGTGGTGTTGTACACTGCGGACGTCCCGTACTGTAGTGACTGGACAGGTTTCCTGTCTGCTGGAATCGTTGCCATAATCTTGAGATCACACTTTGTGGAACACGGAAGGCCCGTGCTACGACCTGCTGTGTTTGACCAGCCTCCAGTCGCCCTATTATTCTACCCCTCATAACGCCATCAATACGTGTTCGTTGAG
Organism: Anabrus simplex; assembly: GCF_040414725.1. Classification (NCBI taxonomy): domain Eukaryota; kingdom Metazoa; phylum Arthropoda; class Insecta; order Orthoptera; family Tettigoniidae; genus Anabrus; species Anabrus simplex. The sequence goes on along the minus strand of NC_090268.1, from coordinate 369,517,262 downwards.
CCATTTTCACCACACAGTCACCATTAGCACGCCTGGAACACATCTACACACTTACTCGCTGCACCGTACTCTGACATGCACCAACACACCTCTGCGTATTTGGATTCCTGCCAGCGCCACCGTGCGACGACCGCAGGTCAGAAGCACCACATGGTCATACCACGAGGTGATATAAAACCGCAAACCGCCCACTATAGCGTTGTTTCACCATGTATCAGCATTATCCTTAATTTCTGAGCATGAGTGTACTAGACAGAGAATTGATGACCGAGTCAAAAGCTCCTGTGACTTCAGGAAAACACTCTGCTTGTGGGAGCGTTAGAAGACATCCATAGTAATCCCTATCTGTCTAAAGAGATGACTAAAAGCAGTAAAGTCAAAAAGCTCTCAACTTGAGAGCGTACGTTGGTGATCACAAGCCTCCTGGATGATTCTGGAATTGCCTCCAGTTACTTGCAACTTCGTTTTCCGAAGAGTCGGAATTCTTCGCTTTTTTCCAACTGATTATCGGTGAGAGGATGACTTCCCGGCTGTACTTCCTCTTGAAACATTTATCACCACAGACATTATCACACAGGTGAGTCAGCAATCCTTAATTTAATCACGCGTCCTAGTAAATTTGCGATCGTATTGTATATTGACTCAAATTCCAAATTGTTATTTAACTCAAGCTAGGCAACCCTGAAAAATAAGTGGCATTAAATAAAATGTCTGCAATACAGTATGCAAGGTCATGGAATTAAATAATGATGATGATTGTTATTATTATCTTTTTTTTTCACATCGTTATGCCCAACTGAGGAGCACGCTTGAACTTATTTAGCTGATGATTCTGCCTTCTTCTCTTCTTCCTAAATCTCTTCATCCTTTCACTGAAATTCTTCTTACATTCTTCTGTCCAGGTTTTACCAGTTCCAGCTTTTGGCTGCACGAAACAATGGTTAGTAATCAGTGTTCCGAAAGCAGATCGGTTCTTCACAGTTTCCTGGTTGATGATGATTTCCGGAAGATCTGATTCTATTTCATTTAGCCAGTTGTTCTTGACTTTCAGTGTGAGGGCAAGATTTAGAATTCTTTTGGTCAGTCTATTATTGTTCATTCTGAGAATGTGACCATAGAATTTCAACCTCCTTTTCCTGACAGTGTCAGAGAAATTTTTTCAGTATGGCAATAAATTTCATGAGAATTTCATCCATACTCCCTCTGTGCAGACTGGGCAAAAAATTTTCCTTCTTGCTTTTCTATATCTTTTATGAGTGACTACCACCAATGATTAATGTTTCCGGTGCGTATACCTCCTAATTAATTCTAGTACTCTGATGTGTAGCCGGGCTGAGTGGCTCAGACGGTTGAGGCGCTGGCCTTCCGACTCGAACTTGGCAGGTTCGATCCCGGCTCAGTCCGGTGGTATTTGAAGGTGCTCAAATACATAAGCCAAGTGTCGATAAACTTACTGGCACGTAAAAGAACTCCTTCGGGACTAAATTCAGGCACCCCGGCGTCTCCGGATACCGTAAAAGTAGTTAGTGGGACTTAAAAAAATAACACCATTATCTGATGTGCATAGAATTCGCAAACTCTATCTTTCACCATTCTTTGCTTTACATTTTTCATGACATTTTCTATTTCATGTTCGCAGAATTTGCTGTTCGGCAATGTGGTATGAATCTCTGTAGTTAACTGCGTCCAAGGAATTTAGTTGTACGAGGAAAGATTCATAGAATTTATCTGGTTGAATAGCGCAGTTGACCGAGGACATTTTATCTGGAATGCGAGGCACGAGGAGCAATATATTTCATAGCATTACGAACACGTACTCTGTAAACCTACAACCGAACTGTCATAGTGAAGACCGGTCTCAACGGTCATAAATAGATGTACGAATTTTGACGTAGAATATTTTCCAGTACTGGGTCCCATAGTAAAAGTCTGTGCGTTCTAAAATATATGTTCAGTAGACTAATTCAAAAATTTCTAACCTACATAAGTTAGGAAAGAGGAGAGTCCTTCAATATATCCAAAACTTTGTGGTGAATTCGCAGTTGGTGGTAGTGATCAATCAGTCACTACTGATCTGCATTTAGGACAGTCGCCCAGGTGGCAGATTCCCTATCTGTTGATTTCCTAGATTTTTCTTAAATGATGGCAAAGAAATTGGAAATTTATTGAAAATCTCTCCTGGTAAGTTATTCCAATCCCTGTTCCAAAGACCATGTACTGTGTTCTTGACCCCAGGCTTTATGGGCTCTCCTGTGAACAGGGGTCAGTGGAATGAACCTTGTAGGTCTCGGGGCGAACACATCTACATCCTTCCTATAAACGAATATACGAATATTTAACCCAATTTGTTCTAATAACAATAATGTTATTTGTTTTACGTCCCACTAACTACTTTTTTAAGGTCTTCGGAGACGCCGAGGTGCCGGAATTTAGTCCCGCATGAGTTCTTTTACGTGCCAGTAAATCTATCGACACGGGGCTGTCGTATTTGAGCACCTTTAAATGCCACCGGACTGAGCCAGGATCGAACCTGCCAAGTTGGGGTTAGAAGGCCAGCGCTTTAACCGTCTGAGCCACTCAGCCCGGCTCCAATTTGTTCTCTTGAATTCCAAATTTATCTTCATATTGTGATCTTTCCTACTTTTAAAGACACCACTCAAAACTTACTCGTCTACTGATGTCATTCCACGCCATCTCTCCAATGGCAGCTCGGAACATACCACTTAGTCGAGCAGCTCGTCTCCTTCCTCCCAAGTCTTCCCAGCCCAAACTTTGCAACATGTTTGTAACGCTACTCTTTTGTCGGAGGTTGCTTTGCATCAAAGGTGAAAAGAGATTTACCCTTATCTGCGAGACAGAAAGCCAACTGAAATTAAGTAGTTTTGGCATAGTCCAATAGAACTTCAAAGCACACCTCGTACAAGTTTTATAGATATTCCCGCCATTCTGGTTAGAGGACTACTTGTGTTCGTTCTTGGGACCACACGCTATTCAACAAGTGGTCGGCAAATTCATCATAGTGACGAACTATTCTGTGAATGGAAGGATGTTACTGGAGGAATAGACCACCCAAAGGATAAATGGGGAATTTTTCGAATTCTCGAAATTGAAAGAAAATTTGTAAAATGAAACTAATTAGTGCAACTTCGTACACAGCGTCTGCTGTTGTAAATTGTATTTTGTTGATTAGGTTTTTGTCAGGTTTGGGTTATAATTATAGTGTTTAATCCCATACAAATTATTCATTCATTTTTAAAAATTTGTTATTTCTTATGTGAAACCTTCATATAACCATGTGTAGCAAGTGAGCAAGATCGATATTTGACTATAGCAAAGAGTAACTATTTATTTGGATATTCGTGCGCACTATTTTTTTTTTTTTTTTTTTTTTTTTGCTACTGGTTTAACGTTTTCGGCGACAGGAGGATGGGAAAGAGCTACGATTGTGAAATAATGAGGCTGTGGCCTAAAGGTACAGCCCCAGCATTTTGTGCGCACTTCAAATATGTATAAAGGAACAAGTGCGTAACAAAATTTTGGCATCTTGGCGTCTCTGAAAGCAACATGTGGGACGTAAATCTAATTACATTATTATTATTATTATTATTATTATTATTATTATTATTATTATTATCATTATAATTATAATTTAATTATCATTATCATTATTATTTCTTCGCTAGGGCCATCGAGGACCATCCTAAGTCTTGTTACATTTGGTAAAGAACGTTGCTTTGTTTTGAGCCCAGAATTTCCTCAAACTTTCAGAGTGGTTCTGCTTGCGTTCCTCTGTCCAAGGAACACCGAGTCTTCTTTGCGGTTGTTCGTCTCGGTTTAGCACGTTCCTCATTATCTTCTTTCGGAAAAGACCTCTGTCAAAGGCGCCTTCCGATTTGATCTGCAGAACTTGAAGGTTTTCTTTGGTGTTTCTAAACCAAGGCATCGTGGTTTTAGGTTTTAAATCAAACAGGTGAAAGATCTGTTCTGTCAACCTGTGACCGTCCATTCGTTTGAGGGGACCGTAAAATCGTGCCCGTCTTTTGCGGATCGTGTCTCTGATCTTCTCTATTTTGTTATAGACTTCCTTACTGAACCACTTTTGGTGGATTCCATTTTTATAGTTGGATCCCATGATTCCCCTTAAAATCAATCAATACTGCATTTACGGCAGTCGCCCAGGTGGCAGATTCCCTACGTGTTGTTTTCCTAGCCTTTTCTTAAATGATTTCAATGACATTGGATATTTATTGAACATCTCCTTTGGTAAGTTATTCCAATCTCTAACTCCCCTTCCTATACATGAATATTTGCCCCAATTTGTCCTCTTGTATTCCAACTTTATCTTCATATTGTGATCTTTCCTACTTTTGAAGACGCCACTCTAACTTATTCGCCTACTAATGTCATTCCACGCCATTTCCCCGCTGACAGCTCGGAACATACCACTCAGTCGAGCAGCTCGTCTCCTTTCTCCCAGTTCTTCCCAGCCCAAACTTTGCAACATTTTTGTAACGCTACTCTTTTTCCGGAAATTACTCAGAACAAATCGAGCTGCTTTTCTTTCGATTTTTTTCCAGTTCTTGAATCAAGTAATCCTGGTGAGGGTCCCATACACTGGAACCATACTCTAGTTGAGGTTTTAACAGAGACTTATATGCCCTCTCAATTACATCCTTACTATAACCCCTAAACACCCTACTTATTTAATTATTTGTCCGCCTCTGTGGTGTAGTGGTTAGCGTGATTAGCTGCCACCCCCGGAGGCCCGGGTTCGATTTCCGGCTCTGCCACGAAATTTGAAAAGGGGTACGATGGCTGGAACGGGGTCCACTCAGCCTCGGGAGGTCAACTGAGTAGAGGTGGGTCCGATTTCCACCTCAGCCATCCTGGAAGTGGTTTTCCGTGGTTTCCCACTTCTCCTCCAGGCGAATGCCGGGATGGTACCTAACTTAAGGCCACGGCCGCTTCCTTCCCTCTTCCTTGCCTATCCCTTCCAATCTCCCATCCCTCCATAAGGCCCCTGTTCAGCATAGCAGGTGAGGCCGCCTGGGCGAGGTACTGGCCATTCTCCCCAGTTGTATCCCCCGACCATGAGTCTGAAGCTCCAGGACACTGCCCTTGAGGCGGTAGAGGTGGGATCCCTCGCTCAGTCCGAGGGAAAAACCGAACCTGGAGGGTAAACAGATGATGATGATTTATTTATTTATTTATTTATTTATTTATTTATTTATTTATTTATTTATTTATTTATTTATTTATTTATTTATTTATTTACAATCCCATTTATGTTATTACCCCAATGAAGATCTTTCCTTATATTAACACCCAGATACTTACAATGATCCCCAAAAGGAACTTTCACCCTGTCAACGCAGCAATTAAAACTCAGAGGACATTTCCTATTTGTGAAACTCACAACCTGACTTTTAACCCCGTTTATCATCATACCATTGCCTACTGTCCATCTCACAACATTATCGAGGTCAGTTATTCTGCGCTCCTTTTTTCTCCATTTCTTCGAGGAGTTCTTTATTATTAATTTTAAAACTAATTATTAACTGTATAGGAAATGAGTGTGATGAATTTTAGGTGGAAGGTCATTCCAGTATCCAGCAGACAGACAAGAGAGTTCGTGGAACTTGGGTCCATTGAAAATTAATATAACCATGTTGAATTCAACAAGGGCTATCAATACAGCAATCTATTAAATCAATATTTCAGGTCTCCCAAAGGTCACGAGGTCACGCAATTTAATTTAATCGCATTTCCGTGAGGTACGGATAAACTAAATGGATTCGGGTGCACTCTTTATAGAAAAAAGCTTAAGCACTGTTCGAGAGCAAACTGGTCGAGTAGGCATCTCTACAATAATATTGGCGAAGCGTATGTGGTATAGATTTGAGGTATATCTATATTTACATGCTACCATAGCAGGAAGGGAATGTGTAAATAAAAATAACTAGCTGAAACTCGTCAAGACTCGACGGTCAATGGGGTAAATATTTATTGTAGGGTTTCCTCATGTACGACATTTCTTGTACTTTCTTCTTCTTCTTGCGTTCCTGCCTTCTAAGGACCACGTTACAATTTCAATTGTTCCTCCTTAGTTGTTCTTTCCTTTTCTTCCAGTATTCTTTCATTGTTTCACTGTGTTTCTTTTTCCTGTCTTCAGTCCACTTTATGCCGGTTTTCTTTTCCTCCCTCCCTTGGAATCCTTCCATTTGTAAGACTTTCTTCCTAAAAATCTTTCTTTCCAATAATTCTTCTTCTCGTATGTTATTTTTTCTTACAATTTCAATTACAGAAAGTTGCTCCTAGTTTACTATAAACACAATGTCGGCTAGATCATAATTGAAAATTGGGACATTAGCTGTTTTCTCGTCGTAATTGTACAAACCTTCGGGTTTCCTTGACAGTAAATTATGACAGAGGATCGACCTGCTTTTCTAACTACCGGAGTGTAAGAAGTTCACAGCCTTAGTGTTAAAATTACGACATGTAGAAAAGGATTATTACATTTTTGCGACTCATTTCAAGTTAGCAAATATAGGAAGAGCTACAAAGAGATAGAAACATTGTAGTGAATACCTTCTCCTCGAATATTCGACTACCGAGTTCGATAGCTGCAGTCGCTTAAGTGGGCCAGTATCCAGTATTCGGGAGATAGTAGGTTCGAACCCCACTATCGGCAGCCCTGAAAATATTTTCCCGTGGTTTCCTATTTTCACACCAGGCAACTGCTGGGGCTGTACCTTAATTAAGGCCACGGCCGCTTCCTTCCCACTCGTAGCCCTTTCCTGTCCCATCGTCGCAATAAGACCTATCTGTGTCGGTGCGACTTAAAGCAACTAGCGAATATGCGACTCTGCAACACAACACAGACTGGAACAGCTGACCGAATGCGCATGCGTGCTTGCCCCTGTCCACCTCCCCTCAACATCGTATGGCTCAGCACTTCCACAGTCCAGCTGGCCTTGAAGTACTGGCGAACGCATTAGCGAATTAGAATGCTATATTTTTCTTTAATAATTCAAAATATTACGGCAAAAACTTGTCATGATTTTCAAGAGACTCTGCAAATCTATACGCCAAGAGCTTTCGTCAGAATGCTTTACGATGTCAATTGGTTCAGCCGTTGTCTCAAACTCGCGCTTACAAAATTCAGCCTAGTGTTTTAAATATATAGATATAATAATTGCGTCAAAACACTCTAATCCCAAATAAATAATACTAATTTATATGATATAATAATTATGTATTTCTTTTGAGGAATTACAGCAGTAATATACTCTAGTGGAGGTGAGTGGCAATAATACAGGCAGAATATACTTTAACTAATCAATCAATCAATCAATCAATCAATCAATCAATCAATCAATCAATCAATCAATCAATCAATCAATCAATCAATCAATCAATCAATCAATCAATCAATCAATCAATCAATCAATCAATCTCTACAGCTTTACTTTTACTCCTGTAGCCCAAGTTGGTAGAATCCTTATCAATTATTTACCTTGTATTTTGTTAAATAACTTCAAATAATTTGGAAATGTATCCAATATCTCCCTTGGTAAATTATTCCAATCCCTAGTTCTATTCTAATTCTTAAAAAAATTGTTTGCACTTATCTAACCTCTTCGATTCCAACTTGTTCCATATTATGACCTTCCCTACTTTTAAAAATCCACAGTTCTAGCCCTTCTGGTATGAAACTCAATTTTAAAACCATCTTAGGGATGTGAGCTATGAATTTTATTTAAATAAAATGTAATAAAGTATGAGAACATATTCCTTATTTGTTCCTAAAAATTGCAATCCTTTTCTTAATCATCGTTAACCGGTCGATTAGATTAGCATTTTGCCTTCTTCTACCACTACGAGCGCTAATGTGAGTCAATGCTGTGTTTGGCTTATGCCCTTATAACTACATTCCGTGTGCACATTTTTCGAAAATCAATAAAAGCCTGAGGGCATTGAACCAAGGAACACATAACAAAAATAAGTCTGAAAATCAGTTCAGTAGGCTAGGATATAAATGAAAAAGAAAATGAGTAAAGAAACAAGTGATTTTAAACCTTTCAGGGCCTTGTATTCCTTCAACTTTCGGCACAATTGAGGAAATTGGTTAATTTTATGTTTTTCGTAATATGGAGACTCCTACTTTGTCTGTTAAGAAATGTTTTCAGCATTAAAACTCTCTTCAAGAATATTCGTCTACTAAAATCATTCCACACCATGTCTCAGTTGACAGTTCGTAACACACATTACGCCTTCTTACTCCCAGGTCTTCCCGGCCCAAGTTTGCAAACATCTTCGTAACGCTGCTCTTTTCCGATGTTGATCGTGGGAAGAAGGGTATTTATGACCCCGCAGTTCCGTTCTACAAGGAAGCACACATTCTAAAAAGGATCGAACTCATAGGTTTTCTAATCTGGAGTGATGGCACGATGCCTCGAAAATTCGTTACGTTCTGCAAGATTATTGCTAATGTACTTTCTGTCTTGAGATCGTCAATAAATATTTTAAGAAAATATCGTTGATGATTTTCTTAAAACAAATAACAAAACAAATTACCTTTGGACTTTATGGAGCTCTCTAATCAAGTAATCGTGCTGAGGATCCTATACACTGCAACGATACTCTAATTGAAGCCTTGTCATTGGCTTACACGTTCTTTTCTTTACGTCCCTACTACAATCCCGTAATATCTCCATGAGTAGGCTTATACGAAGATATCTGTAAACTCTGCTTACAACCTCTTTAATGCGATAACCCCAGTGGGGATATTTCCCTATATTAACACGCCATTATTACTCAACACTTAGGTATACTTACGTGATCCTCATGAGGTACTTTCACTCAATCAGCACAGTAATTAAAACCGAGAGGACTTCTCCTCTTGGTGAAACTCTCAACTAACAGTTCCTCTTGAAGTCAGAATTGTCTGCATTTTTTGTAATAATAATGAACAGTCGACGACGTTATACTCTGTGAACCGACCCGAAAGAAACTACAAGAGATGCTTGAAGAGTGGAGGAAAGCTCTGGAAGAAAGAAGAATGACGATCAGCAGGGTGAAAACAGAATATACAAAGAGCACTAGGAAAGGTTTTCAATACGCAAAAACGGTTGACTGGACACCCCTGTTGTGGTGAGGGATGAAAAGAGGAGTGATAACTGGTCTAGAAGACAGCAAGGCGTGACCTTCACACTAATTGTTACCAAGCAGTGGGATTGAAAGCAAGATGTCGGTGTGGTTTAAAGGTGAATATCGCGCAATTATCCGCTACAATTTTGCTCGGGGATTAACTGTTGACCAGTGCCTGGAGGAAATGACTCCTGTGCTGGGGAAAGACTGTCCACATCGGACAAAAATTTTCCGCTAGTACAAAGAGTTCCAGAGGGGAAATTTTGGGTTTTAAGACGATCCACGTTCTGGACGACTGTCTGAATCAGTGACTAAGGAAAACATTGAAGCTGTGAGGAAAATGATGCAGCATGAGAGGCGGTTGACAAATCGGCAAGTAGAAGAGACCCTCCACATCCTTGCACCAGCTATTCATTTAGTTCTACACGACCATCTCCATGTTAGAAAGGTTTGTTCCCTTTGGGTGCCCCATTCACTTTCAGAGGAACAAAGGGCACATCGAGTGAAATGGTGCCGAGAAATGCTAAAACAGAGTGAAAATGGGACTTCGCGTAACGTCAATAGCATCATTACAGGTGACGAAACTTGGCTTTATTATTACGATGCCCCAACAGAATCCCAGAACAAGCTGTGGCTGTTTGAAGATGAAGGTACCCCTGTGACTGTGTGAAAGTCAAGGTCAGTGAAGAAAAGGATGATTTGCAGTATTCTTCACCAAACGGGGCATCCTGACTCGGGTTGTGCTAGAAACTCAAAGGACAGTTACTGCGAAGTGGTACAGTGAGACTTGTCTACCTCATGTCATCCAGGCTCTCAAGCAGCTCCGTCCGAGGTCACGGTTCATCACTTGGCTCTTGCATCACGACAATGCTCCAGCACATCGTGCTAATGTAACAATCGATTTTCTTGCCAGATCAGGGTTGACTGTGTTTGATCGCCCTCCATACAGTCCTGATCTTGCGCCATGTGACTTCGCACTCTTCCCAGAAGTGAGGATGAAGCTGAAAGGGCGGCGTTTTGCATCCGACGAGGAGCTTCTGGCAGCATAGGATCAAGAGTGTGTAAATGTAACCAAAGAAAAGTGGCAGAGTTAGTTCAGTGACTGGTTTCGAAGTATGGAGAAGTGTACTGAGTGCAGTGGAAATTATTTTGAAAAAGTCTAAAGCGGTCACTCACATTGAAAAACTTTCATAGTTCTCTTTGTATGTGTACAAAGGAAACACTACAACTACATATTAACCTAAAAGAAGAACTATAATTTGTCAGGAATTTTAAATAAATTATCTGGGTTCATACGTACAATGGGATGGAGGATTGGAAGCTGAAATGAAGTACATGGATGAACTGGAAAAAATTGAGTGGAGTGCTGTGTGATAAAGTCAGTTGCACGATGAAAGGAAAGCTGTACAAATCTGTGAGACCTTTGATGCTTTGTAGTGCAGAAACTTGGACGATCACAAAAAGACGACGAGAGAAACATGGAAGTGGCTGCAATGAGAATGCTACGATGAGTGGAGTTACAACAAAGGAGTGATTACAACAGAGGATCAGTGAAAATGGGACTCTTAGGAAACAGGTTTCAAAAAGTAGGTTGAAATGGTATGGGCATGTGCAAAGAAGAGGGGGGACTATGTGAGAAAAAGAGTAGGAAATCTGGAAATTTAAGGGTAAAGAAAGAGAGGAAAACCAAAAATGAGATGGAGAAACAAGGTAGAAGGGGATCTAAGAGAAAAAGGTTGGAAAAGCAAAGAAGCAATGGATAGACATTTAAAGAAGAGAAGAATCCAACAAAGCAATGATGACCATACGTGACGTAGGAAGAGGCTGAGATAAAGTAGACGAAAAAGAATGAACAGTCCAATAATTTATCCTTGATTTCCATCTCTGTCCAGTTTCACCTCTCTCCCCTCGGCCGTTATATCAATTAGCGTGCCACACGTTACGACGTGGAAGCATTACTTCTCCAGAACCTGTACTTCTAACAGATTACGTCCCCAGGGTCCCGAGCGTACATTTCATCTGGCTTCGTCTACATTTTGTTTCATTGCCCCTAACTTTTGAATCAAACTTTCTCTCACAGAGTGAAAATGTAAATCATTTGTTCGACTTGCGCCGCTATTGTATACAAATTACAAAGGAAATGCGTAAGTTAAACACATTTCAAAGGAAGTATATTTCTGAATGATACATACCATCTATAATACGAGTTTAGTCTGTACATTGCTCAAAACTTAAAAATAAAAGTATTTATTTTAGGTCCGGCTAGTGACTAAACCATTGGTCTGGATTGGTTAGTTCCGGTTAGTTACAAAACTATTGATCTGGATTGGTTAGGTCCGGTTAGCGACAAAACCATTGGTCTGGACTGGTTAGGTCCGGTTGGTGACAAAACCATTGGTCTGGGTTGGTTAGGTCCGGTTAGTGACTAAACAATTATTCTGGATTCGTTAGGTCCAGTTAGTGACAAAACCATTAGTCCAGATAGGTTAGGTCCTGCTGATGACAAAACCATTGGTCCGGATTGGTTAGGTCCAGTTAGTGCAAAACCATTGGTCTGGATTGTTTAGGTCCAGTTAGTAACAAAACAATTAGTGTGGATTGGTTAGGTCTGGTCAGTGACAAAACCATTGGTCTGGATACATTAGGTTCAGCTAGTGACCAAACCGTTAGTCTGGGTTGGCTAGGTCCGGTTAGTGACGTAACCATTGGTCTGGATATGTTAGGTTTAGCTAGTGACCAAACCGTTAGTCTGGGTTGGCTAGGTCCGGTTAGTGGCAAAACCATTGGTCTGGATATGTTAGGTTCAGCTAGTGACCAAACCGTTAGTCTGGGTTGGCTAGGTCCGGTTAGTGACGTAACCATTGGTCTGGATGTGTTAGGTTCAGCTAGTGACCAAACCGTTAGTCTGGGTTGGCTAGGTCCGGTTAGTGGCAAAACCATTGTACTGTGATCACGCAAAGGGGCTCTCGGGGCGTAATCTCCGAGGTTAGGGCCGCGAAACGACTTTTGGCCTCTAGCATTCCGTAGAGCGATACAGGTTGCATTTAGTTACTTTTTTTATTGTGCGCGGATTGGTAAGCGGAATGTATTTGTCTTGATTATTGGGAATGACGTCGTATCCGATTATGTCATAACCAGTGGAAAATCTACTGCGTGCTTCAGCAATGAAGAATGGCTGGCGCTAAATTAAATTAGGTTATAAAAGTGAATGTACCTCTGGGGCCTGGTAGGTGGGTTCCTGGCTGTCGCAGTGAACACATCTCTCCTCTGCAAGGTATTTAACATAATATTTGTACTATTTCAAATCCATTATAATGTTATAAAACTTAAGCTGCACTTACTGAATTTCTACCGTAAAGCATACGCCAGAACAGAAAAGAACATTTTTACTGAAAAACTCGTAAGATGAAAATGCATGTGACCCTTTTTTTTGGTGGTAGAATATCGAATTCTGAGGAAACTTTGTTGGGCACCATTTTTTTGGGACTAGCAATTTAGGCAGTCTATTCACGTTTAAGGATCGCAGAAGCGCAAGTTATTCGACATACTCTCCTTCTTTCAAAATATCTGCCCATCAGATAAGCTAACATAACAGCCTTTGATAATCTGCAAGAAACGAGCCTTCTAATTCTCAAAGAAAGGCTGAAATTGCTTGATTGATTCCCGCTATTTGCATCCACAAGCAAACTCACAAAATGTTGGTGGAGCTTTATAATGAATATCCCTCTGCCAACAACTGGATCCATCATCATGAAGGACCCTCATGCAGTTTGTTTCCACTGTGCGGGCGTTCCGGGCAGAACCCGGGACTGACCTTTAACGCAGATGCACCAGGAAGAAAGAAACACTCGCACACGACCCGGGTTCACACCCCTATGTGAAGTAATGAGGTATTCGCGTCACCATAAAATAAGAACTTAGACCGGGGAAGAGCTCCAAAAGAAAAACTTTCATGTTCATGAAGAAATTCACGGTATATCTATGACTGGCTGCACACGGCGAATCGACATGATAGCCTACACATATAACAAGAAAGGATTGATTAACGATTTCACTGTGTCATTCGAGCACCATACAGAGCAGCCGCAGGGAGTAAATCTCGAGAAAAAGAGAATCTACGAGCCGACAATGCATTGCTATAAGAAGAAGTACCTGCCTGACCACGTGAAAGTTATCGGACTTATGGTTGGAGCATGTGGCACCATCCTGGTCTTCTTCGTAAAATACTGGAAAGTGTTTCAGTTGCTTCTCAAAAGCGTCGATGAAATTTTCGTTGCTACCATTCGAGAACATGTGATCATACTCTGATCTCATTTATACGAACTTGCTTGATTTCATAATTTAAATATACCACCTTTTTCTTAAAATATACATCTATACTCGTACATAAACCTGTCTTCGACATTCTAAATTACTATCTGTAAAGTAATTGTAAATTGTAAATGGACTATTAATATACAAGGTGTCCAGAAAAATGTAGACACTTTTTGATAGTCAATATTAAGGGAAAAAAGAGACATACCCTTACAGTTCTTGCACAGGGGGAAGGTTATTTTATGTGTTCAAATAAACTCCTATTATCAGCCAAACAACGTCGATATCGCTGAACTGCTGAGGCAACTACGGCTGCCAGTGTTGCCTGTGTGATAGCTGCACAGGAAGCCTCGGTAGTTTCTCGTAACTTGGTCAGTGTAGCTGGCTTCTGTCGATAAACTTCATTTTTCTAGGTCCCCCATAGGTAGAAGTCAAGAGGTGTAACGTCTGGAGACCATGGTCGGTACTCAACAGTTCTTCTTCGACCTAATCATTGTCCAGATATATTTTCATCCAAGTAGGCTCTAACATCTCTGTGGTATTGAGCCGCAGTGCCATCTTGTTGTTGGTAAAAACTTTCATTTCCAAAATCCTCTTGGATGGCAGGGAAAATCGATGTTTGCAGCATATGCACCAGTTACGGTACCTTCAAAGAAGTATGGGCCAATCAAACCACGCGATGGAAAACCACACCACACATTAACACTGGGTAGATTAACGTGTATGTCCACGTGAACGTTAGAATTTTCAGGAGCCCAGTACACGCAGTTCTGGCGGTTTACAGTACCGTTCAGATTGAATAGCGCCTCGTCAGACCAGATAACCATCCCTGCAAACTATCCATCCTCGCGAAGCATGCCTTCAAACCACTCGCAGTACTCCATCCGGATCGTCCTCGTTCATAGCGTCCAGCGAACTTGGAACGTACACTTTCCAATTTGCAGCCTTCGGAATTCGTCGTGCTGTTGATGGACTTGCCCTGCTTTCACCCGCACCCTGATTCACAGATTTTTTTAAGTGGCCAATTAAAATGTTGCGACACAGCAGCGCTGGAAGCTGGACTTGTCGATGCTTTTGGTTGGCCAGACCTTTTCTTATGCACATCCTGAACAGTATCATCGGCTTCAAATTTATCCTGAATAGGATGAATTGTTGTACGTGTTGGCAGATGAGTTCCGTACACATTACGTCATTGCCATCCGACTCGTTGACCGAATGGCCAGCGTACTGGCCTTCGGTTCAGAGGGTCCCGGGTTCGATTCTCGGCCGGTTCGGGGATTTTAACCTTCATTGGCTAATTCCATTGGCCCGGGGGGCTGGGTTTTTGTGCTGTCCCCAACATTCCTGCAAGTCACACACCCCACATAACACTATCCTCCACCACAATAACATGCAATTACCTACACATGGCAGATGCCGCCCACCCTCATCAGAGGGTTTGCCTTACAAGGGCTTCACTCGGCTAGAAATAGCCACACAAAACTATTACTCCATTGCCGTTGTACCTCCATCATGTTTTCCTACTTCCAGTACCACTTCAATACGGCCTTGTTGCTCAAACGACAATCTTACTTCATTCATTGCTGCACTGTCATCTGTTTTGTGGGCGATACGACTGCACCGTAGTGCCCCGCATTGCCTGGGGAAATATATTCCCCATGGTACTACAGCCCTTGAAGGGCCTTGGCCTACCAAGCGACCGCTGCTCAGCCCGAAGGCCTGCAGACTACGAGGTGTCGTGTGGTCAGCACGACGAATCCTCTCGGCCGTTATTCTTGGCTTTCGAGACCGGGGCCGCTATCTCACCGTCAGATAGCTCCTCAGTTCTAATCACGTAGGCTGAGTGGACCTCGAACCAGCCCTCCGGTCCAGGTGAAAATCCCTGTCCTGGCCGGGAATCGAACCCGGGGCCTCCGGGTAAGAGGCAGGCACGCTACCCCCTACACCACGGGGCCGGCGGGGAAATATATTAAATGCAATTAAATGCACCCCTCCCCCGTCGAGCCCTTATAAAAGTTAATTTTCTATTTTCTCACCCAATCTGCCTTACCCTTCAATCCAGATGTTTCTTATGTGTCGTAGTTTACCTCTGATCGTTTACAAACTAAAAATAGCTCCTTAACCCCACCACGCTTAAAACGCGCCATTCACGCGACCTTCATAATCTGTTGAGAAAACAATAGTCTACGGTACCGTGCAAGAATTGGAACGATATGTCATATTGTTCCAAAGATATTAACTATAAAAAAGTGTCTACATTTTTCCCAGACCCCTCTGTATCTTTTGAATAAATAAAAGTTACTTTTTCCGGGTGTTATACGGCATTTGAGTGGAATCAAAACAGGTGTTATAGTACGAGGGTCGAGTCATAAGTCATGACAACTATTTTTTCCTCGCGAATAGAAGACAACCCGGAAAATCTAAGGTATGCATTCGGAAATACAGGGCATGTACTTATGCATAGTGCCTGAAGACAAACTCTGACTTCAGGAGATTCTCGTAATAAAGTGACAGAGCACAGGCCATTGGTAAACATTGTTTTATTATCGTATATACAGCAAATACACAAGACTCCGTACAAAGGACAGATCTCCACTGGTTACAAACAATCAAAATAATCACCCAAGTATTCCACTGTGCGTTGCCAGCGGTAGGGCAGGCACTGAATACCATTCGCTGCATGTGAATCGCTAACGTGTGACACCTCTCTACGAAATGCTGTTACGACGTCCTCTTTGTTAGCAACCGTTGTCCACGTAACGGTTTCTCGACTTTGGGGATTACATCATAGTCACACACCTAATGCTTCCCGCAGCTCTGCATGGCATTGCGTACTTTTCTTCCGCGGAGAACTGCTATTTTAATATACGATCGTTGCTCCTGCTTGTTGATTCCATTTTGTGGCGCTCTCACTCACACACTGAACTTGGGGACATGCTTAGACCCACACTGTTGTTTAAATACACCATCTAGTGGCATCATGCACAAGAACATACCGTACATTTCCAAGTGGATATCTAAGACTTTCCGTGTTGTCTCCTGTTCGAGAGAAAAAAATAGTTGCCATGACTTATGACTCGATATCCGTATTTCGTTACAAACCAAACATTATTCACAACAGCAGAAGTCACGGATAAAAATTGACCAATAAAGATTCATCTACACTGACTGACAGAGCAAATGCAACACCAAGAAGGAGTGGTCAGAACTTTATGCCAATTGCAGGGTAGACTGACGTCACTGAGGTATGCTCATGATGTGAAATGCGCCGCTGTGCTGCGCACGTAGCGAACGATAAATGGGACACGGCGTTGGCGAATGGCCCACTTCGTACCGTGATTTCTCAGCCGACAGTCATTGTAGAACGTGTTGTCGTGTGCCACAGGACACGTGTATAGCTAAAAATGCCAGGCCGCCGTCAACGGAGGCATTTCCAGCAGGCAGACGACTTTACGAGGGGTATGGTGATCGGGCTGAGAAGGGCAGGTTGGTCGCTTCGCCAAATCGCAGCCGATACCCATAGGGATGTGTCCACGGTGCAGCGCCTGTGGCGAAGATGGTTGGCGCAGGGACATGTGGCACGTGCGAGGGGTCCAGGCGCAGCCCGAGTGACGTCAGCACGCGAGGATCGGCGCATCCGCCGCCAAGCGGTGGCAGCCCCGCACGCCACGTCAACCGCCATTCTTCAGCATGTGCAAGACACCCTGGCTGTTCCAATATCGACCAGAACAATTTCCCGTTGATTGGTTGAAGGAGGCCTGCACTCCCGGCGTCCGCTCAGAAGACTACCATTGACTCCACAGCATAGACGTGCACGCCTGGCATGGTGCCGGGCTAGAGCGACTTGGATGAGGGAATGGCGGAACGTCGTGTTCTCCGATGAGTCACGCTTCTGTTCTGTCAGTGATAGTCACCGCAGACGAGTGTGAGACGAGGCGTCGGCGTGGAGAAAGGTCAAATCCGGCAGTAACTGTGGAGCGCCCTACCGCTAGACAACGCGGCATCATGGTTTGGGGCGCTATTGCGTATGATTCCACGTCACCTCTAGTGCGTATTCAAGGCACGTTAAATGCCCACCGCTACGTGCAGCATGTGCTGCGGCCGGTGGCACTCCCGTACCTTCAGGGGCTGCCCAATGCTCTGTTTCAGCAGGATAATGCCCGCCCACGCACTGCTCGCATCTCTCAACAGGCTCTACGAGGTGTAAAGATGCTTCCGTGGCCAGCGTACTCTCCGGATCTCTCACCAATCGAACACGTGTGGGATCTCATTGGACGCCGTTTGCAAACTCTGCCCCAGCCTCGTACGGACGACCAACTGTGGCAAATGGTTGACAGAGAATGGAGAACCATCCCTCAGGACACCATCCGCACTCTTATTGACTCTGTACCTCGACGTGTTTCTGCGTGCATCGCCGCTCGCGGTGGTCCTACATCCTACTGAGTCGATGCCGTGCGCATTGTGTAACCTGCATATCGGTTTGAAATAAACATCAATTATTCGTCCGTGCCGTCTCTGTTTTTTCCCCAACTTTCATCCCTTTCGAACCACTCCTTCTTGGTGTTGCATTTGCTCTGTCAGTCAGTGTATATACCAGGTGGCTCACGGACGCCGTACGTTCTACTTATAAATGTCCCGCATGCATTAGTGATGTCTACCAACTGATTTTAACAGGTGAACTACTGCCAGCGAGCAGGTTACGTCAAAATATGAAGAGATAAGAAACAGAGTCACACTCGCAGCATGTTACTCAGCGCTGCCGGTCGAATGCATCCCTTGCATTCGTAAACATCGTTTACGACCGCATAGTTCTAGGCTGGTGTATGGTACAGCCGCACTATATTTGCTGTATGCATATCGGCAATGGCTAGTGTGATCAGCAGCGGTGGATACATAGACTTTATTTTAATCTGGACAATCTGGTCGGAATGCAACAGAAGCTCCAAACAGACGTACGCCTTCTACACACATATTTCGTCGAACAGTATTCGTTTTTGTTCCATGCAATCATCTGTTTTATCGAGTTGAATGTCTACACGTGTCTAAATTAATAAGTTATTAGATTTCATTTACTGCATCTTTGGCGTGTCTACAAACAGTAGCGCGGTTAGGGGGTGGGGTGAGGAGGGACAGTCGCTCCCACCCGCAGTTTGTAGAGTAAATATTACATTTATTCCATTTTAGCCAGCTGGAAATAGGAATTATTTTCAAAAAAGCTATGTGTACAAGCCTTGTTTTCTTATATGCTAAATCTTTCCTTTATTGTATAGCGCTACGGCAAGTAGTGGAGACATTGCATGTGCTGTGAGGAAGGGTAGTAGGGGTAAAAAAATTTTCCGAGGTCGTGGCCACGGAGTTATAATTCACCCGCTTGCCGCGCGCATTCGCCAGTCTGGCAGTCTCTTTGTGGTCTGTTAGTTTCTTAGTGTGTATTCAAATACTAAATGATTATTAATTGCATAATCATGCCGTACATCTATGTAATTGTACAGGGCGATCTGGCCGTGGGGTTACGGGCGCGCTGTTGTGAGCTTGCACTCGGGAGATAGTGGTTTCGAATCCCATTGTCGACACCACTGAAGACTTTTTTCCGTGGTATCCCATTTTCATACCAGGCAAACGCTGAGGCTGTACCTTAATTAAGGCCACGGTTGCTTCCTTCCCATAAGTTCTATCTGTGTCGGTGCGACATAAAGTCAATTGTAAAAACAGATATATTTAATTGTAATTGTAATTTCAACGCGAGAGAATACCAACTTTACATTCACCGGACTAAATTATTTCGTTTTTATTATGCTTTTTTATAAGTAAATGTAATTAATCAGCCCCGTGGATTAGGCCTATTCGTAATAATAGTTTTTTTTGAGATTTTGATTCAATGTTGTATAATAAAATTTTCACCAGGTCTCACAAACATGCTACGGGGCATTTACTTAATAAATAACATAACACAAAGAAATAACTTAGGAACGTTCATATTAGCTCCTGATGATATACGATTACAACTGAATATTTTTTGTTACAATTGGCTTTACGTCGCACCGACATAGATAGGATTTATGGCGACGATGAGACAGAAAAGGGCTACGCGTGGAAAGGAAGTGACCGTGGCCTTAAATAAGGTACAGCCCCAGCACTTGCCTGGTGTGAAAATGGGAAACCACGGATAACCATCTTCAGGGCTGCTGACAGTGGGATTCGAAACTACTATCTCCCGAGTGCAAACTCAGAGCTGCACGCCCGTTAACCCCACCGCCACCTCGCCCGGTATAATTACATAGAAGTACGGCATGATTATGCAATTAAAATAATTTAGTATTTGAATACTCACTAAGAAACTAACAGACACTAAAGAGACTGCCAGACTGATGAATGCATGCGACAAGTGGGTGAATTATAACTCAGTGGCCACGACCTCGGCAAACAATATATACCCCTACTACCCTTCCTCACAGCCCAGGCAAAGTCTCCATTACTTGCCGTAGTGATATACAAATTGGTTAGTGACGACGAACAGCATTTTGTGCGTATTTCCGTCAATAATTATGTTAATAATTAAAGAAAATAAACGAAGGAATTAGCAGATAAGATAACATTGTTTGTACAAACAGCTTTTTAAAATAAATCCTAGTTCCAGCTGGCTAAAGTAGAATGAAAATGTAATGTGTACTCCACAAAGTGGATGGAGGGAGCGACTGTCCCTCCTCGCCGCACCCCCTAATCGCCGCTACTAATTGTAGACACGCCAAAGGTGTAGAAAAGGAAATCTAATAACTTATTTATTTATACACGTGTAGACATTCCACTCGATGGAAGAGTTGCATGTATGAAACAAAAACTAATACTGTTCGGTGAAGTACGTATGTTGAAGGCATACGTCTGTTTGGAGCTTCTGTTGCATTCCGACCAGATTGTCCAGATTAAAATAATGTCTATGTATCCACCGTTGCTGATCACACTAGCCATTGCCGATATGCAGACAGCAAATATAGTGCGGCTGTAGCATACACCAGCCTAGAACTATGCGGTCGAAAACGATGTTTACGAATGCAAGGGGTGCATTCGACCGGCCGCGCTGAGTAACATGCTGCGAGTGTGACTCTGTTTCTTATCTCTTCATATTCTGACGTAACCTGCCCCCTGGCAGTAGTTCCCCCGTTAAAATCAGTTGGTAGACACCCTACACATCACTTATGCATGCAGGACATTTGTAAGTAGAAAGTACGGCGTCAGTGAGCCACCCGGTATATAAAATAAGAGTTTTGTCTGTACATTGCTCAGAATTTAAAAAGGATCTGTATCAGTCGTGTCCACAGTAACAAGGAAATGCACTTTTTAATTTTCCGTAATTTCTGTCTGTCTGTCTGTCTGTCTGTCTGTCTGTCTGTCTGTCTGTCTGTCTGTCTGTCTGTCTGTCTGTACACGCATCACGGGAAAACGACTGAAGATAATTTAATGAAAATCGGTATGCAAAGTCGGGGAATAAGTCACTACAGTCTAGGCAGTAAATAATTGTATTCATGCTGAGTAAAATGGTAGTTTAGGGGAAGGTCTCAAAATGTAATTCTCAAATATTTGTTATTGGTGGTCGTATCTTAACGAAATTTGATAGGTTAAGTCGGGGAATAACTTGCTACAATCTAGGCCATAAATAATTGTATTCACGCTGACAAAACTGGTAGTTTAGTGGAAGGTCTCAAAATTTAATTCTGAAATATTTTTGTTATTAGTGGTCCTATCTTAATGAAAATCGGTATAAAAATTTGGGGAATAAGTCACTATAATCTAGGCTGTGAATAATTTTATTCACGCTGAGTGAAATGGTATTTTAGGGTAAGGCCTAAAATGTAATTCTCAAATACAATCATGTTAGTAGCGGTCGTATCGATATAAATACTACATAACGAAAGTGATTTAGTATTAAATTTCCAATCATTTATGTCTTATGCATTGTTACCGTACCGGCTATTATCATAGAGATATTCATGAATTTGGATTTTTGTTACTACGTCCATATCATCGCCGAGCCACGAGAAAATGGGTAAACAGAATTTAATGAAAATCGGAATGTGAAGTCGGAGAGTAAGGAACTACAGCCTACGCTAAATGTGAAGGCCTACAATACAGAATATTCATAAAAGTGATCAACAATAACATTATATTCGCCATGCTTTGTTGTGATGTGCTTTGTGTCTTCTGTTGCCACTCATCTCCGATAGATAGGATTACTGATACGCTCCGAGTTTTTTTAAATTTGGCTTACGTCGCACCGACACAGGTCTTATGGCGACGATTGGATAGGAAAGGGCTGGGAGTGTGAAGGAAGCGGCCTTGGCCTTAATGAAGGTACAGCCAAAGCATTTGCCTGGTGTAAAATAGAAAACCACGGAATACCATCTTCAGGGAAGCCGACAGTGGGATTCGAATCCACTATTTCCCGGATGCAAGCTCACAGCCGTGTGCCCCTAACGACACGGCCAACTCGCCCGATTGTACCGAGTGCAACAGCCTGCCTGAATATTGGCGGGAAGTAGCTGGGAGTTAGATAACCTTCTTCTTTAGCATGCTTTCAAGCTATTCAATCCCTACTGTGAGGCACTGGTTGGAATGAACAGAGTGCATATTTAACGGAATAAAGGCAGAGGAGTGTTCATGACTGTCTGCGACCTGGTCATTCCAGCTCTGGAACTTTGGACTCTTAAAGTACTGTTCGGTAAAAGTGAGAAAATGTGCGGTTTTTCATTTGATCGCGTATTTAACATTGCTTTTAATCTCTACTTTCCTACTGACGCTTTTGTAATAACCTATGTTGAGTTCAGTTAAGAAAACGACAAAGTAAGTCTTTCTGAAAATCCCGTAGCGAAGCACGGGTACATTAGCTAGTTTACAATAATTATAACAAGCAAGCGGGTGGTATTGATCGACCAGCTCAGAACATTTATCTCTATTGGTTGTCGATCAGAGGAAAGAAATGATACATTGTCATAATTGCACATTGAATTGTTGTATCAGTACACAATGTATGGCAGCTCTCCCGAGCTGATGGAGGTAGGCTAGAACACCTAGCATTTCGCAGTGGATTGCTACAGCTATCCAATAATCAAATCGCCATAGTGGTTAGACGAGAAGAAGGCCATCTAAAATATCAAGAATTGATTCCAGGTATGATATGATGAGAATTTTTTTAGCAGACTTGCCTACAAATACAGTTACGAAAAGCAGTAGCTTTCCTGCCATCACTACATGAAGAAACACACGACGTCGTGTGTGCAATGTTTCATTCAGTATCACACTAAATCCATTGTTAGAGGTTGCTTGCTGTTATTCCCACAAACAGTTCAGAGCATACGTATTCGGCTGATGCTTTTCCGGGATGATCATCTGGTTTTCGAAGACATTTGGACAGAATAATGTGAAACCAAGTTCATTGTGTTATTTTGCATGCTTTTAAGTATTTCGTTGAAAAAATAAAGTAGAAGCTAATAAAAGATAATTCAGCTGTATCTGGGTTAATGGCTGAATTGTCCAATATAATCAGTTAATGTGAATATTTTGCCTCCATATGACCTCGTTCTGGCATGTTCCCAACCCTACCCCTTTCACCGAAGCGACGTTTGGAACTAGGGACTGCAATGTGTTACAGAACACTAGTGATAAGCTAGTTGTTCTTGCTGATATTTCATTTTATGAAGTTGCAGCCCCGTGCCTGCAGAGTATTGAAAGTCTCTCGAACGACGTGTGCTGCTCTGGTGGTTTCATTGAAGTGTGAATCTGTACTTGGGTTACGTATAGAAAAGAAACGACAAGTGCCTATATTTTAAGATTATAATTCCGTTATTCACCTGAGAAAACTGAGATATGACTGAGGCAGTTGGCTTCATTAAATGAATTGTGTAGCTGTAATGTTATGTTCAAGACGTGGAGGGTTTAAGACACCTCGTAGGTAACCCGTAAGATGGTTTTTACGTGGTTTCCCATTTTCATAACAGGCAAATGATGGGGCTGCACCTTAATTAAGGCCACGGCCGCTTCCTTCCCACTCCTAGGCCTTTCCACTCTAAAAAATATAAATTATAGGCAGAGCGAGAAATAACAGTTCTAAAAGGAAGATCACGAAGAAAACTTTGATGACCAGTCATATATTGCTGGTATGTGTTGACAAACTTTGGAAGCCATTTCCTAAAGAAAAAAAATATATTTCAAGGAACTCTTACTCAGAAGGTATTCAAATTCGGTATTCAAATTCGGAAAGTGAAATCTTTACAGAACCAATTTAGTGGTAAAATTTTAGTTTTTTAGACCAAGCAATTTGCAACACGTCAAGTATTTTAGATGACATTTAGGAGTAATATTGATTTTATAGGAAAAATAACTTATT
The DNA here is from genome assembly GCF_040414725.1 of Anabrus simplex. Classification (NCBI taxonomy): domain Eukaryota; kingdom Metazoa; phylum Arthropoda; class Insecta; order Orthoptera; family Tettigoniidae; genus Anabrus; species Anabrus simplex. Next base: position 369,493,420 of record NC_090268.1, on the reverse strand, counting down.
TACAACAATATGTGAATGAAACTAGGTACTTTAGTAAGAGTTTCCTTCAATAAAACCACATAAATACACCACTGCTTATTCTGTAATATTCAAAATGAATACTCGAGTTTCCGTATAAATGCCCCTCAACCCTAATGAGTTTCACATCGTTAACACAGGGACGTCCGGTTCCAGTTAAGGTAAGAGCTTAAGGTAGATTATGAAAAAATTATGAGAAAAAGGAGGATTCGCTCTTTCCTTTTTTTTTTTTTTTTTGCCAATTGATTTACGTCGCAATGACACAAGGTCTTATGGCGGCGACGGGATTGGAAAGGACTAGGAGTGGGGAGGAATCGGCCATGACCTTAGTTAAGGTACAGCCCCAGCATTTGCCTGGTGTGAAAATGGGAAACCACGCAAAAACCATCTTCAGGGCTGCCGACAATGGGGCTCTAACCCACTATCTCCGGGATGCAAGATTAAGCTGCATGCCCCAACCGCACGGCTAACTCGCCCGGTATTCCAGAATTCATACATTACAGTATTTTTCTTGACTATGCCCGAATGCATATTGCTCAAGCTGTGAGTTATTCAATCACTGGGTCTCTAAAGTGCTGTACTATACGTCTTACAGCGCTGATTTTAACCCCTTGTTATTTCATAATAGTAATAACTAGCAAATGTACCCGTGCTTCGCTACGGTATTCTGCATTGTATACGAATATTGAAGTAAATACTGTACATGCAGTAAATAAGATTGTTTTAAAATAGCATGTCTCTTAGCGTTATCCGAGAAACAGCTTGGAGAGGTCCCCGTACGTTGTTTCCAATGTAAAGTGCTTGTTACGGATTTGTGATGATAACGGCAGGCTCACTTGCCTACTGCCATTCACAATCGAGTTGGGAAGTTTACATTATAATTGCAGGCCCCATTGCCTACTGCGCCGTCACAATCGATTTGAGGAGTTTCCGTTACAATGGCAGCCCCCCTTTCCTACTTCCAGACATATTACAAATTGAGGAGTTTTTATTATAATGGCAGGAAACTTCCCTACAACCAGTCAAAATTGAGTTGTGCAGTTATCATTATAATGGCAGGCCTCTTTTCCAACTGCCAGCCAGCTTACTGCCAGTCACACCAAGTTGGTGAGTTTCCATCAAAATAGCAGGCCAGTATGCCTAATACCAGTCACATTTTAGATGGGTACATCTGTTTATAACTGCGGGAACGCTTGCCTACAGCCAAACACAATCGGGTAAAGGGAGTTTCGAACAAAACTGCATTCTCCCTTGCCTTCTGCAAGTCAAATCGAGAAGTGAATCATTCATTACAATGGTACGCATGCCTTATTAATGCCAGTTACACAGGAATTGGAGAAGGACCCCATTCCTACTGCCAGTCAAAGTCGGTGTGGGGAGTACTGATTACAATAGCAGACACACCCTTTCTCGATCGCTACAAAATCGACATCAGTGAATATATATAGTTCGACATACGAAATTATGTGCTTGTTTACAATATTGCAGACCTTCATTTATGGATTAACTGCTGCTAAACGGTACATCATATCGAGAAAGGATTGTACAGTAAGACGCCGGATTTAGCGGCCTAAATTGCTGGTCTTATGATATCTCATCTATTCATGGGTCAGATTGAGTTAGAAACGTGGAATAGGGTAAAATTTGTGTAAGATTATGTCACATTGCATTGCTTTTCGGATAATTAAGTGACAGCTACATACATAGAATTTGGCTCACATATGGCTACTGGGCGGACCAATTTTCGTGTACAGTTTGATGATTCTATCTTTCCTATAGGCCTAAGTGATGGAAGGAATGAATCATGTATGTGAAAAGTCCAAATTTACTTAACATCGAGAAATAGAGAAAATAAAACGTAAAAGGGATATAAATACGACAAAAAGTCGTAAGACCAAGGTTGTAGATCACTCCAAATTGAACGGGTATTGTGCCATCCGTTATGTGATAATACTTCCCGAAGGTCCGCACCATCATTAAAATTGCCTCCATATTTCGATATTCTTCGGGATAAAAAGGGGAAAATTTAATCTTGGAAGTTTTCCGTTCGTTGCAGGCTAAAACGTATAATTTTGCCAAATTTCAATATCCTTCTTCGACTGGCAGATTGTGCCGCAATCTGGGTTTTCGGTGAGGAGTGTAAAAATTAGGACTTTCAAGAAACTAAACCAATATTATGCAGATGGTCATTATTACCCCTTAAACGTGTAGCTGTACGAAAATTTCGCCAAAATAGTCAATGTACAGGCACACAGTCGTTACGATTTTATTTACATAGATAGATAAGGAACCTGCTCCACGTACAACACCTTTTGGGCTATATCCACTGGACTTAACCTGAGAAACGGACCGTTTATGATATCTCCCTTATTAATACTCCTGTCGAAAAAAATGCACATGAAGAAAAGTTTTAGAGATGGAATTCCATCACGTTTGGTCGATTTCCAGTCAGGTTGGTCTTGTACTGTATATATTGTGTAAGAGTAAAATCACCATTTCGGTTCCCTATAAACCGCCAGTCCATTCCTGGAACATGAAATGTTATTGACGATTAACACCTACCGTTGGACAGGTGGGTGTTAATGTAAAGTTTGACTCAAATATCTTCAGTAGTATTCAAGTTGTAAAAAATACGCTTTACACGCACCCGCTCTTGAGTTAAGTTCGGTGGGACTTGTACCGGGAAACGTTCCGTTAATAATATCTCCCTTATTAATCCTCGTATTGAAATGATGCACATGAGGAAAAAGGCTTAGAAATTAATTTCCATTAAGGCAGGTAAATTTACATTTTGGTTGTGTATATTTTGTGGGAATGCAAAATCACGGTTTCGGTTTCGTATAATCCCCCAGTCAATTCAGGGATTTAGAAACAATATTTGCCCTAAAACCTACCAAAGGACAGGTGGATTCTAAGTATCAAGTTTGGTGGAAATATATCCAGTAGTTTCCAAGTTATAGACAAACAGACAGACACCAAAACTGAATATATGCAGATGGTCATTATTACACCTGAAACGGATATCTGTACGGAAATTTCGCTAAAATTGTCAATGTACAGACACACTCTAGAAGTGCAGACCTTTATTTCGATAGTTACTGCTTTGAAGCTGTACGATGTATCTACAAACGGACTTCACCACCAGACGCCCCTTTCAGTGCTCTACATGGTTGGTCCTATGACATCTTCTCGTATCTCCTATATTTATGGGTTAGACTGAGTTAGAGTCATTGAATGGGGTTAAATTTTGTACAGTTTTCACATACTACTTTATACTTTTGATACTCATGTGACAGCTAGAATCATAAAATTTGGCTATGACATGGCCAATGGTCATGTCAATATGCGTGCCGAATGTCGTGATTCTACCTTTCCTATAAGTGTGCCAAATGATAACATATTCGTGTAAAAGTACAAAATCAACTTAAAATCGAGAAATACAGCTGTATTTAACGTAGTAGGGATAGAAATACGACGAAAAGTCATAGGACAAAAGTTATAGATCTCTCCAAAATGAAACGCCATTTGCTTTCTGACTTGTCATACGACTTACTGATTAGCCACCAATTACCCAGAAACGAAGCTCTGCACCGTCGTTAAAATTGCATCCATATTTCGGAATTTTCCTGGACCAAAAGTTATACATTTGCATAGCTTAGAATATTTCCTCAAAGAAAAGAGTGTCCAGCATTCGGGATTAGCACTCGCATACATACGTGGTAATTAAGGAAGAAAATAACACAGTTTATTAAGTTGAAATTAATAGAAAATATATTATAACTGAGGACATCCGGATGACGACAAATATGTAAATACCAAGTGAATGTATTGGAAAATCAAATGCTCCTCAATAAATTATGCCGGTGTGAGTTATGGATATAAGAAAGCAGTAATCGGAGAGAAATTTAGGCGCAGGGATTCTTAGGTAATCAGATAAGATGAATATTTGTGTTATTACTTAAGCTATTCGAGGACGGTTATAACCTCCAATGATATTCCGCCAATATCCCGCAGAATGGCCGATTGACGACTCTCTTGCTTTCTACCCAAGGAACAACCACAAATTTAAAGGAATGATGAGGAAAATGGCAATACGTTACTTCCCTGCTGGCAAGCAGTCAGAGACGTTGCCATGGTAACCCATATATTCGTTGTCGGTCTGTCGGTCACTCAATGCAGAGCATGGTATCGGCAGAAAATAGTAAATTTCTCCGTCATTTGAAGAGTAAGGTAAATTATGAACATAACGAAAGTTGTTTATAATGAAGAGACCTTTCACATACGGTCAACAGAGTTTACAGAAAATCAATAGTATAAGAGAAAATGGAGGAAAACTGTTATAAAACCCCCGTCTTTTCAAAGATTTTAAAATGATATGCATATCGAAACCTTCCCCGGGATGATTATACTCTAAATATGAAGTTTGGTTGAGATCTATCCAGCCGTTTCGACGTGATGGTGGAACAGACAAACAGACAAACAAACAGACAAACAGACACGAAATATAAAAACCACCGATTCGGTCTTGAGATGACCTAAAACGGATAAATATTTGAAAATTTGGCATAACAAAAGGAAGTACAGACAGCGGACCCCCTGCAACTTCATTTATAAGATAACAACAATGTTATTGTTTTACGTACCACTAACTACTTTTACTATGGCTTCCGAAGCCGCCGAAGTGCCGGAATTTCGTCCCGCGGGAGTTCTTTTGCGCGCCAGTAAATACACCGCCACGAGCTGACGTACATTCAAATACTACCGTACTGAGCTAGGATCGACTCTGCCAAGTTGGGTTCAGAAGGTCAGCGCCTCAACTGTTTGAGCGACTCAGCCTGGCCCTTGTTATTTCAGCTTGATCACAAAATTTAAGATACAGTACCATTTGCGGTACTCCATTCAATGCTACACCAGATGTTCTTCAATGAGGGTACAGGAGTTTCTAGTCAAGAATATGACACAGTCCTGCTAGATTTACAGTGAAACTTTACAGAGATAGTCTGTGTAGTGAGATATCCGAGAGTGAGCAACATTGGACGTGATAATCACTCGAGGAGGTAGCCTAAATATCGTTATTCGAGGAGGAGTGTAAAGAAATTGTTTACTCTACCGCAAGAAAACATGGGCCCAGGATGTCCGACTGGTGATCCATACCCTAGCTGGGAGGAAACGGGATAAGGGCATTGAACGGGTCGTCAAATACTGAATTTGGATATGGATCTCTATGGGTTTATTTTTTAATTCTTTGCTTTCGTTCTTGCGACCATGCAACCACCATACACATATACATGAATGAGACAATGAATGGGATACAAAAGAGAAGCATATGAGAAACAAATTAAACCGTCACGACTGAAAGAAAAAACACTTAGAAACATATTAAAGAAACATTCAACACTTTCTAGCTGCCTCTGTGGATCACTGGTAGAGTGTCGGCCTCCGGATCACAAGATAGCGGGTTCAAACCCGGCAGTGGTGGTCGGATTTTCGAAGGGCGGAAGAAAGTCCATTCGACACTCCATGTCGTACGATGTCGGCATGTAAAAGATCTCTGGTGACAATTTCGGTGTTTACCCGAAAAAAATCATTAAATCTCAGGCATAGACGCCCAAGAGGGTTTCGGTTTACTCGGTCTGCCATCAGTGGGCCTAGAATAAAACGGAACGTCGAAATTGACGAGCAGACAGCCAGATGGCGTCAAATTGAAATGTCTGCACACGGTAGCTGAGGCCATACGATTATTATTGTTACGGGGATACCCGTAGAATGCAGAGGTGAAAGAAGGTGCATAAAAGGTTATATTTTCGAAAATAGCAAAACGTAACAATTATCACATAGAATTTGAACATTCAACAAATAACAACAAGTCAACAAGTAATCAGGTCCAAGACCAGGAAAGCCAAGATTTAGATACAAATTAACGATCTGGGCTTCAAGCCCCACTTTTTACAATTTCTGAGCTCTCAGCTCACAACCACATATTACCAAAGGGCAGAAAACCCCTAATAACATGGAGCACTTGCCCCCACCTAGCAATGTCAGGCCTCCTAGAGGCGCATATCCAAATACAAGAAAGAGCTGACCCGTTCTCAATTCTTGAAGCTTATAAAGGTAATACCAGACTTTTACACATGATTGCCATCTAGGCACAACTTACAATGCAACAGAAGTATCTTGTACCCAATCTACTGGGCCTTAGCCGACAAGAAAAGGTTAAGTAAATGGCCCGCAACACCAAGTAGAATGGAGGCGAGTACTTGCACTCCTACATGAAGGCTTTTTAAAACCTAAGAGGCACTAGGCCGATGAAACAGGGGCTATTCCCAAACTAAGGAGGTGACCCGTATAAAAAAATGTAAGACATTACAGAAAGGAAGAAAACCAGTTACAAAACGTAGTCACCTCAAACTAGTATGAAGGGGAGCTCGGGAGGGTAAAGCACTATGTATCCCCGAATTACAGTTAAAGATATTTGAAGTTTAACAAAACGATGGGAGATTACATGTTTATTACATAGCAAAGGTGTCGGACCTTCCCCGCGGATTAAACTGCTGAGCTAGCAAGAAATAGAGATGTTAAGTGGCCATTACCTTGTAGAAGAGCTGCTGCCGGATGAAAGAGGCGCTTCCCGCCTCCTGCTACACTTCCATGCACTATGCTAGATGTTGTTCGAGTGGCCCAGAGACAAGAAAATCAGCAGTTTTTATACCCTCGTGGAAGATTCGAGACATTTCATGAATAATCAAGCCACACCCTCTTTATTTATTGGTCCGTCTTGAAAATACACTCAAAGTCGAAAAAATACATGATTGGTCAAAACTTAATTACAGAAATTCTGGATTGGCTCAATTCAAAACTGGCGGAAAGAAAAGATTAATATTGCCAACTCACCAATGAAAGAACGAAATTTAGTAAAGAGAAAACTTATGAATACAAAATTTCTTCAAAAAGTTCCTTAACTTCGTACCAGGGTGCATGATCATAGTTTTTTTTTTTTTTTTTTTTTTTTTGTAGAGACATCTATCAGAGAATGTCCACACTTCTTGATCAATAGAAAACAAAACAAGTTGAACTCCACACAGTACTGACAACTTCGTAATCACAAAATTTACGGTAATGACGTCTTCTGAGAAAACGTATGAGTTGACACAGTTTTTAAAGTTCAGAGTTTCTCCCGTAGATGAGTTCCAATTGGCGCAATATTTAAACTTGCGGCGTAGAGGTGTACCTCCAGGTACAATTATTATTATTTATTATTTCAACACTTTCTGATGGTCCGAGAAACGTTCATATGGTCAAATTTATTTCACGAAGATACTGAGCTAGAACTAAATATACTTCACTCTTAAAAGGGGATAACAGCACTGTAACACTGGTAGGGAGGGTGAATCGAAGTTCGTAAAGCCTTTCATATAAGCGGTTTTGAGCAACTTGATGGTGTTTACAAGCCAATCTTATGTGGTTCAGATCTGCAACACACGACTAACACAATCACACATGGGAGAGTTCAACACACGGATTCTATGTAAATGGCTGGGGTAACAGCCGTGCCCCAAACGCATGCGGTCGATGAATGTAAGTTGGCGCCTCTGAAGACGCAAATATCGAAACTGCGGTCTTGTGGGAACTTGTTGTTGGATGATTGCATAATGTCGTCCTCTTTGAGCCTGTGAATCTGTCCACTCGCCCGACCACTTTACGACAGGTCGTTGACGTAGTGATGGAAAGAAGTCCTCTAAAATCAGTGAGTAACTCGCCGCCATTTCAATCTGCTGCTACCGCAGCAGCTCGGGAGGCGACCATCGACTATAGTTCATTCACTGTTAAGAAAACAGTATTTCTCTTATCACAACAGGGTTGCCATATCGAGCAGCTCTCCTCAACACCATCACTGGAAAACGGCGGCACAGAAATGTGTGAAATTCAGTATTTACGTTCAAGACGAAGCCGCCTCTGTGGTGTAGTGGTTAGCGTGATTAGCTGCCGCCCCCGGAGGTCCGGGTTCGATTCCCGGCTCTGCCACGAAATTTGAAAAGTGGTACAAGGGCTGGAACGGGGTCCACTCAGCCTCGGGAGGTCAACTGAGTAGAGGTGGGTTCGATTCTCACTTCAGCCATCCTGGAAGTGGTTTTCCGTGGTTTCCCACTTCTCCTCCAGGCAAATGCCGGGATGGTACCTAACTAAGGCCACGGCCGCTTCCTTCCCTCTTCCTTGCCTGTCCCATCCAATCTTCCCATCCCTCCACAAGGCCCCTGTTCATCATAGCAGGTGAGGCCGCCTGGGCGAGGTACTGGTCATTCTACCCAGTTGTATCCCCGACCCAATGTCTGAATCTCCAGGACACTGCCCTTGAGGCGGTAGAGGTGGGATCCCTCGCTGAGTCCGAGGGAAAAACCGAACCTGGAGGGTAAACAGATTACGAACGAACGTTCAAGACGAAAAGCGGAAGAAACTATGCTGCAAATTAATATTACGAATTAAACGGGATAGGGAGTTTACAGGGGCTATTTTTGGTTTGTACAGAATCAGAAGTAAACTACGGCACATAAGAGGCCTCAGCATTGAAGTGTAAAGCAAATTGAAAAATAACTTTTATATGGGCTCGAGGGGTGAGAGATGCATTTAGTTTCATTTAGTACATTTCCCCCGGCAACGCGGAGTTCTACTGTGCAGTCGTATCGCCCACAAACACAATAGTAAAAGTTAAATGCGATCGTAAAGGACAGTTGTAAATTTGAAATACGCTTAAGAGAGAACAGCTAAATAACAAAACCAAGCACAAATGAAACACACGACAAATTTATTTATCAGTACATGTTATGCTAAGATGATTCGCTGCACACCACATCAAAATCTTCAGAAACAACTTCTGTACAGTACGAAAATAATAGAACACACAAATACTATGCAATATACAACAAACTCTCACTTAACACAAGACAAGTATGAACTGATTTAAAACCTAAAAACACACACACAACAAATAAATAATGTAGATTACTTCACTGTCCGCCTCTGTGGTGTAGTGGTTATTGTGTTGGTTAGTGTGATTAGCTGCCACCACAGAGGCCCGGGTTCGATTCCAAGCTCTGCCATGAAAATTTGAAAAGTTGCATGAGGGCTGGAACGAGGTCCACTTAGCCTCGGGAGGTCAAATGAGTTCGATTCCCACCTCAGCCATCCTCGAAGTGGTATACCGTGGTTTCCCACTTCTCCTCCAGACAAATGCCGGGATGGTACCTAACTTAAGGCCTTCCTTGTTTATCCCTTCCAATATTCCCGTCGCCCCCACAAAGCCCCTGTTCAGCATAGAAGGCGAGGCCGCCTGGGCGAGGTACTGGTCATTCTCCCCAGTTGTATCCCCCGACCCAATGTCTCACGCTCCAGGACATTGTCCTTGAGGCGGTAGAGGCTGGATCCCTCGCTGAGTCCGAGGGAAATCCAACCCTGGAGAGTAAGCATATTAAGAAGAAGAATCACGAGGAATTATGTGTGTCTCAAAGGGGGTGTGTTCAATCCTTGTAGATTCATAAGAGCAATACTGTTTTCTTAACGTGGAATGAGGTATAGGTAAACGCGCAACGCCACCTGGGCGTGGTTTATGTTGCCTATTGAAATGTGAAAAATTACAGTTATAATATCACTAAATACAAGGTGAATTTCGACAGGGGGTGTAGCTCAGATGGTAGAGCACTCGCTTAGCATGTGAGAGGTACTGGGATCGACACCCGGCGCCTGTATACATTTTAATAATATTCAGATAATGGAAACCTCTATTTTTCAACGTAAACAACTCGTCATAACATTTCCCACTTTTAATTATGTATGTTCTTTGTCACTTCACAGCGACTTAAGCTTACTTTCTTTCTTCCTTACTGCGTTTACCCTCAAGGGATGGTTCTTCCCTCGGATTCAGCGAGGCATCCCACATTGCCGCCTACAGGGCGGTGTCCTGGAACGCCAGACATTTGGTCGGGAATACCAATTAGAGGAGGAGCAGTAACTTGCCCAGGCGGCCTCACCTGCTATGCTAAACACGGCCTTGTAGAGAATGGGAAGTTTGGACAGGATGGAAGAGGGAAAGAAGCGGCCGTACCATCCCGACATCTGCATGGAGGAGAAGTGGGAAACCACGGAAGAGCACTATGTGGATGGCTGAGATGGGACTCGAACCCCCCTCTACTCAGTTGAGCTCCCGAGGCTGAGTGGACCTTTTTCCTGCCCTCGTGCCTAATTAAATAATTCGATGCATAGAATAGAACCTGAGCCTCCAGGAATGGCAGATAATTAGACTACTACACCACAGAGGCAGACAATTCATCACTCTACCGAAAGAGAACAAGAAAACCGCAAGGATGTCCGCTTGGTGATCCAAGGTCAAGTGGAGGCCACCGGGGGCATTGACTAAGTCATCAAAATCTTTTTTTTTTGTTCGCTAGTTGTTTCACGTCGCACCGACACAGATATGTCTTATGGCGACGATGGGACAGGGAAGTGCTAGGAGTGAGAAGGAAGCGGCCGTGGCCTTAATTAAGGTACTGCCCCAGCATTTGCCTGGTGTGAAAATGGGAAACCACGGAAAACCATTTTCAGGGCTGCCGACAGTGGGGTTCGAACCTACTATCTCCCGAATACTGGACACTGGCCGCACTTAAGCGACTGCAGCTATCGAGCTCGGTTCATCAAAGTCTAGTTTTCGATATGGAACGCTAAAATCACCGAATAAATTCCCTCCAGAGCAATCTGCTGTGACCGCAGCAGCTGGGGAAGTGTAGAAAAGAGGGGGCCAAGTGCCAACCAGAATGTCGACTAGGGCGTGGTTCATGTACCTAAATGAAATGTACCGGGCGAGTTGGCCGTGCGCGTAGAGGCGCGCGGCTGTGAGCTTGCATCCGGGAGATAGTAGGTTCGAATCCCACTATCGGCAGCCCTGAAGATGGTTTTCCGTGGTTTCCCATTTTCACACCAGGCAAATGCTGGGGCTGTACCTTAATTAAGGCCACGGCCGCTTCCTTCCAACTCCTAGGCCTTTCCTATCCCATCGTCGCCATAAGACCTATCTGTGTCGGTGCGACGTAAAGCCGCTAGCAAAAAAAAAAAAAAAAAAAAAAAAAAAATGAAATGTGAAAGCTTTCAGTTATACCGTCAATAAATATCAGTAAAATGCTGACTGGGGGCGTAGCTCAGATGGTAGAGCGCTCGCTTAGCATGTGAGAGGTACCGGGATCGATACCCGGCGCCTCCAGAATTTTTAATAACCGTCAGATAAGTGAAAGATCTATTTTTCAACGTAAACAACTCGTCATGATGCATGTTCTAAGTCACTTTACTACGGCTTAAGCTTATTTTCTGACTTGGCAAATAAATCTTCCCACAACCACACTAGCTCGTAGTAATACTTGATTCATGATATCATGATCGTAGCCACGTTACCTCGAGGATTTTATTGAATCCTAAAAGTTGGGATGTCTATTTCTGTTTCTTTCTTTCTTAATCTGTTTACCTCCAGGATTGGTTTCCCCTCAGACTCAGCAATGGATCCCACCTCTACCGCCTCAGGGGCAGTGTCCTGAAGCGTTGGGTTAGGGAATACAACTGGGGAGGAGGATCAGTATCTCGCCCAAGCGGCCTCACCTGGTATGCTGAACAGGGGCCTTAAGGGAGGATGTATAGAATGGAAGGGATTGTCAATGAAGAGGGAAGGAAGTGGCGTGGCTTTAAATTACGGCATTTGTGTGGAGGAGAATTGGGAGACGACGGAAAACCACTTCGAGAATGGCTGAGGTGGAAGTCCGATTCTCGGCTCTGCCACGAAATTTGAAAAGTGGAACGAGGGCTGGAACGGGCTGTACTCAGCCTCGGGAGGTCAAATGAGTAGAGGTGGGTTCGAGACCAACCTTAGCCATCCTCGAAGTGGTTTTCCGTCGTTTCCCACTCCTCCTCCAAGCAAATGCCTGGATGGTACCTAAATTAAGGCCACGGCCGCTTCCTTCCCTCTTCCTTGTTTATCCCTTCCAATATTCCCACCCCCCGCAAGGCCCGTATACAGCATAGCACGTGAGGCCGCCTGGGCGTGGTTCTGTTCATCCTCCCCTGTTGTATCCCCCGACCCAGAGTCTGAAGCTCCAGGACACTGCCCTTGAGGCAGTAGAGGTGGGATCCCTCGCTGTGTCCTAGGGAAAAATCGACCCTTCAGGGTAAAAAGAAAAAGAGAAGAAGAAGATATGAGCTGAAGATAAACGCGCAACGCCACCTGGGCGTGGTTCATGTTACCAACTGAAATGTGAAAGTTTACAATATAATCTCTCTAAATAACTACAAATTGAATCTCGTCTTGAGTCGTAGTTGAGATGGTAGAGCACTGGCTTAGCATGTAGGAGGAACCGGGATCGATCCCCGGTGCCTCCCAGAATTTTAATAACGTTCAGATAATTGAAGCCTCTATTTTTCAACGTAAACAATTCGTCATGATATTTCCTAATTTTAATGATGTATGTTCTTCGTCACTTCGTCCGAATCGTTGGCTGAATGGTCAGCGTATTGGCCTTCAGTTCAGAGGGTCTCGGGTTCGATTCCCGGCGGGGTCAGGGATTTTAATCGCTTCCGATTAATTCTTCTGGCTCTGGAACTGGGTGTTTGTGTCCATCCGAACACTCTCCTCGTCATATTCAGACAACATACCACACTACAAAGCACCACAAAACCACGCAATAATGATTACATCCCTCCATATAGGGTTGGCGTCAGGAAGGGCATTCGGCCGTAAAACAGGGCCAAACATAACTGTGCGACGCAGTTCACACCCGCGACCCCACAGGTGTGGAAAAAAGCTGTATAAAATAAAAAAGAACTTCTTCGTCACTTGACAGCGGCTGAAGCTCGGACTTGGAGAACACCGCTACAGTAAATCTTAACCAAAAACGACACTTTCTTTCTTCCTCAGTCCGTTTACCGTCCAGGGTTGGTTCTTCCCTCGGACTCAGCGAGGGATCCCACATTGCAGCCTGAAGGGCGGTGTCCTGGAACACCGGGAATACCAGTTAGAGGAGGAGCATTACCTTACCCAGGCGGCCTCACCTGCTATGCTGAACAGGGCCTTGTGGAGAATGGGAAGATTGGACGGGATAGAAAGGAAAGAGGGAAAAAAGCGGCCGTACCATCCCGACATCTGCATGGAGGAGAAGTGGGAAACCACGGAAAACCGCTATATGGATGGCTGAGATGGGAATCGAACCCTCTCTACTCAGTTGACCTGCCTAGGCTGAGTGGACCTCTTTCCAGCCCTCATACCACTTTTCGATATTTTGATTCATAACCGGGAATTGAACCCAGGCCTCCGGGGATGGCAGCTAATCACACTAACTACTACATCACAGAGACAGACAATTCATCACTCCACCGAAAGAGAACAAGAAAACCGTAAGGTTGTCCGTTTGGTGATCCATGGTCAAGCAGGGGCCAACGGGGGCATTGACCAGGTCATCAAAGTCTAGTTTTCGATATGGAACTCTAAAATCACCGAGTAACTTCTCTCCAGAGCAAGCTGCTGTTACCGCAGCAGCTCAGGAAGTGTAGAAAGGAGGGGGCCAAGTGCCAACCAGAATGTCGACTAGGTAATCGGGCAACGCCACCTGGGCGTGGTTCATGTGCCCAAATGAAATGTGAAAGCTTACAGTTATAATTTCACTAAATATGATGGTAATGCTGTCTGGGGGCGTAGCTCAGATGGTAGAGCGCTCGCTTAGCATGTGAGAGGTACCGGGATCGATACCCGGCGCCTCCAGAATTTTTAATAACTATCAGATAAGTGAAATATTTATTTCTCAACGTAAACAACTCGTCATGATGCATGTTCTAAGTCACTTTACTGCGGCTTAAGCTTATTTTCTGACTTGGCAAATAAATCTTCCCACAACCACACTAGCTCGTAGTAATACGTGATTTATGATATCATGATCGTAGCCACGTTACCTCGAGGATTTTATTGAATCCTAAAAGTTGGGATGTCTGTTTCCGTTTCTTTCTTTCTTTCTTTCTTAACCTTTTTACCTCCAGGATTGGTTTCCCCTCAGACTGAGCAATGGATCCCACCTCTACTGCCTCAGGGGCAGTGTCCTGAAGCGTTGGGTTGGGGAATACAACTGGGGAGGAGGATCAGTATCTCGCCCAATCGGCCTCACCTGCCATGCTGAAGAGGGGCCTTAAGGGGGATGGGAACAATGGAAGGGATTGTCAATGGGGAGGAAAGGAAGTGGCGTGGGCTTAAATTACGGCATTGTGTGGAGGAGAATTGGGAGACGACGGAAAACCACTTCGAGTATGGCTGAGGTGGAAGTCCGATTCTCGGCTCTGCCAGGAAATTTGAAAAGTGGAACGAGGGCTGGAACGGGGTCTGCTCAACCTCGGGAGATCAAATGAGTAGAGGTGCGTTCGAGACCAACCTTAGCCATCCTCGAAGTTGTTTTCCGTGGTTTCCGTGATGCCTAACTTAAGGCCACGGCCGCTGCCTTCCCCGTTTCTTGTCTATCCCTTCCAGTCTTACTATCCTCCACAAGGCCCTGTTCAGCAATAGCACGTCAGGCCGCCTGGGAGATGTACTGGTCCTCCTTCCCAGTTGTTTCCCTAACCCAATGTCTCACGCTCCAGTACACTGCCCTTGAGGTGGATAGATGTGGGATCGCTCGCTGAGCCCGAGAGACAAACCAACCCTGGAGGGTAAGCAGATTAAGGAAGTAAGAACGAAAGAAAGGAAGAAAGAAAGAACTTTTCTGATATTAACGCCTGTATACTCTGATGTCTAAGGTTCGCATATTAAGGAAATGTCATATTTCTTTTCTGAGGTAATTTACCCGAAATCTGAAAAAAATTAACTCTGAATGACGTGTCCATGACCCCACTTAATGTTGCATATAAATGAATATTTCGGCCATTTTGAATGCTTTGCTCATATTTTGCTAACTTTAGTGATATAAGGTCATATTTGGTTATATATTGTCAATTTTTATTTAAACTGAGGCATCATTTATCTCTTACATGATACATGTCTGGGCATGCTGTAATAAAGTATTATTTGGAAAGGTAGAGGTCCTTAGGAAGAGAGCACTAAAAATAATTTTCAAATTGCCCATTCTGACACCGAATAAAAATTTGTATAAACACTGTAATATATTATCACTTCCAAACCACTGCGTAAAGACTTTTAAAATTTAAAAATGAAACCCTACAGCCTATTTTCCAGTCATTGACCGGGTTAGGGATAGAATAAATGAAGCCCCCATCTTGCGGCGAGGATAGGAATTGTTCCGGCTGTCGAGGCCTGTCGCACTCCTCTGAGGCAATGATTAATGACTGACAGATGAAATGATAATGGAGAGTGTTGCTGGAATGAAAGATGACAGGGAAAATCGGAGTACCTGGAGAAAATCCTGTCCCGTCTCCGCTTTGTCCAGCACAAATCTCACATGGAGTGACCGGGATTTGAACCCAGCCGTGAGAGGCCGACGCGCTGCCACCTGAGCCACGGAGGCTACTTTTAAAATTATCATCTATAAAATTCAAAGCAAATTAGTCCGCTCAAACACATTAATAATTACTTATTCACATATTCAGGATTATCAAGCAAGAATTATTTATAATATTCACTCCAGTCCACAATTCTCTTTGGCATTTTTCTATAACTATGTATAACTCACTTGCAAAAAATATATAAATTTTACCAACTATGTTATAGCTATTTTCAAGAGTAATGTAACTAAATACTCAAAGTAGTATGGTAATTATGTTTAGGGAGCTTTGCCCTGTCTTATCTATTACATCGTTACATTATATATATTTACTGTATTTTATTTTGTAGTTACATTGTGAATATAGCCACCATTGTAATTTACCTGTATTGCACCAAGAAGAGCATTGGCTCAGGTGTATATATTGAAATGAAATAAAAAATAAAGAAAAGGTACTTATTATCCCTGCGTGCTGCTACTTCTTGATGGATACAGCACTTTTGCACCCGTCTCTTGACACACGCCAGAGAAAAATGTGGCTTCCACCAAAGTCCAAGTCTCATTCATGTCTGAGATAATATGGAAGCTGCCGGTGTGTGGGTGGAGCTGAGTAATGACTTTCAGAGCACGTCTGAGGATTTTAAAATGCGTTGCTCATACGGTTAGTCATGTTCTAATAGCACTGTCTGGCCCAGTGAGGAAAACAATGGCAAATTACCTCACTCCTCGTCTTGCCTAGAACGCATCATTTTGGTGAGGCCATTGGTTTTTGTAGTTTTCCTATAGCTGCATAGACATTGGTGGTGCTATTTGAGGATCCAACAGACAGACACTCTTGTTTTCTGCGATGAGTTTCAAACACAAGTATTTCAAAATACTGTAGTAGTTGCATTTTTCATTCTTTTACAGAAGCAGATAGATGGCAGGTTTAGAAGAGATTAGAAGAACGTACTCCGGCAGATACCAAAACAGATGAAATTAAATGACGTATGGCTTTAGTGCCGGGAGTGTCTGAGGACATGTCGGCTCGCCAGGTGCAGGTCTTTCGAATTGACTCCCGTGGGCGACCTACGCGTCATGATAAGGATGAAATGATGATGAATACAACACATACACCCAGCCCCCGTGCCAGCGAAATTAACCAATCATGGTTAAAATTCCCGACCTTGTCGGGAATCGAACCCGGGACCCCTGTGACCAAAGGCCAGCACGATAATCATTTATCCATTGGAGCCGGACCCCAAAACTGATGCTAATCATCATCATCATCATCATCATCTGTTTACCCTCCAGGTTCGGCTTTTTCCCTCGGACTCAGCGAGGGATCCCACCTCTACCGCCTGAAGGGCAGTGTCCTGGAGCTTCAGACTCTTGGTCGGGGATACAACTGGGAGAATGACCAGTACCTCGCCCGGGCTGCCTCACCTGCTATGCTGACCAGGAGAAGTGGGAACCCACGGAAAACCACTTCCAGGATGGCTGAGGTGGGAATCGAACCCACCTCTACTCAGTTGACCTCCCGAGGCTGAGTGGACCCCGTTCCAGCCCTCGTACCACTTTTTAAATTTCGTGGCAGAGCCGGGAATCGAACCCGGACCTCCGGGGGTGGCAGCTAATCACACTAACCACTACACCACAGAGGCGGACACTGATGCTAATACTTCATTATTTGGTCCTTCTTTAGGAAAACAGAATGAGAACTGATACTGAATGAATGTATACAATTTTAATTTATTTACAGTAGTTCTGTCAGTTTGCATCATTAAAAGTGTCTAATGAATTATCACTTTTTGGCACGTTTATTGTTAGTGATACCTATCCTTAAAATTTTTAAGTCATATTTTACTTTTGTAGCTCATATTTAGTTAGTTTTTAGTGCATATTTGCTTGCATATTTCATTCTTCTTTAGGTCATAAACTTCCGAACCCTACTGATCTCCATGAGGAATGTTCACACCATCAACGCAATTAAAAGGGGCTGCCTGGCCGAGGCGGTAAAGGAGTGCTCGGTTCGCCCGGAAGGGCGTGGGTTCGAATCCCCGTCAGGAAGTCGTAAAATTTAAGGAAAGTGATTTTCACTTCCGGAGGTGCATATGGACCTGAGGTTCACTCAGCCTACATCAAAAATGACTACCAGGTTAATTCCTGGGGGCAAAGGTGGCCGGGTGTAGAGCTAAATACTCTACCCCATCAAGTGCCGTGGTTAACAATTGTGGAAGCCTTTACCTTCCACTCCTCCAAGGGCCTTCATGGCCTTTACGGAAGTGACTTTGCTTTTCTTTGCAACACAATAATTAAAAGTGAGAGGACCGTTCCTCTTGGTGAAACTTACAACCTGACTTTTCACCCCGCCTACCTTCATTCCATTGTTTGCTGTTCCAATCCTGCAATTCACTTACTACTTTATACATGGATACAACATCCGCAAAAGGCATAATTCCAGTATTTTACGCATTTCATTTGTCTATGAAAGAAAACATGAATATCCGTAAAAACTGCCATCAGGGGTCCACCTCTTAATCGTTACAGGATCGTCCACTAAGGTTCTCTGAGTTCTATTTTCTACAAATTTAGCAACCCATTCAAGTACAATAACCTTCATTTTCCTCAGTAGTATACAATGATCTACTCTATCAAACGATTTGGACCGACCGAGATGACTGTGCGGTTCGAGGCGCGCAGCTGTGAGCTTGCATTCGGGAGATAGTGGGTTAGAACTGCACTGTCGGCTGCCCTGAAGATTTTTTCCATGGTTTCCCATTTTCATATCGGGTAATGGCTTAGGCTGCATCTTAATTAAAGCCACGGTCTCTTCATTCCCACTCCTAGCCCTTTCCTATACAAGCGTGACCATAAGACCTATCTGTATCTGTGCGACGTAAAACCAATTGAAAAAAGAAGAGAGATTTGGATAGGTCAATATTTACACAGGCCACTCAACCTCCTGAATCTAAACATCCGCTGTGTCTTACTGGAAGTTGATCCTTACTGGATTAACCTTCCCGAAACCCGAAGTGCCTTCTGTCAAGCCTGAAAAACAACCTTGGTGTTAATATATGGAATGCTCTTCATTGTAGGTAATCATATCACCAAGGTTGTTAAGAAATGTTACTGATCTCTTCACATGGTTATGAGAGAATTTACGGGTCGTAGTAAGGATGTAAAACTGACTAGATGTGGCTTCGATTCCCACCTCAGCCGTCCTGGAAGTGATTTTCCGTGGTTTCCTACTTCTCCAGGCAAATGCCGGGCTGGTACCTAACGTAAGGCCACGGCTGTTTCCTTCCTTCTTCATTGCCTATCACTTATAATCTTCCCATCTCTCCAGGTGCCCATGTTCAGCATAGCAGGTGAGGCTGCCTGGGCGAGGTACTGGTCCTCCTCCCCAATTGTATCCCCAGACCCAATGTCCCGCGCTCCAGGACACTGCCCTTGAGGCGGTAGAGGTGGGATCCCTCGCAGAGTCCGAGGGGAAACCCGACACTGCAGGGTAAGCACATTAAGAAAGAAAGAAAGAAAGAAAGAAGGAAAGAAGTAAGGATGTATAGGAAAGGGAGTGTAAGTCACTGGTTAGTGGTTAGACCAGAGTTACAGTATGGCTCCAGTATATGGGACACTCACCAGGACTACTGGATACTAGAACTGGAAAAAATTCAAAGAAAAGCAGCACGGTTTTTGGGGGGGGGATTTCCGACAAAGGAGTAGTGTTAAGGGAATTCTGCAAACTTTGGACTGGGAAGGGTTGGGAGTAAGGAGAAGAGATGCTCGACTATATGGTATGTTTCGAGGTGTCAGTGGAATATTGGCGTGGAATGACGTCGGTAGAGAAACAAGCCTGAGTGGAGCTTTTAGAAGTGGGGAAGATCATAATATGAAGGTAAAGTTGGAATTCAAGAGAACAGATTCGGGCAAATAATGACACGAGAAGTAAGGAATTGGAATACATTATCAAGGGAAATGTTCTATCAGTTTCAAAGTTCTTTGAAAATGTTCAAGGAAAAGCTACCTAAACAACTAATAGGGAATCTGCCACCTTGGCGACAGCCCTAAATGCAAATCACTAATGATTTATATACATTGATGATTGTGTCCGACTCGTTGGCTGAATGGTCAACGTATTGGCCTTCGATTCAGAAGGTTTCGGGTTCGACTCCAGTCGGGTCGGGGATTTTAACCTTCATTGGTTAATTTCAATAGCCTGGGGGAAGGGAATTTTTGCAGTCCCCAATATCCCTGCAGCTCGCACACCACACAAGACACTATCCTCCACCACAATTCTACGCAGTTACCTACACATGGCGTATGCCGCCCACCCTCATCGGAGGATCTGCCTCACCAGGGCTGCACTCGGCTAGAAATAGCCGTACGAAATTATTATATCCATGTTTGTGCTCTAACCTTCCTCTGATGCCCCCTTCCTGCTGAATTTTAGAAACAATCAAATAGATAAGGTACTAGTTCAACTTAAAACATCAAGATATTTCAAGAAGATCTACCTATCCTTTGCCCTGAGATTCTGTAAAAATTAAAGGGAAACCAATATAGCGCATTATTTGTCATATCCAGTATATCAAGCCAAGAGTCAAGAAAATGCACACAACGTACATAGAGAAAACCGATGTTCATTTTCCCTTGGACTCAGCAAGGGATCCCACCTCTACCCCCTCAAGGGCAGTGTCCTGGAGCGTGAGACTTTGGGTCGGGGGTACAACTAAGAAGGAGGATCATTACCTCGTCTGGCGGCCTCACCTGCTATGCTGAACAGGGGTCTTGTTGGGGGATGGGGAGATGGGAAAGGATGGACAAGGAAGAGGGAAGGAAGTTAAGTTAGGTACCATCCCGGCATTTGACTGGAGGAGAAGTCGGAAACCACGGAAAACCACATCCAGGATGGCTGAGGTGGGAATCGAACCCACCTCTACTCATTTGACCTCCCGAGGCTGAGTGGACCTCGTTCCAGCCCTAGTACCACTTTTTAAATTTCGCGGCAGAGCCGGGAATCGAGCCCGGGCCTCCGGGAGTGGCATGTAATCACACTAACCACTACACCACAGAGGCGGACTCACCTTTATATACAAGGCGATATAACATAGTTCTTCTAGTTTCCAAAATTCCCAGGAGATGTCAGTATCGTATAACTGAGATATGAAGGTACCCCAAATCCAGAACGACCTCATATTGCCGTACATTCCTCTCCTACCTACCTGTTCTGCTCGTTACTTCATTTACCAAAGACTTCAAACACAAAAATCTTGGATATGGGTTGTGGAGGACACTACATTGTAATTAGGTATATCCTTTCCTCACTTTATCCTTCTGCCAACAGAACTACATGATGATACATACGAGTCTGCATCTGAATCGATCACAGGATTAAACATACCTTGCAGTCTAGGAGCAGTCTAGTCCACACAGTGATGAAGCCTGGCTCATTTGTTTTTTTCATCCATGCAACTGCAGCGCTCCACGTGGTCAGCAAGCTACTGGGGTGTGGAAATTGCTGTACGTTTCACATGATTGGTTTTCTGTAAAATTAACAGGGTATTTACGAAAGGAGATGTGTGTAACTCAATAAAGTGCTGAAGTACAAGAAGTAGACACCAAGCTATTATTCTTTAGGTTTCCTAAAAAGTAAAGCATAACCTACTGTTTACATTTTCGGATATTCGAACAATAATTTGAGAATGTTGAGAAGTAAATTCAAATAAGCAGGCATTTCGTTTTTCAATGATCCAGAAATGTAACTCAATGCAAAATCCATCTATTTATGAAATTAAATAACGTTTTAACGCAATCGTAACCTATAACACGTAGCGGTGATTGTATTTTCCAGGTGTAGAAAATGGCTTGTCGGCCTCTGTGGTGTAGTGGTTAGTGTGATTAGCTGCCACCCCCGGAGGCCCGGGTTCGATTCCCGGCTCTGCCACGAAATTTGAAAAGTGGTACGAGGGCTGGAACGGGGTCGACTCAGCCTCGGGAGGTCAACTGAGTAGAGGTGGGTTCGATTCCCACCTCGGCCATCCTGGGAGTGGTTTTACGTGATTTCCTACTTCTCCTCCAGGCAAATTCCGGGATTGTACCTAACTTGAGGCCACGGAAGCTTCATTCCCATCCCCCCCGCAAGGCCCCTGTTCAGCATAGCAGATGGGGCCGCTTGGGCGAGGTACTGGTCATCCTCCCAGTTGTATCCCAGCCCCAGAGTCTGAAGCTCCAGGACACTGCCCTTGAGGCGGTAGAGGTGGGATGCCTCGCTGAGTCCGAGGTAAAAACCGACCCTGGAGGATAAACAGATTAAGAAAAAAAGAAGGAAAGAAGGAAATGGCTTGTAACGAGCAGGCAGACTGAGTTAATGAAGAAAAATCTGAACTATATGGACAATAATATAAAGTTATGTTCGAATCATTTTGAATACAGCCAGTTTATGTTAGCACTTCTTCTTCTTCTTTTTCTTTATCTGATTACCCTCCAGGGTCGGTTTTTCCCTCGGACTCGGCGAGGGATCCCGCCTCTACCGCCTCAAGGGCAGTGTCATGGAGCTTCAGACTCTGGGTCGTCGGACACAACGGGGAGGATGACCAGTACCTCGCCCAGGGGGCCTCACCTGCTATGCTGAAGAGGGGCCTATGGAAGATGGGCATATTGGAAGGGATGGGCAAGGAAGAGGGAAGGAAGCGGCCGTTGCCTTAAGTTAGGTACCATCACGGCATTTGCCTCGAGCAGGAGTGGTAAACCATGGAAAACCACTTCCAGGACGACTGAGATTGGAATCGAACCCACCTCTTCTCATAACCGGGAATTGAACCTGGGCCTCCGCGAATGGCAGCTAATCACACTAACTGCTACACCACAGAGGCAGACAATTGATCACTCTACCGCAAAAAACAAGAAAACCTCAAGGATGTCCGCTTGGTGATCCATGGTCAAGTGGGGGCCAACGGGAGCCAGGTCACCAAAGTCTAGTTTTCGATATGGAACTCTAAAATCACCGAGTAACTTCCCTCCAGTCCGCCTCTGTGGTGTAGTGGTTAGTGTGATTAGCTGCCACCCCCGGAGGCCCGGGTTCGAGTCCCGGCTCTGCCATGAAATTTGAAAATGGTACGAGGGCTTTAACCAGGTCCACCCAGCCTCGGGAGTTCAATTGAGTGGAGGTGGATTCGATTCCCACCTCAGCCGTTCTGAAAGTGGTTTTCTGTGGTTTCCCACTTCTCCTCCATGCAAATACCGGAATGGTACCTTACTTAAGGCCACGGCCGCTTCCTTCCCTCTTCCTTGTCTATCCCTTTAAAGCCTCCCATCCCCCCGCAAGGCCTATGTTCAGCATAGCAGGTGAGGCCACCTGGGGGACGTATTGGTCATCCTCCCCAGTTGTATCCCCCGACCCAGAGTCTGAAGCTCCAGGACACTGCGCTTGAGGCGGTAGAGGTGGAATCCCTCGCTGAATCCGAGTGAGAAACCAACCCTGGGGGTAAACAGATTAAGAAAGAAATAACTTCTCTCCAGAGCAAGCTGCTGTTACCGCAGCAGCTCGGGAAGTGTAGAAGAGAGGGCGCCAAGTGCCAATCAGAATGTCGACTAGGTAAGCGGGCAACGCCACCTGGGCGTGGTTCAAGTGCCCAAATAAAATGTGAAAGCTTACAGTTATAGTTTCGCTAAATATGAGTGTAATGCTGGCTGGGGGCGTAGCTCAGATGGTAGAGCGCTCGCTTAGCATGTGAGAGGTACCGGGATCGATACCCGGCGCCTCCAGAATTTTTAATAACGGTCAGATAAGTGAAACATCTATTTTTCAACGTAAACAACTCGTCATGATGCATGTTCTAAGTCACTTTACTGCGGCTTAAGCTTATTTTCGGACTTGGCAAATAAATCTTTCCAAAACCACACTAACTCGTAGTAATACGTGATTTATGATATCATGATCGTAGCCACGTTACCTCGAGGATTTTATTGAATCCGAAAGGCCACTGTTCACATTGCAGGTGAGACCGCCTGGCGAGGTACTGGTCCTCCATCCAATTGTATCCCCGACCCAAAGTCTCATGCTCCAGTACACTGTTCTTGAGGTAGTAGATGTGGGATCCCTCGCCGAGTCCAAGGGATAACCCAAGCCTGGAAGGTAAACAGATTAAGAAAGAAAGAAAGAACTTTTCTGATATTAACACCTGTTCATAGCGATCCCCATGGGACATTTTCACCCCATCAACACAATTAAAACTGAGAGGACTGTTCCTCTTGGTGAAACTTACAACCTGACCTTTCACCTCGCGTACCTTCATTCCATTGTTTGTTGTCCATCTTACAATATTTTGGAGGTCTTTTCGTAGTCATTCACAATCCTGTAATTCACTTACTATACAGGAATCAACATCCGCAAAAGACATAATTGCAGTGTTTTACTCATTTTATTTGTCTATGTTAGAAAACATGAATATCCGTTTAAAACTGCCATCAGGGGTCCACCTATTAAACGTTACAGGATCGTCCACTAAGGTTCTCTGAGTTCTATTTTCTACAAATTTAGCAACCCATTCATTTTCCTCAGTAGTATACAATGATCTACTCTATCAAACGATTTGGACCGATCGAGATGGCTGCGCGGTTCGAGGCGCGCAGCTGTGAGCTTGCATTCGGGAGATAGAGCGTTAGAACCGCAATGTCGGCTGCCCTGAAGATTTTTCCATGGTTTCCCATTTTCATACCAGGCAATGGTTTAGGCTGCATCTTAATTAAAGCCACGGTCTCTTCATTCCCACTCCTAGCCCTTTCCTATACAATCGTCACCATAAGACCTATCTGTGTCTGTGCGACGTAAAACCAATTGAAAAAAAAAAAAGAGATTTGAATAGGTCAATATGTATACAGGCCACTTAACCTCCTGAGTCTAAAATATCTGGCGTGTCATACAGGAAGTTGATCCTTACTGGAATAACCTTCCCGAAACCCGAAGCGCCTCCTATCAAGCCTGGAAAACAACCTTGGTGTTAATATATGGAGTGCTCTTCATTGCAGGTAATCATATCACCGAGGTTGTTAAGAAATGTTACTGATCTCTTCACATGGTTATGAGAGAATTTAGGGGTTGTATTAAGGATGTAAAACTAACTAGATGTGGGTTCGATTCCCACCTCAGCCATCCTGGAAGTGGTTTTCTGTGGTTTCCTACTTCTCCAGGCAAATGCCGGGCTGGTACCTAACGTAAGGCCACGGGCGCTTCCTTCCCTCTTCCTTGCCTATCCCTTACCATATTCCCATCTCTCCAGGAGCCCCTGTTTAGCATAGCAGGTAAGGCCATCTGGGCGAGGTACTGGTCCTCCTCCCCAGTCATATCCCCAGACCCAATGTCCCGCGCTCCAGGACACTGTCCTTCAGACGGTAGAGGTGGAATCCCTTCGCAGAGTCCGAGGGGAAACCAGACCCTGCAGGACAAGCAGATTAAGAAAGAAAGAAAGAAAGAAAGAAAGAAAGAAAGAAAAAAGGAAGAAAGAAGGGATGTAAAAGAGAGGGCGTGTAAATCTCTGGTTAGACCGCAGTTACAGTATGGTTCCAGTGTATGCGACCCTCGCCAGGACTACTTCATACGAGAACTGAAAAGAAAATCGAAAAAAAGCAGCACGGTTTGCTCTGGGTGTTTTCCGACAAAGGAGCAGTGTTACGGGAATGTTGCAAACTTTGGGCTGGGAAGACTCGGGAGTAAGGAGAGGAGATGCTTGTCTATGAGGTGTATTTCGAGCTGTGAGTTGAGAATTGGCGTGGAATGACGTAAATAGAAGAATAACCCTGAGTGGAGCTTTTAAAAGTAGGAAATATAATATGAAAATAAAGTTGGAATTCTTCTTGTTGTTTATCTGTTTACCCTCCAGGGTTGGTTTTTCCCTGGGACTCAGCGAGGGATCCGACCTCTACCACCTCAAGGACAGTGTCCTGGAGCTTCAGATTTTGGGTCGGGGGATACAACTGGCAAGGATGAGCAGTACCTGACCCAGGCGGCCTCACCTGCTATGGTGAACAGGGTCCTTGCAAGGGACGGGAATATTGGAAGGGATGGACAAAAGGAAGAGGGAAGGAGGAGACCGTGGCCTTAAGTTAGGTACCATTCCGGCATTTGCCTGGAGGAGAAGTGGAAAACAACGGAAAACCACTTCCAGGATGGCCGAGGTGGGAATCGAACCCACCTCTACTCATTTGGCCTCCCGAGGCTGAGTGAACCCCTTTCCAGCACTCGTACGACTTTTTAAATTTCGCGGCAGAGCTGGGAATCGAACCGGCCCTCCGGGGTGGCAGCTTATCACAGTAACCAGTACACGACAGAGGCGGACAAGTTGGAATTCCAGAGGATAAATTGTGGCGAATATTCATTTTTAGAACGAGGAGTAAGGAATTGGAATACATTATCAAGGGAATTTTTTTATCAATTTCCAAGTTTTTTGAAAATGTTCAGTGAAAATGTACCTAAACAACTGATAGGGAATCTGCCACTTGGGCGACAGCCCTAAATGCAAGTCATTAATGACCGATATAATGACCGACTCGTTGGCTGAATGGTCAGCAATTCCCGGCCGGGACGGGAGTTTTAACCTTCATTGGTTAATTCCAATAGCCCGGGGGCTGGGTATTTGTGCTGTCCCCAACATACCTGCAACTCACACACCATACATAACACTATCCTCCACCACAATACCGCGCAGTTACCTACACATGGCGTATGCCGCCCACCCTCATCGGAGGATCTGCCTTACAAGGGCTGCACTCGGCTAGAAATAGCCGCACGAAATTATTATATCGATGTTTGTGTTCTAAGCTTCCTCTGATGGTCCCTTCCTGATGAATTTTAGAAACAATCAAATAGATAAGGTACTAGTAAAACTTAAAACATCAAGATGTTTCAAGAAAATCTACTTTTTTTTTTTTTTTTTTTTTTTTTGTCTCGAGATTCTGTAAAAATTAAAGGGAAACCAATATAGAGCATTATATCCGGTATATCAAGCCAAGAGTCAAGATAATGTACACAACATACAGAGAGAATACCGATGTTATGTGTGTAAAGCTATGTACAGATATCACTAAACAGCAGAAGTAGGGTAGCCTGAGACATCTTCTTCAAACTCATTGTCACACAGGAATGCGTTCATCTTTATGTGCAATGCACTGCCTGCTCGATCTGCATCCGATGGCTGCTTAAACTGCCTGCTCATTCCATACTCAAACGTGTAACACGCCTTACAAACAATCTGCCGCTAGATGGCAGCAGCAAACGTACCCATTTACCGCGTGAATATAACTAGATAAGCATACCAGCAAAATTTAAAATCTGAAAGTAAGAGAAATATTAAAGAATTTTACGTATAAAGTGGTGCTCTAGAGAGTTATAGCTTCAGCACTTTTCGAGAAAGAGGTTTCGACGAACAAGAAAACCTGGAAACTTTGTCTGTATGGTACTTCCCTACATTACTAAGTAGAGGTTTCACGACTTTGGCCAGCACAGTTTCTGACACAAGTTCCTGGTGCTTATTGTTACTAAAACACTTTAAAAACTTACATTGGCACAAAGAAGGTAGAACATAGTTTTTTATAATCTGGAGCAGACTTGCAGATTTCTTGCAGTACGGTAGAGCCGCCTCAACAAATTTCTGAAGCCTCATAATTAGGCCAATAAATCGTTGCTAGGGCTGGCGCAGCTATCAATGGGGATGAATTAAATGAGGTAGAAACGTTATTCAGGCACGTGCTGCATTCTGTTTTTTCTTCGATTACACGCACTAAATAACCACACACTAATCCCCGGTAAGCAGTTTCCGAAGTGACACACACTGACTCAGAGGGCTCACGAAAATCTTCCAGTAAATCAAGTACATACTCAGGGAATAATAATAATAGACGGCCTATTAGGCGACTTGCATATCTGTGAAGATGAAAGCCCTACCTAGGATGATTTCTAATGCTGAAGATGCCATACACACCCCAGCCCCCGAGCCACTGGAATTAACTAATTAACTCAATAGGCCCTACTTGCGTAAATAATAATAGTAGTAAAAAGAGCAGTATATTGACACGATATTATACTGCTAGCAAAAGACTCGTAATGGAATCTTAATCTGCTTACCCTCCAGGGTTGGCTTTTCCCTCGGACTCAGCGAAGGATCCCACCTCTACCGCCTCAAGGGCAGTGTCCTGGAGCTTCAGACTCTGGGTCGGGCGGATTAAACTGGGGAGGATGACCAGTACATCGCCCAGGCGGCCTCACCTGCTATGCTGAACAGGGGCCTTGGAAGGGTGAAGGAAGCTCCCGGCAGTTGCCTGGAGGAGAAGTGGGAAACCACGGAAAACCACTTCCAGGATGGCTGAGGTGGGAATCGAACCCACCTCTACTCAGTTGACCTCCCGAGGCTGAGTGGACCCCGTTCCAGCCCTCGTACCACTTTTCAAATTTCGTAGCAGAGTCGGGAATCGAACCCGGGCCTCCGGCGTTAGCAGCTAATCACACTAACCACTACCACCACAGAGGCGGACAATGGAATCTATGACAGCATATTATTCCGTTTTGTACCTTCACATTTAACAGTACAGTGTCCCCAGATATTATATTACTTAGTATGTAATACTTCAAATCTTACGCTTACCATTTTCTGCAATGGTGTTTGAAGAGCTCTTGTTAGACGTCTCTGTACTTGAATCCCTTCTCTTAATCATCGCTGAAATTAGCGGTTGTTTATAAGCAGGATAATCAGGGAAAGGGCTGGGTACAGATCCTGTTTTTAATTTTCGTGTTTTGCTGGTCACTTTGAAATCGTCATTTACGAAATGTAGACTGCAAACCACGGAATAACCAGAAGGAATCCATTTACTTCCCTTGCTGTTTCCTTCCCTGGATATAATACTTAACCACTTTCGACGCAATTGTGTACTTGAAGGTATATCATGGAATGAAATATCACGGCATTCTGGTTTCCCTTTCTTTGATTTGCAGAAAGGCACGCAGCAGTACACCATTTTCACTGAAAACAAGTACAGTCTATCCTATTTCCCGCTATTTCATTCCGACAGGTCTGGAGCCGGTTAGTGCTGCCACCTGCTGTGGGCATTTGTAAACGGAGTGTTTCATTTAGTGCCATGTTAAAATGTTGTAATGAGCAGGCAGTATAAGCAGCCATCGGATGCAGATCGAGCAGGCAGTGGTGCAATGCGATATAACTCAGTTACGGCCGACTGGATGTAAGGAGCGACGCATCAAGTCGGCCGTGACTCAGTTCTTCTAGTTTCCAGAATTCCCAGGAGATGTCAGTATCGTATAACTAAGTTCTAAAGGTACTCCAAATCATAAACGACCTCATATTGGCGTACCTTCTTCTCCTACCAACCTGATCTGCTCTTTGCTTCATCCAATTTCACACTCCAAACATACAAAACTTGTACACGTATAGTAGAGGACGCTACATTGTAATTAATAATTTCCTTTCCTCACTTCATCCTTCTGTAGACAGCACTACATAATGGTACATAGGAGCCTGCATCTGTGTATATCACGTAGGATTAAACATACCTTGCAGTCTAGGAGAAGTCTAATCCACACAGCAGCGAAGATTGGCTCATTTTTTCATCCATGCAACTGCAGCACTCCACGTGGTCAGCAAGCTACTCATGTACTTGGATGTGAATGTTGCTGTACGTTTTGCGAGTTAAGCGTGTGGTAATTCCATTATAGATTATTAGTTTTCTATAAAATTAGCAATGTATTTACGAAATGAGAAATATGTAGGGCAATGATTTGCTCAAATACAAGAAGTAGACACCAGAGCTATCATTCTTTAGGTTTCCTAAATAGTAAAGCTTGAACAACTGTTTATATTTTTGGATAATGGAACAATATTGTGAAAATGTAGAAAATTAACTTCAAATAAATAGGAATTTCATTTTTCACTGATCCAGAAATGTAACTCAATGGTAAATCCATCTAATTAAGAAATTAAATAACGTTTCAACGCAGTCGTAACCTCTAACACGTAGCGGTGATTTTATTTTCCAGGTGTAGAAAATGGCTTGTAAAGAGTAGGCAGGCTGAGTTAATGAAGAAAAATTTGAACTATTTGTACAATAATATAAAGTTATGTTCGAATCATTTTGAATACAGCCAGTTTATGTTAGCACAGAAGAAGAAATTTTTTTTTTTTGCTAGTTGTTTTACGTCGCACCGACACAGATAGGTCTTACGGCGACGATGGGACAGGAAGGCTAGGAGTAGCAAGGAAGCGGCCGTGGCCTTAATTAAGGTACAGCCCCAGCATTTGCCTGGTGTGAAAATGGGAAACCACGGAAAACCATTTTCAGGGCTGCCGACAGTGGGGTTCGAACCTACTATCTCCCGAATACTGGATACTGGCCGCACTTCAACGACTGCAGCTATCGAGCTCGGTGAAGAAGAAATTAGTATGGAATGCAGTTCCATTCCGAATAAACCTCCGCTGATTTCTTCGAAACGATACTTATTGATTGGAGATGACCAACCTGTGTCAAAGGTGGAAGAATTGTGTTGTAGGTAGTCTAGAAGCATTCAGAGAACAGGAGCTGTTGTTAGGACTTTCCTGTATGTTCAAGTAGAACGCTCACAAGCTCACTGTTGAAATTCCCTAATGGAAATACCTGATTTTCCACATGAATGCTGTGGAGGTACCAAGTCATTATTGTTGCTATTATTTGTGAAATTAAGGTTATATTAAATTGTCGAAATGTGCAATGAAAGTTTTCAGTGTTATAGAGAAAACACGTGCACAAAATTCGGTCATTTAGCTATTCAAAAATGGCTAGAACCTTGACTACAGTGGTTTGATTAGTTTTTCCTTTGAAAATAAACTAATGTTGTTTTCCTTAGGTATTATTACCACGATGTAGGAATAAGTAGTCTAGTGTATCAACGTGTTTTCTTAAAATTTAGGTTTAATGTTGTTCAGGTGGTTACAGTTTATAATTTATGTGGGAAGGTACACTCAGATGTTGGGTAGAGGACTAGTTCCAGATAGTTGTAGCTTGCTGACCGCTGCGAGCGCTGGCGTCGTTCCAACTGTCAACAGGATGCCATTTCACCACTAAGGAGCTTCGCGACTGTGTATGTTAGACTGTGCTAGGAATTCATCCGTAAAGACCCTGCATACTGCAAATGCTGCAAGCGTATTATATTATCTGATATTTAGGAATGTAAAATATTTTTCAAGTAATCAATTATTTTTACGGAAAGCTATGAGTAAACGCTTTCTTTTGGAATTTATGATTCTCGAAATCTCATACTGAGAGGATTGGTAGATGCTGTTAAGTGCTGATTTTCTCCGAGAACATTCCGTATACGACTTCCTGGCTGAAAAACCGTATGGTGTCAAACCGTAAATTTCGTGAACTTCACCTTATACTATTTAGACGTATCTTAAATCGGTAATGGCTCATTTCAAAGACGATCCTAAAGGCTGCTCCCCCCCCCCCCGCTATAAATTACTTTAAAATGTAAAATAATGTTCGAAAATGTATCAGGAAAAACTTTCAATTCACGACATTTTCAAGAACGTTTTTTCTAGACTCCATTACATTTTTCAACGCAACAGGTTTCATGTGCTTGTATGTTATTAATTGAAATAAATTACTAAATGCGTCGACTCAATGTTAGCCGATCACTCTGTCTTGTGAGACGAATGAAAGTGATAGTGAATCAATTTGTAGCAATTACTTTCCTAATTTCTTGTTGCATTTATGTGCATTGAAGTGACAGTGATAACGACCTTATACCTAAAATTTTTGTTCTGTTTAACGTATGGCCACGACTTAGAGAAATATAGGAGGCTCTTTTATCAAAGTGGCCTCATCTCATCATACTGCAGAGGAATGATTATTTCATTCGTGCTAGTTTCATGGCCACTGAGACTATTTCCTCCTTTCGATGTATTAAATCTTACACTTGTCCACTCCAAATTCCAAGCGGATCTCTCTTCAAAACGGTTAGATGAAAATAAATTAATAGTTATCAATTTGAATTTCATTATAAATTAATAGTTATCAATTTGAATTTAATTATAAATGAATAGTTATCAATTTGAATTTCATTATACATTAATAGTTATCAATTTGAATTTCATTATAAATTAATAGTTATCAATTTGAATTTCATTATAAATGAATAGTTATCAATTTGAATTTCATTATAAATTAATAGTTATCAACTTGAATTTCATTATAAATTAATAGTTATCAATTTGAATTTCATTATAAATTAATAGTTATCAATTTGAATTTCATTATGACTTAATAGTTATCAATTTGAATTTCATTATAAGTTAATAGTTACCAATTTGAATTTCATTATAAATTAATAGTTATCAATTTGAATTTCATTATACATTAATAGTTATCAATTTGAATTTCATTATACATTAATAGTTATCAATTTGAATTTCATTATAAATTAATAGTTATCAACTTGAATTCCATTATAAATTAATAGTTATCAATTTGAATTTCATTATACATTAATAGTTATCAATTTGAATTTCATTATAAATTAATAGTTATCAACTTGAATTCCATTATAAATTAATAGTTATCAATTTGAATTTCATTATAAATGAATAGTTATCAATTTGAATTTCATTATGACTTAATAGTTATCAATTTGAATTTCATTATAAGTTAATAGTTACCAATTTGAATTTCATTATCAATTAATAGTTATCAATTTGAATTTCATTATACATTAATAGTTATCAATTTGAATTTCATTATAAATGAATAGTTATCAATTTGAATTTCATTATAAATTAAGAGTTATCAATTTGAATTTCATTATAAATCAATAGTTATCAATTTGAATTTCATTATAAATGAATAGTTATCAATTTGAATTTCATTATAAGTTAATAGTTACCAATTTGAATTTCATTATACATTAATAGTTATCAATTTGAATTTCATTATAAATGAATAGTTATCAATTTGAATTTCATTATAAGTTAAGAGTTATCAATTTGAATTTCATTATAAATCAATAGTTATCAATTTGAATTTCATTATAAATGAATAGTTATCAATTTGAATTTCATTATAAGTTAATAGTTACCAATTTGAATTTCATTATAAATGAATAGTTATCAATTTGAATTTCATTATAAATTAAGAGTTATCAATTTGAATTTCATTATAAATCAATAGTTATCAATTTGAACTTCATTCTTTGAAAGACATTTATTATCATCTGATTTTTCCATAGGGAAAATGCTCACTATTGATTTTGTTACTGTACATTTATGCACATTAATTATCCTAACCTATTTAATTATGTAGTTACTCACTAAAATTCACCAAAGTAACTCAGGTTCTACATTCTCTTCAAAAACAATTTCTGTCCTGAGAATGGTATTTCGTGGTTTTCCATTCTCCTGCACTAAGGCGAATGCTGGGGCAGTTCCTAGTGTAGGGCACGGCCGCCAACTCTCTGTCTGTCTGTCTGTCTGTCTGTCTGTCTGTCTGTCTACATCGGCCCCTCAATCCGAAAGATCGTGATCTCTGAAGATAATTCTTTGTACCCGTTTCCCTCCTCCACGGTCTTCTGCTATACGGGTATATTGTATGAATGATGTCTTTGTTGCACGTTTTATGCCATCTGTCCAGCGTATAGTTGCTCGCCCACGCTCGCTCTTTCCATGCACGTTTCCCAAGATTTTGTGCTTTTCAAGCCCTCCTTCCCCACGACGCATAATATAGTAGTAGTAGTACTAGAGTTAAGTTTTGTAGCTCAACAATATTTATATTTTTCTTGGTACTGAGCTATCAGGTTCCGATAGTTCAATATCGCGCTGAGCGTTATCTAATTCAGTCGAAATGAGAAGACACTTGGTGTTAATTCTGTTTATTAATATAGCTGGCTATTCCTATGTACAAGAATTAAGTTTGAGTTAAATTACATCTCTACTATATTCAGAGATTGAACTCCTGATCTGAGACGTGCGAAGCCTGAGAACCAAACCACTCGGTAGTTGGCTGTTGAACGAATGAGAGCGGGCCTTCTTGGTCAGCTAGTTTTATACCATAGGTTATCAGGTTAGAGTCACGTGTCAGTCCAGTGAGAGCGATCTTACATGTTTGCTAAAGTGGGGTGACGTGGGTGGTCACACCTAAGAAGTAATGTTTTCCTCCCTTGTGTTTTGGCAGGTGACATTGCAACACTCGTAAAGTAAGCCAGGAATTTCATACCACACACAGTGTCTCAAAAGAGGGAGTGGGTTTGTTTGTCGAGAAACTCATGTTTCTCGGAGAGTGCAACCCTTGTTCTTTGACAGATGATCTTTAAGTGCAACATGGTTTATTTCATGTTTCTTGAGAGTGAAACCCGTGTTCTTGGGGAAGTGCATTCCCTTGTGAGATGACCAAGTGGGTTTAAAATATTGGCTTTTAAACTAACTTACAATATACTCTTAAAACCCCAAGTCCTGGACTGTGGGAACCATGGGCTTGGCTTCCGGCTTCGGGATACATAACTCCTCCACCGTCAGTTGTCCCTTACCGTCCTCGGTAAGATATTTGTTACATTTTACAATTTTACAATGCGTACTTAATTGACACAATTTTTTTCTAAAGATTAATAAAATTATACAAAATATGATTATGGTAAAAATTACATTCATATATACAAAATGCCTTGAAACAGTGTTACCTTTTGGGACAGGTGTTAGGTCTAATTTTAATTTCTTTACGTCAAGGTGGGAGTAATGGAATTTTATTTCATTCTTTACATAGGGTTCATTTTGGATTGATATGAGAGGGAATGAGTATACATAATTTGTGGGATGTTGTTGTAGAGTTATACCCATGCTGGAGATGGGGCAGGATTCATTGGTGTATATAATATTAGGTCCGGAGAGCTTGACAGTTCGTTGAAAGTCTGGGCATGTTTGCAAGATAACCTGAGGGGTTTTGCTGAAAAGGAGAATATGTTCCCTATTTAAGGGTTGGAATAATTCCACATCATTGTTTACAAAGGCAAATTCACATCCAGAAGTGTCCGTTAGATTACAATTAGTAGTTCTAACATTATAATATATACATACATAAGATTGAGTATTCTTAATACAAGGTACATTTGACCATTTCAAGGTGGAGCCTTGTAAATAGTATCTTTCCGAAGGGATTAACACTAGATTATTGATACTAGGCACAGGCGAAATTGAATACATTTGATACTGATTTCCATCCGTAATTGGTATGGCAAGAATCACGATCATTTCTTTGTCCATTATGAGAACTTGCGTTTTTGATGATTTAAGATTTTCAATTTGATGGAATTGATCAGTATGAATCAAAGTTTTAGTAGGATAAATTGATTGTAAATGGTTTACTATATTTGACAGATCTTGTTGTGAAAAGATCTTTATATTGGTCATTTCATTAAATGATAAGTTAATGGTTTCCTGTAGCACTCGCACAATTTTGTTAAATTTGTTCGCGCACAGTAACACATATTGTAGATGTTCCAGTACATTTATCTTGAAGT
Source organism: Anabrus simplex (assembly GCF_040414725.1). Classification (NCBI taxonomy): domain Eukaryota; kingdom Metazoa; phylum Arthropoda; class Insecta; order Orthoptera; family Tettigoniidae; genus Anabrus; species Anabrus simplex. Next base: position 369,458,380 of record NC_090268.1, on the reverse strand, counting down.
CTTCTTCCTGTAAGATACCTTGGATTACCTTCATATTTTCATTGACATGGTTCATTTCGTTGTAGAATTTTTGGGTAATTGAATTAGCAAATGATACAAGTTTGTTTATGTGTTTAATTTCGTTATTATTACTTTGCTTTAGTGAGTCTATTTGAATTTGCAGATTTTCTAAGTCATTCTGGTCTAAATTTCCAGAGATGAATTTGATTACGGTACCTAGGCCGTTTATTAAACCTCTTTTAGTTTTAGGTGTAGTAGGTAGTATCTTATTCAATTCTTTCTTTGCTTCCTTAATGGCTTCTTGTAATTCAGACATTAAATAAGGGAAGGTGTTATTACTTCGTGATACCAGGCTTGAAACAGTGTTGCGAATGTTATTGTAAGATTCTTTTAAGCTGGTGAGATCGAAATGAAACATGAACTTGTGGTAGTCGTTAATTATTATGGCAGGTCCCATTGAGTCAGCATAAAATCCTTGGGTTTTTATAGGCTGGGTGAGGATGGAACCATATCCGAGGAGGAACCTGGAAGTTTAGAAACACTTCTTTTAGGTTTTACGTCTCGGAAATTTCTTACATGTATCTTACCATTTTTCATTTTACAGTGTACTCTGTTTCCTTCAACTTTGATTATTACACCTTCATTGTACAAGTTTTTGGATTTCTTGTTCCTGGTTAGTGGATTTAATATGTACACAGTATCATTAATTTGGTATGTATGATCAAAAGTAGTGGTGTCGGCTTTAGTGTAACTATCCTTTAGAATTTTCAGCTGATTACCCTGTCTTTCAATGTATTCGTTGATTTTAGGAGAGGGAGAGAAGATGTGGTCTAGTACTTGGTAGTATGGACCGTAAAGAACATTGAACGGAGGTTGTTTAGTTGTGGAGTGGATTGACGAATTGTAATTCGTGATTATTGTAGTTACGAGTTCCGAGAGTGGAGTGAATTTATCAGAGTCTCTTGAAATACGTAACTTCTCAAGCAGGGTTGAATTTAATCTTTCCACTGGTGAGTTAGATGAGGAATTCAAGGGAGTGGTGGCGTGATACTCTATGTTCGTGGCCTTGCAGTATTCCTTAATGACGTTGTTCTCGAATTCTCCTCCTTGGTCATGGGTTATTTTCTTTGGAAACCCATGGTGTGAGAAGTATACTTGTAATTGACTTAACACGGCCAAGGCTGTGCCATTTGGCAATACATATGCTTGTCCGTATTTTGAAAATACATCTATCAGAGTTAAGATGCGATTCTGTTCAAAATGAAACGTATCAATGTGTACTTGTGAAAATGGGTGATCAGCGGTTATGGGACCTTGGTTCTTTACTTCGTTAGGGTGTCTCTCGTATTTGTTTCTTTGACATAGGTTACATTGGTTTATTAGTGTTCTGATTTGCTCACGTAGATGTGGCCAGTAGTACTTAGTTCGGAGGTGTTCATAGGTCTCTATGATACCATTATGGTTTTCAGAATGGTAGTGCAAGATTATTTGCCTCTGAGTTTCTGGACATTCGATGTCTTCCAAGAACTTGGATGCTCTAATAATAATCAGTTCAGAGGTAAATAATTTCTGACACGCTCTAATGAAGGGAATCTCTAGAGTTATGTCACTGAAATAAGTAGCGTACTTATTGGATGTGACGATTATTTTGAGTAACTGATCACTCAAATCTTTCTGAAGGTTAGATCTTGTGACAATCATAATGTGTCGTGTGTATTTCTTGAATAATCTCTGTTCAAGAATTTTAGGAGAATTACCATATTTGACTATGATCTGATTACGATTCTGGTTCAGATTTCGTTCAGATAGTTTCAACGTAAATATGGGGTCTTCTTGATTGGAGTGTACAGTTTCGTTGTCCAATTCACTTTGATATGCATCATCTCCGGGGATAGCTGCATTGGAAACTGTTTCGTCATTTGCATTTATCTCTACTCTAGAGAGTGCGTCTGCTACATAGTTAGTTTTTCCTTTGACGTACTTGATGTCAAAGTCAAACTCTCCGAGTTTTATCTTCCATCGATAAAGTCTCGAGCTTGGGTCTTTCAGGGTGAAGAGCCATTGTAGCGGGCGGTGGTCACATTCCACTTGGAAGTGCCGTCCCCATAGATAGGGCTTAAAATGTTTGCTACTATCTACGATAGCGAGTAACTCTCTCTCTATTGTTGAGTATTTCCGTTCTGCGGGATTTAGAGTTCTGGAGTAGTATGCTATAGGGTGTCCTTTCTGTGACAAGACGCTTCCCAAAGCAAAATCTGAACTGTCCGTAGTTAACGTGAATGCCTCCTCGAAGTCTGGGTAGGCTAACACAGGAGCATTTATCAACAGGGTTTTTAGAGTTTTAAAAGCGGACTTGTATTCAGTATTTTCTGCGTCAACTTTTGTTCCTTTCTTTAGGTAGCGAACCATAGGTTGTGCCACTTTCGCGAAATCTTTTATGAATTTTCTATAAAATCCAGCAAGGCCAAGAAATTGTTTAATTTCCTTGGGAGATTTCGGAATAGGATAGTCTTTAACTACTCTAATTTTTTCAGGGTTTGGTTTTACTCCTTCTCGTGATACAACGTGCCCAAGGAAGGCGACTTCCTTGTGGAGGAACTCCGTTTTGTCTAGTTGTACCTTGAGATTTACTTCTCTCAGTTTCTGCAGCACTAGTGTTAAGTGTTGCATGTGTTCTTCTAGAGATTTGCTGTAAAGAATGATGTCGTCCATGTACACGAAGCAAAATTTGTACAGAAAGGGGCGCAAGACATTGTCCATTACACGCTGAAAAGTGGCTGGAGCATTTTTGAGCCCGAACGCCATTCTTTTGAACATTAGATGCCTATTGTCAATAGTGAAAGCGGTCTTTTCTATAGACCTGGCATCCATTTCTATCTGGTGAAATCCCTGGGCCAAATCTAAAGTACTGAAGTATTGGCAATGACCAAGATTGTCTAAGATTTCGGTTATTCTAGGGAGGGGATATTTATCCTCTATCGTCTTCTTATTTAATTGCCTGAAATCTATAACCAGCCTCCATTTCTTTTCCCCTGAAGCGTCTAACTTCTTAGGTACGATCCAGACAGGATTACAATAGGGAGATTCACTATCCGTGATTATTCCTTGGTCGAGTAGCTTCTGTACTTCGTCATTTAGTAGTTTCTTTAATGTGGGTGGATACCTATAGTTCCTTTGATGTACCGGATCTTCGTCTGTAGTGCGGATAAAATGTTTTACTGCACTAGTGAAAGTTAGGTCACATCCTGGGTAGTAGAAAACATCCGAGAATTCGGAGCATATGCTTCGAATTGTACTGTTCTCTAAGTCATTCATGTGTTGTGTACGAAGATATTCGTTAATGTCCCTTTCTGATATTGAATTTATTTCTATTGGTTGAATGATAATATTATCTAAAGGTTCAACTAAAACAGGTTCAGTGAATTCTTGTTTCAACTGTGTGTTTGTTGGATATAGAACTTGGTAGTCTTTTGCGCATAAAATTGCGTCGGAAAAATACTTTCCATCGTATTCGAACCCTGGAACGTATACGTCTCCTTGTTGAATATTGACCGGAATAGCGGTAGTGTGTGCGTTTACTGCTGGTTGAAAGCTTTTCTGCTTATTGGTGGAGTGAAAGTGAAAAGGTATGTCCTTATTGGCTAAAACAACGAGATTCGATGCATAGTCAATCTTCGCTTTTAGACGGGCAAAATCAGCAGTACCTATTAATGCGTCAAAGTAATTATGCCATTGCATAACTCTAAAATTTACAGGGGTGTCAATATCGTATTCGGAAAAAATAGGAAATTGGACATTATCTTCTCCTATTGTTTCAGAGTGAACTGATTGTATGCAAAATGGTTCCTTGAATATGAAATATGAAAATAGCGAATGTGCTATTGACGGATTCATGATTGAATTGCAAGCACCACTGTCAATCAAAATTTTCAATCCGAATAGGCTTATGAATGGTAATTTGGGAGTATTACAGATATTGTTTAAGTCTTCGACTTGGATGACTGGGCTATACGAAAATCCTGATATTGTTCCTCATTTTCGTACTCATTTGAACGGCAGGGAGTGTTAACCTCGATGTCGTATTCATTCGAAAGTTGGAGTGAGTCTGACTGAGGGTCGAACTCATCTTCTTGTGGGAATATCCCTGCTAAGGGATATAATTCTTCTGGTTGTGTGTTTTCGAGTGGTTCTATGTGAGAATTTACATTTCCTCTTACGGTTGAAACACCGGACATAGGTTGCGGGAAACTTTGGTTTGAACGGTTAGCAGGAGTGAAGCGTCTGCCTATGTTATTCGGAGTGGGATAAGGACGATTCATTGGAGCTGTGGATTTAAAAGGTTGTGGCTTCGTAGGCTGGAAAGGTTTAAAGTTAGATTGGTTTGGGTTAGGATTCCAGAATGGTCGGTTAGGTTGGTTCTGAGGTACGAATTGATTAGTTGGTCTCTCTTGTGTGGTAATATTTTGACTCGTGAATGGGTTGTGTCTTGTGTAGTTTAGCGGTTGAGTGGCTTGAAATCTGTTAGGAGGTAACTTTGTTGTTCCTCTCAACTGATCCATGTAACTCTCGTGTGCCCTGTCATTGTCGTAAGATCGACAGAGTCTGAGCGCTTGATTTAAGTCTGTAATCTGTGCGTATCTTAAGAAAGAACGGTAAGGCTCTAGGATACCGGCTTTGAATGTGTTCAAACTCAACTCCTCTAGTTCCCTAAGTTTCAATTCTAAAATCTGATCACGATAGTTTATCTTACACAAACTTTTACATTGAAGTGTCAATGTGTCCAGTTTGTCATGATATTCCGTATAGGACTCGTTTCTTTTCTGGTAACAGTTTGAAATCTCTTGAATCAAGAGTCTTTCATCTTTGACATTACCGTATTTTCTTATCAGTTTCTCTTTAAATTTTTCGTAGTTGCTGTTAGCGTCTAAATCCAAGATACTACATGCTTCACCTTTTAGTTTAGATTTTACTACGTTGAAGAGAAAATCATTAATTATGGCTGCATTAGGAGCTGTAGGAGCTCTCTTGTGTGTGTTTAGGAATGATTCACATCTTGCTATAAAATAGTCTAGACTGCAAGATGAACTACCGCTGAATTCAGGTAGTAATTGAATCTGCGCGTATTCAAATTTTGACAATAGCTCTGTTTCTGACATGTTGAGTTTATTAGTTATTATATTTAAATAATTATTAGTTCAAATAACAGTGAAAAGTGAAAGGTCTTTTGATTCTACACTATACTCACGTTAATTTGAAAAGCAAGAAATTATTATTAGTTTTGTTATTTAGTGCTCATTCGCTGGCTTCGTTTCTTACATATGAAATGAACCAAGCTAATTAATATTCAGGCTCACAAATAAGGTATTTGTAGTAGACTTACAGGCATGAAAAGATGATCAGCGTTGACTGCATCCTGCATGAGCTGTGGAAGTCGGGTGTCTTCTCTGGTCGTCGTGATGGTCCGAAAGGCGCCTGGTCAGCGTTGTCGGTTCCAGCAGGTCGACTGGCGTTGTCAGTAGGCGGATGTGTTGAAAGGCCCCTTCTTTGAGGAGTTGTCGCTCGCCTCCGACAGTCTGCGATGATGAAGTAGTTGAAAGGCCCCTGGCGGAGTTGTCGTTCTACTTCCTTCAGAGCAGCTTGGCTTTCGATGAATAGATTTCTCAGTGTTGCGAATGGCTAACTTGGTGTCGCTAGCAAAGTTACGAAAGGCCTCCTTGTGAGGTTGTCAGTAAACTTTACCACCTTACTCGTAGATTATTGTGAATAATCATTAGCCATCCCGGACAGGCCCCCAGTTAAGTTTTGTAGCTCAACAATATTTATATTTTTCTTGGTACTGAGCTATCAGGTTCCGATAGTTCAATATCGCGCTGAGCGTTATCTAATTCAGTCGAAATGAGAAGACACTTGGTGTTAATTCTGTTTATTAATATAGCTGGCTATTCCTATGTACAAGAATTAAGTTTGAGTTAAATTACATCTCTACTATATTCAGAGATTGAACTCCTGATCTGAGACGTGCGAAGCCTGAGAACCAAACCACTCGGTAGTTGGCTGTTGAACGAATGAGAGCGGGCCTTCTTGGTCAGCTAGTTTTATACCATAGGTTATCAGGTTAGAGTCACGTGTCAGTCCAGTGAGAGCGATCTTACATGTTTGCTAAAGTGGGGTGACGTGGGTGGTCACGCCTAAGAAGTAATGTTTTCCTCCCTTGTGTTTTGGCAGGTGACATTGCAACACTCGTAAAGTAAGCCAGGAATTTCATACCACACACAGTGTCTCAAAAGAGGGAGTGGGTTTGTTTGTCGAGAAACTCATGTTTCTCGGAGAGTGCAACCCTTGTTCTTTGACAGGTGATCTTTAAGTGCAACATGGTTTATTTCATGTTTCTTGAGAGTGAAACCCGTGTTCTTGGGGAAGTGCATTCCCTTGTGAGATGACCAAGTGGGTTTAAAATATTGGCTTTTAAACTAACTTACAATATACTCTTAAAACCCCAAGTCCTGGACTGTGGGAACCATGGGCTTGGCTTCCGGCTTCGGGATACATAACTCTAGTAGTAGTAGAAATAATTCTGGAGCACTCGGTATGTTACTACAGACAATACGTATCGTGTGTACGTATTTAACATCAAAACTTGCTGTCATGACCCTGAAACAGATCCCGCTCAAATTCTTTTAGACTAAAAAATCACATCAAAAACTGGGCAAAGTCACTAAGGGGAATTACAACAAACATTTGCGGTGCCTAATGATGGCTCTTTCTGTGCGATCCTCGGAAGGAAATTACGATGGGACCCTCATTAGGATTTCTTGATTAGTTAACTGGAAAAATAATATTAAGAAACGCAGCTCGATTTATTTTGGTTGATTTCCGGCAAAAGAGTAGTGTTACCAAAATGTTGCGACGTTTGGGGTGGGAAGACTTGGGAGAAAGGAGACGAGCTACTCGACTAAGCGGTATGTTCCGAGCCCTCAGTGGAGAGATGGCATGAAATGCCATTAATACAAGAATAAGGTTGAGTGGACCTTTTAAAGTAGGAAAGATCACAGGATGAAGATAAAGTTGAAATTCAAGAGGACAGATTGGGGCAAATGTTCGTTTATTGGGAGTGGAGTTACGGATGGGAATAATTTACCAAGGGAGGTGTACGATAAATTTCCAAGTTCTGTGAAATTTTTAAGAAACGAGTAGGGAAGCAACTGCATCTGGCACCTGGGCGACTGCCCTAAATGAGACCAGCGGTGGGTAATTAATACGATATTTTCCTTAAAGATGTACCATCCCTTCAGACTTCAAGGCTGATAATGCTGTTTGAACGAAACCATGCAAACCCTCGTGGCGTAGTCGGTAGTTCGTAGTCCATCTGTTCCCAAAAATGGCAGCTTCCACCTTAGATGAGGGGAGTGGCATTTGAGCTTGTAAAATATGGCAAATACATGTCATGTTAATTTGTCTTTACAATTTTATTCACACCGCACCGACGCAGATAGGTTTATGGCGACGATGGGATAGGAAACGGATAGGTGTGGAAAGGAAGCGGCCGTGACTTTCATTAAGGTACAGTCTGGTGTGAAAGTGGGAAACGACGGAAAACTACCTTCAGGGCTGCCGACAGTGGAGTTCGAACCTACCATCTACCGAATACAAGCTCATAGCAACGTGACGCAAACGAGGCAACCACTTGCTCGGACACTAAGTTAAAGGGTTCAGGCGGGATGAAATTCAGAAGCCCCGACGTCCGTTAGGTCCTAAACTGTGTAGGAATATCGAAGTACAATAGAAACAATAATAATAATAATAATAATAATAATAATTATTATTATTATTATTATTATTATTATTATTATGATAATAATTGTACCGGTTGGTACACCTATACGCCGCACATTTGAATTTTCCGCCTTAAAGTACTCCTCTACAGCTGAAACTCTGAACTTTAAAACTGAATTAATTCAACCGTTTATCAGAAAATGTCACTGTGTTAATTTCGAATTGTTTTTGTTTACTAATCATCAAGAAGTGTGGACATTGTCTCACAGATGTCTCTACCAAAAACTATGATCATGCACCCTGGTGCGAAGTGAAGGAACTTTTCTTGAATATATTTTGTATTAATAAGTTTGTTCGTTACTAAATGTTGTTCTTTCATTTGTGGGTTGGCAATATTAATCTTTCTTTCCGCCAGTTTTGAAATTAGCCAATCGTAAATTTCTGTCATTAATTTTTAGCGTCTTTCTTCTCCAATGTGAATGTGTAACTGTAAGCTACCCAATAAACGACTGTGGGTGTATCTTAATCATTCATGAAAGGTATCGAATCTCCCCCGAGAGTATAAAAACTGCTGATTTTCCTGGCTCTCCGCCACTCGTACAACATCTAGCTTAGTGTATGGAAGTATAGCAGGAGGCGGGAAGCGCCTTTTTCATCCGCCAGCAACCCTTCTACAAGGTAATGGCCTTTTTAACATCTTTAATTCTTGCTAGCTCAGCAGTTTAGCCCTCGGGGAAGGTCCGAAACTTTTTCAATGTAACCTACCTTTCGTAAAATGTAACTTAGTGCCGGCTTATGTAAAAGTTTCTTATTACTTTAACTTTAAATCGGGGATAGAGAGTGCCTTACTCTCTCGAGCTCCCCTTCATCTTTAGTTGAGGTGACTACGTTTTCATAACCGATTTTCTGCTCTTAATGTCTTAAAATTTTCTTATACGAGTCACGTCCCTAGCTTGGGAATAGCCCCTGTGCCAGCGGCCTAGTGCCCCTTAGGTTTTATAAGGTTTCATGTAGGAGCGCAAGCAACGCCTCCATTCATATTGGTATTTTGGGCCATTTAATTAACCTATCATTTTTCTTTTAAGGCCCTGTAGGCTGGGTACGAGATACCCCTGTTTAATTCTTGTAAGTTGTGCCTCGATGGCAAGTTTTGTAAAGTCTGGTATTGCCTTTAAGAGGCTTGAAAAACTGAGAGCGGGTCAGCTCTTTCTTGTGTTTGAAAAGTGCCTCTGGGAGGCTTGAGGTTAAAAGTTGGGAGCAAGTGCTCCATTGAAATGAGGGGTTTTCTGCCCTTTGGTAATTTGTTGTTGTGTGCTGAGGGCTCAGGAATTATAACTTGGGGCTCGAAGCCCAGAATTTGTAAAGACCTCTTAACTTGTGCTTTCGTTTATAAAGTTACAATTGTACCTGATTTTTTCATTGCTGTTTCACCTAGTGAAAATTTGTTAAATCTTGTTGTCTATTGAAAATATAACCTTTATTTAAATTTTAATTCATCTTTCGGACTTGTAATTAGACCCATTCCAGCCCGCACCTTCTTTCACCTCTGCTTTCCACATATAACTCCGTATCAATGATAATTATAATGCTATTTTTATATTTAGCGTCCCTTCAGTTTTTGTATGTTTTAAGAGAATTTAGTCCTGGAACATTCCAGTAAATCTACTGACACGAGTCTTGCTCACTTAAGCAATTTTGAATACCAACTAACGGCGTCGGGGTTCAAATCTGTACTTGACCATACAAGTGAAACGTCTCAACCTACTACAATACACAGTCGACCTACTTGAAACAAAAACACATAATACTTCGAAATATTCGTATTCTTTTTTTCAATTCATGGAATCATTTGAGGTCGATGATCTCGATGTTTAGATATTTATGGTTCTGTTGGTGGTGATTATTTTCAGAGGTACTACAACTTGTCAAGCATCCTTTCCTACAGTAATCAGCGGAGAAGATTCAGAAGAAGAAAGAGGATAGCCACGAAGGGCGTGAAAATGATAGAAACTCTAGATCTCAGAGATTTCCGTGGTTTTCCATTTCTACTCGGCATATTGCGGAATGGTACCATTCTCAAGGCTACTGCCATTTTCTTCCCCATTCCTCGCTCATATAATTACGTATGCAGAACACAGAACAACATCCTCACACGGCGGCACATGTAGCTCCCTCTAGTCACAGAAGTGGCTATTCGAAAATGTCATCGGATACTTCCGGTATTAAAATCCATATGGTAAAATACTAATAATAATAGTCTAATAATAGCACGTCTTCTTTCTTTCTTTCTTTCTTTCTTTCTTTCTTTCTTTCTTTCTTTCTTTCGTAATCCGTTTACCCTCCAGGGTTGGTTTTTTCCTCGGACTCAGCGGAGAATCCCACCTCTACCGCCTCAACGGCAGTGTCCTGGAGCGTGGAACTTTGGGCCGAGGCTGAGCGAACCCCGTTCAAGCTCCTCGTACCACTTTTCAAATTTCGTGGCGGAGCCGGAAATCGAACCCGGGCCTCCGGCGGGTGGCAGTTAATCACACAAACCATTATGCCACAGCGGCGGATAATAATGATATGTTAAGCTTTATATTGCGACGTCGTAGCTAAGAGGCATATTCTGGTTTAAAACTAAGGCAGGCGTGGCCCAAACCTCTGCAAATACTTGAAGGCTAAAATGTACGATGCACTGATAAGATCAGTTGTTGTCTAGGGATTAAAACGTCGCGCTTTGACAAGGGAACGTCGACAGATCCTTATGCTATGGAGTTGAGGACGGTGACTGATTCTTTTTGGAATATGTCAGAAATGACGATATGCGACGTAAACTTGGTGGTGAGGTCCCAATCGTAGAGAAAACGAGTATGGCCATGTCTTGCAATGTAACGATAATTCCGTAATAAGAATGGCCAACCAGCTTGATGCAGCAGAACGCAGACCACCGACAACATTGCGCGTCAGCGTGATGTGGACCAAAACCTCAAGACGTCCTAGACCGGAATAAATGGCAAGAATGTAGAAAACAGCAGACCAATTATGGGAAAAACGCTATAAATTTAGGAGAGGGAGATAGAGGAATAAGCTTTTCTAATTTTGTTACCATTTACCTCCATTTCCTTTCTTGTTGGTACATATTTACTTTATTTTTATAGCTGTTTAACGTCTCACTATCATTGTTACCTAAGAAACAGGTCTGGGAATTAAATGCCCGTGACTTTGCCACATGTGAATTTGGTCATGATTTCCGGCTGTATGCCCTTTCTGACGTCAAACGTATGTAGAGGAATGCATTTATTGTTGCGTGTGTCTGTGGAGGTTGTATGGTGTTTTACATGTGTATGAACAGGAGTGCATTGGGAAAAACACAAACACGAATGCGACTTAAACCTACACCTGTTCGGGGGTCAAACCCGCGGCACTCTGAATCCAGTGTATTGGCGCTGATCATTCTGCCAAGTAGCCGGACATTAATTGAAGTACAACTGGATTTTAAAATAAGAAACGATGGAAATCCATACCGAAGAAGTTAGAATGTATGTACTGACGATAATAAAAATGACTGCTACACTACCTCTACAAAAAAATTGATGTCTGGGCATTACATTCAATTTCTGGAATAATTTTACCACCAGCTTTGAATCAAGAGTTTGGCGGGCTGAGTGGCTCAGATGGTTGAGTAGCTGGCCTTCTGACCCCAACTTGGCAGGTTCGATCCTGGCTCAGTCCGGTGGTATTTGAAGGTGCTCAAATACGTCAGCCTCGTGTCGGTAGATTTACTGGCATGTAAAAAAGAACTCTTGCGGACTAAATTCCGGCACCTCGGTGTCTCCGAAAACCGTAAAAGTAGTTAGTGAGACGTTAAAAAAATAACATTATTATTATTATTGAATCAAGAGCAAGCTCTGTTCGTCTTGGATTAGTCCAACACTTTGTTTGACAACCCTTAAGTGCATATTACAGAAGCCGTGGTTGATTTGATCTACTATCGGCCTTAATTCCATGGAGACCTCTACTTGATCATTAAGGTGAGGGAACCACTCTGAAGCATTCCATTCAGATCGACTTCCGATATTCTTCAGGCAACTACAACTCGCATGGTAGTACATACAGTAATGAAATAATTCCTTTTTTCTTCGTCCGTTTACCCTCCAGGGTTGGCTTTTCCATCGGACTCAGCGATAGATCCTACCTCTAACACCTCAAAAGCAATGTCCTGGAGCGTGAAACTTTGGGTAGGGGTTACAACTGGGGTGAAGGATCAGCACTTCGCCCAGATGGCCTCACTTGGTATGCTAAAACGGGGACTTGTGTAGTGTGGCAAGATTGGAAGGGATAGACAATGAAAAGGGAAGGAAGCTGCCATGGCTAGGCTTTTGCGAGGAGGAGAAGGGGGAAATTTATTAAAATACCAACCCTCGTCCTGCTTCAGGTACGGGTCTTACACAGCTTTGTTGTTTATTTCCAAGGACAGTGAAGTTTTGTCCCTGGCTCGCACTCCTCAATAGTGAACTGGTGCTGCTCAAGATCGGTAGGTGTCCAAGAAGGAGTCAGCTAGGCCGGATTTACGGTGCAAGCACAACGCTGTCTGGGTGTGGTTTAACAACTGAAATGTCAAAGTTCTCGTTAATATGTACCACCAAATTAGTGACCTGCGTAACTGGGGGCGTAGCTCAGATGGTAGAGCGCTCGCTTAGCATGTGAGAGGTACCGGGATCGATACCCGGCGCCTCCAGAAATTTTGAAATAATGACATACATGCCAATGAAGCTATTCCATTACACGATGAATTCTCATTGCAATTTTTTTTGCTAGGGGTTTTACGTCGCACCGACACAGATAGGTCTTATGGCGACGATGGGATAGGAAAGACCTAGGAGTTGGAAGGAAGCGGCCATGGCCTGAATTAAGGTACAGCCCCAGCATTTGCCTGGTGTGAAAATGGGAAACCACGGAAAACCATCCTCAGGGTTGCCGATAGCGGGATTCGAACCTACTATCTCCCGAATACTGAATACTGGCGCACTTAAGAGGCTGCAGCTATCGAGCTCGGTATTTTACTGTGTAATACAGCCTTTCCTTCGATTTAGAAACTGTAACAATTAAGATAATTTAATTTAAAGTGGCTCTTGATGCCCTGATAACAGACACTTGATCACCACTTTTGCGAAGAATGCATTTTGAATTCGAAATTTCCTCATACATTTGCAAAGATTCGGAGCGTGCCTGCCTTAGTGTTAAACCAGCTGCCACGCCGCAATATAAACTTTACCACACTATTATTATTATTATCATTATTATTATTATTATTCTACCGATCTCGATAGCTGCAGTCACTTAAGTGCGACCAGTATCCAGTGTTCCTGAGATAGTGGGTTCGAATCCCACTGTCGGCAGCCCTGAAGGTGGTTTTGTATGGTTTCCCATTTTCACACCAGGCAAATGCTAGGGTTGTACCTTAGTTAAGGCGACGGCTGCTTCATTCCCACTTCTAACCCTTTCCTATACTATCGTCGCCATAAGACCTATCTGTGTCGGTACGACGTAAAGCAACTTGTAAAAAAATATTCTTTCTTAATCATTTTTAGGCTCCAAGGTTGGTTTTTCCTCGGACTCAGCGAGGGATCCCTTCTCTACCTCCCCAAGGGCAGTGTCCTAGAGCGTGGGACTTTTGGTCAGAGGATACAATTGGGGGAGGACCAGAACCTCTCCCAAGCGGCCTCACCTTTATGTTGAACAGGGGCCTGTGTGAGGATGGGAAGATTGGAAGGGACAGACAAGCAAGAGGGAAGGAAGCGGCCGTTGACTTAAGTTAGGTACCATCCCGGCATTTGCCTGCAGTAGAAGTGCGAAACCACGGGAAACCACTTCCAGGATGGCTGAGGTGGGAATCGAATCCCCTTCTACTCAAGTGACATTCTGTGGCTGAGTGGACCCCGTTCCAGCCTTCGAACCACTTTTTCAAATTTCGTGGCAAAGCCGGGAATCTAACCACTACACCACGGAGGTAGACACCTCTCAGCTGCCACGCTGTAATACAAACCTTACCACACCATTATTATTATTATTATTATTATTATTATTATTATTATTATTATTATTAATAATACTTCAGCGTATGGATTTTAGTGCCAGAGGTATCCGACGATATATTCGGATGGCCAGTTCTGTGCCGGTGTTCCTCAGTACACTCCAAGGGGATAAGTTATACAGCTGGTCTATATTTACCGCTGTGTAAGGGTTATTGTCTGTGGTTTGTGGTCATGATGATTATTGATTTAAGAGGAGGTACAACTGAGTAATCCTTCGCTATTAGTACTAATCAAAAGGAAAATGAGAGATTGGCAAAATGGTTTGCATTGAGGCCTTCGGTTGACAGGATCCTGGGTGCTAATTCCGGCCAGGTCGGGGATTTTAATCGCGTCTGATTAATTCTTCTGGCTCGGGGACTGGGTTTATGTATTTTCCCGAACAGTCTCCTCTTCGTATTCACGTGATACATCACACTACCAACCACCACACGAACACGCTATTGCCTCACATAAGGTTGGCGTCAGGATGGGCGTCCGGCCGTAGAAATTGGCCAAATCCACATGTGCGACAGCGTTCGCATCCGCGACCCCACAAGTGTAGGAGAAGTGGTAGAATAAGAAGAAGAAAAAGAAGAAGAGGAAGAAGAAGACGGAGACGCCGAGGTACCGCAATTTTGTCCCGCAGGAGTTCTTGCATTTGCCAGTAAATCTAGTGACACGAGGCTGGCGTATCTGAGCACCTTCAAATACCACCGTACTGAGGCAGGATTAAACCTGCCGTGTTAGAGTAGAGGGCCAGCACCTCAACCGTCTGAGCCACTCTGCCCGAGAGAAGAACGAAATTGGAAAAATCCGACACTTCCAAAAATAAAGGTATTGCCGTAAGAAAGGAAAGGGCCAAGACGGGCGTGAAAATGAAAGACTCCCCAGACTTTGCAAACCTAATATATTCGGGATCAGATGGGAACAAGGAAGGTCGGACAGGAAAGTTGAAAGTGACGAGCCTGGCACAATTTAGTGTGAGCTATGCCAGACGCAGCTTCAGGACTCATGGTCACCAACCCACCCTTCCAAGTGACAGCCCATAGGTCCTTTGTCTGTGGGTGTAGGTGTATTTGTACGGGTTAAGAATGGGCAGGAAGCGGCCTAGGCCTTCAGAATGGTACATACAAGTATTTGCCTGGAGTGGTAATGGAAAACCATGGAAAATCATTTCGAGGATGGCCTACGGCGGACTGACACCCACCTGTCTCTCGAGTACGGTGCTAGCAGCCGCAACTGGACTATCTCTCTCGGGATCACATCATCAGCTGGCAATAATGTACTAGATTTGTTACAATGTCATATTCCATGGTAAATGCGTAGCGTACTTGATTACACATCTGCTTCCTACGCTTAAGGCTGTGAGATCAAACCACAACATAGTTCGCGGGCATTGGAGAGTGGCTCATTGTATGAGACTCGTGTTGGTAGATTTACTGTTTGTTATAGAACGGAGTGCGTGGACCTGGCCGCTCTGCGTCGTAGCCTAAAACTTCTGAGTACCATCTCCCTCATCCTACGAGATAACGAGCAGTCAACAGACCTCATCATACGTTTCGTGAGAGATAATGACCTGTTTTATCGTGTATGAAAGTGAGTTTTCTGCATGACTGTTAATATTATTATTATTATTATTATTATTATTATTATTGTTATCGTGTTTTAGTGGATCGCAGAAAGAAGTGAGAGAAGACGCCGGGGTGAATGGGTTTATCTACAATATCAAAATTAATTTAAAACTTGAACTAGAGGTTGTTTTTCTTCAAAATAACAAACTTAACAAATTTTCACTTACAAGTTAGTGAACATAAGAACATGTCAGGTACAAAAGCAGTCTTTAAATGCCTTAGAAAATCCAAGATCAGTGAATTTTACAGATTGGGCTTCAAGCCCTAGATTAACAAGTTCTGAGCTGCATGCTCAAATTTGCAAAATTTACAATTCAAAATGTCCGCCTCTGTGGTGTAGTGGTTAGCGTGATTAGCTGCCACCCCCGGAGGTCCGGGTTCGATTCCCGGCTCTGCCACGAAATTTGAAAAAAGTGGTACGAGGGCTGGAACGGGGTCCACTCAGCCTCGGGAGGTCAACTGAGTAGAGGTGGGTTCGATTCCCACCTCAGCCATCCTCGAAGTGGTTTTCCGTGGTTTCCCCACTTCTCTTCCAGGCGAATGCCGGGATGGTACCTAACTTAAGGACACGGCCGCTTCCTTCCCTCTTCCTTGCCTATCCCTTCCAATCTTCCCATCCCTCCACAAGGCCCCTGTTCAGCATAGCAGGTGACGCCGCCTGGGCGAGGTACTGGTCATACTCCCCAGTTGTATCCCCCGACCAAGAGTCTGAAGCTCCAGGACACTGCCCTTGAGGCGGTAAAGGTGGGATCCCTCGCTAAGTCCGAGGGAAAAACCGAACCTGGAGGGTAAACAGATGATGATGATGATGGCAATTCAAAATGAGGAATAATTTAGGCAAGGGCCGAAATCCCACAATACAAGAGCACTTTGCTCCAATAGTTACAATCTTTAGCCTTCCAGAGGCACCCCTCACAATTACAGAAAACTTAAAATAGAGCTTACATCAAAATCTTAAATCTGTGGCCTCTCAAGGCGCGATTTAAAAATTGAAATAGTTTTACACAGGAGTATCTAGTACCCAACATACTGCGCCTTTGCAGAAAAATAACAGGTTAAATAAATGGCCCGAAACACAAACCGAATGGAGGCGTACACTTGCGCTCCTAGATAATGAAGAATTAAAAACCTAACAGGGCTCTCGGCCCGATGAATCAGGGGCTAGTCCCAAGCTACAGAGGTGACTCGCATGGAAATTAATACATTAAGGAAAGAAAACAGTTACGAAATCGTAGTCACCTCAAACCAAGATGAAGGGGAGCTCGAGAGGGTAACTCCTCTCTATCCCCGATTTACAGTTAAAGACTTTATGAAATGTTACATTAGCCGAAAGAAAATTTACATTTCAGAAAAGTTTAGTTACATAGTTAAAAATTCGGACCTTCCCCTCGGATAAGTCTTCGGAGGTAGCTACAGAAAAAGATAATTTAGGCGGCCATTACCTGGCTGATGTACTGCCTGCCGAATAATGAGGCGTCCCGCCTCCTGCCTTAACACACATACTCAGAAAGACGACGATCAAGAGACAAGGAAACTCGAAAAGCCGCAACTTACATACCCTCAGGGAAGGTTCGAGAGGATTCTGGACTAATCCGGGTACACCCTCTCATTTTTATTGGCTGAACCGAACAAGAAGCCTGTGATAGGCTGAAAATTAATTACAGGTAATTTTTATGGGCCAGATTCAAAACTGGCGGAATGAGAAGGAAGTGTTGCAAACCTATAATTACATTAAAACAAATGAAAGTTGAAAAAACCCATAAACATAAAATTTCTTTCAATAACAACTTCCTTTACCTTGCACCAGGGTGCATGACCATAGTTTTTGGTAGTGACATCTGTGAAAAAATGTCCAAACTTCTTGATGTACAGCAAAAACAAAACCAAGAGGAATCCAATCAGTTTAGGAAACTTCATAATAACACACTTACTTAATATTTCAGTAGTGACATCTTCTGATTAAAGTCTCAACTTTATGTAGTAGCAATTTCACATTTTGGTCGATAGAGGAGTTCATTGAGGCGCTTCTTTTGAATGTGCGGAGTTGAGGTGTACCTAATGGTACAATTATTATTATTATTATTATTATTATTATTATTATTATTATTATTATTATTATTATTTAATCAGTTTACCTTTTTTTGCTGGTGGCTTTACGTCGCACCGGCACAGATAGGTCTTTTGGGGACGTTGGGAGAGGGAAGGACTAGGAGTTGGAAGGAAGTGGCCGTGGCCTTAATTTGCCTGGTGTGAAAATAGGAAACCAAGGAAATCCATCGTCAGGGCTACCGACAGTGGGATTCGAACCCATTATCTCCCGGATGCAAACTCACAGCCGCGCGCCTCTAACCTTACGGCCAACTCGCTCGGTAATCAGTTTACCCTCCAGGGTTTTCTCTTCTCTCGGACTCAGCGAGGAATCCCACTTCTCAAGGGCAATGTCCTGGAGCGAGGGACACTCGGTATACAACTGGGAAGGCGAACCAGTACTTCGCCCAGGCGGCCTCATCTGCCGTGCTGAGCAGAGGCAGTGCGTGGGATGACAAGTTTGTAAGGGATAGGCAAAAAAGAGGGAGCGAAGTGGCCGTGGCTTTAACTTCGATACCATCCCGGCATTTGCCTGGAGAAGAAGTGGAAAACCACGGGAAACCACTTCCAGGATGGCTGAGGTGGGAATCGAACCCACCTCTACTCAGTTGACCTCCCGAGGCTGAGTGGACCCCGTTCCAGCCCTCGTGCCACTTCAAATTTCGTGGCAGCCCGGGCGTCCGGGTGTGGCAGGTAATCACACTAACCACTACTGAATCTGTAATAATTAAGAGGGGAATTCCTCAAGGCAGTATTATCGGACCTATATGTTTTCTTATATATATAAATGATACGAGTAAAGGAGTGGAATCAGAGGTAAGGCTTTTTGCGGATGATGTTATTCTCTATAGAGTAATAAATAAGTTACAAGATTGTGAGCAACTGCAACGTGACCTCAAAAAAGTTGTGAGATGGACAGCAGGCAATGGTATGTTGATAAACAGGGTTAAAAGTCAGGTTGTGAGTTTCACAAATAGGAAAAGTCCTCTCAGTTTTAAGTACTGCGTTGATGGGGTGAAAGTTCCTTTTGGGGATCATTGTAAGTATCTAAGTGTTAATGTAAGGAAAGATCTTCATTGGGGTAATCACATAAATGGGATTGTAAATAAAGGGTACCGATCTCTGCACATGGTTATGAGGGTGTTTATGGGTTGTAGTAAGGATGTAAAGGAGGGCATATAAGTCTCTGGTAAGAACCCAACTAGAGTATGGTTCCAGTGTATGGGACCCTCACCAGGATTACCTGCTTCAAGAACTGGAAAAAAATCCAAAGAAAAGCAGCTCGATTTGTTCTGGGTGATTTCCGACAAAAGAGTAGCGTTACAAAAATGTTGCAAAGTTTGAGCTGGGAAGAACTGAGAGAAAGAAGGAGAGCTGCTCGACTAAGTGGTATGTTCCGAGCTGTCAGCGGAGAGGTGGCGTGGAATGACATTAGTAGACGAATAAGTTTGAGTGGCGTTTATAAAAGTAGGAAAGATCACAATATGAAGATAAAGTTGGAATTCAAGAGGACAAACTGGGGCAAATATTCATTTAAAGGAAGGGGAGTTACGGATTGGAATAACTTACCAAGGGAGATGTTCAATAAATTTCCAATCTCTTCGAAATCATTTAGAAAAAGGGTAGGAGGACAACAGATAGGGAATCTGCCACCTGGGCGACTGCCCTAAATGCAAATCAGTATTGACTGATTGATACACCACAGAGGCGGACGTGTAGGCCTACGCTATCACCATTTCAAAACTTAGAAAAGAAGAATTTATAGGCAAACACTACATTCTGACTATGTTAGCGTCGGGGGTAGTGGCTCAGACGGTTAAGGCGCTGGCCTTCTGACCCCAACTTGGCAGGTTCGATCCTGGCTCAGTCCGGTGGTAGTTGAAGGTGCTCCAATACGTCAACCTCGTGTCGGTAAATTTACTGGCGCGTAAAAGAACTTCTGCGGGAATAAATTCCGGCACTCCGGCTTCTCCAAAAAACCGTAAAAATGTAGTTAGTGGGACGTAAAGCAATTATTATTATTATTATTATTATTATTATTATTATGTTTGTAACAAGAGTTCTGTCAACAGTTTAACACTTCCCGTACTACCGAGAACCAGGTGCGGTAACTATCTGAAGAACAGTTCTTGCTGTTCGTTCATTCTTCTTCTTCTTTCTTTCTTTCTTTCTTTTTTTCTTTCGATCTTAATCCGTTTACCCTACAGGATTGGTTTTTCTCCGAACTCAGCGAGGGTCCCAAATCTACCGCCTCAAAAGCAGTCTCCTGAAGCGTGAACTTTGTGTCGGGGGATAAAACTGGGGAGGAAGGTCAGTACCTCACCCAGGCGACCTCACCTGCTGTGTTGAATAGGAGCCTAGTGGGGGATGAAAGATTGGAAGGGGTGGACGAGGAACGGGGAAAGAAGCGGCCGTGGCCTTAAGTTAGGTTCCGTCCCGGTATTTGCCTGAAGGAGAAGTGGGAAACCACGGAAAACCACTTCGAGGATGGCACTGGAGGGATTCGAACACCCTTCTACGCAATTGACCTCCCAAGGCTGAGAGGACCCCGTTCCATCCCTCCTACCACCTTTCAAATTTCGTGGCAGAGCCGAGAATCGAACTCGGAACTCCCGGGGCAGCAGCTAATCACATTATCTACTTTATAATTTGGCTACATTCTCCTCTGAAAATGTACAGGTCTACAGGCTAAGGACGAACGGCTTTCAGAGTATGATGCTGTTGAAGTCTGCCGGTGTCCAATAAGCAGGTCAACTCGGCCACTCAACGCTATCTGGGCGTGGTTCATGTTACCGATTGAACGATGAAAGTATGCATATCTAACAAGAGTCATGGGTCGTGTATGTTCTAGCTGGAGGCGTAGCTCAGATGGTAGAGCGCTCGCTTAGCATGTGAGAGGTACCGGGATCGATACCCGGCACCTCCAGAAATTTTGAGAGAATTATATTTTCACCAATAAATACTCTCATTTCTTAATACATCATTATGTTCCGCGGCTATTACTACAATAAACTGTATATCTACTTTCTACTCAACAGAGCAGTGGCTTATTCACCAGCCGCTCACAAAGGAAGAATAAGAAGTGATCAGTCATCTCTGATCTGCATTTAGGTCGGCCTACCAGGGGACAGGTTCCCTATAAATTGTTTTCTTGTTTACCTTTTCTTAAATAATGTCAAAGAAGTTGAAAATCTATCGAACATCTCCTTTGGTGAATTGTTCCAATCCCTGTAACTATCTGAAACTTGGATAGCCTCAAATATGACGAACCTAGGTCCTCAAGGAGAGAATAAACAAGATCAGTTAGAAAACTCGAAAGTAAATGAACGTTAGTTACGGTAAACTACTGTTGATTATCCAGGAGCGGGAATGGGATCTTCCGCAAACATTGTTTGGAAGTCAAAATGTGTGAGTCGCACATACCCTCCCAATGGCTGTCAGAAACAAGTGTTATATCATGATGAAACGGGTGAGGAAGCTGAAGACTTCTTTAGGACCATAATTATATTTATTATCATTCATTCATTCTTTCTTTCTTTCTTTCTTTCTTTCTTTCTTTCTTTCTTTCTTCCTTTCTTAATTCGTTTACTCTTCAGGGTTGTTTTTTGCGCGGACTCAGCACGTGATCCCACCTCTACCGCCTCAAGGGCAGTGTCCTGGTGCGTGAGACTTTGGGTCCGAGATACAACTGGGAAGGAGGAGCAGTACCTCGCCCAGGCGGCTTCACCTGTTATGGTGAACAGGGACCTTTTCGGCGGATGTCCGACTCGTTGGCTGAACGGTCAGCGTACTGGCCTTCGGTTCAGAGGGTCCTGGGTTCGACTCCCGGCCGGGTCGGGGTTTTTAACCTTAATTGGTTAATTTCAATGGCACGGGGGCTGGGTGTATGTGTTGTCTTCATCATCATTTCATCCTCATCACGACGCGTAGGTCGCCTACGGGAGTCAAATATAAAGACCTGCACCTGGCGAGCCGAACCCGTTCTGGGATATCCCGGCACTAAAAGCCATACGACATTTCATTTTCGGCGGATGGGAAGTTTGTAAGGGATAGACAAGGGAGAAAGAAGGAAGCAGCCTTGGCCTTAAGTTAGGTACCATTCCGGCATTTGCCTGGAGGAGAAGTGGAAAACCGCGGAAAACCACTTCCAGGATGGCTGAGGATGGAATCGAACCCTCCTCTACTCAGTTGACCTCCCGAGGCTGAGTGAACCCCGTTAGGAAAAATTTGCATATATCGAATATGCCATAGAGCTGTTAGGGAACCTGCTACACCTGTAGTTCAACAAAGCACAATAATGTGGATATCGTTGAATCGTCCAGTTCCATGGCTAAACGATTAACATGCTTACCTCTACTTCAAGGGCACCCGGGTTCGATTCCCGGCTGGTCGGAGATTTTAAATTTAATTGGTTAATTCCCAATGGCTCGAAGTCTGGGTGCTTTTGCCTTCTTGAACATTAGAGTCCACCTTTGGTTGGGCTGTTTCTCACAGGAGTGCAGGTCGCTTGTAAGCATCAACTCGATAGACCTTGACCAGACCTCTACGAAAAACGTACGCCGTTAAAATAATCACTGAACGCGCAACACATCAAGTAGTTCGCATACGCAATATCAGCTGCAAATAGAAAATCTTGTTAAAAGGAAAACCTTGCAGCATCTTCCTTTGAATAAGAAGAAGATCTACCAGAGAGTGCAGTTTCTTTTTAACGAAGTGGCCATAGTTAAGATTATATTAAATTATTAAAGCAGATTTTCAACTCCCACGTAATCAGAATGAAGATCAATAAATTTCATTCTATACTTAACCTCAACTCCTTCATTGCGGTAACCCATACAAGCTGGTAATATTTGAACAATACCATAATGATTGAATATAAAATATTCAGGGGTTGTTACCCATCTGATTAACTGACTGGGCCAAGCATGGAAGGATTAACAGATTAAAGTAAAATTAAGACGCAATAGTAACGCAAGTTAGCTTATAGTAGAATGGAGGGATATATCCGAGCAACAACATTTGAACAACCCGGATTTCACTCCAACACAGCAAATTAAATAGAGCAATGTGGTAATTATTTTTCTGTCTTGAAAAATTCTGTTGATCATAACTACGAGCGTACTGAGTTTTATGAGTTTCCAATTTTGTCTGTATACTACCGTCCTAAGAAATACTGGAAAAATGTCTTGACCAAGCCTTATTTCATACGTGACATTCGATATTGACAGTTTCTTCGCAGCTGGCTTCTGTTTAGTCTTCGAAATGTGTATTGTGATATTATCTTTACACCCGATGTCCATATGCGTGTAAAAAGACATTTAAATTGGTGAAATGAATTTAATTACAATGTCCCGACAATGTATTTAGTATATAGTCTCAAAGCACGAATTTATAACCTCGCTACCTAACAATACTGTGTAACAGCATTTTGGCCTTTACAGTGGGCTGTAGATTGAGCAGTGGTAATGTCCCAGGGCAATTCCTGATAGAAGAACCATTGTAGACGAACATTCTTTCAAATAGGGGTGAGGCTACATAGTCCTTGCTAGGACTTTGTGGGTTCTAGGAGTTGAAAACAAAACCGACATTCTTTCTCCGAGTTGTTCTAAACGGCCATTTGAAGTCTGTTCAACCTGCAGATACAGATTCTGACCCAGGATATCTTGATGAGAAGATGAAAAAATATTTATTATATCATTTTATTATTATTATGTCCGACTCATTTGCTGAATGGTCGGAGTATTGGCCTTCAGTTCAAAGGGTCCCGGTTCGATTCCCGGCCGTGTCGTGGATTTTAACCTTCATTGGTTAATTTCAATGGCCTGGGGGCTGGGCGTTTGTGCTGTCCCCAACATCTCTGCAACTCACACACCACGCATAAAACTACCCTCCACCACAATAACACGCAGTTACCTAGACATGGCAGATGCCGCCCACCCTCATCGGAGGGTCTGCCTGACAAGGGCTGCACTCGGCTAGAAATAGTCACACGAAATTATTATTATTACCTATGTGATAGGAGATACAGATAACAGAGATCCAAGGAACACCTATTTGGACAAATTACACCTGTGAATTTTAGTAGCGTCTGCCTCTGTGGTGTAATGGTTAGTGTGATTAGCTGCCACACCCGGAGGCCCGAGTTCGATTTCCGGCTCTGCCACGAAATATGAAATGTGGTACGAGGGCTGCAACGGGGTCAACTCAGCCTTGGGAGGTCGACTGAGTAGAGGTGGGTTCAATTCCCACCTCAGCCATCCTAGAAGTGGTTTTCCGTGGTTTCCCACTTCTCCTCTAGGCAAATGCCGGGGTAGTACCTAACTTAAGGCCACGCCCGCTTCCTTCCCTCTTCCTTGTCCATCCCTTCCAATCTTCCCGTCACCCGCAAGGCCCCTGTTCGGCATAGCAGGTGAGGCCGCCTGGGCGAGGTACTGGTCATCCTGCCCAGTTGTATCCCCGACCCAGAGTCTGAAGCTCCAGCTTGAGGTGGTAGAGGT
The DNA here is from genome assembly GCF_040414725.1 of Anabrus simplex. Classification (NCBI taxonomy): domain Eukaryota; kingdom Metazoa; phylum Arthropoda; class Insecta; order Orthoptera; family Tettigoniidae; genus Anabrus; species Anabrus simplex. Next base: position 369,434,335 of record NC_090268.1, on the reverse strand, counting down.
GGGATCCCTCGCTGAGTCCGAGGGAAATACCGACCCTGGAGTGTAAATAGATAAAGGAGAAGAAGAAGAAGAAGAAGAAGAATTCTAGTAGCAGGAAACACTACTTACTACTATAAATGGTCATAAAGGCAGTTTTGGAACTACAAAATTTGTTACCAACAGAATTTAACCTCAAACGTTGACCTCAGGTCTGGAGAAGATGTTATACTCGCTCTCCTTCTTTTCAGTTATCACGATATTACATCGCCCAAGTTATGATACCATTAAGATCAAAACATCAGTATAGCTGAAATTGCTCCACTCAACTGAATACAACCCGGCCATTTAATGTTACTCAATAAATTATCCATGTAAACTATGAATAGCAATTCCTCTCCTTTGTAACTACTGTGAACCATTAACTGATAACACCATCAACACTCAGTGCAGTCAGTTAACCGTTTGATTATTTCTAATTCCTGACGTACGATACGATAATATCTGAGTGTACGTCCAACCCTAATCTACGGAGTCTGGTATGATGTGAGATGAATTTTCGTAGCAATTTTCTATGACCGGATGTTCTTTCTGACGTCAGCCTCCTCAGACGAGTTAATAACATGATATGAATGGCGTGAAATATAATAGAAAGGGGGAGGGTGAAATCCGGTGCCGGTACTTAGCCTACACATAGTACCAAGGAGTCTGATAAATGCCTAACGCATTCATCTGACGGACGAATCACTGCATGGACACTGCGGAAAGTTTTGAGGCCGAGCTGAGTGGCTCATACGGTTAAGGCGCTGGCTTTCTAACCTCAACTAGGCCGGTTCGATCCTGGCTCAGTCCGGTGGCATTTGAAGGTTCTCAAATAGGACAGCCTCGTGTCAGTAGATTTACTGGCACGTAAAAGAACTCGTGCGTGACTAAATTCCGGCACCTCGGCGTCTCCGAAACCCCAAAAGTAGTTAGTGGGACGTAAAGCAAATAACATCATTATTTTTATTAAAGTTTTGGCACTGAAGTTAGAAAGTGTATTGAGCACCTCTCGTACCCAGCCTGCCAACATTCTTCTTCTTCTTATTATTATTTTCCTTCCGCTTTTCCCACACGTGTGAGGTCGCGGGTACAAACTGCGTAGCACATGTGGATTTGGCCCTGTTTTACGACCGAATGCCCTTCCTGTCGCCAACCGTATATGGGGGGAAGTAATCACTATTGCGTGTTTCTGTGGTGGTTGGTAGTGTAGTGGGTTGTGTGAATATGAAGAGGAGAGTGTTGGAACGGACACAAACACCCAATCCCCGAACCAGATGAATTAATCAGAAGCGATTAAAATCCCCGACCCGGCCGGGAATCGACCTCGGGATCCTCTGAACTGAAGACCAGTACGCTGACAATTCAGCCAACGAGTCGGACCAGCCGAACAACATTCTGATGGTGAAAACATTTTCGACCAACGGGTCTAGAACAGGCTAACGCCTTTTTTTTGTTTTTTTTTTGTTTTTGCTATTTGCTTTACGTCGCACCGACACAGATATGTCTTATGGCGACGATGGGATAGGAAAGGCCTAGCAATTGGAAGGAAGCGGCCGTGGCCTTAATTAAGGTAGAACCCCGGCATTTGCCTGGTGTGAAAATGGGAAACCGCGGAAAACCATCTTCAGGGCTGCCGACAGTGGGAATCGAACCCACTATCTCCCGATTACTGGATACTGGCCGCACTTAAGCGTCTTCAGCTATCGAGTTCGGTACTTGACGCCTTAAAGAACATGGCCTTAACGCTTAAACCTGGGGAGGTCGCGTGAGGAGGCGCGCACGGTATTTAGACTGGGTCTAGAAAAACTAGCACAAATTAAACCAAAAACTCTTTTAATGTTACAAAACTAGTAAATAATTTCGAACCAACTCATAAATAATGTCGAAAGGTATTTTAATATTATAAAAAATGGATGTTAAACAATTGACCTTCATTCTTCTTCGTCACATGATTCTTGACTTTCCGTTCCGCACGGAACACATGTCGCTGCCAAATGTTCTTCACAGATATGTCGCTGGCATACACGACATCTATTCTTGGTTTTCCTGTTCTTTTCTTCTGTTGCAGTAGGCACATCTTCAGATCCTTCTAGTTCTTGTGGAGCTGCATAGGGCTGCTCTTCTTCAGGCAATCCTAACAATTGGCGAATGTTCCTTTCCTAAATGATTTTCGGTTTCCCTTTTCCCATTTTTATCCATGATGTTTTGGACCTCACTAAATACGAACGCACTATTTTACACAAAAACGAAACAAAACTGACACATTCTTACTGTATTAACTAGAAACAAATAAAACTTCACTCGTAAGCACGCATACGTCATGGGGCGCGCCAGGAGTTTTAGACCGGGTCCATTGAACAATGCACTCGGGCTGAAACTGAGGAGCGTGAGTGGTGAGTTGTTTACGCATACTAATAGTAGACGAGTCCAAGGAAAGGTACTGAAGGGATAGAAGCTAGCGGCCCACTACGTTATGAACTATAAACATTTATTTTTGAACCCGGTCGAAAAGGCCGTGACGCGGCCTCTCCAGGGTTAAAGGCAAAACAGTTTGTAATGAAGATACGTATGATTTAGACCTTGGAATTTTAGGTGACAATAGGTTAGAATGCAAAGTAATTTGGTTTCTAGGAAGTGTCATGCAACCCGTTGTACCATAATGTTAGCAGGAATAACATAAATTCAAGGAGTTATATAGGCCGTACCCCTAATATCTATGCAAATCTCATAGCATAACTGCTGTACGGGGTAGTATATACTTATTCGCTTAAGTAAATTTGCATTTTAACCTATCAGTACCTAAAAATCCGGACTCTACTACACCCTTCCACCTACCGTTTTATCAGTAATCTTTTTCAAGAACGGGGGTTAATTGCATAAATCATGTATGGCGGTAGGAAGTATATGTTCCAGCCAGCTACTCAGGTTAAAAATATCAACTTAGTCCATAAAAATCTGTTAATATAATCGTAGGTTCCGTTGAAGAGTAAAGACATTCGCATATCAATCATTCAACCCCCCATAATCAAGCAATTAACCATGATATCAATCATATCATCTCATAGATTATTACTATTAGCATTTATACTACCTTATGGCTACATATTATTACCTATTTTCAGAAAGAAAACGCATAAATTATCCTAATTCTATTTTATTAGCATGCTAATATATCAAATAAAATAAAATCGAATTGAGGGCTGTAGAGAAAAGAAAATGAAGTTTTGTTACATATTTAACTTGAATACATAAACTATTTCAATTAACATAGTTGAAATTAGATATACTATATTCATTCATAACTTGTCGTTAATATTTTGTTGAATCATTTCAGTTCATCGCTTTTGCATATAAATAGTTCATGGGGTAAATGGGGTTAGATTCTTTATATCAGGTGGAAGTAGGGATTCTTCATATTTACTTTGGATTTTTGTATTAACTTTTTCGAGATTCGAGATAATAAATAAGTTTCCTGAATGTGGTATCAAATTGTCATCACACTTTAAATTACTATATCTATAATAATCTTAAGTAAATATCGTCATATTCGTTCGTATATGCCAGTAGAAATCAAATATCTTACCAGTAAGTGCCACTAATAGAATAACCAATCAGTTCAAACTATGAAAATCGTGCTGTACGATTATATATTTATGTGCTACAGTAATTAAAATAAACTCTTATATCATTTACCGCTGTGCCAATGCTACGTTGTAATTCAATTCACCAATCTACATTCACATTGTGAAACATTCGTTCTGTAAGGCGATGTTCCTTAATATCCCTATATCAACTCCATAAAGTATGTGAGATTCAATTAACCTAGCATTATCTCTCATGTTATACTACCAATCGACCTTTGATCACCTGGACTGTACTATATTCACTCATTGCGGACCGTGGACGGCGTAAGACGTTTAATGTTCCGCGCGAAGCAATGCTGTTGATATTCGTCATCTATGAATTCTTACACCTTAGCCAGCGTTACTGGTTGTAGCAGGAAGTTGGTTGACCTTATTGAGATAACCGTCGCGTTGAGTGGGCTTATGTTTATCTTACCTGTTTTAGCGGGAATATCTCAGCACTTCCTCGCGCGTCAAGACGGTACTTGAGATTTCAAGGCAGTGCATGTCGTTCTTACCGAGTGTAGAATAATGGCTTATAAAACAAAGTTTCTTACGGAAGAAAAAGTATTAAGTATTGTTCACAATCATTATTCTGGTGCTTAGTCCTGAAATAGACCCAGAGAGTGAAAGTGAGAGTGACGAGAAAATTACGATTCCCGAATCCGATAGGCCTATAGAGAAAAGTGAAGTGCCTGATACATATCATCCTAGTTATTGTCCACCCGTTCCACCATTGACTGCGAATTCAGGTATAAACGTTCAAATAAAATATAGGCAGGATATTTTGAGTTAGCCTACGTGAGTATTTTCATGAATGGACGAATTTTATCAGTATGTGTGTGAGCAGACCAATCTATACGCGAGTCAAGTGATAAGTGCGGCGCCGCGGCCTTTCACAAAGATTTCGATCATGCAATCGTGGAAACCGATTAGTCCAAAATCCTGATATAAAAATGTACTCGACCGAAGACCCTGTTTTTCATACTCCGATATTTTCTAATACAATGTTCCGAATACGCTTCCTCCATATTCTTTCATTTCTTCACTTCGGTGACAGTAATCATTATGCCGAAAATACAGATAGGCTGTATAAAATTAGACGTATTTTGAAACCTGTGATACCAGATATCACACCCTAAATATTTACTAGTGATAAGCACAAAGTATCATTTTTCTAACATTTATAGTTTAGGAGTAATCGTAAATTGTATTAAGTGATGCAAGTCAAGAGGGCCGGGAATCAAAATGGCCGATCCAGGCATTCCAGTGTCCCGCTCAGAAGCTGGTACTGAACGTGTTCATATGAGCACGACCTAACCTCGTTCCTTGTGTCTTATTTATAATACAATAACCGTAACTAACACGTAAATCCTTAACATCATCTTCCTACTATTGCTCACACAATGAACAAATAAAATTCTCCAATACTATCATTAGTTCATAATTCTCATATATCCCTTCTTATAGACTCATCTGCATATATAAATTCTCAACTCATTTCTTCTAAACAACCTCTTTGTTACGTTTACTAGTCTATCGACGACACAGACGCAGAATTGCCTACAAATAAATTATAACACATTATAATTTATTTGTAGGCAATTCTGCACTCCTGCTATTATATTTCAACAACTGTCCGACTCGTTGGCTGAATGGTCAGCGTACTGGCCTTCGGTTCAGAGGGTCCCGGGTTCGATTCCCGGCCGGGTCGGGGATTTTAATCTTCATTGGTTAATTCCAATGGCCCGGGGGCTGGGTGTTTGTGCTGTCCCCAACATCCCTGCAACTCACACACCACACATAACACTATCCTCCACCACAATAACACGCAGTTACCTACACATGGCAGATGCCGCTCACCCTCATCGGAGGGTCTGCCTTACAAGGGCTGCACTCGGCTAGAAATAGCCACACGAAATTAATTATTATTTCAACAACTACAAATAACTTTGAACTGGTACTTTGGAAACTTATTACTTATCTCATCTCGATTGTGTTAAATGCTGGCTCCTGCTTGTTCGATATGCCATCTCTGAGAAATCAGCTTCGGTCTCCGTATACGTCACAGCTGGGCATTGGTCTCGGCAGTCTGGCTTGAGTCATAGCATCTCAGGTAGTCCTCCTTCACCAGTTTAAGCGTGTTTCATCATTTCGCCGGTGTCCATGCAAACAGAAGACAACATTATTTGGGCAGAATACATAGCTAGATCTTCCATTATAAGCCTTCTAGCAAGTATGTATGGCTATTGGTATTTCTTAATACTCCGAAATTGTGCTCTAAATATATATATATATTTCCAATGAAGCTTGTTCTCCTTAAAAATATCTTCTGCTGACCGTTGACTAATGCTTCTAAATAATACCTTTGCTGTTTTGACGGTATGCGAACATTTATTATATTGCAACTGGCCCTTTTCTCCTCAATCTTTTACCGGTCCGTAGCTTTCCTTAACTTAAATATTTTTAAACGAAAGTGTATGCGTTTTCTTCTCGTCTCGGCTTATTTTACAGGCGTAAATAACTAAATTCTCCGCTCGAGTGTATATTATCTCTCGGCTTTCTTCTCACACGTTGATAATAATCTTCTTGGCTCGCAGTAAAATTACTATCCTTTTAAATGCGATTTTCTCTTAAAAATAGTTAAGAATAGAATGAATTCCATTATTTTTTAGGACCATAGTTGTTCTATCTAGGAAACTCTTTTCTTTTTCGCCGGTCTTTATAAGTCTCCGCCTTCTAATTACGATCAACATGTCTCTTGGATTCACTTCATATTTACTTGCGCTGTCTGAAGCTGCTCCGCGCCATTTTATCCGCTACATCTCCATGTTATTGATCATCTCAACTGTAACGTAATGGTACATTTCACCTCCCAGTTATTTTTAAATATGTTGGTCACAATATATTTAAGTTATATTTTCATTCACACATCTAACGGACCTTTACGTTACATAATCTCTTTCACCGTACTTCGTTTCTTGTACGTAGATCTCCCAAATATTTTTATATTATTTTTAACTTCCTTCTTTCATTTACTTTTTAAGCCGTTTCATTCGCACTATCTCCTTGATATTCTGTATCAGAGAATTCTTCTTACCCGCACATTTCCAGCATATTGCTTGGGATCTGTTCAACTTAAAAATTTAGTCATCCATTTTCTTTTCTCTATTTTCTATCAATGTTACAGCTAAATCCTAAAGTCCATAGTTTTCTTTTTCTTTCGGAAATATCCGGGTTAGCTTGAATTCCGTTTCCGTCTGTCTTGACTTTATTTTCACCTTCGGAATTGGTTCATCTTCTCCACGACGATATATTTGACATGCTTCAGGAATAATTTTTATTTCTCCTACAATTTTCTTCATAAGTTCTATGTCAGCTTTAAATAAGTATACTCCTTCTTTATCTTGCATGTCAGTTTGGTTCATGTCCATATCTTTCTACATTTGCAAAATCTCTGCCTGTATCATTTCGATCTCCACTTTTCTTCTCTTCCTCTGTTTCTCCTCCATTCTTCTTATTTGTTTTAGCTGCTTTTCTTTCTGTCTGCTAATCATCTGTCTGAACATCTCCAATATTCCATTTTGTTCCTCCTTGGTTTTCTGTATCTGTTCTTGATTATTGCGTATCGCTTTATCTCTCTTCTTGGCTTCCTCCTCAGTTTCCTTCTGGTAACTCTCAAATTGCAATTTCAATTGAGCTAAATTCGACATTGTTTTAAATTATATCGCTTAGGACGTTCAACTAGAAATTATATTACAATTATTTTATTCCTTTAATTTTTTAATACCGGGCGGTCCGCGAGCGCCGTACTTTCTACTTATAAATGTCCAACATACAATAGTGATGCATGGGATGCCTAGTAACTTGTTTTCGAAGGGGTGCTACGACGTGCTAGATTTCGGATGTTGTAAAACAAATAGCAGTCATTTTAACGCAAACGTTCCAAAACAGGGTGCATTTGTAAATACGCCAAAGATGCAGAAAATAAAGTTTTATTGTTTTTTGTATGAAACAAAATTAATACTATTCGGCGAAATAGGTGTAGAAGGCAGACGTCTGTTTGGAAACTCCTGTGCATACCGACTGCGAGATTCGGCTTCATTCTGACCAGATTATCCACATATTATAATGATGTCTGTGTATTTTTCGTTGCTGAACATGTTAGACTTTGCCGATATGTAGACAGCAAATATAGTGCTGCTATACCTACCATACACCAGCCTAGTACTATGCGGTCCAAAACGAGGTTTACAAATGCAAAGGGTTGCATTAGACGGGTAGCGCTGAGGAACATGCTGGGAGCGACCGTCCGGTTGTTACCTCTTCATATTCTAACGTAACCTGCCCGCGGGCTGTAGTGCCTCTCTGAAAATTAGTTAGCAGACATCCCACTCATCATTTGTGCATGCTGGGCATTTGTAAGTAGAAAGTAAGGCGCTCGTGAGCCGCCTAGTATATATAGGCCTGACTCAGGTTCGAAATAATAAACCAAAATCTGTTGCACCTGGGACATTTTGAGATCAGAGCAAATGTTTTGCCTGTTAAAAATGCAACAATTCCGTATTTTTAAAAATAATTAGTAAATTTAAAATTTTCTTTATTGGAGACATACAAGTGGTAAAACTTCCTATACATAGGACCAAAGTTACTGAAGTTATAAATTTCAGTAGAATCCCCTCTCAGATATAATAAACCGTAAGGAATGAACTTCGTTTTTGTCATGTTAAACGGTTACTCTGAGCGAGTTATCTAGAAATCAATAAGGAAACATTGGAAAACTCATCTTTTATGTATTTGAGAGATATTGACCAGTTTCAGTCTTTAGCTAGAGCTTCCTTGACCATCTCAGTCCTTCAAGACTTCTCGAAGCTTGTGTCAGAATCTGTTGTAAATCATATTCAATCTGGTTTCATTTCCTTTCTTCATGGCCCACGCCTCACTTCTTTAACCAAGATTCAATCTAGCTTGTGTTATTTTAAATTCTAAACCTGGTGTGTCGCTGTACATGAGGGCGCTTAAGAACCTATACACTAACTTTAATAGATTTTGAAATTTCAATTTGCAAGTCACCTTCAACAATAAACGAGGGATTGTAAGGTAATTGAATGTTTTGACACGTTTGAGGAGATTAATATCTTCACAAATTTTACTTTTAATAAATTACAATTTACCATTAAAAACGTATACAAAATTTTGAAAGAGTTGAAAGAGTCTACATTGTTCAAAGTCCGTTTGAGATCAAACTTTGTTTTAGTTACAATTACTAGAACACTTGTAAACAGTGACGTGCCGATGTGGAGAGTTTTTTCGATCGTCACCGCGATGATTTTGTTTCCACAATTGAAAAATGACATCCATGTATAGGCCATAACTTTGACGTGCTTTCTGGTTGACGGAATAGCCCACTCAAAACTGAGGGTACAATGCTTTACGAAAATATGAGTTCTACATTCTTTCATGGTGGAAAAGGATGACAAATAACCATACAAATCACCAGAGAAATATTAAAAATGAAATTCAATTTTTAAACACATACTTGTGTGTGATGTTGGTCATAAACATTAATTTACTGTATGTTTCCTTGCCTTTGTAATATATTAGTTGTAATTCTAACTACACACCATTTTCACAAAAAATAACACACATATTGCTTAATCCTTCCACAGCACGGTGACAGACAACATTACTTCACGTCTGATATTTGATAAATCAGTTTGCATTCTTAATAAACAAAATACACTTTAATGAATGTTTTTAACAGTTAAATGTTATAGAGCATTGACTATCAAACTGTGTTTCACGTACCCCCCGGGTGCGCCTGAGACTTTGAGTGGTGGACACGAGCATTCTTCATTGGGAAAATGAAGAAAAATTGAAATGTGGAAATAAATAAGAATAAAGTTAAATATGTATATATGGAACAATGCTTCGCTTGCAAGTTTCACCTGCACTACGACACATCAGAAAACAGTGTCATGCCATGCACGCACACCCATCCCCATTGAAATGTCGATGGTTGGCAATGTCTGAATTCCAGAATTAAGATCGAAAATTTTTCATCCTTATTTATTGGTATTGAGGATAAAATGTAGCGTTTTGTGAAACTTTCATAAAAATGAGGTATTTTGTGTTATTTTATCATTGTACAGACACAAACAGACACAGATACAGACACAAGTAAATACATTTCTTGTGATATGTTATAAAAATGTATTTTATTTCATAATCTCGTCTTATTTACGAAGTGTATTTATACGAATGGTTTAGAATCAATTAAAATTCCTCAATAATTAGCCAGGTAATCATATTTTCAAACCTATCGTTTAGGGATATTTTCGTGGGGGTACACTGAACTTTCATCCATGAGTGAGGGGTACAATCTCATAATAGTTTGAGAATATCTGCTAGAGTATACTCTAGTTTACATCATGACAATTAAGCCATACGCCATTTCATTTCTGAAACTGGAACAGATGCACATCAACATTTCAGAACCAATTACTGCAGCTTCTTGGCAATTTCTGGACCATTGTCCCACTGACACAGAGAGAACAATACCTGCGCAAAGTGCGGTAAGGCAGAACTGTCTAGCAGTAAATATGTTCCTGACCTACGCATATGTTGGAGAGGCTTAGCACTAATTTAATCACAAATTAATAATTCAAAGTTCTAAAATTAATTGTTCACATAATTTGTGGTCAAAATACCAATGTTATGGAATGGTTTCACAAAAACCGAGCAAGTTGGCAGCTTGCTCTTGATCACGTATTCAGAAGATAATTGGTTCGAACCGTTGGCAGCCCTGAAAATGGATTTCCGTGTTTTCACATTTTCACATCTGGCAAATGCTGGTGCTGTACCTCATTTAAGGCCACGGTCAGTTTCTGCCCAAGCCTAGACCTTTCCAATCGTTTCCTTGCCAAGGACCTATGTGTATCGTTGCAACGTAAAAAATTGCATACATTGTTATTGCTTTGACGAAATTCTACGAAAATTTAAAGGGAACCTATCCCACTTCCATATCTGTACACCAAAATGTTGACATAACTGAAGCTCTATACAATGGCTAGTTAGCATTCGCAATGTTACCTAGTAATGGAAATTCTTTTTATGACAACGATGGAATTTTTTTTTCCTTTGAGTGGCATGAGAATGATTTGCCTCTGAATTGGAAGATGACTACCATAGGATATGATTTACGCTTCATTAAGTGGTCATCGCAGGACCTCACAGAATGGTTACAGTGAGACTTTTAACGTGGAAACGTTTCTAGTGTGTTGTGTTTGGGTTACCATTATATATTGTGTTTCTTACAGCTCTCCGTGCTACCCTATACTAATCTTTCAATTTATTTGTAATTACTACATGCCTTTTTCCATAATCATACGTTGGTCTACTCCTAACATCCTTAATGTCTATCCTTCGATAAAATATTAACTAAGCAAGTCCTGCGTGTCTTAGTACCTGTCCTGTCATTCGCTCACTTCTTCTAGTCATATTTCATTAAATCGTTCTCCTCTCACCAATTAAGTTCTGTATATCCGCATTCGTGGTTCGATCTGACCATATGACCTTCAGAATTTTATGTAACACAACATTTTTCTCCTTTTTTGAGCAAGTTAGTGTCCATATTTGACTTCTACATAAAGCCACGCTGAGACGAAAATCTTCAAAAACACCCTTCTAAAATGTATAGCCTGTGCATTTTATTTCCTCCTTCATTCTGTCATCGTTACTTTTTATGCTATTCTAATAAGAATATTCATTATTTTTTTAAGACTTTATATCCGAATCTAATATTTCCTGCATCAGCTGAATTATTTCGACTGCATTCCATTAACTTTGTTTGAATATATTTTCGTATCCTATTCCTTCCAAAGACTGTTCCCATACCATTCAGAAATTTCATCAGATCTTCTCTACATTACCAATAGATCATGGCTTTTTAATTTCCTCTCCTTGTATTGTTATTCTTGTCCAAATTCGTATTTTATTTACTTGTTCTATATAAACGGTCACTCCTGAACTGCAAGCTAATGCATTGACAGCAGGTCACCCAAGTAAATTTGCCAATAATCTTGTGCAAGAAGTGTTCAACACACAACATAATTACAATATTTATACGGATGGATCCCGGATTAGCAAAGAAAAAGATGGCTGGCTTGTAGGATGTGCTTTTGTCGTGCTACAGAATAACAGTGAGGTGCATGCTGAAAAATTTAGACTATCTCCCTCATATTCAGTCTTTCAAGCCGAATTGTGCGCTATACAACAGGCAGTTATGTGGATTAAAAAACACAGTTGTGCTGCGCAAATATTGTGTGACTCTCAGGCAGCTTTGAGAGCAATCCAAGAAAAATATAACTTTAATCCGGTAGCTGTTAATATAAGATCACACATATTAGGCTACAGTAACCATATCTGCATGAAATGGGTCCGAGATCATGACGGAGTAGAAGGAAATGAGAGAGCTGATGAACTTTCCAAAGCAGCTACTACTTCTTCTGACGCCTTGTTGTTATATGAAAAGTCCCCTATGTCTCATGTAAAAAAGGAACTAAGGGAGTATACACAAGATATGTGGAACAACCAATGGATCACCAGCACTAATGGCCGGCTAACAAGGGAGTTGTTCTTTCCAAATATTCAAGACAGACTACAAAGTAGGTTTTTGCAACATGAACATATTATAACTCAGTTTTTGACAGAACATGGAAAGTTTGGATCATACTTCGAGAAGTTTGGATTCAGTATTCAGAAGCCTTACAGCTGTACCTGTGAAATGCAACAAACTGTTCCTCATCTTTTATTTGAGTGTCCGATTTTAACAGGACTAGATATGAATTATTAATGCATCACCTCTATTTTAATTCAATTGTCATGTATTAACTTAGTCTCACTATCTATAGCCCTAATATACTACTTGCAAAATAGGCTTTGTAATGGGAAATTCAATAATAATAATAATAATAATAATAATAATAATAATAATAATAATAATAATAATAATAATAATAATAATATTTAAACATTTAAACGGAGAGGTGAAGCCCTACCTCACTCCTTTCTCGTTTGCTGCTTTATTTGCATAGCCCTTGATTCTTATCACTGATGACTGATTTTTTTACAAAGTTTAGATGCCCTTTTTTGAAAGCTGCTTTACGTCGCACCGACACAGAGGTCTTATGGCGATGATGGGATAGGAAAGGGCTAGGAGTGGGAAGGAAGCGGCCGTGGTCTTAATTAAGGTACAGCCCCAGCATTTGCCTGGTGTGAAAATGGGAAACCACGGAAAACCATCTTCAGGGCTGCCGACAGTGGGGTTCGAACCCACTATTTCCCGAATACTGGATACTTGCCGCACTTAAGCGACTGCAGCTATCGAGCTCGGTTCAGACGCCTTTACTAGATCTACGAATTCCATATCCGTGGGCATGTCACTCTCAATTTGATTTTCTCGTATATAGCGTAAAGTCACTATTGTTTTGCGTGTTCACACATATCTTCTGAAGACAAACTGATTTTCCTCCAACTCATCTTAAATTTGCCTCCCGATTGTTCTGTTGATAATACGTGTTAAGATTTTACAACCGTGAAATACTAAACTAATGGTGCGATAGTTGTCTCAGATGGCAGCACCTGGTTTGTTGGTAATGTGTATAACAACATTATTTTTAAATTTGGATGGAATTTCTCTTGCACGATACGTCTAACATACCAAGTGGAATAACCTCACAATGCAGGTTTCTCCCATGGCAGTCAGTAATTGTGAGTGTTTATCATCAATTCCAGGTGCCTTGTTCCCATTTATGTCTATTATCTGTCAAACTCTGGCATCAAAATATGATCTCCCATTTCATCAGCATCAACAGCCACTTCTTCTTCCAGAACCGTATCGTGTACTTCTTTCCCTTGTACACTGGTTAAATATTTTCTTTTAATATTTCTGTATTTTCATTTAGTGAAAATCCACAGCCTGTTTCCAGTCATTTGTACGGGTCAGGATTGGAATGAATGAAGCCCCCACTAGCGGCGAGGATAGGAATTTTTCCGGCTGCCGAAGCCTGACGCACTTCTCTGGAGCAATGATTAATGAATGACAGATGAAATTAAATGATAATAGAGAGTGTTGCTGGAATGAACTATGACAGGGAAAACCGGAGTACCAGGAGAAAAACCTGTCCCGCCTCCGCTTTGTCCAGCACAAATCTCACATGGAGTGACAGGGATTTGAACCAAGGAACCCAGCGGTGAGAGGCCGGCGCGCTGCCACCTGATCCACGGAGGCTTTTATTTTCATTTATTCTTTGTCCAAATTGTTGCCTGTGACAATCCCTCACTCTCCCTGACCTTCATTTCATCTTCACCACATCCCCTTGCCTTCCTTCTATTCTTGAAGTTTCTTGAACTTCTGCCGACATTTCACGATAAACTAGTTGAGTCCAGAGGCCACTTCTGCTCCTGGGAAGGACTCGCGATTCAACATCTGGTTTCTGAATATCTTCCTAATCAAAGGGATGTCTATTTGGTACCTTCTAGTGTCTACAGTTCTTGCAGCCATCGTTTGTCGTGTTTGAATCAAGTGTTAGTAAGGACCAAATCATTGACCGCTGCAGAATTCTACCAGCGGACTCCCTATTCCATTCCAGTCCATTTTCTCCCACAATATTACCTTCTCTTGCTTAGTCAACCACAACACTCCAGTATCAAAAAAATATTTTCATTCCTATCGATTTTTAAGGTTTGTTTTAAATCTTCTGTTCCTTCGCATATTCTTCCAAATTCTTCGTCATCGTCTGCACTAGTAGACACGAAGACCTGCACTATTGTGGTGGGCGTTGGTTTGATGCCTATCCTGGTGTCTATCTGTTCAGTATGCTGGTAATAGTTATTTAATCGTTGCCGTATTTTCTTATTCATAATTAAACATACTCCTTCATATCCCATATTTGATTTTGTATTGAAAATTATGTTGTCGACTGACTAATCATCCTGATCTTCCTACCAACGTACACGAAATTCACCCAACGTTTTCTGTCTAAGGTACCAATATTATTCACACTTGTAACATTGCGTGCTCCGACTCCAAGATATCACTATTCATCTTTCTGATGACTACCCTCCCTCGTGTATTGCCCACATGGAGACCCGAAATGGGGACTATTTAACCTCTGAAATATTTTGCCCGGAAGGAAGTCATCATCCGTACATAATTCATTCATGCATTAAAACAGAGAGGGGAAAGCCCCCGGGAACTATTCACTGCAAACCTGCCTCACTACTTTCTAGATTGGTGGGTTCGTTTCATTTCCGCCCAAACTTTTCTCTTCGAATATAAGAGGTATATGGTAGAGGTAATAGGCCTGAAAGAAGCGGAATGATTGCCGACACAAACAAGGAGAAATGCTTAACAATAATCAGAAGAAAAACTATGTTATTGTTAATAATATTGGGTGAAAACTTTCATATCAGCAGTGTTTGCTGGCAGGGGTTTTGAGTATTGGATAGGTGGCGTGGTAAAAGCGGAAGTAAAAGATGATGATAATGATGAAGATATTGAATTAAAGTCGTTCAGCAAAGCAGGTGAGGCCGCCTGGGTGAGGTAGTGGTCTTCTTCCCCAGTTATATCCCCCCGACCCAAATTCTCACGCTCCAGGACACTGCCCTTGAGGCGACAAAGATGGGATCCTTCGCTGAGTCCGGGGGAGGAATCTACCGTGGAGGATAAACAGATTAAGAAGGGGAAAAATATTTTACCCGGTAGGAAGTCATCATCAGTAGGATGCACATCATTAATTCATTCATGCGTTCAAACACAGAGCTGAATGTCCTCGGGAACCGGTTACTACCTCACTTCTTTCTGTACTGGGGAGTTCCTTTCATTTTTCCGAATCTTGTCACGTCGAATATAAGAGTTATATGGAGAGGTAACAGCCCTGAAAGAAGCGGGATGACTGCCGATATGAACAAGGAATAATACTGATAATAATCATCAGAAAAACTAAGTTTTGATAACTATATTGGTTGGAAATATCCGTATCAGCAGTGATTGGTAACAGGGTTTTGGAAATTGGACAGATGGCGAGATAAAAGTGACTGTGGAAGATGATGATGATGATGATGATGATGATAATATTAAATTAAAGTCGTACAATACACATCTACGATCGTCTTGGACACCAAGGTTGCTGGAATTTTGTCGTGAACGAGTCCTATAACTAGCCCATAAATCTTCCGACATGATGCTGGAGTATTTTAGCACGTTTGAATTCCAGAGTGGGCGGAGATCGAACTCGCCATCTTGAACTCGGAAGACCGGTGCTTCTGCAATCTGAGCCACTTAGCTCGACGTCCAGGCGATACTTCCGGTCCACTGTATACATCCTATATGAGTTTGAATACCTGATATTCTACCGTTAGAATGTAGTCGAAAAGGTAAATACGTGCCATCCAAGACCATCTCCAATAGTATCAGACCTTAATACAAAATCCACATGACCGACGCTTCGGTTGAATGTAAATAAGCCTGTGATCCATAAACCCAACCTTCTGATTTGCTAAGTTGTCAGTAATAACTTGAAAATTTGAATATAAATTAAAATAACAAAATAAGGAGATCCGTCTGAAAAATGTTTAACTAAATGTCGTCAACATTGGACATATGTAACCCAAAGCCTGTTTGTAAGAAACAGAATTATTTGTGCAACAAGAGCATTGATAGTTCAGCGACAGTTAACAGTAATTGTATCACTTATATGGTTATATGGAGTATGAGGTTGAAACTATTTTAGCAGAGATGGTCAATATTATATCCTTACTTCGTGGATATGGCATTGAAGAAATAGAAACCCACAACTACTCTGTTTTCTGCCACTCGCAATACTTTTCATATTCATATTTTCATTCAAGAACGCTTTACTTGGGGCAATATAACAAATACTATCTAGACATATATTTACAGGGTGGCGCACGATTAGTTGACACATTTAATTTTAGAATAACAACTTTATTTCTCACATAACACATATGGAATTTTAAACACAGCTTGCTTGGACTATGGAAATACATTTCACTATATCACATGTTCAATGTGGCCTCCACTTCGGTGCATAACCTCTTCTAGATGTGTACAGGTCGTCATGAATTTCACTGGAGAGCTGTACAAACCGAGCAGCTTTGAGGTCTTCAAGCGAAGAGTTTTTCTTCCAAATACCCCCACAAAAATAAATTACAAGCATTTAAATCTGGCCTTTAAGGAGGCCAGAACAATCCGCCATAATTGTTGTACCGTGGGTAACGATGAGACATTGCACGATCAACACATACTCCCCTCTAAAACTCAAGACCATCGTATAGCTGTGTGAGGTGATGCGCCATCTTGCATAAACCACTGCGTATGAATAGGTACAGCGAGAATTTAAGGCAGGGCCTCTCAAATGCCCAAAATCTCACGCGTGCAGATCGAGGCGCAAGAGCTCCGTGCACTGTGCATCTGTGCCGCACGGCATGGCTCGGATCAACGCTTCGTCTCTGGGCTACTCGGCTAAGCTCGGCTCAACTCGCCTATGCTCGGCTCAAGTCAGCCTGGATTTGGAGCGCTACGGCGCAAGTGGGGCAGAGGGAGACAGGCGGAGCGAGCGAGACAGGCGTGAGGAAAGAGAGAGTAAGCGCTATTGCTCCAAATCGAGGAGTGGGGGGTCTGCACTCTGGTCAGCCAAGCTAAGTCGTCTTTTGCACCGTGCACAGTGCATGCACCACGCGCATGCACCCTGAGAGGCCCTGATTTAAGGCATGAATCCATTCTCCAGCATGTCCTTGTATCGCTGTGCATTAACTGTCTGACTGAAGAAAAATTGTCCAATTAACCCATGACTTAACAGAGCTACCCACAGACTCATCTTTTCCCCATACGTGTTTTTCCGTGAATAATGTCTGGTTTTCTCTAGCCGAAAACCGCACATTTTTTCTTAACTGCCCCTTTGAGATGAAAATAGGCTTCATCAGAGAACAAAGTGTTAAAAAGTATTTCATCTTTATCTTGAGTCCATAAGGCGTACTACAAACTTTTCTGCCTGTCTAGCATAGACATTTTGTACGGGTAAAATTGAAGGTCACCGTGTAACATTCCTTGAAGTGAATGGCGCGATATTCGACTGTCTCTTGAAGACCCCGTTCTGATTTGTGTGGGCTGCGCTGCATGGCGACCCTCAGGTGATTGATGTGCTGGTGCACGTGGTCGCTTTTCTTATTTCACACTGCCTTGTCCTTCAAAGTTTCTGTATAAGCGAAAGGTGGTGTTCCTTGCTGGTGCCCGTCTAGTCTGAAATACAACTCTAAATTCTTTTTTGTGTCACCGTAACACTTTTTGATTCGCAATAAAAGATGACTGTTTTGGTGCACTACTGAACGGAGAGTCGGCCGTGGTCGGCTCACTGGAATGCAGGCATTTGGAGACAACGCAGCAGTGTCACCTCTACAGATATTTCCATGAAACAGGGAACGTGTGCCTGAAATTTTAACAACATAGTTCATAAGTTGCATTTTATATTTGCTTTTCAAATATGTCAACTATTCGGGCGCCACCCTATAGATAAGCAATATGTGTGGAAATCGAAACATAAGTATTTTTCATGAATATAATGCAGGAAATGGGTAAGATAGGATCGCGTTCTAAAGTAACAGTCCTGGGCTGATGTGTTTCAAAGAGCTGCAGTTTCCAATCAATCAGTCAATCACCAATGATCTGCATTTAGGGCTGTAGTCCAGGGGTCAGATTACCTATCAGTTGTTTACCTAGTCTTTTCTTAAATGATTTCCATGCAGTGGGAAATGTATCTAATTGGTGTAGATATAGTTGAAGACACCCACGGTAAATTATTCCAGTCCGTAATAATTCCTCCTCTAAATCAATACTTGTTTTATAAAAACATGTATTTGAATGAACTTTCTTTCTTTCTTTCCTAATCTGCTTACCTTCCAGGGTTGGCTTTTCCCTCGGACTCAGCGAGGGATCCCACCTCTACCGCCACAAGGGCAGTGTCTTGGAGCGTGAGACATTGAGTCAGGGGATACAACTGGGGAAGATGACCAGTACCTCGCCCACGCGGCCTCACTTGCTATGCGGAACAGGGGCCTTGGTGGGGGATGGGAATATAGGAAGGGATAGACAAGTAAGAGGGAAGGAAGCGGCCGTGGCCATAAGTTAGGTATCATCCCGGCATTTGCCTGGAGGAGAAGTGGGTAACCACGGAAAACCACTTCCAGGATGGCTGAGGTGGGAATCGAACCCACGTCTAGTCAGTTGACCTTACGAGGCTGACTGGACCCCGTTCCATCCCTTGTTCCACTTTTAAAAGTTTCGTGGCAGAGCCTGGAATTGAACCCGGGCCTCCGGGGGTGGCAGCTAATCACACTAACCACTACACCACAGACGCAGTGAATGAGATTTCTAATACCATAAATACTTTTAAATATAACAGCCTACCTCGTTCAAGACATTTATTAGAAACATAACCCTGTCACGTATTTCAGTTCACTCATAACGAAGATTCTGATAATGATTCGGCCAACTGTTTTACTACATCTGTTACACTTCAGGTCATCTTTGTCTCTCACCACTAGAATTGATTTGAAGTTCTCAGGTGGCATTTGAATTTTCGTATAAAACACAATAACTTCCAAATCAGTGGTCAGTGAATACTTACTGTAAGTGACAGTATGTCAGTTGATACACTGTCCTCTAATTTAACAAAGAGAATATAATCTTTGTTCACAAACAAAATAAATAGCTTTATAACTTCTTATAACCTCAAAAGATATAGTATTTGGAAAATGGATAGGTGCCAACTCAAAACTTTGGCTTTATCATCATCATCATCTGTTTACCCTCCAGGTTCGGCTTTTCCCTCGGACTCAGCGAGGGATCCCACCTCTACCGCCTCAAGGGCAGTGTCCTGGAGCTTCAGACTCTTGGTCGGGGGATACAACTGGGCAGTATGACCAGTACCTCGCCCAGGCGGCCTCACCTGCTATGGTGAACAGGGGCCTAGTAGGGGGATGGGAAGATTGGAAGGGATAGGCAAGGATGAGGGAAGGAAGCAGCCGTGGCCTTAAGTTAGGTATCATCCCGGCATTCGCCTGGAGGTGAAGTGGGAAACCACGGAAAACCACTTCGTGGATGGCTGAGGTGGGAATCGAACCCACCTCTACTCAGTTGACCTCCCGAGGCTGAGTGGACCCCGTTCCAGCCCTCGTACCACTTTTCAAATTTCGTGGCAGAGCCGGGAATCGAACCCGGGCCTCCGGGGGTGGCAGCTAATCACGCTAACCATTACACCACAGAGGCGGACTCCTAATATATCATAATATAATAATAATATAATATAATAATATTACCACCTCAAATACTAACCGAGCAAGTCCTGCCACACTCCAGACGAAAGTCTTCAAAACACCTTTCTAATGTGTATTTCAATGTTTGCAGTGAGATAATGTTTTTTTCATAGGAAAGGTCTTCCTTGTTTATGCTATCCAAATAACAGTATTAAAAAGCTTTCTTTAATACTTCATTTCCAAATCTAATATTCCGGCATCAGCTGACTTATTTCGACGGTATTCCATTGACTGTGTCCATACCATTCAGAAATTTCATCAGATATTCTGTACCTTCAGATAAAATCAAATTATTTTCGAAAAATCACAGATTGTTAATTTCCTCTCCTTGTAATTTTATTCCTTGTCAAAACTTCTCTTTGATTTACTTGTTCTATACAGACATTGAAAATGAGACGTGGAGCCCCACTTCGCTCCTTCCTGGATTGCTGCTTCATTTTCATAGCCCTTGATTCTTTTCACTGATGACTGACTTTTGGACAAAATTTAAACAAACAATGCCTCTTTCTCTGTATCTGATCACGATCACATTTAAAAACTCAAATTACTCGGTCCAGTCAATGTTATCGAACGCTTTTTCTAGATATATTGTAGGCTTGTCCTTATTAATTTGACGTAAAGTCAAGATTGTTTTGCGTATTCACACACATCTTTTGAAAACAAACTGATCTTTCTCGAACTCAACTTCAGTTTACCTTTCCGTTGTTCTATTAACAATTTTTGTTAAATGTTTATAACCGTTAGATACTAATCTAATGGTGCGATAGTTGTCTCAGTTGACAGCACCTGATTTGTTGGAAATATGTATAACAACATTCTTTTTAAATTTGGATCGCATTTCTCCTGTATCATACGTCTAACATACCAGGTGGAATACCTCGCCATTTTGGTTTCTCCTAAAGCAATCAGTAATTGTGTGGGTATATCATTAATTCCAGGTGCCTTGTTCCCATTTATGTCTCTCAATTAACTGTCGAACTCCAACTTCAAAATTTTATCTCCCACTTCATCAGCATCAACAGACTTTTATTTTTCCTGAACCGTACCATGTACTTCTATTCTTTCCACATTGGTTTAATATTTTCTTTTAATATTTCTGTAATTGCATTTAGTCGTTGTCGAAATTGCTGCCTTGTTTTCACCACATCTCCTTGACTTCTTTCCTTTCTTTCAATTTCTTCAACTTCAGCTGACGTTTCCTAATGACTTAATTGTGGCCAGAGTCCAAGTTTGTTCCTGGAAAAGTCTTGCGACCCAAACGCTGGTTTTTGAATCTCTGCCTAATCATAGTGAAGTCTAGTTGTCTTCGAGTGTCTCAGTCCTTGCTCTACGGAGCTCGATAGCTGCAGTCGCTTAAGTGCGGCCAGTATCCAGTATTCGGGAAATAGTAGGTTCGAACCCCACTGTCGGCAGCCCTGAAAATGGTTTTCCGTGGTTTCCCATTTTCACACCAGGCAAATGCTGGGGCTGTACCTTAATTAAGGCCACTGCCGCTTACTTCCCACTCCTAGCCCTTTCCTGTCCCATCGTCGCCGTAAGACCTATCTGTGTCAGTGCGACGTAAAACAACTAGCCAGTCCTTGCTCTCGTATTCAGCCGTAGTCTGTCGTGTTTGAACTAAGTATTAGCAACAAATTATGACTGGTGCAGAATTCCAACTGCCTATTCCTCATTCCATTTCTTTGACACAGTCCATATTCTCCTACAACATTACATTTTCTCAGCTTGGTCAACCACAACATTCCCGTCTCCCGACATAATTCGATTCTCATTTACTTTTACGGTTCTTTAAATATTCTCTTCCTTCGTATATTCTCTCAGCTTCATCGACGTCGTCTGCACTAGTAGCCGCCTAGACCTGAACTATTGTGGTGGGCATTGGTTCGGTGTTTATCCTAGTGCCTATCCGTTCACTATGCTGGTCATAGTTATTTAACCGATGCCCTATTTTCTTATTAATTATTAAACCTACTCATTCATATCCCACATGTGATTTTTGTTGAAAATTCTGTAGTCGTCTTACCAATAATCCTGTCCGACTCAGCTGAACGGTCAGTGTACTGGCCTTCGGTTCAGAGGGTCCCGGGTTCGATTCCCGACCGGGTCGGGGATTTTAACCCCTTAATTGGTTAATTCCTACGGCACGGGGGCTGGGTGTATGTGTTGTCTTCATCATCATTTCATCCTCATCACGACGCGCAGGTCGCCTACGGGGTCAAATAGAAAGACCTGCACCTGGCGAGCCGAATCCGTCCTGGGATATCCTGGCACTAAAAGCTATACGACATTTCACATTTCACCAATAATCCTCATCTTCCTGAAAAGTATACAAACTGCGTTCGACATTTATCTGTGCATATTACCTTTCGAGAGTCTCTGACCTCCAAAACGGTTCAAACTTGTAACATTCCACGTTCAGGCTCATAAAACATCAGTATTCATATGTCTGATGAATGTCCTCTCTTGCGTAGTCTCCTACCGGAGATCAGAAATGGGGACTGATGTACATCTTGAATATTATACGCCGGAGGAACTCATCATGACTACATCATTAATGAATTCATTTATACACTCATACAGAGAGAGATTAATGACCCCAGGAGCTAGTACGGCTGTAGTTTCCCGCTTCTTTCAGCCGTATAGCAGTATAAAAGCTCAGTCATGTTAAGTATTGTTACGAGGCCGTATCTCACAATTATTCAGATTCTCACCCTTGCTGCTTCCGAAAGGCTGCTACTCCACTTCCTATCCATATTTCGTAACGCTAGTCTCACGAGAGGTATCCACCCGATATGGTTCCTCCTTCGGACTGGTTAAAGTTTCACTGGGACGCACGGTTACGTAACTCTAATATGCATAGCTATGTCTGAAGGCAGTAATTTTCTTTTCATAAGAACATGCCTCCCTTGATAGGGCTTTGCACAAATTACTTCATCGTTACATCTATCACTAATGGTTATCCTACTATGTATACAACAATGTACATTTTACTTCGTTTGAAGACTTCATTTCTTTATCTTAATTCTTTCTACAATTTTCTTTACGTCACACCGGCACAGATAAAAAGATAAAAAGCGTATGGCTTTTAGTGCCGGGAGTGTCCAAGGACAAGTTCGGCTCGCCAGGTGCAGGTCTTTCGATTTGAAACCCGTAGGCGACCTGCGCGTCGTGATGAGGATGAAATGATGATGAAGACGACACATACACCCAGCCCCCGTGCCAGAGAAATTAACCAATGATGGTTAAAATTTCCGACCCTGCCGGGAATCGAACCCGGGTCCCCTGTGACCAAAGACCAGCACGCTAACCATTTAGCCATGGAGCCGGACATAGCGACGATGGGATAGGAAATGGCGAGAAGGAAGCGACCGTGGCCTTAAATAATGTACGTTAAGGTGAATTTGCCTGGTGTGGAAATAGGAAACAACGGAATACCATATTCAGGACTGAGGGTAGTGGGGTTCGATCCCACCATCTCCCGAATACAAGCTAATAGATATGTGACCCAAACTGTTCAGACACTTGTTAGGTAATCTCAAATTTTCCACATCACCTAACTTCATTGGATTTCCTCCGATTTCTTTTGTTATACATTTATACGACATTAGTTTGTTCTTCTCGAGAATGTGTTCATTCATTCCAGTAACGTCATGCATATCGCCTCCAGACTTGATCAAAATGATAATGTCAACGGTTTTGATTTCCTCTCCTTGAACAGTCATTCGCGTTTCAAATTTAACTTGATTTGTCCTTATATCCAATAAACAAACAGCACAGTAAACCTACCAAAAGTATTCAATATTGTAACATTCCACGCTGCGACTCACAGAATATCAGTATTCATCTTTCTGAAGACTGCCCTCTCTCGCTTTCAAACAGATAGCTGATGTCCGCGAAGCTAGTTACTGCAAACCCACCTCACTGCTTTCAAGACTGGTGGGTTCGTTTCATTTCCCCGAATCTTGTCACCTCGAATATAACTAGTATATGGTAGTATATGGTATAGGTAACAGGCGTGAAAGCAGCGGAATGATTTCCGATATAAGCAAGGAGTAATTACTGTCAGAATCTGCCTCTGCGGTGTAGTGGTTAGTGTGATTAGCTGCCACCCCTGGAGGCCTAGGTTCGATTCCCGGCTCTGCCACGAAATTTTAGAAGTGGTACGAGGGTTGGAACGGGGTCCACTCAGCCTCGGGAGGTCAACTGAGCAGAGGCGGGTTCGATTCCCAGCTCAGCCTTCCTCGGAGTGGTTTTCCGTAGTTTCCCACTTCTCCTCCAGGTAAATGACACGATGGTATCTAACTTAAGACCACGGCCGCTTCCTTCCCTCTTCCTTGTCTATCCCTTCCAATCTTGCCATCCCCCACAAGGCCGTTTTCAGTATAGCAGGTGGTGCTCCCTGGGAGAGGTACTGGTCCTCCTCCCAAGTTGTATACCCCGACCCAACTCCAGGATACTGCCCTTTGAGGTGGTGGAGGTGGGATCCCTGCCTGAGTCCGGGGGAAAAACCAACCCTGGAGGGTAAACAGATTATGAAAGAAAGAATTACTCTCAGAACAAAAACTTAGTTATTGATAACAATATTGATTGGAATTATTTATATCAGCAGTGTTTGGTAACAGGGTTTTGGGAATTGGATAGGCTGGGTGGTAAAAGTGGCAATGAAAGGTAAAGATGATGTAGATGATAATGTTGATGATGATGATGATGATGATGATGATGATACTGGTTGAAATTCTTAAAAGCTACTTCTTAGCGTAATTAGCTGCCACCGCCGGAGGCCCGAGTTCGATTCCTGGCTCCGCCACGAAATTTGAAAAGTGGCAGGATTACTGGAATGAGGTCCACTGAGCCTCGGGAGGTCAACTGAGTAGAGGGGGTTCAACTTTCTCGTCAGCCATCTTCATTTTCCGTGGTTTCCCACCTCTTCTCCAAGTGAATGTGGGATGGTACCCAACTTAAGACCACGACCGCTTTCTTCCCCCTTACTGGTCTATTCCTTCAAATCTTCCCATGTCCCACAAGGCCCCTGTTCAGCATAGCAGGTGAGGAGGCCGCCTGGGAAAGGTACAGATCCTCTTCCCCAGTTTTATCAGCGATCATATATACCAAATGCCTCATGCTGCAGGACACTGCCCTTGAGGCGGTAAAGGTGGAATCCCTCGCTGAGCCCGGGGAGAAACCAACCTTGGAGGGTAAACAGATTAAGAAAGAAGAGAAAAAGGCGAGTCCTGGTACGAACCTACACATCTTCCGATCCGAACTCGTTTGCTACCGTCTGTGCGCCACCCGAAGGGACTTGTATGGTGGGACCTACGACCTGATATGGTCCTATGTCCCTAACCTAGGGAACATCTTTAGACATGAAGACCAGTCCTTCTGTCTTCTGATCTACTTACCTTGACGTCTAGGCAATTTCTTCGGCCCATCGTATAGCCTACATCCGATTTAATCTGAGATTCTACAGATGGATGGTATTCTAACAAAATCTTGAAAACTGATGTGTGCATGTTAGAAATGTACAAATTTTCAAAAATATAGTCTTTCCTCATTACCAACTGGGTTTCTAAAAGGACCTGGAGGCGCCGGGTATCGATCCCGGTACCTCTCACATGCTAAGCGAGCGCTCTACCATCTGAGCTACGCCCCCAGCTGCTCGAGCAGTATGTTTCCTAAGTATTTATCTCTGCTAGTCCAGTTATCTGGTAGTTTTCGAACTTACAACCAGAGAGCGTGTAGCTGTTGGCACACATTAACTGTATCCAGCGTACAGTGGACCTTACACGACCGATACTTTCATTACCGTTGTTGGGGAGGGGCCAAACTACTGTCTTTCCTTGAGAAAGGTCGGGGTCGTCCGGTTCCCTGGAAACATACTAGCGCGTTGGAAGTGTTGCGTCGTGTAGGGGCTATGGACTTTCTGATTATCAGGTTGGTCTTTTATTGAAGGATCCTAGTAAAATATTAACTGAGAAATTCTTGATGAAATGAACGTAGATACTGCAAACCTTGAGGCACAAGATATCGTTTCCTTTAAGTGCGGTCATTTTTGTAAATGTTCCGTGGAGACATAATCTCGCAAGCAATGTAATGTCACGCTATGATAGCATTGGAAGTCCGACTCGTTGGCTGAATGGTCAGCGTACTGCACTTCGGTTCAGAGGGTGCCGGGTTCGATTCCCGGCCGGGTCGGGGATTTTAACCTTCATTGGTTAATTCCAATGACCCGGGGGCTGGGTGTTTGTGCTGTCCCCAACATCTCTGCAACTCACATAACACTATCCTCCACCACAATAACACGCAGTTACCTACACATGGCAGATGCGGCCCACCCTCATCGGAGGGTCTGCCTTACAAGAAATAGCCACACGAAATTCGTTAATTAATAGGATTGGAAAAGGCTGGGAAAAGGCTGGCACTCGTAACGTACTGGTGGTAGTTAAGGTATAGTTCCAGTATTAGCCTGGTGTGAAAATGAATATCAATGGATATTAATCTTCAGATCTAGGGAATACAAGAGAAGTTCTGATCATAATTGTGGTTTTGAAAGTCTTCATAGCTAAAAAATGAAAACCTACAACCTGTTTTCCAGTCTTTGACCGGATCAGGGATGTAATGAAAGAATCAGATATAGGCTATTAGTACGATGGGGTCGCCACTCCCAAAGTAAAAGTAAACTCGTGTCCTCATCCCGAGGTGGTGCAGCTCTTTTCAGGCACACCCCCATTGGAGGTGAGCTGCATGTACCATTTCAACCACATACCAGCCCTCCTGCCATTCTTAAATTTCTGGCAGTATCGGGAATCGAACCCAGGCCCCCGAGGACGGCAGGTAATCACACTAACCGTTATGCTACGGAGGCGGACACTCCCAAAGTGATTTATATTAATGAGTGATAGATGCTATGAAATGAGAATGGAGAGAGTTGCTGGAATGAAAGATGACAGGGAAAACCGGAGTACCCGGAGTACTCGGAGAAAAATCTCCGCTTTGCCCAGCACAAATCTCACATGGAGTGACCTGGATTTGAACCACGGTATCCAGCGGTGAGAGGCCGACGCGCTGCCGACTGAGCCACGGAGGTTCTTCTTCAAAGTTATAATACAATTAAGCTTCAAATAGAGTATATGTAAAAAAAAAATATCTTAGTTTCCATCGCTGAAGTATGACCGTGTTCGTGGAGATATTCAGAAACGATGAGATGTGCTGAATTGTCAGCATATTGACCATCGGTTGAGAGACCTCGGGTTTGATCCCCTGCCAGGCCGAAGGTGGTTTTTTCTCTGGCTTGCGGAGTCAGTGATTGTGTTCGTCTTAATAAACTTATCTCCATATGCTTCGGACAAAATACACTACCAACCATGGCAGAGAGAAACAAATTCCTCCTCGTAAGGTAGACATCAGGAATGGTACCCGGTCGTAATTCTGGGTTAAATAAATATCAGGTGCGAACCCCAATAAAATGGGAGGAAGAAGATATGACGCGCCTAACTTTATTCTGAATAAGAAATGTAGGGACTTCTTTCAGTATAAATACGAAACAAGAATGTAAACTTTACCTTTATTTCAGAATGATGTACATTCTCATTTTAAAACTGATTCCCCTCTAATTTCGCACGCATGTGGCCTCATGTAGCATTCGTAATTTCTAATATTACAGTAATTTAATAATAGTCGGTACAACTATTAAATTATATTCACGTCCAACCTTTTTCCCCTACGAGGTTGTGTATGAAGTGGGATGAACCTCCGTAGAGAATTTTCGCGACCCCATATACTTTCTCACGTCAAACTCATCAGAGGTGTTAATGAGTTGGAATGAATTAGTGGTGTGGAATTGTAGGAAACTGAATTTGACTGAAGAATGTATTGCTTCTTTTCAAAGACGGATTCGCCTTCAAAGGGAGAGCAAGTGAACCAACACATGCGCTGAAGGTCACTTTGCAATAATTTAAAAGGAAAGAGTCCGCCTCTGTTGTGTAGTGGTTAGTGTGATTAGCTGCCACCCCAGAGGCCCGGGTTCGATTCCCGGCTCTGCCACGAAATTTGAAAAGTGGTACGAGGGCTGGAACGGGGTCCACTCAGCCTCGGGGGGTCAACCGACTAGAGGTGGGTTTCAACTTCTCCAGGCAAATGCCGGAATGGTACCCAACTTAAGGCCATGGCAGCTTCCTTCCGTCTTCCTTGTCTATCCCTTCCAATCTTCCAACACCCCACAAGGCACCTGTTCAGCATAGCAGGTGAGGCCGCCTGGGCGTCGAGGTACTGGTCATACTCCCCAGTTGTATACCCCGACCCAGAGTCTCACACTCGAGGACATTGCCCTTGAGGCGGTAGAGGTTGGATTCCTCGCTGAGTACGAGGGAAAAGCCAACCCTGGAGGATAAACTGATTGAAAAAGGAAGAAAAAAGAATTCATTCGTCGTCTTCTTCTTCTTTTCCTTCCGCTTTTCCCACACCTGTGGGGTCGCGGGTGCGAACTGCGTCGCACATGTGGATTTGGCCCTGTTTTACGGCCGGATGCCCTTCCTGACGCCAACCCTCTATGGAGGGATGTAAGCACTATTGCGTGTTTCTGTGGTAGTTGGTAGTGTAGTATGTTGTCTGTATATGATGAGGAGAGTGTTGGTACGGACATATACACCCAGTCCCCGAGCCAGAAGAATTAATCAGAAGCGATTAAAATCCCCGACCCTGCCGGGAATCGAACCCGGGACCCTCGGAACCGAAGGCCAGTACGCTGACCATTCAGCCAACGAGTCGGACAATTCATTCGTCTTCTGTTTTCATTTATTGATTATTTATTATACAAACTTCCTGCAACAGTTGCAGGTTGCCCAAGGACAAAGAGTACCTGAACGATGATAAAGGATACAGGTAGATAAATGAGATAACGAGTAGGCAAAATAATAGGGCACATCCAACATTTATCTGAGGTCCGCAAACATGGTTCTCGAAAATCATGATGGACGTTTTGAGAGTAGTGATGGCGATGTTATGGATGACATCCCTATTCATCCCAAAGGGATTGCGAAAATTGACAAAAAATAGTTTTTGTATCGAATTAAAAAGCAATGCAGTTTATGTATATAAGATATAACGCAATTAATGGCAATATGTTTTTATAGATTAAGTATTGGAAAATGTATTTGCCTTAACATATTTTAATACATAAAATTCCGTTTCCTACCGATCATGTAGCCCGCGCCTGTGCGAACAACACCACACTGTATGATTCCGTGCGGTTACAATTTGAGAATTTGAAGACCGAGATGGCACAGTTCAATTCTATTATAATTCTTCTTTCCATTGATACTAAACACCATGTGAATTCTGCCGTAATTGTCCTATGTTTCTGTCTGAATTATCAGTACATAGACTGGCTTGATGCAGCTTTCCATGCCACCCAATTCTGTGCTAATTTTTTCTCTTCTACATAACCACAACATGCTACATCTGCTCTAATCTATTTGCCGTATTCATACCTTTGTGTACTTCTGTCGTTTTTACCTCCTACATTTGCCTCAGAAACCAGATGTACAGTACAAGTCCTGGGTGTCTTAAAATCTGTTCTATCATTCTATATTATCTTCTTCTTTTTCATCATTTTAGCCAAGTGGATCTCCTCTCACCAATTCGATTCAGTATCTCTTCATTCTTGATTCTATCTATTCATCTCACCTTCAGCATTCTTCTGTAACACCATATTTCAAAAGCATCTATCCTCTTTCATTCTCAGCTGGTTATCGTCCATGTTACACTAACGTACAGTGCCACGCTCCAGCTGAAAGTCATTAAAAAACGTTATAATTCCTATATCAATGTTCAAAGTGAGCAAATTTGTTTTCCTAAGAAAGGCTTTCCTTTTTTGTGCTAGTTATTTTAATACCGAAATAATATTCATCTACTTCATTTTCTAATCTGATATTTAAAGCATCGCCTGTATTCGTTCGATGGCGCACCGTTACTTATGTTTTGGACTTATTTATTTTCATCCTTGTACTCCTTCCCCAAGACTCTGTAAATACCATTCAGCAACCTTCCCCAGACAGTGCGCACTTTCAAACAAAATAACAATATCATCGTCAAACCTCATGATTTTGATTTCGTCTCTCTGGACTGTGACTCCCCTTCCGAATTCATCCTTGATTTCATTTACCCACAGCTCTATCATCATCATCATCATCATCTATTTACCCTCCAGATTCGGGTTTTCCCTCGGACTCAGCGAGGGATCCCACCTCTACCGCCTCAAGGGCAGTGTCCTGGAGCTTCAGACTCTGGGATACAAGTGGGGAGAATGACCAGTACCTCGCCCAGGCGGCCTCACCTGCTATGCTGAACAGGAGCCTTGTGAAGGGATGGGAAGATCGGATGGGATAGGCAAGGAAGAGGGAAAGAAGCGGCCGTGGCCTTAAGTTAGGTACCATCCCGGCATTTGCCTGGAGGAGAAGTGGGAAACCACGGAAAACCACTTCGAGGATGGCTGAGGTGGGAATCGAACCCACCTCTACCCAGTTGACCTCCCGAGGCTGAGTGGACCCCGTTCCAGCCCTCGTACCACTTTTCAAATTTCGTGACAGAACCGGGAATCGAACCCGGACCTCCGGGGGTGGCAGCTAATCACGCTAACCACTACACCACAGAGGCGGACCCACAGCTCCATACAACATTGAAAAGGACGGGGGTAAAAACTGCAACATTGCCTCACTATTTTCTCAATTACTGCTTCATTCTCAAAGCCCTTGATTCTTATCACTGCAGACTGTTTTCATACAGATTCCAGATAACTCTTCGTTCTCGGTATCTGATCCCGTTCACCTGCAGAATCTCAAACAGCTTGGTCCAATCAGCATCATCTAATGCCTTTTCTAGATCTAGGAACGCCGTGTACGTGGACTTGTCCTTCTTAATTCGGTCCTCAAAGATCAAAAGTAATGTCGGCATTGATTCACATGTTTCAATATTTCTTCTGAAGCCTAATTGACCTTTCTCCAACTCAGTTTCTACTTGTCTACCGTAATGGTGTCATTATGTCCGGTGTAAGAATGTATATTCTCATATTTGCGTCATTATTATACTTCTACCACCAAATAGCTACTCACAGTCCGACACTTCTGACTCTCGCTTCGGTTCAAAATTTCAGGAATGCCCCCACTTGCTAACAGCCTCCTTTCTATGCGATGATTACTTTTCCTGGCCTTGGATTGGTCAGAGACAGGCGCGGTGAGAATTCACACACAACGTTGAATAGAACGTGAACCAGTAGAGAAATCGAGTGCCGTTTTTCTCGCCAGTAACGACCACTTTTGAACTGTATAATAATTTCGTGCGGCTATTTCTAGCCAAGTGCAGCACTTATAAGGCAGGGGTGGGCGACATCTGCCATGTGTAGTTAACTGCGTGTTATTGTGGTGGAAGATAGTGTTATGTGTGATGTGTGAGTTGCAGGGATGTTGGGCACAGCACAAACACCCAGCCCCCGGGCCACTGGAATTAAACAATGAATGTTAAAATCCCCGACCCGGCCCGGAATCGAACCCGCGAGGGCCAGTACGCTGACCATTCATACAACGAGTCGGAACTTTTGAACTGTAAATAGTATGTAGTCTGCCTCTGTGGTGTAGTGGTTAGTGCGATTAGTTGCCACCCCACCTAAGGCCCGGGTTCGGTTCCGGATTCTGCCATGAAATTCGAAATGTGGTACGAGGGCTGGAACGGAGTCCACTAGGCCTCGGGAAGTTAACTAAGTAGGGGGCGTTCAGTTCTCATCTCAACCATCCTCGAAGTTGTTTCCCACTTATTCCCCAGGCATATATCGGGATGGTACGTAGCAAAACAGGTGAGCCTGTCTGGGTGAGGTACTGGTCCTCCTTCAAGTTTCATTTCCGATCAAATGTCTCACGCTCCAGTACACTGCCCTTGAGATGCTAGAGTGAGATTCCTCACTGACTGGACTCTAAACTGGTTAAACAGCAACAAAAATAACAACAACAACAACAATAATAATAACAACAATAATAATAATAATCATAATATAATGTTATCTTCTTGTTCTTCTTTATCTGTTTACCCTCCAGTTTCGGTTTTTCCTCGGACTCAGCGAGAGATCCCATTCCTACCACATCAAGGGCAGTGTCCTGGAGCTTCAGACTCTGGGTCGGTGGATACAACTGGGGAGGATGACCAGAACCTCGCCAGGCGGATTCACCCACTATGCTGAACAGGGGCCTTGTGGGGGAATGGGAAGTTTGGAATGGATAGACAAGGAAGAGGGAAGGAATCGGCCGTGGGCTTAAGTTAGGTACCATTCCGGCATTTGCCTAGACGAGAAGTGAGAAAACACGGAAAACCACTTCCAGGATGTCTGAGGAGGGAATCGAACACCCCTCTACTTAGTTGACCTCCCGAGGCTGAGTGGACCTCGCTCCACCCTAAAACCACTTTTCAAATTTCGTGACAGAGCCGGGAATTGAACCCGGGCCTCCGGGGGTGCCAGCTAATCACAGTTACCACTACACCACAGAGGAGGACATAATCTATATATATAAAATAGCTTGTCCTGACTGACTGACTGACTGATTGACTGACTGACTGACTGACTGACTGACTGACTGACTGACTGACTGACTGACTGACTGACTGACTGACTGACTGACTGATTCATCATCGCCTAGCCAAAACTACTGGACATAATGAAATGAAATTTTGGGGATACATTCATATTAAGATGTAGGTGCTCGCTAAGAGAGGATTTTTGGATATTCCGTTGCTAAGGGGGTGAAAAGGGGGGGGGGTGAAATGTTAAAATGAGTGTATCTATATCTCAAAACTTTAAAAGTTTATAAATGTAAAAATTGGTATTTAGAATCTTCTTTGGAAATAAGGAAACACGTATTTTTTGCTTTCAGAAAATCCCAATAGGACGGGTGAAAAAGGGTGAAAAAGGGGTTGAATGCCTTTAATCAGGATATCGGTACTTATATCTCAGAATCTGTAGATATTACAGACCTGAAAATTGGTACTTTTGATCTCCTTTTAAAATAAAGGAACACGTATTTCTTTGTTTTCGGAAAATCCAATTAATGGGAGGGGGAAAAGGGGGGTAAATTTTTAAAATGATTGTATCTGTATCTCAAAACTTTAAAAGTTTGCACATGTAAAAATTGATATTTAGAATCTCCTTTAAAAATAAAGGAACATGTATTTTTTGTTTTCTGTAAATCCGAATAGGAGGGGTGTAAAAGGGTGAATAAAGGGTTGAATGCCTTTAATGAGGATACATATATCTCAGAAACTGAAGATATTACAGAACTGAAAATGTTTATGTGGGATCTCCTTTAATAATAAAGAAACACGTATTTTTTTGTTTTTTTTTTAATTCCAATTAATGGCGGTTAAACAGAAGTGACATATTGGGGTGAATTTTTTGAAAGACTATATCTACAGAATATCTGAGAAACATAGAATGATACAGACGTAAAGAGTGGTATTTGGAATCTCCTGTAAATGTAAAGAAACATAGGTGATTTGTTTTTGGAAACTCCTCTTAAGGGGAACTAAAAAGTGGGTGAAATTTTAAAATGAGAATTTCTACATTATATCTAAAAAACTGAACATGTTACAGAAGTGAAAAATGGTATTTTTTTTTTATATTAAAAATAAAGAAACGTGTATTTTTAGTTTTCGGAAATACCACTTGGGTGGATTGGGGGGGGTAAAAGTGACTGAAAATGGTGTTGAATTCTTTTAATTAGGCTACTGTTACCTCAAAAATGAAGATGTTACAGACGTGAAATTTGATATTTGGAATCTGCTTTAAAAGTAAAGAAACACGTATTCTCGGAAAATCCAATGAAGGGGGAGGGGGCAGGTGAAAGAATTGAAAAATTAATTGACTTAATTGTATGAGAATATTTACATCTATTAAAAACTAAAGTTGTTAGGGCCTACAGACGTGAAAATTGGTATTTGGATCTCCTTTACAAACAAAGAAAAACGCGTTTTGGGGGCAAATCATCTTGGGGGGCGGGAGTGGAAAGGAGTTGAATTCCTATCATGAGGACACATAAATCAAAAACTGAAGAAGTTACAGAGTTACAGTCGTGATAACTGGTATTTAGGAGATCCTTTACTATTAAAGAAACAAGTATTTTTGCCGGAAAATTCACTTAGGGGCGGGGGGGGGGGGTAGTGTGAAAGTGAAAAAAGTGAATTATTTAATCTCAAAACTGAAGGTAATAGACGTGAATATTAGTGTTTGGAATCTCCTTTAACATAAAGAAACACGCCTTCTTAATTTTTTTTTTGGGGGGGGGGGTTGGTAAATAAACTTAACGGCGGTGGGGTGTAAAAGGAGGTGAGACCAATTGAGATTACTGTTCATATTGTATTTATAAGGAGCCTCCGTTGCTCAGGCGGCAGCGCGCCAGCCTCTCACAGCTGGGTTCCGTGGTTCAAATCCCGGTCTCCCATGTGACATTCGTGCTGGACATAACGGAGGCGGGACACGTTTTTCTCCGGATACTCCGGTTTTCCCTGTCAACATTCATTCCAGCAACACTGTCCAATGTCATTTCATTTCATTTGTCATCCATTAATCATTGCCGCAGAGGAGTGCGACAGGTTTCGGCTACCGGCACAATTCCTATTGCTGCCGCTAGATGGGGGCTTTATTCATTCCATTCCTGACCCTGTCGAATGACTGCAAACAGGCTGTAGATTTTCGATGTACTTATTCTGATCATAAACCGATCATTTTTAATCTTTCCTGGGTTCGTTTTCAAGAGCCAACTTTTCCTTCGGAGAATGTTCTTAGATTACAGTAGATTCTCCTGGCATATAAATAAACATTTAAACACATTTGAAATAACCTATAGGAATGAGATTGGCCGTCCAATTTTTCACCTCTACAATAAGGTCAATAATGCACGGAAGTATGTCATTCGTATGGCCAGAAATACCGCACACTTGCCTACGCGCGACAATGGTGCTGATCACATTCTCAACAATGACAATGGCAGCAGATGTAATTTACCGCCATGTAGCGGTCTTGCATCTTGCTGTGGGGTCCAGAACATCTATAATAATAATAATAATAATAATAATAATAATAATAATAATAATAATAATAATAATAATAATAATAATAATAATAATGTTCTGGACCGTCGTCAAATGTGCGGACCGCGCTGGAAACTGGTCCTGGACGGGTAATGACTAAGAATGCAGTCCAGCCGCGGGTTTAGTATCGCCAAGGCTCCTCAAGGATTTGATCCATACTAAAAATGCTTATAGGAAAAGGTGTAAGGACCCAACTGACCGGGTGGAATACCCGGGAAGTACGAAATCGATTGCTGGAAAGAAAGATTGAAAAATGGGAGGAAACTTGCCGTAATCTATTAGAAAACGAGTCAGATCGCGAATTTTGGCGTATTCTCTCAGAAAACGAGTCATATTGCGAATTTCGGCGGATTACATATAAAACAATAAGCATTCAATTCTAAGTTTCAGTATAATGCCGTAGCGAAGCACGGGTATCTTGCTAGTGCAGTATAAAGTAATACGTAATATTGTTTTTGTCAGAAATCCTGAAATACGCACTCAGATCTGGTCAAATTCACACGGCTGAGATTCTTGAGGCGTGAGTATATGCCAATGATTTAAAAGAAGACTGTAATTCAGACTTGGAAAATAAAAAAAGGATATCTCGATTGCGCGTTTCTGAACGTCCTGTGTTAAACTGTGACCTCTAACTGGAAACTAATTAAATGTCATATTTTATTGGAGCTACTAGAACTAGATGGCAATAAAGTTGGACAATGAATTCTTCCTCAATAGACCTATGAGAGAAGTTTGAAATGTAGCTTATATCGTTCCCCGATTGCATCTCCGGCAAGAGACCAGATTTCGGGCATATCTTATTAATTCCTCTGATACGGGAAATAGGTGATTTCATTTGATGTTTTCGCGAGACTCACATATTCATATACACATTACGAACAGTCTTTGAAACATGCAATGGGGTTCGCTTTAGGAAGGGCATCCAGCTGTAAAACAGGTCAAAGTACGTAACAGTTTGCACTTGTGACTCCACCATGTTGTAGAATACGTGGCGGAGAAATAAATGTGGTTATATCGAGTCACGCTGAACATTTCCTGCATGACTTCACTAACGAGGGAACTCATTGGGAAAGCACGAGGAGGAAAAATTATTATTATTATTATTATTATTATTATTATTATTATTATTATTATTATTATTATTATTATTATTATTATTATTATTATTATTATTATTATTATTATTATTGTTACGGAGTTATCCGTGGAAAGCAGAGGTGAAAGAAGGTGCGGGCTGGAATAGGTCTCAACTACCAAATTAAAGTTAATTTAAAACTTTAACAAAGGTTATATTTTCTTTTCAAAATCAACAAATTACAACAAATAACAAAAGTGTAACAGGTACCAAGTAGCAAATCAACAAATTATGAAATTATAGATTAAAGTCGTTACACGTTTTGCGGCTTCGAGCCCCGTTTTACATTCCTTGAGCCCTCAGCTCACAACCAAAGGGCAGAAAACCCCTTCATACCAAGGAGCAATTGCCCCTAATTAGAATGTCGAGCCTCCTAGAGGCACGCAGAGATCAAATTTGGAAAGAGCAGTCCCGCTCTC
The DNA here is from genome assembly GCF_040414725.1 of Anabrus simplex. Classification (NCBI taxonomy): domain Eukaryota; kingdom Metazoa; phylum Arthropoda; class Insecta; order Orthoptera; family Tettigoniidae; genus Anabrus; species Anabrus simplex. The sequence goes on along the minus strand of NC_090268.1, from coordinate 369,397,622 downwards.
AATTTTACAAGCCTATCAAAGGCCACAACAACCTTCACTCCTAACTGCCCTCAAGGCACACATACAGTGAAACAGGGGTATCTTGTACCCAACCTACAGGGCCTTCACATGAAGAAAACAAAGCTTTGGGTTAATTAAATGGCCCAAAAAAACCAAATTGACTGGAGGCGTAGCTTGCACTCCTACATGAAACTTCCTAAAACCTAGGTGGCACTCGGCCAGTTATACAGGGGCTAATCCCATACTAGGGAGGTGACTTGTAGAAGAATAATTTTTTACATTAAGAAGAGAAGAAAATCGGTTATGAAAACGCAGTAACCTCAAGACAACATGAGTAGGAACTCGAGAGGGTTAAGCACTCTCTATCCCAAATTGCGGTTAATTTACATGAATATAGTAAGGTTTACATTGAAAAGGATTCGAACCTTCCCCGCGGGTTAAAACTGCTGAGCTAGCAGGAAATAAAGTTCTTAAACGGCCATTACCTTGTTGATGAACTGCTGTCCGAAGAAAGAGGCGCTTCCCGCCCCCTGCTACATAATCACACACTAAGCAAGTTGTCGATGGAGTGGACCCGAGACAAGAAAATCAGCAGTTTATACACCCTCGTGGAACATTCGAGACCTTTCATGAATGATAACAACCCGCCCACAAACTTGTATTGGTCGGCTAAAGATTACAAGTCAAAACTGAAGAAGAAATCTAGGATTGGTGGAAAATTAATTAAGAAAATTTAGGATTGGCTTAATTTAAAACTGGCGGAAACAGAGATCAATATTTTCAACCCAAAAATTGAAAGAAAGAAATTTAACAAATAACAAACTTATAGATACAAAATGTCTTCAAAAACAGTTCGTTCACTTCGCACGAGGGTGCACAGTTGTAGTTTTTAAGTAGTGACATCTAGAAGAGAATGTCCACACTTCTTGCTACAGAGCAAACAAACACAAATCGAAATAGACATAGTTCAGAACACTTCAAAATTTACAGTAGTGACATCTTCCAAGAAACCTTTGATTTAACACAGATTTTAAAGTTCAGAGTTTCTCCTGTACCACCACCTTCCGATTGAGAGCCCTAAAATCAATCACAGGCCTGAAGCCACCTTGGGGTTTCGGGACTAGAAAAATAGGCGAAGAATACGCTGACTTAGAGGGCCGAATAATACCATCCTTCAGCATCTGATCTATGATTTCCTTCAAAGCTTTCATTTTAGGAGGAGACAGCCTATAAGGTGGAAAACGGACAGGAATCGAATCCGTAACCTCAATCTTGTATTCGATCAGGTCAGTAACACCAAAAGTCTCAGAGAAAACCTCTGGAAACGACTGACACAACTTACGAAGACTCTCTGCCTGCTCCTCAGGGAGATGTCTAAGGTCTAACAACATCTCATCCTGGGTAGGCGAAACAGATGAACACGACACAGAATTACATTTTAATAAGGGAATTTTACAATTCGAAGCAAATTTGAACGTGCACGACTTGCTCTGAAGGTCGAGCACTAGACCGGTGTGAGACATGAAATCAACTCCCAATACAATGGGGCAAGACAAGTGCTTAGCCACAAACAGTTTTATTTTCCAAGAGAACTTCGAAATGCGGATTTTAGCATACAGAAAACCTAAAATATCTAATGGGGATGAGTTTGCCGAAACATAATGAACCGAAGTCGAACAAAAATCAGGAAGATTACAAACAGTTTTCAATTTGGAGTACCATTCAGCCGAAATAATAGAACAAACACTGCCAGTATCTAATAGAGCTGTTACAGGTTCATTATTTAATTCAATTTTGAGAAAAGGAACAGGTGCGGGGGTATCCGCCGCAATCCTAAGACATTCTTTGGGACCTTCAAAAGATAAATTTGAAGACTGAGTTTTCCCTGAAATTTCGATATGTTTACTTGGGGCTGAGCCTCGGGAAGATGGGTTAGCCGACTCAGCCGAAGCCACTAGTCACTTATTATTATTGGCCTTGCTGGACGTTGCACCAGAAGTTGAGCAGGAGGGGGTGCTGTTAGCATTAGGGCAGTTCTTGGCGATATGGGAAAACGCGCCGCATTTAAAGCAGCCTTGAGATGACCCTGCTCCATTCCTTGTCCCACTGGACTTGATCAATGGACATTTATTGCGAGGATGGTCAGGCGACCCGCAAGCATAACATTTACGGGGTGTGACGGGTCGGCGAGGTGGAGGCCGGAAACTACTAGAGGATGGAGGGGGTTCTTTCGCGACACGCAAGGTATCGGCATATCTAACTCCTTCGGCGGAGACAGCCATAGCCTCTAACTCGGCAAAAGTTTGCGGACGCGACGCAAAACACAAGTATGATCTGTAAGATGGTGGAAATCCTTCCACAATGGCTTGAACGATTTGATCTTCGGGAAAATGAAGGGCAAATACCCTGGTATAGAATTTGATGTCTTGTATGAAGTCTGCCAGGTTTTCATCAAGTCGCTGCACTCTATAATAGTACTTCTGAATTAGAGAGGACCTAGCTCGAGCTGGAATAAAATTAGCTAACAGATGGGCGTGGAAGTCTTCTATGGATGACTGTTCAGCAATTGCCCTAACTATCTTGTCGGAGAGAACACCAATTGCATAGGGATAAATGAACTGCAAAATTTGACAAGGAGAAAGAGAAAAACAAGGGCGTGATCCTGAAACTGAAATAAAAACCTTAAGAATGAAATTACGTCACTGGTAGAGTTAACAGAAAACTTAGAAATACCCCTGAGCAACATTGCTAATGGATGAGGCAAACTGCTGAACCCGGGTGACATAGTAGGTAGAGGTCTAAGTGGCTATGAAGCTAATTCAGAAAGTGCATTATTCAAAGAGGTACGTCGTTCAGACTCATTGTCTAATGGGGAAGAGGTTTGTTGAGCTCCTACAGATTTCCTATTTGCTTCTCCTTTAGCAGACACTTCCTCGCTAACTACGTTTACCGTAGCGGGTTGATCAGTTTTGGGAGGTACTGCCCCAGTTAACAATAGGCTAACCTTGCTGGACAAATCAGAAATGTTTTCGAGGACAGCACTAGCCTCCTTCCCTTGAGTATCATTCAATTTAAGAGACAACAGATCACTAACCCTATTGGAAAAATGGTACAATCTAGCTTGTACACGTTTAAGTTGATTAGGTGATGGATCACCCCCTTGAAAAAAACTAACTACCGATGCTAGCTCAGTAGCATTATCAGTGATCGTGGATAGAGCGTCGTCAATCTCTTTTTCTCCCAAGGTTGGGATAGAAATAGGCAAATCAAGGGAATCTTTAAGCTTATTGGTGTCTATCGCAACCGTGCCTCCAGATTGAACATTCCTAACCGTTAATTCATAGATCAATTCCTCCTTGCGCAAATAGCCGGGATGGAGGACGTCGCAAGGCCCGGACATGATGGCAGAACTTTACAAATTTAGAAAAAATAAAAAAAACAGCGACTGAAAAAATTGTTAGAGTTCAAATGAAAAGCATATTTAGCCGTCAAAAGGAGCTAAATTGAGACCCATTCAACCACGCTCTGCTACCACTTCTTACGGAGTTATCCGTGGAAAGCAGAGGTGAAAGAAGGTGCGGGCTGGAATAGGTCTCAACTACCAAATTAAAGTTAATTTAAAACTTTAACAAAGGTTATATTTTCTTTTCAAAATCAACAAATGACAACAAATAACAAAAGTGTAACAGGTACCAAGTAGCAAATCAACAAATTATGAAATTATAGATTAAAGTCGTTACAAGTTTTGGGGCTTCGAGCCCCGTTTTACATTCCTTGAGCCCTCAGCTCACAACCAAAGGGCAGAAAACCCCTTCATACCAAGGAGCAATTGCCCCTAATTAGAATGTCGAACCTCCTAGAGGCACGCAGAGATCAAATTTGGAAAGAGCAGTCCCGCTCTCAATTTTACAAGCCTATCAAAGGCCACAACGAACTTCACTCCTAACTGCCCTCAAGGCACACATACAGTGAAACAGGGGTATCTTGTACCCAACCTACAGGGCCTTCACATGAAGAAAACAAAGCTTTGGGATAATTAAATGGCCCCCAAAAAAAAAATTGACTGGAGGCGTAGGTTGCACTCCTACATGAAACTTCCTAAAACCTAGGTGGCACTTGGCCAGTTATACAGGGGCTAATCCCATACTAGGGAGGTGACTTGTAGAAGAATAATTTTACATTATGAAGAGAAGAAAATCGGTTATGAAAACGCAGTAACCTCAAGACAACATGAGTGGGAACTCGAGAGGGTTAAGCACTCTCTATCCCAAATTGCGGTTAATTTACATGAATATAGTAAGGTTTACATTGAAAAGGATTCGAACCTTCCCCGCGGGTTAAAACTGCTGAGCTAGCAAGAAATAAAGTTCTTAAACGGCCATTACCTTGTTGATGAACTGCTACCCGAAGAAAGAGGTGCTTCCCGCCCTCTGCTACATAATCACACACTAAACAAGTTGTCGATGGAGTGGCCCCGAGACAAGAAAATCAGCAGTTGATATACCCTCGTGGAACATTCGAGACCTTTCATGAATGATAATAACCCGCCCACAAACTTGTATGGGTCGGCTAAAGATTACAAGTCAAAACTGAAGAAGAAATCTAGGATTGGTGGAAAATTAATTGAGAAAATTTAGGATTGGCTGAATTTAAAACTGGCGGAAACAGAGATCAATATTGCCAACCCAAAAAATGAAAGAAGGAAATTTAACAAATAACAAACTTATAGATACAAAATGTCTTCAAAAACAGTTCGTTCACTTCGCACCAGGGTGCACAGTTATAGTTTTTAAGTAGTGACATCTAGAAGAGAATGTCCACACTTCTTGCTACAGAGCAAACAAACACAAATCGAAATAGACATAGTTCAGAACACTTCAAAATTTACAGTAGTGACATCTTCCAAGAAACCTTTGATTTAACACAGATTTTAAAGTTCAGAGTTTCTCCTGTAGGGGATACTTTTTAGGCGCACAATTTAAATTTGCGGGGTCGGGGTGTACCAACCGGTACAATTATTATTATTATTATTATTATTATTATTATTATTATTATTATTATTATTATTATTATTATTATTATTATTATTATTATTATTATTATTATTATTATTATTATATTCCGAAGTCTTTGGCAGCCAGGAGTACAGTGATCTTCGTTGGCAGCGGCTGACTGAGAGCGATCATTGTGTTGAGAAAGAGTTGCTGCTGTGTATTGCACCGTTGACAGACAAGACAAGACAAGTGCCACCAACGGAGGTCCAGGTTCGATTCTCCGTTTGCTACGAAATGTGAAATGTGGTACGAGGGCTGGAACGGGGTCCGCTCAGTCTTGGCAGGTCAAATGAGTAGATGGGGTGGGGGGGGGGGGGTGTTCGATTCCCACCTCAACCATCCTCGAAGTTGTTTCCGTGTTGATCTACATTGCCTCCTGGTAAATGACAGGATGGTATCTCACATACGGCCACGGCCACTTCCTTCCCTCTTCCTTGTTTACTCCTTTCAATGTTCACATTCCCTCACAAGGGCCCTATTCAGCATAATAGGTGAGACCACCTGGGTGAGGTACTGATCCTCCTGCCCAAAGTCTCACTGTCCAGGTGGTAGATATGGGATCCCTCGCAGAGCCCGAGGGAAAAACAACCCTGGGTGGTAAGCGGACTAAGAAAAACGAAACAGAACAACTGCGGGACAAAATTCAGGCACCTTGAAGTCTATAAAATCGTAAAAGAACATAGTGGAGCAGAAAACCAATAACATTATTACCGATCTAACCAACATCTCTGTGAAATAACTATCATAATCTGAGGGATTTGGGCGATTCTTTATTCAAGTGTCTGATTAATTTCGTTGAAACAGGACCATCAATCAAACTTAATGAAACATGAGCTGCCCACTGCATGTATGGGAGAACGGAGGGAAGGGAAACTAATTGCTACCAACATCAGCACAATGGAGCAACTCTGCTCTTCTTAATCATGTACCGAGCTCGATAGCTGCAGTCGCTTAAGTGCGGCCAGTTTCCAGTATTCGGGAGATAGTGGGTTCGAACCCCACTGTCGGCAGCCCTGAAAATGGTTTTCCATTGTTTCCCGTTTTCACACCAGGCAAATGCTGGGGCTGTGCCTTAATTAAGGCCACGGCCGCTTCCTTCCCACTCCTAGCCCTTCCCTGTCCCATCGTTGCCATAAGACCTGTCTGTGTCAGTGCGACGTAAAGCAACTAGCATCTTAATCATGTGATGGGAATTACTTTTTTCATAATATTGACTTGCAGTCCGCCTCTGTGGTGTAGTGGTTAGTGTGATTAGCTGCTACCCCTTGAGGCCCAGGTTCGATTCTCAGCTCTGCCACGAAATTTGGAAAGTGGTACGAGGGGTGGAACGAGGTCCACTCAGCCTCGGGAGGTCAACTGAGTAGAGAAGGGTTCGATTTACACCTCAGCCATCCTGGAAGCGGTTTTCCGTGGTTTTCCTCTTCTCCTCCTCCAGGCAAATGCCGGTATGGTACCTAACTTAAGGCCACAGCCGCTTCCTTCCCTCTTCCTTGTCTATCCCTCCCAATCTTTCCATCCCCCGCAAGGCCTAGGAGGTGAGGCTGCCTGGGTGAGGTGCTGGTCATCCTCCCCAGTTGTATCCCACGACCCTGAGTCTAAAGCTCCAAGAGACTGCCCTTGAGGCGGTAGAAGTGGGATCCCCCCGCTGCGTCCGAGGGAAAATCCGACCCTGGAGGGTAAAGAGATAAAAGGACAAGAAGTGTGTATATTCTAGCATACCTCTCAACCAAACTTGGTACACATATGACGTACTATCTGGAGATGAGATGGGGTTAAAAGTAAATAGTCTAAAATAACCTAGATCAGTGCCGAACCCACTGCTTATGGGGTTGCAAACAACAACTCTAGGTTTGGAGAGTACCTGAAGATGAGTCAAACTAGAGAAATGTTCGTATTTAGCGAATGAAGGATATGAGGGCATGGATACGGGAACATGGTTGGAAACATAAATAAACGTGATCAAATGAGGCCGTAACAATTTTAAAACCGGGCGAGTTGGCCGTGCGCGTAGAGGCGCGCGGCTGTGAGCTTGCATCCGGGAGATAGTAGGTTCGAATCCCACTATCGGCAGCCCTGAAAATGGTTTTCCGTGGTTTCCCATTTTCACACCAGGCAAATGCTGGGGCTGTACCTTAATTAAGGCCACGGCCGCTTCCTTCCAACTCCTAGGCCTTTCCTATCCCATCGTCGCCATAAGACCTATCTGTGTTGGCGCGACGTAAAGCCCTTAGCAAAAAAAAATGTTAAAAAGAAAAACACAACTTGTTTCTGTTTTGGAAGAAAGTCAAATCTCAGAAACTTGATTGACTTGATGACTATGGTTCTCGTAGAGTCAGCTGTTGCTGTTTAGGTCGTGTCCGGGAAGGAGGTCAGCGGGACTACGGATAAACTCGCACGCTATCTGAGTGTACTGTAGTTCAATCTACCAATGTGAAAAAGAAAGTGCTCCACTTATAACAGCCTACAATAGTGTTTGGAAAGTGTCTGGGGGCGTAGCTCAGATGGTAGAGCGCTCGCTTAGCATGTGAGAGGTACCGGGATCGATACCCGGCGCCTCCAGGAATTTTTACACGATTATTTTCTTTACCTTTCGATATGTTATTACGTACTGTGTGTCTATTTTGACATCCTATTTTATATTCGTAATTCTGCTTCCAGTTCAACTTCGTCGTCTAGTGGTTAGTGTGATTAGCTGCAATCTCCGGAGGCTCGGGTTCGATTCCCGGCTGTGTCATGAAATTTGTTGAAAAGTGCTACGAGCTCTGGGACGGGGCTCACTCAGCCTCGGGAGATCAACTGAGTAGAGGGTGGTTCGATTCTCACCTTAGCCATCCTTGATGTGATTTTCAGTGTGTTCCCACTTATCCTCCAGGCCAACGCTGGGATGGTATCCAATTTAAGGCCACGGCCGCTTCCTTCACTCTTCTCATCCCCCACAAAACCCCTGTTCAGCATATCAGGTGAGGCCGCCTGGGTAAGATACTGTCCTCCTCCCCTGTTATATCCTCGACCAAATATCTCACGCACCACATTGCCCATCAGGCGGCAGTGGTAGGATCCCTCCCTGAGTTCGAGGGAAAAGCCAACCCTGGAAGGTCAACTGATTAAGAAAGAAATAAAGAACAATAAAAGATCGTATAGACCCTCTCAGAAAATAATAGTTATATCATTATGGAACAAGTGTTAAGAGTTATGAAAGCTGTAGTAGTATCAGTTATTATTACTTAATCTGTTTACCCTCTAGGGTTTGTTTTCCCGCGAGCTCAGCTATGGATACCATCTCTACCGCTTCAAAGGCAGTATTCTCTAACGTGAGATATCTGTCTAGGATACAACTGGGAAGGTGGACCAGTACCTCACCCAGGCGACCTCACATGCTGTGCTGAGCAGGCGTTTTGTAGGGGATGGGAAGAGGGGATGAATTTGCTGTGGTCTTAAATTATATACCATCCCAGCATTTGTCTGGAGAATAAGTGGGGAAATCATGGAAAACCACTTCGAAGTTGCCTGAATTGACCGCCCGAGGCTAAGTGGATCCCGTTCCAGTCTTCGTAGCACTTTCCAATTTTAGTGGCTGAAACGGAAATCTACCCCGGCCTCCGGGGGTGGAAGCTAATCATACTAAGCGCTATATCACAAAGGCGTACATCACCTTATGTATAAGCCTAATTGTGTATATATCTAAGGAGGAACTCATCCGGCCTCGAGGTCGTGAAAGTACGATGTTAAGTTTGATACCCTTGATGGCCCACCACATCATATAATTCGTATGCTAACGGGAAATTTTGTCCACAGGCGAATGACATAGTCTAATATTTATGTCTGGGTGATGCTCGTGGGGAGCGAATTGTCGGTCTCGAATGTTTCTCCGATCGGTATCATGCAAATGAGTGCACCGTATCTCCCTCAAGCGTTAATATAAGAATGAACTTAAAAAACATTGTAATCGCTGAAAAATAACACACATATATCTTTCTTCTTTCTTTATTAATCCCTTTACTTTTCAGACTTGGCTTTTCCCTCGGTCTCAGCGAGGGATCTCGCCTCTATCGCCTCAAGAGCAGTGCCCTGCAGCGTGAGACTTTAGGTCCGGAGATACAGCTGGGAAGGAGGACCAGGCGGCATCACCTGCTAAGTTGAACAGGGGCCTTGTGGGGGAATGGGAAGAATGGAATCGATAGATGAGGAAGAGCGAAGGAACGGCCCTGTCCTTACGTTAGATACCATACCGGAATTTGTCTGGAGGAGAATTGGGAAACCACAGAAAACCACTTCGAGGATAGCCGAGAAGGGAATCGAACATCCCTCGCAGAGTACTTTTCAAATTTCGCGGCAGAGCCGGGAATCGAACCCTTTTCTGCGGGGATGATAAGTTATTACGCTAACCACTAATCCACACAGGAGGACCTGTTTTAATTATTATTATTATTATTATTATTATTATTATTATTATTATTATTATTATTATTATTATTATTATTATTATTATTTGCTATTTGCTTTACGTCGCACTGACACAGATAGGTCTTGTGGCGACGATGGGATAGGAAAGGCCTAGGAGTTGGAAGGAAGCGGCCGTGGCCTTAATTATGGTACAGCCCCGGCATTTGCCTGGTGTGAAAATGGGAAACCACGGAAAACCATCTTCATGGCTGCCGACAGTGGGACTCGCACCCACGATCTCCCGATTACTGGATTCTGGCCGCACTTAAGCGACTGCAGCTATCGAGCTCGGTGTTTTAATTATTAGCTAGAAATGGAGGATAATTCGTATTTAGGATTAAGTTTGGTGTCAGGCATGCCAGTAAGGAAACTGCAGTACTTCACCAGTATGTGTGGAACTAGGTTATATTATAATCTATACCTGGAGTGTTCGAACGTCTCCGTCAATCAAGGAAATGGCGTGTTCAGGAGTGCATTCAGGTGTATGGTAGATAGTTTGAGGACTTCCTGCCCTGTTGTATACGATGAATTTTTTTTTTTCAAATTCAAGATTTCACAAGAATAGTACTTTACAAGTTTACCTGTCAAATCGCTTGCAATACTTGACAACTCTTGAGAAGTCTTTAAATGTCTCTTTTTTTTTTCACAAGTACATGAGAGTCCCATAGCGAAAACTCTGCCATTTTACCCATCTGTGTCCGAGAATTACCGATGATTCGAAAAATTGCTACTCTATTTCACTGGCGAGGAGAGAAAACAGTCTGTCATCGCTAATAATTAATTCAAATACATAGATTTTGTTAATTAAGGAGCTAAACGGATGAGAGGGGAGAAAGCTCACATCACAACAGACGGGCCCTTTTAGGGATTTAACTTTGATGTAATTTAGTGCAGCCCCAGTACGCTGCCCTTGAGGAGGTAGAGGTGAGTCCGATCCGCTGAGTTCGCAGAGTCCGAGGGAAAAACCGACCCTGCAGGTTAAACAGATAAAGAAGAAGAAGTTATTTAGTTATTTATATTTTTTTAAATTAGTAATAGGCAGAACGATTGTGGAGGTACCATTTAAGACAGGTCTCAAGTTAGCTAATCGCTGCGGTGTTTGAAACGAGTGCTCGGCTTCTTGGTCCTTACGACCCGTTTTAAGAATGGGATGCCTGGGTCGGTAGACTGACTAAAAAGGATTCTATTTGGTCATCTTTACTATTTTATTTACCTGAGATCTATTAAGCGGAGTAATAAGATCGGTTCGTATCATTTTATAAGATTTCAGTAACGGCACTCTAGTCATCGTATGTAGTGTTTTGTTCTAAAAAGTTTGAAAGTGATGGGAGATTGGATGGGATAGACAAGGAGGAGGGAAGGATGTGTCCGTGAATGTTCTAATCGATCAAAGAGTTGCCAAGTCTTCGTCAGAATTGACTAATGGAATTCCAGTATTAACTGTGCGCACTATATCGCTGGGTATGAGGCACATCCGTGCCTGTTGTATACATGGCACAACATAAAAGTTTATTGCTTCAACACATTTATACAATATGTACATAAAATGGAACGAAACTTTTCTTGAAGCTTGTTGAGTTGCACACTTCTTCTTTCTTTTCCTACCGCTTTTCCCACACCTGTGGGGTCGCAGGTGCGATCTGTGTCGCACATGTGGATTTGGCCCTGTTTTACGGCCGGATGCCCTTCCTGACGCCAACCCTATATGGAGGGATGTAATCACTATTGCGTGTTTCTGTGGTGGTTGGTAGTGTAGTGTGTTGTGTGAATATGAAGAGGAGAGTGTTGGGACCTCCGTGGTCTGACTTGCGGTGTAGTCTGGTCGTTGGACACTGTAGGAGTCCTGGAGAGGTGAGAAACGTTGCTCCTTATATAGCGCTGGCTGACGTCACCGACGATCACGTCAGCGCACTGCAGTCTGCCTCGTGGTCTCTGGAAACATCGATGTGTCGGGCGGGCTGCGGAGATTGTAGGCGCGGACGAGACACACACAACACTGCCTGTATGGTTTTTGATACTGCTGATTACGAATCTGATGTTAAAATTGAAAAATTCAAAATGGCGGATCCAATATGGCGGACCAAATTCATCAGATGGATTAGATGTTGAAACATCTTTCACAATTTTGGAAGCATCTAAATTTCCTGAAGCTCGGAGACTCATTTGCGCAGCGTATGCCAGTTCTTTGTGATTATACTTCTCACGAATCTCCGCGGTTCTTCTTCTTTTTGATCTGTCAGACATTTCGTAAAATTCTTTGGAGGTCGACCCATTGATCCACGCTGTTCGCTTCTCGTAGTAACACCAGGTACAGGAAAATCAATTAAACCATTTAGCCATGTTTCATTTTTCTTAAAAAAATAATCATCACGTTTGGAAGCCTACTTATGTTTGGTCCTAAACACGTGAAATAAAGTTGAAATAATTGGCCTCATATATTCCGGTAATGTATAAGGTTGTCCAATATTGTCAGCCACAAACTTTTCCAAATTGTCAACAACTACTTGCAGGTCACTGGAGAGATATGGTTTCATTTGGATGAAAATGTCTTTTCTCGAAAAATGCACATTATCATGGTTACTAGATGAACCTGAAAAAGCATATAAAATAATATATATACATATATATACATATGTATGTGTGTGTTTGTGTGTGTCTGTGTGTGTATGAAAAAAAGGTAGGGCAGAATATAATAGCATCGTTTGTCCTTTTCTAAGTTATGCGTCAGATCCTTCAAAAGAAGGGTCAATTTTTCCATCTCCTTTCATCACATTATTTCCTTTACTATGCTACACGTATAAATAATAGCATAATTCACAGAAATATTGCTATAACTGAACTTTTATATAACTTTTTACAAAATGCATAAATATCGGCTAATACCAATTTTCACTTCAAATGTGGTTCATTACCGGAGTAGTGGCTAGTAGTGCGTTTTTCCAAGAGATTTTGAAAGTAAATTAATTATACTTCATCATAGTATGCGAGATTTAGCCGAATGCTGTCGTATACATAACTTTTACCTATCATTTGTTACTATATTTCAGTATTATTTTACGTTATTTAGCATAAAAGTTAATTATAAATAAACAACTGTTACTATTTTTTTTAACATCTAATAAGGTTTTAATAATAAACTACATACCTGGAGAAACATTATCCATTTTGTCGATACTTTTATAAACGTCTGAGATCACTTTTACCAATATCTTAACATGTGATACGTTGCTCGTTCAGCTTGCCTCGTGCGTGACTAACAGAAATGCTACGCATTTGACCTGCTGTGCAACTTCACAATGAACCGGCCGGCTGTTTCTAGGACCGGAATTCAATAGTCCCAACGTTCCTATTACCAACTTATGAGTCGAAAATCCCCAATAGATAACTTTCTTTTTTTCGGACTTTTGGCCACGTTTTCGTCATTTCGTCCCACTGTGCGGTGGCGTTATTAGGCCTTATGTGGTTAACACTATAATTACCACTTTTCTATACACTAAAACAACGCCCTATGGACTCTACACTATAAATAACACATTTACAAAGGAACTAAGATGAGACTCATCAATGAAAAATCGCTAGTTTAGATATTTCACTCGCTGAATTGGAACCATGTGTTACTTCTGCATGTTAGTAAAATATAAACAAACAAAGGAGCCACGCTTGTACTACCACGATTAATATAAATACGAATTCCTAAATGTAAATAATACAAATATGGTGCATAATATATTTAAACTATGAAAGTATACATGTGTGGCAGATATAAATTGAGTACTGTTTGGAAGAGTTACAAGGTTCCCTCCGTCAGTTCAAATTAAAATATTTCCTAACATAACGTAATTGTATTGATTACGTAGTAAACAAGTGACTGTCAGCATGCCCAGGTGTACTTCTATGGCAAATACGCCTCAAAATACTTAAATATCCAGCGAAAAACACACAGTAAACTATCATTATGCCATTACAGGGGAAGTGGGTGTGGTTCTGGGCTTTTAAATGTCCTGCAGGCTCATATTAAATGGCTTCTACAAGCTTTAAACAAGCCGGAATGACTAAAGTGAAAACATTTTCTGAAAGAGGAAGTATTGGGATATTTTTCATGAATAAAAAAAAATAGTTTTTGACTCGAAATAGGAAAATTTCAGTCATAACTCCCCTTAAGAATGCATAATTTCGTGGCATACATGTATACAATTTACAGCAATGTTTCCAGAAACTGTATTTCACTCGTATTGTGTTACCGATCGCTAATTGCATGATTGTATTCAGCACCTAAGTTAATATTTGTCGGCCGTTATTATACACTCATTTTTATTGCTATCCCGGAGATTTAGTGACCTCGGAATGACGTGTCAGTGTTCCCAATGTCCTTATGGTTTGAGTGAACATGTCCCTATATTTTTAATTGTACCAATGCGCCATTAATTGCGATTTAAAATTGATTATATTATCATTGCTTCCCCATAAAGAGAGCTCTAGGATGGGTACACCAACATGGCGGACCGCGCGCTCAACTTAGCGTACATTCTCCTGCAGCGGGGAGCTGCCAACAGCGACCCAAAGTCTCACGCTCCAGGACACTGCCTTTGAGGCGGGAAAAGTGGGATCCCTCGCTCAGTCAGAGGGAAAAACCAACAATGGACGGTAAATAAATAAATAAATAAATAAATAAATAAATAAATAAATAAATAAATAAATAAATAAATAAATAAATAAATAAATAAATAAATAAATAAATCGACTGCCTCTGTATTGTAGTGGTTATTGTGATTAGCTGCCACCCCGGTAGACCCTGGTTTGATTCCCGGCTCTACCACGAAATTGAAAAGTGGTCTTGGGCTGGAATGGGGTCCACTCAGCTTCAGGGGGTCAACTGAATACAGAGGGTTCGACTCCCACCTCAGCCATCCAAGTGGTTTTCCGTGGTTCCCCACTTCTCCTCCAGGCAAATGACGAGATTGTACCCAACACAAGGCCATGGCTGATTCAGTCCTTCCTCCTTATCTATCCCTTACGAACTTACCATCGCATCCCACCCAAGGCCCCTGTGCAGCATAGCAGGTGAGGCCGCCTGGGCGAGGAACCCGTCCTCCTTCCCGGTTTTATCCCTCCAGCCCAAAGTCTCACACACGCTCCAGGACACTGCCCTTGAGAGAGTAGTGCGGTATCCCTCGCTGAGTCCGTGGGAAAAAACAACCCTGGAGGGTAAACCTATTAAGAAAGAAAGAAAGAAAGAAAGAAAGAAAGAGAGAAGAAAAGAAAGAATAAATAAATATAAAATAAATACAATAAATGCTAACATCTGAAGATAATCCGAAATATTTACAAAAACGCTCATATGTAACATGAAAGAGAATATTGAAGCGGGCGTATTAAATAACTAGGGACTTTTTTGTGTACGTCTTTTCTCTGCATCAAGCAATTTAAAAATTCTGGAGGCGCCGGGTATCGATCCCGGTACCTCTCACATGCTAAGCGAGCGCTCTACCATCTGAGCTACGCCCCCAGTTAGAGATTCGGTTTCGAACAGTTCGTCTTTACTGATCCAGTTGTCTGATAGTTCTGAAAGTAACACCCAGAGAGCGCGTGGCCATTGGCACACACTCGGTGTATCCTGAGGACAGTGGACCTCGCGTGACCGCTACTTTCATTGCCGTTGTTGGGGACGTGCCAAGTTGCTGCCGTGCCTTGAAGAAGGTCGCGGCCGTCCGGTTTCCTGGTAGCATTCATGAGCGTTGGAGGTGTTGCATCGTACAGGGGTCTATGGATACTTTTATCCTCCGGATCGCGTATTACGACTGACCCGAGCAAACTAACGTGCGGCCATTTTTAAAGGTCCGCAGGGTGTTTTAATCACGCCAATAGTTTTGAAAGTTTTCAGGAGTTTAATATGGTTACCCACACTGCCCTTGAGGAGGTAGAGGTGGGATCCCTCGCTGAGTCCGAGAGAAAAACCGACCCTGGATCATGTCAGATCATGACGACGACGAATATGGTTTCCCTGTTTACGCCCTTTGTCCACTATAAAGAACTTGGATTTCTGTATTATTTTATAATACTCCATTTCAGTTTGTATGCATCATTGCAGCTATATCTTCTCTTCTTAATCTGTTTTCGGTTTTCTCCCTCGGACTCAGCGACGGATCCCACCTCTACCGTCGCAAGGGTAGTGTCCTGGAGCTTCAGACATCGGGTCGGGGGATACAACTGGGGAGGATGACCACTACCTCTCCCGGGCGGCCTCACCTGCTATGCTGAACACAGGCCTTGCTGGGGAATGGGAAGGTTGGAAGGGATAGACAAGAAAGAGGGAATGAAGCGGCCGTCGCCTTAAGTTAGGTACCATCCCGGCATTTGCCTGGAGGAGAAGTGGGAAACCACGGAAAACCACTTCCAAGATGGCTGAAGTGGGAATCGAACCCATCTCTACTCAGTTGACCTCCCGAGGCTGAGTGGACCCCGTTCCAACCCTCGTACCACTTTTCAAATTTCGGGGCAGAGCCGGGAATCGAACCCGGGCCTCCGGGAGTGGCAGCTAATCACGCTAACCACTACACTACAGAGGCGGACGATGTTATTGCTTACTGTTGATAAACGAGAAGTTAATTAGCATAAACTAATCTGAAAATTTATTTGCTATTAAGAAATTGTAGATTATAGTTTTCGAAAGAATTCGGAAATTATTCGAAGTGCCACTTAATCAAATTTCAATGGAAGTCAGTGTCCGGTTCCATGGCTAAATGGTTCGCGTGCTGGCCTTTGGTCAAAGGGGTCGCGGGTTCGATTCCCGGCAGGGTCTGGAAATTTAACCTTAATTCGTTAATTTCGCTGGCACGGGGGCTGGGTGTAAGTGCCGTCTTCATCATCATTTCATCCTCATCACGACCACGCAGGTCGCCTATGGGAGTTAAATCAAAAGACCTGCATCTGGCGAGCCGAACTTGTCCTCGGACACTCCCGGCATAAAAGCAATACGCCATTTCATTTTTTTTTTTTCAAGGGAAGTCAGTGTAACTACGGTATACATCATAGCGAAATTCAAAGTAAATATTAAAAGGAAACACCTTGGAGTTTCGTGATATCCGAGTGGCATAATGATTCATTGGTTTCTGATCAAGACGGCCGTGATTCGAAACCCAGCCAATGCACAGGGATTAAAAAAAGAACCAAATCGCCATCGCGCTGCAATTTTGATAGACCTTGGCCCACGAAGCCCCTAAGGCCAGAACCTATATTTGAGCTTTAAATAATTTTATTGGATACAGATATCATGTGCCATCTGGGAACTCGCTACTTGCCAACACTTTACGTTTTCCACCTTTGAAGGAATCTGTCATTTAAATGATGGGGATGAACATTTTATAATTATATTGGTGTAATTTTTTGGAAGATCTGAAACACACTATTGGATTACAAAGTGCACAAATATGTAAACAGACGTCTATGAAAATTTAAAGTTCCTGTGGCTCCGGCCATCGATCCCGGTACCTCTCCGATGCTAAGCGGGCGATCTACCATCTGAGTTACACTCCCGTCTGCTTACGCGTAACTAAGCTGTTTGTTCTTACTGTTCCAGTTGTTTTTGTTCTGACGGTAAAACATAGAGACTACGTTACCTTTGGGACATGTTAATGGTGGTCAGTGGACAAGGCTACTCG
Organism: Anabrus simplex; assembly: GCF_040414725.1. Classification (NCBI taxonomy): domain Eukaryota; kingdom Metazoa; phylum Arthropoda; class Insecta; order Orthoptera; family Tettigoniidae; genus Anabrus; species Anabrus simplex. Next base: position 369,380,467 of record NC_090268.1, on the reverse strand, counting down.
TGTGACCGCTACGTTCACTACGATCTTGTAGAGGGAGTAAATTACTCCTAACTTGAAACTGAAAATAACTAGTTTTCTCTTACACGTGAACGCAATGATAATTTTACGTGGTGGACACCTCATCATCATAATGGTGTAAAGGCCAAACCGTGTCTCTGCAACCATTCCTTCCTATTCTCAGCCGCTCTCTTTAGTTCTCTGTTAACTCTCGAAACCCAGCCTTTCCTTTTACATCACCGATATACTCCCTTGGTCTTACTCTTTCACACTTACCTAGTATCTTTCCTTGTGTTTTCTCTTCTAAACACTGGCTCTCTCTTCATATGTTTTCGAACATTTTGCCATCGGTCTTCCCTCCAGTCAGGTTTGGTTTATCCCTCGGACCTCTGCCGCCTCAAGGGCAGTGTCCTGGAGCGTGAGACGTAGGGTCATGGAAATACAACAGGGAAGGACGGCTAATAAATCGCCCCGGCGGCCTCACATGCTATGCTGAATATGGGCCTCGTGGTGGAATGGGAAGACTGGAAGGGATAGACAAGGAAGTGGCCGTGGCCTTAAGTTAGGTACCATCCCAGCATTTACCGGCAAGAGAAGTGAGAAACCACGGAGAAACACTTCGATGATGGCTGTGGTGGGAATCGAACCACCTCTAAGCATCTCTACTCAGTTGATCTACAGAGACTGGGTGGATTCCGTTCCAACCCTCGTACCACGTTTCAAATTTCGTAGCAGAGCCGGGAAATGAACACGGGCCTCCGAGGGTGGCAGTTGAGGTTTGGTGGCACAGTCTTTAGATGCTTATAGATCATCTAACTAATAACTAATCTGTTCTACAATGAATTATCTTTTCACCCAGGATGAAGAATGTGAAATCTCTGTGTATAAGAATAAGGATAGAAATTGTTGAAGATGAAGGAATAAGAAAAACATTAATGGACATGTTCCTCCTCCGTGGTGTGGTGGTTAGCGTGATTAGGTGCCACACCCGGAAGCCCCGGTTCAATTTTCGGCTCTCCCACGAAATGTAAAAAGTTGTACGAGGGCTGGAACGGGGTCCTCTCAGTCTCGGGAGGTCAACTGTGTAGAGGTGGGTTCGATTCCCAACTCAGCCATCCTCCAAGTGGGTTTCCGTGGTTCCCAACTTCTCCTCCAGGTAATTGGCAGGATGGTACCTAACATAATGCCACGGCCGCTTCCTTCACTTTTCCTTGTCTGTCCCTTCCAATCTTCCGATCCCTCCAAAAGGCCCCTGTTCAGCATAGCAGGTGAGGCCACTTGGGCGAAGTAGTGATCCTCTTTCCCGGTTGTATCTCCCGACTCAAAGTCTCACGCTCGAGGACACTGCACTTGAGGTGGTAGAGGTGGGAACAGGTAAAAATCGACCCTGGAGGTAAACAGATTAAGAAAAAAAGAAAGTAAGTTACTGGACATGATCAGTGATAAGTTACAGAGAATAGTACTGTATAAAACCAGGTTCAGGATATTGAAGGAGAATGTGTAGCTTTCAGTGACACTACAAAAAGATCTAGGGAATGAGAAGTGTAAAATTGTGGAGAATAGTGGTTTTTGTGTGCTGGTAATCATTTTGGTAATAATTAAACGAAGCATTAAACATAATCGAAGAACAGTTAATACATGCAGTAGTAAAGAAAGATAGGAAACAAAGGAGGGCAAAACCTTGGTTCAACCAAGAGTGCTACAAGGCAAGAAAAGAGGCGTTATAAGTACTGCATAAAGCAAGAACCTCACAAACACAAAAGGACTTAGAGGAGTATAATACGGCCAGAAGATGCTACAAACAAACGGCAAACAAGCATAAAAGCAACTACCAGGCAGAAGAAGAAAAGGAACTTATCCTACAAGCCGAACAAAAATGGTACAACGCCTTAATACCGAAGAAACCCTATTTCCCTAGGGACTTCCTTCAGGACAGAGAAACACGTCCAGCAAATGAAGACCAGGAAGAAGAAGTGGAGTCAGCGACTCCATTTGCAATAGACGAAGTACGAAAACAAATCACCTACTCGAAGAATGGTAAAGCATGTGGACCAGATGCTATTTTTTTGGGAGCATCTTAAAGAAACAGCACCTGAACTCGCGAAAACATGGACAGAGCTCTTCAGTAAATGTCTGTGACAAGGAAAAATCCCGGATAAATTGAGGATATCTACGCTGAAGGTATTATACAAAGGAAAAGGGGATTCCAGGGACCTAAACTCCTACAGAGGGATAAATCTGGAATGCTCTCCACTGAAAATTCTGACAGGCCTCCTGGGCAAAAGAGTTAGCAAAATGACATCTCACGCAATCCCCTGAACGCCAGTTTGATTTCACGAAACAGAAATTCACAATCCAAGCAGTAAGTTGCTTGCAGAAAGACATAGAAACAGCGTTGGAACTCCCAAGAGGGAAACTTCATGCAATATTTATAGACCTCACAAAAGCCTTTGACTTGTTAAATAGAAAACTTATAATGGACAAATTAAAAAATCGTCGGAAAGAACCAAGTTGCAAGACTGATACAACATATCCTGTCAAACAATCAAATAGTAATAGACAATAGGGTATCCACAACAGACCCTATGAACCAAACAAATGGAATGCTACAAGGCGATCCCTTAGGTCCTCTACTTTTCATAATAGCCACCGCAGAAGTGCCTAAATAGACACAAAAAATGTGAAAATCTATGCTTACGCAGACGACATGGTCATTGTTTCACAAAACTTGGAAAACATTCGAACAGCCTTCTTCAAACTTACAACATGAGCAGAAAAGAATGAGCTTACTATAAATAGCAGAAAAACGGTAAAAATGACAGTCAGAAGAGGAGGCAGACTATCAGCAAATGACGTCATCATGTATATGAATATTCCGATGAAGAACGTACCGTATTTCAAATATTTAGGAATCACACTTCAGACGAGTGAAGACGTCTATGGCCATCACATTAAAGAACGAACCATCGCGGGAAAGTCGGCAATTAATAGCATAAAGAACCTAGGACATCTATCCCTGCCCACAGCTACCACACTGTTTCACTTAAAAATTGCTCCCATCATAACATATGGACTGGAAACCATCTGGACACACCTAAAGAAGAAAAAATTTCGAAGACCTAGAAAAAGTTGAAGCCATTTTCCTCAGAAAATACTTCAAGAGCATTATGTCTGTCAAAGTACACATTATTCCGACTTACATATGTACTGACAAGAGAGCAATTTTTCATCGAAGACCTACGCCTCGACGTGCTTCTACCAGCTACCAAAGCCTACTTGGATGTACTGCAGGAACTCAATAAGAAGAAACAAAAGATTTGGCCAGAGTTTTATTCAAAGATGGCGATGATATATACGGAATGGGCACAAGCCAGATATGACCTACGTCATGTATTGACAAGATTTGCCGTACACGGATTCCATCATCGGATATGCCTAACAGATAAATTCCATGACCCGGACGACAACTGCAAGTGTAAATTATGCGGAGCCTACTGTGACCGATATCATCTGATACTGTGCAACGAAAGACAAAACTCTTGGACAAGTTTCTGTTAGAACTAAATGCATATTGTGCGAAAGTTATCATATTAATAATTCTGGGTCGCTTGTAAACGTAAAGGCGAGACGGGTCAATGAAGGCTCAGAAAAGAACTGACCTATCTAAGCAACAGTACTTGTACAAAAATAGGGCTGATAAAATTTATTTTAAAGTTCAAAAGCAAATCATGAGGATTTTTCTCTGTCCCTTGAAAATATTTCACGCCGACAATTGCAGCACGTTTTAAAGATTGATTACTTTTTGCAAAGAAGAAAACAATGTTCATCACTTAGCGGCATTTTTACTCGGAAATGTCTTCTTGGTCCACCTCTGTGGTGTAGTGGTTAGTGTGATAAGCTGCATTACCTGAAGGCCCGGGTTCAATTCCTGGCTCTGCCAAGAAATCTGAAATGGTACGAGTGATGGATCGGGGTTCACTCAGCCTCAGGGAGTCAAATGAGTAAAGGGGGTACGATTCCCACCTCAGCCATCCCAGTTGAGGTGTAGTTATTATTCGGTAGGACATACGAAGAGAATCGTTTCTTACACCCAGAAGTCGTGGAGCGTGTACAAGTTGACTATGCAGTTGACCTCCTTCGAGGACCTTCCAGCAATAACAGCAATTTCCATCTTCTGTGTGAGGACAGTTAATCATTGTCTAACTTTTAATTGTAGCCCAATCGTGCGAATTGGCTACGTCGTACTTGTCTTGTAGCTGTGAAATTCCATTTAAGACATGGCGAGGTCCGCCTCTGTGGTGTAGTGGTTAGTGTGATTAGCTGCCACCCCTGGAGGCTCGGGTTCGATTCCCAGCTCTGCCACGAAATTTGAAAAATGATACGAGGGCTGCAACGGGTCCCACTCAGCCTCGGGAGGTCAACTGAGTAGAGGTGGGTTCAATTCCCACTTCAGCCATCCTGGAAGTGGTTTTCCGTGGTTTCCCTGTTCTCCTCCAGGCAAATGCCGGGATGATACCTAACTTAAGGCCATGGCCGCTTCCTTCCCTCTTTCTTGTCTATCCCTTCCAATCTTCCCATCTCCCCACAAGGCCCCTGTTCAGCATAGCAGGTGAGGCAGCCTTGGTGAGGTACTGATCATCATCCCCAGTTGTATCCCCCGATACAGAGTCTGAATCTCCAGGACACTGCCATTGAGACGGTAGAGGTGGGGAAAAACTGACCCTGGAGAGTAGACAGATAAAGAAGAAAAGACATTGCGGGTCCGATAGCTCTTGATGATAGAATTCCTTGGTTTGCTGTTTTCACAAAAATTTTATGTCGGTCTGTACTTACAACCACGCCCTGCTTTTACCATCTTACACCTATCTCTGTGGCCTATATCTAAACCAAACCAAACCAAACCCCACGGCACAACCGCCCCAAGTGTCCGCAGCTCAGCCCGAATGCCTGCAGATTATAAGGTGTCCTTTGGTCAACACGAAGAATCCTCTCGGCCGTTATTCTGGACTTCTTAGACCGGGACCGCCATCTCACCGTCAGATAGCTCCTCCATAATCACGCAGGCTTGGTGGTCATCGAACCAGCCCTCATATCCAGGTAAAAATCCCCGATCTGCCGGAACTCAAACCCAAGGACTCCGGGTTAGAGGCAGGTACGCTACCCCTACACTGCTGGGCCGGTTCTGTAGATTATAAAGGCTATCAATAGAATATATAGAATATACTTCTTCTACATGTCTTTCTCTGCTAATCGGTTTTACCTCCAGGTCTGGTCTTTCCCTCCGACTCAGCGAGGGATCCCACATCAAGTGCATCAAGGGCAGTCCAGTATCCTGAACCGTGAGACTTTGGGTCGGGGAGATACAACTGAAAGGGAGGATGCTATGCTGAACAGGGGACTTGTGGAAGGTTGCAAAGATTGGAGGGGATAGACGAGGAAAAGGGAGGGAAGGGACCATAGCCGTATGTTAGGTTCCATTCCGCCATTTGCCTTGAGGAGAAGTAGAAAACCGTGGAAAAATACTTCAAGGTTGGCTGAGGTACGAATCGAACCACCCCCTCTCCCTTACTCAGTTGACTTCCCAAGGCTAAGTGGACCCCCTTCTAGTCCTCTTAGAAATTTTCATTGAGCCGAACGGCACGTAATAACACTAACCACTACATGGCAGAGGAGTGCTGTTTGCTGTTTTCACACAAAGAAAATATCGGGTTTGTACTTACAATTAGAGCCACGCCACTGCTTTTATTTTTTCACTGTAACATATATCCAAACCAAACTAAGTCCGTTGGCGCAACAACCGCGAAGGGCCATGGCCTACCAAGCGACCGCTGCTCAGCCCTAAGGCCTAAAGATTATGAGGTGTCGTGTGGTCAGCACGACGAATCCTCTCGGCCGTTATTCTGGGTGTCCTAGACCGGGGGCACCATCTTACTGTCAGATGGCTCCTCAAATGTAATCAAGTAGGCTGAGTGGACCTCGAACCACCACTCAGATCCAGGTAAAGATCCCTGACCTGGCCAGGAATCGAACCCGAGGCCTCCGGGTTATAGGGCAGGCACGCTATCCCTACACCGTGGGGCCGGCTCGGTAGCCGATATATATAGGCTATCAATGTCTATATATTTGATTTCTTATATATTTATGCAATTTGATTATCATTACGTAATATAGGGGCTGCCTGCCCGAGGCGGTAAAGGCGTGCCCTGTACATCTGGAAGTACGTGGGTTCAATTCCCCATCAGGAAGTCTAAAAATTAAGCCGCAAAATTTGCACGTCCGGAGGTGCATATGACCCTGAGACTCATTCAGCCTACACCAGGTTAATTCCTGGGGGTGAAGGTGGCCGAGCGTAGAGCTAACCATCTCACCCATCAAGTGCCGAGGTTACGTTAGTAGAAGCCTTTACATCCCACCGCCTCACCCCCAGGGTCTGTACGTAGATGACTTTGCTTTGCTTTAACTTTTTAATATTGTAGTCATTCACGAAAATAGTTACAATAAATAAAACTCAAGCTCCAGATTGTCTCTAGATGATTTTTAGATCTCTCGCTATGTTGTGTATGATAATGCCGTTACTGTTATATATATCAGTCAAGGAAGACCTTGTAAGAAGAGAAATTTGCTCTCTTCGAACATTGATATGTAGGAATGAGTAGGACGTTTTTGAAGACTTTCGTATGGAGCGTGGCATCGCTTGGTAGTGAAACATGGACGATAACTTTCTCAAAAAGAAAGAGAACAGAAGCTTTAAAAATGTGGTGTTCCAGAAGAAAGCTGAATGTGAGATGGGTAGATCGAATCACGAATGAAGAGATATTGAATCAAACTGGTGACAGGAGAGCAATTTTCCTAAATTTGGCGAGCAGAAAAGATACAGTAGATTGATAGGGCACATCTTAAAACACCCAGGACTTGTTCAGTTGTTTTTGAGGGAAGTGTAGGTGGTAAAAACGGTAGAGGTAGACCAAGGTATGAATTTGACAAGCAGATTAGAGCAGATGTAGAATGTAATAGTTACGTAGAAATGATGAGGTTAACACAGGATAGAGTGGCATCAAGAGCTATGTCAGACCAGGCTATATGCTTATGAGGCAAACAACAACAGCAGCAAATTATATATTCCGTTTGTATACATCCTGGACTGTATTTCAGTTACATAGAAACAAAACGATAAGCAATCAAATGTTGTCACCTACAGGATCTTAAAAGTGGGTCTTTCTGTATAGTTTGCTGTCTCAAAGGAAATAGAGGGCGTGTTCTTATATTCACCACTTTGTGGTCTTTGGGGACTGCAAACGTTAGATGTAAATTTAATGTCGCTCTGACGGTACGTTATTGGATCCTGAATTGAATGTGTCAAGAAACGGAGAAGGTAGTGTTGTGTAGAAACACAGTGAAAATATCTGAAGGAGCCAAATATCGATCCCAGTACCTCTCACTTCCTAAGCTAGCGCTCATACCATCCGAGAAAGTAATTTTCGTCGTTCTTAACACAAGAAACTTTATTATTACGTCTACAGATGGATGATGGTGAATGTCCATCAAGTCTACACTGCAGTTGAACTCCGTCTTCTGACCCTAAATTGGCATGTTCGTTCCTAGCTCTGTCCGATGGTATTTAAAGGAGCTCAAATATGTCGGGCTCGTATGGGTAGATTTACTGGCACATTTAAGGACTCCTGTGCTACTAAATTCTGGTAGCTCGGCATCATCGAAGAACCGTAAAAGCAGTTAGCGGGCGTAAACCAAATAGCATTACTACACATTTCAAAAAATTAGGGGAACATGTTTTATAACGTCTCGTATGTGAACGTTAATGTGGTAGATGGGGTTCCAATGGTCATACAGCATACCTTGAGACCTTAGCTACTTAGGGTATGTCATATCGAAGTTATACTCCGTCTGCAGGCGTAGCCATGCATTAAACTGTCAGGTGACCCCTGAAAACAAAGTGAATAGCGGTGCGTCCGTGTGTCGTTGTGACGTACACAGTCTACTGCGGTCACCTGAGCACGTTGTGCGTAAACCAGCACATCCCATGAGATAGCTTAATGAGGTTCAAGTCGCAAGGACCGTCACTGTGATCCAGGAAGAATGGACTTTTCGTCGTGTTGCTGTGGATCTCAATGTATCTCCGTCAGTTATTCAACGCTTGTGGAATCGCTACAATGAGACAGGCCAGATCAAAAGGAGGGTTGGACAAGGTCGTGGACACATGACAACCCCACAGGATGACCGATATCTGACCATCTGTGCGTTGCGACGTCGTTCAGCAACTGCCAGAGAGCTGCAACAAGACCTCAGGAGGTTCACCGGAGTCACGGTGTCTGATCAGACAGTAAGGAACAGGTTAAGGGAAGTGTCCTTGCGACCCAGACGTCCTGCTTGAGTGCCCCGTTTAACGCAGCAAAATCGCGCAGCTCAACTTCTGTTTGCCCGTACCCACGTCAACTGGCAACTTCGCCAATGTTGTTCAGAGACGAGTCCAGATTTCCCCTGACACAGTGTGCTGGACATCAACATGTATGGCGACGCCGTGATAAGCAGTATATTTGTGTTTAATTCCATAAATCTATACATAGTTTCCTCCAATTGACAGACCCTATGGTATTAAGTGAGTGAGTAAACAAAACCCAGCAAAACTAGGAAAACTAACAAGAAACAACAACAACAACAACAACAAAGAAAAGAGAAACAACGTCAACATAGCGACCCAGAACAAAACAATATTGAACTCAAAATTAGAAATTTAGAAAATGGCAACACGCCAACCCCAAAAAAGGCTAACAACCTGCCTCTCCTATCCCCATTGAATCAGCAAGACTTAAGCTACATACATTCCATACTCGATCGTCACGCGTCAGAGCAGGGCAGCTCTAGTCCTAGAATCATATTCCATTGTTTCTCGACAAGGCTGCTTTCTCCTTATCGTGACCTACCACACTATACCAAGACTTGCTGAATCAATCTTATCATTTCTCCAGTCTACTGAGTTTCGTGCCTTCATTCCTCTCAACTTTCAACTTACTGCCTTCTACAACTTAATATATTACACACACTGTCCTCCTATTCTTAAAATTCATGTCAATTGTCTTTCTCTTATTTAACAGCGCGTAAATAGTAACTCATTTAAATTCATGTCCAATTGCCTACACGACCATTTCTTTTCCTTTTAATACGTCTCAAATGAGTTTACATGAGCTTATTTTTCAATTTCTACACATAATTTTTTAACAGCACATAAATACCGTTTCAGATTCCCTACCCCATTCCAATCTTTAATCACCCACACAATAATTTTTTGCTCATCATGCTGTTTTAATAACTCTTACTAGCTTACAATCAAGAGCTCCACTGTCACATTTCCTGTTTCTTTACATTGACCTACAAATTGCAGGTCATCATTAATTTTTCCACATAATATACACAATGAATTATCATCATTTTTGATCCCAACAACCACCGCAGTAAACCTCCACTCACCGTTCTATCCACATTGCTAATATGTATCCTTGAAACTTGACTTACCTTGTTAAATAAAATAAGGGATGCTCTCTCTGTACATTACTCTAACAGTCGTTGCCTTTGTATATTCTTAACCCTCACTGAAATCGATCTCGGACTTCTATTGCCCCTTCGTTTCCAGACCACCTGCAATATGTAACCCATATCCACCCTTTCCACGTACATTTCAATCTTCGACAGCCAGCTCGCAGCATACATACTTTTCAGTTGTTGCTGGTGAGCCGCTTGAGCACTATACCTGCCTCTCCTCTCTTTTAACGCATCCATAAGTTGAGTATATTCATTAAAAATTCCACTCCTATATACACCCCACACAATACTATCGCTCCGGCACTTGCTGTACATCGCGGTAGTCGCATTAAGATCTTACTAAATTTACAAATAATATGATTTAGCATACCTCTTCTTTTCTCTAGACCCAATAGTTCAGCCCCATACAGTACTCTGTTAAACACAATTGCCTTTAATACCATCCTTTGAATACTATAATTTATACCCGGGAATTTTGTCTTTAGAATTTTGACAACTGAGAGAGCTGTCCACCCCTTCCATTTCGCTCTCTGAATTTGATCCTCCCAACCACCTCTTCTATTTATAAGCACTCCTAGATATTCCAACTTTTCTACCTCTTCAATCCTCTCCCCTTGGACCACCCATTTCTTTTCCTTCTTTCTCTTCCTATTCTTAGGCATTACCATCACCTTCGATTTATTACCGCTAATGTTCAGGGACCATTTCCTAGCATATTCAGAAACCGCATTCAAACCTCTCTGCAGATCTCTCCCTGTTAAGGTTAATAAAATCACATCATCAGCAAAAATTTGCCCTGGGATCTCTAGATCTTTTACAATCGGCGCTGCCCAGTTATTTTTTTCGGCGACCTTGCAGTATATTGTTTATGAATAGTAAAATAAAATCGGCGATAACTTACAGCCCTGTTTTAATCCCATCTTGCAATCTATCAGACTGCTTACTAAATTTCTTTCCAATTTAATTCACCAATAGACTTTGTCCTATATAGCCTCAATCTCTGGGATAAACTTTTTTGACACCCCCACCTTTCCTAATTTATCTTCTAACGCTCTTCTACTCACTATATCGAACGCTTCTTCAAAATCTATGCAGCAACTCTTACTTTACATGTTTTGATGCTAATCTACACACATACACACACACACACACACACACACACACATATATATATATATATATATATATATATATATATATATATATACACATAACAAATTAACTATAATCAAGCAAGCGATAATCAATTACTACATAGCGAAATAAGATTACAGAATTGAATTAAACAATGATAATAGTGACATTAATAATAATAATAATAATAATAATAATAATAATAATAATAATAATAATAATAATAATACAGAAATAACCTTCTAACGGGATTTGAACCGTTACAGTACCTAACTTAAGACCACGGCCGCTTCCTTCCCTGTTCCTTGCCTACCCCTTCCAATTTTCCCATCCTCCCACAAGGCCCCTGTTCAGGATAGCAGGTGAGGCCGCCTGGGAAAGGTATTGGTCATTCTCCCCAACTCTATCCCCGACCCAATATCTCACGATTCAGGACACTGCCCTCGAGGCGGTAGAGGTGGGATCTGTCGCTGAGTCCGAGGGAGAAACCAACCCTGGAGGGTAAAAAGATTAAAAGAAAGAAATACGAAACAGTACATGTCTATATTATTATATGACTACTAGCAAATGTACCCGTGCTTCGCTACTGTATTCTACATTATATTAGGATTTCTACGTAAATTACTGCACACTCAGTGAGTAAGATTTTATTCAATTGCATGTCTCTTAGCGGTATGCGATAAACACCACGGGAGGTGTCAATACGTTGTTTCTGATGTAAGGTGCTGTTGTAGGGTTTTGATGATATTGGCAGACCACATTTTCTGCCGCCATTCACAAGAAAATTCGGAAGTTTCTACCATAACAGCTGGCTAACTTGCTTACTGTCACTCACAATCGAGTTGGAGAGTTTCCATTATAATGACAATTCCCACCCTTAACGCTATTCGAAGACGATTGTAACCTCCAATGGTATTCCGAAAATATCCCGCAGATTGGCAGCTTGACGTCTCCCTCGCCTTCTACCCAACGAAGAACCACGAGTTTACAGGGATGTTGACGAAAATGGCATTAAGTCACTTCCGTGCTGGCAAGACGTTGCTATGGTAACCGGTAGGTTCATTGTTGGTCTGCGAGGGTGTCAGTCACCCAATGCAGAGCTTGAAACTCCGTCATTTGAGGAGTAAACGAAATTAGGTAGATAACAACAATTATTTATAATGAAGGGGATTTCACATATATTCTACGGAGTTTACAGAAAATAAATAGTGTATGAGAAAATACGAAATAACCTGTTTGATCTTCCTATAAAACCTCAATCTGTTCAGTGATTTTTAAATGAAATGCGTATCAAAATCTGTTCCTGGATGGCTATACTCTAAAATAATATGAAGATCGATCGATATCTATTCAGCCGCTTCGCCGTGTTGATGGAACTGATAAACAGATAGACTGATAGAGGGACGCGAAAGCGGAACATCACTGATACGAACTTGAGTTGACCTAAAACGAATTAATATCGGAAGATTTGGCAAAACAAACGAAATCACAGGCAGCACACCAATTAAACTGTAATTTGAAAGTGAATTTTATGATGATGATGATGATGATGATGATGATGATGATGATGATGATGATGATAATGATGATGATATTCACCCCGATTCCAGTCACTCATATCAGTCATAAATTCATGGCAGAACTGGGAACGAGACCCGTGCTGGGTGACTATTATGTAGTACCGGTGTCGTGGGATAGGGTCATTCTGAATGAGAATATGCTTGCAAGTTTTAATTTAGATGACATAAAAATATCGTATCATTTTTCCTTCTTCTCCGATGTTCAACATCACACTTTGCTACAATGCAATTAGGAGTGATATCTCACTTTCCGTCTGTAGCCAGGCTGCATTAGCACGGTATATTTGAGGTAAGTCTTCAGAGATGGACGCTTTGTAATTTGTAATTAAACAGAGGGCTGCATTTAGGAAAGTGTGATTTAATTGTGGTAAAAGGGAGTATTTAAAGATGGAGTGTTCGAAATTAATGATTAAACTGCATTGTGGAAAGTGTGAAGAAAATTCTACAATAAGACCGTGTATCCACATTGCATCATGTACTGTATTTGCTTTCAGGAACGAGTAAATACCGAATTAAGATATTTTGAAATTTGAGCATTTAGTGACAGGTCAGAAGAATTTCTAGACATAGCGTTTACCGAATCCAATACCTTTCATATGGCATTCGAGTTGTTCCATTCGAGAGCGAAGTAAGGCATGGAAAAAAATATTTTGCTCTTGCGATAAATTGATTTTAAAATTTATGCTGAGGAATCAATGAAGAACCGCGGTAATAAACACAATAGTCTCACAGTGCTACCAATTTTTAAGTAAGATCGTGTCCTTTCCTATGTATTTCAGTTCGCGGTACCTTTGCAAACAAATTTTACTCTAGCAATTTCGAACCAATTAAGTCACATTTTTCATTAATTAAATTTAAGCTTGACACTAACCATTTTGTTCCTCTCCTTAGGAAAGGTTGCTGCGCACAACGTTACTGCCAGTTCAGGGGTAACAAGTTTAATCAGTCGAATATTTAAATGAGTCTTTACAACAATCATTCATGATAAATGAAATGACCCAGGTAAGTGGAATTCGTGAATTCCTACTATCAGAGACTGATCGAGGATTCAAATAATAAGCACGATATTTAATTTATTTGGTCACATCTACTACTATCGTCATACGAAATTAAATATCACTTACATTATTTGATAAGCATTTCAGGACTAGAGGCTATAAGTGTAATATTTAATAATAATAATAATAATGTTCGCCTCTGTTGTGTAGCGGTTAGTGTGATTAGCTCCCACCCCATGAGGCACGGATTCGATTGCCGGCTCTGCCACGAAATTTGAAAAGTGGTACGAGGGCTGGAACTGGGTCCGCTCAGCCTCGGGAGGTCAACTGAGTACAGGGGGTGGTCGATTCCCACCTCAGCTATCCCCGCAGTGGTTTTCATGGTTTCCCACTTTTGCTCCAGGAAAATGCCTGATGGTACCTAACTTAAGGCCACGGTCGTTTCCTTCCCTCTGCCTGGTCTATCCCTTCCAATCATCCCATCCCCCACAAGGCCGCAGTTCAGAATAGAAGGTGAGGCTGCCTGGGAGAAGTACTGGTCTTCCTCCCTAAATGTATCCCCCGACCAAAAGTCTCACGCTTCAGGACACTGCTCTTCAGACAGAATAGGTGGGATCCTTCGCTCATTCCGAGGGAGAAACCAACCCCGGAAAATAAACGGATTAATAATAATAATAATAATAATAATAATAATAATAATAATAATAATAATAATAATAATAATAATAATAATAATAACATGCTTTTTATTTAGTCAGTTTAACGTCCAGGGTTGGTTCTTCCACCGGACTTAGTGAAGGATCCCACCTCTATCGCATCAAGGGCAGTGCTCTGGAGTGTGAGACATTTGGCCGGGGATGTAAGAGGAGAAGGAAATCAGTACCAGTATCTCGCCTGGCTCCCTCACTTGCTATGCTGAACAGGAGTCTTGCGGAGTATGGAAAGAGAGAATGAAACGGCCATGGCATTTGGCTGGATAAGAAGTGAGAAACCACGGAAAACTACATCAAGGACGCTGAGGTAGGAATCAAATCCCGTTCTGCTCAGTTGACGTCCTGCGATTGAGAGGACCATTTCCAACCCTCGTAACACTTTTCAAATTTTGTGGCAGAGCCTGGAATCAAATCTTGGTCTCCATCTGTGTGGCAGCTAATCACACTGTCTACTACACCACAGAGGCGGAAATAATAATAATAATAATAATAATAATAATAATAATAATAATAATAATAATAATTGTACGCCTTCTCCGTCGTGTTAAACTTGCGTCTTCTATAAGGTCATCTGTGTTATGGAACTTGAACTAATGTTATACAAGATGCTTGGATTTTCAACCGCGAGATGTTTCTATCATCGGTTTTGTTGCCCCCTCCCCCCCCCCCACTAACCAGTAAACCCTAACTAATTTATTAAGAAATATGTATTGTGAGAGGTGGTAAACCTTAAGTCTTTGAAGATTGTTTTGTTCTTATGTCAAAGTTGTCATCACTCCTTTTGATTCCTTCTTCCTTAGTTACCAACCAATCAGGAATTTTGTGAATATTTTCTCTAGCCAATCAAAATGGGGGTATGTACAGGCATCCAGTCTATCTGTACGGAGTTCTGGAAACTTCCTCTTGAAATGCCATCAATGCTGAGCTCTTTAGGGTTCTATTGTCATCCTCGTCACTCCAGTTCAGTGAGTACGGTGTGTTATTCGGAAGCAGGGGTCGTAGGTCTGCGTTTGGAAGGCCCAGCTAAACAACTTAATGACAGGATGTACTTAACAAGTGATTGCTCCGGCAGAAAACTTGAGGGGAAGGTTCAAACCTCTTTCATTTTATATAAAGTTCTAACTTAATGGTTTAAATGTAGATTTTCTGCAAGTCTGAGGACACTGTCTAAATCCCGACTGGGAAATATGTAAACTAAGTGAACAAAGTGTGCTTACCCTTTGTTGATTCTCATTTAACTTGGTATGGGGTGAATAAAAGTTTCTAAACGTGTACATTTTTCGGATATTTTTGGCATTTATTATTTCCCTCTCAGTCACCCCTCTGTGGAATAGGCTTAGCCTCTCATTTTGGGCCAAAAAAGGTTTATATAAAAGGAGTGCAAATGTTTCGCATACAAGCCTTTTGTTCATGGCCGATCATATTAAACCCTTTCCTTTTACATTAGGGCCATTTAGAATGGGCACTCCATTGCTCCTGCCACCTCTAGGGACATCAAGACCTTGACGTCGGGGTGGGGACTTGTGTGATTGTTGATCCCGAGAGCTGTGCCAGCACAGGGTTACCTATGCTGGATTGGCCTCGGTGTAGAGCCAGACTAGCATGGTGTCCCCCGAGTTGACTGAGAGGTGTCTGTGCTCTTTATTCTTCATCACTATTTCTACCCTTCTATTCTCACCTTCTTAAATTGCATTCCTCTTCCTGTCTAGCCAACCTCTCTGCCTCGGGTAGAATAGGTTAGTATGGAGGTTTTATCATCCCCCAATCACAAGTTTCTGGTCGTGGCGAGGTGATGCATGGGTACTGGGAGAGTAGTTCCTAGCGAACCCCTCCAGATACCGGGCGCCCTCTGGAATACATAGCCTTGCATTCAGTACGTCAGGGCTCTGCCGAAGTTCGACCTTTTATACCCCGGGTGCTTATGGGACTTTGCATAGTTTTTGAGTTTGGTTTTGATTCATCGAAGGCTGCAGGCCTTAAAACTGCGTCCTTTAATTGTTCAGTTAGGAAACGTGAACGTTTCAATCGTGTTGACCTGTCTAGTAAGGAAGTTCCTGAAGAGCGTCTGCCACGATTTCTGGTTACGATCAGAATCGATGGACAGAGCTTTCTTCAAGAGAAGCCGTTCCTGATAAGCAATGCTGTGGAAGGTCCTGTTGGTGAAGTAGATGAAATGAGGAAATTGCGGGGTGATAGCGTTCTCATTAAGACTAGTACGCTCGTGCAGAGTAAAAAATTATTGGAAGCCACAATGCTCGGGCCAGTGCCAGTTAAGAATGAGAGCCACAAGTCCCTTAACTCCTGCAAAGGAGTCATCTTTCATAGGGACTTGATTAAGGCCTCCTATGATGACCTTATCCGAAGCCTTGCTCGTAGAGGTGTGTCCGACGTTAAACGTCTGAAGAGGCGTGTCGGTGAAAACCTCTACGACACAGGGGCTTTCATCTTAACATTCGATCTTGAGAAACTGCCCGAACGTATTAAGGTATCCACGCACACACTCCTTCGGCCATATTTTCCTTCTCCTATGAGGTGCTACAACTGTCAGTGGTTTGACCACACCTCACCACGCTGCCAGGGTTCAGCAATATGCGAGGCATGTGGAAAAGAGGCGCATGCCGGTGCGGAGTGCACACCATAACCAGCGTGTGTTAACTGCACTAGGGAGCACGCCCCTCGGTCCAAGGGATGCCCTACATTTAAACAGGAGAAAAAGATCCAGGAGATTAAGAATCTGGATAAACTTTCTTATCCAGAGGCACGGAAGAAGTATAAATAAATGGCTCCTCCGGAATTCTCCATCTCCTTTTCAGAGAACGCCGTCAGTGTACGCATATATCCGGTAAGTTTTGTCCCCTCTGTCCCACCATCAACTCCGCAAACATCAAGTACCCAGCAAGTAATCGTCACACCACAGGTTCAACAGTCAGCAAGCACGTCATTGCCGAAGACGTCCGGGAAAATCTCTTCCCAGACACAGTCGGCTGGGAAGTCCTCTATCATAAGGGCGGGGAAAAAGACTTACCCAACAAAGGATGGAAAATCAACTTCCAGCCATCCTTTAAGGGGACTTGGGACACATTTTTTTCGGTAAATGGATGAAATTGTCGAAATTTGAATTCTGGCATAAATACATTATATTAACCTTCCTCTACATAATAAAAGTGGTTTTGTGCCGCTGTGACTATTTTTGACGCAGTTGCGGCCGTTTATAAATAGCTCTGCACGATCATTAAATTCTCCACCACGCCCCCTTTCCTCTGTATGCTCGGCTATCCGTGTCCCTTCTGTTACCATTAATTCCTTCTTTACAGTAGCATTTAGATGACACTATTTTTAAATATTGCAACATATACTGCCATCTGTTGGCTATGTTACGAACTAGTTGAACCTACAATTTAGTCAACATAAAACTTTATATTTTAGAACATATTTATAATTATATCCATTCTAGTGAATACGTTTGACTTGAAAAATTCTGTGTGTTTTATAAGTATTTTAATATGTTTGACAGTTGTAATTAAATTCATATAGTTAATAAGTTAGTGGACAGCCTAACATCGACCTATACACTTCCTTGTTTACTATTGGGTTTGTTTTGGTCAGTTTCGTGAGTTGCAAAGTTGTGGAAAATTGTTAGTGAATATTATATCAAAATGGATAGAATTTGCCGGAGTTGGAGGAAACCGAAACAAAGAATGAATAAGAATAAAGTGAAGTGTGTTTCTATGAGTGAAAAGCGATGGAGAAATAAACAGAATGCCATGAAATGTCTGTCTGAATCTCAGCCTGGAACAGACAATGTGTGTTCAAGTAAGGAAGATATTTTAATTCCTCACAAATCTGGTGATGAAGATGTCGTCAACAGAGTTTCTTCAAACCGAGTTGTCACACCTCAAGATACTTCTGAAGCAGAAGTTAACACTGTGTTGCCCTCTAAAAGTGAAAGCAAATTAACCTCTTTTCACTATCAACCCCAGTTTTCTACAACTATGGTAGATAATAAATACATATTGGTTCATTCAGCAGTGCTTGGAGAGTTGCTTTGCAATGTCATTTGTAATGAGTGTGGAGAAAAACGTTTGGTCATTGAGATAGGCAGTAATCAAGGGCTGGCCCATAAATTATCTGTAGTTTGTAAGAACTGTAATGCTAATTTCAATGAAACTTTCTCAAGCCCTAAAGTGAAAACCACACATAGAGATCAGAGACAGCCATTTGATGTAAATAGGAGAGCTGTTGAGGCATTTTTAAGTTTTGGAGGAGGTCAGAAGACAATGGAGAAGTTTTGTATAGATATGACATTAGATTGCATGGACTCCAAGACTTTTACAAAGCATATGAACAATTTAGCAGCAGAATCAGCAAAGGTTAACAAAGAAATTCTCTCTGCAGCAAGACAGGTTGTGCGCAAAACTCATGAGGAAGTAGATCCATCCAATGTAGGTAAACAAGTGCTTGACATTGCTGTATCATTTGATGGAACATGGCACAAGCGTGGCCATACATCTCTCTATGGCATTGGCATAGTGATTGACATTCTGAGTGGATTAGTTATAGATTACCATGTGTTATCTAAATATTGTCACATGTGTGTTGTAACTGCTCATGAACTGGGTGATGATTCTCCAGAATATAATATATGGCTGGAAGGTCATAAAGCATGTGGGGAATGCTGCAGGAATTATGAGGGATCATCTGTAGCAATGGAAGTATTTGCAGCTGATATTTTATGGAAAAGATCATTGGAAGAATGTGGCATGCGCTACACAACTGTGCTTTCCGATGGGGATGCCAAAACATTTCTCCACCTTTCAAATGAAGCAGTATATGGACCAGGTGTACAATTGAAGAAAGAAGAGTGCATTAACCATGTTGCAAAAAGGATGGGGACTGGTTTGAGGAATTTGGTGAAAGAGTGGAAAGTAAAAGGAACTACACTTGGTGGAAGGGGGCCTGGAAGTTTGAAAGAAGCAACTATTGTGAAGCTCACAAGTTATTATAGGCAGGCAATATGTGCAAATAATCCCTCAGTAGACAATATGAAATCTGCAATATATGCCACACTATACCATTACTCCTCCACAGATGAAGATCCTAAGCATAAGAAATGCCCCCAAGGACCTGAATCATGGTGCTTCTACAACAAGAGTATCGCAGCTGGACAAACCCCTCAAACTCACAAAAAAATGTCAGTTCAGTTCACAACTGCAATGCTGCTAAAAATTGTGCCTGTATACCAAAGGCTGGCATCAACAGAACTTCTGTCTAGATGTTGTAGAGGGGCTACTCAAAATGCCAATGAAAGTCTTCATGCATGTATATGGAAAAAGTGCCCAAAAGAGACCTTTGTGTCCTCAAAAAGACTTGGAATAGCTGTTTCTAATGCAGTTGCAGAATACAACATGGGATGTAGTGCAACACAAGAAACGAAAATGGCTGTAAGGAATTATAAACTTTCACCAGTATCCACCAAACTTGCCACACAAAGAGATGAAAGAAGAAAATTTGACAGTAAGCGGACAATCACCCAACAAAAGAAAACTGCCAGGAAAAAACTGAAAATCCTCAAGGTACACAGGGAGGAAGCCAAGAAGAAACAGGAGGGTAGGAGTTATAGTGCTGGTGAATTTTAAGAGATTTGGAAAAGACAGTATGAAAATTTTTAATGGTTTTAGAACTAAAATTCATTTAATTCAAAACACCATTTTTTGTAACCTGCAGTGTTCCATGCGGGTCAAATCTAAACCGATATTTACCAAAGTTAGTATGTAGCTTCTATGTGACCTAACAAAGAAATTGTAGGATAGATTTTGCATTCCTCTTCAATATACTCATTTTATGAGGCCAAATATACAGAAAATTAGTGGAAAATTACATGTGGTAAAATTAAAAAATTAAAACAGGAGTTAATTGAGCAACATAGGGTGAATAAAAAATTCCATCCTTGAGTTCTTTTATGTTATAAGGAAGAATCATTTCACAAGTTGTCAAACTCTCAGGTAAAAATCCATCCCGCAGGGAACTTTTTGAAAGTTGCCTGTTTCGCGAGTGTCATAAACACAAAGTACATGATATCTCATAAACTAATAAGGATATTAAGCTGAAATTAAGATATGTTCTTTCCATAATAGTCCTACATATTCCATAAAAATTTCATTTTGATTGCTAAACAATTGTGGAAAATACAAAAATGTGTCCCCGGTACCCTTAACAGGCCCGAAAAAGGAGGAGAAAGGGAAGACTAAATGCTCCCCTACACGTTTGGAGAAGGAACTTTCTCCAACGAGACCGGGGTCTCAGGATCCGCAAAAAGACCTGGAAAGTCATCTGCCAGCCCTCCTCCAAACTGTTCGAAATCGGTGGGCAAGAGTGAGGGAACACGATGTCCCTCTACTCCATCACTTTCTGGGAAAAGAAGTTCTCCAAGGAAGAAGGTCCACCGCTCGCGATCAATGAGATCACCGTCTGCTGAGTGCACGGCCCCCGCGTCTCCCTCTTCTAAGGAGACGGTGGAGAGTGAACCACTCATTATCACGGACGATGACGACAATACCGACAAGAACGGCGGAAACTGGCGGGTAGGTGACCGAAAGGAGGGCAAGAAATTGTCCTAATTTCGTAACACTACCAATCCACTGTCGCCTAGCTGAGTTACGTCAATTGATATCGATCTGTGCGGCCTCCGTAGTCTGTCTACAGGAATCTCGTTTGAGACCTGGACACGACACGACTATGAAAGGATATCGTATTTATTCTAAAAAGAGAGCAGGTGTGGATGTACCCTAGTTCGCTCCGATATCTTCAGCGAAGAAGTACCGCTTCCTACTCAGCTAGATGCAATTGCAGTTCGCACTCCATTGCCAGTTATGACAACAGTGTGCAACGTGTACATTCCACCGGACTACGATCTTGAAATCCAAGTACTACAAGATTTAATCGCTCAGTTACCTCATCCTCTCTTCATGCTGGGAGACGTGAACGCCCGTAACACACTCTGCTTCTCCGTCTTCCTGTTCTAGGGGGAGGATACTCGAGTGATTGACAAACCTGTTCGATCTTTGTGTGCTTAATACAGGGGCCATTTCAGCAGCGCACTTTCTCACACCTGGATGTCACTTTGTGCAGCCGTGCGCTAGTTCCTCTGCTACGGTGGTAAGTACACGACGAACTCTGTGATAGTGACCACTTCCCGATAATTCTATCTCTCTTGAATCAAAGATAGTTCGAAATACCCAAGTGCTGGTTACTTCAGCGGGCAAATTGGCCAGAATTTTCTGAACGTGCAGCTATGGCCAATAATATGCTGGAATTTGTTGACGACCACGTTTCTTCCATTACTACTGGCATTTTGGCTGCTACAGAGGAAACAATTCCTTCCTCGTGCGGTATTCGTCGCCGAAAACAGGTCCCATGGTGGAGGGAAGAAAATGCAGTGGCCATACGTGATCGCGGACGGGCTTTTAAGAATTAATCGTCGGAATCCTATGATGGCCAATCATATTACTTTTAAGCGTCTGCGCGCGAAGGCCCATTTTTTAATTCGAGAAAGTAAGAAAGCTACATGGAAAAAGTATATGTATTCTATGACGGCACATACTCCGTCATCACATGTGTGGACAAAACTCCGCCGTATTGTTGGAGTACGAAGTGTGCACTCAGTCACTGGTATCTCCTTTAATGGAGATAATGTTACGATTCCTTCAGTCATTGCAGGCCACATCGCGTCACATTTCACAGACACGTCCAGCTCTGGAAGATACGACCATGAATTTCTACCAATTAAGAGCGAAGCAGAAGCTCGCCATCTCTCTTTCTTCTCTTGTGTTTCACATCCCTACAACATGCCTTTCACGTAGTGGGAGTTGCGGAGTACACTCGCGTAATGCAGAGACACTGTCCTGGACCGGACAATATCCATAATGTCTCAAGGATATCCTAACCCTATTCAACAGAATGTGGAGTGAGGGACTGTTTCCATCTCAGTGGCGTGAGGGTATTGTGATACCCAAGCCAGGTAAAGATCCAAAACTCCTGGATAGTTATAGGCCAATATGCCTTACAAATGGGCTTTGTAAGCTATTTGAAAGGATCGTTAACCGGCGTCTTGGGTGGGCTATAGAGAAGGAAGGCCTCTTGTTTAATTACAAGTGTGCGTTTCGCTCTCATCGGTCTGCAACTGATCATCGGGTCAGACTGGAGAGCGCCATTTAGGAGGCCTTTCTCCGCAAGGAACACATAGTCAACGTGCTTTTTGACCTGGAGAAAGCTTACGATACTACCTGGCGATACGGAATACTCTCCACTCTACCCAGTGGGGATTTGGGGGAATTTGCCAACATTTATTGAGAACTTCATGTTCCTCCGGCTCTTTCGAGTCCAAGTAGGGAATGCATTTTCTTAGTATTATGTACAGGAAAATGGAGTACCTCAGGGTTCTGTACTGAGTGTCACGCTGCTCGCAATCGCCATCAACGGCATAGTTGCCGCTGCTGAGCTTGCAGTCGTTCCATCGCTGTATGCAGACGACTTAGCTCTACATTACAACTCCGAAAGGGTGGCGTTTGCTGAGAGTCAGCTAGAGCAAGTTATTAACCGAGTCGACAGATGGCCCCTGCAACATGGTTTTCGATTTTCAGCGGCGAAAACTCCAGTTGTGCACTTCTGTCGACGTCGGCTTTTGCATCCTGAACCAGAGCTCCGGTTCGAAAGAGTTTCTTACGAATGGTAGACACCTGCAGATTTCTGGGACTCCATTTTGATAAGAGATTAACGTGGCAGCCCCACATCCGTCAGTTGAAGGTTGCCTGCATGAAGAGACTTAACATGCGTAAGTTTCTCAGCGACACTTCGTGGGGGCTGACCGTGCAGTGGTGATACGATTATACACGGCAACGGTCCTCCCCCGAATTGACTATGGAAGTGCGGCTTATGGCTAAGCATCAAAATCTACGCTGAGCCTTTTGGACAGTATTCAGAATAGCGGAGTTAGTCTGGCAAAGGGAGCTTTCCGTACTAGCCCCATTCACAGTCTACTCGCTGAAGCGGCAGTTCAAACTTTACGGATAAGGTGGCAGCACGTACGCTGCTAAAATTCGTGGAATGCCGCTACATCCAGGCTATCAATGCATCTTCAGTACCCAATACCACCAAAGGTACCAAAACCGGACGAATGCCACACGACCGGTTGGGTTTAGCATTGATAGCCAGTGTCGTAATGTAAATATCTATATCGTTGTTTGTCTTTTAGTGAGATACCTCCGTGGTTGGTTCCGCGACCGGATATACGTCTGGATCTACTCCGTGGACCCAAAGTGAACACGGATTCCTCCGTTTATCGGAGGTATTTTCGGGACTTCGTTCACCTATATCCGGCAGCGAGACATATTTTCACGGATGATTCTAAGAGCGGAGATAATGTTGGTTGCTCTTTCGTCACCGGTGACATGAGCGCGAATATCTCGCTTCTTAGTGTATATAGCTTGTATACAGCAGAAATTTACGCCATCTTAGAAGCTCTGCAGTTTGCACTGGGTGACGGTAAAAGCCACTTTCTTACGTGTACCGACTCGTTAAGCTCTCTGCAGTCCATTGAAACCAGTGATTCTTGACCTTCTAGCCAGGTTAGGTGATGCTGGCACCGGAATCACTTTCGCGTGGCTTCCAAGCCGCGTTGGGATTGCGGGAAACGAACTTGTGGATGGAGCTACAAAGGAAGCGGTACTTTTACCTCCAAGAATGTACCTGCTAGGGATATTTGTTCTCAGCTACGTCGAACCATCTTGCCGTCCTGGGAATCGGAGTGGCTACCTATCCCAACTCCCAACAAGCTAAGATCAATTAAGAAGGCAACTACCGTGTGCGGGTCCTATTTCCGACCTACACGGAGAGAGCCCATAGTATTGTGTAGGCGGAGGATAGGTCATTTACGATCTACGCACTCTTATCTCCAAAAGACGGAAGACCCCCCAGTGTGTTCTTGTGGTACCGACTTCACCGTGGCCCACATCCTCACAGTGTGTGCAGATCTCTCTGGTCTAAGACGGAGCCTCGGCCTGCAGGAAACACTCGAACGCATTCTAGCCGATTACGCGACTACTGTTGATCTCGTCATCCGCTTTATGTACGACAGTGAATTAATCAAGTGTATATAAATTACAAGCCGGCCTCGCGGTGTAGGGGTAGCATACCTACCTCTTATTCGGAGGCTCCGGGTTCGATTCCCGGCCAGGTCAGAGATTATTAGCTGCATCTGAGGGCTTGTTCGAGATCCACTCAGCCTACGTGATTACAATTGAGGAGCTATCTGACGGTAAGATGGCGACCCCGTCTAGAAAGCCAAGTCCATATTAAATATCTCCCTACGCAACTTCACAGCTACATGTCGCGATGCCAACTCGCTCGGTCCGTAAGCACATGGGACTGGTCAGTTCATTGGGATGCCACATGGTTCTTGTATGCCAAAGTCCAGGATCAACAATGTTAGCAGAGCGGTTACAAGACACTTGGAACACTTCTTCTACTTCTTTATCTGGTTACCTTCCAAGGTTGGCTTTTCCTTCGGACTCAGCAGGGGCATCCCACCTCTAGCGCCTCAAGGGTAGTGTCCTGGAGCTTCAGATTCTGGGTCAGGAGATACAACTGGGGAGTATGACCAGTACCTCGACCAGGCCGCCTCACCTGCTATGCTGAACAGGGGCCTTGCGGGGGATGGGAAAATTGGAAGGGATAGACAAGGAAGAGGGCAGGAAGCGGCCGTGGCCTTAAGTCAGGTGCCATCCCAGCATTTGCCTCGAGGAGGAGTGGGAAACCACAGAAAACCACTTCCAGGATGGCGGAGGTGGGAATCGAACCCACCTCTACGCAGTTGACCTCCCGAGGCTGAGTAGACCTCGTTTCAGCCCTCGTGCCATTTTCAAATTTCGTGGCAGAGCCGGGAATCGAACCCGGGCCTACGCGGGTGAGTCCGATGGATAAACAAACCCTGGAGGGTAAACGTATTAAGAAAGCAGGAAAGAAAGAAAGAAAGAAGATAGCTGAAATTAGTGGAATGGTAGTCCGTCTGCATGGCTAGATGGTAAGTGTGCCGGTCTTTAGTCACAAGGTCTTGGGTTCGACTCCTGGCAGGGTCGGAAATATCGACCATCATGAGCTAATTTTGCTGGCACGGGTGTGTGTGTGTGTTCCGTTTTCGTCATCATTTCATCCTCATCATCACGCGTAGGTGACCTAAGGTTGTCAAATCAAAAGACCTGCACTTAGCGAGCCGAACATGTCTTCCGACACTCTCGGCACTAAAAGCCATACGCTACTTCATTTCAGTGGGATGATAAACCGATAACGTTATTATTAATTTTAATTGGGATGGTATCTATCTTTATGCAACAGTCATTTCCTTTATTCTTTCCTTTGCTTAGTGGGACGATAAACCAATAGCGTTATTATTATTATTATTGATTTAAATGAGTTTCTAAAAATCTGGAGGCACCGGGTATCGATCCCGGTACCTCTCACATGCTAAGCGAGCGCTCTACCATCTGAGCTACGCCCCCAGTCAGAATGGTGTACTATTTCGTTAAGCCTTCAAGTACAGTAACATCTTTCTTGTGGACCACACCCATGTGCCGCTGGGAGTGAAGTTAGTCGATGATCCACTTGACCCCCTTCTAAGACACTCCCGGAGAGCAGTACCGAACACTCTTAGATTCCCAACATCCTCTGACGACATCATTTATTGTATTCTTTCTTTCTTTCTTTCTTTCTTTCTTTCTTTTTTCTTTATTAATTCGTTTACTATCCGGGGTTGGTTTTCCCTCGTACTCAACGAGGGATCCCACTGCTACCGCGTAGTTAGTGTGATTATTGACCACCCCGGAGGCCCGGGTTCGAATCCGGCTCTGCCACGAAATTTGAAAAGTGGTACGTGGAACGGCGTCCATTCAGCCTCGGGAGGTCAACTGTGTAGAGATGGTTCGATTCCCACCTCAGCCATCCTCAAAGTGGTTTTCCGTGGTTTCCCACTTCTCCTCCAGGCAAATGCCGGGTTGGTACCTAACTTAAGGCCACGACCGCTTCCTTCCCATTTCTAGGCCTTTTCTATCCCATCGTCGCCATAAGACCTATCTGTGTCGGTGCGACGTAAGGCAAATAGCAAGAAAAGAAGTCCTGAAGGGTTATATGCTTCAGAAAACTTAATCATTGGTGGCGCGTCTCTAACCAAAGACATAGAGGAACAGGAAAGGAAAATTGTAAGAAAAAACTTTGGCCCAGTTTGTATAGATGTAATATGGAAGAAAAAGTCATCCCAGAAAATATATTGTCATTCTGAGAAAATTACTCACACTTTTCGGAAAGGACGATTGAAATTTTGTGGACGCATGATCAGAATGAACAGTAACAGACTAACTAAAAAATTCTCAACCTGGCCCTTTCATCTTAAACAAAAACAGCTGGCTTCGTGAAGCTGAAACAGATCTCCGGGAATTTTTTTTTTTTTTTTTTTTTTTGCTAGTTGCTTTACGTCGCACCGACACAGACAGGTCTTATGGCGACGATGGGACAGGGAAGGAGTAGGAGTGGGAAGGAAGCGGCCGTGGCCTTAATTAAGGTACAGCCCCAGCATTTGCCTGGTGTGAAAATGGGAACCCACGGAAAACGATTTTCAGGGCTGCCGACAGTGGGGTTCGAACCTACTATCTCCCGAATACTGGACACTGGCCGCACTTAAGCGACTGCAGCTATCGAGCTCGGTCCAGGAAATCAACATCTCGTAAGACATTGTACAGGGCAGATGTAAATTCAGAAGCAAACACAACCCTACAGCCACTATTACTTGGACAGAAGAACGAAGGAAGGAACCTAGTGGGAGGATGAGGAGATTTTGTGGGGAGAAGAAGGCCAACACATGAGGTAAGTTGGTTCAATCGAGCTCCTAAATAAGGCATCATCATCATCATCATCATCATCTGTTTACCCTCCAGGTTCGGTTTTTCCCTCGGACTTAGCGAGGGATCCCACCTCTACCGCCTCAAGGGCAGTGTCCTGGAGCTTCAGACTCTTGGTCGGGGGATACAACTGGGGAGTATGACCACCTCTACCGCCTCAAGGGCAGTGTCCTGGAGCTTCAGACTCTTGGTCAGGGGATACAACTGGGGAGTATGACCAGTACCTCGCCCAGGCGGCCTCACCTTCCATGCTGAACAGGGGCCTTGTGGAGGGATGGGAAGATTGGAAGGGATAGGCAAGGAAGAGGGAAGGAAGCGGCCGTGGCCTTAAGTTAGGTACCATCCCGGCATTTGCCTGGAGCAGAAGTGGGAAACCACGGAAAACCACTTCCAGGATGGCTGAGGTGGGAATCGAACCCACCTCTACTCAGTTGACCTCCCGAGGCTGAGTGGACCCCGTTCCAGCCCTCGTACCACTTTTCAAATTTCGTGGCAGAGCCGGGAATCGAACCCGGGCCTCCGGGGGTGGCAGCTAATCACGCTAACCACTACACCACAGAGGCGGTCCTAAATAAGGCATAACGATGTAAAATGAAAAATAATGTTATTTATTTTAGGTCCCACTAACTACATTTACTGTTTTCGAAGGGGGAAGTAACTTGCCAATCGTGTTACCAGAAATACGTCTGAGGGGAATGTCCTATAGCGACAATAAGTCAGGAAAGCGTAGAAGTGGGAAGGAAGCAGCCTTGACCTTAATAAAGGTACATCCCCAGCATTTGCCTCGTGTGAAATTGGGAAACCACGAAACACCCTCTTCCGGACTACCGACAGTGGGCTTCGAACTCACCATCGTCCGAATACAAACTCAAATTCACGTGACCCCAATCTCGCATGCAGTTCGCTCGGTTAGGGCCGTCAAACTGGTGGCCATAGCAATAATTAAGGCGCAACCTCCGCGTTTATCTGGTGTGAAAATAAGAAGCGACTAACAATCTTTAAGGTGATCGATTTAGGGTAAGATCCTGCCACTTGCCGAATGCAAGCTTACACAAACATGATTCTGTACAATGTGCTCTATTGACTGTGTCACTGAATGAATATACATATGGAGGTTGGAGAACAGTCCACCTCTATGGTGTAGTGGTTAGTGTGATTAGCTGCCACCCCCGGAGCTCCGAGTTCGATTCCCGGCTCTGCCACGAAATTTGAAAAGTGCTACGAGGGCTGGAACGGGGTCCACTGAGAGGTCAACTGAGTACAGGTGGGTTCTATTCCCACCTCAGCCATCCTGAAAGTGTTTTTCCCTGGTTTCCCACATCTCCTCCAGGCAAATGCCGGGATGGTACCTAACTTAAGGCGGCGGCCGCTCCCTTCCCCCTTCGTTGTCTACCCCTTCCAATCTTCCCATCCCCCCATAAGACCCCTGTTCAGCTTAGCAGGTGAGGCCACCTGGGCGTGGTAGTGGTCATCCTCCCCACTTGTATCCCCTGATCCAGAGTCTGAAGCTCCAGGACACTGCCCTTGAGGCGGTAGAGGTGGGATCCCTCGTTGAGTCCGAGGGTAAAGTCAACCCTGGACGGTAATCAGATTAAGAAGAAGAAGAAGAAGAAGAAGAGATCTGCGAAGGAAGGGAACAATGACCTGCGGACGTACTACTACGACGAAAATGTTTTCGTTCCTCTCCTGAAGGGGGACGGTGACGCCGTCTGTCAGGTCGGGAGATTTGTTACGGTGAAGGAGATGCATGAGAAGGTGACGTGGTTGGCGGCCGTGGCCTGTACTAGGAACTGTCCCGGCATTCGCGTTAATGCAGTGGAAAGGAAAACCACGGAAAACCATTCCTAGGACAGCCGACGGTTGGGGCCAACCGTGAGGTCCAACCCTATCCCGTCTCCCGAATGCAGAGGCGTAGAGCCTCGGCTGGCTGGTCAGAGGGCAGAGCTGTTGGACCACGGACCAGCCGTAGCCACTTGAGGGCCGTGATCGTCTCTGCATCTACCGTCGCGTTCTACTACACGACACTTCTGTTCTTGTATACAACAGAACTCGTTGATAGCAGACGTGATTGGTCCACGCATGTACACTGTGAAGTGGGTAGGTGTAAGTTTGGCACTCATGTTGTCACATATAGTAACGAGATTTGAACAGCATTCGTCGACTGGGGGCGTAGCTCAGATGGTAGAGCGCTCGCTTAGCATGTGAGAGGTACCGGGATCGATACCCGGCGCCTCCAGGTAATTTTACCATGAATAATTGAAGAACATATGCTGTTATATTTTTTTTTTTTGCTAGGGGCTTTACGTCGCACCGACACAGATAGGTCTTACGGCGACGATGGAATAGGAAAGGCCTAGGAGTTGGAAGGAAGCGGCCGTGGCCTTAATTAAGGTACAGCCCCAGCATTTGCCTGGTGTGAAAATGGGAAACCACGGAAAACTATCTTCAGGGCTGCCGATAGTGGGATTCGAACCTACTATCTCCCGGATGCAAGCTCACAGCCGCGCGCCTCTACGTGCACAGCCGCGCGCCTCTACGCGCACGGCCAACTCGCCCGGTTGTTATAATATTAATAATAATGTTATCGGTTTTACTCCCACTAATTAATGTCACGTTTTATGCAGACACCGAAGTACTGGAATTTTGTCCCGCAGAAGTTCTTTAACGTACCAATAACGCTACCGATACGAGATTGGCGTATTTGAGAACCTTCAAATACCACCGTACTGAGCTGGGATCGAACCCCACCAAGAGGTCAGAACTGCACTGCCTGGGCTACCCAGCCCGGCTGTTTACTTGACGTCCCTTCAATTACTGTACCTACCATCAGTCTTAAGATGCATTGCGTTCGTATCCCACTATCGGCAGCCCTGAAAATGGTTTTCCGTGGTTTCCCATTTTCACACCAGGCAAATGCTGGGGCTGTACCTTAATTAAGGCCACGGCCGCTTTCTTCCAACTCCTAGGCCTTTCCTATCCCATCGTCGGCATAAGACCTATCTGTGTCGGTGCGACGTAAAGCCCCTAGCAAAAAAAAAAAAAAAAAGATGCATTGCCAACATTTTGCCCTGAATATGGGAAATTTTAACGTAATAATGTATCTACTAACATGTATGCTACCGGGCGAGTTGGCCGTGCGGTTAGGGGTGCGCAGCTGTGAGCTTGCATCCGGGAGATAGTGGGTTCGAAACCCTCTGTCGACAGCCCTGAAGTTGGTTTTCCGTGGTTTCCCATCTTAGCAACAATCAAATCCTAGGGCTGTACCTAAATTAAGGCCACGGCCGTTTCCTTCGCACTCCTAAGCCTTTTCTATCTCATTGTTGCCATAAGACCTATCTGTGTCGGTGTGACTTAAATCAAGTTTTAAAAAACACGCATCCATAAGAACTAACCTAACAGTTCACGAGAATTTCTAATCGTAAAACAACTATACTACCAGTGATACGAGTACAAACTGCTAGTTTTTTTGTTGCTACACACACTTGTTTGTTGTTTAAAGAGGACTAACATCTAGGTCATCGAGGACTGCATTTCCATAATTTGTGTTATATAGCAGTGATGTATCTTAGTGGAGGATCTGTATAAGATATTTCAACCTGAATTCTGCATGTTGAAATTTCTTGAGCGACTTACTGTTCTTATACTCGGGTATACCTTTCGACTCTCCACTTACATCCAGTCTGGTCCCAAAGGACGTCAAATAATTACTTCCTTCTGGACGCACTCGTACGCTGTCCTTATTTCTCCAAACCTTACAAAGATCAAAAACAAACCCATGGCACATCCGACCATTTAATGTGACTGCTGTCCGAATGAAACATAGTCCGCTGCTCCTCATTTCCGACAGGTTCTCCGTTTCAATCAGGAGGCTGATCGAACCACCACCAGCTTTCAGCCCTCAGTACATGATTACAATCCTTGGACGAGGTGGAAATCTATCCTGAAACCCTTGCGTAAAAGGCAGAAAGGCTCCTGGAATGGCCTGGAAGCTACAGTGTCTGAAACATTAAAGTCGACCTGTGGTCTATATTATTAGAATGGAAGCAAGGTGGTTGTAAAGTATTGTCCCAGGTATTTTGTTTAAGACATGTGAGGGGGATCAATCGCATAGGTATACACTTAAAGGAATATCATGGGCCATTATCCTAGTGGACCCCATTGAGACATCGAGAAATCTTATTGACAAAGTCTTACATTTGGTTCATCATGATAAGATCTTCTTCTTCTTTATCAGTTTACGCTCCAGGGTCGATTTTTCCCTCAGAATCAGCGAGGGATTCCACCTCTACAGCCTAAAGGGCAGTGTCCTGGAGCTTCAGACTCTGGGTCGGGGAATACAACTGGGGAGGATGACCAGTACCTCGCCTAGGCGGCCTCACCTGCTTTGTTGAACAGGGGCCTTGCGGGGGTATGGGAAGACAAGGATGAGGGAATAAAGCGGCCGTGGCCTTGGGTTAGGTACTATCGCGGCATTTGCCTGGAGGAGAAGTTGGAAACCACGGAAAACCACTTCCAAGATGGCTGAGGTGGGAATCGAACCCACCTCCACCCAGTTGTCCTCCCGAGGCTGAGTGGACCCGTTTCAGCCCTCGTACTACTATTTAAATTTCGTTGTACAGCCGGGAATGAAACCCAGGCCTCCGCGAGTGGCAGCTAATCACACTAACTACTACACCCCAGAGGCGGACTGATTAGATCAACATTGTGAATTTCCCATTGGTTTTGTTTCGCTATTAAACATATTGTGAATTACAGAGAAGACAGTAATATTTGTGATTGCTATTTGGGACCACCGAGCGAGTGGCTGCGTGGTTTGGTTCTCGTAGCGTCAGCTTGCATTCGGGAGATAGTGGGATCGAGTTCCACTCCCAGCAGCGCTGAAGATGGCTATTCACGGTTTCCCCATTTTCACATCAGGCAAATGCTTCGGCTGTACCCTAATTAGGACCACGGCCGTTACCTTCCAAATCCTATCACTTTCCCATCCTTGGGTCGCGGAAAACATTAACGTGATAGTACGAAGTTAAATTATTAGAGAGCGAGAAAGAGAATTGAATTGAATTGAATTTATTGATAATGATGATATACATGCCACTGAGGCTGAAAAGCCCCTTTATGTAGCGTCTACTTATAACACAATACAAGTTTATGAATATACTAACTACATTTTAGAATATTAAAATATCAAATTAAACATTAAACTGAAAATTAAACTTAAAATTAAAATACAGATACCAATTCCAATAAAGTTAAAACATAAATCATATAAGAAGTAGAAAAGCATATCATTCGATTTTTTAATATTTTAGGCTACAAGAATCTCAGGAATATAAAAAACAGAAACAATTTTCTTAGAAATATACATATTTCTTATTATTGGACACAAGAATACCTGATCTCAGCCCCTTGCGTACTCCTCCAGGAAGATAGATGTTAAGGACTGCTTTAGTTGGGTGCAGTTCCTGTCATTTGCGAAACGGTGAAGGTTAAAGACATTGAAGATACGGGATGCAGTGCAAACAAAAGATTTGTTAAATTTAGTGGTACGATGAAGGGGAATTTGAAGGGTAGTTTTTGTAAACCTATTATCTCTGTTATGTACTGACTCCATAGATTTAAATGCATTATATAGGTAGGGTGGGGTCTTCAGTTTGAGAATTTTGTGCGTAGCAACGGCTACTGAGATTTCCCGTCGTTCATGGAGTTTCAACCATTGCAGCTGAATGTAATAGGGTGTTATGTGTTCATCACGCCTGGCATTTGTCACGTAACGAACACATGTGTTTTGCACCCTCTGTAGTTGTATGTTCAAAGTTTCGGATAAGTCGTTGTATACGACTGATCCATAGTCAATTATGGGGAATATAAGACTTTGAACAAGTAGTTTCCGCATAAAAGGTGGTGTACATGACACGTTACGTTTCAAAATATGCATTGATGACACAACTTTTCTGATCACATTTGACGTATGATCAGACCAGGATAGGGTTCTGTCGAAAATGAGTCCTAGATTGTTAACGGTGTCACTATAATGGATATCTGAATCTAGAATTTTTATTGGTGGGAGGGATTTGAGGTCAACAGTTTTCAGGAGTTTTGAGTAACCTATGCAAATAAGCTGGGTCTTAGCCACATTTAATTGGAGATTATGATTTGCGCTCCATTCGATCAATCGAGAGATATCATGTTTGAAATGCATTATACAAGAAGGTGCGTTAGTGGGACTGAAGTGGAAGTAAGCTTGTAAGTCATCAGCATACATATGGAAAGTACTACTTTTAAAGACTTCAGAAATGTCATTAATATAAATAGAAAAGCATAAAGGACCGAGGACTGATCCTTGTGGTACGCCACAGTTTACTGATTCCCAGATAGAGGATCGTCCGTCAACAAATGTAACTCTTTGTGATCTACTTGATAGATATGATTCAAACCAAGATAGAGCACTCTGCGAGAAACCAATTGACTTCAACTTTGCAAGAAACAACTCATGATTAACAGAGTCAAATGCCTTCGAGAAATCAAAGAGACATAAGATAGTAAGCTGTCTCTTATCGATGGCCGCGCGTATATCGTCCGTAACTCTCAGCAGAGCCGTAGTAGTACTATGGCCTTTCTTGAAGCCAGATTGGTAGGGATTTAGGATGTGATATTTAGACATATATTCACATATCTGCTCATGAACAATTCTTTCTAATGCCTTACTAAGTGCACAGAGGATATTGATAGGCCTAAAATCACTACAGACTGTTGGAATTTTCTTTTTGGGCACATGACGTACATTGGCACGCTTCCATTCTGAGGGATACACTCCATTCTGTAGAGAGAAGTTAAATAAATAAATAAAGAGAGAGAGAGAGAGAGAGAGAGAGAGAGAGAGAGAGAGAAGGAAAACGGACACTGCGTGTTGTTGTAGTGGAGAATAGTGTTTATGTGATACATGAGTTGCAGGGACGCTGAGGGTCCGCCTCTGTGGTGTAGTGGTTAGTACCAACCCCGGAAGCCCGTGTTCGATTTCCGGCTCCGCCACGAAATTTGAAAAGTGGACGAGGGCTGGAACAGGTCAACTCAGCCTCGGGAGTTCAACTGAGTAGAGATGGTTTCGGTTCCCACCTCAGTCATCCTCGAAGTGGTTTCCCGTGGTTTCCCACTTCTCCTCCAGGAAAATGCCGGGATGGTACCTAACTTAAGGTCACGGCCGCTTCCTTCCCTCTTCCGTGTCTATCCTTGCAAACTTCCTATCCTCGCACAAGGCCCCTGTTCAGTATAGCAGGTGGGGCCACCTGGTCGAGTTACTGGTCCTCCTTCCAGTTATATCTTCCCGACCAAAAGTTTCACGCTCGAGGACACTGCCCTTGAGGCGGTAGAGGTGGGATCCTTCGCTGAGTCCGAGGGAATGACCAACCCTGGAGAGTAAATGGGTTAAGAAAGAAAGAAAGAAAGGAAAGGGATGCTGAGGACAGCATAAACATTCTATCTCCGAAACAGGGAATTAAAATTTAAGATTAAAATCCCTGACCTGGAAGTGGCTCAAACCCGGAGCCCTCTGAACTGAAGCCCACTATGCTGACTATTCAGCCCAGGAGCCGAACATAAACATCACAATAAAAATGCACAGCCTGTTTCCAGTCATTTGACCGGGTCAGGAATGGAATGAATGAAGCCCCCATCTAGCGGCTAAGATAGGAATTGTGCCGGCTGCCGAAGCCTGTCGCACTCCTCTTGGGCGATGATTAATGAATGAAGGTGAAATGAAATGACGTTGCAGAGTGTTGCTGGAATGAAAGATGACAGGGAAAACCGGAGTACCCGGAGAAAAACCTGTCCCGCCTCCGCTTTGTCCCGCACAAATCTCACATGGAGTGACCGGGATTTGAACCACGGAACCCAGCGGTGAGAGGCCAACGCGTTGCCGCCTGAGCCACGGAGGCTCTTAAAAATAGCAATATTAACAATATTAATAGGATTGCATTTGTTTTAACTAATTTTAGGATTTTCTGAGACGCCCAGGTGCCGGAATTTTGTCTCGCAGGAGTTTTTAACACTTTTAAATACCACCGGATTGAGCCATGATCGAACCAGCCAACTTAATCTGAGAAGGCCATCGTTCTACCGTCTTAAATTTTGTATTAAATAAGGTTTGATTAACCCACAACAGTACTTGCCTCTTAAAAGAACAATCAGCACCAATGGTTCTTTCTAGGCTCACTGTAAGATATTAAAAATATGGTTGTTCATTTGTGTTCCGTTACGGTTTCAAGGAAGGAGTTTAATGGCTGTGTTTCGTGATAACGTTATTCCCCTCTATACTCCACTTATACTTTTGCATGTGACAGGTTAATTCTATTCATATTTTACTCCTTTGCTTTCAGAGCTTGGTGGATCCTAGGAAGCAGTCCCACGCGATGACGACGCGCGGCAAGCGGCGATAATGTGATGGAGGTAAGAGCCCATATTAAAACTTCTAAGTTAATTCTTGTTGTACAGAGACATCTATATAAATAATGTTGTAGGGGATCCGCTGTCTGTAATTTCGTTTGTTTTGCCAATTTTTCAGATATGTATCCGTTTTAGATCAACTCAAGACCGTATCAGTTGTTTTTACTTTTCGTGTCAGTCTGTTTGTTGCACCATCACGGCGAAACGGTTGGATAGATATCGACCAAACTTCATGTTAGAACATTCTCATCCCGGGGAAGGTTCTGATATGCATATGATTTAAAAATCTCTGAAAATACGGGGATTTATATGAAAAAATCAGTTTTCTTCCATTTTCTCTTACACTATTGATTTTCTGTAAAATTCGTGGATTATATGTGAAAAGTCCTTTCATTATAAACAAAAGTTTTGTACATAATTTCGCTTACTCTTCAACTCAGGGAGAGAATTACTGTTTTCTGCGGGTCTCATGCTCTGCATTGAGTGACTGACAACGTAGGCCTATCTACAGGTTACCATGGCAACGTGTCTGACTGCTTGCCAGCAGGGAAGTAACATATTGCCATTTTCGTCATCATTCCTGTAAACTCGTGGTTATTCCTTGGGTAGAAAGCAAGAAAGATGTCAATCGGCCATTCTGCGGGATATTTGTGGAATACCGTTGGAGTTTACTATCGTCCTCGAATAGCACTAAGGGACGTTGTTAATATTTGAACAGTAGCGCGGAGTGTTGCCCATTATTTCACACCGTAAGCTGTTTTCTGGCATTTGCCATAATTTTCACGGCATTTCTATTCTCCTTCAGTTTTGCGCTTTCATTTTTTGCCTCTGCCTTACCTCTTTAAGCTTAAGTAATAATAACATAAGTCATCTTCTTATTTGTTTACCTAAGAATCCCTGCACCTAAATTTGTACTCTGTTACCACCTTCTTATACAGTAATTCATACCATCACAATTTATTGAGGGGCATTTTATTTTCAAATACTCTACTTGGTATTTACATATTTGTCCTATACGGCTGTCGTCAGTTGTAGTCCTATTTTCTATTAATTTCAACTCCCTTAACTGTTTAACTATCTTCCTTGATTACTCCGTATGTATGCGACTGCTAATCCCTAAAACTGGACATTCTTTTCTTTGAGGAAGAATTCCAAGCGCTTCAAATGTATACCTTTTGGCCCGGAAAATATTGAAATATGGATGCATTTTAATGACGGTACAGACCTTCGTTTCGGGATAATTGGTAACGGTAAGTCGTATTACAAAAGAGATAGCGCAATCGTCGTTCTATTTCGGGAGATGTACAAATTTGGTCCTATGATTTATTGTCCTGTATCGATTGTTAATACGTTAGATAGCACTGCATTTTTCGATTACAATCAAATCTCTTAAGCTCGATTGTGACTGGCATTAAGAAAAGGGGCTATGCTTTATAATGAAAACTCTCCATCTCTACTGTGAATGGCAGTTGCCAAGTGAGCCTGCCGTTATAGTAGAAACTCCGGAACTCGATTGCGATTGGCAGTAGAAATGTGGCGTGCCATTATCAACAAAAATTCCCCAAACCCTTCTTTACATCGAAAAGAACGTATGGTGTCGTCTGTCTTGTTACTGGGATAGAGGTAAGAGATGTTCAATAATCTCACTCACTGCCTTCGCAGTAATTAACAGACAAGTCCGTATACACTGTAGAATACCGTAGCGACGCAAGGGCACATTTGCTAGTCGTATATATATATATATATATATATATTTCGTTTGCTAAAACCGGCAAGGAAGTGCATTTGAAGACAAAATTGGACGAATTATTAAGTTCAATAGTTCATATACAGTGAGTTTCTCTCATCGGTTGGCCGCCAGGTGCGCCCAGCTTATCCGCCGTCCGTTGACTCATCACTCCCCGCTCCGTGGCATAGCAACAGGGACCCACTTCGCTCACTTTATCTGTGCGTGGCATGAGATAACAATTAAAATTAAGAAAATAAGACTTAAGAAATTAAGCTCGTACCTATGACAGGTGAAGTTGGAAATGTTCTCCTTCTGTATCTACACATTACTGGCTTCGTCTTGGGACACCCCGATTCACACGCATAAGTTCGTCCAGCGTAATTGAGGCTATTTCTCTCCGAATATGTTCAGTTTTAACATTTTTGTAGCCCAATCATGCTAAGCTCTTCGATACCCCAGCTACTTGACCAGGTGTTCTTACCAATATTGTAGGCGTATGCTCTAATCTTTCTGCGATTAATTTACTTTTTCCGTCAAGTACACGTTTTTTAACGCTTTGCTTCTTATGGAGTAAAGAACCAGTTTCTCTCAATGTGTAGGGCGTACATCTTGAAATTGTGTTACAAATCACCAAACGACTTCTCTGCAAGACTCTGTTTTCGCATAATTCTCGTACACAAATACCCTTTCCTCTACCGTGTAAACATGTGGAGGTATTATGAGAATTATACCCTAAAGTAACACTTCACAACTCGAGAACAGTTGGAGCGAGAGATCAACACATAATACACGTTCTAAGCACGGACCTGAACTGCGAAGTGCGGGCATTCCCGTGCTGTCGTTGCGCTGTGTAACGGGAAGTGATGAGTCAGGGGAGGCAAATAAGTTGGTCTCACGTGCCGGCCAACCGATGAGAAAACTCACTAAATATGCATACTTGCATAGATTTGAAATTAGTGCAAACATTTTAAATTTTGGATGTTTTGTGCGTGTTTTTTTAAACTTTTAATTCGCTTGTTTTAACATGTTTTACATTGCAATCTTCATGAAAATGTAAAGTAATTATAGGTGTGAAATCATGTGGAGTGAGTGGCCTTGCTCTGACTGAACATTACAGCTGTGGTAAGATTTCAAGGAAAAATCAAGACAGGAACACAGCGTGCGCTCCCAAATTCAAGTACTGCTCTGTCATATCCGCGATGTAGACAGATCCGCACTGAAGCTAATTTTAACAAACAAACGCCACACATTTATACCAGAAAACTTGGAGAAGATTGTTGTAGTGCACTGCAAAGGACACTATAGACAGGAAATATAGAGTGTGCAGTTTAAAATGAAAGAAGGCTGTGTATTTAAGTGTGTTTCTTTCTTTTTTTTTTTTTTTTTTTTTTTTGCTCTTTGCTTTACGTCGCACTGACACAGATACGTCTAATGGCGACGATGGGTTTAGGAAAGGCCTAGGAGTTGGAAGGAAGCGACCGTGGCCTTAATTATGGTACAGCCCCGGCATTTGCCTGGTGTGTAAGTGTGTTTCTTCACGTTTGTGTTTTCTTACAGCCTTACTAATTATGATTTAGCATGTGTATTGATTAACACACTGTGTCTTATCTAGGAGACGTGTTCATATGTTTCAACAGTGAACAGTGATGGATTGATACGTGTCACAAACTATGTACTGATTGTTTGTATTTGTGGAACAGCCTCGCTTGTAAATAGAGTGTGATTTTTTGTTTTTTTATTCATTGTATATTTATGATCATCATTTTATGTATTGGCGAGTGTGAATCGCGTGAGTCTACTAAAGGAATCTTATGTTTGCATATCATAAAAGTGTAGAACAGTGTTAAAATAAGTGTGTACTTAAGTGCATATTTCACAACTTGTTGCAGCATATTCGCATGCTTATATTGGTGATATATACAGCATATACTGTAAATCCGATGTCTAATCGTGTGCATTTTCAGCCATTAGAGCCCGTCTACTATGAAAATACCTGCACCAGGTCGCTTTTGAATCCACACGTCATTTTCTTCTTCTTCTTCTTCTTCTTATTATTACTATTGTATGTTGTGTATGTTGGGTATTCAGCCCGAAGGCTCGTTTGATCCTCTGCAGCTCCGCCAACAGCTGTCATAAATAGCCTAGGCGTCACTGAAGAGGCGTACTAGGGAAATGAGGAGTGAGGTAGTTTCCCGTTGCTTTCCTCAACGAGCCAGCAGTTGTTGCTACTACATATCAGTCTGCCAAGCCCACTGAAATGCATGCACCAACCGACTCTATGAGCGATATTTTCACACCATTCATAACACGGACTGGCTGCATAAGGAATGGTATTACTAGCATCACTCATACCTCAGTCACTTTCATATTGTCAAAGCCAAGGATGAGACTGAGACAGGTCAATGAAAGGGACAAATTTGATATAGCCCATATCAGAAGACATAGTGCATTGTAAACACTACATCTCGCCAGCAAAGGCATTTCTTCTTATTTTTATTATTATTGATTTTGTTGTTGTTTCCTTGTGCCCATTCATAGAGCGGGTTGGAATTTGTTCATTGGCTTGATAACTTTAGCCTTACTGTTCTTCCAAAATCTCTTCAAGAACTCACTGTGTTGCCTCTTCCGTCCTTCTGAGCACTTTGTACCAGTCCTGCTGCTAATCATGAGGACAAATGTGTTGTTTTTTTTTGCTAGTTGTTTTACGTCGCACCGACACAGATAGGTCTTACGGCGACGATGGGACAGGAAAGGGCTAGGAGTGGGAAGGAAGCGGCCGTGGCCTTAATTAAGGTACAGCCCCAACATGTGCCTGGTGTGAAAATGGGAAACCACGGAAAACCATTTTCAGGGCTGCCGACAATGGGGTTCGATCCTACCATCTCCCGAATACTGTTTATTTACTGAGGTCCTGAAGACTTTACGAGTCTTTATGATGTCTTCCCTGACGTTCAATTCATTTAGGTCCCCTCTTGTTTCCTCCAGCCAAATTATTCTCCTGTTTTGAGGATTAATTACATTGAATAACTTTGTGTGTGTGTGTGTGTGTGTGTGTGTGTGTGTGTGTGTGTGTGTCTATTATTGGAAAAAGAAAACCTACAACCTTTTTTCCAGTCATTGACCGGGTCAGGGATGTGATGAATGAAGCAGATATAGGCTGTTGGTACGATGGGGTCGCCACCCCCAAAGTGATTTATTAATGACTGATAAATACTATGAAATGAGAATGGAGAGTGTTGCTGGAATGAAAGATGACAGGGAAAACCTGAGTACCCGGAGAAAAACCTGTCCCGCCTCCGCTTTGTCCAGCACAAATCTCACATGGAGTGACCTGGATTTGAACCACGGTATCCAGCGGTGAGAGGCCGACGCGCTGCCGTATGAGCCACGGAGGCCACTGTGTCTATTATTATACATCCTAAAAATGTGTCAAAAATTCCAAACGTCTCCTCCGTACATTACTGATGAAACTATCTATGTAACTATATAGGTCTGCAATTCGCCTTTTAATTGAAATTCCATTTTCTTGTATGGGGCCGAAAATTTTTGTATGAATTTTACGTTCTTGGTTTTCAATATCCGCTATTTTAGAATGACCTCCTAAAGTTAAGGTTTTTGATGCATATAGAGCTTCCAGCAGAATAAATGTTTTGTAATATTTCAGTTTAACATTACGCTACACTCCTCATTTATTATTACTATTATTATTATTATTATTATCATCGTCCACCTCCGTGGTGTAGTGGTTAGTGAGATTACCTGTCATCGCCGCAGGCCCAGAATCAATTTCCGGCCCTCCAGTAAAATTTGAAATGTGGTACGAGGACTGGAACGGGGTCCGCTTAGCCTCGGGAGGTCAACTGAGAAGAGGGGTGATCGATTCCCTCCTCAGCCATCCTCGAAGTGGTTTTCCGTGGTTTCTCACTTCTCGTCCAGCCAAATGCTGGGATTGTACCAAACTGAAGGACATAGGTGCCTCCTTCTCTCTTCCTTGTCTATTCCTTCTGATCTTCCCATCTCCCCACAAGGCCCCTGATCAGCACAGAACGTGAAGCCGCCTGGGTGAGGTACTGGTCCTAATCACCAGTTGTATTCCCGAACCAAAATATCACGCTCCAGGGCAATGCCATTAAGCGGTTGAGGTGGGAACCTCGCTGAGTCGTAAAACCAACAGTATATAATTTCATTTCGTGTGGCTATTTCTAGCCGGGTGCAGCCCTTGTAAGGCAGACCCTCCCATGAGAGTGGGCGACATCTGCCGTGTGTAGGTAACTGCGTGTTATTGTGGTGGAGGATAGTGATATGTGTGGTGTGTGAGTTGCAGGGATGTTTGGGATAACACAAACACCCATTCCCCTAGAGAAGGGAATGAACCATTTAAGGTTAAATTCACCGACCCGGACGGAATCGAACCCGGGACTCCTGGACCAAAGGCTAGCACGCTAATCATTTAGCCACGGAGCCGGACATACCAACCTTGAATTTATTATTATTATTATTATTATTATTATTATTATTATTATTATTATTATTATTATTATTATTATTATTATTATTATTTTCAGCCATTCAAGTCTGGGATGATTGAGGATAGACTATTCTTTAGATGTCGTGATTTATACAGAGCAAGTGCATAGGGCATTATAGAGCCTCTCCGTCATCTCATAGTGTCAGAACTCATTTTTCATTTTCCTTCCTTTGACACTCCACGGTAATTCTTATTTTCTTTTTGTGTATCGATTTGAGCCTTTGTAGACTGCATGGCAAGAGCCAATTTCACTTTAGTGTTTATGTCTTGTTCTTATTCCGGCTTTGACTTCCTGCCAGTATTTTCCGAGCTCATGAACAGGCGCCTTTCTGGGCTCTTCGGGCAGTGGTCCCCTCCGTCTTCTGGCGT
Organism: Anabrus simplex; assembly: GCF_040414725.1. NCBI lineage: Eukaryota > Metazoa > Arthropoda > Insecta > Orthoptera > Tettigoniidae > Anabrus > Anabrus simplex. Next base: position 369,338,481 of record NC_090268.1, on the reverse strand, counting down.
TTGATGTCATCTTAAAATCTTGGTTTCTTTACACCAATAGTTTAAATTTGTCTCCGTCATTCACATTCCTGGATCACCTCGGCTCTGTTGTATTTTTTAATAAAACTCCCTATTCTTTTTTGCTGATCAGTCATCTGTCATCCTCAAGGTGTGTCCGTAGAGTAACAGCTGTCTCTTTCTAATCCATGGTGTGATTTGTTCTATCATTAACTCATTAACGTGTAAGTAATTTAAACTAGGTTTCTTAAAGGAACTAATACCAGAGAAAATTAACACCAACTACGCTTTTTAAATGCTGTCATGCATCATATCTTAACAGGGGATAAATCTTAGAGTAACTCCGACAGCAACAGGACTTTAGTTTTGATTACAAATAATAATGTAATATAAACTATGAGAAGCAGTATGGTATTATGAAATTACAGACTGTATATATAATAAATATGACTTGCAGGTTTTTTAATACACTGAGATGAAAAGACCTTAAAGAAAGGTGTGATCATTTTACGATTAACATTCCTCAATTAGAGTTCAAATAATTCAACGGTCACTTCATTCACAGGCTTGAAGTTCTGGACAAGAATGGAAATAAATCGGTACTACCAACATAATTGTTGATTCAAAATGTATTTATTAATGGGATAACGTACTGTTACGTCCAGCCTAGTCGTAGCCCCCTTCGGTATTTCCTGGAAGGGATAAGTAAGTCAGGCTGGAGACCTCTCAGCCGGCCTGAAGCTTAGAGGGTATACCGCGTCCTCTCCTATTGTGCTTCCGTCTGGTTTCGCTGTGCGCCTTCTCGAACATGAAAGGAGAATGTTCCGTCTCTAGCCGAGCCCCAAAGATTCTAGTACTCCATCACCAGAATATAAAAAGGAGGATAGCCGCGAACAGTCAGTCAGTGGTGGGAGTAGTTGGGTCTGAACGGCAGTAGTCCTGGCTGTTTTAAAGGTTGGTGCGGTGAATGTAGAGAGTTTTACAGCTTAAGTGTTGGCTGTCATCGGAGATTTGTTGTCGTTGTGAGGACCACTGTTGAGTTTTTGCTCCTAAGTGACCGCTGGTTACTTGTCAATGCTATGTAGCTCACTGTGTGGAGCGGCAACGTGATCTGACTGTGTTGTGAGGTACCGGATTCGTCTGGAGTCGAACCAGGGAATGATCGTTGTGTGTTGTGATGGTCATCAGGCCTGCGTTCGAGCCTGTCGGCGCGCAGCTGTTGAGTGTGAACGGACTGAGCGTGCGTAGCGAAGTGAAAGAGGCGCCTACCAATAAGGATTATATCCCGTTCCAGGTAAATACTGCCCAGATGAAGACCTGCTGTGAGAGACTTGTACATTTACAAATGAGTGGAGTTCGGTCATTCATAGTTGAATATAATTGTGTGTCTGTGCTAATTGGGTCATCCTAGAATTAAATTAGATCGATAAGAGAGGCAAAGTTTTTTCTTAATAATAAGAGTCCAATATCCCTATCTCTCGTACTTAATTTTTTCAGTTTCGTTTCGTAGTTTTGTCGAAGAGAAGTACGCGACCTATGATCCAACACATAATCACATTAACAGCGACAAGTGCAACAATTCACCGGGCGAGTTGGCCGTGCGCGTAGAGGCGCGCGGCTGTGAGCTTGCATCCGGGAGATAGTAGGTTCGAATCCCACTATCGGCAGCCCTGAAAATGGTTTTCCGTGGTTTCCCATTTTCACACCAGGCAAATGCTGGGGCTGTACCTTAATTAAGGCCACGGCCGCTTCCTTCCAACTCCTAGGCCTTTCCTATCTCATCGTCGCCATAAGACCTATCTGTGTCGGTGCGACGTAAAGCCCCTAGCAAAAAAAAAAAGTGCAACAATTCCAATCGGTGTTTGAAGAAATACTGTAAAGACGATGTTTCAAGCAAAGGAAAGCTTTTGAAGATTTCAAACGAATTGAAACACAGAAAAACAGAAGTATCCAGAAAGTGAAGCAAGCTCCATTCGCTGAAACAGCCGTCAACTTTTAACGTGGGCATGTGGTGGTAATCAGACGGGTATAAACCGAACAAACAAAACGGAGATTAAACTTCTTACATTATATCATTTATGCCGATGTTATAGTATATAGTGTGACTGGATACTGAATGAAAATTCACAGCCTGTTTCCAGTCATCTAGCCCTCCATCTAGCGGCGAGGATAGGAACTATGCCGGCTTCCGAAGCCTGTCGCACTACTCTGGGGCAATGATTAATGGATGATAGATGAAATGAAATGACATTGGAGAGTGTTGCTAATGAAATATGACAGGGAAAACCGGAGTACCCGGATAAAAACCTGTCCCGCCTCCGCTTTGTCCAGGACAAATCTCACATGGAGTGTCCGTGATTTGAACCACGGAACCCAGCGGCGAAGTTCGGCGTGCTGCCTCCTGAGCCACGGTGGCTCAACTGTGACTGGTTACTAATACGTGAAATATATTAAATAGTTTTAAACATGAACTTTTAACAAACGTAACAATTCATTCTTATCAGGAGAGTCTTTATAGAGAAGATAGGTTGAAAACCTACAACCTGTTTTCCGGTCAATGACCGGGTCAGGAATGGAATGAATGAAGCCCCCAACTGGAGGCCAGGATATGAATTGTGCCGGCTGCCGAGGCTTGTCGCACTCCTCTGGGGCAATAATTAATGATAACCTTGACTAACAGATGAAATTAAATGATATTGGAGAGTGGTGCTGAAATGAAACTGACAGGGAAAACAGGAGTACCAAGAGAAAAACCTGTCCCACCTCGGCTTTGCCCAGCACAAATCGTACATGGAGTGATCAGGATTTGAACCACGAAACCCAGAGGTGAGAGGCTATCGCGCTGCCACCTGAGCCTCGGAGGCCCTTGTATATAATCTGTTGTTCTAAAAGTAATTTACCGAGCTCGATAGCTGCAGTCGCTTAAGTGCGGCCAGTATCCGGTATTCAGGAGATAGTAGGTTCGAACCCCACTGTCGGCAGCCCTGAAAATGGTTTTCCGTGGTTTCCCATTTTCACACCAGGCAAATAAAAAAAAAGTAATTTACCAAACGTATATTATAGACCTCAGTCTGAAACTTAAGAAAAGGATGTATCTAGCTTGTAATTACAGTAACTCAAATGTTGGAGTTTTTGGTCACAAATTACGTCTTGTACAAGATTTTCTAGCTAAAGAAGTACTGCTGCACAGACACCTGTCGATATTATAAGTAGGTTATCACCCGCTGAGAGTCGGCACCGAGGTGCAGAGGTAGCGTGCCTGCCTCTTACCCGGAGGCCCCGGGTTCGATTCCCGGCCAGGACAGGGATTTTTACCTGGATATGAGGTCTGATTCGAGGTCTATTCAGCCTGCGTGATTACAATTGAGGAGCTGTGAGATGGTGGCCCCGGTCTAGAAAGCCAAGACCGCACGACTGAGCTGAGCAGAGGTCGTTTGGTAGGCCATGGCCCTTCGGGTGTGTTGCGCCTTAGAGTTCGGTTATTTCCGGCTGAGCAATGACATGGGTAAGGCGCTGTAGGGTTCTAGAGTAACACTTAACCAGTTGCTGAGACAAATGATCTAGAAATGTTGAAGCACCACGTAGTTTGTCCTCGTTTGTTTTTCGTGCTGGGTCCAGTGCCTGTCGTGTCACAGCTCACCCGTATGTTCTACGAGGCTGAAAGAACCCCACACCAGTCCTCAATACTGAATTAAAATGCCTAAACTAGAATCAGACCCCTCTATTAAGAGTTAGATACGCTACCCCTACTTCACGAAACAGGCTGCTCAACTGTTAGACGCAGTTAATTGGCCTTTTTATACATCCAGAAATATAAGTTGTTTTCCTGCAATATTAAAGAACAGCTTAAAATAATATTTTGGAAATCCGACGGATCTGTAATAACAGAACAATATTGGAAGAGATTGTTCCATATCAATACATCAGTATTATAGCTGGGCTGAATAGTTCCGACGATAGAGAGATGGTCTTCTGACTCCAGGTTGGCCGGTTCGAACCTGGCTCACTTCCGTGGTTTTGAATGTGCTCAAATACGCCAGACTCATGTTGGTAGATTCCAGTCCTGCGAGACAAAATTCCGGAACCTCGTCATCTCCGAAAACCGTAAAACTAGTTAGTGTGACGTAAAACCAGTATAATTAATTAATTATTTATGATAAGTCTCTGAAGTGAGATTAACAACTTGTAACAATGTCCATCAATGGAAAGGAATGTCTGTCAAAACTGTAGTAAAAATTACTGGAGGCGCCGGGTATCGATCCCGGTACCTCTCACATGCTAAGCGAGCGCTCTACCATCTGAGCTACGCCCCCAGATAACGCACTTACTTCAACTGTTGTGTTATAAACTGTTATAACTTCCTTTGATTTTGTAGACCACGCCCAGATTACGTGACACTGACCGAGTTAGTAAACTTCTGGTCCCCCTGCGCTTACTGAGGGCCAGCCTGTGCTTCGGTAAAATGAAATGTCGTATGGCTTTCAGTGCCGTGATATCCCACGACGGGTTCTATTGGACGCCCGTAGACGACCTGCGCGTCGTGATGAGGATGAAATGTTGATGAAGACAACACATACACCCCAGCCCCCGTGCCATTGGAAATTTTTTTTATAGTTGCTTTACGTCGCACCGACCAGATAGGTCTTATGGCGACGATGGGACAGGGAAGGGATAGGAGTGGGAAGGAAGCGACCGTGGCCTTAATTAAGGTACAGCCCCAGCATTTGCCCGGTGTGAAAATGGGAAACCACGGAAAACCATTTTCAGGGCTGCCGACAGTGGGGTTCGAATCTACTATCTCCCGAATGCTGGATACTGGCCACACTTAAGCGACTGCAGCTATCGAGCTCGATCCATTGGAATTAACCAATTAAGGTTAAAATCCCCGACCCGGCCGGGAATCGAACCCGGGACCCTCTGAACCGAAAGCCAGTACGCTGACCGTTCAGCCAATGAGTCGGACTGTGCTTCGCTGTTAGATACCGGACTTACCATGATCACTCGAACATAAAGATTGATTGGCTCAATATAATCTCGTGGGGAGATCATAGGATGTAAAATGTCTTTTCGAGTGATCGTCTTCGAGCATGAGTTGTTGAATGTGGGCCCTCTATCGCAGATCATGAGTTATACCCGTTAAAGTGATTCGGACTACTTTTACAGTTTTCGAACACACCAAAGTCGTGAGAAACTCTACTGATACGCCATACGTCTTCTTCTTCTTAATCTGCTTACCCTCCAGGGTCGGGTTTCCCTCGGACTCAGCGAGAGATCCCACCTCTACCGCCTCAAGGGCAGTGTCCTGGAGCTTCATACTTTGGGTCGGGGATACAACTGGGGAGAATGACTAGTACCTCTCCCAGGCGGCCTCGCCTGCTATGCTGAACAGGGGCCTTGCGAGGGTATGAGAAGACTGGAAGGGATCGACAGGGAAGAGGGAAGGAAGCGGCCGTGGCCTTAAGTTAGGTACCATCCCGGCATTTGCCTGAAGGAGAAGTGGGAAACCACGGAAAACCACTGGCTGAGGTGGGAATCAAACCCCTCTACTTATTTGACCTCTCGACATGGAGTGTACCACGTTCTAGTCCTCGTACCACGTTTCAAATTTCGTGGCAGAGCCGGGAATCGAACCCGGGGATCCAGGGGTGGCAGGTAATCTTATTAACCACTACCCCACACAGGCGGACTACAATATTGTTGTTTACCCTACAAAATGAATTAAAACTCGGACATATGTCACCCAAGAGAGATGCGGGTTACTTTGCCATGTGGCAGGTAAAATGTAACGCCGAAATTCCGGAATTAATGATGTAACACGAATCTGTCACCTGGGCGTCGACCCTGAATACAGTTAAACGATGATTACGGTGAATAGACATCGGATATGTATGCATATTTTATTTGCCAATATGTAGACCTCCAAAAGTGACAGCGTTTGAAGGTGAAATTGGACGAATTATGAAGTTTTGCCAGTTATTTTTTTAAGTCGCACCGACACAGATAGGTCTTATGGCGACGATGGGACAGGGAAGGACTAGGAGTGGGAAGGAAGCGGCCGTGGCCTTAATTAAGGTACAACCCCAGCATTTGCCTGGTGTGAAAATGGGAAACCACGGAAAACCATTTTCATGGCTGCCGACAGTGAAGTTCGAACCTACTATCTCCCGAATACTGGATACTGGCCGCACTTAAGCGACTGCAGCTATCGAGCTCGGTAATTATGAATTATGAAGTTTAATAGTGGATATATATATGCATATTTGCATATATTTAAGATACATTTCAAATTTACAATTTATTGTTCAAGTTTTCGACTATTATGATGCATATTTTAACATGTTTTACAAGCAGTCTTCAAGAAAGTGTAAAGTAATTAATGCCGTGAACTCTTTTTTCGAAATGAGTATCTTTGTTCTAAATGAACATTACAGATGTGGTAAGATTTCAAGGAAAAATCAAGAAGATAGAAACACGTGGATTGCGTCTTAGTGATTCGCTGTAGATTATGGAAAAGTGAAGGTAACTGGAAGGTATCCCAGGAGGTCTCGGACTACGTCTACAAGCTAATTATCGTGATGTCCTCAAACGAAATCCGAGATACGACATCATGGTAGCTATACACAAATATTTGGCTGATACTGATAATGTGGATGTTTAATACCTGCATTTCCTCCGCAATTCAAGTACTGTCCTGTCACATCCGTAGATGAAGAAAAATTAATTGTTCTCCGCACTGAAGCTCCGTTTAACAAACAGCACAGATTTATACCAGAAAACTGGGAGAAGACTTCCGCAAAGCAAATCATCGACGACAAAGTTAGGACCTGGAGTGTAAAATGAAAGGGGAGTGTGCATTTAAGCGCGCTTCTTCACGTTTGTTTTCTACACAGTTTTCTTACAACCTTAGTAATTGCGATTCATCATGCGCATTGATCAACGCACTGTGTCTTATTTAGGAGACGTGTGCATATGTTTTAACAGTGAACACTAATAGATTGAGATACATTGATACGTCTTGCGTACTATGACCCGGATGGAACGGCTGCAGCTGCAAGTAGTGTGTGATAATTTGTTTTATATTCAGTTGTTTATTCAGGATCATGATTTTATTGATTGGTGTGGATGAATCGCGTGAGTCTAGTAAAGGAATATTACGTCTGTATTTCACTAAAGTTCGCCTCTGTGGAGTAGTGGTTTGTGTGATTAGCTGCCATCCCTAGAGACCCGGGTTCGATTCCCGGCTTTGTCACAAAATTTGAAAAGTGTTACGAGGGCTGGAACGGGGTCCACTCATCCTTGGGAGGTCAACTGAGTAGAGGTGGGTTCGATTCCTACCTCAGCCATCCTGGACGTGGTTTTCCGTGGTTTCCCAGTTCTCCTCCAGAAATACCGGGATGGTACGTAACTTAAAGCCACGGCCGCTTCCTTCCCTCTTCCTTGCCTGTTCTTTCCTCTCCCCCCTCCCCCCCCACAAGTCTCCCGTTTAGTATAGCAGGTGATGCCGCCTGGGTGAGGTTGTATCCCCCGATCCAAAGTCTCACGCTCCAGGAACACTTCCCTTGAGGCGATAGAGGTGGGATCCCTCGCTGAGTCCGAGGGAAAACCAACCCTGGAGGGTAAACGGATTAAGAAATAAAATAAGAAAGAAAGAAAGATTCCATAAAAGATTTTAATAGCATGAAAATAAGTGCATACTGTCCGACTCGTTGGCTGAATGGTCAGTGTACTGGCCTTCGGTTCAGAGGGTCCCGGGTTCAATTCCCGGCCGGGTTGGAGAATTTAACCTTCATTGATTAATTCATATGGGTCGGGGGTTGAGCGTTTGTGCTGTCCCCAACATCCCTGCAAATCACAACACACATAACACTATCCTCCACCATAATAACATGCAGTCACCTACACATGGCAGATGGCGCCCACCCTCATCGGAGGATCTGCCTTACAATGGCTGCGCTTGGCTAGAAATAGCCACACGAAATTAATATATTAGTACATACTTAGGCCTAAGTCCATATTTGGCTACTTTTAACAGCATAATTACATGCTTATATTGGTGATTTATACAGTGTATAAATCCTATGTCTTGTCATAAGACATAGGTCCATAGCCACTAACCAAGTGCTGGCAGCAAGCACTAAGACGTTCCAGGGGCTATGGTGAACCCAACTACAGGACAAAGAATGCTGGTGGTGAAACGGCGAGCATTCAAGATGCAGAATTGATATACGATTCAAAGTCAGAATCACGGGATTGCCATGACGATATGATCAACAGAAATATACTAAATGGGTGAAAAGCGACTCATCTCAAACCTTCCGCCAGGCGGCATTGTAGTCCTTGACAATGTGCCGTAACACACCTTTCAGGAAAAGAAACCTCCCACATGCGCTGCTCACAAAGACATGTTATGTCGTTGGTGAAGGACAAGAAAATTGCTGTGACTGACAACATGGTGAAGAGTGAGTTGGTGGAATTTGTAAAAGAAAACCTGTGTACATGGTAGACAGGATTTTGAAAGACAATGGGATTATTGTTCCGAGATTACCTCCCTATCTCCTCAGGTGAAGGTTCAGCATAGTGGACTTCGGTTCAGATGCGCCCGGGTTCGATTCCTGTCAGTGCTGAGGATTTTAACTGCTATAGTATATTCATTTGGTTTGAGGATTGGGTGTTTTTGCTCGTCCCATATACTTCTCTTCAGATACACACAGCACACTACTCGACTGACCATCGAAGGAACATACAACAGTATTTCCCTTCATGTGGGTTAAACTCTAGAAGGGGATCCGACCATAAAACTGGACCAAGTTGCTGACTCCCAATGAATTGGTATTAGAACGAGGAAGAAGGTTATACTGAAATCAACTCAGTGTCACTTCTTATTTAAATATTTCATAATGTTTATCGAAATAAATTGATCTTTAAAATAATTTAATTAAAAGTAATTATTTAACTAACTTAATTGTATCCAGTGTGATTAGTTGCTACCCCCGGAGGGCCGGGTTCGATTCCCGGCTCTGCCGCGAAATTTGAAAAGTGATACGAGGACTGGAACGGAGTCCTCTCAGCCTCGGAAGGCCAACAGAGTAGATGGGGTTCGATTCCCACCTCGGCCATTCTCGAAGTTTTTTTTCGCGTTTTCCCACTTACCGGAATGGTACCTAACTTAACGCCACGGCCGCTTCCTTTCCTCTTCCTTCCCTTTCCCTTCCAATATTCAAATCCTCCACAAAGCCCCGTTCAGCATAGCAGGTGAGGCCACATGGGCAAGGTCCTAGCCCTCCTCCCAATTGTATCCCCGACCAATGTCTCAGGTCCTTGAGGCGGTAGAGATGGGATCCCTCGCCGATTCCGGGGGAAAAACAACCCCAGAGAGTAAATGGATTAAATAATAAATAAACACAGCCACCGTGGCTCAGACGGCAGCGCGTCGGCCCCTCACCCATGTGTTCCGTGGTTCAAATACCGGTCACTCCATGTGAGATTTATGTTGGACAAAGCGGAGACGGGCAGATTTTTCTCCGGGTACTGCGGTTTTCCTACTCATCTTTAATTCCAGCAACACTCTCTACTATCATTTAATTTCATCTGTCAGTCATTAATAATTGCCACAGATGAGTGCGACAGGCTTCGGCAGCCGGCATAATTCCTACCCTGGCCGCAAGACGGGGCTTCACTCCACTCATTCCATCCCTGACCCGGTCACTGACTGCAAAACAGGTTGTAGGCTTTCATTTTCAAGTAAATACATAACTTACTCGTAATACATCTACTGACGACGATTACATCTGCTGCAATAGACAGAACATATGCCAGTTGCGACGACTGGTTTGGTGGAAAGTATTCGGCCAGTTGTGGGGTTCAGTTCACTCTCGGACATCAAAGAAGAAGTTTACCGTAATTTACCTTCTGTTACTGCAAACAAATGCCACGATAAAACAATGTTTTCTTTATATTCTGTTTATCACCGCCTTAACGCTGATAGGCCTTCAGCGACGTTGAATTATTTAAAAGCATTGATTCAGGAAGACAACGGTTGTGGTATCAGTTAAGGTACTGCACCAGTATATGCCCGGAATGAACAGGGGAAACCATAGAATACCATCGTCACGGCTGATGATAGTGGGTTTCGCACCCTCTATCCCTTGTTCAGTTGTATGGTACTTAGTATAATATATAAGGTGTACTTAAACATATGTGAGGGAGTGATTCTCGGGTTGAAAACAAGAAAATGTGTCCATGTAACGTATGTCCTACAATGTGTTGGTAGTGAGGTAGACGCGTTTTGCATAGTCACTACCATACTGATGTTCTTGTCGTCCGTCACCATTTTCGTCATCAAAAACGCCACGTTTGGAAGGAGAAACCCTAGAATTCGTACCCAGCTTCAAATAACTGGGGGTCACGATGCTAACAATCGGAAACACCTTCTCGTTGCATACATAAGAAAGAGCAATGGCCGCAACGAAGGCAACACATGACATTCCTAAACTCCAAAACCTTTTCCTGCCAACCGCTGTAGCGCTGTTCAATCTAAAATATATGCCGACCGCCACGTATAGAATCCAACAACCTTAGGATACTAGAGAACGTAAAAGCAAGATTCCTAAAAAGAGCTCTCTCAGTTTCTAAATTCACAAGGAACAGTTATGCGCATATAACAGCACAGGAATCTTATTTTATCGAACAGGTAAGAAGTTGCTTCGGGCTACCACAAAACGCAAGCATACAAAACCATCATCGAGGAGAGACATAACGAAGCCAGCGATATCCTGAAAGAAATAATGGACCCGGAAGCGCTGGAAACAGACACCTTCATGAGACCGAACTTCGAGTTCCGCCATCTCTACACAAGATTCGCAGCCCACTGTTGCCACGGGAAAATATGCAGGAATGAACCATACCACGAACCCAAGGAGGACTGCGTCTGCAAACTATGAACCAACCATGTTCCAAGTATCATCTGGCGAAATGTGAAAACACAACTCAATCTTTTAACACTAGTGAAAGACTGGTGAAAGCAAAACCCAAACTAATGTACACATTGTGTTTAATAAAATTATTATTACAAAACAAATCTTCATAGGGACATTTTTATCCCAGGAATCACCCTCTGATTTTTTTTTCCAATGTTTCAGTATATCTGCTTGAATAAGTCACGGCCGAATCCTTCAAATCCAACAATCAATATTAATGATACACACGTCTGGGGACACCAAATAAACACTTATCAGCTAACCGCACGATGATCCTGAGTGACATGTTCAGGATGCTCCCTTCTTGAAGCAACGACAATAACTGTTACTACAATAATGATAATAATGATAAACTGTTGAATGCATATTAAATGCCAAGGTTTCATACCTTATTTTAGAGCTCTTCTGAAAGCTCATTGAATTCCAAAAATTGAAAAATGAAGTAACACCACTCAATTAATAGAGATATGGGGTTGGGGCCTTTCTATTCGAATCTCCGACCAAGAAAAGTAGATACGGCTTGGGTTAAAATGTAAATTCCGTTAATTTTACCACATGTATCTTTTGGTCCGCCTCTGTGGTGTAGTGGTTACCGTGAATAGCTGCCATCCCCAGAGGCACGGGTTCGACTCCCGGCTCTGCCACGAAATTTTAAAAGTGGTACGAGGGCTGGAACGGGGTTCACTCAGCCTCGAGGAGCCAAATGAATAGAGGTAGATTCGATTCCCACCTCAGCCATCTTGGAAGTGGTTTTCCGTGGTTCCCACTTCTCCTCCAGGCAAATGCCGGGATGGTACCTAACATAAGGCCACGGCCTGGGCGAGGTACTGGTCATGCTTCCCACTTGTATCCTCGACCCAAAATCTCACGTTTCACGACACTGTCCTTGAGGTGGTAGGGGTATAATTCCTCACTGAGTCCGAGGGAAAAACCAACCGCAGAGGGTAAACACATTAAGAAAGAAAGAAAGTTATGGCTGATATGAAGAACCCTGCTAAAGGCGTTCACTCTATTTGTTGGGAGTACAGACCACTTAAGGATTGGGAAAATAAAATGGTAAAGCTCGAAGGGCGATTCCATACATATATTTCTCTATTAGGCAAACCTAGAAACACTAAAGCATTTTCATTCTTGTTAAGGAAACTGCCAGTTCTCGTCTTCTAAAGCCCATTGTACTTTTGCACGCAACGGGACGTTTTTCTTGCCATAATAATGATAATAAGAGGAATATCATCATCATCATCATCATCATCAACAACAACAACAACAACAACAACATTTCTTAGGGAGCTTCCCATAGTTTTGTAAACGGCCGTGCGATCTAGGAAGTGTACTATACTGCAGATTGCCGCAACGCAAGAACACGTGGTGAAGTCAAATGTAGCCAATGTTTGGGCGTGGCCAACTGAACTGTTTATACTCGCAGAACAAGTTACAATACTAACTGGGGGCGTAGCTCAGATGGTAGAGCGCTCGCTTAGCATGTGAGAGGTACCGGGATCGATACCCGGCGCCTCCAGACTTTTAAAGACACTATTTCCACCTTATTAAAAGATATAAATAAGAACATTTTAAAAACTGAACCGTTTATAAGACTAATTGCGTATCAGAATTGAAACACCTTTTTGTCCTCATAATATATGTGAAGATAGGCAGTGGAAAACATTCGCATTGCGTTGGTAGGTGATCGTCAGTTGTTGCCTTCTGAAGGAGCGGAAAAGAATTAGTGCAAATATATTTTCTAAATTTTCGATTTCTTCATAGGGTGAACGGAGCACACACTTACCTCCCCTGTTAGGCAGCCCTTAGGTCTACTAGACGATTTGCACTTCTCGTTTGTATTAGTCGTTAGGTAAAATTGCATTATCAAGTTGTAGTTTTTTTAAAAATATTTGGAGACAGCACATAGGGGACCACTAAGATCTGTTATAAGAGAATTATCAGCAAAATTCTCCACTATACTGCATTTAGCAGACCAATATTACGCTCCAGAGACGCCAATACTAGATCAGAAAGGCCTACTCAGTACACTAGAGCTTTAGAAAACGCCGAATCAAACGGAAGGGCCGCTTCCTTCCCTCTTCCTTGTCTATACCTTCCAATCTACCCATCCCCCAGAAGGCCCCTGTTCAGAATAGAACGTGAGGCCGCCTGCGCGAGGTACAGGTCATCCTCCCCAGTTGTATCCTCCGACCTAGGGTCTTTAGCTCCAGGACACTGCCCTTGAGGCGGTAGAGGTGGGATCTCTCGCCGAGCCCGAGGGAAAACCAAACCTGGAGGGTGAACCGATAAAGAATAAGAAGAAGATATTAGTTCTAGTGGCTTTTCGTCGCACAGACAGAGAGGTCTCATGGTGACGATGGGAGAGGAAAGGCCTAGGAGGTGGAAGGAAGCAGCCGTGGCCTTAATTAAGGTACGGCCCCAGCATTTGCCTGGTGTGAAATTGGAAAACCACGGAAAACCATCTTCAGGACTGCCGACAGTGGGATTCGATGCAAGCTTACAGCTGCGCGCCCCTAACCGCACGGCCAACTCGCCCGGTACGGAAGTTATTAGGGCCCAGGAAGAACCATGACTGTGACTGGAGGATCAGTATCACTATGGAAATATTCAAAGCTCCTCACTGTTATCATAAGATATCGGTGCCTGAAGTTCTACGGACGTATAAAGCGCACAGATTCAACCAAACTAAACAATAAGATAATGATGTACACTCAAGAAACTCCGTCACAACCACGGATACACGAGATGCATTGACATACTCGCAGAACTAAAACAACCTGACAATACACAGTACACTATACACGATGGGATTACATACATAGACAATATCCAGAAAGAGGTGATTGCAAGGGTAAACACTCAAAAAAGGGAGAAACAGGAACTTTTCTGCCGAAGAAAGATAACAGGTAAGCCGGCGCATGAAAAGTAACTGGCAAAAACGATGGGCAGGGAAGTCTAGTCCTAAGTACGCCGAGTACTTAAAATAAGAGAACGCCTCAGTGCTGTAGTAGTTAGTGCCATTAGCAGCCACCACCGGAGGCCTGGGTTCGATTCCCGGCTCTGTCACGAAATTTGAAGAGTGGTACGTGGACTGGAACTGGGTCCACTAAGCCTTGGGAGGTCAACTGAATAGAGGGGGTTCGATTCGTGCCAACTTTTCCTCCAGCCAAATGACCGGATGGTACCTGACTTAAGGTCACGGCCGCTATCCCTTCCAGTCTTCCCATCCCGCACAAGGTCCCTGTTCAACATAGCGGTGAGGCCTCCTGTACGAGGTACCGGTTTTCCTCCCCAGTTTTTCCCCCACCCGCTGAGTCCGAGGGAAAAGCCAAGGCAGGATTTAAAGGGATTAAATAATAAAATAATATTTAATAATAATAATTTGTATTATTATTAATATTAGTGACAGCCTCCGCGGCTCTGGCGGCAGTGCACCGATCTCTCACTGCTGGGTTCCTTGGTTCAAATCCCGGTCACTCATGTGAGATTTGTGCTGGACAAAGCGGAGGCGGGACAGGCTTTTCTCCGGGTACTCCAGTTTTCCTTGTATTATTTCATTCCAGCAACACTCACCAGTATCATTTCTTTTCATCTGTCATTCATTAATCATTGCCCCAGAGGAGTGCGACAGGCTTCGGCAGCCGGCACAATTCCTATCATCGCCGCTAGATGGGGCTTCATTCACTTCATTCCTGATCCGGTCGAATGACTGGAAACAACCCAGCGGTGAGAGGCCGGCGTGCTGCCGCCTGAGCCACGGAGACTCTATGGCCGGAATAATAATAGCCGAAAAGTTACCAGTTTCCCTGAGGAAAGGAATAATTTATTTCTATGGTCACTTGGTGCGAATAAACCCAAAAAAAACTGACCAAAATATATGACTTTTGATAAAAATGTCAATCATAAATAATTAGCTTCATCGAAGTGAAAAGGTATTTAGCAAATAAATTTATTGCTGTTTGCATTTCAGTCGCGGAAATGCCGGAATTTTGTCCTACAGGAGTTCTTTTACGTGCCAGTAAATATACCGACATGAGGCTGACGTATTTGAACACATTCAAATACCACCGGACTGAGCCAGGATCGAACCTGCCAAACCACTCAGCCCGTCAGGGATTTAGCAGAAATGAGGATTACAAAATCAGAAATCCTGGACAGGCTTTAATTTTGCATTAGGATTAGAAAGCTCGATAGTTTCCAGAGAAAAGATAGAATGCATGCAACTTTCTGGGCGGATGAAGGAAGGAAAGAACACTGTGAAAGGATGATGAAATACTGCAGAGACCGAAAATCAAGAAAGAGGACAAAACCGAGCAAGTGGTAGCGGATTGAGTCAGGTAGCTGTCAGCATGAATTTGGGTTTTGGTAGGTTCGAACCCCACTGTCTTCAGCCCTGAAGATGGTTTCCCGCAGTTTCCCATTTTCGCAGGAGGAAAATGCTGAGACTGTACCTTAATAAAGGCCACGGCCGCTTTCTTCGCACTTCTAGCACTTTCCTACACCTCGTCGCAGTGTCGGAGAGATGTAATGCAAATTGTCAAGAAAAGAAAATCAGCCGCATAAGCATTTCTGAACTACAGATCAATGCAAACATTTGTCTGCAAAACAATCACCTTCACGTACTTCTTCTTTCTTAATCCGTTTACCCTCCAGGGTTGATTTTTCCCTGCGACTCAGCGAGGGATCCCACCTCTATCGCCTCAAGGGCAGTGTCTTGGAGCGTGAGACTTTGTATCGGGATACAACTGGGAAGGAGGAACATTACCTCGCAAAGGCGGCCTCATCTGCTATGCTGAACAGGAGCATTGTTGGGGGGATGGGAAGATTGGAAGGTACAAACAAGGAACAGTGAAGGAAGCGGTCGTGACCTTCATTTAGGTACCATCCCGGTATTTGCCTGGAGGAGAAGTGGAAAACCACGGAAAACCACATCGAGGATGGCTGAGGTGGGAATCGAACCCACCACTACTCAGTTGACCTCCTGATGCTGAGTGGATCCCGTTCCAGCCTTTGTATCTTTTTTTAAATTTCGTGGTAGAACCGGGAATCAAACCCGGACCTCCGGGGTTTGGCAGCTAATCACGCTAACTACTACACCACAAAGGCGGAAATCACCTTTACTCTGTATTAATTTAAACAAGGACGTTCAACAAAAAACATTATCTATTTTGGATGTAGAGGGAGAAAAAATAACCTGGAGGCGCCGGGTATCGATCCCGGTACCTCTCACATGCTAAGCGAGCGCTCTACCATCTGAGCTACGCCCCCAGACACTTAAAAGAAATCGAGATTGTCGTTCTGATACTCTCTATAAATGTGACACTTCCATCCACCACTCCTAGAGAGCGTTTGGATGTTATAGATCCATATAAAGTCCACGTTATAGTTACATGGCCCACTGACCTTTACTTTCACTCTCGGTGTTGGGCGGAGCAAAGTGACTTGTTCGCTAAGTTCACTCCGCGAGCTAACCAGTGAAGTTGAGGACGCAGACTGCTCTAGTCTCAAGCAGTCCGACTCCAGTGTCTACTGTGCTAGGAGAGCTGTGTGTATTGAGGATGTACTCATATGGCATGTGCATTCAGATACAGCCTTTCTTGACTGTTTCTTCTGTAGTTCACGTTCGTATCAGTGGTTCCATCACTGGATTAGTCCGCCTCCATGGATAAATGGTTATCGAGATGGTTTTTGGTTCAAGGGGCCCCGGATTCGATTCCGGCCGGCTCAGGGGTTTTAATTTTAATTGGCCTTTTCCACTGGCTCGGGGACTAGCAGTGTGTGTGTCGTCCTTAAATAGAAAATACAAGGAAATAATGAGAACAGTAAGGAAATCATCAATAATTTTTAAGAAAGAAGTAAAAAGAGTGGATCAGGGGTAGAGTGTCGGCTTCCGGATCGCAAGACTGTGGGTTCAAATCCAGTACAAGTAGTCGGCATTTTGAAGGATAGATGAAAGTCCGTTCGACACTCCATGTCGTGCTATCTTCGCGTGTAAATGATATCTAGTGACAAGTCTGGTGTTTACCCGATATAATAAATTAATACTCAGCCACGCGAGAAGCGGTTTACCTTGCCATCTTCTGTAATTAAAATTAAAGAAGGTCATAAGACGTGCAGGCGTTAATGGTTCGTGTTACATCAAATGCGTCTGCACATATAGGTGATATCATACGTTAACTTATTACTTTCTTCTTCTTCCTCTTAACCCGTTTACCCTTCAGGGTTCGTTTTCCCCTCGGACTCAACGAGGGATCCGACTTCCACTGCTTCAAGGGCAGTGTCTTGGAGCGTGAGACTTTGGATCGGTGGTTACAACTGGCGAGGAGGACCAGTGCCTCGCCCAGGTGGCCTCACCTGCTTTGTTGAACAGTGGCCTTGTGAGGGATGGGCATATTGGAAGTTATAGACAAGGAAGAGGGAAAGAAGTGGCCGTGGCTTTAAGTGAGGTACCAATCCCGGTATTTTGCCTGGAGGAAAAGTGGGAAACCACAAAAAACCACTTCGAGGATGGCTGAGGTGGGAATCGAACCCCATACTCAGTTGACGTCCCGAAGCTGACCAGTCATCGTACCACTTTTTCAAATTTCGCGGCAGATTTGGAATCGAACCCGGGCCTCCAGGGTTGGCAGCTAATCACACTAACCACTACACCACAAACGCAGATATTATTTTATTCTTACCAGCGAGAAAATACTTCAACAGCAGCTCTTCCTCTACAGTGTCTTGGGTGGGTTACTTGTCAAAACGCACGAGTCCCAAAACTCAAGGGGTAAAATTAGTAGAAAATAAAATCAAAACTCACGACTACAAACTAGCAGCTACATTAACATTCTAATAAGACTCCAGGCAGCAGGTGCCTATAATGACCGCAGGATGGATGAGGGGCGCTGTGACTAACTCTGGCATTCAACGAATGTTTGTCCACCCACTTTTAGAATGGGATATCCCCTGTGTTGTCAATGGGATATATCACAGACAAAATTCTCCAAGTATAAGAATGCCTGGATATACCTAAGGCCACGGCCGCTTCCTTCCCTCATTCTTGCCTATCCCTTCCAATGTTCCCATCCCCCTACAAGTCCCCTGTTCAGCATAGCAGGTGAGGCCGCCTGGGCGAGGTACTGGTCACACTCCCCAGTTGTATCCCCCGACCGAGAGTCTGAAGCTCCAGGACACTGCCCTTGAGGCGGTAGAGGTGGGATCCCTCGCCGAGTCCGAGGGAAAAGCCGAACCTGGAGGGTAAACAGATGATGATGATGATGATGATGATAACACTGATCTTTGATCAGTTATTCTGCTTGGCGTCGACGAACAGTGCACAACATGGAATTCATTATTTCGCAGAAGCGTAACCCAAATTTAATGTACAAAATTACAATGTTATAGGTGGTATAAACAGAAAGAAAACAAGTCGGGCGAAACAGTATTGTTTTGTCATACAAGACTATCACCAGCGTGTGCGGGTGAAATTTCAACCGCAAGTGACAATAGCGTTTTAAGTGAAACAGCCCACCAGTGTGTATATGATGTTTCTCAACTTCCTGTCGCGTATACTTTGTGTCGAGGCTACACAACAGGCCCACCTCTTAATGAGAGAGATGCCAATTACAAGCGGACACGCAATGCCGGGTGGCGGTAACAATGGACCTTTCGCACAATTCCGATTACATTTTTAAATATATACAGTCGTTAGGTAGGTAGGGTGGGCTTTATCCACTGAGAGAAAAACTGGCCCGGCTCGTGAGTTTAGAGACTGCTCAGCTAAAGAAACCTACTCTTACTAATCCTCTCCTTGGTATTCGTGAATTTTGATACTCGTGGGTTTTAAACTCGTGAGTACTGAGACGACACGCTTGGATGACCTTTTGTAGTATCCTTCACCAAGCGTGTCAGCTATAAGTCTTAAACCTAGAGTGGAGAATCGCGCCTTGCAAACTCATGATTTGAAACAGAGTGATTAATTTTAAGGGTCAATCAATCAATCACTACTGATCTGCATTTAGGTCAGTCGCCCAGGAGGCAGATTCCCTATCTGTTGTTTTCCTAGCCTTTTCTTAAATGATTGCAAAGAAATTGGAAATTTATTGAACATCTCCCTTGGTAAGTTATTCCAATCCCTAACTCCCCTTCCTATAAACGAATATTTGCCCCAATTTGTCCTCTTGAATTTCAACTTTATCTTCATATTGTGATCTTTCCTACTTTTAAAGACACCATCCAAACTTATTCGTCTACTGATGTCCTCCCACGCCATCTCTCCACTGACAGCTCGGAACATACCACTTAATCGAGCAGCTCGTCTCCTTTCTCCCAAGTCTTCCCAATCCAAACTTTGCAACATTTTTGTAACGCTACTCTTTTGTCGGAAATCGCCCAGAACATCCTTACTACAACCCCTAAATACTCTCATAACCATGTGCGGAGATCTGTACCCTTTATTTACAATCATATTTATGTGATTACCCCAATGCAGATCTTTCCTTATATTTATCATCATCAACATCATCTGTTTACCCTCCAGGGTCGGCTTTTCCCTCGGACACAGCGAAGGATCCCACCTCTACCGTCTCAAGGGCAGTGTCCTGGAGCTTCAGACTCTTGGTCGGGGGATACAACTGGGGAGAATGACCAGTACCTCGCCCAGGCGGCCTCACCTGCTATGCTGAACAGGGGCCTTGTGGAGGGATGGGAAGATTGGAAGGGATACGCAAGGAAGAGGGAAGGAAGCGGCCGTGGCCTTATGTTAGGTACCATCCCGGCATTCGCCTGGAGGAGAAGTGGGAAACCACGGAAAACCACTTCCAGGAGGGCTGAGGTGGGAATCGAACCCACCTCTACTCAGTTGACCTCCCGAGGCTGAGTGGACCCCGTTCCAGCCCTCATAGCACCCCCTCCGGGGGTGGCAGCTAATCACGCTAACCACTACACCACAGAGGCGGACTCCTTATATTTATACCTAGGTATTTACAATGATCCCCGTACGGCATATTTTTACGTTCAAATTCAATCAAATTAGGAGTTTATTAGCCCATAAAAGGGCCACGTTTCGATCAATGTCTGTGAAGAAGGTGGAGACCATCTGTGAAATACATGAGGTAGGCTTATATGAATGTTGAAGGCCTGCTAAGTAATGTCCCATGTTTCCTACTTGCCCAAAACTGCAGCTATCCACTTGGCGTATCAAGTCCGTTCAAATATTTTTGTCTGACAATAGCAACACACACGTGTGTTAGAAGGGCCCTGTTTTTATAATCTGCTACCTGGTTGTCGAACAGGTACCAGACGGATCACAACCCGAAAATATTCAGTGTTGTGAAGAGGTGGGTAGCCTAGTAGTTTCATATGATCGTTCATATCAGGGCCGTTGTCATAGAACCTACAGTCTTACGTAGAATTTCCTATTTGAAAAATTATATCTTGTATCGGCAAAGAGCCGAGCCAATAGAGCAAGACAGGTGTCGATATCTTTCAATATTCTAAAGAAGAATTTATCCGGGAGTCTAAATTATATATCTAAAATATTTTTATAAGTACCGAAGCACTGAAGGGCTATCGGATTCAGTCATGATCATAGTAGAAAGAAAAATAAAATCCAGATACGACATCAAGAAACTATTTGTGCTAAGAGAATTCACATTGTAACGACGACACCTGGGCGTTGGTACTTAACTTGTACTTAAGTTATCTGCTGCCTAGCCGGTTCATCCGCAAGAGCGTAGGTTCGATTCTTCGTCAGAAGGTCGAAATATGTATAATGGCCCATCTGCATCTGGAAAGGCACTTGCCCCTGAGGTTCATTCAGCAAACACCATAACTAAACCTCAAGCCAATCGCTGGGGAAAAGTAGACTACGGGTAGTGCTGACAACTCCGTCCCATTCAGTGCTGAGGGTACGGTTATATAAACATTTACTTTCCACTGTTTCAAGGGACTTCATGGTCTGTCCATACGATGGTTATTTTGATTTGCATCTTAATCTTCTGTCCACCTCTGTGGTGTAGTGGTTAGCTTCCACTCGCCAGAGACCTGGGTTCGATTCCCAGCTCTGCCATGAAATTTGAAAATTGGTACGAAGGTTGGAACGGGGTCCACTCAGCCTCGGAAGCTCAATTGAGTAAAGAGTGTTCGATTCCCCTCTCAGCCATCCTGGAAGTGGTTTTCCGTGGTTTCCTACTTCTCCTCCAGGCAAATGCCGGGACGGTACCCAACTTCAGGCTACAGCTGCTTTCTTCATTGTCTATCCTTTACAAACTTCCCGTCCCCCTACAAGGCCCCTGTTCAGCATAGCAGGTGCGGCCGACTGGCCGAGGTACTGGTCCTCCTCCCCAGTTTTATCCCCGACCCAAAGTCTCAAGCTCCAAGACACTGCCCTTGAGGCGGTAGAGGTGGAATCCTTCACTGGATCGGAGGAAAAAACCAACCCTGGAGCGTGAACCGAGTAAGAAAGAAGGAAAGAAGGAAGAAATCTTTATCTTCAATAAAGTATTGCTTATTCCCGCTTTCCACACGTTTTTAAAAGCATTCCGTATCGTGAAGGGGTGGACCTCTTAGAGGGTGACACCCACTCTCAGGCCATGAGATATGAAGTGGTGATTTGAGGATGAGGTAAATGTAAGAGGGGAGTGGCTGTGGCCAACAAAATGAATTGTTCCAGTATATACTTTAATGAGAAGAATGGGAAACTATGGATAACAATTCTCAGGACAGCATACCGCCTTCCGTTTACACAGCTCTCTTTCAAGCTGTACGAGGGGGTACCCAAGAGAAACGGGATTATTTTTTAAAAGCTATATATTTGCAATGTTTTCAAAACAACCTTATCCCTTTCAAAATACTCTCCATTAAAACTAATGCATTTGTCCCACCGGTGCTTCCACTGATCGAAACATTTTTGTAGTCGTCTCTAGAAATGGTTGACAGCTCTTCCCTCGTGTTTTCTTGACCTCTTCAATGTTGTCCAATCGGTGTCTTTTCATGCCCCTTTTCTTCTTCTTTTTTTTTTTTTTTTTTGCTATTTGTCTTACGTCGCACCGACAAAGATATCTTATGGCGACGATGGGACAGGAAAGACGTAGGAATGGAAAGGAAGCGTCTGTGGCCTTAGTTAGGGTACAGCCCCAGCACTTGCCTGGTGTGGAAATGAAAACCACGGAAAACCAATTTCAGGACTGCCGACAGTGAGGTTCGAACCCACTATCTCCCGAATACTGGATACTGGCCGCACTTAAGCGACTGCAGCTATCGAGCTCGGTTTTCCTTCTTCTTCTTCTTTATCTGTTTATCCTCTCGGAATAAGCGAGGGATCCTACCTATACCGCCTCAAGGGCAGTGTCCTGGAGCTTCAGACTCTGGGTCGGGTGATACAACTGGGAGGATGACCAGTACCTCGCCCAGGCGGCCTCACCTGCTATGCTAAAGAGAGGCCTTGCGGGGGATAGGAGGATTGGAAGGGATAGACAAGAAAGAGGGAAGGAAGCGGCCGTGGCCTTATGTTAGGTACCATCCCGGCATTTGCCTGGAGGAGAAGTGGGAAACCACGGAAAATCACTTCGAGGATGGCTGAGGTGGGAATCGAACCCACCTCTACTCAGTTGACCTCCCGAGGCTGAGTGGAACCAGTTACAGCCCTCGTACCACTTCAAATTTCGTGGCAGAGCCGGGAATCAAACCCGCGCCTCCGGGGGTAGCAGCTAATCACACTAACCACTACACCACAGAAGTGGACCCATGCCCCTTTTCATGCGTGGAAATAATAAAAAGTCGCACGGAGCCAGGTCAGGCGTGGGGCAGCGGAACCATGCCATTTTTAGCCAAAAACTGTCCAACAGAGAAGGCTGTGTGTGCATGTGCGTTGTCGTGGTGGACGTACCAGTCTCCTGTCTGCCACAAATCGGGTCTTTTTTTGACGAACACTGTTGCGCAATCTTCTTAAAACTTCCCATAAAGAATTGTACGTTGTTCACTTAAACCTGCCATCATAAAAATCGAAACAGGAACAAACCAGCGCTAGCAAAGCAATCACTGCAGATGAACAGAGCAAGCCAACACAGGCGGCTCTGAACTGCCTACTTCCTGACATCTGCGGTAGATGGTGACCCCATTTTCTTTTAAAATAAAAGAAATGCACCGAATAGAGCGGGCTTCTGCTTATCAGCGGCTTGTTTTGGAGTTCTGCGTTCGGGAGGTGGAGGGGCTGGTGTCCTGCAAGTGGCCGTGTGGTTAGGGTCGCGCAGCTGTAAGTATACATTCGGGAGAGAGTGGGTTTCAATCTCACCGAAGGCAGCCCTGAAGATGGTTTTCCGTGGTTTCCCATTTTCACACTAGGCAAATGCCGGACCTGTACCTTAAGTAAGGCCACGTTCTTTTACTTTCCAATCTTAGCACTTTCCCATCCTTGCTTCGCCGAAATCCTTCAATGTGTTAGTGCGGCGTTAACCTGCTAGCAAAATAAACTTCGCTGCACCTCGCATCACATCTACAAATCTTCGTGACCTGAGGTAGGGCGTTACCCTTGAAGTGGTCTGCCCTACCCCTTTAGGGCAAGATATAAAAGTTTGTTAAAATGCTTTAAAAGGACAAATTCCAATTACATGGTATGTTAAATACATGCGTCCGTCTCATTGGCTGAATGGTCAGTGTTGAGGCCTTTGGTTGCGAGGGTCCCGGGTGTGATTCCCGACTGGGTGGGGGATTTTAATCGCGTCTGATTAATTCTTCTGGCTCGGGGATGGGTGTTTGTGTCTGTACCAACACTTTCCTCGTCATATTAAGACAACACACTACACTACAAACCACCAGAGAAACACGCAATAGTGATTATACCCCTCCATATACCGTTGGCGTCAGTAAGGACATCCGAGCATAAAACAAGACCAAATCGACATGTGCGACATAGTTCGCACCGGCGACCCCACAGATTTGGATACACAGTAGAAGAAGTATCTTAAACGCATTTAAGACAATCGGAATGCGGGAAGCGCATAGCAGTTAGTACATACACGCTGTCTAGCGGTAGAGTTGTATGCAACACACCTTCATTAGAAATGGCCAGTGTAACTGTGTTGCTTTGGTCAACAAATGGGTTGGCACGTCTGACAAAACAGTGATTTTGTTGACCTACTTCAGGATATGGATCACATTATCTGTTAATGCTCACTCTCAGCCTACCAGGGGAACATGACTGATACCATCGTGCTTTTGATTGATGGATTCCCAACATGCACTTGGAACCGTAGCTCTGTTGTGGACTTGAGATATGCAAATTTGTGTCCATACATATAATTTTCTTCATGATCTACAGTATAAAACAAATCTCTAGAATACTCAGCCGTGAGTTGACCGAGCATTGTGTGGGCCACTGAGGAGTTATTTGGCATGAGGAGTGGCCACCATGAGCCATTTAAGAAGTTATTCCTTGGCTATTGAACATCCCCAGGCCTGTCGTATTATGCGGGTTTTGTACCCCGATTATCAGCTTCTCATCGCACACAGCCTTGCAAATGTATTCACAAGACTCGGAGAACAGTGCTCCATCGAAAGCCAGTGAGGCAGTGTGTTGTACCCGGTATATGCATAAGTTTTTTCCGGTTTTTGTGGTAAAGGAAACATGTAATTTTCAAGGAAAATACATGTTTTTGTTTATTCAAAATATTGCCGTCAGCTTTTACACACTTCGCCCGTCTTTCAGCATAGTTATGAATGCCATGCGAGAAAAACTGCTTGTCTTTTACGGCAAACCATTCGTCGAGCCATTTTCCAACTTCCTCGAAATTGCTGAAGTGCTACTCTGCGAAGATGTGATAGTCAGATGGGCCAGGTCGGGAGAGTACGGCGTGTGCGGAAGGATGTTCCATCCAAGCGATTTCAAGGTGTCCCACTGGTTTTGTTGGGTGAGACGGCACATTGTAGTGTAACAAGATCACTTTGCCATATCTTCCGGCCCATTCCGGTCGTCTTTCGAGTAATGCGTGGTTTAAATTTATCATTTGTTGGCGATAGCGTTGTGCATTAATGGCTTCGCCGGGTTTCAAGAGTTCATAATACCCAACACCACTCTGGTCCTACCAGACACATGTCTCACTTGTTCTAATCGATGGAGCGTGTTAACCACATGTTTCTACCAGCAAACGAGGACTTTCCACGGCCTTTTCCTTTTGATTAAATAAGAAAAGCAACGAGTGCCGCAAATGTTCTTTTTCAGGCTGATCGTTGAACGATACAACACAGATGCTAGTGTTTGGCAGACTCAACTTGTGTGTGTTGTTAGGTTAATATCAGACGAACAAACTGACGTATCAAATTCATACGCTACGTACTGTTCACTGGCGCCGTCTCTTAGTGAAACCGGAAAAGACTTATGCGTACAACTGGTATTCCAGCGAGTAGGCTTTGCCGTGCCCATATAGACGACCACTGCTCAGAGGAGTGGTAGAGAGTGTAAGTTCTGCGTGCAGACTACTCTTCTTCAGCGTCTCCACTGCGAGCCCACACATGGATAATGTGGAGGTGGGAGAGAAGCTCCTTACCTACCCTATGCTTGTTTAGATCATGTCCTGACTGCTGTCTAATAGCTTTCGCGGTGAGTTCCAATCCTGTAATCGACAACCTTAAATGAGGTTTTTCGTGGTTTTTCATTTCGCGCCACCAATCGAGTTGGCCGTGCGCTTAGGGTTGCGCAGCTGTGAGCTTGAATTCGGGAGATAGAAATATGATGTAATTTTTTTATTGCGCAGTTTCCTAACCTGTGTGCATTTCTACTTGTTTTGTTAGCCATTCATCAAGAAGTTTGGACATTCTCCCATAGATGACACTAGCAAAAAACTATGATCTTGCACCCTGGTGCAAAGTGTAAGAAGTTATAATTTAAACAAGTTTTGTATTTCTAGGTTTTTGTAACTGAATGATGTTCAATTATTTTGGGGTTGGCAATATTTCCTTTTCATTTCCGCCAGTTTTGAATCCAGCCAATCCCTAATTTCTGTAATTAATTTTCAACATATCACAGACTTCTTCTTCGATTCTGAGTGTAACTTTGATTATTGATAAATTTTGAGAGGGTGTGGCTGGTTTAATCTTCAATGGTCTCGAACCTTCCATGAGGGTTTAAAAATTGCGGATTTTCTCGTTTCTTGGCCAATTGATCGTCACCTTACTAAGTGTGTGTGTGTCAAAGCAGGAGGCGGGCGGCCTCTTTCATCGGTCAGCAGTACGTCAACAAGGTAATGGCCACGTAATATCTTTCTTTCTTACTCCGCAGTTTAACCAGAGGGAAAGGTCCGAATCGTTAACTATGAAACCTGCCTTTCTAAAAATGTAACCTTCTGCCGGCTAATGTAAAACTTCATAAATCTTCAACTGTGAATCGGGGATAGAGAGTGATGTACCCTCTCGAACTCCCCTTCATCCTGGTTTGAGGTCACTGCGTTTCATTGCTGTTTTTCATTCTGTAATTGGTTAATGTAATTCCTATACGAGTCACCTCAGTAGTTTGGGAATAGCCCCTTGTTTCGTCGGCCTAGAGCCCCTTAGGTTGTTTTAGTGTTCATATCTAGGAGTGCAAATATACGCCTCCATTCAATTTGTGTTTCTGGCCATTTACTTAACCTGTTCTTTTCCGCAAAGGCCCTGTATGTTGGGTACTAGATACCCCTGTATAACATTACCTTTCGATTTGTAAGTTGTGCCTTGATGGCGAGTGACTGTAATTTTCTGATATTGCCTTGAATAGGCTAGAAGAAAATGAGAGCCTGTTAGCTCTTTTTCAATTTTGTAATTGTAACGAGTGCCTCTGGAAGGCTAGACATTGTATTTTGGGAGCAAGTGCTCCATGAATTAGGGGGATTTCTGTCCTGGGTAAATTTGTACTCTTTGTAAATTTGAGCTTGTAGCTCAGGAAATGTAAAGCTAGAGGCTTAAAGCCCAAGGTGTTAAGGTTCTGAATTTTGGATTTTTTCCCAACCTTGTTTAATGTTTGCTACTTGTACCTGTAAAATGGTTAAATTTTGAGTTCTAAAAATATAACCTTAGTTTAAGCTTTTAATTAATTTTGACATTGCAGTTAGACCCATTCACCCCAGCACCTTCTTTAACCTCTTTCTACTCCACAGGTAACCCCGTAACAATAATAATCTCCCTCTTAATCCGTTTACCGTCCAGGGGTGGTTTGTCCTCGGGCTCAGGGATCCCACCTCCGCCACCTCAAGGGCAGTGTCCTGGAGCGTGAGACTTTGGGTCAGATGATACAACCGGGGAGGAGGACCAGTACATCGCCCAGGTGGCCTCACCTGCTATGCGGAACAGGGGCATTA
This sequence comes from Anabrus simplex, assembly GCF_040414725.1. Taxonomy (NCBI): domain Eukaryota; kingdom Metazoa; phylum Arthropoda; class Insecta; order Orthoptera; family Tettigoniidae; genus Anabrus; species Anabrus simplex. Next base: position 369,311,198 of record NC_090268.1, on the reverse strand, counting down.
TGCGGGGGGGGGATGAGGGAATGGGAAGATTGGAAGGGATAGAGAAGGAAGAGGGAGAGAAGTGGCCTAAAGTTAGGTACCATCCCGGCATTTGCCTGGAGGAGCAGTGGGAAACCACGGAAAATCGAACCAACCTCTACTGAGTGGACCCCGTTTCAGCCCTCGTAACACTTTTCAAATTTGGTGGCAGAGCCGGAAATCGAACCTGGGCCTCCTGGGGTGACAGCTAATCACGCTAACCACTACACCACAGAGGCGAACAATACTTTATTTCAATGTTATTAACTGCTGAAGCTTATCCATGAGGCCTAAGATTTATGTTGGAATTTGCCTGAATATCTTTACATTGCATTAAGCTATGATGTTTTTCAGAATCCTGTATCTTGTTGGAAAACCCTTAACCGTCATCACCGAAAGCCTACAAGTGTCAGCATGACGTTTAACACATAGGAGAAGTAAATTACGAGCCTCCGTGGCTCAGACGGCAGCGCGTCGGCCTGTCACCGCTGGATACCGTGGTTCAAATCCCGGTCACTCCATGTGAGATTTGTGGAGGACAAAGAGGAGGCGCGACAGGTTTTTCTCCGGGTACTCCGGTTTTCCCTGTCATCTTTCATTCCAGCAACACTCTCCATTCTCATTTCGTATCATCTATCAGTCATTAATAAATCACTTTGGGAGCGGCGACCCCATCGTACCAATAGCCTATATCTGATTCATTCATTACATCCCTGACCCTGTCAATGACTGGAAAACAGGTTGTAGGGAAGTAAATTAATACTGTAATTTCACAGGTAGAAAGAAGTAAATAAAATTAACTGGAGGCGCCGGGTATCGATCCCGGTACCTCTCACATGCTAAGCGAGCGCTCTACCATCTGAGCTACGCCCCCAGACACAGTTTTGAAAGCGAGATTGTCATTGTTAAGTTTTCTGTTACTATATACTTCCATCTAACACTCCTAGAGAGCGTGTGGGCCACAAAATACCCAAGTTACGTGGCCCACTGACCTTTACTTTCACTGTCGCTGTTGGAGGGGCAAGGTGACTTGTCCGCCCAGTTCACTCCGCGAGCTGCCCAGTGAAGTAGAGAACGCAGGCTTCTCCAGTTTCAAGTAGGCCCACTCGAGTGTCTATTGTGTCAGCACACAAGTGATATGTGGAGTCAAATATAGCCACCAGTGATTCTTGAACAGTTTCTTCGGTAGTTTACCTTCTTAACACAACTCCTGGTGATCACTGGTAGGTGTTGGCCTCTAGACCCCAAGGTCGAGGTACAAACCCCGTAGAAGTAGTAGGATTTTTGAGGGTCGGAACTAGTCCATTCGACACAGCATCTCTGATGACACATTTCGTATTTATCCGACAAAATTAAATAAAACGGAACGTCGAAATTGACGTGTACGCATCTTATAAAGCGTCAAATCAAAGAATTCCTGTACACGGAAGTTCAGGTCACGCAATTTTTATTTCATAGTCAGTTTAGCGCGAAAGTTGGTTTCTCCCCCGGACTGAGTGTGGAATCTCACCTGTACCGTCTCAAGGGCAGTGTCCTGGAGCGCCCTGGGGAAGAGGACCAGTACCTCTCCCAGGCGGCCTCACCTGCTATTCTCAACAGGGACCTTTTGAATGAGAAGATTGGAAGGGATAGGCAAGGAACAAGGAAGGAAGTGGCCGTGGCCTTAAATTATGTGCCATCCCGGCATTCGCCTGGAGACGAAGTGGGAGACCAGGGAAAACCACCGGCTGTACACAGCGTTTCGCGAATATATAAAATTACATATATATTCGCTGACCAATGTGTGTGCTGTTGTGTGTACTACAAAATAAATAGCAAGCTTGCTTCATTTCTTCAAACGACAATGTTTTAGTTGTGAAATTAATTTTTGTAGTTCATCGTGCTTCTGTGTTGTTAATAATTTATTTCTATTGTTGAAGCGTATCAGAATGAAACTTTTTTTTTAAAGAGGGAAAAATCTCTGATAATGGAGAATTGTGCTTTTGGAATAGCTGTAATAACGCACAATGTTTGGTGCACAGGATTTTTTGAAATTATATAAGATTTATTTTCCTTCACATTCTGTTCTACTGTAGTGCTACGAGAAAAACGAGATTGTATTTCGTTTCCTCAAAGACTGTTATTGAAACATTCAAAGCTTATTTGACAGTTTGTAATGAAGCGAACGCTCTTGTTACGCTGGAAAGAGGGGGGGGGGGGGATACAATTTATCCAACATTTTTTTGCAACTCATGTCCCGACAACATCAACTGAAATTTACGGAAATGACTACGTGCGTAACTGACTGTAGGTGCTGAAAGAGTCCGCCTCTATGGTTTCGTGGCTAATGTGATAAGCTGCCACCTCCGGAGGTCCGCGTTCGATTCCCGACTCTACCACGAAATTTGAAACTTTGTATGAGGACTGAAACGTAATCCGCTCAGTCTGAGGAGGTCAACTGTGTATAGAGAGGTTCGATTCGCAGCTCAGCCATCCTCAAAATGGTTGTCCGTGGTTTTCTACTTCTCCTTCAGGCAAATATAAAGGCCACGGCCGCTTCCTTTCTTCTTCATTGCCTATCACTTCCAACCTTCCCATCACCCGCATAGCCGCTGTTTAGCATAACATGTGACGCCACCTGGGCGAGGTACTGGTCACACTCCCCAGTTGTATCCCCGACCCAAAGTCTCACGCTCCAGGACACTACCCTTGAGGCGGTAGATATGGGATCCCTCGCAGAGTCCGAGGGAAAAACCAACCCTGGAGAGTAAACAGATTGAGAAGAAGAAAAAGAAGGTGCTGACAGAAATACAAAGCCGCATGGAAAATACAGGTACTGTTTGTGGTGGAATAGGAAGTCTTACTCATTCAAGCAACTAAACACTCGATGGTTATTTAACAAAGATGCCACCATCCTCCAATCTTTTTTTTTTCTCTTCACAATTTGCTTTACGTCGCACCGACACAGATAGGTCTTATGGCGACGATGGGAAAGGGAGGGGATAGGAGCAGGATGGAAGCGGCCGTGGTCTTAATTAAGGTACAGCCCCAGCATTTGCCTGATGCGAAAACGGGAAACCACGGAAAACCACCTTCAGGGCTGCCGACAGTGGGGCTCGAGCCCACTATCTCTCGGGTGTAAGCTCACGGCTGCGCGACTCTAACCGCACGGCCAACTTGCACGGTTGTGGAAATGGAGAACCACGGACAACCATATTCAGGTTCACTGCTGCCGACAGTGGGGGTCGAACCCACTATCTCCCAGATGCAAGCTCACAGCTGCGCGGCCCTAACCACATGGCAAACTCACCCAGTTTCTCCCAATCTACCAACGGAAAGATTTCTATATTTTCTCAGAAACACGAATAGAGCAAGTGCTGGCATCTCGCATGAATACATTTAGGAAAATTAAGCGTTGATATTTGTTCTGATTTTATCATGTACTGTAGTTACCAAACAAGTAAATGTAACCAGCCACATTTAATAAGAATAAAGCGATATTTCTGTACTAGTCACAAAGGCTAAACATTAAAGGCTTCCACTATTCGTACCCTCTTTCCTAAACTGAATAGAGCGGTTACCTGTATGCCTGGCCAGTTTTTCCCCAAGCCATACATCTGGTATTTATTTATGCTGTATGTTGAGCGAGTCACAAGGTAATGTGCATTCCCAGAAAATAACATACCATTTTTTTTTTCACCTTCCCAAATTGGAATCGATCCCACATTCCTCCAGGTGAAACACACTTGTACCACCTCGGCTGGACCGACCCCAATTGGGACCAGTAAGCCGTAAACATTTCAAGGAATTCATCACGTATCGTATTAATGTTTCCTTGTAAATGGCATATATTTACCCTACATTACTTCCCCCACCCCCCATGGCCTAACAGCCCCGAAGGGTCATGGTCTACCAAGGGACCGTTGCTCAGCCCGAAGGCATGCAGACTACGAGGTGACGTGTGGTTAGCACGATGAATCCTCTCGGCCGTTATTCTTGGCATTTTAGACTGGGGCCACCATCTCACCGTCAGATAGCTCCTGAGTTGAAATCATGTAGGCTTAGCGGACCTTGAATCAGCCCTCAAATTCAGGTAAAATCCCTGACCTGGCCGAGAATAGAACCCGGGGCCTCCGTGTAAGAGGCAGGCATGCTATGTTACTCTGTTATATTTATCACACCAATTATTAGAAGCTACAAAAATGTCAAATCACGACCTATCTTCATTCTTATAACTGAGAGATTGTGGATAGTGCCCGACTCGTTGCCTGAATGGTCAGCGTACTGGCCTTCGGTTCAGAGGGTCGCGGGTTCGATTCCCGGCCGCGTTGGGGATTTTAACCAAAATTGGTTAATTCCAATGACTCGGGGGCTGGGTGCGTGTGGCGTATTCAGCATTAGAAATCATCCTAGGTAGGGCCCTCATCTTCTCAGACATGCAGGTCGCCTAATAGGCCGTCTTCGAGAAAAAGACCCTCACAAGGCCTCTCCGGAGGCCATACGCCATTATATTGAATTCTTCTCATTTAAATCATAATTAATAATCCTCACAAAATACTTTCTTCAACAGCCATCTAATATGAACAATGTCAGGTACTTCTAAGCGAGAAAAACTGCAGAAAGATTTGATAGCTGCCCCTATTACGGAATCGAAAGTTCGGCCACCTAATCAATTCATATGAACAATATTTATTTTATATGATGTTTGGATTAAGCAGGGATTGAGTCATAACTCAAGATTAAAATTTCCACCATCAGGCAGAGTCTTTTTCAGATTTTATTTGAAAAAAAAAAAACACATGGTACTTCAAGTTAGGGCGAACAAATGGTATCTAAAAATCGCCAATTAATTTTTCAACTCAGATTTCGCTATGGTCTGGATAATGGTGTCCGGGATTTTGTATATTCTTAAGAAGTTCAGCGTCTTCTCAGGAATTGTCCCTCTAGCGGCAGTTAAGGCCAATGACTTCCCATTTTGTAATTTTATACTTATTTCCGAGATCATCAATGCATGGTTCATATATGGCCTTTTTCCCTTACACACTAAAAATCGAGGCTGTTATTTATTTTCCTCGAACCTTATAGTGCCGTCAATCACCACACCCATGCCTTTAGCCCGGTTGATGACAACAATATGAGCTCGTCTTGTGGATCCATCTGTGGAAAAACATCCTACTTCTTCATAGATCTCCAAATGTTGTTGTTTACGGAGGCTTCCAGCATTCAATGTGCGAACTGTATTGTGCTGATTGATTCTCACCAGCTCTCCTTACGACAGAACACTAATACCTGAGGCAAGGTTTCGAACTCGTCACATCTTCTGCAACGGGATGAATTAAGGCTCCTTCCAGGGAGAGATCGAACAGTTCAATTTAATTGCAAATATTTATATGCTGAATGAAAGCCTCCTGTTGAGCTTTGAAAATTCCAAGTCCTCTAAGACTGCGTGGTGCGTAAATCATTGCATCTGGGGTATCAAAATATTTTACAAGTAAACGTAAACAGACATATTTGATACGTTTAATCAGACAGATAGGACTGTATTGCCAATATTCTCGAACTATGGCTTTTATTAGTTTGTTATGAACTTCAGTATTTCATTTCATGGCACCTTATAGAAATAGCCCCTTTGCGTAAATATAACGTACCACCTCTTACATAGAGACTACGGGTTCAATTCCAGTCTTGTCCAAGAATGATTGTCCTGGGCTGAGTGTTGGAAGTAAGTCGGCCTCGTAAGACCAACCGAGGAGTTCTCTGGTACGTGAGACAGTGGACCCGGCCATTAAAGCCAAGTAATAAAAGTTTACGATATCGTCCCGCTGACGAACGTTACACTCCGTTACCCGTACGCCATCCGACAGAACATCAGTACACTTGTTACGGTAAGGCTGTGAATTGGTAGTTGTGCTACCGGCTTGTTTTTCGTTTATACGGTTTTTTAAACATGCTATAATCTTGTTCCAGGTACTTTTTTATACCAATGTGACTAATGTACAGCCAATGCTATAGATAACCCTCAAAGGGATAAACCAAGTTTCTTAACTAGTGCTAGAGATATTTACAACTAGCTGGTGTACCCGTGCTTCGCTACGAGATTCTACACTGTATACAGAATTCCAGAAGAAGTCGTGTACGCATTGTGAATAAGAATTTATTAAATTGCTTAATAGCATAGGTATTTAAAAATTAAATTTTAGGCGCCTTCCCCTGAACTAACCTTTTATCTAGAACGAATAAAATGAGTTATAGCCTACACTGTCGTGCTTTATTCCCCGATTTTATATACCAATTTTCATTACATTCTGTTCACCCATTTTCTCGTGGCTCGGCATTGATATGGACTTGGCAACAAAAATCCGCCTTCAAAACAGATCATCATCTCTCTCTTAACAGTACTTGGTCAAGGTCTGTCTGACAACATTCTCAGCCATCTCAGTTTCATGACCGCGTCCACTATCTTCCATATCAGCCAGGTCAACAGAAGGTCACACGAAGTTGAGTGAAATTTATTCCAGCCCTCAGGTCATAATTAAAATTCTTGGACTAACTAAGAATCGCCCCACACACTCTCCCGCTTTACCACGTGGCTCCAATATACGCCAGCAGAAATAATGGACCTATATATGGAGCTCGCCGTATATGCTCAACTTTGCGTGATCAATTCTATTACTATTTAAATGTGCTTAAATGTGAGAAAACCGAGTTGGTAGACTTTTGGCATGTAAATGAAATTAATTTGCAGCAAACGTTAGACATTCGGGCGTATTTTCAATCGATAACACATGATTTTTTAAACGCTTAAGATCGTCGTTAAGACTTCTTCAAAAGAAATGTCAGCAGATCATCAGGCTCTGCCACGTAATTTTGAAAACTGGTAAGAGGGCTGGAACGAGGTCCACTCAGCCTCGGGAGGAGTGCAGGTGTTTCGCCTCGTTGCGTTTTGTTTACGGCCGGTTATGTGCAACCATTTCCTTATTTTAATTAAGGCCATGTAGTATGGGCAATTATGCCCCCCCTGTATATTCGGTAACTGTTTCTACGTCTTGGTTCCCTTTAGAAACGGTGCTTAATATTATTGAAATTGTGTAGTAATTGATGAATACTCTAAAGTGAAGTCACCCGATGGGTTTTCTAGTGTAAGTTCTGTGTATCAAAGGAAACTGACTGCCTTTGCAAGGCTTAACTATGATATTTCGGAGCTCACACTCCTGAGTAGAGTATCTTCTTGGAGCAAATCATGCTTTTGTAAAATATTGTACCTGCAAAGAGCAATAATGCTCTTTTCTATGTAAATTAACTGTCTGGTAAGTATCACAAATTTTTGTACCTGATTTTCGGACTTCTAATTCCCTGATATTGTTAGAGCTGACGAGCTGTTCTATTTGTTTGTTATTTTAACAAAAGGAAACAAATAAAATTTCCAAATTTGTTGTGTTCAGTTCTGTTCTAGTTAATTCCTTGTCCAGGCGCTTCTTATACCTCTGTGAACCACGGAAACTCCGTAACAAGTGGTATCAGAGCGTGGTTGAATGGGCCTGAACAATGAACTTTTGACTATTTTATCGAAATTTTGGTTTTGAACAATAGAAATGTTTCGGTTTTCCTATTTTTCAAAATGTTGTTAAAATTTTATTCATCATGTCTGGCCCCAGAGATGTGTTTGCTCCTTGGTATTTACGCAAAGGAAAGCTTATTCATGAATTAGCAATCAGAAAGGTTCAGTCTGGTGGCACGGTTGGGACAAATGCGTCTAGATTAAAGGATTCTTTAGATCTACCTATTGGTATTCCTGTTTATGGAGAGAAGAAAGTTGTGAGGCTTTATACACGATCACCACCAATATTGGGTGAAGCTGATTCCTGCTCGTGGTGCTCCTGCATGGGTAGTTGGAAATGAACTTCCGTTACTGAACTGACCATCAGAATTCCAGAAGCATTATTCAAGTACTATCTGAAATGATTCATTCTAGTAGGGAAATGCTCTTATCAGAGCCCAATTTAACAATTATTTCTCTTAACATTGAAGGACTTTTCTTCTTGTAAAGAAGGTATTTTACATGAAATATGCCTAAAACATAGTTGTGATGATTTATGTACACAAGAAACTCACAGGGATGTTAATCAACGACGTCCTAAAAACCATGGAATGAGATTGGCAGTCGAACGTCCTCATGACCAGTATGGAAGTGCGATCTTCACTAAATCAGATATAAGGATTACTGCAACCTCCATCACGGATGAAAATGACATACAAGTTATTGCGATCATTTTTTCCATTTATAAACCCCCAAAGGTAAGCTTTTCATTCAGACAACCTGTTAATCTGAATTTGTAGAAAGTGTCGATCTTCGTGGGTGATTTCAACATCCACAGCATTATATGGGGTTATCCGCATGATGATGAGGATGAAGAAGCTGTTATGTGTTGGGCAGAATCACACCAACTGTCCCTCAGTCATGACAACAAACTTCCTTCATCCTTCAACGGTGGAAGGTGGAAACGTGGGTATAATCCAGACCTTACTTTTGTGACTGCCCAACATTGCGTTAAATCTGTCTGCCTTCCTATTACTGACACACAACATCGTCCCATAATGTGCCAGATATAATTTCAAAAAGGCAAACTGGGAATGTTTCACTTCCTCTTTAGATAAAAATATGAGTATGATCAGTCCCATACCAGACGCATATGACCAATTTATTGATGCCATTTGATTGTGTTCTTAAGGAGCCATACCAAGAGGATGCAGAACTAATTACATACAAGGTCTTTGCCAGGAACCATCTGTCCTACTGAAAAACTACTTCGATTTGTATGAAAGGGATCCTTTTAGTGCTGAAACTATTGCAAGCGGACAACAACTTATATATGATATATCAGAGACTAAACGAGAACAGTGGTTAAAATTGATGGAAGAGCTTAACATGGATAGGAGTAATCAGAAGGCCTGGAGGCTACTCAGGCGTCTCAGTAATGATCCTAATAAAGCATCATCTCTTTGTAATGTATCTGCAAACCAAATTGCTCACCAACTCGTCCAAAATGACAAGTCTGTAAACTCCAGTTCTAAAACAAAAGTGGATGTTACTAAAACAAAATTCATACCAGAGACCAGTATGCTTTCTAATCCCTTTACCATGTCAGAACTGAATGAGACTATAAATATCACTAAAAATGGAAAGGCTCCTGGTGTAGATGAAATCTGTATTCAACAAATCAAGAATTTTGGACCTTTTACTAGAGAACGGGTACTAAATCTTCTTAACAATTGCATTCGAACATGCAGAATACCCAAAATTTGGAGGAAATCTAGAGTTATAGCATCCCTCAAACCAGGAAAAGATCCACATGATCCTCAAAATTACAGACCAGTTTTCTTGCTCTGTCATTTATTCAAGATCTTAGAACGAATGATTCTGGTAAGGCTTACAAAAATAGTTGAACCACTTTTGATCTCAGAACAAGCTAGTTTTAGAATAGGGAAGAACTGTACATCACAAATCCTCCATTTGACCAAATATATTGAAGATGGTTTTGAAAATCGGAAAATAACTGATGCAGTCTTCATCGACCTAACTGCGGCCTATGACACAGTTAGTCACCAAATTCTCTTGCGTAAACTTTATAAGATGACAAAGGACAACAAGCTGACTGAATTTCTTCGATGTCTTCTTGAAAATTGAAGATTCTTTGTAGATTTCCAAGGGTGACATAGTCGCTGGAAGAACCTCAGGATGGCCTATCCTGAGGTAGTGTTTTGTCTCCAATATTATTTCATACTGTATTTACAGGAATAGGGGCTGCCTGGCCGAGGTAGTAAAGGCATGGGTTCGAATCCCCGACAGGAAGTCGTAAAATTTAAGAAACGAGATTTCCACTTCCGGAGGTGCATATGGCCCTGAGGTTCACTCAGCCAACACCAAAAATTAGTAGCAGGTTAATTCCTGGGGGCAAAGGTGGCCTGGCGTAGAGCTAACCACTCTACCCCATCACGTGCCGCGATTAACAATGGTGGAAGCCTTTACCTTCCACTCCTCCAAGGGCCTTCATGGCCTGTACGGAGGTGACTGTGTTTTTTCTGTATTTACACGAATTATCAACCCTTGCCAAAAGGAACAAAAAACTTTATTTATGCAAATGATCGAGCTATTGTCACCCAGGGTGATCATTTTGAGAGTGTTGAACGGAGACTAATCGAAGCCTTAGATGAACTGAGTTCATACTACAGAGAAAACCATATAACGCCTAACACCTCAAAGACGCAAGTTTGCACTTTCACTTAAAGAATGTGCAGACAAGAAGAAAACTGAAGATATTCTGGGAAGGTGCTCTCTTGGGTAATTGATCAACACCTAAATATCTAGGGGTAACTCTGGATCGTGCACTCACGTATGAACAACATTGTGTTAACACGAAACACAAAGTATCTACGCGAAATTCCATTCTTCGCAAGTTATACGGTACCAGCTGGGGAACGCAAGCTCAAACAATGAGAACTAGTGCTTTAGCACTGAGCTACTCTGCATCAGAACATGCATGCTCTGTTTGGTATCGATCGTATCATGCCAAACAGGCAGACATTGTTTTAAATGAAACTTGACGGCTTATAATTGGTTGTCTAAGATCTACACCTTTTGACGAGGTATATTGCTTGGCTGGCATTGCTCCCCCAGATGTCAGACGTGAAGTAGCTGCCAAACATGAAAAATCTATACTAGACATTTCCCAAACATATCCGTTACATGATTATCAACCCGCTCAACAACGATTGAAATCGAGGAGAAGTTTTCTTCATTCTACTGAGTGCCTTTCAGAGTCACCTCAATCATCAAGACTAACTTCCTGGAGACCCAGAAACCTCCATCTCAATAGATGGATAGATCCATCTGAAACTCTTCCAGCCGGTTATGAAGAGTCGTGGTCTACATGGGAGTCTGAACAGGCTGCGGTCTGGGGTCGGTCGATCTAAGAACAATATGAAGAAGTGGGGTCTATCTGAGGAGTCAACCGTCTGTGCCTGCGGAGATGAACAAACCATGGCGCACCTACTTAATTGCAACTCCTGCCCTCTCGTTTGCACCATACAAGATTTGGTGAAGGCCACACCAAATTGTCGAGATCTTGCCGAATTCTGGTCCGATATGATATAATTATTACTTGAATGTACATCTAGTATGTTTTCACCAGTTAGGCTTATCTAATTATTTCTCGTTCTTAATTAATAATTTATATGATATATTGCTTCTGATACGAATAAATAAAATAAACCACCAATATTGCTGACCTTGCATCTGTTGTTAGCTTTTTGAAGGAGCTGACCCCTCCGGTAACCAACTTAAACGTGTTGACGCTACGCTGTTTCACTTTTAAAATAGAATGGGGGATCTGTTGTCTTATAAACTGAGCGAATAACGTTCCAGTATGGCTAACTCCTTGTGTCAACCTATTTCTGAGCTGTCTAGTACAGTGACCCAATTGTTGTCTGGGTTTGCTAGTGGGAAGAGTGACTATGTTGCCCCATTAACTATGAATACGGAAGTGGACCCTAATTAGTCTTCAGATAATGGGGAAACGGTCGATCAACAACAAGCTTCTGCCCCATCTGAAGAGATAGTGTCCGCAATCCACAACACCTTCCACCGTTCTTCATTAATAATGCCGCTTTAGAATCACCTCACGCTCCGGCTGCCTTCTCCGGTAGTATCCGCAGGCTTTCGCAGCTTACCCCATCCTTTAGCCATGTTGTAATGACGTCATTTCTTTCTTAAGATTTCTTGTGGAATTCCAGGACCATACTTTGGTGTTTGCCCTGTCGCACTCCCAAATTTTACAAATAATCTGTCCCTACACCGTTGGTGTTTTAGCAAACAAAATAGTTAGAGGTACATCAGAATGAAATTTCATTGAAGTTTTCCATGCACACTTGTTGGCTAATTTTACTCTGCGAGAGCCCTGTCATCATTAATTCAGAAACATTATTTCAGAGTTCAAAGCCTAGATGAAAATGTAGCTGATTTCGTTCAGGATATTAAGTTCTGTACTAGGGTATTTGCTCTTCACTGTTTTCAAGATCAAATAGTACAGACCATTATTGAAGGAATTTCTCCATCTTATCCTTCATATTTGAGTTTTGTTCCCCGTCCTCAAACATTTAAGGAACTTGAAACAATGACTGTTTCTGAGGAGGGGGTGAAATATGCCGAAACACTTAGAGTTGCGCGCGACCCGCCACCTTCTTCTAATGTTTCTCGGCCACCCCCTCGTAAAATTTTCACTACCTACAAATGATGTGCTTGTGGGTCTGAGGACCATTTAAGGAATAAGTGCCCTCTTTTAAATACCAATAAATCTAAAAATGGATTTCCTGCATCTTCAGTCTGTTTTAAATGTGGTTCATTTACACACTTAGCAAAGAATTGTAACTTACCGAATAGTACACATTCTTGTTCTACCTCTGGTAACAACAGCAACAGAATTTGACTAGAGTGCCCGACTGAGTCCTTTTCCCAGTCAGTGTCTCCAGGCTCAGCCCAGTTTAAATCTGATGATACAATTTCACGTTCTTAGGAAGAAAGACCGTCTTAAACTTTCTTTGAAGGTTGTAAAGAATGCTTGAAAATTGCTTCTGATGCTCCAGGATTTGTGCCCTTCCTAACAAAAAAGCAACGAACTTGGCACTGACCTCTTAGATTCCGGAAGTATTGTATCCGTCCGCCTCTGTGGTGTAGTGGTTAGCGTGATTAGCTGCCACCCCCGGAGGCCCGGGTTCGATTCGCGGCTCTACCACGAAATTTGAAAAGTGGTACGAGGGCTGGGACGGGATCCACTCAGCCTAGGGAGGTCAACTGAGTACTCGAAGTGGTTTTCCGTGGTTTCCCACTTCACCTCCAGGCGAATGCCGGGATGGTACCTAACTTAAGGCCACGGCCGCTTCCTTCCCTCATCCTTGCCTAGCCCTTCCAATCTTCCCATCCCCCTACAAGGCCCCTGTTCACCATAGCAGGTGAGGCCGCCTGGGCGAGGTACTGGTCATACTCCCCATTTGTATCCCCCGACCAAGAGTCTGAAGCTCCAGGACACTGCCCTTGTGGCGGTAGAGGTGGGATCCCTCGCTGAGTCCGAGGGAAAAGCCGAACCTGGAGGGTAAACAGATGATGATGATGATGATGATGATTATTATTATTATTATTATTTTGCTATTTGCTTTACGAGCACCGACACAATGCAATGCGTCTTATGGCGACGACATTCATTAATCATTGCCCAAGAGAGGTATTGCTTAGCGTGATCCCCGGAGGCTCGGATTTAATTCCCGGCTCTGCCACGAAACTTGAAAAGTGTACGAGGGCTGGAACTGAGTCCACTCAACCTCTGGAGGTCAACTGAGTAGAGGAGGGTTCGATTCCCTCCTCAGCCATCCTCGAAGTGGTTTTCCGCGGATATCCACTGGTAAAAGCCAGGATGGTACCTAACTTAAGGCCATGGCTCTTGAGGCGGTGGAAGTGGGACCCCTCCCTTGCTGAGTCTGAGAGAAAACCAACTCTGGTTGACAAATGGATTAAAAAATAAATAAGGACTGACAGAGAGTTTATTATTATTATTATTATTATTATTATTATTTACCATCTTCTGCGTCTAGAAAATGAACGTTATCTCATTTACTTCTGTGTACAGGGTGGAGAAGAAAAAATACTGGAGGCGCCGGGTATCGATCCCGGTACCTCTCACATGCTAAGCGAGCGCTCTACCATCTGAGCTACGCCCCCAGATACCAAAAACGTTCTTAACTGCTTGTTTTTACTGTCACAGTAAACATATAGTGTTTGCAGTTACTCCCAGAGAGCGTGTTGCTGTTGGCACATAATAAACTGGATCAAGTGGACAGCAGACCTCGAGTGACCGCGACTTTCACTGCCGATGTTAAGGAGTGATAAGGTTGTCGGGGACGTAGGGCTGCTGTTGATATTCATAAATTAGATTTTGAACCATTCATCTAATTCATTAGCAGTATCTTTCTAGGATATATTTACTTCTTCAAGGATTACGTTTTAACAATAAGAATTGTAATAAAGAGTTCATATTTATTTCTTTTCGTCATTCTTAATATGCTTACCCTCCAGAGTTGGTTTTTCCCTCACTCAACGAGGGATCCCACCTCTACCGCCTCAAGGGCAATGTCCTGGAGCGTGAGACTTTGGGTGGGGATACAACTGGGTTGGGGGATCAGTAGCTCACCCATGTGACCTCAGCTGCTATGCTGAAAGGGGATTTGTGGGGGTGTGGTGGGCGGTTGGAAATGATAAGCAATGAAGATGGAATTAAGTGGCTGTGGGCTTAAAGTTAAGTACCATCCTGGGATTTGACTGGATGATAAGTGGGAAACCACTCACAGGATGGCTAAGGTAGGAATCAAAACCCCCTACACTCAGTTGTGACCTTCCGAGTCTGAGTGGACCCCGTTCCAGCCCTCGTACCACTTTTCAAATTTCGTGGTAGAGCCAGGAATCGAACCGGGGGTGGCAGCTATTCACTCTAACCACTACACCACTGAGGCGGATGCCTACTAAGAATTTTGTAATTGTTCCCTCAGCCCAAACGCAATTCCCCGAACTTTTCCTTTCGCTTTTGTTTTCTTACGTCGCACCGGCAGACTCGTCTTTTGGGGTGATGGCATAGCGAAGGGATAGAATTGGGAAGGATTTTACCACGGCCTTAATCAAGGTACAGCCTCAGCATTGGCCTCGTGTGAAAATAGGAATGAATGCGAAAACGTATTCAGAGCTGCCGACAGTGGGGCTCGAATCCACCATCTCTGGAATGCAAGCTCACAGCTCAATGGCCCAAACCGTGTGGCCAACTTCTTCGGTTCCTTTAACTCTATATTCCAACTCGTTGAGGTAAGCAACCGTTGGTTCACAAATTTCCCTCTGCAAATTAACTTTATTTTATATATATTACTATTAATAACATTATTGGCCGATACCCGTCAAGAGATGACGGTCAATGGTTCAATCCTCAGCCCTAAGGCTGGTTGGATCCTCCACAGGTGTGCCATAAGCTGTCATAGATGGCTTAGGCATCACTGAAGAGGCGTACTAGGGAAATGAGGAGTGAGATAGTTTCCCGTTGCTTTCCCCACCAAGCCAGAAGTGATTGCATATCAGTCTGCCATGTCGACTGAAATGCATGCTCCAACCGACCCTATGAGCAATGTTTCCACACCATTCATAGCAGGGACTGGCTGCACAAGGAATGGCATTACTAGCATCGCTCAAACCTCAGTCACTTTCATATTGACAAAGCCAAGGATAAGACAGAGACAGATCTAGCCTATACTAGAAGACATAGTGCACTGTAAACGCGTTGTACCGTCAGAAAATGCATACGATCAATAGGGTAAATTTTGTTTTTTAAGGATTTTGTTATAAACGACATTCCTCGTATTTTATAGGCCTATGTTACAAACTTCCTTTACGTCCCACCGACACAGATAGGCAGTATTCGGGAGGAAGTAGGTTCGAACTCCACTGTCGGCAGCCCTGAAGATGGTTTTCCGTGGTTTACCATTTTCACACCAGGCAAATGGTGGGGCTGTACCTTAATTAAGGCCACGGCCGCTTCCTTCCCAGTCCTAGCCTTTCCCTGTCCCATCGTCGCCATAAGACATATCTGTGTCGGTGCGACGTAAAGCCAATAACAAAAGAAAACACACAGATGTCTTTACGGCGACAATGGGACAGGAATGGATTCGCATTGGGAAAGAAGTGGCTGTGGCCTTAATTATGGTACAACATCAGCATTTGTCTGGTGTGAAAATGTGAAACCACGGAAAACCATCTTCAGGGCAAACCCTCTATATGCAAGCTGATAGCTATGTGACCCACACCACACAGCCACTTGCTCGATGTATTCCTTGTACATTTACCTGTTGACACTGTTACAACTTTAAAATATCGCTCTTGTGACATTGCAACATTTAACTGGCCATGGCTAAAAACTGGCCGAGGTAAATAAATAGTGACCCTCATGACCCTTGAGGTTAATTGATCGTGATACAAAATGCCAAGCGAATTGGAAATTGATGCATCTTGAAACAAAAATTGAAGTGTTTCGTCGGATGTCATGAATTAAGTTCGAGGGATTACAGCCCTCTGTCCAGTTTTATCTCCTTTTGTTATTTCCAAATGTAAACAATTATCGTGCATTCTTCTTAGAATTAGGCTCTTATTTGATTCCGTTTAGGAGCCGTTCGGAAACATCCCGATTTCTGAAAATAGAATACGTGGAGACATTAATTTCAAGGAATTCAAGAATTATGCAGGAACCTGACGTAGTTAGCTTTCATCTTCAGTATTAATCTGTTGACGCTAGTGTATGGTTTTTAATTACCGGATATAAGACCAATGACTTTCAAACTAATATTATCTGTTACCGTGATTTGGTGGATCAGCAGAGGTGAAAGAAGGTGCTGGGATGAATAGGTCTCAATATACGAAATTAAAGTTAATTTAAAATTTAACAAGGTTATATTTTCTTTTCAAGATCAAGAAATAACAAATGTAACAGGCACACAGTAGCCTAGCAACAAAATAAGAATGTACAATTACAGTTTATTAATATATATTGGGCTTCGAGTTCCAAAACACAATCCCTGAGCAATGAGCCCAACTTTAGTTTTACATAAGGTTTAACAAAGGGGCAGAAAACCCCAATCATGCCCAGGAGCACTCGCTCCTTATTACTCAGAAAAGCCTGCTCGAGGCACACAGAAACCAAATTTCAAAAGAGCAACCCGCTCTTAAAGTTCAAGCCTATCAAAGGCCACACCAAACTCGACTTTTAAGCTGACCTCCAAGCACATGAAAACAGGGGTAAAAATACCCAACCTACTGAGGCCTATTCAGTAAAGAAGCAGGTTAATTACATGGCCTCCAAAATACCAACTTGAGAGGAGGCGAAACTGCACTCCTAATACATTTCTTTAAAACCTATTTGGCACTAGGCCACTTATGCAAGGGCTAATCCCATACTACGGAGGTGACACGATTGGAAAAGTTATGACATTACGAGTATAACGGAAACTGTTATAAAAACGTAGTCACCTCAAAACAAAATGAATGGGAGCTCGAGAGGGTTAGGCACTCTCTATCCCAATTTGTAGTTTAAAGAGACAGAATTTATGCCAAGAGTCTATTACATTTTAGAGGAAAGTTACATGGTAAAAGGTATCGAACCTGCCCCATAGGGTTAAACTGCTGAGCTAGCAAGAAAAGAAGTTATTAAAAGGCCATTACCTTATTGATGAACCGCTGCCCGAAGAAAGAGGCGCTTCCCGCCCCCTGCTACATAATTTACACAATGATAGATGTTACTGAAGTGGCGAGGAGACCAGAAAATCAGCAGTTTATATACCCTCCCGGAAGATTCGAGACGTTTCATGAATGATTACAACCCGCCCACAAAATTGTATTGGCTAACAACGAAAACCACTACACCAGATGAGGAAGAAACAATTATTGGTGGAAAATTAATGAGAGAAATTCAAGGATTGGTTAAATTCAAAACAAGCGGAAAGAGAAGGGTTATACTGCCAACCCAAACAAATGACTGAAAGAAATTTAACAAAGAACAAACTTATGAACACAAAATTTCTCCAAAAAGACAGTTCTTTCACTTCGCACTAGGGTGCACAATTGTAGTCCTTCAGTAGTGCCATCTAGAAGAGAATGTTCACACTTCTTACTACAGGGAAAACAAAAATAAATCGGAAAAGACACAGTTCAGAACTCTTCAAAATTTATAGTAATGACATCTTCTGAGAAATCTTAGCATTAATGTAGAAGTTAAAGTTCAAGCTTCCTCCAGTAGAGGAGTTTCAACTGGCGCAATGTTTGAATTAGCGGCGCGGAGGTGTACCGCCCGGTACATTATCAATGGCAACTTTCGATAAAGTTATGACATCCCTCGCAGAAGTGACCTTTTTGCTATTAATTGCAATCATGACATCATCATGCGCTAAAATTCTGGTTGGTAGTTCGTCAACGTCTAGAGACGGGTAGTCGCCACTACCGATATCTTGTGGTTTTTCCTGCATATTTTTATGTAACCGACGTATTTTGAAGAAGTGTCAAAGAGGTGGGTATTTAATACAAGTACAGATAAATCATTGTTTGGCGATAAGCATGTGGCAAACCGGCCAACCATTTATGAAATCTTCCCCAATAACAATAGTTTTCCCACCAGAAGGAATGGAAAGTTGTTACCTATGATATACGTATTTTAAAAGACGATTCACACATATTAATGAATGACTATTTGCCACTAAGGCTTAATCCCATATCGAGCCGTGCTGAATTTAATTTCAACTAAGACACCCAGCACTCATTTGCATTTCGAGAAATTTTGAATGAAATGTGCACTGTTCAAGAAAGACGTCTGAGCATGCGTACCAATCCACTTCCACCTCCCCAATCGTGCCCTGCTACTCAGCGCTCTTACGGTTTCGGCGGTCTTAAAGGTATTGTTGAGCGCTTTAGCGAATCAGAATGCTACATTTTTCTTTTAAAATTTAAAAATATATGGCAAGAAATTGTTATGCTTTTAATGATTATCCGCAAATGTACAGGCTGAGATTTATCGTCAGAATGCTTCACGATGTCAATCGGTTCAACCATTCTGTCAAAATCACTGCTAAAACCATCAGCCTGGTGTTTGAAACATATAGATTACTAGCAAGATACCCGTGCTTCGCTACGGTATTATACAGAAATTTATAATTGAAAGCTTAACGTTTTATATATAATCCTCCGAAATTCGCGATCTGACTCGTTTTCTGAGAGAATAAGCCAAAATTCGCGATCTGACTCGTTTTCTGAGAGATTACGGCAATGTTCCGCACATTTTTCAGTCTTTCTTTCCAGCAATCGATTTCGTACTTCCCGGGCTAAGTCCAGGTATTCCACGCGGTCAGTTGGGTCCCTAAATCTTTGCCATCTTTTCCTATAAGCATTTTTAGTATGGATCAAATCCTGAAGGAGATACGCCGTGGTGTCGTCTTGGGTGCCTTGGCGGTACTGAACCCGCGGCTGGACTGTATTAGTAGTCATTACCAGGCCAGGACCCGTTTCCAGCGTGGTCCGCACAATTTGACGACGGACCATTCATAAAATGTTATTATTATTATTATTATTATTATTATTATTATTATTATTATTATTATTATTATTATTATTATTATTATTTGTTTTAGATGTTCTGGACCCTACAGCAAGATGCAAGACGGCTACTTGGCGGTAAATTACATCTGCTGCCATTGTCGTTGTCAATGTGACCAGCACGATTGCCGCGCGTAGGCAAGTGTGCGGGAATTCTGGCGATACAAATGACATATTTCCGTGCATTATTGACCTTATTATAGAGGTGAACAATTAGACGGTCAATCTCATTCCTATTGTTTATTTCAAATGTGTTTAAATTTGTATTTATAGGCCAGGAGATTCTATTGTAATCTAAGAACGTTCTCCGAAGGAACAGATGGCTGTTGAAATCGAACCCAGCAAAGATTAAAAATGATCGGTTTATGATCAGAATAAGTACATCGAAAATCTACAGCCTTTTTCCAGTCACTCGACAGGGTCAGGAATTGAATGAATAAAGCCCCATCTAGCGGCGACAATAGGAATTGTGCCGGCTGCCGAACCACTCCTCTGGAGCAATGATCGATGAATGACAAATGAAATGAAATATTGAACAGTGTTGTTGGAATGAAAGATGACAGGGAAAACCAGAGTATCCGGAGAAGAACCTGTCTCGTCTCCGTTTGGTCCAGCACGAATGTCACATGGAGTGACCGGGATTTGAACAACGGAACCCAGCTCTGAGAGGCCAGCACGCTGCCGCCTGAGCAACGGAGGCTCCTTATAAGTACATTATGAACAGTAAAATCAATTGGTCTCACCTCCTTTTACACCCCACCACCGTTAAATTCATATCCCCCCCAAAAAAATTAAAAGAAGGCGTGTTTCTTTATGTTTAAAGGAGATTCCAAACACAAATGTTCACGTCTAATACCTTCAGTTTTGAGATATAAGCATCCCCATAAAAATAATTAACTTTCGTTCACTTCCTTTCACACTCCCCCCCCAAGTGAATTTTCCGGAACAAATTACTTGTTTCTTTAATAGTAAAGGATCTTCTAAATACCAATTATCACGACTCGAACTTCTTCAGTTTTTTATTTATGTGTCCTCGTGAAAGGAATTCAACTCCTTTTCACTCCCGCCCCGCAAGATGGTTCCCGCCCCCCCCCCCCCAAACGCGTTTTTCTTTGTTTGTAAAGGAAATCCAAATACCAATTTTCACGTCTGTAACAACTTTATTTTTCGTAGATGTATGTATTCTCATACAATTAAGTCATGTAATTTTTCAATTCTTTCACCCGCCCCCCTTCATTGGATTTTCCAAAATACGTGTTTCTTTACATTTAAAGCATATTCCAAATATCAAATTTCACGTCTGTAACATCTTCATTTTTGAGATATCAGTAGCCTAATTAAAAGAAGTCAACACCATTTTCAGTCACTTTAACCCCCCCCCTCCACCCAAGTGGTATTTCCGAAAACAAAAAATACACATTTCTTTATTTTTAATTCAGATAAATATACCATTTTTAAATTCTGTAACATGTTAAGTTTTTTTTATATATTCTGTAGAAATTCTCATTTTAAAATTTCACCCCTTTTTATTTCCTCTAAAGGGGAGTTTACAAAAACAAATCACCTATGTTTCTTTACATTTACAGGAAATTACAAATACCCACTTTTTACGTCTGTAACATTTTACGTTTCTCAGATATTCTGTAGATATAGTCTTTCCAAAAATTCACCCCAAATTGTCTCTCCTATTTAACCGCCATTAATTGGATTTTCCAAAGAAAACGTGTTTCTTTATTTTTAAAGGAGATCCCACATACAAATTTTCAGTTCTGTATTACCTTCACTTTCTAAGATATATGTATCCTCATTAAAGGCATTCAACCCTTTTACACCCCTCCTGTTGTGATTTAAAGAAAACAAAAGTAGGTGTTCCTTTATTTTTAAAGGAGGTTCTAATACCAATTTTTACATCTATAAACTTTAAACGTTTTTTGATATAGATACACTCATTTTAAAAATCCACCCCCTTTTCACTCCCCCCCATTAATTGGATTATCCAAAAAGAAAAATACATGTTTCTTTATTCTTAAAGGAGATCTCAAACACCAATTTTCAGGTCTGTAATATCTTCAGGTTCTGAAATATAAGTAGCCACATTAAAGGCATTCAACCTATTTTTCTCCCTTTTCCTTCCTTCCTATTGGAATTTTCCGAAAACAAAAAGATACGTGTTTCTTTATTTTTAAAGGAGATTCTAAATACCAAATTTTACATCTATAAACTTCAAAAGTTTTGAGATATAGATACACTCATTTTAAAAATTCACCCCCTTTTCACCCCCCCCCATTATTTGGATTTTCCAAAAACCAAAAAATACCTGTTTCTTTATTTTTAAAGGAGATACCAAACACCAATTTTCAGAGCTGTAGTATCTGCAGTTTCCGAGATATAAGTATCCTCATTAAATGCATTCAACCCAGTTTTCACCCCTTTTCACCCTTCCTATTGGAATGTTCCGAAAACAAAAAATACGTGCTGCTTTATTTTTGATGAAGATTCTAAATATCAATTTTTACATCTGTAAACTTTAAGAGTTTTGAGATATAGATACACTCACTTTAAAAATTCACCCCCCTTTTCACCCTCCCATTTATTGGATTTTCCAAAAACAAAAAATACTTGTTTCTTTATTTTTAAAAGAGATCAAAAGTACCAATTTTCAGATCTGTAATATCTTCAATTACTGAGATATAAGTATACTCATTAAAGGCATTTAAACATTTTTCACCCCTTTTCACCCCTCCTATTGGGATTATACGAAAACAAAAGAATACGTGTTTCTTTGTTTTTTAATGAAGAATCTAAATACCAATTTTTACATCTGTAAACTTGAAAAGTTTTGAGATATAGATGCACTCATTTAAAAAATTAAGCCCCCTTTTCACCCTCCCATTAATTGGATTTTCCAAAAACAAAAAAATACGTGTTTCTTTATTTTTAAAAGAGATCAAAAGTACCAATTTTCAGGTCTGTAATATCTTCAGTTTCTGAGATATAAGCACCGGTATCCTGATTAAAGGCATTCAACCCCTTTTTCACTGTTTTTCACCCCTCCTATTGGGATTTTCTGAAAACAAAATAATACGTATTTCCTTATTTTTAAAGAAGATTCTAAATACTAATTTTTACATCTGTAAACTTTTAAAGTTTTGAAATATAGATACACTCATTTTAAAATTTCAACCCCCTTTTCACTCCCTTAGCGAAGGAATATCCAAAAATCCTCTCTTAGCGAGCACCTACATCTTAATATGAACGTATTCCCAAAATTTCATTTCTTTATGTCCAGTAGTTTTGGCTCGGCGATGATGAATCAGTCAGTCAGTCAGTCAATCAGGACAAGTTACTTTATATATATAGATTTACGATATTCTTCGGCTAGAAAATGAACTTTAACTTTATTCTGTGTATAGCGCGGAGGAAAACTTTCTGGAGGCGCCGGGTATCGATCCCGGTACCTCTCACATGCTAAGCGAGCGCTCTACCATCTGAGCTACGCCCCCAGATACGAAAGACTTTCTTAACTGCTTGTTTTTACTGTCACAGTAAACATATAGTGTTTGCAGTTACTCCCAGAGAGCGTGTTGCTGTTGGCACATAATAAACTGGATCAAGTGGACAGCAGACCTCGCGAGACCGCGACTTTCACTGCCGATGTTAAGGAGTGATAAGGTTGTTCT
This sequence comes from Anabrus simplex, assembly GCF_040414725.1. Classification (NCBI taxonomy): domain Eukaryota; kingdom Metazoa; phylum Arthropoda; class Insecta; order Orthoptera; family Tettigoniidae; genus Anabrus; species Anabrus simplex. The sequence continues at coordinate 369,288,305 of NC_090268.1, read as the reverse complement.
TATGGCTTGAGCATGGCTCCTGTTGATGTTCAAAAGAGTTAGATTTTGATTTTAAATTAGAAAAAGATTGTGTCCGCCTCTGTGGTGTAGTGGTTAGTGTGATTAGCTGCCACCCCCGGAGTCCCGGGTCCGATTCCCGGCTCTGCCACGAAATTTGAAAAGTGGTACGAGGGCTGGAATGGGGTCCACTCAGCCTCGGGAGGTCAACTGAGTAGAGGTGAGTTCGATTCTCAACTCAGCCCTCCTGGAAATGGTTTCCCGTGGTTTCCCTCTTCTCCTCCAGGCAAATGCCGAGGTGGTACCTAAATTAAGGCCACAGCCGCTTCCTTCCCTCTTCCTACTGGTCATCCTCCCCAGTTGTATCCTCGACCCAGAGTCTGAAGCTCCAGGACGCTGCCCTTGAGATGGTAGAGGTGGGATCCCTCGCTGAGTCCGAAGGAAAACCGAACCTGGAGGGTAAACCGATAAAGAAGAAGAAAAAGGAGAACGATTGTTTCATGATATCTCATTCATTAAGAATTACTTCTTCAGGAGTTCTTTTTTCAATTATTCATTTTTTATCCTTCTTTCTTTCTTAATCATTTTACCTTCCAGGGCTGGTTTATCCCTCGGACTAAGCGAGGGCTTCCAACTCTACCGCCTCAAAGTTAGTGTCCTCTAGCGTGAGGCACTGGATCGGGGAATACAACTGGGGAGGATTACCCGTACCCCTCCCAGGGTGCCTCACCTGCTATGCTGAACAGGGGGCTCGTGGTGGATGGGAAGATTGGAAGCGATAGACAAGGAAAAGGGAAGGAAGCGTCCGTGCCCTTATATTAGGTACCATCCCGGCATTTGCCTGGAGGAGAAGTGGGGAACCACGGAAAACTACTTCTAGGATGGCTGAGGGGGGAATCGAACCCATCTCTACTCAATTGACCTCCCGAGGCTGAGTGGACCCCGTTCCAGCCCTCGTACCACTTTTCAAATTTCGTGGCAGAGCCTAGAATCGAACCGGTGTTGGCAGCTATTCACTCTAACCACTACACCAGATAGGCAAACTGCGTCCGCTTTGTCCAGCACAAATCTCGCATGGAGTGACCGGGATTTGAACCACGGAACCAAGCGGTGAGGCCGGTGCGCTGCCGCCTGAGCCACGGAGGCTCTCGATATTCATGTCACTATTTAAACGTTTAGGGAATACAAGGATTTCGCTATACCAGCAATGAAACCTGAAGCGTATTTTCTTTCAATTAACTGAATTTTATATTTTATTGAGATAGATAATAATTAAAAAGAAATAGTAATATATCAGTCATTGTGCTTGTTTACGCCCATGACATAGGAAGCCATTTTTCGTTCAGTTCGTGATATCCGGGAGTGTTTGTGGGTGTGTTGCGATGTCCTGCCGTGCGGGCACTGAACTCAAATAAGGGATCAGATCATTTCACTGATCACGCATAGCTGTGTCAAAGAGCAATGCTTTCTCCAAGAAATGGAACCGCCAACGTCATCGACAAGCAACTTTTACTAGAATTACCCGGTGTTCTACAAATGCACAAGTCTATCGACATGACATGCAGAGCCTCCGTGTCTCAGGCGGCTGGGTTCCGTGATTCAAATCTCCGTCACTCCATGTGAAATTTGTGCTGGACAAAGCGAACGCGGGACAGGTTTTTCTTGAGGTACTTCCAGCAACACTCTCCAATATAATTTAATTTCATCTGTCATTTATTAATCATTGCCCCAGAGGAGTGCGAGAGGATTCGGCAGCCAGCACAATTCCCGCTGTCGCCGCTAGATGGGGGCTTCATCCATTCCATTCCTGACCCGGTCGAATGACTGTAAACAGTCTGTGGATTTTCATCGACATGACATGTACTACAGATGGGACTCTCAAGAACATAACAGGGCTTTCGAACAACTTCGAGTCACCTGTAGTAATCTCAAACATCTTCAAGCGGGTGATTGTGGACGAATATCCTTCTCAGGAATATGAATCCTTCTTCCCTCTGCAGTAGAAGACGATTCTCAGTCAAGAAGCCGATGCCGACTATTATTGAAGCCACCATCATGGTTGGACATGCAGCGGGCGAAGTAGAACTTATTCCTCGGATTCAAATCATCCCTTCCGATATCTTCTTCTTAATCTGTGTACCGTCCAGGGTTGGCTCGTCCCTCGGACTCAGCGAGGGATTTCTCCTCTACCGGCTCAATGGCAATGACAATGAAATGGCACATGGCTCTTAGTGCCGGGAGTGTCCGAGGAAATGGTCAGCTGGCCAGGTGGAGGTCTTTCGATTTGACGCCCGTATCAACCTGCGCGTCATGATGAGGATGAAAGGGCGATGAAGACAACACATACACCCAGCCCCCGTGCCAGCGAAATTAACCTATGACGGTTAAATTTCCTGACCCTGTCGGGAATCGAACCCGGACCCCTGTGATTGAAGGCCAGCACGCTAACCATTTAGCCATGAAGCAGTGTCCTGAAATGCAAGACTCTGGGTAGGGTTATTCAACTGGGGAGGAGGGCCAGTACCTCGCTCAGGCGGCCTCACCTGCTATGCTGAACAGGGGCCTTGTAGGGGGATGGGAAGATCGGAAGGGGTAGGCAAGAAAGAGGGAACGAAGCGCCCGTGGCCTTAAGTTAGGTAGCAAACCAAACCAAACCCCATGGCACTACAGCCTTTGAAGGGCCTTGGCCTACCAAGCGACCGCTGCTCAGCCCGAAGGCCTGCAGATTACTAGGTGTCGTGTGGTCAGCACGACAAATTCTCACGGACGTCATTCTTGTCTTTCTAGGCGGGGCCGCTATCGCACCGTCAGATAGCTCCTCAATTCTAATCACGTATGCTGAGTGGATTTCGAACCAGCCCTCAGGTTCAGGTAAAAATCCCTGACCTGGCCGGGAATGGAACCCGGGGCCTCCGGGTAACAGGCAGGCATGCTACCCCTACACCACGGGGCCGACCGCTAAGTTAGGTACCACCCCAGCAATTGGCTGGAGTAGAAGTGGGGAAACCACGAGAAAACCTCTTCGAGGATGGCCTCCAAGGTGGGAATCGAAATTCCCTCTATTTAGTTGACCTCGCGAGGCTGAGTGGACCCGTTTCAGCCCTCGTACCACTTTTTATATTTGATGGCAGAGCCGGGAACTGAACCCGGTGATCCGGAGGTGGCAACTAATCATACTAACCACTACAACACAGAGGCGGACTTAAAATCATCTAACGGTTCAATTAATACACGCGAGTGAAACCGTGTGTACATGCTAGTACATACATAAAATGTTCAGTGCTATGTGTTTTTTTCTTGAGGAAAAACTCGAGAATTCCTTTCAAGGATCCACTTGTTTCAGCACATGTAATGCAAAACAATATTAAAAGTCTTACTTGATCAATTTGTTAATTCTGGCCAAATACTTGTTATGGCGAGGGTCATTTTGTGACTACTACTAGGTAAGGGTTATTCTGCCCGAAGGCAGGTCCGAACCTCCGCAGAGGTGTTCCTGAGCCGGAGTTTACGTACGGTAGGATGGCCAGTTCCTTTCCGCTCCTCCATTCCCTTACCCCCACCAACAGCGCGTGGCAACCCATCCAACTCCTGACCACGCCCAATGTTGTTTAACTTCGGAGATCTCACGGGATCCGGTGTTTCAACACGGCTACGGCCGTTGGCTGACTACTGCTAAATTGTCTCTATTCCTTCCCTGAAGGCGAAGCCGGGCCTCCAAATGACGGTAACGCCGTCTTTCAGGCCAGGAGATTTGTATCGAAGGAAGTGTGTGGAGAAGGTGAGAGGGTTGGCGGCTGTAGCCTATACTAGAGACTGTCTTGATATTCGCGAATTGAAACTCCTACTGTAGAATACATTAGCATTTAGAGGGATATACGTTTCGTATCACTCGTTAGAATGTATTTCTAAATACATTAGAGCAGAATAATTGGAGTAGGTCTACTTTCATCTTTCAGTCACTGTATGGCCCGGGTGAGTTAACGGTGCCGTTAGGAACGCGCAGCTGTGAGTTTGCATCCGGGAGATAGTGGGTTCGAACCCCACTGTCGCCAGCCCTGAAGATGGTTTTCCGTAGTTTCCAATTTTCACACATAAAGCAAGTAGTTAAAAAAGTCACAGCATGGAACACACAAGAAGAACTTTGAATGATCACTCAACGTAGAGTATTTACTTTATGTCAACCTTGCAAGTTGCTTTTACGTCGCACCGACACAGATAGGTCTTATGGCGACGATGAAACAGGAAAGGCCTAGGAGTGGGAAGTAAGCGGCCGTGGCCTGAATTAAGGTATACCGCAGCATTTACCTGGTGTGAAAATGGAAACCACGGAAAACCATCTTCAGGGCTGCCGACAGTGGGGTTGGAACCCACTATCTCCCGAATACTGGATACTGGCCGCACTTAAGCGACTGCAGCTACCGAGCTCGGTTATGTCATCCGATGATCAAACATTGTTTTACATAACTCTCAGAAATATCTCTCTCTTTCCAGTTTCAACCAGTTCAGGAATGGAATGAATGATGCCCCCATCTAGGGGCGATGATAGAAACTGTGCCGGCTGCCGAAGCCTGTCCCACTCCCTGGGATCAATGGCTACTGATGAAATGCTATTGGAGAATGTTGCTGGAATGAACCGACCTGTTACGCCTCCGCATTGTTCAGCACAAATCTCACATGGAGTGACCGGGATATGAACCACAGAACCCAGAGGAGAGAGGCCGGCGCACTGTCGCCTGAGCCACGGAGGCACTCTACATAGCCCCCATAACTACAGTATGGAGGTCCTGAAATATCATCTACTGGAGGCGCTGGGTATCGAACCCGGTACCTCTCACATGCTAAGCGAGCGCTCTACCATCTGAGCTACGCCCCCAGTATCTGAAATTGCTGTCTTTACTGTTATAGTTATCTAATAGTTCTCTCAGCTACTTCCAGAGAGCGTGTGTCTGTTGTCATATAATAAACTTGGTCAGGTGTACACCAGACATCGCGTGACCAATACTTTCACTATCGTTATTGAGGGAGGTCAGGTTGCTGTTGAGACTTGAGCAAGGTCGAAGACGTCCGCTTCACTGGTAACATTCATCAGTGTAAAGACTGGGGGTAAAGTTCTTTAAAGACTTGACTGCAAAACTTCCGTATTGGGTATCCAAATTCTCTAGTAGAAACAATGGTGTCCGCCTCTGTGATGTAGTGGTTAGTGTGATTAGCTGCCAACCCACCCCTCCACCACTTCCTCCACCCAAAGGCCCGGGTTTGTTTCCCGGCTCTGCCACAAAATTTTAAAAATGGTACAAGGACTGGAACGGGGTCCTCTCAGCCTCGGGAGGTCAAATGAGTAGTGGAGGGTTCGATTCCCACCTCAACCATCCTCAAAGTGGTTTCCCGTGGTTTCCAGGCAAATGTCAGAAGGTACCTAACTTAAGGCCACGGCCGCTTCCATACCTCTTCCTTGCCTGTCTCTTTAAATCTTCCTATCCCCCCCCCCCACAAGGCACTTGTTCAGCATAGCAGATGAGGCCGTCTGGGCGAGATACTGGTCCTCCTCCCCAGTTGTATCCGTGTGCGAAAGGCTCACGCTCCAGGACCCTGCCCTTGAGGTGGTAGAGGGGGGATCCCTCGCTGAGTCTAGGGGAAAAACGAACCCTGGAGGGTAAACTGATGAAGTAATACAAGGATGAGTAGTAGCATTCAATCCGGGAACGTTCTTTTATTTTTTTTAAGTCGCATCGACACAGATAGGTCTTACGGGGACGATGGGATAGGAAAGGCCTACGAGTTCGGAAAGAAGTGGCCGTGGCCTTAATTAAGGTACAGCCCAAGTATTTTCTTGGTGTGAGAATGGGAAACCACGGAAACCTATCATTAGTGCTGCCAACAGTGGGGTTCGAACCCACTAGCTCCCGGATGCAAGCTCACAGCTGCGCGGCCCTAACCGCAAGGCCAACTCGCCTGGAAATCCGATATCTTTATGACTTAGTATGTACCTTCATTTTCTATGCATCCATTATTCAAACTCACCTTGCAATTATAAATAGCCTGTAATATGCCATAAAGGGCAATGGCCTCTTTCAAGTGCTGGAGTGCGGCTAGTTTGGGCAATCCAACGTAACCATTCCGGAAAATTTCGGCCTATCTTTCTTAGAACTTTCTTGACTACTCTCTTCTAGTCCTTTCTCAATTCATTTGTTGGGCACTATCTTCTGAGAATCATCTTCAGCTCGTCTTCTGTCAGTTTACATTCCTTCGTCCGATTCGATGGTCGCAGACGGCGAATGTGTGGGGTCATCTGTTCAGTACGTCCTCGCTGTGTGTTCGACCCACCTCCGTTTAAGACAACTTGCTGCGTCACCACGTCCGGAATTCTTGTCTATTTCCTCACTTCCACGTTCCTTATTCTACCTCAGATTATCCTCTTTATTTATCGCTGGCTTATCTTCTATGGTTCTCCGTCTCTTTGTGTTAAGAGTTATGCCAGTGAGCCGTAGAAAAAAGCTGGAAAGATCCATTTTCATAACTTCTTTTTTTATATAAGAGGAGGCCCTACTGAAATTTTGGCCAAAAATAGAAAGTTAACGATTTTTTTATTTTTTGCGTAAATTTTCTCATTGGACCCTCCCTCACGTCCTACATTAGGTTCTATACCTCTCCTGTAATTTTCAAGGGTCTTTATGAGGGTAATTGAAAGGTCCTGCTTCTTCTTCTTTATCTGTCTACCCTACAGCGTCGGTTCTCCCTCGGACTCAGCGAGAGATCCCACCTCTACCGCCTCAAGGACAGTGTCCTACAGCTTCAGAATCTGGGTCGGGGGATAAAACTGGGGAAGATGACCAGTACCTCGCCCAGGCTGTCTCACCTGCTATGCTGAACAGAGGCCTGGGTGGGGGATGTACAGATTGGAAGGGAGAGACAAGGAAGAGGGAAGGAAGCGGCCGGACCATAAGTTAGGTACCATGTCGAAATTTTGCCTGGAGAAGAGGGAAACCACGGAAAACCACTTCCAGGATGGCTGAGGTGGGAATCGAACTCACCTCTACTCAGTTGACCTCCCGAGGCTGAGTGGACCCCGTTCCAGCCCTCGTACCATTTTTCAAATTTCGTGGCAGAGCCGGGAATCGAACCCGGGCCTCCGGGGGTGGCAGCTAATCACACTAATCACTACACCACAGAGGCGGACGAAAGGTCCTGCACTGTCATTTAAACTGCCAAGACCACCTGACCACCCTATTGTTTGACTTGATGACGCCCTGAGGCATAACTTTACAGTGAGTCTGTGTCTACAGTGTGACCAACGAGTGCTTAATTCGTACTGGCTCCGCTATCTTGTAGCCAAATATCCCGTGATCTGATTTTAAACATATGAATTCTGCACAGGGTAAGATCACTCACTCATTATGCAATGTCAGTGGTGTGTAAGCTACGTTTTCTTTTCTTTTCTTTTTTTTTTTTTTTTTTTGCTAGTTGCTTCAGTTCGCACCGACACAGATAGGTCTTACGGAGACGGTGGGACAGGGAAGGGCTTGGAGTGGGAAGGAAGCGGCCGTGGCCTTAATTAAGGTACAGCCCCAGCATTTACCTAGTGTGAAAATGGGAAACCACGGAAAACCATCTTCAGGGCTGCCGACAGTAGGGTTCGAACCCACTATCTCCTGATTACTGGATACTGGCCGCACTTAAGTGACTGCAGCTATCGAGCTCGGTGCTACGTTTTCTAACTTGAATACCAAAAACATGTTTTTATTAAACACGGGGTTATTTAGTATTATTGGTTTTGAAATGTGTGTGAATTTACGTATTTCTGAGGTTTGAACAAACTTACGCCAGGCTGTTGTGCGTATGGATGCAAAAAAAAAATCCGGAAAGGATTCAAAGTGAAATTGCACAATTGCTTGTTTCCAGCTCTGAAGGTAGCGCACCTGGCAACGAGTAGAATTGTCTCGTGCATTATAATAATGGTAAAAACCACTACAAAATGGGTTAGTAATGTTAAAGATGCCAAGACAGTACATGCCAGATTTCTCCGTTAATAATCGCCGTATCGAAAACCTGTACATAACGGAAGTTGTTTAGAATATAATTCCTGATCTTTTCGTGCGATTTTACCGTGTGAGGGAAAGTAACCGAGATTTTCACGAATATATTTTTCACAAATGTCTAAATATTCTCGAAAATATCTGTCTTATCTAAAACCTGTACATAACTAAAGTTACAAGAAAGGTCACTTCCGATCATTTATGTGTCATTCACATTCCACACACATTTCACCGTATGAGCTATCATGCTGGGTATATTCTGGAAGTCAAGCTGTTATGGCTATTCATCTCTTAAAGAACCGGGTTATAATTGCCACCTAGTTTCAAGTTAAGCTTTCCCATACCATATAAGGATAACAATGATAGTGCAATTTCTTGGCTGAATGGTGAGTTTCAGAGGGTTCTAAGTCCGACTCCCTGCAGGGTCGGGGGATTTTAATAGCTTCTGATTAATTCTTCTGGCTCGGGGACTGGGGGTTTGTGTTTGCTCCAACATTCTCCTCCTCAGACAACTACAAATCACCACAGAAACACGCAATAGTGACTACATCCCTCCATACAGGGCTGACTTCAGGAAGGACATCCAGTCGTAAATCAAGGACAAATCCACGTGTGTGACGCATTTCGCACTCATAACCCCACAGTTGCGGGAAGAGCGGTAGAAGAAGGAGACAATGATAACAATGTACAGTATTAGCAAAAATGATAATGCAAAGCAAAGTCACCTCCGTACAGGCCATGAAGGCCCTTGGAGGTGTGTAAGGTAAAGGCTTCCACCATTGTTAACCTCGGCACGTGATGTGGTAGAGTGATTAGCTCTACGCCCGGCCGCCTTTGCTCCCAGGAATTAACCTGGTACTCATTTTTGGTGTAGGCTGAGTGAACCTCAGGGCTATATGCACCTCTGGAAGTGGAAATCTCATTTCTTAAATTTTTCGACTTCGTGACGGGGATTCGAACCCACGTCCTTCCGGGCAAACCGAGCACGCCTTTACCGCCTCGGCCAGGCAGCCCCTACAAATTATAATAGCCAAGGGAATGTTTAAAATACAGAGGATATCTACCAGTACTAACCGAACCGGGGCGGAGATTTAGTCACACATCACGGGGACCGAACCACGGGTGGTCGGTAATCGAATCCTGAATAAGGCCTACAAGTACTCCGCTAGGGGGATTACTGCTTGTTTTTGCCGAGCAACAAGTAATAATTTCGCAAACTGTAGGGCATACTGTATAGTGATACCAATATTTAATTCCTAATTGTGGGGATCAAACCGTACCTGTCATTAACAGAACAAAGCGGGACCACGGCGAAAGCTTCTTCTCACCACTAAAGAGTAGCTGTTTTTCGTTATCAGTTGTATTAGTTATCAGTTGTATTAGTACCACGAGTAGAACGGTACAGCATATTAAGTTAACTTAAATATGGACATAGTTAATACGATTTTGTCTACCCATCTGTTAACTAATAATAATTATTTGGTATCATCTGCATATGCCTTTGCTGGCAGGACCTAGTGTTTACAGTGCACTACGTGTTCTGGTATAGGCTAGAGCAATTTTGTTACTTCATAGATCTGTCTCTGTCTTATCCTTGGCTTTGACAATATGAAAGTGACTGAGGTATGAGCGATGCTAGTAATGCCAATCCTTATGCAGCCAGTCCCTGCTATGAATGGTGTGAAAATGTTGCTCATAGGGTCGGTTGGTGGATGCATTTAAGTGGGCTTGGCAGACTGATATGTAATAGCAACTCTGGCTCGGTGAGGAAAGCAACGGGAAACTACCTCACTCCTCATTTCCCTCGTACGCCTCTTCAGTGATGCCTAGGCTATCTATGACAGCTGATGGTAGAGCTGTTGAGGATCCCACTAGCGGAATCGCTGACGGACTGAACATACATACATACATCATCTGCATGTGTTAATACTGAATACGTACCGATAAGTCATGCATAAAAAGTGCATCTCTATGTACAGTTTGATGCTATTGCGTTGTGTAGGAATATGATAATGTTGTGAGATGGACAGCAGGCAATGGTATGGTAATAAACGAGGTTAAAAGTCAGCTTGTGTGTTTCACAGACAGGAAAAATCCTCTCACTTTTAATTACTGCGTTGACGGAGTGAAACTTCCTTATGGGGAACATTGTAAGTACGTAGGTGTTAATATAAGGAAAGATATTCGTTGGGATAATCACATAAATGGGGTTGTAAATGAAGGGTACAGATCTCTATACATGGTTATGAGGGTATTTTGGGGTTGTAGTAAGGATGTAAAGTAGAGGGAATATAAGTCTCTGGTAAGACCCCAATTAAAGTGTGGTTCCAGTGTATGGGAACCTCACCAGGATTACTTGATTCAAGAACTGGAACAAATCCAAAGAAAAACAGCTCGATTTGTTCTGGGTGATTTCCGACAAAAGAGTAGAATTATAGAAATGTTGCAAAGTTCGGGCTGGGAAGACTTGGGAGAAATAAGACGAGCTGCTCGACTAAGTGGTATGTTCGGAGCTGTTAGTGGAGAGATGGCGTGGAATGACCTTCGTAGATGAATATGTTTGAGTGATATCTTTAAAAGTAGGTCAAAATATGAAGATAAATTTGGAGTTGATGAGGACAAAATGGTGCAAATATTCGTTTATAGGAAGTGGAGTTAGAAACTGGAATAACTTACGAAGGGAGATGTTCAATAAATTGCCAATTTCTTTGAAATCTCTTAAGGAAAGGTAGAAAAACATCAGATAGGGAATATGCCGCATGGGCGGCGGAATTCTACATTTTATACAGAATTATAGGTTAGGTATTGTACACGTTGTGGACATGATTGTATTGAATTCCATAGCTCTTAACGTTACCCTAGAAACGTGACGGGGAAGTCGCTTTGAATATCTGCTGTGAAGTGAACGTTGCTTGTAAGTGTACGTACCGGCTCTGTGAAGATAAGACTGAACGTCACACGTACACTATGGAATTATTGTGCGTAGAATAATGGGCAATCCACTGTAGCCTACCTACTGTACTGTATTGTTTTTCCTTGTAACGCATTGGATAGAGACGATGTTACTGTATCCACTATTGTGTTCTACGTATTGGCTTTATTTGTGCCATGGACGGAACAAAGTGGTCGTTTACGTCTGTAAGAAGTTAATGTTATATTTGAATGTTTAAATAAAGGTATCTGTAACGGCAAGACAGAACATAGTATATTACAGAGTGGAGGTGTACACTGGATGCAATTTGATACATTAACTGAAAAAAAAAAATTGGCGCGAATGCGACACGAACATCGGAGCGTCCGCACAACCGGCATTTATGGCATTCTCTCGTCTCACTGAGCTAATGAAACAGCTCCCGCAGATCGCCGAGAACATGCGGACTGTTCGTGGTCACGCTGCACGCCGTTACAGCGTTGCCAGAGCCTCGTTTCTTAACTCGCATTTCTATTAAACCTATTGGTGGGACTAGGTTTTGCGAGATAAATTTTTGTCGTGAATTTCGACGAGGAACCGCATGGCGACCTCCACCTGCGGCATTTTTTGTTTACCCTGTATATAGATGTTTGTCCATGTCTCTTTAGCAAATAGTTGGTGGTAGTTCTTTATTTGTGTGTTTTTCTGGGATGGAGAACTCCCGAATTCGGAGGGCAAAAACGAAAGGTAGGCCTTCAAAATGGTGCATAATAAGACTTCAGAATGCTATGAGAAAAGATATAACCTGTGTGAAGAGACCGAACCTATGCAAACTGAACGGGAATCTGGACCATTTTCAAGAGAATATTTGTCTCTTACTCCTAGTACAGGCCACAGTACTGCAGATAAAGTGAGTACTAACACAAAAGTTTCATCTGCTATTAGCAGGAAGCTACCGTATTTCACTGACAGTCACAGCTCAGAATCTGGATTGAGAAAATACGATGATGAGTACCTACATACTTGTTTGTCGAAGCACTTGGCTGCATCTGTTTCAGGGTTCGCAATGCTGTGAATGCCAAGATAAATGCCCGGTTGTACAAATTAGAGAAAATATGGCTTACTGTGCTAAGTTGGGGGTGAGAGTTGTGGGGTATTAAATTCATCATCTTACACCAGTCCTCGTTTGAGCAGCAAATCTCAGCGACCATATTTCGCAGTAAATCAGGCTGTAGTTGAAGGGTTTCTAATCTGTGGCTTAGGATATGCAGGGGTAGAGAAATTTTGCAGAAGTGTAGGAAACAAGTGCATGTCTGGAAAATGTATGAACAACAAATGCAAATGCTGACCAAAGAGGGAAGTAAAATAAAAATAAGCTAGGAGAAAGTATGAAGGTTGTGTTATCTGAAAACAAAATCCTAAGTGAAAATCAGACAAAGGATAGTGACATTGTAGACACATAGCAATGTCTTATGAAAGAACTTGGCACAAGCGTGGCTACACATCGTTATATGCCGTAGGTCTTGTGATTTATATTTTGACAGGTTGGAAACTGATTATGAAATTCTGTCAAAATACTGCTATGTATGCACAGTGCCAAAGCTGAATTTGGAGATTATCCAGAATACGCAATTTGGATTGAGGGATACAAAAGCAATGGGAAATGTGCTGTAAATGATGAGGGTTCTTCAGATGCAATGGAAGTGGTTGCAGCAGGTAACCTGTGGGAGCGATCTATTGCTGAATATAAGATATACTCAGCAGTGCTATGTGATGGACATGCCAAGACCTACATTCATCTGTCAAAGGAAAAGTTGTATGATGACATTCTTATAGTGAAAGAAGAATGTGTAAACCATGTTTCAAAGAAAAGGGGCATAGGGTTAAGGAAAGTTGTGCAGAAGTGGAAAGAGAAAGGAATTTCACTTGGCGGACGTTGCATAGGTAGGCTAGTTTCTACAAAAATTCAATCCCTAACGTATCTGAAATGAAAAGAGCTACATTTGCAACTCTCAGCCACTGCAGTTCAGAGATGAAGCTCCGTACAACAATAGGTGCCTTACTGGACAAGTTTCATGGTGTTTTTTCAATCGTACCATACCTTGGAAAAATTCCGAAACCCCACGGAAAAATGAAACTCAAGCTTACCAAGGATGTGGTACAGAAAATTATGCCCTTATACGCTAGGTTAGCCAATGAAGAGTTGATGAAGCGCTGTATTAGGAGAAATACACAGAACCCTAATGGAAGTCTTCATTCCACGATACCGGGCAAGTTGACCGTGTGGTCAGGGGCACGCGGCTGTGAGCTTGCATCTGGGAGATAGTGGGTTCGAATACCACTGTCGGCAGCCCTGAAGATGGTTTTCTGTGGTTTCCTATTTCCACACCAGGCAAATGCTGGGGCTGTACTTTAATTAAGGCCACGGCCACTTCCTTCCAACTCCTAGGCCTTTCCTATCCCATCGTCGCCATAAAACCTATCTGTGTCGGTGCGACGTAAAGCAACTAGCAAGCATTCCACGAGATGGCAAAAATGTCTTGAAAGCACCTTTGTTTCTAAATCTAAACTGGCGCTTGCTGTGTCAGAGATCAACATGGGTGCACTGGCTAGTCTGAAACTAATGAATAGAATTCTGGGGGAAAATTTTTCACCAAGTGCAGAAAAGATCAGCATAGTGCGCGACAGAAGGCGAAAAAGGAACAGAGAGCTTCAGAGGCTGGCTGGGAGGAAAAGAGTTAGGAAAGCACTGAGGACGGGGAAAACAGTTTCAGAAAACAAGGCCAAACAGAAGGAGGGGAAAATGTATGATCCTGGGGAGTGTTGAGTTTTGTGACTACTTGAAACATCCACATGTTTACTCATTTTCTGAAAAACTACTATGCTGTACCTTTGTTCCAGTGCCAATGATTTTAGCTTTATTTGCTTTAAACTTTGTGAAAATGTTGAAATACATACTTTAAATACTTTAATAAATACTTTAATTTCTACGTACAAATTCATTGTTCAGTAGAAAGGAATTACTTGTGGACAAAATAGCACATGAAAAAAAATCTTCATTTCTTGAAGAGAAAAAGTGAATGGCAACAACACGAAATGAACACTTAGGAGAAATGTGGTTATAGGTGTAACATACCTATACAAACCAAGAATGTTTATGCAAATTTTAAATCTTGTTGAATTAAAACTACGCGCATTGGAACATTTATTGTTCATTAAATGATAAAAACCAGATCTCCGTCTATATTATATCGTTGAGTGTGTCTTTTAGCATGTTTGCTAATTCTTCCAAATCTATTAATATTCATTTAGGATTCCGTCTTCGTCTGGCGTATTCTGTGAGTTGATCTTTTTTTATTGCTTTCCTACTTCACTCATCATTAGGTTTCCTAGGTTTTCCTTGAACTGGTTGAATCTGGTCGCGCACTTTTGTAGAAATCTTCTATCTTCTCTATCTTAATCTGTTTACACTCCAGGGTTGGCTTTTCCCTCGGACTCAGCGAGGTATCCCAACTCTACCGCCTCAAGGGCAGTGTCCTGGAGCTTCAGACTTTGGGTCGGGGGATACAACTGGGGAGAATGACCAGTACCTCGCCCAGGCGGCCTCACCTGCTATGCTGAACAGGGGCCTTGTGGAGGGATGTGAAGATTGGAAGGGATAGACAAGGAAGAGGGAAGGAAGCGGCCGTGGCCTTAAGTTAGGTACCATCCCGGCATTTGCCTGGAGTTGAAGTGGGAAACCACGGAAAACCACTTCCAGGATGGCTGAGGGGGGAATCGAACCCGGACCTCCGGGGGTGGCAGCTAATCACACTAACCACTACACCACAGAGGCGGACTACTTTTGTAGAAATTTTCATAGAAATCCGTGCCTTGGGATATAATCTTTGTTCTCGATAACTTGCCTCATCCAATAATTTGTATTTCCATTATCCAACTCTTTTCCTGGTTCAGCTCTAGCTTTAGTTTCATCATGGATATCGTATTTTTAATTGTTTGGCACTGCAATAATAATAATAATTGTTCAGGGGATTCTATGGAACGCAGAGGTGTAAGAAGGTGCCGTGGTGAATGCGCGGACAGCATGATTTAAAAGACTAAAATTTTAAATTGTATTTCTTTCTTTTTTTGCCGCCTCTGTGGTGTAGTGGTTAGCGTGATTAGCTGCCACCCCCGGAGGTCCGGGTTCGATTCCCGGCTCTGCCACGAAATTTGAAAAGTGGTACGAGGGCTGGAACGGGGTCCACTCAGCCTCGGGAGGTCAACTGAGTAGAGGTAGGTTCGATTCCCACCTCAGCCATCCTGGAAGTGGTTTTCCGTGGTTTCCCACTTCTCCTCCAGGCGAATGCCGGGATGGTACCTAACTTAAGGCCACGGCCGCTTCCTTCCCTCTTCCTTGCCTATCCCATCCAATCTTCCCATCGCTCCCCAAGGCCCCTGTTCAGCATAGCAGGTGAGGCCGCCTGGGCGAGGTACTGGTCATCCTCCCCAGTTGTATCCCCCGACCAAGAGTCTGAAGCTCCAGGACACTGCCCTTGAGGCGGTAGATGTGGGATCCCTCGCTAAGTCCGAGGGAAAAACCGAACCTGGAGGGTAAACAGATGATGATGATGATTTCTTTCTTTTTTCTGACTTGAAAATTGGTAATCCAATAACAGTGGATAGAACAATGGCGAGCTCACCAGCTCTTATAACAGTAGTAATTTGAAAACCTAAAACAATCAGGTACTATAGACATAATGATTTCGAAGTGTTAAGTTTTGTCGCTCCAAACTACACAATTACCAAGTGCACTTTTGCTCCACTCAGTTAAACTCTAGGAGACTGAGCTCCAACATCTACAATATGCCAGGAGCTCCAACATCTACCATATGCCAGGAGCTCCAACATCTACCATATGCCAGGAGCTCCAACATCTACCATATGCCAGGAGCTCCAACATCTACCATATGCCAGGAGCTCCAACATCTACCATATGCCAGGAGCTCCAACATCTACCATATGCCAGGAGCTCCAACATCTACCATATGCCAGGAGCTCCAACATCTACCATATGCCAGGAGCTCCAACATCTACCATATGCCAGGAGCTCCAACATCTACCATATGCCAGGAGCTCCAACATCTACAATATGCCAGGAGCTCCAACATCTACCATATGCCAGGAGCTCCAACATCTACAATATGCCAGGAGCTCCAACATCTACAATATGCCAGGAGCTCCAACATCTACAATATGCCAGGAGCTCCAACATCTACAATATGCCAGGAGCTCCAACATCTACAATATGCCAGGAGCTCCAACATCTACAATATGCCAGGAGCTCCAACATCTACAATATGCCAGGAGCTCCAACATCTACAATATGCCAGGAGCTCCAACATCTACAATATGCCAGGAGCTCCAACATCTACAATATGCCAGGAGCTCCAACATCTACAATATGCCAGCCTCTCAACAAACACAAGTTTCTAATCCTAATTTTACATTATGTTTCTTTGACAACAATGATCACTGTCATTTAAGCTCACAGCAATGTTCACTGTCGTTTCAGCTCACAACAGTGTTCATTGTAATTTCAGCTCATAACCGTTCACTGTCATTTCAGCTCACAACAATGCTCATTCTAATTTCAGCTCATAACCGTTCACTGTCATTTCAGCTCACAACAATGCTCATTCTAATTTCAGCTCACAACCATGTTCACTGTCGTTTCAGCTCACAACAATGCTCACTCTAATTTCAGCTCATAACCGTTCACTGTCATTTCAGCTCACAACAATGCTCATTCTAATTTCAGCTCACAACCATGTTCACTGTCATTTCAACTCACAACAATGCCCACTCTAATTTCAGCTCACAACAATGTTCACTGCCATTTCAGCTCACAACAATGTTCACTGTCGTTTCAACTCACAATAATGCTCACTCTAATTTCAGCTCATAACCGTTC